>NC_081315.1:8510000-9760000 GCF_026419965.1 Kogia breviceps | reverse complement strand
GTAAGGTGGTTATACTCTTAGTACTGTCACTTTGCATTACAGACTAATAATTACTTTTCTTCTTGGAAACTAGTATAGATGTATATATGGGTCATCAATAAGAAGCCTCTAAATTGTTCTCCTTTTTTCACTGCGGAACATTTGTCTATGACTGACCATGCTACATGTATGCCTATCCACCCGCCTATCTATATATCTATTTATCTGTCTTTCTATCCTTCTATTACCAATATTTTCATTTTTTTCTTACTTAAAATGATAAATCTGAATATGTTGAAAACTTGATTTTAATTTATATTTGTCTGCAATATTTTATATTTCTTCTTTGCCTTTTCCAAAACAAACAATATTTTTGGTCTGTCTTTATTTGCTTTCTTCCATATTCAACTCAACATGAATCCGTTCCATGCAGTAATTTTCTAAATTATTCCAAGTACGTCAAAATTTCTGCCTTAATATACCTCATATAAAACCTCTTTCTATCAAGAAATAAGGGATTTTCAGCTTTTCCTTTACAAACTGTGTTTCTCCTTTCATATACAGAGAAATGTTGTTACGTAAACTTTTCTGTTTGCATACTTCTCAGCAGAGGCTTCATTCAGTTGGATGGATGTTAAGATGGAAATTATTATTATTATTTTGTGTGTGGTACGCGGGCCTCTCACTGCTGTGGCCTCTCCCGTTGCGGAGCACAGGCTCCGGACGCACAGGCTCAGCGGCCACGGCTCACGGGCCCAGCCGCTCTGCGGCACGTGGGATCTTCCCGGACCAGGGCACGAACCCGTGTCTCCTGCATCGGCAGGCGGATTCTCAACCACTGCGCCACCAGGGAAGCCCTGGAAATTATTTTGGAAGAGTCCCCAGTTAAGGTTACCAGGAAGACAAAGAACTTCTGTGGGTGCATATGAAACCAGAGACAAAGATATAAATGCCTTATCATGAACATACTGAAGGACCGATGAGATGTGGACAATTAGGCCAATGTATTTTTATCCCTGTTTTGCCATCCTAGCCTCCCCCTACCTTCCAGAAGGTAAAAGTGATTGAGTAAAAGATAAAGCAAAAACACAATGTTCTACTTAACTTAAACAGGATTTTCCCAGGATAATGAAATTACAGCTTTCTCATTATTTCACATGAACCATTAAGAACTATCAGACAGACTTGAATTTGTGTTAAGAATTCCAGGTCATGCACCAAGGATGTCTCTAAGGCACAACCTGTTATTTACTGCTATGTTACTAGAGAATAGGAACTCTGTCTGCTTTGCTCATATTTTATAGACTCATCACTGCCATTCAAAGCGGTTTTTCATGACAGTGATGACACATCTCTTCTTTATGTGTTTCATGCTTGGACTATCAGTCACGTGCGTTCCTTCCCTTCAAAGAACTATGTGGTGCTGAAAACTATTACTGACAATTCCTAAACCCACTTGACCTAACCCTCTTAACACAAAAGAGTGTCTTTCAATGAAGACTAAGTATTTAATAAAAAAATATAGGAAAAGAAAACAATGCTGCTTTATTGGCTGTATGCATTCATGTGCAAAACTATATATGAATGAAAGCAGGAAAGAGTCTGGTTTTCTTTTTGATAAAACAAGAGAAAATGTCCTTACGTTTTCTGTCTCTTGCAAGCACTTTTTTCCTGGCTCACTGAATAGAGGTTAAGGGAAAAGGACACAGTGTAACACACCCTGTGTATGGGTTACTTCGATTGCCTAAATTTTATTTTATGTAATTCATAAAGTTTTATTTTTTAAGTTGAATATAAATTTATCATGTAATAATTTTTATTGTGTTTAATTCAGAGACATATCCTGATAAACACTTACTAATTTTGTTCTTCTAAGGATTTAAATTTATATATATATATATATACATATATATGTACATATATATATAAATTATTCCTTCCTGTTTTGCACATTTAACTGGAATCTGGGCATGAAATTAAAATGTTTATTAAATTGTTGGGGAAAAAGCCTTAGAAATTGTAGTCATGTAGCCTTTTAATAAAAAATATTGAAAATTATTTTAACTAATATGCTCTAGAATCAATTAGAATTGTATATTTGATTAATCATTTGGTTAAAGAAAATCAGTAAGTAAATCACATGAGGGAGGTAACATTTTAGACTATCATGTTGGCTTATAGTATACTTATTGATTGACAGGATAAACCTGATAAGAGCAAATTAGAAAATGCAAATGACATTCAACAGAAGATGAAATCTCAAGACTTTGGAATTAGAGTGATACATATGGTTTAAAATTTTTTTCAGACTTCTTTTATTATAAGTTTTTGTCATAATAATCCTGCTTTGTGGGTTAAAACTACTTTTAGACCCTGGCATTCATTTTCACATGTAAGGAGCTTGGAGGTTGTCACTGTGTCCTAACTGTCACTGTGTCCTAGCAGCAAGTAAAAAGCTGAACAGACAAATCAACATCTCTTCTTGGATCTGTCAGAGAAGTGAGGTCCCATGGCAAACCACTGCCCCCCAAACTGGAGAGACAGACAGGCTGGACACAAAAAGGCACAACTTATTGGAGAAGAAATATCCAAGTAAATACCTTTGCAGGAACCAATGCTGGGGAAGGAAAACTTATTGTAATTGAAGAATCATTGGAGGCTCAGATGGGACAGGTCTGTGAGTCAAAAAACAAACAAACAAAAGGTAGTTCTTTGAAAAGAGCAATAAAATCAATAAGCCTCTAGCTGTGCTAAGCAAAAAAGAAAGAGGACACACATTACTAATACCAGAAACGAAAGAGAGAACATCACTACAAATCCCATGGACATTAAAAGGATAATAAAGTGACACTATGAACAACTCTATGCCCACAAATTTGATAACCTAGATGAAATGGACCAACTTCTTGAAAGACACAATCTGTCAAAACTCAGACAAGAAGAAATAGACAATGTTAATAGGCCTCTATTTATTAAATAAATTTAATCAACAATTAATAATTTTCTAAGACAGAAGGCACCAGACCCAGATGGGTTCACTGGTGAATTCACATATTTAAGGAAGAAATTATACCAATTCTCTACAGTCTCTTTCAGAAGATGGAAGAGAGAGAATTTTTCCTAACTCAAAATCAGACAAAGACATTGCAAGAAAAGAAAAACACAGATCAATATCTTTCATGAGCATAGATGTAAAAATCTGCTACAAAATATCAGCCAGTTGAATCCAACAATGTATAAGAATTGTAGGCCCAAAGCAAGTAAGATTTATCCCAGGTGTGCAAGGCCGGTTCAACATTCACAATCAATAAATGTAACCTATCACATCAACATGCTAAAGAAGAATAATCATATGATTATATCAACAGATGCAGAAAACACTTGACAAAAGCCAACATCCATTCATGATAAAAGCTCTCAGTAAACTAGAAAAAGAGGATAACTTCCTCAACTTGATAAAGAATATTTGCAAAAACCCTGCAACTCACATTATACTTATAGTGAGAAAGTTGAAGATTTCCCACTAAGATCAGGAAAAGGCAAGTATATCCCCTCTCACTGCTGCTCTTTAACATCATACTTGAAGTCCTAGTTAGTGCAACAAGACAAGAAAAGGAAAAAAAAGTATACAGATTGAGAAAGAAGAATAAAACTATCTTTCTTCACAGATGATAGTCATCTATGTAGAAAATTTTAAAGAATGGGTAAAAAAACTCCTGGAACTAATAAGTGATTATAACAAGGTTACAGTATACAAGGTTAAAAGTCAATCATTTTCCTATATGCCAGCAATAAACATGTGGAATTTGAGATTAAAAATGCAATATCAGGGCTTCCCTGGTGGCGCAGTGGTTGAGAGTCCACCTGCCGATGCAGGGGACGCGGGTTCGTGCCCCTGTCCGGGAAGATCCCACATGCCCTGGAGTGGCTGGGCCCGTGAGCCACACAACAGTGAGAGGCCCGCGTACCACAAAAAAAAAAAAAAAAAAAAAAAAAAGCAATATCATTGACATTAGGACCAAAAAAATGAAATACTTAGGTATAAATCTAACAATATATGTACAAGAGCTATATGAGGAAAACTACAAAACTCTGATGAAAGAAATCAAAGAAGGGCAAAATAATTGGAGAGATATTCCATATTCATGGATAGGAAGACTCAATATTGTTAAGATGTCCAGTCTTAACAAATTGATCTATAGGTTCAATACAATTCCAATCAAAATCCCAGCAAATTATTTTGTGGATATTGAATAACTGATTCTATAGTTTATATGGGAAGGTAGAAGACCCCAAATAACCACATAATATTTAAGGAGAAGAACAAATTTGGAGCACTGACACTACCACACTTCAAGGCTTACTATACAGTATTCAGGACTTACTCTAAAGGTAGTGTGGTCTTGGTGAAAGAATAGACAAATAGATCAATGGAACAGAATAAGGAATCAAGCTACAGAAATTTAGTCAATTGATTTATGACCAAGGAGAAAGGCAATACAATGGATAAAAGATAGTCTTTAACAAGTGATGTTGGAGTAGCTGGACATACACATGCAAAAAAAAAGGAAAAGAAATGAATCTCTTTGGAACATACTCAACTCTCAGTTAAATATTTGCATCTGCTTCGTAAAAATTAACAGAAAAACTCTCTGTGGCCATATGTCCTACACATTGTATTCAAGATTTTCACTGATAGAAAGACAAGCTAATACAACCAACATTTTATCTATTCTCATGGCCTTTTGTATCTCCCAGGAATCTCTTTGGCTCACAGGTTACTCTGACGATAGAAGGTCTTCAGTGAGCAATGCCAGAGCCAGCATCATGAGCATGTGACCTATGCAGTCTCATTTGGTTTAATACTTATCTGTCTCCATCTCAAAATTCTTAATTTTTGAACAAAGAACTCCATATTTTCATTTCACATTGGGGACCACAAATTGATGCAGCTGACTGTAGATGTTTGCTGTGTATTACATTACCCAAATAACATGGAATGTGTGTGTGTGTGTCTTGTTTTTAGAACAAGTAAATGACTTTTTAAACAAATTACCAAAGAAAGCATAGCAACTAATTAAATTATACTAGCAGTGAATACATTTCAGGTTTTGTGTTTGTTTTGTTTGGTTTTGGTTTTGGTTTATTACAATTCTAAATCTTCTTTTAAAAAGCAGAAATAGGAAAAACTCAGTTTAGATAGATAAGGGAAGAGAGTAGATTCATTTTCAAAAGTAAAAAGAGTAAAGCTCTGGAGTTATACTACTTATGTCCAAATACAGGATAAATCATTTATAAGCTGTGTGACTTTGGGTAAATTAGTTAACCCTCTCTGCATCTCAATTTTCCCAATAATGAACAGAGATAATAGTAATACTTATTTTGTGTGGTTCTCTGAGGAAAAAATCAGATGTAAAACAGTGCAATGTTTGGCAGAGGAAGGGCTTACTACTGAGACATTATTTTTCCCAAATGCCTAAATTCACTAGTACAGTGGCTTGTAGCTGCTAAAATAAATATTAATTGAATTGTTATATTAAAAAAAAACTAAAAAGACATTGAGATGTACCCAAGAAAAAATTTTTACTGACAAAATTATATAATGCATTTTCCTCTATGTTTTATTTGATACATTAGTCTTTCAACAGTGATTCAGTAAATAGAGACCTTAGAATATTGACATTTTTATTGCCTATAAAGCCCTTGGATTTCCTTAAAAGAAAGTATACATACATTCTTGGACATCAGACAATATTATTCATCCTCTTTAAGTAATTTCCATCAGTTTTTAAAGCATAAAAAAATCAAGAGGTTATAAAAAATAACCAATAATCTTGACCAAAGTGTTATTTTTAGATATCAAATTTATAAAGTTGACTCAGATATACAATTAGAAATTGAAATGGTTTTTTGTGTGGCCTGCATCTACTCTGTATAGAATAAAAACAACTTAAAACCATGCACTAGGAAATATGAAGAAGTTTCTTCAGGACCTACTTGATAAAGGGTGCTGGGGAACTGGTGATCAGTGGACCTTTCTCCGTGGATATGTGATTTGCTATAAAGTCTTTGAAAGCACAAAGCCTCCAAGGCAAATGAGAATAATAATCATAATCCCAGTCATAAGCCTAGTAACACAGGGGTGATTAAATGTCACTCTCTGGGGAAGAAATAGATTGATTCTGTTTCATACAGGGGAAAAGAACCTACATCTTCCTCAACCATGGCATTAAATATATGGCTAAAGTTGGGTTTCAAGCAGAGACTGGTAAATTGAAGAGAGATAATTAACTGCTTCTCTGAGGTATAAGCACTTACCACATGCAGTGGTGGTTATATTGACTAAGCATCTAATTTGGTATTAGCACATTTTAGCTTCTGAATAGATATGATCTTCCTTTTGTTTCCAACATGCTAGCAACCACCTAATTAGAGTCTATCGTCACACCTCCCATCATCACTAGTAACAACACCCTCCTGTCAACCTCAAGGTATATATACTCTCCATCTTTTAAATAGCAGACCTCCACGAACCTGCAACCTTCTGGTGGCCAGCAAAAAGTTCACCTATAGCTGGGGACCTCCACGATGCTTTCTCTGCCTTCAGCCAGCTCCATTTCTTTAACTCTAATAAATTGATTAAGAAAAATTTCTTGCCAAGGGATACAGCACCTCCATGTGTATGCAAAGTACTCTGGAATTCAGCATTTATTTATGTAGTTATCACAAGCCCATTCTCACTCATATTTTTCTCATTTGACCATTGTTTAGGAAGGAAAGTATTAAACTGATCTCATTTATTCATGTTAGCTCTTGTAAGGATTTTATCACATTGTAATTATAACATATATATTGTACTGTTTAATCATTAACACAAAATAATTACCATAAAAGCAACCAAATACCCACTTCCATATAAGAGGTTTAGTTTGCATCAAGGCAGATTTGAGATAGGACAGAAATAAATATATGTCCATCGTATTCACCCACTTCCAAACTGAGTAATACCTCAAAATAATATGATTAATAATAAAGCTACCCAGGTAACTAAAGAAAGTATTCTTTTTTTAGCTCTTTCAGGTGAAAGTATTAATTGACTTATCCACTTTGGATTGTTGGTTCACACAACTTAGAGGTTAAAAATAAAACATGAATAATAATAATTTAAAAATAAATTCATTGGTTATAATGATAAATGCATTCATGTAATTGTTGTAGTATCAACGTTTATGTTCTAGTTCTCTTTCTCTGTTTCAGGATAAATCATATCACGGAAAACCCCAGTAGGTTCATACCTTAAGGAACCACCGCAAGTTTCTTTTTTTTCCCCACTACCTTATTGCTAAAGAAGAAGTCAATTGCTGCACATTTGAAAATGTCTGTATGAGCCAGAGTAGTACAAATTTTAAATAATTTATATTACACTAACAATATAAGCAAGCCGTAGAAATTTGAAACAGATTTTGCTTTTGTTCTGTTCTTTTGTTTCAGGAAGTAAAGTAAACTGAGACTTAAAGAAAGATGATAGGTTGGTCCAGTTGCATAGTGTAAATTACAAAAAATTAGGGGCACTGAGTCGTGGTCCGATACGTCCTCCTTAAGGCCTTTGTGCTCCATGCATGCCATAGTAATAGCGTATTAATTTTCCATGATACTGGCCAGATTTTAAAGTAAACTGATATATACCTAAGGTATTAGCTATAAATTCAGCAAATTATGATTCTGTAATCCAGTTTAGCAAAAGGAGAAAGAAAGACAGAAAAGGTAGACAGATGAGGATGGAGAGAGAAAAAACAAGTAATGCTACTGGAGAAGCATTGTTTTGAGCCTGATGTTTGTCAGCTAGGGAGGAAACCATACATGACGTATGTACTCACAGTGTGTACAGTCTGTTTCTTTGTGAGGCACTTAAACTTCCTGATTATTCTGTGTTCTTACAATTTATTTCTCTCTTTTCTACTCAGCATTCCACTTCATGGATGTTAGATTCAATTTTTTAAGACTGTAGAATCTCTATTTTATCAAAGAGAGACAAAGAGAGAGACATTAAAATATTATGGGCTACAAGCACTAGGTCTTTTTAAAAATCATAATTAAGCATTATTACTTATAATTATATATGTAGATGATAACTAAAGCTATACATAAATATGTAAATTTTAAAATATTGCTAAGATTTTAGGACCTGACGAAATGTTTGGTAACATTAATAGTAATCTCAGTGACTTTACAATTGGGGTTGCAATTGGAATTGGGCTCTATTGGAAAAGACTTTACTTGGAAAAAGTAACTCTTTGTGGAGGGAGTTATTGGGGTTCCCAATCAGGAAAGACTTTTTTTGGAAAAAGTCCTCCTTATGAATGGAAATAGTCTCATATTCTCAGGGTGTTTTTGCTTCTTTTGTCTGGAACCGTGTCTCTCCTCCTACGACGATCACTTTTGATTATCTTTTGCTAGAAAAACTTAAAAATAGCAGAATCTAAGCTTTGAACTGAACTCTTACATTATTATTAATATTTTTCTGTGTTTAAGGTTCAAATAACTGATTTTTTAAAGTAAGTTCAAAGTGTCCTGATTTATACATCTCAATAAAAAAAGTCACAGTGGCTCTTGTTCCACATATACTAAAGTTTAGACTAGCCTGTAAAGATTAGTTAGCATCTTGACTTAATGCATTAGAATTTTTTTAAAAGTCGATATAACATTTGAACATCCATTTGTGAGTTCTTGGATTGGTTTTGGTGCAAGTCAGGCTGTACAGTGGCTTATACAGAATCCTTAAAATTTATGCTGCTGGAGATAGATATCAGCACATGAGCCTCTGACTTCTGCTTTTCTACATTACTTTTCCATTTTAAGAGCATAACCTTTCGATGTGTGCAGGCACAACATATCTGCAATTATATAATTACATGATGCATATGCATAATGTTGAGATTACAGATGCTCCACTGTGCTCACATAGCTGACAGTGTAAAAAATGCTACCATTCTATCCATTCATTGTAAGCAGCCAGAAGATTAAAATGTTCACGACTGTTGCTAAGCCATTAACTAAAATGGTCAACAGGCTGATTTTTATCGCTCCTCCTCTCAGAAACATTTAAATAACTGTCCAACTACATTTGATATCCTGCATATGTGTTTATTATAGCAACTTTAGGCTACAACATAGATTATTGGTTGTTTGAATTTTTGCTAATTCTACAAATAAATGAACAGGTAAATAAGTATTAGTTGACCGCTTCTTTGTTAATTCTAAGTCCGGAAATGAATACTAAAAGCAGAAAGGCCAGATCAAAATATGACCAGACCAAAACGAGCAGTAAAATCCCCCCAAAATTTCACAGCGCAAAAATAGATACATTAAACTGATGTTCTGGTTCAGTGGCAGTAGTATTCCAGTGTCTCTTGGCTTTCATTCAGGCATTAGACTTTTCAAAGAAAATCTTAATGTGTTGTTTGTGTTGTTTTCTTTTTTCAGTTAGACTCAGTTTCAATAACGTAATATGTTATAGAAACTCAAATGACGCTTCTTAAAAATTTCCTTTTTGTAGATTAGAAGAAACAAAGAAGGATATGTGTATGTGCCCTCTGCTGGCAAAGTTAAGATCAGAGTCTCTTTCTAGAGACAGAAACGAAATCCTGGAAGCAGAACAGCACAATATATTCAGTCATTTTACAGACAGAGCAAAACAGATTTGAATTAATTCAGTAAATGTCTTGAAAGAACTGCAGGCAAGTTTGGTATTGCAGTTTATAGCAAAGCTAAATGAAGTTGTTGGGAAATAACAATGTTATATTTTTACTGTTCAAAATTTTATATTAATTTGTTAAAAAATAATGGAGCTTACACATCTAATTTGGTTAATTTCATCAAAGTTCTAGGAGACAAAGTAAAGCTAAATTACTTTACAAGATGAATTTAAGCTTTGTAAGCCTCTGACAATAACTACAGTCCATTTGTCTCTCAACCTTAAAACTAGATAAATTTGGTATTCCTGGAATCAATAGAATATTGATCTTTTAAACTGAATGGAACTGATATAACATTTCCGTCTTTTTAAAGTCTTGGAAATAATATAAAAAATAAATCCGTATAAGCTCATCAATTTGAAAAAGCAAAATTAAAAAATATATATATAAAGATACAGAAAATAAAATTAATCTGCCCCAGGAATTTTGTAAAACATCGACAGACAAATGTCCCCTGAACTGAAAACACGTAGAGAAAATATAAATGAGTAACAGCGATGTGATCAATGTATTAATGTCAGCTTCAGGAGAATGTGACAAATGGTGTCTTGGAAGAGTTGATTTGGGACACTTCTCATCAAGTGTCTGGATGATAAAATACAGAACATATTTTTAAAATCTGAAAGTGGCATAGATTCAGTCCCAGTTTGGAAAAAGGTGCTTTGGAAGTAAAAGGTGCCTCAGGAGTTAATTCACTCAAAGTCCCTTATTTTGCCAATGAGAAAACTGAGGCTCAGAAAGATTAAGTAAGGTCATAAAGACTGGAAGAAACCATAGTTTAAAAAAGAAATAATCAGATACAGGATGTAGTCCAATAAAGACAACTGTGGAGCTGTGCCTTAGGAGGGAAAACAAAAAATATCCCATAAATCTGGCAGAAAAAAATGGCTTAGGATCATAGTTCATAACAAGTTGACCATGAAGCATTTGTCTGAGAGCATAAAATGTTTTCTTAAAGACACCCCAACCCAACAATATTAACAGATCGGAGGGAATTCAGAAAGGAGGGAAATGTATAGCAAAAAACATATAAATGGGAATCCATTCCTTATGCTGCTACCAAATAGCTAAGAACTTTAATCAGTTACTTAATCTATTTGACCCTCAGTTTCTAAATATATAAAATAAACAAGTCAATTAGGTGATCATTCCCTGTCATTAGCTTTTTAGGAACTATGCTTTACTGGCTGGTATACCTGCTGAAAGTGGGTTTTCTGAGGGCACACACAATAATACATTCTTTTTAATTAAAAATTATATAAATTTATAAATTTGAAGAATAGTCACAAAACTAATTAATAAGTTAGAAAGAAACTGAGGAATTTTAGAGAATTAGGGTTAAGGGATAAGAAATAGGAGAGGAGAAATGTGTGGTAGTTATGTCATCACGGAGCTGTATAACTGGGACATCAGACACTATAATTCTTTCATTTGGAATATGAAGAAATGGGGAATGGGAAAGTTAAATGATATGATTATAGTTGAAAGTTAACAAATGACAGAGAAGTAGAACCCAAGTCTAAGTCACTTACATTGCCCCTAGTAAAGTGGCAAGCTGGGCTGCATTACTGTGGCTAGAATGATAGGATTGAAGAATGGGAACTTAATTCCGAGGCATTCTCTCTACCTCTTTTAGGAGGGGAAAAAAAAAAAACCCCTAAGTTAATGTTTAGTATCTAGCAGTCTGGATACTCAATAGAAATTGCCAATCTACTTTTTATATTTTAATTATTTTTTTTTTCATTTTCACTTCACTTTCATATTTTCTTAATGATGTTGGATATTTATCCTTGTTAGGTATACGTGTCGTTAATTTTTGACCAGTAGTTAAGATTTCCTGAGAGAGTAATGGCTTCTGTTTATAGAAGTACTGAGTTTACTGGGTAGCCACGCTCGTAGTCAACGAATCCGAGTGGAGCACGGGAACACGGATGGCCATCAGTGGGTTGCTTTCTTACTGGCCTAACATCTGCAACAGACAACAAGCTTATTCAGCTTTCATGTTTCTATTTCCTCAAAAAATATTATCTACTAAAAAGTAATGCGGACAAAACAAAAACAAAAACAAAAACAAACAAAAACAAACAAACAAACAAACAAAAGTAATGCGGAGGAGACAGGCAATGGTTTTAATATATGTGGAAAACATACATATAATAAACAAAATCTCCTGAACAAAGGAGCATGCCTTTCTTGATAAGTAAAAAATCATAAAGGACCATTTGCCCGATGGAAGAGCAATACTGCACGATGTCAAAGTGTCTCGAGACAGAGGAAACACAGCAAGGTTATGACACAGGTGGATCCGAAAAAGAACCGTGCAGATGGAGGCGAAGTTCAGATGAATATAACAAAAGAGGGTCAAGCTGTGTACCGAATAAAGGTTATGGCACTCAAGGGGTGACAGCTTAGCGTTAGATGGCAAAAACACAAAAAAGAAAATTACGGATATTACCATTGGTATTCACATTCTCTATGAAGATGTTGGAAAGGCTGAAAGCCAAATTTGAAACAGTGTGTAAAACCTATTAACAACAGAGGGTGCCTCACTGAGGCATGAACAGATTTCCACACTTGCAGGTTATCTACTCCATTTGCAATGAACCGTAAACTGTGGTGAAATCTAAGCAACACTGAGGGAAAGGGAAGTAATGGCTGCTGTGTGGGAATGTACATCTCCCACTTGATATCATATACAGAGGTGAAATTTCTAAGATAGCTAGACTTCCTCTTGGCACAGTCATTTCTTTAGGAGGGATTTGGACGTGAGGCATGCTCTCTAGTAGTATACTTTCAGAAAGAGGTGTTGCTAGTAGCTAGTTTTAGAGGGCCTTTTCCAGTTTGCTGTGTGAAGGCAATGAGACTGCTTTTTAATCTCATTTCAAATATCCAGGAAGTGCTCTGGGGAACCACAGCTGGCCATCCATGTCGGAATATTATAGGCAGTTGCATGCTTTATTAAGATTAAGGATTCTGGGTTCTATTTATTCCTTTTTTTTTTTTCCGTTGTCTAGGTTATTTTGGTTTTCTATGAAATTCAGTGGTGCAGAGTAGTTAGTTATCATAATATTCATGCTAGTGAGTTTCATTTTTCTTTAAAAATAAATTAGAATGTTCAAGAAAGGTAAGCGTCTATAGTCAGAAGTGATTTTTAATTTTTAAAAATTAAATTACTTTTATCAAGCAACCATGCATAATGGAAAAAAAACACAGCCTTGTGTATTTAGGCAATCTATTTTTACAATAGAATTTTCCTTGGTAGATAAATCCTGGAGGTATTGGAAACCTTTAGAACCAAAGTTCTGTCGATTTTGATCAACAGCAATAATTGTTTCAAGAACCTCCGATTTGTTCCTGCATTGTTCCTTACCATACTTCATTGACAGTTTCCAGACAGCAACTTGATCACACTCTCCACCTGGTCTGTCTTGGTCCGTACATCCACCCCATTCCCTAACAGCTGAGCACTTCTCTACTCACACGTACAGAGCTGTGCGTGAGAGGATGGGCTCTGGATGAGGTAACTGTCTCACAGCAGTGGCACGGTACGTGGATGCTCCCAAACTTTCGGCTCTTAATTTGAAGCTCTATTTCCAGGCAATTCAGGGAAATCTTCACTCCCCTGAGAAGAAACAAAATGAACTTCATATTTCAGTACACGCTTATCCATAATACTCTAATCATGTGTGTAATGAATTATAAAATTACAATTAACCTGCCTATCTTAGTCTGTTTGAGTTACTAACACACAGTTACCGTAGATTGGGTGGCTAGAGCAACAAACATTTACTTCTCGCTGTTCAGGAGGCTGGGAAGTCCAAGATCAGGGTGCCAGCAGACTCAGTGTTTGGTGAGGGCTTTCTTCCTGGTTCCTCTGTGGCCATCTTCTCACTGTGTCCCCACATGGTGAAAGGGGTAAGGGAGCTCTCTATGGTCTCTTTTATAAAGGCACTAATCCCATTCCTGAGGGCTCCATCCTCATGACCTAATCACCTCCCAGAAGACCCACTCCATCACACTGGAGACTAGGTTTCAATATATGAATTGGGGGGGGGCGGCATGAACATTCCATCCATGGCATCACCACTACTGTTTACTTTGGCCCACAGTGTCTAGATTACAAATGACTTTTTCCTGTCTGTTCTTGAGATTTTTCCTCTCACTATTTAAATGGCTGGAGATATTCTACAAACAAAGACAGAGTCTGATTCGCGTATTTGGCTTAAGTGCCCAAACTTTGGCTTGAGTTAAAGTCTTAGCAAGACCATACACAGTGGAGTTGTACCAGTTCCCTGAAATGAATTTTGGCTGCTTTTACCAGAAGAAGAGAGAAAAGATCGAGGGGAAACCCCAAAAACATAGCGTGTACATAGCAGTCTTCCCGCCGTGTCTTCACATGCTCATCCCTGTATTGTCTGTGTCCTGAAATCCTTCTCTTAGGACACCAGTCATATTGTATTTGGGTTCACCCAGGTTACCTGATTTTACCTTAATGAACTCTTTAAGACCCTGTCTCCACATACACTCACATTCTGAGGTATGGAATTTTAGGAAGTCAACGTATACATTTTGGAAGGTTCACAACTTGGCCCATAACAAAGTTTACTTAAAATAATATCTCTTTGTAAAAGCATTAGAACAACTAGGAGTATACTAACTCTTTAATATATTAGAAGGCAATATATTAAATCTTTCTCACAGAATCACCAAATTGTATATCCTTAAGTGATCTTGGAGATAGCTCAGTCCAACTCCCCATTTAACAAGGAAGAAGTGGAAGCCTGGCTCATGGATGTGACTTGTTCAGATTTACTCTGCTGTGTCACTCCATAGCAAGCGCTTAATATGTACTTCATTTACTGATCATCTCAACACAATTTGGTGCACATCTATTGGATTTCTGACACTGTGATATGAGCTGTGGAGTTTGTGGAAGGCACAGGCAGAAATAGTCCTAGCCCTCGTGGAGCTTACAGCCTCAGAGAATGTACAAATACTACGAAATAATCATGTCAAAAATATAAAGCACACCTGTGATAAATAATACAAGAGAAAGCCGTAGTGCTGTGAGAACCTACAATAGGGTGCCTTACTTGACTTGATCAGGAAGATCTTCTAGCAGAAGTAAACTTGAGCTAAGGGCTGAATTACGAGTAGGAATTAACCAAATAAGGGAGAGAACATTGTAAGTAGAAAGGCCCCATGGTGGGTGGTCTACAAAGCCCCCATTACCTCTTTGACATTTCTCCAGTGCTCCCTCCCCCTACTCAGTATCAGTTACACTGTCCCCCCTGCCATCCTCTGAGCGGGCTGAGCTTGCTTCCTCAGCCCTTAACGCTCTAGCCCTCACCCACGCGATATCTCCTCAGACAGCTCCTGAACATACATCCGGTGACCGCACTTTCCATAACACTATAATCTGCTCCACTCTATCCTCCAGTACTGCTTTATGTGGCGTGATTACTCTTTTTTCTTCTTCCCATAAGAGATCACTTTTCCACACAGTTTATAATTTATTTATATGTAAATATTTACTGTGTATGAAGTGACTCTTCAGCTAGAACATAGGCTCTGCTGAGGGCAACAATATTTGTCTGATGTATACCAAATTTTTCTGGTGTATACCAAATACCGCAGACAGATACATAGTAGTCATTCAAAAAAATACTTACCGGTTGAATTGACTGATTTATTGATTGCTGAAGGAAGGCTTGTGTCTGGAGCATGAAGTTTAGAAAGGGAGTTAGGGGCCAGACCTGGCAGTCTTGTGATGTTTTGTAACTGAGGTAGAGGTAGAGAGAGAAAGGGAGAGGGAGAGAGAGAGACCATTAAAAGATTTTAGGAAGGGGAAAATGAGCAGATATCGATTTTGAAAAAGTTCCTCTGGTATTAGTCACTGTAATAATCCAGGCAACGGCTATCAGCTTGGGTTAGGGTGACAGAGGGCAAGATGGAAAGCAGAGGATGGGGTCAAGAGAATTTAGGAGGTAGAATGTTGTGTACATGAGGAAAGTATGTCTAGCCGAGAATGCATCTTTTTTCTCGATTCCTAGCCCGTGTTCTTTCTATTAAAGAGGAAGAGAGAGAGAAAAGAGCATAGACTTTATGTTCAGTAGGTCCTCAGCTTAAAGCCTGATTTCAAAACATGCTAAGTAACTATGGACAAGTAACTTAACCCCCGAGACCCTCGAATTACTGTCTATGCAAAAGGAATAATACTTGCTACCTGGCAGATTTTCTGAAAATGTTAAATTAGAAAATGTAGTCAACAAATAGAAGCTATTCTTAGTAACATCTTTCCCTGAAGAGTAACTTTCTTTCGGAAGAAGAAAGCTGTTTTACAAAGTTTGACTTGCATTTTGGCTTTTCTTTAAAACGTCACTCAGGAATGTTGCAATATTAAATGTCTTGTTGTTACTACTGTAAGAGAGAGCATCTACTGTAATTGTCACCTTCAGCAATGCTCTGTTTATGGTACTCTACTGCAGTAATGGCCTCCACTTGTCACCTCTCACACTGACTCCAGGCTTGGCCATGTGACTTGCTTTGGCCAATGCAATAGCAAACATGACGTAAGCAGAGAAGCTTGGAAAGCACTTGCACTGTGGGGTTTCCCTTTTTGCTGCTCCTGAGATCCCTGTGATTGTCCCCCATCAAGAAGTCCACTCTAGTCTCCTGGAGGATGAGGGATCACATACAACTGAGCTGAGTTATCTCTGCTGTAGCCTCCAAGCCCAAGTACACTGATGGTGGTCATCCTAGACCAAACAGCCCCAGCTAAGACACTACCTGACCACAGAGATCACTCGGACTGAGCCAGACCAGAAGAATTGCCCAGTGGATCTTGTGGCTCAAGAGAAAGAATAAAAGTTTGTTGCTTTTAGGTCACTAAGTTTTTAAGTAGTGTTTTACACAGCAAAATCATTTAATTGACATATCATTGTATCTCCAGTCCATAGCAAGATCCCTGGAACATAATAGATGATAAATAAATACTCCCAGAAGTCTGAATCTTTATTTAATGGCCTTAAAACACTATGTGGTTGGATTAATTGCTAAAACTTAATGTTTTGAATAAGAAAACACTTTTCTTCAGCAGTTACTATAACATGAATTATCTGATAGGATTTTTTTCTGCCTTGGTAACAGTGTGATAAATACTATTTTCTTAAATTTGTGTGTGATTTATAAGCCATAAAGATCAAATATCATTTTGGTTCTGTGTTAATTCTGAAATTTTAGTTTGCATGAGTTAATTACTAATTATGAAAGACAAATACTAATTATGAAAGGAGAATATTTTTGCATACCTATCTACATACACACTTAAAACTACATGTATATATGCATATGTGTGTATTTATGTGTGCATATGTGTATGTATGTATGTATGTGTATAGATGCAAGTGGTTACATCTTACGTTGTGAGGATTAAATAAAATTATATGGTTTGGAGAGCAGTCACAGTTGAGACAAAAAGTTGGCTAAAACCAGCTGTGGAGAAATTTGAGCATACCTTGAAGACTAACACCTCACTCAAACACCACAGTCCTTAGAGTACTTACTATGACTTACAAGGCCCTACATATAATGTTACTCTCTGACTTCATTTCTAATTACTCACCTCCTCGTTCTCTCCACTACAGCTCTGATGGTCTCCTTTTTGGTCTTTAAACTTGCCAAACATGCTCACCTCAGGGCCTTTGCACTTACTAATTCCAATGCCTGGATACTTTTCCCAAATAGTTTTATGGTTAACTCACTCACTTCCTTCAGATTTTTGCTTCATAACCACTTTCTCAAGAAGACTTTCCCTGGTTGACCTATTTAACCTCTCAACTGCCCTTCAGGATGTCTCTGATTTCTCCCACTTCTCTATATTTTATTTAGTTATCTTCTTTATTGTCTACCTCCGCACACCAGAATATAGCTAAATAAGGACAGGAATTTTACATAAAAGTTTACTACTTTAGCCTCAGTACCTAGAACAGTTACTGACATGTAATAAAGTCTACTAATATTTGTTAAATAAATGAAAGACAAGGGTTTTTATTCCTAGGTGTTTCAGAGTCTTGTGAATTAGCTGCACATTTTATGGAACTTTGAAGTAAATGTAAAGATAATTTTGCAGTTTTATTGGGAGAGGGTCTATGATTTTCAGCAGATTAACAGATTACTTGGAGCAGGAACCCAAAATGCTGCAAAGAGTTGATCTAAAGAATTTTAAATATTTTTTTGAAATGCAGAGTTGAGAGGTATTGAAGTTTTTGATAAAGAGAGAAGCGAGAGAAGAATGGTATTAAAAGGAAGATTAAGCAGACAGAACGATGGATTCAAGTCAGGATAGAGTAAAGGCAAAGAGACCAGTCAGGAGGTTATTATAGTAAATAAGACAAGAATTAATGAGGTCTTGAACTGGAAGCATGGTTTTGGGGAATGAAAAGAAGCATTCATTCTCATTATATTCAAATACTGTCAGTAATGGCTGCTATGTTACCGTGTGATAGCATTGCTGAAATGGAAGTCAAGTATCATAGTAAGAGAAAAATATTCTTTTTTAAACCTAAACAAAAGTTCAAATACTGGGATTTTGTGGGCTGCATTAAAGAGAGAAAGCTTTCACCACCAATGCCCCCAACCAATTCCAACCTTAATCCAACGGTCATCTTTTCTCTCTGCCTACCAGCACCACCGTGAATGCTTTTGACTGTGAGAAAGATGATGGGACATTATTTGCTTATTCCCATTAGAGGTACTGGAATAAGACAAAATATTTACTGGTGAGTAACACATTACTTACCAGTTTTTACTCTTTTTTTTTTTTTTTTTTTTTTTGCAGTATGCAGGCCTCTCATTACTGCGGCCTCTCCCGTTGCGGAGCACAGGCTCCGGACGCGCAGGCTCAGCGGCCACGGCTCACGGGCCCAGCCACTCCGCAGCACGTGGGATCCTCCCGGACCGGGGCACGAACCCGTGTCCTCTGCATCTGCAGGCGCCACCAGGGAAGCCCCAGTTTTTACTCTTTTGATTTGATTAGCCATGAATATACTTAAAAATTTTCACTTTCAGCTAGAAAATTAATGTTATTTGGAAATATCTTAATGGAAATTATTTGAAATATTTCACTGAATTGTTCCCTGCAGCAGAGAGAAATAAACATGTAACCTTGAGAGTTGACCTCTCACCTTAAGTTAATTCTAAGTCCTATGTTTTATGTGCATTTTGTGTTCTCATCAATAATTTATCTGTGTAATTTCAGTAGAAAATAATACTTAAAGTTATTCTTTGGTTAAATTCTCATGGAAAAACTCTTTAAGAGTATTGATGCTATCTTTATAAACCCCCAGTACCATGCTGGATACTCAATTTTGGAAACAAAGTGGTAAAGAATTACTTTCATTTTCTCAAATTGTTGCAAAAGGGCCACAATATACGGTGAATCATGAGCTAACATAGTTCATAATCAGAAATTATAGAAACGTTAGCTGCGAGTATTTGAGAAATTGTTAGTCCTGCAACGTAATTCAGCAGTTGGGAAGAAGATGCTGTGCACACTTGAACTTCTTTGCACACTGCTGTGAATTTGATGCCCTTACTGCTCTGTTCCTACAGGCCCGAGTCAGGGGTCCCTTCTCTTCCTTGAGCAAGTCCTAGATTCTTATCTTGCCCCTTGAACTTGCCTGTCCAGGTGCTATATTCCTTCGACTTCTGCAATTTGATACGTAACTGATCCAGTGCGTATATCCCTTATGCTATGTTCGCGGATGTTCTTCCGAAGGAGGTCCCCACCCCTAAACATAGGTATATCCCTTCCTGAATGCCTCTCACTTCAGGCCCTTCTTCTCCACTCTCAATGGTACTTCTCCGTCTCAATCAGCTCTTTACATCTATGTCCTAACTGCTTCCTCAGCCTTCAGCATTAAAATTTACCTTCCACGTTGCTGGAAATTTGATCACACTATTAACTTTCTCATTTCCCATTACTTTCACAGGTTGTGCTATTTATTTTTTTTTCCCTGAAACATCATGCTTTTCTCTCTACCTGCTAAATGCACTCATTCCTTGTCTTAGTTTCAATGACTCCCTTCTCTTGCCTACTCAGATTCTTTTTTCTTTTTTTAATAAGTTTACTTATTTATTTTTAGCTGTGTTTGGTCTTTGTTGCTGCGCGCAGGCTTTCTCTAGTTGCGGCGAGCGGGGGCTACTCTTCGTTGCGGTGCGCGGGCTTCTCACTGCGGTGGCTTCTCTTGTTGCGGAGCACGGGGCTCTAGAGCGCAGGCTCAGTAGTTGTGGCGCACGGGCTTAGTTGTTCCGCGGCATGTGGGATCTTCCCGGACCAGGGACTGAACCTGTGTCCCCTGGATTGGCAGGCGGATTCTTAACCACTGCGCCACCAGGGAAGCCCCTCCTGGCATATTCTTCCTTCCTGTCTTTCTACTGAACATTATCTCATTACATAGTAATGGATAGACAATTCCTTGGTCATCTTTTATCTCCAATGTATAGCATAGTGATTGGTGCATAATTTTGTTTTTACAGTGATAATACCTTCAATCAAATGATGATTCTAATGATGGAAATTCCAGGTTACATATGTGAGAAGGGAAAGGAATGTCTTTCAAACTGTGCCAGGTATGTTTAAGGCAGGCTTAATCACTACTATTCAACCACTACATTTAGGAAACCTTAATCGGCCCTTGGCTGACTCATTGTCTGGGTTCTGGCTCCCATAGCGAGGCCATGTGTACACCTAGGAATGAAAGATGAGGGAAGGAAAAGTTTTCAGAAATGAATCAAGGAAACTGCTACTTGGCTTCCACAACCTCACGCATAATGGCTTCTGGAACTACAGACAGCTGGGCAGGAAAAGCAATGACTCTCAAAGGAGAGAAACAAATGCTAACCATTTTAATCCTTGCTGTGACTATGCAGGTAAAAAAAAACCAACAATGACAGCAAAAACCCAGCCTCTCAACAAAGAAGAGCTACTTGGCTCCCTCTGTACCAAGGAAATTTCAGCAGCCATGACAGCTGCCTTCATCCAGGTATTGCTTTCTGGAACACAAATATTGGACCACCTCAGGAATTCTTGGCTTCCTGACAAGAGTCATCTAATCTCACTGTCTACTCAAGCTAACCATCTGGAAATGAACCTGCTTGCTAAGGTGAGCCACCTTGTGTGTGTACATCCAGACACACTGGTACAGTAGCCCTGGTCCAAAACCACGGTTCCTGTATCTTCAACCTAGAAGCGTATAATGGGTCCAACTGCTAGAGTTACAGAAAGTGCTCTACGTTTCTGGAATGAACCCCTAATACCTATGAACTAATATTAAACTGAATTTCATTTGTTAAAGGGTCAAGTTTCATTAAAAAGTGAAATGATTGTTATTTTAAAATAATGGCATTCAGACATTAATGAATGTATGTATTATAGATGCTCTTTAATATATAAACATAGTCTCTGTATTTTTACATAAAACCAAACTTGCAACATACAATAAATCTACTTTTAAAAACATATTCCACATTTCTAGTTCCCTTTTTATGACTTCTATATCTTATAGGAGACAAGCAATGAAGCCATTTCATTAACAGTTATATTGAAAAAAGAATTGTTACGTTTGTCCTCCCCTTCCCACAATCTCATGAGAATTTGAGGACAATGTGAAAAACAAAGTATTCAGTGATTATTGATTCAATGATTCCCTCTCGCCTTTCCCTTCCTGGCAACATCTGTAAATCATGCTTCATATAAGTTTTGAAAAAAAAATAAGAGGGCCACTAAAATAATTCAGATACATAAACATAACGGTATATTATTTGATCTTTACATTTTGCCCAGCATTTATTTTATTATGCTATCATTGTTTATAAGCTTCAAAAGTGGGTCTGTGTAGTTCTAAGAAATAGATTCTAAAACAGGATTACCAGAGCATCACCCAACAGAAATAGCACCAACTAAGGAATCTGTTTATCTAAAATTCATCTAGCTCCACTCCACTAGGAAGGGAAAGATACATCCTTGGCTCTCGTCCTCAACATTTTATAGAACCCTGCTTCCTTCCGAGCACACTCTGTGTTTTTAGAAGCTTAGGATCGGGGCTTCCCTGGTGGCGCAGTGGTTGGGAGTCCGCCTGCCGATGCAGGGGACACGGGTTCGTGCCCCGGTCCGGGAGGATCCCACGTGCCGCGGAGCGGCTGGGCCCGTGAGCCATGGCCGCTGAGCCTGCGCGTCCGGAGCCTGTGCTCCGCAACGGGAGAGGCCACAACAGTGAGAGACCTGCGACCCGCAAAAAAAAAAAAAAAAAAAAGCTCAGGATCATATTACAAAGTTACCTGGTAACTATATTTCCATTCTATGTAAATAGCTTAGCATCTAAACATATTAGTTGAGCAATAGTTTCCTTGATAAAGGAGGGAAGGAAGGAAACCTAAATCTGAAATTAGAAGAGGATTTGCCACTGCGCTCCAACGCCAAAGCCACACCATCTTCAGTGGACAACAGCAGAAGTGCTCTCATCGCGTGACCTAGTGCCGGCATTTGTGGGCTTTGCTGGCACCGGCCAGGTCACCCTCAGCTGGAAGCAGTGGTGACAGAGGTGGTGGTAGGTGGCAGTGAGGAGTGGTGCTGGTAGAGGTGATGAGGGGGTTTCCTGTGGGTTCCTCCGAATGGGGGTCTCAGAATAGACGGCTTATCCAAGGGTACACACATGAGCCACTTCTAGGGACTCTGCCTAGTATGTGAAAAAGTCTTTGGAGAACATAAAATACTATCTTTTCAAAGAAGTAGTTTTACTTACTCTGAACACGACACCATATTTATACCTAGACTGGAGTAACTGAAAGAAATGGACATCACATTTTTGAAAAAAAAATTTTTTTCTAGAGGAAATTAGACTGGTAAAAATAAGACTTATATTTCAAAAAGTGATTTTGGGGGAAAATATTTACATTCAAGGAGGCCACAAAATCCAAAGCCAAAAAAATAAAAGCCAATGTCTAGCTTTGAGATCACTCTTATTAGCAATCAATGTAAGATATTTGTGAGAGATACAAAGACCCTCTGAGCGCTCCTAAAGTCACAGTCTACGTTTTCCTCTGCCACAGGCCTTCATAAATGTAACAGTCACATGAAGTCTACTGAATAGCACTGCTGTTCCAGTTGATAATTTGTTGTAGACTTTTCTTTACAGACATGTATTCATTCTTTCCCCTCTTTAAAAGTGTATATAATAGTTTTATTAAACGAATTATTAAATGAAAATAAAATCCTCCTTTCCTGAGAGAACTTACAGCTACTGATTAGAACTAAACTTCACTTTTTTAAATTTTTTTTGCGGTAGGCGGGCCTCTCACCGCTGTGGCCTCTCCCGTTGCGGAGCACAGGCTCCGGACGCGCAGGCGCAGCGGCCACGGCTCACGGGCGCAGCAGCTCCGCGGCACGTGGGATCCTCCCGGACCGGGGCACGAACCCGCGTCCCCTGCGTCGGCAGGCGGACTCCCAACCACTGCGCCACCAGGGAAGCCCTAGGGGGGCCCTGAACGTTCCTCTTAAAGGGAAGAAAGGACTGGTAAAGGCAGATGGAAACACTTCACCTCTCGCTTACTCATTTCAGCTCAGGTGAGTTTTATCGTAAACTAAAAGCAATTTCATTTGCACTTCTCAGTGACCTTTCTGAAATTGGGCTTTGGCAGCTTGCGGTACTTCCTAGAGGAACTGGCCATATTTCAAAACACCAGCGTAACTGGCAGTCCTTCCAGGAACCCTTTCAGAGTCACAAGGGTAAGTGGAAACGGAGCAAAGCAAATATTCACAATGGTCTTTCTTGGACAAGGTTAAAGTCTTGTTTTGTTTGTTTGTTTTTTGCTGTTTTGTTTTATTGTGTGGTTGTTTTTCATAAGAGGGAGCTTTGCCTGTAATTCTGTCAATCTAGAACCTTTTATAAATATGGAGAGGGAACGAAGTCAGTCCGGCATTACATTTATTTCCTGTACTAGTCAGAATCACTGTAAGAGACACACACACAGAAAAGCAGTCATCAGATCTGAACACAAAAATGCCCATTTATTAAGTCTCCTCTTGGTCAAACCACTACAGATGATATAGCTAAGTGCTGAAAGCAAGAAAAATCAGAGCGCTTTTTTATTTTTCTTAACTGGTATGAGTGTCATAGGGCCGACAGTGATCCTATTCCTCCATGACCTGCTAATTACTGGAACACACGACAGTAAGTTAATTGGGTATATGTTTTTTTTAATCCTCGGCACAGGGAGAATTGAATTGCTCTTGCTCCTGGGCCACTGTGTTTTACCATCTGGGTGCCCACGAACCGCAGGAAGTGCCCCTTCCTCCCAAAGAAGAAATAAAAGGTAAATGCTTTTGAACACTACCTTGTGCCTGTTTAAACATCAATTTCTGACTATACACAGTAGCTTCTTCTACCCCTCCCCCTCATTCTCTTTGTTTCCCTCCCTCCAACTAACCTGACAAGAGAAAGAAGGAAATCTTACAGGTACCACATTACCATCATGATCCGCAGTGTGGTGCCATTAAATAGTACCCTTTCTGAGTGGGTCTAATTGGCCCATATATGGTGCTTTCTGTTGATGCTTTTTAATCACTACAGAGTTCGGTGTACTTACATTGTATATAATTAATCACACGAAAGTCACTTTCTTCACCCTTATTGTCCTACCGTTTAAATAGTTATTCTATGTGAATGTCCATGTAATTAACTTGTTTGGTCGCAATTTCAAGCACTTCAGAAAGACAAAGGGAAAGCTGAAAAACCGCCACATTTGTGAATTGGCTTACATTCAGAAGCATTACTTGTCATTTCCCTAGACCGCCAGATGTCAGCCTAAATTGAAGAACGGAAAAGAAACCGTGTATCATAGTGTTAGTGTCTAGTGTGCCAGATGGAGTTTTACACAACCCTGCAGGAAGAGTTAGCCAGCAGTACTTAAAATTCAGCGTTAGAAATAGCACAAGTGACACTGCATGCACTGTAGCATTTTTTGATTATGGAACTTAATTGTGTCATAGATCACTGATAGCTTAACTTATGAGGATTGACTTTGTTAATTCAAGCAGTTCAAAAGTCACTGTTAAAGCTTCAGTCCATTTAATTGTATCTGACTTAAGCTTTACTCAGGCTCTCAGAAGACGAATGGCTGCATAGAGGTAATACGTTTTTATTTTTTCTGCTGTTTATCCATTTATTTCTACATGTATCATTTACTGTGATTTACATTTCAATGAGCAGTATTAGATATATGAGGGAGATTTTTCTTTTTGCTCTCAGTTGAGCTAAAAAAATGCAAATATTAAACCGTTTAAAAAATGTGTCACTTTTGATTTCACTACCATGGGAGAACCAACATCCCTAGAAGGTTAAGGTTTTCTTTTCAAAATTATCATCCATCTCAAACTGAGAGATTATAGGTATTCCTTCTTAGGACCAAATTGTTGTAGGCTAATCTAACAGAAGTGGTCTGCTATATTTTTCATTAATATATGCAACATTAAGCATGAGGGAAATGCCATGAACACATGCATTAAGAAAAGCAGTCAGGAATATGTTTAATTTTACTACCTTTTGAATTTAACATGGGAGCATGAATAATATATTACACATGAGCAGGTGCATGTGTGTGTGTGTGTGTGTGTGTGTGTGTGTGTGTGTGTGTGTGTGTGTGAGAGAGAGAGAGAGACAGAGAGAGGGGAGAGGAGATGAGATATGTATGTTTTGCCCTGTTGTTAGTTTATTTAGGATTCAATCTTGCTCAAGCTGACTCTCATCACTGATGTATCAGTGAAATGAGGTTTTTCTCCCTCTGTCTCTTCACCTTCTCCTTGAATTTTTAACCCTGATGTTTATTTGAACACCAGTAGCCAGCTTCTTATCTTTTCTCACCCCACTGAGCTATGAAAGCCAAATTCCCCTTGAAGCCAATGATAATAACGATAATAAAACCTCACGTTTGCTTATCATTCTGAAAATAAACGCGCTTAAAATATGCTACAGACACAGTCTTATTAACCTCATAACAAAGTCCTTTTTGACTTAGTGAATGCGAATTTCAGAAAGGTTAAAGGCCTGCTCCATGGTTGCAAAGTATATCGATGGCAGGATCAAATCAAACTCCTTATTTTATCTCAACAGTGGCTTTGACATCTGAACTTTATTTAAATCAGATCAGCAGGAAAGATCGACAAAATAAGAAGCTGGCCCTTTATTCAGTTTTACTTAATCCTTAATAAGAAAGTCTTTTATAGTGATTTTCTGTAGTAGAAAATAAAATCTGAAGACTTCAGTTAGATTATATCCTACATATTATATTTGTATATTTTGTTTTTGTTGTGTTTTTTTGTTTGTTTTTTGTGGTACGTGGGCCTCTCACTGTTGTGGCCTCTCCCGTTGCGGAGCACAGGCTCTGGACGCGCAGGCTCGGCGGCCACGGCTCACAGGCCCAGCCGCTCCGCGGCACGTGGGATCTTCCCGGACCAGGGCTCGAACCCGTGTCCCCTGCATCGGCAGGTGGACTCTCAACCACTGCGCCACCAGGGAAGCCCACATGTTTGTATATTTTGAATCTCAAGCATCTAATCTCTATGTCTTCCATTTTTAGCAAATATTATAATAACCCAGAGGCATATTACAAACAGCCTAGGGTACAGACTTTGTATTATTTACAAAATAAAAAAAGTCTTCAAATGGTAGAGATACTGCTATCTAAGAGGATAGAATATTCTTACTTCTTTCCCAACACAACCACAACATACATTAAGGAAAAGTATAGATTTGATTTGCTAAATGTAATTTCAGAAATAAATTACAAAGAAAATCAAAGACAAAATGCCCAATACAAGCCTATGCGAATTATTCATGCCCATAGGTGTGGAGGGGACATACGGGCCCTGTTACCACAGGTGTGATTAGAGACTGAGTCTGAACATACGCTTTCAGGAACAGAGAGGTAACAGTATACTGCACATAGTGGTTTTAGTTTTGCTTTTGCTTGTTTTTCCTACCCAAAGTGGCACAAGATTTTGGGGGCTGCCTTGCCTGTGTTCTCCAAAGTCTCAAGTCGAAAAGAAAAGAAAAAAGAAGGAAGGAAGGAAGGAAGGAAGGAAGATAGAAAGGAAAGCTTCTTACTTTGTAGAAGTCACAAAATAGTAGATTATAGTTAAACCACTCTGAGTTTCACCAAGTAATTGTTTATTATTTAGATCACAAATAGTTTTGAGAATTTCCCTGAGGACTTGTTCACTCCCATACTTCAGTTGCTTGATGCAATTGAAAACTGGGGTTGAGGAAACTTCTATCCTTGTCCACTCAATTCAACAGCAGCCCCCAAATCCACCACCGATAGGAATGCATGATGATTTCCCTCCCTGTCAACATTGTGATATTGAGTAACAATCATAGTTCTTTTTTCTCCCAACCCTCTGTGTAATCTCTCAGTTTGGGAAAATAGGTCTCAGAATGACTTTCATCCCTTTTGCTCTCTGCTCACCCACCTTTCCCATTATGCATCTTTGCATATGTAATCTGCAACTTTCTTTTTCTCCTTCACATACTCAAAGCTATTCAACAAACATTTGCTACTAGGCACTGCAGAGGGGGTTCCAGGTGAGCTCGTCTTCCCGGGGTGTACAGTCCAGCAAGGAGAGCAGTGGTTAGTGCTTTATCAAAGTAATAGTACTCCTGCAGCAGCCTCGCACAGGCAGCGGTCTCTTCTTTCCTGGATGTAACAGTGGCTTTGGGAAAGACCCAGCAAAACAGCCTTGAAGCAAGGATAAGATGTTCCCATGTGAATAGTTTGGGAGTGTTTATTCTAGACGTCAAAGGCAGAAACATAGAAAAATTCAGAGGCTGTTTGAAGAACAGTATTCACAGATTATCCCGGGTGAACGATAGCTCTCAACGCTGACTATGTCTAATTCTTCTACTTTAGCTTATAAACCTTCTTTTTAAGTGTGTTCATTTATTACAGCCCTTGTTAAGCACTCACTAAGCATTAGACTCTGGGGGATATGCAAACCTCAAATAGCTGAACATTATAGTTCGATTGTCTTCCGTTCTTTATAAACCTCACAACGTTATATTTTCATTCACTTCCTTCCATGATTTAGGGAAAGTTAGCACCTCCAACCTTTACTGCCCTTTGGAGTCACCTACAGGGCTAAAAAGCAACAACAACAATAAAAAACTCCCCATATACCCCGAGACCTCCTTGGACCAATTAAAGCAGACATTCAGGTGATTCTTGTGTGAGGAGCTCTGGTATAGGCTGTCTAAGGAGGACTGGTCTTTCCTGTTGGGTAAAACCGAGGCCACTGGAAAGGATTAGCAGTGCAATCCCCTACCCTGCCCCAGGGCCGTGAGTATGGAACAGATTAACCTCCATCAATCTCTTCAAGCCCTGGCTGCTTTTATTTTTCCTGAGTTAGATACTTAGAATATCTGGAATATCTTTCACTGGGTCCCCATGGACTTCAGGATAAAGTTAAAATTCCTAACAGAGCATTCAAGACCCTTCGCTGATTTCTCACTAGATGTAATATTCAGCCTGAGCTGCCGCCATGAACACACACACACACACACACACACACACACACACACACACACACACACATCTTTTGCTCAAAGATGTAGACACGCTGGCCATTCTCAGTTTTGAACATGCCCTTCCTTTTTCTTACCCTAGTCTTATTCCCTCTTTTCCCTCCACGCCTGTGTATGACTAACTTGTTCTTCTAGGCTCTGTGAGCAAGTGTTTCCTGATGGTGCCCGATTCCTCAGGATGAATTAGATTCTGCATCTCTCTGCTCTTTGTGCTAGGTCCACTGCAGGACTTTTCTCCCTATATTATAATTGCTAACTTTTCGTTAGTCCCCTCACTAGAAGGTGAGCTCCTGCTGAGTGGGCAGGAGGTCATGTTTACTTCTGAAACCCTTTGTCCACAATGCTTGACACACAGCAGAGGCTCAGATATGTATTGAAAAAAGAATTTTATGATTTCATTAAGATGTTACTATTCCGTAATATTTCCAGATCCCTCATTGTTGCTAAGTGGTTTTTAAACTCTTGGAACGTTAAGGAGCCAACTTTGTGTAGCATGTTTTAGCTATTGCGAGACATATGCACAGCGCTCTGTGTATAAAACTCTTCAGCTTTAGAGTTATGTTACTTTAAAATTATTCTGTATATTTTTAAAAAGCTGAAAATGCAGACTCAGAAAATGCTCAGTAGTGTAGTGATTTCTTCTTTACGTTTATAAAAATTAACCGGATGACTTTATTTGGAAAACATTCCATGCTGAGAAGTAAAGATCTTTTCTTTGTGTTTAATTAACTGTTGCTACTTCAGGCGTAAGGTAAAGGGAAATGAGAAAAACACATTTATTTGAATTGGATAAGCAATCTGCAGATCAGTGAGAAAGAACCTAACGTCCTTTGAAGAGCCCTTTTCTTCAGGTTTCTCCCATTAAAAAGGTAAAAGAGCATTGAAATTGCATAAATAATGCTAATTAATATTTAATGAGTGATTGACCAAATGCCAGATGTGAACCTACCATGAGCAAAACCAAGGAAATCAATGGTTTTCACAGTCAATGTCTCTGGGGAATCATTTTTCAAACAGGTTGTTAAAATATTCCTAGTTTTCATAATCAGGCATTTATCTTCTGCTTCTATATTTAGGTGCAAAGTAAGAATCTTCGGGCTCGTAATCAATAAGCCAAAAATTGTGTCTCACGGAAGTACAGCATTGTGTGCTTCAAAACTCCTGGAAGCACAAAGATGATTTAAACCCTACTGTGCCACTATGCCATTCTGACTGCTGCAGAGAAGTATTCCTGTTATGTAATGAAACTTTTCTATTTGGATCATTTCCTTTCTTACTATTCCATCTCCATCAATTGGTACTTGCTCTCTTAATACCAGGCTGAAACTGCCAAGATGTTACCACTGAATTTTTCATTCTTAAATGTTGAAATGGGATTATTCCCCTTCACACTTCTATTTCCCTAACCAAATTTTTGGGTCTCTCCACAGTTTTATTTTCTCCATCCCTCTCAAACATTTTTATCTTACTCATTTCATGTTCTTAACTAGTGAGGGACTTTTGCAGGTTGGATTGGCTGGGAAGCAGACTCTGAGATCCCATTTTTCTCCATAAGGTTTATCAGAGAGTGGACTCTAGATTGACAACTGTGGAAAGAAAAGAGAGGAAAGAAGGACTGAGCAGAGGAGAAGACTGAGTGGAAACACAGCCACATCTAAGTCTTCAGCTCAGTCAGTCAGCTGGTCCCACGGGGAGCACAGAGGCTGAGATGGCCCATCAACAGTCCTGAGTTTAAATGTGGGTGTTGCCAAACTTCGGTCTCTGTTCCCCGGTGCTGGATTAAATCTTGGAGACAAACTTTGGGGTGAAGTAGAAAGAAATAGCTTTATTGCTCTGCCAGGCAAAGGGGACCGCAGCAGGCTGATGCCCTCAAAGGCCGTGTGTCCTGCCCTGGAGGGCGTAGTGGAGAATCTTATAGTGTTCAAGGAGCAGGGCGTGGTCAGCTCGTGGACATTTCTCTGATTGGTTGGTGATGAGGTCATCAGGAGTCAGCATCATCAACCTTCTGGTTCCAACCAGTCTAGGGTCTACTTGCTTGTGGGCAGCATACAGTTCACTTCTCCCACCTGATGGGGGTTTCAGTATCTGCAGAACAGCTCAAAGGATATGGCTCAGAATATTATCTATAGTCCTTGAGGAAGAACTAAAGGTCCTTGACCTTGTTTAATGGCTAAAGTATTATTATTTTGTCTGGCTTGACTCTCTTCCTTTCTTTTTCCATTTTCTCACTTCTCTGATTAAATGTAGTCTTTGACTACAGTTTTTCTACAGACAAAAGGCAGGCGGAGGACACGTCTGGGAGTGTATTCTGGGAAGGCCTCCTAGGGTCCTGCTCTGTTACGAGGGGCCCAAAAGGCCTTCATACACGGACCAATCATTAGCTCTGGGCCGCCCTTGGTCAAGGAGACTGTCTTCACCTGAGCCAATGCCGGGGCTCACAGAGACAACACTACCCACTGCCAGGGGAGAAGTCTTTCCTTCCTGACGGGCGATCTTGGTGCCAAGCCACAGGGCCCACTGCAAGACCAAACTGGCTCAAATGGGTCTTCTAGCAAAGAGAGCTAGGCCAGTATTTCCTATGGGAATTTAATGACTATTGCCAACTAAGGTCTTTAGATAATACTCTGATGTGCGACATGAAAGGTCGCCTTTAGAAAACAATTTGAGAGACTGAATTAGGGAGGGGCCCGGGGGGAAAGAGCAGAGAAGATGAGGAACGAGAAGGACTGAGTGAGTTCCTTTAAGAATGGGCCCTATGCGGACCAAAGTGCCAGTGAGAAACCCCAAGTGGCATGGGAGCCAGAAGGATTTTAAAGAACATAGTAACTTCCAGTATCTGATTGGAAGCTGTTGCTATTGCTTCAGTGTCAGCCTGTCTCAACTCCCTCACTCCCTTGAAAGTCTTTAACGAATTTACTTCATGCATGTGTTCTGCATGAATTATGTAATTTTAGTGGAGATTAAGGTGTAAGTTTGAGATTCATAAATGGGTTGACATAGCATATGTGCAAATAGGAGCTCTGTGAATCAGTCGTTTTTAAGGGGTGATAAAATTCCATGGATTTGATACATGTGAAAACATATATAGTAGTTTTTAAATAAATAATGAAATTATAATTCAGAATTTAGCAAAAGAACCGCTTTTTGAACTCATTTCCCTTTGAGATAGTGAAGACACACTAAATATGTTAGTACACACCTGATAGAACCTTACTGCCAGAATGTCTTTTCTTGCATGGATATTTGTGTCAACAACTTATTAAAGGACTAGAGCAATGGAAATTGGATTAGGAAAATCTGTTGGGGGAAGAAAATCATTGCAATTTTAAGATTGAACCTAGAACAATTGAAGGGATAAAAAGCAAACAAAAATCTGCCATTTTCCAAGTACCCATTCTTGGAAGTGGGTACAAGTACAAGTAACCAAGTACTCACCAGGCCTTGAGCAAGGTGTCCTGATCCTAACACAGCCTTGGTTGGTAGATAGTCTCATTTTGCATGGAGGAGCCCGAGGGTTAGAGAGCTTATGCCACTTGACTGAGGCTATAGAACTAAGATTCAAACCCAGGTTGGTCTGGCTAAAGGCCCATGTTTTCTCAATTGCTGAGAAGTTTTGAAACTTTCTCATTAATTCTGATAAAAAGGAAATGCTCAGTCTGACTGACATGTTTCAGCAAAATTCTATGATACAGATATTATATTATTTCCAAAATCCTATGTAGAATATAAATTATCACAAAATGAGGAAACAGAAGGAGAAAGGACGAAAGGATCCTCATAGAACCATTAGTATGTTGGGCTAAGGTGTCTTCAGTGACTAAGTAAGAAGGTATTGGTGATTAGCAAGAATGTCATGGTAATTATATCTGCGTATTATTTGAATTTGTTGTACAACATCTGCTCTGGTTAGTAAATTATAACCTGTTCATTCCATTATCCAATTCCAAACCCATAGTATTTCATCAATGATTATCGACATTATTGTGTTGACCTTGAGAGAGATATCTGAACTCACGTGCCAAACTCGTAGTTGTAACCACAAAAACAACCCCCATATTTGGACATGTGGGCTGACCAGGCAAGCAGCATCATTGACCTAATGATTTCTGCATCAGATCTGGCTATGCTTATTTCTGTTATACCTTAAACTTATAGATGTCAGAAATACCTTATTTTTTAACATATCTATTAATGGCTATAATGGAAACAAATTTATTCTGTGTGAAGAGTTAATCACACTATGTCTCTGTATTTGTTAGATAAATTTGTTGTGAAACATCTTGGATAGGTTTTATGTAAACTGGTTGTTAAAGAATGAATCCACGTGGTATGTAAATACAAGATTATATTTAAATTCTAAATAATTAAGGGTGGAATTTCTAGAATTAGAGGATATACTCTTTTAAATTGTTATAATAGTCTTCTCCAAAGAGGTATTTTTAATCATTCCTTGGTGCTTCTTACTCAAACTTCTTTTGATTCTTATGCATTCACCACCACCCCCCACTTTAGTACAACTATCCAATATTTTTCCATCCACTCTTCAAAGAACTATCTGGTCATTTCTTTCTATGTCCATGGACTTTTGGGCTTTGTGACTTTATCTCGTTCTGTTCTGCAACTCATAAAAATTAGTTAGCAAGTGTAACACTAAAATCATTTTCTACCACAAAGCCAACTTCGGTGTCTTCACCAAAAGAAGATGTTACTGCTCAGTTTAGAGAGAGCAGATATGTACACATCAAGCGAGGGCTGTCCCCTGTAGGTTCCAGCATCACACAAAAGCTTGACTCCCCAGTTAGCCAGAGTCTGGTCTGGGTAGGTTTTCTGTAACAACAGATCCTGTGCCCACAGGACTCTCCCCTGGGCAGAAGCAAGTACAAAGGAGCTCTGTCTTCCTCTTGAACAGGATTCAAGGCGACAGCCCTGGTTTCTTCGCTTGTGGGTTCTCCAAGCTGTTCAGCGTGACAGGAGGAAGCAGAATATGTCTGTGGTCCCCCACCTGCTACATTACTCTGAGTCAATTGGGAGCAAAGTGCTGGGGACCCTCACCCCACTTCTGAAGCCCCGCTTACAACTCTTAACAGGAGTCTTGAAAGAAGCAAGCTTTCCTTTGGTTATATTTATGTGGTTTACTTGGTGTGATTTCCTGGTAAGTACATCATACAGTAAAGGCACATTATTCTGATTCAGAGGAAGGACACCTTTAGGAAATATCAACACATACAAATTAATATGTTTCCACAGGTTAGAGGAAGAAAAGAAAAGGGTTTTTTCTTTATGTTTTACATATGTAAAACATATGTAAATCATGTCTTTGTTTCTTACAGAACAATAAATATTGATTGAGCTCCTGTAAGTGCACATAAGCAGGTGACGGTGAGACTGAAACCCTGTGCTTCGTACAGGGAAAGTGTGTTCCATCGGCGGACTACGGCCTCTAGGAATTATTGCTTTGCTTGTGTTTCCTTGCTTATTGCTGCTACGTTAGGCTTTATAGCCTCTAATCCTTCCAACTTGTTTGGCAAAAATTGCCAAATGCTATGTGTTTCCCCCTTGTCGTTTTCTGAATTTATGTTTGTCATATTAAATTTTCCTTGTTCATAATGTGGTACAGTAGTTTTACCACCTCTTTTTAATTCTGAGGCCATACTCTTTATAACGTTGCTCTCCTGTGCTCACGGTTTTATAATCTTTCAACACTTCTAACCTTTACAGGTTTTATTCTGTGCTTAGTCACCTTCATTCTTTATTTCTCGCTGTTTTCATTCTTGCTTCGGGGTTTACATTCCTAGACTGTCGTCCTGCTGGGCAACGGCCTGTTACAAACTGCGGCGCGGGGATCTCCCGGGAACAGCCTGTCAAGGTCGTCTGCTTGGCGATCGGTTACAGTGCTTGGCAGGTGCTGTGTGACTGATCACTGCTTGAGCAGAAATGGATTAAGCTGATATGTGGCCACGTTCGTGTCACCTAAACAACTGATTCCAGGTGATAAAGTAGCCATGGAGCAGAAAAATAAAATTATATGAACAAAAAGCAAAATTACCAGTGAAACCACATCAGATAATGGTGAAGTGTCAAAAGATGGACCCAAACGTTCATGTTTCATTGTTCTGAGACTTACATTTTCTTGTGCTGTGAAGTAATTTGGTGTACATACGTGAAACAGCATATAGTATGGATATACCTGTTCGAACTGTGATTTTTTTAAAAAATATTTTCTAATTCTCATCTTTGTGTTTCTGTTCCCTAGTCTCTCTCTCCCCACGTTCGCTGGAATGGACCAAGATACTCTACAGCGAAACCATTTAGTAGAAGGAGGAAACACATAGCGTCATGAGAACGGAGTGGGAAGTGATAAAAACGACGAGCAATGTTACCTGGGATCCTAATGAATCCTCGCATTCCCTTTAAAGAAAATAGGTCCCTACAGTATAACGGTATGGTATTCTACATCCGGGCCTTAATAAAGTCGGAAACTATTCTTTTATATATGTTGAATAAAGAGGAGCAAGAAATTCAATTTTGGAAAAATAGCAAAGGAATTATACGAAAGAGAAAATCCTTTTTTGAATAATTTATTCTATTCAACCAATAATTATATTTAATCACAAAAATGTTTGATTAAAAGACAACCAGGGCTTCCCCGGTGGCGCAGTGGTTGAGAGTCCGCCTGCCGACGCAGGGGACGTGGGTTCGTGCCCCGGTCCGGGAGGATCCCACGTGCCGCGGAGCAACTGGGCCCGTGAGCCGTGGCCGCTGGCCCTGCGCGTCCGGAGCCTGTGCTCCGCAACGGGAGAGGCCGCAGCGGTGAGAGGCCCGTGAACCGCAAAAAAAAAAAAAAAAAAAAAAAGACAACCAGATGAAAAATAACAGGTGCTGGTGAGGATATGGAGAAATTGGAACACATAGTTTGCTGGGGGAATGTAAAATGGTACAGCCACTGTGATAAAACAGTTCGGCAGTTCCTCCAAAGATTAAAAATAGAATCACCATATAACCCAGCAACATTCCTAGGTATATGCTCTGGAAAACTGAAAACAGGTACCCAAGGAAACACTTGTAAAATGAATGTGCGTAGCAGCACTATTTAAAATAGCTAAAGGTGGAGACGGTCCAAATGTCATCAACAGACGAATGGATATATACGATGTGGTGTATACAAACAATAGAATATTTTTAGTAATAAAAAGGAATAAAGTGGGCTTCCCCGGTGGCGCAGTGGTTGGGAGTCCGCCTGCCGATGCAGGGGACACGGGTTCGTGCCCCGGTCTGGGAAGATCCCACGTGCCGCAGAGCGGCTGGGCCCGTGAGCCGTGGCCGCTGAGCCTGAGCGTCCGGAGCCTGTGCTCCGCAGCGGGAGAGGCCACAACAGTGAGGCCCGCATACCACAAAAAAAAAAAAAAAAAAGGAATAAAGTAATGATATGCTACAACATGGATGAACCTTGAAGATAGTATGTTAAGTGAAACACATCAGATGGAAAAAGTCACATTTTTGCATGATTCCATTTATATGAAATATTCAAAATAGATAAATCCATGGAGTCAGAAAGCAAATTGCTGGTTGCCAAGGACTGAGGAGAGCCGGAAATGGGGAGGGGTTTCTTAGTGGGCGTGGAGGTTTTCTTTGAGGTGATGAAAATGTTTTGAAATGGGGTACAGATTGGAGTTACACAACATTGTAAAGGTACTACGTGCTACTGAATCGATCACTTTAAACTGGTTAAGTTTATGTTACGTGAATTTCACCTTAATTTTAAAAAGAGAGAGAATCCAGTCTTTTTGGAGATCCAAAGAAAGATAAAATTTTTCCTGACGTGAGGAAATATATATTTTCACAAAAGCTTAATAATCATCTTGCATTTGAATGAATGGATGAAATCATCGTTTTACATCTTCTCCTGAAGGTTTATTCATCATTTATTTATTTAACAAATATTCATAGAGTGCCTAGTATTTTCTAGTTATATTTGAGTGTCACTTGGTTCACCCTTCTGGGGAAATTATCTTTTTTTTTTAAGCAATGTTTTATTAGGTTTATGAATAAAAACAAATAATTACATGTCTATTTAAAATCTATTTTCATGTAGGCTTAGACTTTAAGGGGAATTGTCAAAGAACGTTTGCTTGAAAGATGAAGAAGTTGGAACTGGAATCCAGCCTAACATTTCTGTCTTCCTCGCTCCCTCCCTCTCTTTTTCTCTTTCTTACTTCCTTTTTATTTCAAAATTACTAAGTCAAATATATGAGAATGTTTTAAAATGATAACTATAGAAGTTTAAAATATTATGTTTTTGATATGTAGTATATTTGAAAATAGTTGTGTGTATATTTTTTAAATGTTCCTTTTTTCTATCCTTAGAAGACCAATGATTTTCTAATTCATTTTAGAGTAGAATCCTGTTTTTTAATTTAATCTCATGGACAAGGTCAATATAGAAAATGGAGCTGAGCTACTTGAAGCTGCCCCTGCTTTACTGTTCATCAAGTGGCCTCTGACCTTGGAACACAGTTTGCAAACTGCTACTTCAACCAATTCAATATATTTAATGACATTTCTTGTTCCCCTATTTCTATATAATTTGTTGAGCCTGTTACTACAAGAAAGGAGCAAATTGCTCATTTTCAGTGATACATGGACTCAGGGATTCCTCCAGAATACACTTAGTAAATTACTTCGAGTGAAGTAAATTGTACTTTTGTAGCCTGAAAGAGATCATGAAGTTCAGAAGAAAAAACAACCTATGTCTCATTCCATTCTTTCTATTAGGTTCTGGGCATTCTGTACAGTTTGGGGTTTTTAAGGTTTTTGTTGTTGCTGTTTATTTGTTCATTTTGGTTTTTTGCTTCTTCCCATCAGACTAGGTCATGGATCACATGTTATTGGTCCCTCTTTCTAATTTTTTATTATTAACCTTGAAAATCAGCTGCCAGCTATATCTTCGTCTAAGCACAGATGATTTTAGAACTTATTCTTGGGGAATGCCCAGACAACACATAGTTATTTACAGCAGGAAAAGGCAGGGACTGCATTCATTGATCTAATAACAGCCACCAGGAAGAATTCATTCTAGCAAGATGCATCTCCATAGGGGCTGGAGGAAGACAAAAATTGAGTTTATCGTAGCTGCTTGCATGATAATGCCTTAGGTGTCCTATCAAGACAACTATGTACTAATTAGGAATTCAGAAGCTGACCAATGTTTACTCCTGTGGAGTCCCAAGACATCTATCTTCTGCAAGCATCAGAGACTGCTACTCTTTCCAAAATTTGGTAGAGGCCGGGAAGTTACAAATGACATTATTTGCTGCCCACCTGTGCTATAGTTCAGTCATAAATAAAATTATTCAATACAGAATATGTAATTTTGGATAGGTCTGAGTCCTTTTGCCTCCCCACTCTTTTCCCTCTCAGCCCCACCAGCAGCATACTACTTTGATTAATAATTCTGGAAAGTTCATGTCCATATCATTCTCCATGCTATGCATCCTCCTCTCCTGCTACCCAGCTTCTTTCTCGCCAATGTGCAAGAACAGCCTTTATCCTATTATCTTTTTGTTGTGTCCATTGGGCAAAATGACAACCGTAGTTCCACCTTTCTTTTCCCCATACGGGAGATACTGAATGGTCATAACTGCATAAACTGATACTATAGCAGACTCATTGCGTCCAGTCCTGATAGAACAAACTCCCGTTAACGTCAGTCATTCTATGAGTGGTTCTCGAAATATTTATTAAATCTCTATCACGTGCCAGGAGCTATTCTATGCTCTGGTGAGGTAGCTGTCAGGAAAACAGAAATGGGTCCCTTCTGTCACAACACATTCCAGTGAGGAGAGAGAATATAAACAAGTGAACCAGAATAAAAGAAGGTTTCGGTTACTGTTGAGTGCAATACAAAGGGTCACCAGGATGATATGATTAGAGGTATATGGAGAGTGCCACTGTCGGTCATGGTCAGGGAAGGTCTCCTTCCTAGAGGAGGCGACTTGAGACAAAACACACAGGGAGGGCATCTCTAGAGCAAATAACTAGATTCATAATAGAACAGGGGCTTTCAAGTCAAGGAAATGAGGCCAATGAGCTCAGAGCCGAATATATAACAGTGAGTAGGGTGAGCAGAACTGATCATACAGGGCTTGTCATCCATGCAAATAATGTTCTGAGCACAGGGGAAAGCCCTTTAAAGGGTTTAAATACTTTTTTTTTACTGTCTGAGAAAGAGGTTAAGCAAAAGGGGAATGCTAGAATGCACCCTGTGGTACTGCATTAGATAGGAATCAGCGGAACTAATTACAAATAGATATTTACAAATAGATAGATAAAAAACATAAGTGTATGTATGTGAGTAAAGTTTCAGGACACATGCATATATTTCCTAGCTCAAACACTGAGAGGGTCTGGAAGCAGTGACTAGCTCTTTGTCAAAGAGCACACCCAGCATCTAGATCTTGGTTTTGAACACATTCTCCAATTAAAGAACCCAGAATTCCTTGGAGGAGCTGATTCCAGGGCTGGGCTGAGAAAAATGCAAGAGAAGCCTAGAGCATCGCATGGTGCCAGAATGTACAAACCCATGCTCAGAAAAGAAAAAAACGGTGGGGTCGATTGAAAGGACATAAGATCCAACCCGAAGGAGTTCCTAATGGTCATACCTGGACCTATTTAAGTAGCAATATAAACAACTACGGTACTGGATTATAATCCATATGGATCGGAATCTGTTGATATTTACCAGTACTGATGCAATCTGGTTTTGAAGCTTTTTATGGTTGGCCTTTGTTCGAAGCTGATTTTCACTCTTGGTCATTTCTGTGAGGACTTGCACAGTGTTTTTATGTTTGTTGGTTTTTTTTTACATGAGTGATATATGCCTGGCTGAGTTCTTGTTGCATCCCCTCCCCACATCTATCCTTTTACTCCTAAGGTCCCTTGTGTCAGGCGGTCACCCTCTTGGGGAAGGTGCCTTCAAGGTGACTCTGGCTCAGGGAAAACATTAATCCTGAGCCCCCCTGCAGGCCTGCAGATATAGTTTTTGTTTCCAATAGTCACCTCTGTTTACTTTAAGATCAGAAAAGCTAGTCATCTGTAATATCTCATTTTGAAGCTTTTCCAGGTGTGAATGACACTGACGTAGTACCTCCCGCAAACTCGAGGCAGTACAAGTCAAACTGTCTGAGTAGCCCTCCTGACTACCCACTCAGTTTGCTCATGTTAAAAGGCCAATAACCTGATCCTTTCTTCTGCTGGGAGAAAAGGGAAAGGGAGGGGAAAATGCTGCAGTAGTTCACTAGCTTTCCTCCAAGAAACTCTTTCTCTCGTGTTCATTCAACTTCAGACTTTTAGAATTCAAAGAGAGAATGGCACAGGAAGAAGTATTGGCTAAGTGTACAAAGTTGATTTTTGATCACCTGCTTTACAAGTCCTGCATAAATGTCTAGCACATTACTATGAAACGTGGAAATACTTGTAAGCTGTGTGTTAATTCTCAAACTGGCAACAAATTCTCAAACTTTTGGGCCTTCAGCTATCCTCAAGATCCAAAGAGGCCCATTTTCTTATTTTGAGATAAGAATAAACTTGCCTAATAAGTACTCATTGCCATTTTCCACAGTAGACTTGAATAGCTTTCCAAACAATTCTTGTGGGCCTTGGTAGGAGACCTTACCTTATTTGAAAAATGAACTCCAAGAGAAATTACCTCAGTTTTGCCATTTTAGCTACTTTTATCCTTCCCTTCTTCTCATGGAGTGCCCGAATTAATGGATACGAATAAATCCATACCTAGACACACAGTGAACATCCAGAACACTCTGGACAAAGAGAAACTTCTATAAGCTTTCAGAGAGGAAAAGAAAAAAATAGAGGGACACCAATAAAGGGTGAAGGGTCAAAACTACTTTGAATGTCTCCATGATCACATTGAAAGATCATGGACAACATGCTAAGATTGCTGAAGGAAAGTTGTTTTAAATTGAGAATTCGAGATCAAACCACACTCCATCAAGGATGAAGAGAGAATAAAGATATTTTAGTCATGTAGGCTAGCAAAGAATTCTGTCCCTGGTACTCTTTCTATGAAAGCTGGAGAAGATGATCCATTCAAACAAAGGACTAAAACAAGAAAGAGGAAAACACTGAATGGATTCTGTGTGGAAAGACATGAAAGGAATCCCCACCACGCGAGTACAGAGTCGCTGGATGACAGCTGTGCCCCAGGCCAAGAGGGCAATGAGACTAGATTGGAGTCAAAAAATGAAATTGATAGAATGACTCATACATCTGATCATTTAGGAGAAGATTTAAACATTTGGCAAAAGGTTTGGGATTGAATTAGTGAGGAGTACAGAGAAAACTAAGCAAACGAAGAAGGTAATTAACGCCAGAGAAAACTCATCTGTTACTAGCATTTGCATAATCATCGTAATGTAAACAAAAATATTAATCTAATCAACCAGATGACATAGCTCGATTGGGAGGATTACTAATGGGATGGTTGTGTATTCGTGGGGCTCATCTTCCACAGGAGCAGCTGATCAAATGATTCCTAAAGCGGAAATATCAAGAAGTAGGAATCCCGACATGTTGATGAAAACCGTGGGGTTAAATACCATGGTAATCAGTTAAAGGGGATGAACATCATTGCCCATGAAAAGGAGAAACGTGGGGAAAACGTCCACAGGATCGCTTTGTTACCAAACTTATGCATTTATTCCTTTTTAAAACTTCTGCGCATACCCGGAGAAAACCATAACTTGAAAAGATGCATGCACCCCAGTGTTCATTGCAGCACTAGTGCAATAGCCAGGACATGGAAGCAACCTAAATGTCCATCAACAGGGGAATGGATAAAGAAGATGCGGTACGTATATACAGTGGGATATTCCTCAGACAGAAAAAAGAATGAAATAATGCCACTGGCAGCAACATGGATGGACCTGGAGATTGTCATACTGAGTGAAGTAAGTCAGACACAGAAAGACGAATATCATATGATATCGCTTATGTGTGGAATCTAAAAAAAAAAGGGCACAAATGAACTTATTTACAAAACAGAGGTAGAGTCACAGATGCAGAAAACAAACTTATGGTTACCGGGGGATGAAGTGGAGGGGAGGGGTAAATTGGGAGATTGGGATTGACATGTGCACTCTACTATAGATAAAATAGATAACTAGTAAGAACCTGCTGTATAGCACAGCATAAGAACCTGCTGTATAGCACAGCATAGGTCAATACTCTGTAATGACCTATACGGGAAAAGAATCTTAAAAAAAAAAAGAGTGGATATATGTATAGGTATAACTGATTCATTTTGTTGTACACCTGAAACTAACACAACATTGTAAATCAACTATAATCCAATAAAAATTTTTTAAAAAACTTCTGTACACATAAAATTTTAATAACAGTGAAAAGAAAACCCAGTAAAAACAAAACATTTACAGAGACTAATGAGGTCTCACCCCTGAAAGTCATGGGACTTACAGTCTGGTAAGGGAAACAGGTAAATAATAACTAAATAAATAAAATAACGGAACAATAGCAAACAGGGTGCCTGATAGAGAATAACTGGGGAGGTTTCTTTCTTCTTTTCTTCCTTCCTTCCTTCTTTTCCTTCTTTCTTCCTTTTCTTCCAACCTTCCTTTCTTCCTTCCTTCCTTCCTTTCTTTCTTTCTTTTCTTTCTTTTTCTTTCTTTCCTTCTGTATTGGGTGGTCAGGGACAATGTCTCTAAAGAGGTAAAATGTAAGCTGAAGTTAGAATAAAAAGTCATACGTGGTGGGAATTCTCTGGCGGTCCAGTGGTTAGGACTCCGCACTTCCACTGCAGGGGGCACAGGTTCAATCTCTGGTCGGAGAATTAAGATCTTACAGGCCATGAAGCCAAAAAAACAAAAACAAAAAAACAAAAACAAAAACTCTGAAAAAAAGTCATACATAGGAGTAGGTGGAGGTGGGGTTGGAGGAATGTTCTATGTAGAAAGAAATGTCAGTTAGAAAACTTGACATTTAGAGAAACTGAAGAAATTCTTGAGTGTTCATTGTGCATGTGATGAAGTGTTTGAGATGAGTTTGGAGAAACAGGAAGGGGCTAGATTAGGCATGGATTTCATTTATAAAATTATATCTAGAGGAAATTCGGATGCTTAAGCAAGCAAGTAAACTTGTCTAAAGATCAACCTGGCTGCCTAATGGAGAATGGGTTGGACACAGGCAAGACTGGAAGGAGGTAGTCCAGACAAGAAACAATGGTAGCCATGGAAATGGAGAGGCATGATTTAATAGAAAACATATTTGTCATAAGGTACAAAATTAGGTGATAGAACTAACATGGTGTTTAAAGGAAAAGGAAGTATTAAAGATAACAGATTTCTGGTTGGAGCAAGCTGGGAGATGATGGCAGCATTTACTAAGACAGGGAATGGCCAGAGGAAGAACAGATGGGAAGGGGAGAACGCAAGTAGAAAAGTAGAGTCTTTTCTGCACAATTTAAATTTCAGGTGCCATTAGGTACTCAGGAGGAGCCATGAGTCTCGCCGATGGATTTGCGAATCTGAAGTTCGGATATATGTCAGGGAGCCATCAAAGTGGGCGGGAGAGCATGGTGATGTAGAAGTCAAAGAGGAAATTGTTTCATGATTGAGAAAGGCAATCAACTGTGTTCAGTACCGCTGGAGGGAAGGTAAGAAGAGAACAGGTATGTGTCTCTTGTATTTGGCAATATGGAGGATATTAGTGACCTCGGAAAAAAAAAAATAGCTTTACCTTAATGGTGGAGGCGGCAGTCAGAGCTGTTGAAGAGCGAGAGCTGGGTGAAGAATTAAAAACAGTAGAAAACAGAAAGGGTTATTTCCTAAGAAATATTTGTTGAATGCATTGGATATCCAGACAACTGACGGGTCCCTCCGTAAATGGAACATGTTGAGTAGGCCACAGGATGAGTTGCAGGATAGGAGATAACAAAGGTCAGGAAAATCCTGTAGCATAGGAGATTGTAGTGTAAGCCTCGTAACTTAGGCATTAGATCAGTTCCAGACTAGTAACAAATGGCTAGTTTTATTTTTCAAGTAAAAAGCATTCAAATAAATGTAAAAAAAATAAAAAATCAGAGCCAGTCTCTCCACCAAACAGATTCATAGACATCAAGAAGCCCAGAGCTCTTAACACCCAAGTAGTACTTTAGAATTTTAGTTAGTAAAAGCAAGTTATTTTGAATGCCTGTTGACTCTCACATCTTCGATATGTTTTTGTTAATCATACGATTTTAAAACTGGAAAGATCCTGTATTAGTTTCATAGGGCTGCTGTAACAGATTATGGAAAACATGGTTGCTTTAAACAACAGAAATTTATTGTCACAGTTCTGGAGATCAGGGCTCTAAAATCAGTTTCTTGGGCCAAATTAAGGAGTCAGCAGGACACCTGCTGACACGTGCTCCCTCCAGAGGCTTTAGAGAAGGATCTCTTCCTCCCTTCTTCCAGCTTCTTGTGACCCTGGCATTCCTTGGCTTGTGGCTGTATCACCCCTGATCACATTGCCTTGTCCTCTTCTGTACCAACTATCACCCTGCCTCCTTCTGATAAAGATGCTGTGATTACATTTGGGGCTCACCAGATAATCTCCCAATCTCAGGATCATTACCTTAAGAACATCTGCCATATTAGCTAAATTTTACACGTTCCAGGGTTTATGTTCAGGGGAGAGGGGCAGCATTTGGCCGGCCACAAGTCCTCAGAGAACATTGAATGTAACTTTCCTTGTTCATGAGGGAAAAGATGCAGAGTTGAAGTGACCTACACAGGCTTACCTAATAACAGGACTGAAGCCAGGTGCCGGCCCCTTGCTGCAGAAACCTCACGTTGAATTAGAAGCAGGACACCTTTTTTTCTGGTTTTGTATAGGCAAACTAGAGATTCATGAATTACAGAGACTGGAGATCAAAGATTCGAAAAGAAATCATGAATTTGTTGGTTTTATTTGGATGATAAACCGAAAAATGACTTTTAGCAGTTGTACAGATGAAACTTCTCATTTATAGTGCTAATTCATACTTGAAAATGTTTTGTTATATTAAGGATATAGTGACTCCAATTAGTGTTTCTTAACTGGGATGTGTGGACAATTTTCCTGAGGGTTCTGGAAAATTTTATTCTTTTTTTTTGGTTAGACTCGTTCCAACTTTTTTTTTTTTGAATGAAAATTGTTTTTTTTTTTTTTTTTTTTTTTTTTCGGTATGCGGGCCTCTCACTGTTGTGGCCTCTCCCGTTGCGGAGCACAGGCTCCGGACGCGCAGGCTCAGCGGCCACGGCTCACGGGCCCAGCCGCTCGGCGGCACGTGGGATCCTCCCGGACCAGGGCACGAACCATCGGCAGGCGGATTCTCAACCACTGCGCCACGAGGGAAGCCCTGTTTTTTCTTCTTTTAAAGAAACAACGTTTGAAAACAGTGGTGTTGATCAGTGTGTCAATGTATTAATCACTCCGATAATGAAACACTATTTCCCCTCACACCAGGAGAGATAGAAACAAGCCTTGTGTGGCCCAGATCCCTCCTGTTGAAGGAACAGGGAACGTTAGCAGGGTTTCCATGCTTCCAAACCATTTTTTTTTTTTTACAATCACTGCAGTATACTCTTTTCCATTTTATTTGTCTATTTGTTCCACACATAAGGTTTCCTAGCCAAAGGGAGGAAAAAAAGTTAAAAACAATGTCTTGGATGATTAAATCATACCACAGAGGGTGTTGAAATGGTAAAACTGCTGTTGTCAGTAATCGCTGCAGACTTTTCCAAGTGTCACATTTCTATTAGGGGAAAAAACCGTATGGTACAAGAGGAAAATACTCAAATTCAAATCGTTTATTTGACAGTCACTCAAAGTTGCCACAGGGAGGGATGAAGAGATAATATCAGCATATCTTCAAAATAATTGGGTCAGTTCGAATGCTATCTGGAAACCTCGTTTGTAAATATCTTTTTTTTTTTTTTTTTTTTTTGCGGTATGCGGGCCTCTCACTGCTGTGGTTTCTCCCGTTGCAGAGCACAGGCTCCGGACGCGCAGGCTCAGCGGCCACGGCTCACGGGCCCAGCCGCTCCGCGGCACGTGGGATCCTCCCGGACCGGGGCACGAACCCGCGTCCCCTGCATCGGCAGGCGGACTCTCAACCACTGCGCCACCAGGGAAGCCCTGTAAATATCTATTGAAGAAACTTTTCCATTTCTTAACGTGCACAGCCCCACCATACCTTTTGCCTGAAAGCTGAGCTTAACAAACACCACGTTCTGATTCTTGTTTTATGATTCTGTTCGCAAGCATGTGGGCTGCCTGGGTCCTTCTGTTCCGGTGGGCTGACGACTGAGGGTGATCTCGCAGGTGTGGCCGGCCCCCGTCCCAGACCCGGCCTGGCTGTAGGGTCCGGGTCACCAGGTGGCGGGCTGTAAAACCCCAGGGGGCCCAGAAGGGTGCTGCTTATTGGTGGGCAGAGCTGCATCCTGGGGTCTGGTTGCAGGATCCAGGGGTCCCAAACCTGGTGTCGGACCACTGGTTGGTACGGCCAGTTCCTGCCACAGCGTGCTGCCGGATCTGGGGTGTCCTGAAGCCTGGGTGGACCTTTGGTGGGTGGGACCGGGGCTCGTCCGGTCCAAAGGCCGGTGCTGGCCTGCTGGTGCGTAGGCGGGGTCCTGGCACCACAGGCCGTGGAGCTGTGGTTGTCCTGGGGCTGACATCTGCCCTCTGGTTGGTGTGTCTGGTCCGGGAGTCTGGAGCAGGCTTGCTGGTGGCCTCAGGCCCCAGGGGATTCTGGAGCTGGTGCTCTGCCCGCTGGGTCCCAGGCTGCACCCTCTGGTAGGCAGCATGGCGTCCTGGGCAGGCTGTGGGCTCAGGGGTTTCCTGAGAAGCCTGTGAGCTGTTGCGTGGGGCTGTGGCCCTGCTCAGTCAGTTGCTTGGCCTGAGGCTACTAAGCTGGAGGGAGGATTCCAAACCATGGCTTGCCAACACCGGTATTGTGGTAGAAGGGGCTCCCCAAACGGCGGCCGCCAGGGTCTACATCCCAAGGGTGAGCTCTGCTCCCTTCCTGCCTCCCTGGGAGACTCTCTAAGATCAGCAGGTGGGCCTGACCCAGGCTCCTGTCAAACGACCTCTGCTGCCCACGGTCCTGGAGCACGTGAAATTTTGTGATTCTCTTTAAGAGTGGAGCCTCTCTTTCCCACAGCCCTCTATGTCTCCCCTAAGTAAGCCAGGTGGCCTTCAAAGCCGAACACTGGCGGGGCGGGGGGGCCCTATCTTCCTGGGGCAGAACTGAGGAGCCTGATATGGGGCTCAAACACCTTGCTGCTCGAGGAGAACCTCTGCAACTGTAATCATTCTCCCATTTGTGGGTCACCCTCCCGGGGGTCTTGATGATACCGTGACTCAGGTCCTCCTCCTCATCTCCTTGTGGCCCCTTCTTTATACCCTTAGTTGGAGAAGATCTTTTCTGGTAGGTTCTTGTCTTTTTCACTGATAGTTGATCTGTATGTAAATAGTGATCATTCTGGTGTGCTTGTGAGAGGAGGTGAACTCGGGATCTTTCTGCTCTGCTGTCTTGGGAACGCCCTCCCATCATTAATTTTAATAACAAAATATCAATTTTTTTCTATCGTGATCAGGCTTATCCAACCATTTTTCATGCTTGATTTTAATCACCTGATCAGTCAGTTGTATAATTTTAAATAAGGGTTTTGAACAACCTGGTTTATTCAATTTTTAAAATAAAAATCTTACAGTGCAGAACCCAAATAGAACTGATTCACAATTATTTTAGTGAGAGTTATGTATTCGTGTAGCATAGTAGGCAAGAGAGTGGGTTTTGGAGTCAGACATGGTTCATATCTTTCCTCTGACATCCAGTTCGGATGAGTGACTAGTCTAACATTTCTGAGTCTCTCAGTAACTGCTTATGTAAAATCGGGATAATATTATCTTACTGGTAGGCTAATTTTGAGTTTTAAATGGTTATTGTATATACGATGCCTTACAATGTCATTTTAAGATGTCACTTATGTAAGATTTTAAAGAAGTAGAGTACCAAAATATTTGAAACCTGCACTGTAGTAGAATCCAGTGAAGTTTCCTGCTGTCACTAAAATATGTGAATCAAAATATCCCTATAACTATGGAGTAGATACAATTCCTATGGAAGTGAAAATTACAAAGCACCATTCAGGTGATAGAATGATTCTCACAATTTTACTTTACAAATGACACTCAGGTACTTAATCAATTTTTCAATTGCTCTTTGAGAGATGAAAAATAAACTCACACATCATCAACATAGTAATGTCAGCTGCAACTGCACTTCAGAATGATAGTCTTGGAAGGGAAACATAAATTAGATTCAACGATTCTGGAGCCACTTTTTCTCAAGAATGAAATCCCATGGGTCGTAACGATATCTTTAAAACGAATGGGAAAATGCTTGACAATATTAACAATAAGGTACCGTATGTACTGCATGAGCAAAGAATAAGCTTTATTTAAGGAATAACGTATGCTCTATGAGAATGTGAGGACCCATGATTAAGGATTCAAACACAATGGACCTGTCCAACAATGTGGAGATTGACAGCACGCTGTTACCGGCATACGTGAGCAAATGATTGGTGCATTCTTGTGAGAGAGGCAGCCACCATGCTGTGGGAGGATCAAAGCACAGAGAGAAATTTCTCATTAAGTTAGGTTGGAGGCAATTGGGTAAGTGTGTTGTCAGCACTCTTGAAAATGCTCTTGGCTAGAAAAGGCAAATTCCTTGGTAGCAAAGTAAATTATACGTCCCCTACAAGCTGTCTATAAGGAATGATCTCTGCATTCTATTGTTTTTTCAATTCACAGTTAGTGTTTCCCAGGATAGATGAAAACTTATAAAAATTTATTACCGACATAAATAAGTTATACTGACCTTAATATTGTTTCTTCTAAGGGGATTCACCCCACTGGGACATTTATAGATAAGATATAGATGATATAGACATAGATTTAATGTTGTCAAACTCTTTTAATTATATATAACTAAATATATAATATATAAATGTGAATGTTACATATCAATTTATGTTAATTGTTATACATTAATGTTTTTATTAATGTATATGATCAAAAATACATGCATATGATTGAATAATAATTATATAAATAATTACATATAATATACACGTATTAGTTTCCTAGAGCTGCCATAACAAAATTCCACAGACGAAGTGGCTTAAGCCGTGGAAACTTATTTCATCTGGAGGCATGCGGTCTGAGATCAAGACGTTCACAGGTTTGGTTCCTTCTGAGGCCTCTCCCATAGGTTTGTGCATGGCCTCTTCTGGCTGTGTCCTCACATGGTCTTTGCTCAGTACAGGTGCTTCTCTTATTATGAGGACACCAGTCAGTGGATTCAGACCCACCCTCAAGATCTCATTTTAACTTAATCACTTCTTAAAGACCTTATCTCCAAATACAATTACATTCTGAGGTTCTGAGGATTATGATTTCAACATATGAATTTTGAGGGGGACTCGATTCAGCCCATAACAATACATTTAAATTAATTATGTTTATAACCCCATAATTAATAGAGTTTGATTATAGTTGCTAAAAGTTTTACATGATTAAGTTTAGTGTTTCATTTTCTTCTATAGAATATCTTAATGTGAAATGGCTCTAGACTCATTTTAGGTCTCAGCTGCTACAATAGTGGAACAAGACGCCTACAGTCCTATGTCAAATGATCCTTGAGTGACACTCCCAGGGAAACTGGAAGTGTTAAGGGGTGGACATCAGCAATCTCCTTGTGTCAAAAACCTGCCACACCCCTGACGGTTCCTGTTAGGCATAGCTTCTGGGCATCCTACCACATGGTGTTTGATTTGGTCCTTGGAGCACAGCATTCCCTTCTGGGTATGACATTCTACAAGAGATATTAACAAGCCATAGCAAGAATGTAGAAACTATGTTCTATATGACTCTGCATGGCAGAACTAAACAAACTTGTGAAAATGACAGGGAAATGTATTTTACCTCAATATTGGGAACAATCTATGTGCCTGAAAATAGAATGCACTTCTCATTATGTGGTTAACCCCCTGTCCAATAGGTATCCACAGGGAGGATAATCCCCAGGCCACCCTCCATGAAATACCCTTCTCTTTCAATTTCTACTGTTATTGTAACTGGATCTCACTTGTGCACGTAATTACTGATTTGTTCCTCCCAGAGAAAAGAAACCTGCAGATGAGTAGAAAGCTTACATCTGATAGCATCAGGGTTTCTGGAAGGTCAAAGACTATGAAATATAATGGGACAGTTATCATCTTATTCTCCTTCAGTTTTTCAATATTTTGAGGATTTTTAACTGTAAAACTAATTTAATAAATTTTAAAAATCAACAAGAGAACTCCTTCCTTTTAGTGATTTTTTTTTTTTTGTATGAAGCAGTTACGTTATCCTCAATGGAAAAGCAAATATATGCTGGTGCATTCTTTTTCTTTTTTTTCAAAGAATTAACTGTGCCGTCCATTGTATGGCTTAAGAGCTATGGTAGCTTAGTATGATATATACATGGATTTTTGGGGAATAATTTCAAAAAGCTTGACACCCTCTGATTGTGCATCTTCTCTTTGTATTGTCTCTTAATTCATGACAAATCAAATAATGAGACCAAATTAACTGAAGAAAGTTTTATTCCCAATGATTTAGAAAGGACACTGCTTGGGCAACTGCTCTCCAGAAGAGAAGCGGGCATAATAGGGCAGAAGATGGGGGCGTGGAGATTGAGAAGAGGGCCTGAATTACATTTCCCAGAGTGCTGTGTTCCTTGTATAGGATCATGAGTTCAGAAGTTAGCTCTAGCTTGGGCAGAGCCAGTTCTAGGAGAAAGGGACATGGATTTGACCCTGCGTTCCTGGCCTGAGAATCATATTGCTACACCTAGCGAGTTATTTGAGCCTTCTCTCCCATATTTGATGTTAATGTTAATTTTTCCCCAACATTTTGATATAGTAAAGGGAACAAATACCATATAATGAAACAAAAGATTGTGATTTTTCTCCAAATCTGAGATATCTAACAAAGTTTATTTTTTATTTCTTTTTTTTCATGCGTTTATAATCTTTTTTTTTTAAACATCTTTATTGGAGTATAATTGGCAGGATGGGAATAAAAATGCAGACCTGCTAGAGAACGGACTCGAGGAAGGGTCAGCCGGGACGAAGTGAGAGAGTGGCATGGACATATGTACGCTACCGAATGTTAAACTGATAGCTAGTGGGAAGCAGCCGCATAGCACAGGGAGATCAGCTCCGTGCTTTGTGAATAAAGGTATTTTAGATCTATAAATACATGTTATAGTTCATGTCGATGTTATCACTTTCAACTCTACATGGAACAAGATATTTACTTGCTTTATACAACAGCAGAAAGATAAGAGAATTCTGAATTTCAGAAAGTAATCTTCTGTTACATCTTCTTCTGTCTATGCCCTCATTTTAAGTACCCAGCTTTTCCCCCCGAACACAGAATGACTGATTTCCTATAGATGGGAAATAGATGGGAAATCTAGAGTGTAAAATTATTTTCTCCCAGTGTTTTTTTTTCAATATTTCAACTTTCAGATGTATATGGATATAACAAAAGCCGTATCTTCTGTGAATATGTTTTCCATTCTCACCTTGCTGCTCTTTTCTCTCTTTGACACATCAATAATCTGAGTCAGTCACTAGACAACAGAATCAGTCTCAACCTAGTTCGATTCCCATTTTACTCTACCTAACTGCATTCACTGTCAAGGTGTGTTCGATTGTTTTAATATGCTTATTCTTTCATCAATATTCCTTTGTTCCTTTTTTCTAAATTTAATTATTTATTTATTTATTTATTTATTTTTGGCTGCATTGGGCCTTCACTGCTGCGCGCGGGCTTTCTCTAGTTTTGGCGAGCAGGGCCTACTCTTCGCTGCGGTGCGCGGGCTTCTCATTGCGGCAGCTTCTCCTGTTGCGGAGCACGGGCTCTAGGCTCGCGGGGCTTCAGTAGCTGTGGCGCACGGACTTCGTTGCTCCGCGGCACGTGGGATCTTCCCCGACCAGGGATCGAACCCGAGCTCCCTGCCTCGGCAGGTGGATTCTCAACCACTGCGCCACCAGGGAAGCCCTCCTTTGTTCTTTATAGTGGTCTACTACTGTGATCTGTTTTTACCTCCATAGCACACTTCCGGCGCCAAATGTGTGGATTTTCCACACCGAGCAATTGTCCAGTTCTCTGTGGACACCGGCTCAGTTGCTCCGCCAATTCTGCCACTATCTACCCAGACCCACGGCTTAAGGGATCGGTCCCACAGGGCTGCCCTGCACCTTCAGATGCTAGTCACAAGTAGTAGGCCCCCAGGCCACCCACACCCTTGTCTGACTTCGCTGCGAACTGGGGCTTTCCAAAACCACCTCCTCAGTTTGAATAATTTACTATCGTGGCTCACAGAGTTCAGGAAAAAATTCTACTTATTATCACCAGTTTATTGCAAAGGATACTCTAGAGGACGCAAGTGAATAGCCAGATGAAGAGGCACTGGAAGGGTTCCAAGAGCAGGAACTTCTGTTTCCGTGAAGTTTGCGGCGCACCACCCTCCTGGCACTCAAGAATGCATCCATCCACCCAGAAGCTCTCCGGGTCCCTTCGTTCAAGGTTTTCACGGAGGTTCTGTTATCTAGGCACGATCGATCAAATCACTGGCTTACGGTGATTAGATCAGCCCCCGACCCCTCCCCCATCCCTGGAGGTCCAGTGAATGGGACTGAAAGCTTCAGGCCTCTAATCGTACGGTTGGTCCCTCTGGCAACCAGAACCTTATCCGAAAGCTATCTAGGGGTTCCGGCCACCACTCATGTCATTGACATATACTCAGGTATAGTTGAAAGGGACTTATTATGAATTACAAAAGACAATCAACTCAGCCTTATCATTCAAGAAATTATGAGGGTTTTAGAAGCTGTATGCCAGGATCTGTGGATGAAAACCAAATATCTATTTCTTTTTTTTTTTTTTTTGCGGTACGGGGGCCTCTCACTGCCGTGGCCTCTCCCGTTGCGGAGCACAGGCTCCGGACGCGCAGGCGCAGCGGCCACGGCTCATGGGCCCAGCAGCTCTGCGGCACGTGGGATCCTCCCGGACCGGGGCACGAACCCGCGTCCCCCGCATCGGCAGGCGGACTCTCAACCACTGCGCCACCAGGGAAGCCCCAAATATCTATTTCTATTACATCACAACATCACAGTGGATTTAACCAGTTTGTAAAATAGCTAATTAGATCTTTTCTGACCTCTTTGAGTGAAAAATAACTAAATCAAAGCATGCAGGAATCCAAGTGGATTAAGTTTGAAATCAGTGATTTACCTGTACCGTAGACTAGTTACTGGAAAAAGCTTCAGGTGGGCAACACAGATAAGTGGAAGTCATTTTAGTACTATCTGAATGTTTCTGTTCCACATCAGCTTACTCAAGATAGTCTTAATAAAATATTTCCTGTAGTTTTTTCCTTGTATTTGTTTCAAGTAAGATTTTTCAGGGAATCTCAAAATCTTTGTTTAAAATGAAATCTCTGAGATTAGAAACAAATATTTTGTTAGATGATAAATTGGAGTGTACTCTGAGCAACACTGTACTGATGTCCAAAAAGTTTTTATCATGTTTTTAACTTTAAGATGATTTCTTTTTTTTTTTTTTTTTTGCCATCACCTTTAAGTGAAATTCCAGAAACGCTAATAGTGGATATTTCAAGAGTACTGATTATGTGCCAGCTAATATTCTAAATGCTGTATGTCTATTAATTTCATCCCTGCGCCAACCCTATGAGGTAAATATTATTACCACTCATTTTACAGAAGATGAAACTGAGGCTCAGAGAGATTAAGTAACTAACCTAAGGTCACACAGCCAGTAAGTGGCAGAGTCAGGTTTTGAGCTAAGCAATCTTACTTGTGAATATTATGCATTCTACCTCCTTAAAAATCTTTTATTTAATTACTTCTGCTCTGCTTTTTCTTTCGGGTCTTTTCTAGTGTGCTAGAGCGGGGGAAAATATTTTTAATCCAACTTTTAAAAATTCTTACTTTAGATAAATCAAGAAATTTTAGGGAAGCATTTTACCACTACTGAGCCAAACAATTCTTAGCAATATAAAATGATTTTCTTAATTTTCATGCAATTTTGATATATTAGAACAGTTTGTGAAGTTCAATAGCTTTAACTTCTATATGTTCTATGTAATCTTGACATTATGGTTAATATAATACCTAAAGAAGATATAAATACTATGGTAATGGTAAAACTGATTTTAAAAAGCCAAATAGGGCTTCCCTGGTGGCGCGGTGGTTAAGAATCTGCCTGCCAATGCAAGGAGCACGGGTTCAAGCCCTGGTCCGTGAAGATCCCACATTGCCGCGGAGCAGCTAAGCCCGTGCTCCACAACTACTGAGCCTGCGCTCTAGAGCCCGCAAGCCACAACTACTGAGCCCGTGAGCCACAACTACTGAGCCCGCACGCACCACAACTACTGAAGCCCATGCGCCTAGAGCCCGTGCTCTGCAACAAGAGAAGCCACCACAATGAGAAGCCCGTGCACCGCAACGAAGAGTAGCCCCCGCTCGCCGCAACTAGAGAAAGCCTGAGCGCAGCAACGAAGACCCAATGCAGCCACACACACACACACAAAGAAAAAGCCAAAATATCAGGCTAAAACTTTATTTAGCAACTTATTTATACTTCTGAAACTAATAAAATGTTATATGTCAATTATATCTCAATTTTTAAAAATTTAGCTATATGAGAAATCCTTTTTCATTTCGGCAATGTTTTTTTTCATATCCTTTTGTAGATAAAACTTTTTGACACCCCTGCGAGGTTTGTGTCACTATGACCTAAAGAAACGAGAAGAATTCATATAGCGTTTGAAGTTCAACAAATAATTTCCTGTTGCATTTTCTTCTTCATATGCCCTCATTTTCTATGTTTTCCCCAAACACTGATGTATTACCACAGGCTAAGGATACATTTCATTTCAGGAGCACGCTATCCAGTGTGCAAGGGTTTCTTTGTACTTATTTTTCTTTCAGTTTTTCAGTCTGATACATGGTGACTATGCAAGTTTCTTCTGGTAACAGGGTATATTTTGTCTTATCCATTTTCATAAGCTTTCTTACTGTACTAATAATTGCTTTTTATTTCTTTGTTAAAACTTGACTCCAACAGTAGTTGCGAGCTTGCCGTTTGTCTCCTCCCCTTTTCTGTGCCTTCCCCTTTACCCTTCACAATCTTCTTTCCAGCATCACAGTGCTAAGCCCATCATTTATTGAGTACTTGCTAGGTGTTAATCATTGCATTTAACGTTTTACATGAACCATCATATTTAATCTGTATAAAAATCTTAATAATAAGTAGGAACTATTCTTATGTCTATTTACAGATAAAGAAAATGAGGCACAAAAGAGTCCAGTGCTCATAACTGGAGTTTGAACTCAGTAATCCATGCCCATAAGATCGGCCGCTCTAACAGACTGCCTCTCCCATAAAATAGGTGTGACCTCTGGGTTTGGCCAACTGACAGCTGATTTCAAGCCTCGTTAAAGAAACTCCTGACCATCTTGGCTCCTAAATCTATAATTAACTTTAGTCAGAAAATTTGATTTAAGGTAAATAAATAATGAAATTGGAACTTTTAGTTAGCAATATGCAAAGAGTCAAGCTGTGGTTTACAAACGGTTTTTATAGCCTTTTATTGGGAGTCGACCCTGTTCCATAGGTTTAATTGTTACACAGAACAGCCAGATTACAGGGAACTCCAATTATATAAGGGAGATTGTTTTTATAAACATTAAATATTACACTTACTATTTCACACACCTGCATGTATAAGTTATGCAAATCTTTATGGCATCTTTCTGTCTGAAGTAATTTTAGTTACTTTCTTAGGCAACATGAAACATTTGTACTTACCTAAAACATGACCTTATGAACACTTTACTCAGACAATTTCATTCAAGTCAAGTGTTCAGTAAACAAATACTAAATAAATGTCTATTGTATGTTGACCATTGGGTTAGTGCTTGTGGGTATTGCAAACAGGAAAAACCAAGATTAACTGTCTGTGAAATAACTTTAACAAATAAGTGAACATTAAAGATTTCTGATTCTGGGATTCCTTTTTTTTTTTTTCCCCCTATAGTAGCTATGCCTGAATGTAGATACCAAATACCAGTGTTTCTTTGTAATGAAAAGCATCATGTATAGGGTTTCAGAAATTGTTTCTTTTTTAAAATTTTGGTCATTTGAGCAATAAGTTTGATTATTTAGAGAGGTCTATAAATTAGCCTTTATTCAAAATGTCTATAATTTTAATCATGTTATTTTAGTTGCAATAGCTTGTAAATTTGCAATAAAATAACAGGAAGGCTGGAACAGATGTTCTGTCAGCACATGTGATTTCATCCGAGACAATCAAGCATTCATCATGCTTAATCTTCATCGATTGAACTGTACTGATTTTCAATAATGTGAGCTCTGTACATTCAAAAGGCTTCTGGTGCTCAGGAAGAAAATCTTTTGACTGGGACATTTTTTGTTTAGTGGCTAATTTACCCCGAGGATTGCCTCATCTCCTATTACAAATCATGGTATTTAGTTGTGTATTATTTTCATATTACTTGATTATAAAGGTGGCCATATACAGTCCTTTTTTTTTTTTTTTTTGGTCATTCATTCTATATATTTTTTTGCCCATGACAAATAGTTCACCTAAATAAGTAGAGTATTTCTCTGCATAAGATAAATATTTCAGCTAAATAAGTAAAATCTATGCTTAAACTGGATGCAATTTGTAAATAACGATGTTAAATTATTTCTTTGAAATATACGACCCAGATGGCACTTTAATTAATTTAGACAGTTACAGAATCCTATTGAACAACACATTAGTAGTAATACTTGCAAAAAAGAAAATACAATTAGGCTTCCCTCAGGTCTATTACACAATAAAATAAATTTCCTTGAAAATATAGAATTTCCTAGAGAGTGTTTTGTTTTGAATTATTCTGGGATCTTAGAAAATATGGGGCAAAAAATAAAATAGGGAAAAAAGGGACAGCAGGACTTTATAATCTGTACATTCTTTAAATGATGGTTTATGGAAATGTGTGTAAGAAATGGAGAGTGGGGAGGAAAAAGCAGGACAAAGGAGAGAGCCAAAGAGATCATGCAAGTGAAAGAAGAGGCCAACAGGGGTAAATAGAGAAGACCCAGGCAGTTAGAAAACCAAAAGAAGAGGAAGAAAAGAAAGAAGAGGAGGAGGAAGAGGCGGAGGGCAAAGGCAAAAGGAAAGGGAAATAGAAGGGACCTGCAAAAGGAGAAGCAGAATCGTGAAAGTTCAAGACCAAAGCTCTTCCTTTCACTCGCAAGGCCAGACATTCTCAGACTAAGGCTCCGAGGTTCCCGCAGTTCGCCAAGCTGTTGGGTAATGAGAAGGTGATATCCTGCCTCGAGGCTTGCTTTCCTAGAAAAGGAGTGGTTGTAGGGGGAGAAATGAATGAAAGCTCCTGCCAATGGGACCTGGGGAGAGGCAATTAGGTCTTGGCTGGTTCTCAGGTCTTGCAAAGGCCATTCGTCTGCACCTGGAACCGTCTTGGTTGCTGGGTAAATGACAGCAGTTTGAGAGGCTCCCGAGGAAATGTGGGGAGTTGCCGAGAAACACAGGAAGGGTGAATCTAGAGGTCAAAGTAAGATTTAAAGTGGGCAGAAAAAGGAATAGAGTCGCCCTTATTTCTTTGCCTTTTGCAACAGAAGGGTTGGAAAATAAAATAATACACCTTCCAGAATGTCTTTCCATTTATTCTGAAAAAAATTGTCATTTTAATCCCAGGTGATGTTATATTTCAGGGAGGGAAAATCAGAATTATGTGCCTCTGATATGTGTTCTGAGATTTTATAGAGAACTTCCTCTCCCAAACTCCACCCCTACAGTTAATTATTTATATAAAGCATTTGATTATCAAATTCTTTTCCTTCAAAAGACATGCAGGCTGAAATCAATGAAATGTTACTTTAGGTGGAAATTTCTTTTATCTTTTAAGAAAAAAGAGAGAAATTTGGGGGAGAGAGAGATGCATATTATGACATCATTTTATGATCAATACTTATACAGAACATATTATACTTTATATTAAGAGCAATCTGAATTAAATGCAGATTCATTTTAAAGCCATTAGCTCTAAAAATTCGATAGCATTTTCTTCGCTTTCATATCTCAGAAAACATACAGAGAGTTTATATTTGCTAACTTCCTACATTTATTCCGCAGCAATGCCAGTTTAGATGCTTGGCAATTCTCAGCATTACTGGAGCATAAGCTTCATTTGTTGAAAATGTGCCCACGTTACCCATTCATGCCGTTTGTTTTAATGTGCAGACCTGCCTCATAGGACTCCAAAGAGTATGCTGAATAAACACACTAATAATCATGTTATACCAGGAAATAATCTTAAAATTCCACTAAAAGAAAATTTGTGGGAATGCTAACTTTTTCTCTTCTTAGACACATTACCAAGTTTCAAGAACCAAGAGGGAAAATATGAGAAAACAGTCATAAAGAACTTTGGGAATGAGGGAGTAATACTTTCCCCTTTGCTTCCTAATTTGTGAAGCTAGTGTTAACATTACTCAGAGAATAGTATTCCACAAAGCCCAAAGGACAATGTCAAAATTTTTTCAAGACAAAGTTACAGGTGTTCAAAAAGGCAGCTGGAGTGAGGAGAGACAGTAACAATAGTGATCGTAGACTTTCTCTGCTAGAGAAAAACACTTTGAAACACTGCGTAAAACATTAACCAGCTTAAACCAGTTTGTTTTCTTAAATAGGTTGTTGATTAATCAAACTGAAACAGCTGGTAAAGCACTGATCAGCTTAAACTGGTTTTGCCTCCTTGAATAGGCTGTTGATTAATCAAACCTTGAGTTATTTTACATAGTCAGCACTGCGCATGTGCAAGATGAGAACCCATGTCTCCTGGATAACCCCCGAGTCAAGGATCTTCAGTCTATGGAATGGAAGAATAGAAGTGTTGCCACCAGAGCCCTTCAGCAATCAAAAATTCCTTCAGGGGCTTCCCTGGTGGCGCAGTGGTTGAGAGTCCGCCTGCCGATGCGGGGGACACGGGTTCGTGCCCCGGTCCGGGAGGATCCCACGTGCCGCGGAGCGGCTGGGCCCGTGAGCCGTGGCCGCTGCGCCTGCGCGTCCGGAGCCTGTGCCCCGCAACGGGAAAGGCCACAACAGTCACAGGCCCGCGTACCGCAAAAAAAAAAGAAAAATTCCTTCAGCACGAGTGGTTGATATGGACTGCTTTGAGACTAGCCCGTCAGCTTCCAAGTTTGAAATTCCCCAAACCCCTTGAATTTCACCCTGAAGCATAGAGCAGGAAGACAGATTTGAGCCCTGTTTCCTGTCTCCTTGCTGGTGGACCTCAAAAGAAAGCTCTTTATTTTCTCAAAAGCCAGTGCCGAAGTATTTGCTTCTTTGTGTGAGAGGTGGCAAGTCCTTGCTGGGTAACGATGTCGTCTGGGCTTCGAGGTAAGTTGATGAAATGGTACCAGTACGTTGCATCTCAGATGGTTTTCACTCCTGCACGCTCTCGCGCCCTGTGTCTGACCGTACTCTGTCTCAACAGGAACCAGTCTGGCTCTAGTGTTCTCTTCTCCTGCCTCTTACCACCCTCCTCCTCTCATGGGCATCCTCCTTTTCCTCCTCCTTATTTCTGTTTTGATCTTTCTTTTTTCTCTTGTCTCCATACGTTTTCTGTCAGATAGCTGCCAGAAGCAAGAGGGAAAGAAAATATTTAGGAGCTTTCTCTTTGTAGTTTGTGTTGCTTTTGATTTTACAGTTGTAGGGGAAAAAATGATGTTATGACTTTTAAACTGTAGTGATACAAGGGAGGTTAGTTACTTGGTGTGATGTGTACTTCAAAAAGAGAATGGCGGGCTTCCCTGGTGGCGCAGTGGTTGAGAGTCCGCCTGCCGATGCAGGGGACGCGGGTTCGTGCCCCGGTCCAGGAGGATCCCACGTGCCGCGGAGCGGCTGGGCCCGTGAGCCGTGGCCGCTGCGCCTGCGCGTCCGGAGCCTGTGCTCCGCAACGGGAGGGGCCACAACAGTGAGAGGCCCGCCTACCGCAAAAAAAAGAAAAAAAAAAAAAGAGAGAATGGCAATTCAAATTCTGCATAATTACTTACTAGTGAAAGTAGTCGTTCTCCCTGAGGTGGTAGCTATTTTGCCTTCTTGCAAATAGTTACCTCACAAGGTCACTTGCCAAGATAATTTTTCCATTGGTGTGAAGAAGGCATAACTTGCTGGCAAAACTGCATCAGTGTATTAAGGATGTATCTAGGGCAAATAAGTAGCTGTTTGTTACAGCCCAGAATGAGAAAATTTTACGAAAATTTAAGAAAATTTGATGCCTTCATCACAGGGCTAAAACCTCTGTCTAACAAAGGTAACAACATTAGCGAAATATAGATGTCACATTTTAAATCTCTACATCAAAAAAAAAAAAAAGAAAATCAGGACTAGTTTTGGGGTTGGTGATCACAAATTTGAATATTCAAATTATTTTTGTTCCATTAAAGTATGTAAAATGAATTTGACTAGAAAATTTTCTGTTAGTAAAATTTAATTAATAAATTTAAGACATTTAATTCTTTTCGTTTGACGGTGTGTTCTGTGTATTTACTGATCTCAGTGATCTCCCGCTAGCTGCAGTGCCAAGAACTTAATTGATGGGCAAATGGTACCCGACCTCATGGAATTTTATTGTAAGACGTTTTATAGGCATCTTAGTCTGCCCATTTTTAAGAATACGCTACAGAATCAGTTTTCCGGTACTGATACGGCTTCAGTAATATTTACGATGTATTTCTGGAATGTAAAAAGATAGGTTCCTTTGTGATACCCCAGAATGCCTTGAGGGATGTCGGTGGTCGTTGTTGGTAATGATGATGTTGTGGTTGCTTTCTCAAATATGCTCTACTTTGAGTCTACCACATGGGATGAGAGAAGCCAAAATTATACAGACGTTCAGTGATGGTCTTTGTTTATTGCGTCCATTCGTTGAGTGGGGTAGGGTTCTCAGTTTGCTGTTAATATGGAGCTCTGTGAAAGGCTAAAACCCATGGATGACCTGTCAGTTTGCCAGCCATTTAAAGGAATGAGAATTAGTGTTTATGAAATAGAATCATGATTCAAAAACTTAATGACAAGCTTCAGAAAGGGCAATGAACGTAGCATTAAAAAGACATGCAATCTCTGGAGAGCCTTTTAAGTTTCATCTACAGAATAATTTCCACACTATTTAGCTGCCTCCTCAGCAGGATTAAAGAGATGTAAACATGTTGGTTAAACAGCAGTTCTGCGTTGGTGGGATAGGGAATCAGGTGCAGTAGGGGATTGAAAGAGGGTTTCAGATTGCCCGAAGCATCTCTGTAGAGTATTCTGCGTTAAGCACAAGATTACTCTGTGGCAAACCTTGGAAAGTAGTACATGTGAGTATATCTAAGAAATTAGGATAAGAAAAGCACATGTTCCTGACATACATTGGATATGTAAGTAGCAACTATCTTTGTTACAGTTTAATATTTTTCCTATCATATATATATTTCCTATCATCTAGCCACCTCAAATGATTTTTGGAAATGGCTAGGTGGTACAAATAAGTGTATTTTTTCCTACACAGATTTTCTGGCAAATTATTATCATCCTGAATTCACAAATTTCATATAGATGAAGAAATAGATATGCAGTCCTCTTTATACACATTGTGTACAATTAAATGCTTTGGTGGTGACAGCAGAGATCAATGGAGGGATGTTACCAAAACATTTTTTAAAACTATCTGTAATTTTAGAAACTATCTGTAATTGTCTGTTTCCTGGTAAGAAGAATCTAGTCAATTTCTTCACTAGTGGGTAAAGTAAGCAAAGTAGAGTAGTATTTATAAGAACACTCACCCCTCGGGTTGTGTCATGTAGTATTTTCATTCTTAACCTGAATGGACTTGATACAGTATTCGTTTGAATCTAAAAGATACAGGGAATTCAAGTGCTTGAATCCAAATATTTGGATGTAGATTTAAATACATTGAAAAAAACCCACTAACTCCTAGGTTGCAGTCTCGTAGCATTTTAACTGTAGTCTTCAATGGGCTTGATATAAGTATTTATTTGAATCCAACAGAAAATCATGTTACAACCAGGATCTGCTATGGACTAATATTTTTTAAAATATGGGAATAACATTTTAAAATATTCTAAATATTACTACATAATACTACATATTACTACATCCGACACTTGGTACCTGGGAAATGTTTTGACCAAAGTCTGGGCTTTGATATTTCATGAAGACAACCACGAATAAAAGTACTAAAAAAAATCCTAAATTTGGACTTTTTCCAGTGTTTGGGATTGTTTAATCAGGACGCCAGCCCAGAGAAATGAACACTGCTTTGTTGTTGTTTTTCTCCAAGCACAAACGCAGTATAGCTCCTTGAAGATTCTCACTGAGCTGTGATAAACGCTCCCAAGGGAGGTGCTTTATAACACTCCTCTGCTCATTGATGAAACCCTGGGTTTGAAACCACTGGGGCAGCAAACATCTCTGCCTCTTACAGGGAAGATCAACCTAACTGAATGTACAATCTAGGAAGAGCGGGCTACCATTTCTGCTCTAATGCATCCCACACATGCTTGCAAGGATAGAGGACAGGCAAACTATTTTGAATCAGGAGAATTTTATTGCATCAAAAATTGCTTTTGAAGACAAAGATTATTACTCAGCTAGTTTCTAATGTGAAAAAGTTGACAGTAATAAACCATAGCAATTTTTTTTTAAGTACCAAGTTGTGTATGCATTTTCTTTAGACTTGGATAAAAAGTACATGATAAGAATCTTAAGTTTTATATGTATAAAAGACATAATTTATATATATTAGATAGAAAAATATTTATATTAGATATATATTAAGTAAGTGAAAACCTTAAGTTATATATATATATAACATAACTGAATGTATATGTAATATAAATATATGTATTATATATAAAATGTTTCTATAAAACTGAACTTCTACAAATTAGAAATTCATTCAATTCAGTAGATTTATATTTTGAAACAGATGAGCAACGTCAAAAAATCCACTTTAAGAGCATTAAACCAGTCAACCGAAAATCAATATGGCTTATTTTTAGCATCTTAATGCCCAAATGATATTAGCCCATTCTACCAAAATGAGAAATTTGGTAAGAGACAGTAAGAAAGAGCAATGTAGGCACACTTGGCTTCGAATATTGAGTTTCTTAATTCTTAGACTGTTCCAAAAGCAAGTAATGGAAGTTCAGTCAGAGGTGCAGAAAAAAGAGGGGTTGGTTATTAAAGATACATTTCCTATCCTTATGGAACTACTCACAATTTGGTGGAGTAAATCCCAGCATGACTCTGAATAATGTATTTAAAATGCAGTATCTATCTGTACTGATTTACTTGATACTTATTTTAACATCATTTAATATATGATTTATCCTGCCTGTCACAAAGTAGGTGTTTATTAAATAATTGATGAATGAATGAGTATGAAACTGTCATCAGTAATTAGAGTCTTAGTATACTTCGGGAGTTTGCTGGGCAGGAAGGTCTGGTGGGAGAGAAGAGCTCTGGAATTCTATCTAGAAAATAATATCCATTAAAGTCTGCTGTCTCCATAGGAAAACTCAAGAAAATCCCAGTGTTATATTTTTTATACATGGAAAGTTTGATCATGATGATTAGAAATATATTACACAGCTGTCCTACATTTTATTGGGTGGCTTTTTAAACGATAACGAGACAAGGTCACAGCAACTTAGAAGTGGCTAAAATGCTTTATGGCTATTGGTGGCAATTTGTCATTTAACTGTGTATTTTTACAAATATGAATAAAAATAAAGAATAATATTAGTAATTAAAACTCCAAACACTGAAGCATCATTTAGTGCTAAAGGTTCTAAATTATGTAATTACAAAATCAAAAATTAAATTGTGCATGGCAATGGCAAATACTGTCAAATGCTTTACTCCCTTCTGCTCTTGCTAATATTACAGAAAAGGCAGGACGTTGAAATCACTGGTATCTGTTGAAGTATGTTTGGAAGAAAAATTTCTGTTTAATCTAGGAGTACTTGAAGAAATTTTTTAAAAATTATTTTTATTTTTTATTTTAAATTTATTTAAAAATAGATCTTTATTGGAGTATAATTGCTAACAATACTGTGTTAGTTTCTGTTGTACAACAAAGTGAATCAGCCACATGCATAGATATATCCCCATATCCCCTCCCTCTTGTGTCTCCCTCCCACCCTCCCTATCCCACCCCTCTAGGTGGTCACAAAGCACCGAGCTGATCTCCCTGTGCTATGCGGCTGCTTCCCACTAGCTAGCTATTTGACATTTGGTAGTGTGTATATGTCCATATCACTCTTTTACTTCACCCCAGCTTCCCCCTCCCCATCCATGTCCTCAAGTCCATTCTCTATGTCTAGGTCTTTATTCCTGCCCTGCCACTAGGTTCATCAGTACCATTTTTTTGTTTTTAGATTCCATATATATGTGTTAGCATATGGTATTTGTTTTTCTCTTTCTGACTTACTTCACTCTGTATGACAGGCTCTGTTTCCATCCACCTCACTACAACTAACTCAGTTTCATCTCTTTTTATAGCTGAGTAATATTCCATTGTATATATGTGCCACATCTTCTTTATCCATTCATCTGTCGATGGACACTTAGGATGCTTCCATGTCCTGGCTATTGTAAATAGAGCTGCAGTAAACATTGTGGTACATGTCTCTTTTTGACTTATGGTTTTCTCAGGGTGTATGCCCAGTAGTGGGATTTCTGGGTCATATGGTAATTCTATTTTTAGTTTTTTAAGAAACCTCCATACTGTTCTCCATAGTGGCTGTATCAATTTACATTCCCACCAACAGTGCAAGAGGGTTCCCTTTTCTCCACATCCTCTCCAGCATTTATTGTTTGTAGATTTTGTGATTATGGCCATTCTGACCAGTGTGAGATGATATCTCATTGTAGTTTTGATTTGCATTTCTCTAATGATTAGTGATGTTGAGCATTCTTTCATGTGTTTGTTGGCAATCTGTATATCTTCTATGGAGAAATGTCTATTTAGGTCTTCTGCCCATTTTTGGATTGGGTTGTTTGTTTTTTTGATATTGAGCTGCATAAGCTGCTTGTAAATTTTGGAGATTAATCCTTTGTCAGTTGCTTCATTTGCAACTATTTTCTCCCATTCTGAGGGTTGTCTTTTCATCTTGTTTATGGTTTCCTTTGTTGTGCAAAAGCTATTAAGTTTCATTAGGTCCCATTTGCTTATTTTTGGTTTTATTTCCATTTCTCTAGGAGGTGGGTCAAAAAAGATCTTGCTATGATTTATGTCATAGAGCTTTCTACTTATGTTTTCCTCTAAGAGTTTTATAGTGTCTGGCCTTACATTTAGGTCTTTAATCCATTCTGAGTTTATTTTTGTGTATGGTGTTAAGAAGTGTTCTAATTTCATTCTTTTACAGGTAGCTGTCCAGCTTTCCCAGCACCACTTACTGAAGAGGCTGTCCTTTCTCTATTGTATATTCTTGCCTCCTTTGTCATAGATTAGGTGACTGTAGGTTTGTGGGTTTATTGCTGAGCTTTCTATCCTGTTCCATGGATCTATATTTCTGTTTTTGTGCTAGTACCATACTGTCTCCATTACTGTACCTTTGTAGTATGGTCTGAAGTCAAGGAGCCTGATTCCTCCAGCTCCGTTTTTCTTTCTCAAGATTGCTTTGGCTATTCAGGGTCTTTTGTGTTTCCACACAAACTGTGAAGTTTTTTGTTCTAGTTCTGTGAAAAATGCCATTGGAACTTTGATAGGGATTTCATTGAATCTGTAGATTGCTTTGGGTAGTAGAGTCATTTTCACAATGTTGATTCTTCCAATCCAAAAACATGGTATATCTCTCCATCTGTTTGTATAGTCTTTCATTTCTTTCATCAGTGTTTTATAGTTTTCTGCATAAAGGTCTTTTGTCTCCTTAAGTAGGTTTATTCCTATGTATTTTATTCTTTTCATTGCAGTGGTAAATGGGAGTGTTTCCTTAATTTCCCTTTCAGATTTTTCATCATTAGTGTATAGGAATGCAAGAGATTTCTGTGCATTAATTTTGTATCCAGCTACTTTACCAAATTCATTCATTAGTTCTAGTAGTTTTCTGATGGCAGCTATAGGATTTTCTATGTATAGTATCATGTCATCTGCAAATAGTGACAGTTTTACTTCTTCCTTTCCAATTTGTTTTCCTTTCTTTTTCTTCTCTTGAGTGCCATGGCTAGGACTTCCAAAACTATGTTGAATAAGAGTGGCAAGAGTGGACATCGTTGTCTTGTTCCCGTTGTTAATGGAAATGCTTTCAGTTTTTCACCACTGAGTATGATGTTTGTCATACATGGCCTTTATTATGTTGAGGTAGGTTCCCTCTATGCCCAATTACTGGAGAGTTTTTATCATAAGTGGGTATTGAATTTTGTCAAAGCTTTTTCTGTATCTGTTGAGGTGATCATATGGTTTTTATTCCTTAATTTGTTTATATGGTGTTTCACATTGATTGATTTGCATATAATGAAGAATCCTTGCATCCCTTGGATAAATCCCACTTGATCATGGTGTATGGTCCTTTCAATATGTTGTTGGATTCTGTTTGCTAGTATTTTGTTCAGGATTTTTGCATCTATGTTAATCAGTGATGTTGGTCTATAATTTTCTTTTTTTGTGATATCTTTTTCTGGTTTTGGTATCAGGGTGATGGTGGCTTTGTAGAATGAATTTGGGAGTATTCCTCCCTCTGCAATTTTTTGGAAAAGTTTGAGAAGGATCAGTGTTAGCTCTTCTCTAAATATTTGGTAGAATTCACCTGTGAAGCCATCTGGTTCTGGACTTTTGTTTGTTGGAAGATTTTTTTTTTTTTTTTTTTTTTCAGTATGCAGGCTTCTCACTGTTGTGGCCTCTCCCGTTGAGGAGCACAGGCTCTGGACACGCAGGCTCAGCGGTCATGGCTCATGGGCCCAGCCACTCCGCAGCATGTGGGATCTTCCTGGACCGGGGCACGAACCCGTGTCCCCTGCATTGGCAGGCGGACTCTCAACTACTGCACCATCAGGGAAGCCCTGTTGGAAGATTTTTAATTACAGTTTCAATTTCATTACTTGTGATAGGTCTGCTTATATTTTCTAATTCTTCCTGGTTCAGTCTTAGAAAGTTGTACCTTTCCAAGAATTTGTCCATTTCTTCGTGGTTGTCCATTTTATTGGCATATATTTGTTTGTAGTAGTCTTTTATAATCCTTTGTATTTTTGCAGTGTCAGTTGTGATTTCTCCTTTTTCATTTCTAATTTTATTGATTTACGTCTTCTCCCTTTTTTTCTTGATGAGTCTGGCTAAGGGCTTTTCAGTTTTGTTTATCTTCTCAAAGAACGAGATTTTAGTTTTATTGATCTTTGCTATTTTCTTCATTTCTATTTCATTTATTTCTGCTCTGATCTTTATGATTTTCTTTCCTTTTACTGACTTTGGGTTTTTTCTGTTCTTCTTAGTTGCTTTAGGTGTAGGGTTAGATTGTTTGTTTGAGATTTTTCTTGTTTCTTGAGGTGAGATTGAATTGCTATGAACTTCCCTCTTAGAACTCTTTTGTTGCATCCCACTGGTTTGGGGTTGTCCTGTTTTCATTGTCATTTCTTTCTATGTATTTTTTAATTTCTTCTTTGATTTCTTCAGTGATCTCTTGGTTATGTAGTAGTGCACTGTTTAGCCTCCATGTATTTGTGGTTTTTACAGTTTTTTTTCTGGTAATTGATTTCCAATCTCATAACATTGTGGTCAGAAAAGACACTATTTCAATTTTCTTAAATTTTCCGAGGCTTGATTTGTGACTGAAGATGTGATCTTTCCTGGAGAATGTTCCATGAGCACTTGAGAAGAAAGTGTATTCTGCCACTTTCAGGTGGAATGTTCTATAAATATCAATTAAATCTAGCTGGTCTATGGTGTCATTTAAAGCTTGTGTTTCCTTATTTATTTTCTGTTTGGATGATCTGTCCATTGGTGTAAGTGGGGTGTTAACGTCGCCTACTATTATTGTGTTACTGTCGATTTCCGCTTTCATGGTTGTTAGCATTTGCCTTATGTATTGAGGTGCTCTTATGTTGGGAGCATAAACATTTATAATTCTTATATCTTCTTCATGGATTGATCCCTTGATCATTATGTAGTGTCCCTTTTTATCTCTTGTCACAGTCTTTATTTTAAAGTCTATTTTATCTGATATGAGTAGTGCTACTCCAGCTTTCTTGTGATTTCCATTTGCATGGGATATCTTTTTCAATCCCTTCACCTTCAGTCTCTATGCATCCCTAGGTCTGAAGTGGGTCTGTTGTAGACAGCATATATATGGGTCTTGTTTTTGTATCCATTCAGCCAGTCTGTATCTTTTGGTTGGGGCATTTAATCCATTTACATTCAAAGTTATTATTGATATGTATGTTCCTATTACCATTTTCTTAATTGTTTTGGGTTTGTTTTTGTGGGTCTTTTCCTTCTCTTGTGTTTCCTGCATAGAGAAGTTCCCTTAGTATTTGTTGTAAAGTTGGTTTGGTGGTGCTGAATTCTCTTAGCTTTTGCTTGTCTGAAAAGCTTTTGATTTCTCCATTGAATCTGTATGAGATCCTTGCTGGGTACAGTGATCTTGGTTGTAGGTTTTTCTCTTTCATGACTTTAAATATATCCTGCCACTCCCTTCTGGCCTGCAGAGTTTCTGCTGAAAAATCAGCTGATAACCTTTTGGGGATCCATTTGTATGTTATTTTTTGTTTTTCCCTTGCTGCTTTTAATAATTTTTCTTTGAATTTAATTTTTGTTAGTTTGATTAATATGTGTCTTGGTATGTTTCTCCTAGGGTTTATCCTGTAGGGGGGTTTCTGTGCTTCCTGGACTTGGGTGACTATTTCCTTTCCCATGTTAGGGAAGTTTTCCCCTATAATCTCTTCAAATACTTTCTCAGGGCCTTTCTTTTTCTGTTCCTCTTCTGGGACCCCTATAATTCGAATCTTAGTGCATTTAGTGTTGTCCCAGAAGTCTCTGAGATTGTCTTCGATTCTTTTCATTTTTTTTCCTTTATTCTGCTCCTTGACAGTTATTTCCACCATTTTGTGTTGCAGCTCACTTATTTGTTCTTCTGCCTCAGATATTCTGTTATTGATTCCTTCTAGTGTATTTTTCATTTCAGTTGTTATGTTGTTCATCTCTGTTTGTTTGTTCTTTAGTCCTTCTAGATCTTTGTTAAACATTTCTTGTATTTTCTCAGTCTGTGCCTCCATTCTTTTTCTGAGATTCTGGGTCATCTTTACTATCGTAACTCTGAATTCTTTTTCAAGTAGGTTGCCTATTTCCTCTTCATTTATTTGGTCTTGTTGGTTTTTACCTTGCTCCTTCATCCATGACATATTTTTTTGCTGTCTCTTTTTTTTTTTTTTTTTTTTGGATGAGTGGGATTGTGTTCCTGTCCTACTGATTGTTTGGCCTGAGGATTCCAACAGTGGAGTTTCTAGGCTGTTGGGTAGACCTGGGTCTTGGTGCCGAGATGAGGACCTCCAGGAGACCTCACTCCAATGAATATTTCCTGGAGTCTGAAGTTCTCTGTTAGTCCAGTGGTTTGGACTTGGAGCTCCCACCGCAGCAGCTTCAGCCCGAACCCTGGCTCATGAGTCAAGATCCCTCAAGCCGGGGTGGCAAAAAAAAAAAAAAAGAGAGAACAATAAAAAAGTAAAAAATGAAATTAGACTAGGAAACTAACAGGTATGTTAGAAAGAAAATAAAAATGAAAATATAGATGAAACAACAACTGGAAAGTGAAACAAAACCACAATAGTAAAAAAGAGGAGAAGAAAAAAATGGGGGGGAAGGCCTTGCTGTGGAGGGTGGGGTCTAAGCAGGGGTGGGGTTTGGGTGGTGGGTGGGGCCTATACTTAGCACCCACGGGGCTGGAAAAGGTCCTGGGGGGTGTGGGGTGTGGAGCTTAGGCTCAACAGAACAGAAGGGGCCTAGGTGGGTCTCCTGCCTCTGGTCTCAGAGGGTGGGGGACCAGCCTGGGTGCTCAGCAGGTTTCCCAGGCTTGAGTGGGTGGGGCAAACGTCCTCCTCTCCTCTCCCACTACTCAGATCCTGGAGAGCCCCTCCCACCTGCCTCTCCTGTAGATTGTGATGTAATTTCAGGCAGGGACTAAAGAAATTATCAAAAGTTTCTCCGTATTTTTGAAAATGACACATTTACACAGAATAGAAATTGTCAGTCATTCAGCCTTCACCTGTCAGCATCTGGCTCACACTCTTCCCCCGTGTACTGAGTGAGGCTCAGCTATGAAGGCACAGCTATTTTGACTCAACATGAGACGTTCTGATGGGCAATACTCACTTCACACTTACCTGCAGGGTTGTTCAAGGTTCATTAGGCTGCAGTTTGAAATCTTCTACAGATTATCTGTGATATGTGTTGTAGTGTGTTCACTCCTTTTTATGGATTGGCAGTCCTCTGCTGTATGGGTATGCCAGAGTTTGCTTAACTATTCATCTATTGCTGGACGTGTGGGTGGAACCTAGTTTTTGGCTATTATAAATAAAGTTACACTGAACATTTGTGTACAAGTCTTTGTCTGAACATATGCTTTCAGGTTTCAGCAAATTTGATCAATTTTTTAAGTTTCTGCCATGAGGAGATAATATTTTCACTTTCGAGATTGGTGATATTTTTAAAAGTTGTGAGTTTTGATGAGTATGTGTTGGGGTAATGAGTACTCTTTAAACATGAGCAAACTGGGCCTATGGAGCGGTACAAATCTTTTCAAGGGCACCTTGATAGTACGTTAGAAAATAAAAATATATGCTTATCCTTTGTTCCTGAAATTCTCACAATTTGCTGAACTATTGGGAAAATTACCTTCTTCGTGACTCTGTTCCTCATAAGTGTAAGGAGAATAATACATGATACATATCTCATACGGTTAGTATGTTATTAATAGGATTATAGTAAGCATTAAAGTAATTAATTCATGAAAAATGTTTGCCATACCAAAAACTTCTTACTTATTACTTTTAGGATAGCTTATAGGAATCTCTTGTTCAAAACTGTCTTGTGAAAATATATAGGGAATATATGTTTAAGGGTGTTCACTACAATAACATTGTTATAATGAAACGTTGGAGATAATCCAAATGGCCTTCATAAGGGATTATTAAGTCAATTATGGTACATCTTAGGAGGTGACATACAGAAAGGATGGATGTGGGTGCTGGAGAAGAATGGCTGATTCTAAATACTGCCTCAGTCCTTCCTACTTGTGAAGCTTGGTCCATTCCTTAGTCAACTGCTGTTCAACCATAAAAATGATGATAATAATACCCACCTTATAAAAGCTCTTGTAAGGAATCAGTGTAAGTTGCTTAGAAGGAAATCAGAGCAGAGGGAACATCCCATAAATCCATAAATTGTAGTATCACCGTGGCATATACGCACCTGTTATAAGAATAAGGCAGGTCTGCACGTGTTACTACGGGATTACTCATTAGAGAGAAGTGTTATTTTTTCCCCTGTAGATATTGTATGATGGAGGCAAGTAAAATATCCACTTCTCTATTTTTAGACTTGGGTGTAAGTGTTCAAATGTGTCAAGTACTACTTTATTTTCTAATTATAGGAAGGGAACAATAGACTTTTTAAAATTTTATTGAAGTATAGTTGATTTACAGTGTTGTATTAGTTTCTGGAGTACAACAAAGTGATTCAGTAATACATATGTATATTCTTTTTTCAAATTTTTCATTATGGTTGATACCAGGATATTGAATATAGTTTAGGAAGGGAACAATAGTTAAGCATATTTTACGTTTCTAACTCAGCTTTAAAAATTCTCATTAGAAATGGAAATTTTAATATGTAAAATTAATCAACTCAACAGTAAAGAATAAAAATCAAAGTTAAAAGAAACTTCTTGGTCTTTGAGTACTTTATTTGAACTTGTGAATTTAAGAAGCATATGTTATATATTTATGTACACAGGGAATAACAAAAGTTAAATGTTCTATTGAAAAGACTACTGTGACTGGTAATATTGAGTGATTGTCATTTTATAATATTCCTTTTACACTGAAATGCCTTAACATGAAAAGACAAAAATAGGAACGGTTATGCTAACAAATGCGCTTTGTTTTCCATGCCGCTAAATCTCCTTAGGAGCAAGAACTCCATACGCAGGTTTTCCAAAAGATTTTCAAATAATTTTATGAAATAAACAAACTTGCAGCCTTACTCAGATTTTAAAAAGAAGTTGGTTTTCATTCATGTGGAAAAAACAAAAACAGAGCAAATGTGCATGCAAAGATAAATAAAAACACTGGCTGCTTCTCAGTAAAGGTGACAGTCTGTCTTTCACACTAATTTATGTACGGTATAATAAGTAACCACTAAATGTAGTAGCAGGGGGAAATTTGGCTGGAATTGTTCCTTTTACAAGGTGCAACCACACTTCCTGCCCATAATTTAATTCTAATAAGGCATCCCCAGTCAAAACCCTATCACAGCATATCTCACTGTTAATACTTTCAGACTCAAAGGCAAGCTTGTCTACTCCATCAACCACTAAAAATCCAGAGATATGAGCACTAAATGACTCAATGGTATACTTAAAAACATACACCCCAAGATAGGGGATTCTGAATTTTCCAGTTCTTGGAGTATATGAGGCTCCATAGTTGACATCCAAGTTATTAAATAAGATAGGACCAGGTGTAGTCATTCCATATGTATGAGATGCAAAAAATGCCACCATCGGTGCATATCTGTAAGATCCTTTTGAAAAATCTGTTAGCGGAAAAAAATGGAAAGAGTTAATTTTCATGTCTTGATCTTGTTCTGTTTATATCTTTATCATTTTATCTCGGTTACAAAAAGTCTTAGTAGAAGAAAAAAGGTCATTCATCAGACTTAACAAGGGCATATGTGTCTGGGTGTTTGCCCCTTTTCTTGCCTGAACTACCCCAAATTGCTTAGCCTCTCTGAGACTGTTTCTCCATTTAGATCAGGATAGAATGGTAGTAATACTCAATACCTTCCTCACAGAAGTGCCTCAAAGATTAATTTGCATGTTGCTTTGATCTCTCCGGAGATGAAGGAATTCAAAGCACTCTATGATTATTATGGTATGTCAGAATGTTTTAAAGCCTCTTGCAGGAATTAAAGCTGACATGATTCAGAAACAATTTTTCCAGCACCTTGTCAAACAGTTTCTAGAGGCTAAAACAGAAACCCAGTGAAATTGTATGCACTATCGAGAAGTAGACAAAAGCAATCTTCTATGTAATTAATGCCAAATGTACTTACAAAGGCTGAGATTTAAAAACAGACTAAAAAAAATTACTCTTTATTATGCAGCACACTATTAAGAAAAGCCTGATCTGCAACAAAATTTTTTGCTGTCATTTTAAAGAGAATATATTTTAAGCCCTGCACACATTTTCTTGTATAAAAATCAGAAATGGTACACTCTAGAAGTAAATCTACAGCAACCAATACTTATGACAGTAAATGGGCAAAAAGGCATCTTGTTCTACTCAATACAGCTGAGCATGTTCTAACAGCCCTTAGCCAGTCAAAATGACACTATGAACTTGACCTTCATAGAAGACATACTGCTATTCCCTTATTATGGCTTCATTTAAAGGATCAGATCTGATATGAATCAAAGATGTATTCTTTAACAACTTGTTTGAGGAGAAAAAGTTTATACTAGTTCGACATATATATACATATATATGTATTTTCTTTTAAGATGCACTAGGAAAAAAATAAGTGCGGGGGGGGGAATTTTCAATAAACTGCCTCTATTATACCAATATTGAAAATTTCAACGAGTGTATATCCATGAGTTTACCTGACAGAATCATGTATGTTATTCAGTTAATTTGAGAAGTAAAAGGAATTAATCCTCAAGTGAGTCCAGATTAAGCAGGTCTAAACATTCATTCGTAAACAGTTCAAGAAATGTTTTTTATGACATTGAGCAAATCCAAGGACGCGTGTACTTTCTTACCTGGAGCTAAAGCATTTTCTTCCACCACCTTGACAGTACAGTTGTCACCAGTAAAAGGATGTCGGCAAGCACAGATAAAGCTAGTTCTTCCATTTATACATGTGCCCCCATTCTGGCAAGGGGATCTACTACAGTCTGAATACTTCTCTGTTACTGTAAAAGAATCAAGATAAAAGAGGGTAAAAAGTGACCTGTTTTCCTGTTGATCTCAAATCATAGTTTGCAGCAGAATTAGAAATAAGGAAAATGCATTCCCAGGCCCAGGACACCCACCAATGTAATCATGGGACTTCATGCAAATCTCTGAACTACCTGAGCTGCTTCTTCTGAAGCCTTCCTGCTTTTTGGAAGTGGGACTAATTCTGTGATTCACTGCATTTATGTGTGATAAATATTAAGATTTTGGTCAACTGTAGAACAGATAAAGTATCTGGACACACAATCATGTGTATTTGGAACCAGTACATGACAAAAGTAATATTTCAAAGCATTGGAGAAAAAAAAGGTCTATTCAATAAATGCTGCTGAGCTAATTGGATATCCATAAAACTATAAATTCCATCTGTGCAAAAATACTAAATATATATGATTGCATTACAATCAAGTAAAAGGAATATCTCTGTTGAGCTTTAAAATTTTGGAAAACTCAACACAAACAAAATAAATAAAACCCAGAGGCCATGAAAGAAAAATCCTGACATTTGACCACCTAAGAATTGAAACTCGTTGGCAATGAAAACCACCCATTATTGAATTTCAAAGTGCCAGATTAAGAGAAACTATTTTTTTAACAGCTACAACAATCTAATGACTAATTATAGCAAATGAAAAGTTCTGACTAATCCAAAAGAAAAAGTATGTAACCCTGTAAAAATAGTGAAAAGTGGGCAGATAATCTGAACTGGAAAATCATTGAACAAAAACTACAAAAGCTCATTAAAATTTTCAAAACTTTTTCAACCTCACTACTAATTAAGGAATAACAAATTACCACCAACAGCATTTTATCAGGTGGCAACATTAAAAAAATAATAATCATGCAATATGAAGGAAAATGGGCATTCCCATACAATGTTGGTTAGAGCTTATATTGTTGGAACCTTCGAATAGGACAATTTGACCGTATTTGACAGAATTAAAAAGGTTCATTTGCTTTGGAGCCAGAAATTTCTCCTGGCCAGAATATATATTCCAGATACCCTTGCATATGTATACAAAGATAATTATTCAAGAAAATTCTTTATATTACTTGCACTAGTGAAAAATTGTAGGACACCTACATGACCACTGATGAGGGACTTATTAAATGAATTATAGTATCTTTTCATCAAGGAATATTAGACAGCAGTAAAAGAGTGGGATAGATCCCCACTATGTTTGATTTGCTGAAGACGGCAAGTTTCAGTTCACTTATTAGATATAGAATAATTTCAGTTATTTAGGAAGCCTCAAATGGTGAATATGGTTATAAACATAATTCATAATTATGTGGAGAGAAAAGGTTGGAAGAATACATTACTAGCCACAGTTACCAGTATGGCGCCACCTTGTGGAAATAGTGTAAACAGTTTACAATTCACTCATTTCAAACCATGGTCACTGATGATTTTTAAATTTAGGGTTATTTGTTTTAACATTTGTCTCAAGAGTGAGATCTATAAATGTTTTAAATAATTCTACCTCATATTTAATAATTCTAATTCATATAAAATGTGACCAAACTGCATGCCTGTGTAATTAGAATTAAAAAAATTTTTTTGAAGTGTAGTTGATTTACACTGTTATGTTATTACTTTCAGGTGTACAATATAATGATGCAATATTTTAACAAACCATACTCCATTTAAAGTTATGATAAAATATTGACTATATTCCCATTTTGAGAAACATATTTAATGGATCAGTGTCAAGTACAGAGCCTTATAACATACAACCAAAGATTGGTTGGCACTAATTTGTCAGTTGAAACTATTTGTATTTCATTATACAACTAGCTACAAATCTACTTTTGTATATCATCTGACTCATATTTTTTTACTTTATTCCTAAAATACTTAAAAAATGGTTAGATACCTTTATAATAAGTTCCTGTACATATTTGTGGTCAATAGGCAATTTCTTCTTGAATTAACAGCAAAAATCAGACTCCAATAAAGCATCATTTTCTTTTTGACATCTTTCCTCATCCCTTTTGATAGAATTAATTCTATGAATTCTCTTATTTGTTGTCTGATGCTCTGAAGTTCTGTTGAATTTATCATACCCTACTGTAATTGCTCACTTGTCCTTACTTCCAGTGAGTGTGGGCTTTTGTGAGGTGAGGGCTCAGGTCCTCCATTTCTTAAACTTTGTGTCACTATTGACTAGCACAGTGCCTGACATATGGAAGTGCTAAATTGTCTTTTTTTTTTTTTTTTTTTTTTTTTTTTTTTTTTTGCGGTACGCGGGCCTCTCTCTGTCGTGGCCTCTCCTGTTGCGGAGCACAGGCTCCAGGTGCGCAGGCTCAGCAGCCCTGGCTCACGGGCCTCGGCAGGTGGACTCTCAACCACTGTGCCACCAGGGAAGGCCTAAATTGTCTTTTTAAAGATAAAGAAATCAATGGAAGAGGGAGTAGATGACATCATCCTTAATCTAATACTCTTATCCCTTCATCACAGTTTCTCAAACATCATGTAGAGTTTGATGCTATGATGTCACTGCCATGTTTTTCTAGAGACGTAGAATTATTTCAAGCAAACTTTCCACAACTTCTACCTTGGGCTTCCATAACCTCTTAAACTCCTTCCAGTCCATTTATTTTCTTTGTTGGAGATCGTACAATTAGTTAAGTTCTGCCAACTCAACATTCTTGTGCAAAGAGCATAACTAATCTTTTAATATTCATTTCCCTGCTCCTGAACATGACTAAAATTCTTTTACCACTGTCTTGGAATGTTTCATAAGTCTCAATTTGTTCTGGTCTTTGCTTTCTGTGCCCTAATATGTGCTCAAGTTACACTTTTCTATTAACCCTACTTCCATATTTCATAAATATTCATGTTACATTTGAACTGATTGAAGAGTTCCTTACATTTTCAAAGCACTGTATTTGCCAATATTTACCATTCTTTATTTTATTTTATTTTTATTATTTTTATTTTTGTGTGGTACACGGGCCTCTCACTGCTGTGGCCTCTCCTGTTGCAGAGGACAGGCTCCGGACACTCAGGCTCAGTGGCCATGGCTCATGGGCCCAGCCGCTCCGCGGCATGTGGGATCCTCCCGGACCGGGGCACGAACCCGTGTCCCCTGCATCGGCAGGCGGACTCTCAACCACTGCGCCACCAGGGAAGCCCTCTTTATTTTAATTACTTGCTTAATGTCTGAACTCCGTGAGAAGAGGGATTGTGTTGAATTTACCACTTTGTCAACCTTTCTTGGCGCTCATTCAGCACGTATTCAATAGGTATTCGATGAATAAAATGAAAGGGCACTTTATATTGCTGTCTTCTATTTTTATTTATAGTACCCCTAACATGTCATAGATAATATGTTTTACATAACATAATGTTTTACTTTTCTTAATTACTTATTTAAATTATTTTTAAATTTGTAAAGCTTAGTTCTATTTTAGCATCAGTATTTTATTTTTTTATTTCTTCATTTAAACAGTAACGTTGTAGAGGGCAGATAACTCTGATCCCTGCTTAAGGCAGAATGGAGTTTGCAACAGGTTAGTGAGGAGACCTATCACTGCCTCTGGGTGAGTTTTGTCATACACAAAGGAAAACATTATACAAATCCACCAGTATCTGCTCTAGATACTGTATCCACACAACATTAGAACTTTTCTTTATCTTTCATCCTGATGCCAATGCTCTCTAACATGTTTTCACCCTCATACCAATGGATGCATTAATTTTCAATGCTATTCTGTTGCATCATTTATCAAAATTATACCTATCAAATAATACTTATCCTTCCATTGCTCTAAAACTACTTCATATGTACCTTTTCAACAACTTCTAGAAATGTGAACAGTTGTTTATATTAAATTTTCAAATTCATTGCTCTAATCATTCATATTCTGTTCATTGGTGTATAGACAGATGGAAATATTGTTTCCAACCATCTTTACTACTTTTCCTTCAATTGTCAGTTTTAATTTTTGTTCTTCTTTTTAAATCACATCTGTTGTTCTTGATATTGTTTCTGGGATCTTTTTTCTCAACCTTTCAAATATAATTTAAAGCTCATTTAATCATATCAGCAATCTTTACCAAATGAAGTAGCCCTGTCCCAGATGATTTACTATAACCCTTGTCATTAAACTATTTTCATTTATCTTAAGCCATGACCCAGAAAATTTAATGTTTTTTATTTGATATTATCATCTGTTTTGCCTTTTTTCATAATCAAAAGAAGTATTAACAATGGCAAGTATATTGAAATATGCTCAACAACGTTAGTCATTAGGAAAATGCAAAATAAAATCACAATTAGATACAGTAACACACTTATTAAAATGGTAAAATAAACAAAATTGACAGTGCCAAGTGCTAACAAGGTTCTGGAGCAATTAGAATTCTCATACATTACTCAAGGAAATAGCAAGTGATTGGCCTGTCCTTATAAAGTGAAAACTATACTTATCTTACAACCAAGCTGTGCTACTGGTACATATTAACTCAAGAGAAATGAAAACATATGTGTACACAAAATCCTTTATGTGAATGTTTATAGCAGCTTTATTCAGAATCACCTCACACTGAAAACAGCCAACATATCCTTCAACTACTAAATAGGTAAACAAACTGTAGTACAGCCATACAATGGACTGCTGCTTGGTAATGAAGAGGCATACATACAACGGCATGGATGGATCTCACACATAGTGTACTAAGTGACAGAAGCCAGACTCAAAAGCTTACACACAGTGTATGATTTAATTTAAAAGATACTCTGGAAAAGGTAAAAGGGTAAGGGAAGAAAACAGATCACTGGTTGCCAGTGGCTGGGAGTGGAGGTCGGGTTTGGCTACAAAGTTACCTAAGAGAATTTTGGGGGGTGATGGAACTGTTCTTCATCTTCATTGTTGTGGTGATTGCATGACTACACATCTGTCAGAATTCACAGACTGCACATCAAAATCAGTGAATTGAACTCTATGTAAATAATACCATAAAAAAACAAACCTCTCCCCAATATTTTTACTCCTATTATTTTGTTTGCATAGGTCTCCTACATCCTACTCCTACTATGTCTTTTTCTTTCCCTTAATGACTTTGAGTTCAGAGAATCACACACTTTCCTTGTTGTGATGGTTCTGATTACTCCTCCCCCAACCCCCGTGCTCTCTTCAGATCAAGGAAATCTCCATGTTTCTGTCTTCAGTTCTCTTCTTTTTCTCTAACTACCTAATTCACTTCTTTGCCCTTACATATCACCTCTGTGCGATAATTTCCACTTTTTATCTACAGACCCTCTTTTGGTTCCAGACCTACATTTGTAAATGACTTCTGGACGTTTCCATAGGGATAAGAGAACTTTAAACTCATGTATCACAGAATAAACTTCTCTTCCTGTGTACAACTGGACTTCCTTCTTAACCTTCCTATTTCCATTAATGGAAGGACCAACTTCCCATCACTGATGCTTTATTTAAACTTTGGTGTTATTCTTTATTCTAAGAGTTTGTATTTTCAATTAGCTGTTTTCTACTAAATATATATTCACTTGTAACTAACATTCCTAGTTTCCATTTTGTTCCTTTCTCTATCACTATTTGAAGTCTTAATCTATTCAAGCCAGGGCTGCTGTAATAATTTTCTAACTGATCTGTGGAAGAACTCAAAATAAATCTTAGTAATGCACATACAAGGTGATGTCATACTCCTGCTCAAAAATTTTTAATTGTTACCAACAGGATGAATTTAAACATATTATACTCAACACAGTGTGTAAACGGTTGATTGAATAGATGCTCAGCCCAAGCTACCAGTTCCATGAGATTTGCCCAAACATCCAGTTCTCAATAAGACACGAAACTCGTATGATAATGAACTCCTATAACATTCATTTAGTGCTTAGTACATGCTGTGGCATGTTTCTTTTCTTTCACATTCAAAACAGCTTTATAACAACATAGTGTTCAAAAGCATATGGAAAAATTTTAAAACATAACCAAATATCACATTACTCTATAGGTACACCTTCCACTGTCAACTTTTGTTACAACAAAATAACAAAGTTTCCATTATATCCCCAGTTGCCTGCAGAATTCACTATTTTTCCCACAGTTGAAGCCTATGCCACCATCTTATTTAATAATACTGCACTTGGCTCTCAGCACATCCCACAAAACTCTGCTTCTCTACCTTTCTCTGCTTTTTCTTTTATGCGTAATATTTATCACCTTTTAACATACTATGTAATTTACATTTTTACTTATTTTTTTTCTCTATCCATGCTAGAGTGTAAACTCCAAGATAGAAATTTTTTTAAATGTTATGATGTATCCAAAGCATCTATAACAATACCTGATTTTATTGGCACAATATTTGTGCTGATGCCTCTCGAATCTGACTATCCATGAAACTTTTTAAATTTAACGCTTGCTTAGGATTATAAAGCCTAGAAAAGAGTTCTTAAAGGACTGTTGATTAACTATAAAAATTGATTTTTTTTGGTAAAAGTTAGATGTGTATTTTAATTCCTATATGACTCTGGCACAGTGACACACAATAACTTTCTTTCACTGATTTCTTTAGCTGTCCAAACACTGTGTAATAATTTTTCTGGTAATTTGTTCGAGAGGTGAAAAGACTTGAGTTTTCATTAATCCACGGTATCAACAAAGTGCCATGTGATATTTTCCCCTAAAACAATGATATTCAAAATAAACAGCTTTGAATAATTCAAATTAAATTTATAATAAAATACTTATTGTTTCCATTCAGATCCACTTTGAGGCTGTGTATGGTAAAACCGGCAATTACAACTTTCAGGGTATGTTTTTCAAATTTCATACGCAGTTAATATACGGCAGAGCTATTTTTTTATGCTGCAATTGTTTTGTCAAGATGCAAGTATCATGTCCACTCAGACTGCTGTGCCACATGGTCACAATCTGTGATTTAATAATCCCAGCATATTCTTTTTCATGTTTGATCATCAATACAGCACAAAATAATGCTATCGTGTAATTTTGAACTTACAGTGTTGTCAGGGACTGGTGGAAAGACATCTATTCAGTGTATTTAATTACAGACCACTTAATAATCAAATTTGGTGTCAAAGAAACAGTCTATTGTTGAGAAATAGCTCCTGTGATTCTTGTTAGAAAACGAATCCCAGCATATGCAGTGACTATGTAAATGGGACCTGGTATCCTGTCCCATCTCCTTTTTATTGTCAGACCATGTGTCATAAATTTTGGTTCAGATGTGAGTGTGAAATGCTTGAGTTTCTGACTGTTCACCTTAGGTACCATGGTCACTTTATTGCAAGACGTGAAGCAGGAAAGCATTGTCAACTTTGTCAGCATCCTCTCTTCAACTGTCATCCTTCCTTACAAAGGAACATCCTCTGGAAAGCTAGGGGAGTCTTTTCTCCCAGGGAACAATGAACAAAAACTAGTTCATTTAATATTCTTTTCAATACTGATATGTTTTATTGACACCAACTGGGGAGGCTGTCCCCAGAAGACAGGTTTGCTAAGCAACTCTGACACAAAGAATATCTTTAATATCATGAGCAGAAAAGAGTCGGTATAACAGGCCTGAGACTGCTGCCTTTAGAAAGGCTGACTTGCAAGGATTTTCCCTTGATCTATGCCTGGGAACTTGGCTTGTCTCTATTCTCTAACTATTTAAAAAGTGTCTTTTGCAGTGCCCTGACTCTTCGGACAAGCTATATGGTTTACGCTGAACGTCTACTTTCCTTTTAGAGTATGGAGTTTTGGTATGTGCTCAACAGAGGGTGCCTACGTGACCAGCCCTATTATGGAGTGAATGTTTGTGTCCCCCACAAACTCATAGGTGGAATTCCTAACTCCCCAGGTGATGGTACTAGGAGGTGGGGCCTGTGGGAGGTATTTAGGTCATTTAGGTATTTAGGGTGGCGCCTTCATGAATAGGATTAGTGCCCTTTTAAAAGGGACCCCAGGCTCCTTCCCTTTGTGCCATGTGAGAATAAAACAAGAAGTTGACAGTCTGCAATCCAGAAGAGGGCTCTCATCAGAACCTGACCATGCCAGCCTGATCTCAAAACTGTGAGAAGTGAATTTTTCTTGACTATAAGCCACCTTATCTATGGTACATTGTTACAGCAGTGTGAGCCCCAATAAAACCCTTGAGAGCTTAATATCTGATGGCCTTCTCTGGGCAGAAAAATTACACACATGTGACTGCATTTTTTGGTGACTGGAAAATAGAACACATAGAAGTACATCCCCTCATGGGAGGGAGAGAGCATAAGAAAGCCTGTGCATGGATTTCTCCAGATTCTGCCTGGGTCTCTCCCCTTGCTGATCCTATCATCTATTATTTCACTATAATAATCCTTAGCTGTGTGTATAACTAAATGCTGAGTCCCATGAACGCTTCTAGCATAGCAAGCTTGTGTGTCATTTTGGATACCTTACAAAACACATCATAAGCTCAATTCAAGTAGCTAACCTTCAAAATTTAATTAGCTTATATTCAATATTTTGTATAGAAGTCAACTTAGCCTGAGGTATATGTGAGAATGTTTATTTTTTATGATATGGAAAAGCATATAAAGTGCTGAAATACCTTGGAAAAAACTCTTATTAAAACTTCTGTGGATATTTTTTAGTGCTTGTCAACCCATGCATTTTTATACATTTAAGCCTTTATATTTTTAATCCTGTTCTTTTTGATTTATTATGTGGTAAGCATAAGCTCATTTATCAACATATGCTGAGTTTAAAACACAGTGACCTAAATTAAAGATGGATCAATGGAATACCATGAGCATTTAAATTATGTTGCTACATGGAAATAATTACATATCAAATATTAAGTGAAAATTTTAGAGAAAATAAAATATAAACATTGAATATAGCTGAGAAAATTGTATCATATAGTCATAGCAACCTCAATAATACACTGTATGAAAGTTGATTTCTTTGATTCTCAAACTTTGTAAGGTAGATATGTTATTCTAATTTTATAAGTGAGGAAAGTAAGTTTTAGAAAAATAAATGACTTTTACAAATAAACACATTGCTAGGCAGGACTTAAACTTTGTTTTCCTGATTCCAAGTTCAGTGCTTCTTAGTCATCACAACTGCCTCTATGCTGTGTCACAAAACTTGGAAATGGTTTTAAAGTGATGTAAGACAGTAAAATATTCACTCGGTTCTTATTTTTTCTTTTAAATTGCTTGTTTTCACAGAAATGATCATTTAAAAAGTTGTATTTGGTATACTGCCAAATCTGTTACAGAATGTAGTCTTTCTTAAGACGAGTAGTTAAAGTGACAGTGATGAATAAAAGAGGTTTATTAAGAAGAGTTAAATATACTTGGTAAATACTGGAGGGACGGTTACAATAAAAAGTCAGTGGCTCACAGCAGAAGACGCATCCTCAGCCATGCTGCTGACATTGTTACCACAATTCAATTCAGGATTCAGCTCCTCTTGCACCACAAGCAGCCAAACCCGCTCTGCAGGGACAAATCTGCCAATTGCTCCACAAACAAATCTTCAAAGAGGAAATAAAATCCTCTTGGTGTCTACTGGACTATTGTTTAGAAACAAATCAAATATTTAGGGATTCAACCAGAACAGTTTATCAGCATTGGCCTGAGAGGAATCATAATTAGCATAACTGAATGTGGGAATGGCCCGGAAGAAAGTGATATGGAGGAGAACTCTGAAAGTTACCTCCTACTGCATCAGCTCAAAGAAGATATGGTGAACAACCGATGCCAGCTTTCAGTGACAACTGCCCACTCACTGGCCATTAACACAGAAAAGCGAAACTGAAAAGTAGCCATTTGACTTCCTTCTGGTCAATGCGGACACAAGTGGTCATATTTGGATCCTCAAGAAAGCAAACTCCCTGGGAATATCAACTCTGGCCATACGGAATACTCAGATATGGCCAGACACTGAGATAGGTACGATTCATCAAACATAAGCAGAAGGAAGAGAAAGGCAGGTGAACAGACTTCACAATCTACTTCAGTACAGTAGCTGAGCAGAGCCCTGAGTCCGACAGGCCAGGAGTCAGGCTTCGTCACTTACTGGTCGCATGACCTTAGGCGGGACAGCTTAGTTCATCTCTCTGAGGGTTAGTTAACTCACCTTCAAGATGAGAATAATGATAGCTACCTCATAGATGGTAAATGAAAGAACACATGTAGTATAATTTGTACAGTGCCTGGGATGTAATTAAATGTTAATAAATGGTATCTAATATTATGTCATTATAGTATTACTATTATTAGGCTTCAAAAGAGGTTATCAGTTATTAAAGTTAAGATTAAACACAAAGAGACTCACAGACATAGAAAACAAACTTATGGTGACCAAAGGGGAAAGGGGGAGGGAGGAGGGTTAAATGAGGAGTTTGGGATTAACCTATACACACTACTCTATATAAAACAAACAACAAGGACCTACTGTATAGCACAGGGAACTATACTCAACATTTTGTAATAACCTGTAAGGGAAAAGAATCTAAAAAGCAACGTATATGTATAACCGTATAACTGAATCACAGTGCTGTACACTTGAAACTAACACTATATTATAAATCGACTATACTTCAATTTTAAAAAAGAAAAAAAAGATTAAGTTTTTAAAAAGTATGTTTCTGTGGTTTTTCTTTCTACAAACTGCATTTATTCTGCAAATGATAGTGGCTATAATCTGAGTAATATTATTGTGAGATTTGTAAAATCGTGATAAATTACCTTCTGGTGTTAGGTAGGGGAGTAATGTGGCTAGACAGTATTTACAGTATCATAGCAAAGGTCAAAGGCAACACAGCCAGATTTAACTAGTGTGTCAGTGTGTCTCACAGTTGGTATCAAAGGAAGTAGTTTATTTTGCAATTGGTTTATTCTTAGAGGAGAATTTAGCCTGAGTCCACTGGTTTCATTACCTTGCATAGACTTTACCTGCTTAGCTGTTTAATGAATACCATCAGTTTTACGACCCATAGAAGCAGAGCCGGCTTAATGAGCACGCATATCTATGCATCCACTTGAAAGGGCCTCACACATTTTTGTTGCTGATCCTGCATACAGTGAATATCTGCCCCACATATGAAATTAGGCCAATATACCTTTCTTGCCCTGACATCATTATGGGTTATCTTTACAAAGATGAAATAAATAACTTTTAATTAATTATTAACTTGAGGCCTATAAAAATTCTACTTACAGTAAATAAAGGAACAAGAAACACTTATATCAAGGCATCATTAAAAAAAGAGAATCAGTACTAAGTTAATTATTAGCCCATAAAGCCCAATACTGAGTCAACTTGATATAAATATCTCAAAGCAGTTTTTATAAGCTCCTAACATGCATTCTTTATACTCTAAAAGTTTATTAATTCTTATGTTCTATTGAGTCTCTTAACTCAATTAATTTTGAAGCTGTTTAAATTATACTTACTGTATAGATATGGGTATTTTTTGGTTTAAGGAAAAAAAAATGACACAGTTTGCCTGGTGTATGATCACACATCCTGTAGAGTTTAACTGAAACTCATTTGCAGTGTCCACAAGAGGACCAAGGGTTAAAGTAGTATGGAGAAAGAACAATTCAATAGTTTTCCTAAAATGATTATTGTAAGAACGTCTTGTACTGAAATACTACTTTTCTCTTGGAAACATGTAAGCCTAAATAATTTGTTCTGTGATCCCACATGGTAAGATTTGTCCTCCTGGGTCAGATTAATTTGGAAGGAGTCCTAAATAAATACAATAGTTTAACTAGTCAAGAGACAACTCAACTTTGTATTATTCTGTGATTTTTCATAGTATCTGAACATTCAGAGATTAAACGTGAAGGGTCATATTAAGCTAGGATAATGATTACCCTTTTGTAATGAAAAAGCAATAAAATTCAAAATTCATCCACATGAGTGTATATTTTAACAGCAGACTCATATGAGAGGTTCAGTGCCATTTCTTTTAATAAGAGTCCGTAGCTATTCTTTTCATTGTGGAAAGATTATTTAATATTACTCATATGCCAGACATCTTAATAAAATACTTCTTTCATACAGAGAGACTATTAAATAGTTTATATGCACTACACTGAATTCCTCTTTCTTCCCAAATGTATGCTTCTCTGGTGTTTACAACATCTGTCAATGGTACTTCGACCCTCTCATTTCCCAAATGCAAAACCGCAGAATATTCTAGATCTCTCCCCTGCCCAAGTGCTGTGCATTCAGGCTGTGAAAAGCTCATGTTTTTTTACAGCAATCCAGTCTGCAACATATTTCTACTAATGAGCTCAGAAAAATACCTATTGCAATCCCATCTCATAAAAGGAAGAAGCCGAGACCCAGAGAGGTGAATTACTCAAGGCTACACAGAAACATACGGAAATAACTAGGACCAGAATCATGATCTGTTGCTTCTTAGACCATTAATTTTCCCACAATCTTTCTGTTTCTGTTGATATTACTTTCATGACACTATTCATACCCATCTCCTCCGATTCAACTACCTCTTCCTAAGATCTGGCTCTCATTGATCTTTTGCCGGAAGTGTCCTAACTATCTCTGATTTCTTCTTTGTAGTCATGCTACACACTACTGCTAGCTTCGTGCTTCTGAGACACAGTTCTCACCACACCCAATGCTCTGCTTGAAATTTTCAAAGACCGCTCTTTACAAAATCATGTCTGCATGCCTTGAATGTATCTCCCCAAAATGTACATGTTGATATTGTTACTTCCAGAGTTGCTGATATGAGGAGGTGCTTAGGAGATAAGGATGGAGCCCTCATGAATGGGATTAGTGTTCTTATAAAAGAGACGCCCCAGAGCTCCCTCACCCCTTCTGCCATGTGAGGACACAGCATGCAATTACTGGAATCAAGTAAACCAGGAAGAGGGCCCTCACCAGGATGTGACTGTGTCGGCACCCTGATTTTGGACTTTCCAGTCTCTAAGACGTCGAGAAATAAATTTCTGTTGTTTCTAAGCTACCCAGCCTGTGGCAGCCCAAAGGGACTAAGACCCTCAGCTTGTCATTCAAGGCCATCTGTGATCTGCCCAGACTGAATGCCTGCTCACTGTACCTTCACTCAGCCAGACAGTCATTCAACAGATATTCACTGAGTTCCTACTGCATACTGACCCTTGGCCAGGTAACACCAAAATGAATAGGATACAGTCTGGTCTTGCTCATCCGGGAGCTCATTGTCTAATAGCTTCCTTTAATTACACATGTAAAGAAAAATGTTCTACAAGGGCAAACTTGATTGTTTTAGAGGGGTCTTGTCAGAAAAAAAGTTAAGAAATATGTGGAAAAATATTTACACTATAAACAGTTGTTTTGTATTGATGCCTGCTTTATATAGGATAAAATCAGATTCAAATAATAGATCAGGGATCTTTGAATTTCTTAACTCTTTACTCAAGTTTAAGTAAGTGCTCTTTATATCTTGCGGTCTTGCTAAACCATACAGACCTACTAAATACCACTTAAATAGGAAAAGAGATGAAAAGTTATTTTTTACCAATAGCTTACCAGGAAGTAGAATGTTGTCTGTGTTTCTTTGGGTCCGGCCCATCAGGACAGTGGTCAGATTCACTGTTGGTTTCTTCAGTGTATTGGGTTTCTTCAGCAATTGTTTTATTTGCTTCTGTGACTTGACAATATTTGTAAGACTACCAAACAATGATTGATTTATATACTGAGTTAAATTAGATAGGGCAATTCGAGTTTTTATTTCAATCACTGATTCCACAAATTCTGTCAGACCTTTCTGAAGAAGCTGAATATCTGGTAGGGAACCATTTATCCTCTTGGATATGGTAGCATTCAGTTCTGATATACTTGTAGAAGCATCATGACATATTGTTAAAGCTTCGTAGAGAGTCTTGTTAAGTAAAGAGAAATTAATGGAAAGATGAATGGATTTTGCTTCCATTGCTTTAAACCTGGAATTTAGTACCTGCAGCTGTAGAGCCTGGTCTCTCTCATTTGTAGCTACAGAGCCTTTTTTCAGTGAAACATAATAAGGTATGAGCGTCTTGGTCACTTTAGACTCAATGCCTTGCAACCGAGTTTCAAAATTTTTGGAAATTTTTGTGGCTGAGAGTATTTTTTCCTCCAAGTGACTCATATTTTGCTGGTATTTTATCACTTGGGAACTGGTTTCATTGATCATTTGAGAAATCTTTTGAAAGTGGGACAGACTTAGTTTTTCATCTTTAGGAATATATGCCAGGGCCTTGGCAACTTGCAGAACAAAGTTATATCTCTGATTGTCATTGACCAAAATCTCAATAGAATCATTCAGACGTTGGAATTGAGAAATAAATGTCAACATAGTTTCCATATTTTGGATACATTTGTGATGGATCTCAGGATTATACTTTGTTGTATTTAAAGTCTCTTTTAGCATGTAGTTATCTTGAACGAAGTCAATGGCATTATTTATAATAGTTATTGTCTTATTTAAACCATCTTCCATTTCTAAGGCATGTTCATTGATACGTCTGTCTAAGGAATCCCCACGACTCTGTACTTCATTTCTGAGTAAGTTGTATCTTTTTGTAAGTTCTTTAATAAGCAAATTTAGACTGCTAACAGCAGTAATCAAATTTTCCACTTTTTTCTTTGTAGCTACTACTTCTTTTGGTTGCTCATATGTCATTGTCTCTCTAAAGGATGCTCCCTGCTCGAGCAAGGGTTGAAGAATCTCCATATCGTAAGTCAAATCATTTAGTTGCTCATTCATTTTATCCATCTTATTGTCCATTGGAAAGAGAACTTCAACCAACGTCTGGTTTAAAACTTGTAAATTCTCTTCTGTGTCCTTAATTTGAAATTTCAAATCATCTCTGCATTTGGATAACATGTCTTCACATTCCTCCCTGACAGATTCTTTCTCCATCTCCAAAGCAAGGGTGAGATTGTTAATCTTGCTGTCTTGGGTGTGCAAATCATCGAACATATGCAGCAGCATCAAACCCTGCTTCTTTATAGTCTCACGTAGAGCAGACATGTATCCAGTGACGTTATTGCTAACTGATTCAGCGGCCGGAACACTCTTCTGATTTGATACTTGTTCAGTTGATAAAAGATGCTCCTGCACGACCTTCATTTTAGAAAGGGTCTTGTTGAGGGATTCGTAATACAGAATGTTCCTTGAGTGCTCCTGTTCTAGAGCACCTTCTAAATGACTCTGCTTTGCTTCTAGTTCTTTAATAGGCTTCTCACATGTAAAAGTCATTTCTTGTCTTACATTCACAATGCGATTTTTTAGATCCAGTATATCCGTCGAAGTGGGCCTGTTTTCTTGCATTAAAACAGACTTTTGCTGGACTGCTACTGAAACCACAGTTTCATTAACTTGTCGAATTATCTGTCTGGTGTTTTCAAGGTCCTCTGAGAGAGTTGATATAGTCTTGAAGAGCTGCACTATGGTCTCCTGCACGTCATTTTGAAAAATTTTAAATTGTTCTCTCACTATACCTTTCACCAGATCATTAATGCTTTGGGATTTTAGTCCTGGAGAAAGAAATAATAAACAACAAAAAATGATATATGATTTTAATAATGTAAACTTCAGATAGCTCTAAAAAGATAAAAGTTTGAGACTAAACATTAATGACATGAAATAATAAAAATATCTCTTGACTACATTTACTTATGAAATTTTTAAAAAAATTACTAGAGTTCATATAAGGTGGTCACCCTCATAGCTGATAAATCCGAGGGAAAATAATCAGTTGCCGGGAACACGCTAGAATCATAGAACTAAGGTTCTCTGGACAAAGGCATAAAGGAACTACTACCGACTTCAGTTAATACACCCTTGTATGCAATGATTCTAGCCTTAGTCTTGTATAAAAATAAATGGTTTGGGGCGTTCTGCCTTCGTAAAGAATACCTGATGTCAGCTCATGACTGTTGATTCGGTTTCTAGTACAGTTGACCCTTGAACGATGCATGGATTGGAGTACCAACCCTCTGCACAGCTAAAACTCCACATACAATTTATAGCTGGCCCTCCGTTATATCCAAGGTTCCTCTGCATCCACAGTTCCACATCCTTAGATTCAACCAACCGACTGTGGATTGTGTAGCACTGTAGTGTTTACCATTGAAAAAAGTCTGCTTATGTAAGTGGACCCAGGAGGTTTGAACCTATGTTGATCAAGGGTCAACTGTAATTAGGTTTCAGAACTTGTGTTTCAAGCTTATAAAATTTAATATATTGACTGCAGAGACGAAATTTAATGAGGTTCCCAGAGGAGGAACGATATGAAGTAATAATCACAAGATTTAACAATAGTTCATAATAACAATAAAATAAAAATAATGAGAGGTTTGAGGATCACAAAACTAAGTCAAATGACAGAAATTTAAGATACACATTGACTCATAATATGACATTAATTTTTTAGGTGATTTTATTTATTTTTAGTTTGGTAATTCTTTTTTTAAGTATTTCTATTGAAATATAGTTGATTTACAATATCATGACATTAATTCTTAACAAAAAGAGGAGAGGAAACTTGCCACTAATGAAGCACATACTAGTATCTCCCCTTTAGAAAGAATAGACTGATCACGAGCCAGAATTATGGACAGTTATAAGCGTAGCATTAGGAAAAAAAAAGGAAAAGGAAAAGAAGGGTCTTGAACTATTCAGAACTGCTTAGAACAGGAAATAAATATTCAAACATGTAAAGACATAGAAACAAACCTGTTACATACAAAAACAGAAAATGGGAAAAATAAAACATGCTTGAGGCATATTTATAGTACATGGCAATGAAACAGATATAAATGGAAGATATGTTCATTCAAACATGTAGCCATTGTAGCCAATATCTATAAGGTAAAATACAGGGAACATAATACAAAGCATTTGAATCAGGAAAGTCTGTACAATGGGGTATTGTGAAGTAAGTTACAGCGACTATGAAGTCTGTTCACGAAAGATGATTATAGGATAAAAATACATAGTCACTACATGTCTCTATTTTGTAAGCAAGTTTTAAAGAGTATTTAAGTTGCTTGAGAGACCTACATAAAACATACTGTGAAAGAGCATTTATACCAAATAGAATGATGCATTGCTTGAGGGTCTTGATACTAATTAATGTGGTACAAAGACAAAGCTGTGAATGGATAAATATTTCCTTGGAAATCCTAGACCTTAAAGATGCATGTTTTTAATTGATCTTTAGGGTCTAGGATTTCCAGAGTACAAAAGTTTATTTTACATTTCTAAGCCTAGTGGAAACTGATATAAACGTAAAAGTCTAAAACCTATAAGTAAGTGAAAATCAACTTGTATGTAATAGAAAAAAATAATAAAAGCATGTGAAGTATGAAATAGTAATCAGTGACACACAGCACCAAAGTACTAAGGAAAGGCTTAGAAAAGATTAAATAGCTGCAGTTAAGATAAATTATACTGAAACAGTCCTAACTTTTGCATTTACTAACATGAATAATCATACCAAGAAAGGTTTTAAAGTATTTTTATTTCGTAAATTTTACTTGGCATTTGACATGTCACTCATTTATACAACAAATCTTCGCCGAGTACATTCTAGATGCTACACAGAAAATGAAATTTGGAAAAATTAGATTTCTTACACTTAAAATAGAATATATTAGCTTCACTGAGTGTAAGGCACTACTTAATAGCAAAGTTATTTTTATTGCACTTTACACAGGATCATTTAGTCATTTCCTGTTAGTTAAAATTGTCTTTAATTCTCATGACAAAAACAACTAGATGAAACACAATAAAATAATTAAGGTTAGGAATCAGACTTCCCTAGGATTTATACCCTCATAATTTTGGCTTAAAACGTTTTTCAAGATTGACAAGGAAAAATAAAACTTAAGCGTAATTTAATTAATTAATTAATTGTGGACAATAACAACAGATTTTTAACTTCAGCAAGGGAAAAACTACCTGATCTGAAAGTCAGAAAAAGAATGCAAATAGGCGGAAACACTGTAATAGGTAAAATTCAGTACAGAATCTTGATCAAATTAATTAGGAAAAAAAGTAAACAATCAAAGTAAAAATTAGGAGGTACTCTCATGCTTTAAAACTTCAATGGAGGCTGGGGCCCCCGCCCCAGGGCGAGGAGGAGGAGGAGGAGGAGGAAGAGGAGGAGGGGCAGGAGGGTTTGGCTGAGCTGCAGCGGCTTTTGTCTGTTCAACACAGGCTTGGGACCTTCCAGGGGGACGGAGCCCCAGGGCTGTTGAAGCCTGCAAGTCCCCTCCCCTCCCCCCTCCCCCCCCTGCCGCTTTGTGGCACCCCCCTCCCTCTACCCTTTCCCACTCTGATAATCTAGCCATGACAATAGCAGAAGCACAGCCAGCCCAGCGGGCAGCCCCAGGCCAGCAATATATGCCCGGTCAAATTGGTCCCACTGGGTGCGTCTGCAGTGGGGAAGTCTAGCCTGGAATTACGTTTTGTCAAAGGGCAGTTCCACGAGTACCAGGAGAGCTCCACTGGAGCGGCCTTCCTCACCCAGTCGGTTTGTCTAGACGACACAACTGTCAAGATCTGGGACACAGCGGGGCAGGAGAGATACCATAGCTTGGCGCCCAGGTACTACAGAGGTGCCCAAGCTGTAACTGCGGTTTATGACAGTACTAATCGGGAAACCTTCGCCCGGGCAAAGACATGGGTAAAGGAGCTACAGCGACAGGCCAGTCCTAGCACCGTTATTGCCCTGGCGGGGAGCAAAGCTGACCTGGCCAGCAAGCGCATGGCGGAGTTCGAAGAGGCCCAGGCGTAGGCAGATGACAACAGCTTATTGTTTACGGAGACTTCAGCCAAGACAGCTGTGCACGTGAACGATCTCTTCCTGGCAATAGCTAGGAAGTTGCCGAAGAGCGAACCCCGGGACCTGGGGGCTGCAGCAGGCCGAAGCCGGGGTGTGGATCTCCATGAGCAGTCCCAGGAGAACAAGAGCCAGTGTTGTAGCAACTGAGGGGTGGCGAGCAGCAAACAAGTACGGAGCTAGCACGAGAGCTGAGAAATAACCTCCGTCCCCACCGCTGGGCACGCAGCCCCTACGCGAACAGCACACCGAGCCCTGGCTCCCAAGGGCTGCCTCTTGACAGCTCCGTCATGGCGCTTTGTAACGCTTCAGCAACACCAGGCGGCTGTTGCCACTGGCCTCCTACCCCTGCTCTGGGGCTTGCGGGTCAGATTCCCCCAGGACTTAACTTCCAAATCAAACTTTCTTCACTTTGTATTATAGGTACAAGACGGTGACCTCCTTATCTTTCCTCCTCCTCCTCCTCCCCAGTTTGTTCAGAAAACATTTGTCTCCTGCCCCTTCCCCTTCTGCTTTTGGTCAGTCTTTGTTCTTGATCCTCTTTTTCTTCCCCTCCCTGGGGTGGAGAAGGTTGTGAACCCAGGAACCGAGGAAGGAGGTTTCCAGTTCAGTCACCTTAGGGGCCCTGGGGGAAAGTAAGGCTCCGAGCAGAGGGGAGTAGGGAAACATTTCCTTTTTGTTTTTATTTGGCTGGAGCTTCTCATATTTGAAAGCACTGAGTTGGCCTCGTGGAGGGTGTTTCTAGGTAGAGGTGAGAATGGGAAGGCAAGCTCTCAGGCAGCAGGTTGGAGTCTTGCTGTTAGCCAGCTGGGCAGAGGTGGAGATGCAGTGTCATCTGCGGCTCAGGAACTCTCCCAAGGCTTACTTTCCCCTCACCCAGCCTCTCAGGTAGCTGCTCCGCCATAGTGGGGGAGATTCTGGACCCCAGAGTCCTCCAAAGAATCTTCACTGGTTGCGTGCATCTTTGGCTCTGCTGTGATCTAAACGGAGGGACCAGTTTCTGATACCCATCCTCTGACTCACACTTATGCATTTTTTTTTCTCTCTGGCGCTCAGATGGCCTCAGCCCCAGACACTACATCCCCCCTGCAGTTTGCACTTCAATTGATGGTAGTTCAGTTGTGATACTGTTTTATGGGGGGTTTGATTGATTTACCTGCCCTCTTAACTTTTTAATTAAGTGGAATCCAAGGTGTATATGAGGTTTGGGTGGGGGCAGTAGAGAACAGTATCGCTGACGGCTACTCAAGCCCAGTCTCCACTGCTAGCCTCCTCCAACTCTGATTCTTACTTCACCTATATTCTGGCCAGCCTAACTCTTGGGGGTAGGTTTACCTTTCCTGAGGAATTAACTGAGCAACTGGAGAGCAGTCTCAGGATAGCATAGGCCATTGTAGGGGAGTGAAGAGGAGTCAGCAAGAGGGAGGAGCTTTCTGTCCTTTTCCAGGGTTCCCATTCAATTTGACCCACCGATTACCACATCTTTTCTACTTCCCTGTAAATAGGTATGGTCTTTATTCCCACTGTACAGTCTGTTCTGCCCCCCACCTCCCATCAGGCCCTATATCTTTTCTCCTTTGTTAGTATCTTCGGTTTGGTCCCTCCATGCTTACCCCCCAAACCCACCCCCCATGCAACCAGTGGCTTAATCCGTAGTACCACAGAGGCCTACTTGTGGCCCCCTAGTATCATAACACCTGTTCCTGTGGACAGGGAACGACTGGCACTGAAGGTCCCTCACAGCTGTCTCACATCACCAGGGGACATTGGTCCTTTCTAAATCTCTAGGCTCTCTTCACATCCCTCATCAGGTATTCTAAGATGTCTTTGGGAAGCCATCAAGGCAAGAGCGAACTCTAAATCCCTTCTTGTTCTAGCTCCGGGTTTTGAGGAAATTGGAGGAAATAAGATAGGAGAGGCCATAGTGACCTAGGATTGGAACCTGTCTGCCCTTTTGGCTTGCAGACTGCCTCCTGTCCCAGAGAAGCTGAGAAGGCCATGAAGCTGAGATTCTGAAGGACCCAGCCTACGTTCTTCCACCTACACCTAAATTCCCTTCCTTTACCGGGGCAGCCTTAGTCCCCGTGGCCCTGAAACACATACACATTTTCCCCTCCTTTTCCCAGCATCCGCTAGCCCCCCAAAGCCGCCAGTGCATCCTTACAAGTGGAAGAACTACGACGGCTCCCTTAAGTTTCTTAGAAATGAAGTCCTTTCTCGGTGTAGTTTTCCCCATGGAGCAGTAGTGAAGATGTTTCATTGCCTTGGGGCCGGGAAACCATTTCTCCAGGCTTCTTCTCCCCTCCCCTGCCCTCCTTAGGAACAGGATTGGCCTTAGCTTCTGGGCCTATCTGCTGCCTTCCTTCTACTTTCTATTAGCTCTTCCGCTTTCCTTTGAGCTCTGTTGGGCTTAGGGAATCTTAGTTTTTATTTCCCAGCTCTTCATTTTTTTCTTCTGATCTTTTTTTTTTTAAGGGGGGGTATCTTTTTTTTTTTTTTTTTTTGGCTTCTAAGAAAGCATTTGCCTTTTTGCCCCTTTCTTCTCTCCCAACATAACAATCGCGGTAACGGAATGCGACTGCTGATTTACCGATGTATTTCATGTAAGTAGAAAAGGAGGGAAAAAAAAAAAACCTTCAATGGAAAAGTACACTGGGCAAAGGGTAGAAATCACAGCAGTGTCTGCAAAGGAATCAGATTATTAGCTTAAAAGCTTGTTTCAGGAAAACACGCTTTTCAGATAATATTTCTATAATTCGTTACTAAAGAAACAATTGTGCAAGAATCTGATTTTGCAAAGATACATCAAAGTGCTTTATGTCAATATATGGGTGGGCACTTCATTTTAACTCTGATTCTGTTTCATGGGACTCATGTGCTTCTACTTCCTGAACGATTTGATACTGTATTTGGTAACAAATACAGATATATTTGATATCAGACAGCTGGGCATGTCCCTTCCGTGGCTGTGAACGCACGGCCCTATTCATAAGATTCAGATGCTTCTTAAGGTGTTGGGGCATTTGATTTTGAACAGTTTCACTGGCTACTAGCAGATGAAGCACTGCTCCTCAACTTGGATGTAGAGTAAGCGAGAGAAGGGGTCGTGGTTTTAGGAAAGCACAGTGCCTTGGGGGTGAATTTAGGTTTTGTTTCCTGTATAAACATTCATTAACTGCAAGCCATCTGGTTCCCATAATTCATTGTGCTCCGTACATGATTAAAGTGTCCTGTTGAAGAGGGAAGCCTGTTGTTGTTGCTAAGAGTGTGTATTTTTTCCCATGTCAGGGTCAGAATTTTTGTTAGGTTCACAATAAGCTGTTGACAGGCCTAATTCTCTCAGGTTATGATAACCAAATTTTGCTAAACAAATTTCATGACTGTGGTTACGGTCAATTATGTACTGTTCCTATTTCAGGGAAGATATATTCCTCTCTCATGCTTGCAATGGGTAAGTGTTAGCCACAGGGAGCATGCCAGAAATGTAGGACAGAGTCTTTCAGTTGGTTAATAGCACCAATAATTTACATGATTTAAAAAAAATCATGATTGCTCTGTACTGGTAAAGGCTATGGAAATCACCTTTTTATTTCTTTTAACTGTGAACCACATAAAATAGAGAAAAAATAACTCATGAGTGATAGAAATGGGGTGTACAGTGAGTATGTTTTATGTATAAAACAGAGTGAAAGGGACCAATAATCTTGAAACTTGGGAACAAACAATAAGCCCAGTGAATTGAGATGCTCCTAGTAACCAAAATACTTGTCTAGACTATCTGTGCCCTACCTGAAACCTCTACCGAATTAACTCCTCCTGATCCATTATCAGTTGAGATGGTTTTTCTTGGCAGAAACCCTCCCTGAAGTCTAAGACTGGATTTATTGAAACTATCAAGGGGTCCCACTGTATTGTACATAACATTACCATGGCAATTACTCACTATATATTCAGCATAAATCTCTCTGGTAGGCAGAAAAATGCTGCCCCACCTAAGATGTTCACACCCTAATTCCCTTAACCTGTGAATATGTTACCTTCCATGGCACAAGGGCCTCGACATATGTGATTAAGGTTAAGAACCTTGAAATGAGGAGATTATCCCGGATTATCCAGATGGGTCCAGTGTAACCATATGAGTCCTTAAAGAGGAAGAAGAAGGCAGAAGAGTGGGCCTGAGAGCCTCCATGAGTGCTCAACAAGGCCCCAAGCCAAGAAACACAGTGGCTTTCAGAAGCTGGGAAAAAGGCAGCGTGCAGTCATCAAGAAAATGGAATCTCAGTCCTACAACCGCAAGAAAATGAATTCTGACAACTCAGATTAGCAGGAAATGGATCATCCTGTAGATCCTCCAGAAAGGAACACAGCCTGCTATTTTAAGAGCACAAATTGAGGCAAAAAGCTGACATTTCTATGAATACCAACCTGATATGTTTTAGAATATATTTTATTGATTCTATTCGGTGAGCGAGATACTTTCTGGGATAATAGTGCACTTTAGATTTCTCCTCAATCTCTTCATCAACATGAAGATAACCATGGATCTAGCTGCCCCCGATAATCATTCCTTAACCTCATCTTTATCATCTTTATCTTATCTGCAAACCACAATGGAAGCAGATTAAGTATGGCTCATTTTAACTATAAAGGAATACAAGTTAGACTGTAACTAGCTACATAATGTCAATAAGTCAGATGAAATATTCAGTCAAAAAGTTGACTATATTAGTAAAAAATATTTAGATGCTTCAAGTTATTTCAGAAATTGAGGGATTTAGAAGTATCTTATTCAAAAAAAATCTTCGACTTCTCTATCACCCATGCTGAAGCAAAGATCCCAAAATGATGTGAGAAAAGATAAATGAGTCATTTGCTGTTTGTCTCAACTGAATGAATAATTTATTTTACTTTTACCTTTTAGAAAAGATTGAAATTCCCTGCCTTTATCTTCATTGATTTTCCCTTCTAGTGAGGAGTATGTGTTCTTTATATCACTCACGGCCAAAGAGATATTGTCAATCTTCTTCTGCAGAAGGGTCAGTTTCATTGCCTGGTAGTTCATCTGGTCAGTCATTTTTTGTGTCACTGCTGCAGATAGAAGAAGAGAAAATAGGAAACGTTTAAAAATACATATTTTAAAACCACTCAAATTTCACGATAGATTGAAAGGTAATTCATATAAGCCATGTTTGCACTTCATATTTGAAAATATAGATTAAATGCACTTAGCAAATGGCATCCTGAATTTTATACTAATATTTAGGGGTAGAAATTTATAAAAAGCGTTCTAATATCTTAGACTTCTAAAATGTTTTAACTTTGTCCAGAATGTTCAGTCTCTCTTTTGCTAACCTTAAAGAGTTGCTGTTAGACTTTCAATAGATGAGGAAATTGAGGGTCAGAAAACTGAAATACCTTGCTTGAGATTACAGAGCTAATGCTTTATCTTCTGCTTTCAAATCCAATGCTTCAGCATTAAATAGATGTAACTATATATATATATATATATATATACACACACACTTATGTATATATGCTACATGTATATATGTAGTTTGTATCTATATTCTGAGAATTTTATTCTTTACTGAGGTATTTATTCTTTAAAGAGATAAAGAGATTCAGAATCTGGTTAGAATCACTTTATAAAGCAATGATACTTTCCATGCCATTACACATGCGTTTCAATAATTCAAGGAGGATTTTATGGTATCTTGTGAAAATACTGAATTTCAATCCCTTAAAGAAATTTGAGTACAGATCCTAAGCTATATTCACCTGCATTCTTAAAGAGGTCCCCTTAAATCAGACTTCTCAAGTTGAGTGCCTTATTTTGTATGACTAGATATATGCCAAACATAGTGAGATGTTTTTAGCAGTAACCAACTTTATGTTTCTAAGAGATGAGGTTAAGTCTAAAAGGAGTGGTAAAATATTTATGATTAGAAAGATGAGAAAATATGTAACATGCCAACTTTAGATCAACACGAGGTGCTTGTTGATTCTGAGGCACATTCTTTGCCCTAGTCAGTGAGCAATACCCCTTAGTGATCTCTTATCAACCAAGGGAAGGGAGCCTTCTTCGCTCCCTTAAAATGATCCTGTCCTCGCATCCATGTCAGGGTTCTTCCATGACTGTACTGTTTGCAGGACAAAAGTGTGATTTAATTTTGGAAACCTGGGATTTCCTTACAACCTAGTATGACGGCATTTTTATTCTCCTTCTGTGTCTGGAGGACCCTGACTGTACTCTTTGCAGGACAAAAGTTTGATTTAATTTTGGAAACCTGGGATTTCCTTACAACCTAGTATGACGGCATTTTTATTCTCCTTCTGTGTCTGCACACAGAGCTCCAATAATTACACATGTTCCCTTCAGGCTGGGAACCTGCAGCTCACCCCCAGTTCCTCCCAGCATGCAAATAGAAAAGGATCGAGAGGTATGTTAATGTCACCATCAAACATTTGACAGCCAAGTGATGTCTTGTTTGGAAGTCATCATAAATAGTGTCGACAGTGACTGGGTTATAGGGGTGACAGTAATTACAGCCAGTGACCTGGGTCACCACAGTCTCTCTGCTGTGGCTCGGGCATCCCTCTACCACCTGCGGCGTGACTCTCAGCCTGGTTGCTGTGTATCAGCTGCTGTTGTTCCTGGGCTAGAAGGAAGCAAAAAGAGAAGAGAGAGCGTTAAGCACGGGCACTGCCTCATTTTTTCCAGTCCCGAGCAGCAATGCGGCAGATGTGCATTTTCCCGTGTACTGGAAGCTTGATGGTCGCGATGACTGCAGGGTAAGAGGCTCCGCCCCCATCCGCAGGGTGATGGGCTCCCACATTGGTGTTGGAAGTGCAAGACTTTAGTTCTGTTTGGAAAAAAATAAAATTATTAAGGTTTCCTTTTAGGGGAAAATGGGTGGTAGTTTGGGGAAGCCGTGTAAACCGGGGTATGTAAACTGCCTGCATGATTGAGAGGAACCTTAAACTCGGCTGTGTTTAAAGCTAGAGCAGCTTTCTAAGTGAGCTGTCACAAAGATGGCTTGTTTCACAATGCAGTTTCCAACTGGTGGCCGCTTGGAAGTAAGGGAGAGCTACAGGTTCTTTACTAAAAGAATACCTGTGTAATAGTGCCACTTAAATGGGTTGTTCCCAGATTTTTAAGAAATGCATAGGCTCAAAACATAAGGACTGCATGTAAAGGTAAACCATTATAGGGCATGTCTCAAGGGGTTCAACCTGTAAAGTCAGTGAAATTTCAGAAAAATAGAAATTCTTATAAAATAAATTTACTCTAAAGAATTGCTTCTCATTTCCCATGAACCAAGTAATATTTTAAACAGCAATATAATTTTTCATTGGGGAAAACAGTTTAGAGGGAAGATTTATTAAACATATTGAACACATCAAGTAATGTATGTCTGTAATTTGCAGACTTCTAATGAACAAATTTATTCATGGAAGTCTGCATATCAGACATGAGAAAACAAGCGTTTGGTGTCTGACTGTGCTTCTTCCCATGTGAAATTATGTACCAATGAAACTGTACCTCTGGCACATGTTAATTATGCTCCCTAAGGCATATGTGGCTGGGACAATAATACTAAAGCATCTCTACTCCTAGAAAATATATTTGCCACTAATTTGAGTTAGTCTCTATTCTCAGATTGAATTTTGCATTGCTGTCTTCAGGGCACTGAGCTACATTAATAAATCTCTATTCATGTCCAAGGTTTTTGCTTTGATTTTGTTGCTTCTTTTTCTCCACTGCATGATAGATGGTCCTGCATAACTGTTGATTTATTTGGTGGAAGAAGACAGTCTGTAGCTTGGCGAAAAGCGTATGTATTTGAGGGCTGCAGTAGGAGGTGAAAAGTATTAAATTTGTGCTAGATCCTAGTAATAAAGTGCTGATAGCCCCAATTCAAATTAATTCATACAACTATATCTGCTAAATCATTGTATGGTTTTTAAAATCAAGGTTCCTTCTTAGACGATGCAATAAAGCATTTTCCTGGCAGCTAAAATCTATCTACCCAGGAGGGTTACCAGAGAGTAAAGCAATGATTCTCAAACCAGGGTCTCTGAATCAGCAGTATCAGCATCACCTGGGAACTTTTAAAAATACAACTTCTGGGCCCCATCCCAGACCTGCTAATTTAAGAAACTCTGGAGTGAGGCAGCAACGTGTGGTTTAACAAGCTCTCCAGCTGATTCCAATGTACACTAAAGTTTGAGAACCACTGGAGCAGAGCATCAAGATACATCTTCCTTAGCAACTTCCCACCTCGCTACCTTCCCTGTTTCTCTTAGCAGCGGAAGAGTGTTCAGGACACAGACTTGTATTACAGCAAAAGGAACAGGTGGGTTGAACAGAATGAACAAATTGGTCTTTTCATTTTTTTACTGCTTACCTTTCTGAGCTAGATCACAGGAAAACAAAAAGGGCTGGTGTATTGAAATGCATACCACGACTTGGTAGGCAGGAGACTTTGTTAGGAAGCAATGTGTAATTATGGTAAAAACAAAGACCATATTGTTTTGTGACATACAAACAAGGTTGCTCTTCAGATTTCTTTTTCTATCATTAACTTTTAATGCATATTATGTTTTTGCTTTGTTTTTTTACGTTTCTTTAGAATAGTGGTTTTTCATCATGGGTGGAAATCAGAAGCATCTGTTAACTTTGCAACACTAAGTGTTAATGTTCTGTCCATCCCCCTCCCACCCATCGGAAGATTATGATTCAGTAACTCTGTTCTGGGGAATTGAGCATGTGTGTACAGAGTTTTTTAAACTCTGCAGGTGATTTCGATGTGTGACCCTGGTTAAGAAGCATCAATTTAGAACAAATTTCAAAATTTTCTAATTCTAACAAGTAAATTCAATGGTGTAAGGCAGAAAATACCAGATGTTTAAGTTAAAAATTGCAATCCAGAAATTGATCTTCAGAGATTTTTCAACAGACATTGAGTGCTTGTTGATAACAAGAGCATATGTTAAAGACTTGATTTATTAAAACTGTAGTGAATAAAAACCTTTAGTTTCCTACCATTCCACAGAGAAGCGGGCCTTTACAAGGAGTAAGTGAAGCGGGGTGGAGGTGGAGGATGACTGTCACAGTTCGCGACTCCCTAGTATACATGATATTATTCTCTCTGTTGTTAGGACACAAGATCCCTGAAGAGGGACTCCTAAGCATGGATGCATGTGAAGTGTCTGAGCGACCTCCCCAGCGATCAAACCTAGAGTCCACTTACAATTTTAGAATGTCTCAGAAGTAAAAGGGCCTTTCCACTCAAAACCGAGGCTATAGCTCCCCACCTGGTAACATTCCACATACCCCAACTCCAAAACTGTATTTAGTCAGTATGCACCAGTGTGACCTAGCAATTATTAAAATACTGAAATACAGCCATACCTATTGGCAAATATATAAAGTGTAATAACTGATACAATTAATTATAAAAATCAAAATATTAACTTATTCCAAGTTAATTGTGGATGCATGATAAAGGTAAAAGATATATCTCGTAGGATACATGATAAATCTATGGAATTCCTATTATAATAACATCCGAGAACCGTTTTTCAGAACTAGCAGTTTGTTGGGCCCGTTTCATGCACTACATAGATTTTATGAAACATATTATGTTTTGGCAGAATCATCAGTTTATCGTTATGTGTGATTTATGTAGTAGTTAGAATTTCCAAATTGTTTGGTACTTACTTTAGTTTACTTGCTGGTACTAATTGTCCTCAGCACATAATTTTTGCTAAATATTATTAAAGAATTTATAATCAATTATTGAAAACACTGGAAGAGACAAAAGTTTAAATTTTCAAAGTATTTCTTTTAGAAATCATGAGTTGGAATTTTTTGAATCTGAGAAAAAAACAGAAATGTTTTCAATAATGAGCCTAGTCCTGGATTATCTGATATACAGTGCAAAAATCAGTTAGTCTGGGACATCTTTTGATATATAAAATATCAAAGTCAAAAATATCAAATCAATATCAAAAATCAATTTGGGCTTCCCTGGTGGTGCAGTGGTTGAGAATCCGCCTGCCGATGCAGGGGACGCGGGTTCGTGCCCCGGTCCGGGAGGATCCCACGTGCCGCGGAGCGGCTGGGCACGTGAGCCGTGGCCACTGAGCCTGCGCGTCCGGAGCCTGTGCTCCACAACGGGAGAGGCCACAACAGTGAGAGGCCCACGTAACGCAAAAAAAAAAAAAAAAAAAAAAAAAAAAAAAAAAAAAAAAAAATCAATTTAATTTAAAATGTAATTTGTATTTTTGAAATAAAATCAGCTTTGAGTTTCAATAAAAATTAGTGGACTATTTTTACTTGATATGTAAATGTTGATTTCAAATAATGATATAAATTTATATCATTTAAAATAAAAATTGGGCTTCCCTGGTGGTGTAGTGGTTAAGAATCCGCCTGCCAATGCAGGGGACACGGGTTTGAGCCCTGGTCCGGGAAGATCCCATAAGACGCAGAGCAACTAAGCCCGTGAACCACAGCTACTGAGCCTGAGCTCTAAGGCCCATGAGCCACAACTACTGAAGCCCACATGCCCTAGAGCCCGTGCTCCAAACAAGAGAAGCCAACACAATGAGAAGCCTGCGCACCGCAACAATGAGTAGCCTCTGCTCGCCGCAACTAGAGAAAGCTTGCGCGCAGCAACGAAGACCCAACACAGCCAAAAATAAATAAATTAATTAATTAAATAGTAAAGCCTCAATACTGATGTAAATAAAATTACAATAGAAGCCTATAAAAAAAGTAAAATAAAAATTACTAGACTTATTTGTCCTCATAATGACATTCAATTTCTGTTAAAATTCATTTGTGATCAAGAGAAAAATATTAAAGAACTTTATGAAATTAGTCTCATGAAATAAGCTTTTGTAATAATAAAAATTTTCAAGTTAAGCAAAGCTTTTGAAATAAAAAACTTCAAAAACACTTTATCAAGTATGTTAATAAAACAATAAAATAAAAATATTTAGAAAAAATTAGAACTTTTAACATTATCATATAGTTGAAATAGTAGATCATTTCAGAAAAGAAAAATATTATGAAGTTACCTGACAAAATAATTCTGATATAAGAATATCATTTCAAATCAGTTTTACGTTTAGCATTTGGAAAACAAGTTTTTTACAAAAAGAAAAAAGGGAATTGGTTTTCAGAAATGACAGTCTAATAGAAATGTCAATCCTTTTTTAACTTTATAAGGGAAAAAAATATTCCCCTTTTTAAACTGGAGATAACTTGAAAACTGATAAAAGATATTTTACATATGAAAAATGTTTATACATACTATTTGACACAAAAATTAATAAGGGATAAACTACATGAGAAAAACATAGATTTTCTAATAAATCATATGAAAATGAAATTTTTATGACAAAACTCAAAAGTATAATAAATGTTTAAGTTCCTTGATCTATGATGCCCTAAATTTGACCAAATGATGTTTGCAAAGCTCTATGAATTAAAGGACATTCCTACAAGAATTTTTATGATTTAGTTAATAATAAGTATACTGAATATTTTTAAATGCACACACTATTTAAGGACTGAAAAGGAATGCAATCACTGTTAACTCAGTAGTGGCTAGCAGATAATTCAGCAGGATGGCAATATCACTGATGTGAAAAGAAATCATAAACATACTGAGATTTCTTGTCACCTAAATGGCTCTAAATCTGATGGAGAAATCTCTAAAGGAGATGGAGGCAGTTACCTATATTAAATCATCTCTCTGACATCATTTAGCTGGTGTCATCCATGTCAAAAGAAAGAGCACACCAATAATTTGTAGAAATTAATAAAGTGTTTAGAAATTATTTGAATGATAAACGAGTGATTTGTGTTATGGCTTATATTACTTGGTATGTAGTTTATAATATAGATAACGTATGCATTAACTTAAAAAGTAATGCATTCTTAATTTTTGATTTTTATATTAATGTATATATTAATTGATACTGAGGCAGTTGTCAAATGTTTGAATATGACTCCTGCCCCTCTTATCCCATCCTCATAATCAAGAGGCAGATTGGTTGAGGCGCTCAAGATCCTGGTTAAAGGGAGCAAGCAACCTCAATAAAAATCACAACAGCATGTTACATAGGGTTTATTTCCAGGGGCTCAAAATACTATGCTAAAGCTTTATTATAAATCATAAGGCATTCTTTTATATTGCATTATCATATTCTAATGAAATTGGGTCTCTTCATCTCTTTACAAAGTATTACATCTTGTATAGTTAATGTAGAGATTATTACATTGCATTTCATTGAATATTCTCCATTTGAAAAGTACTGGCAACGCAGGGAATCACACGCACACACGCACATACCCTCACACTCACACAAGAGGAAGTAGCGGGTATTTTATGTGTGCTCCATTCCTATATGAGGGGGGGTAATTCATCAAGTCCTAGTTCTCTCTTTGCCGCTCAGCCCAGGCAACATCGTGAATGTGCAAGAAGTGAAAACAAACCTAGGTTAGAGGGAAAGGGTCAAGAACAGAAAGGAGGTAAACAAAAAGAATTCAAGAGTAATTTTCTATTGACCTTAGGGTCAAAAGAATTTCAAATAAGTTTTATTCATGCAATCTGGAAAAATCCTATTGCATTGCAAATGAGAGAATAGAAAGTGACATACTAGAGAAAGTCAGCAAATTAGAAATAAAAACTAAAAAGATAAGAAAAAAATTTTAAATCAGTGACAAGTAGCAGAAGAGGAATTAAATAAAGAAAGCTTTCAGGAAGAAAAAAAGATAAATTGAAAGGGATAAAGATTAGCACATAGAAGTATTGAGTGGAAGTCTTTAGTTTTCTTGCATACTCATTTTTGGTGATTCACTCCTCAGTATGTATGAAATAAAATATCTATGAAATAAAATATATATTTTATATCTATATTATCTCATAGATATCTATATCTATGAAATAAAAATTTCTCCATATTTTTTTAAAGTTTTAAAGAGACTGATTTGAAAGAAAATTTAATTGGAAACATCCTTTCAATATTGAATTTAAAAAGCTAATGTGTGTGTGTGTGTGTGCATAAAACTTCCCATTTGCTCTTAGCTATAGTTATTTTTAAATTAATTGTTTTAGGAGGAAATAGGTGAGGAAATTATACTCCTAAATGTAAAAGAAACAATTATTAAGCATCACACAAAGATCTTTGAGATCCAATTGTCATATGAACCTCTTTTCTCTGGAATTCATTGGATGGGGTCTGTGAAAACCTGAAATACCTGTTTAGCAAATTCAATAGTTGGTTATCTTTTCTTAGCTCTGTTTGTTGACTGGAGTTCAATACTTGCATTCATCCCAACTTATTTCTCAGTATTTAGCTGGTGGAGAAACAATGATAGGATCTCTGACAGCGGAGTCAGTTACTCTCCTGTGATAAAATTCCTGGTTGATCGAGGCTCTTTTATTTTTTCATTTAGCAATCTTTCTGTCTTCCCCACGTATTCTCTACCACAGGACTGCCACGATTCTAGGTTTTCCAGGCAATGTATCTTATCTTGCACTTAAGCACAGACCTTTGCTTTGTTCCACAGGGCCCAAATTTCTGTCTCTTTTTTTTGATCCTTTCTAAGATATTAGAGCTGAGACAGAAGGGCATTTATTTCAGTCAAATAATTTCCAGAGATCTTTATGTACTTCTCATTTAAAAAAAAATTCAATATGTTTTAAAAATTGGATTTCTTTTTTCTCTTCTCCCAATACAATTACTCTTTCTTCCTTGCACTAGAAACTCTGATCTTGGTGGATCAAGGACTGAGAGAAGCAAGGTCAGCAAGTGTCAGGAGCAACCGTTTTCTTATTAGGTGCTTTTTCTTCTTTCTTTTTTTTAATTAGACAGGTATTATTTGTGAGTTTTTTTTTTTTTTTTTTTTTTTCCTTCCAGGCCTTTGAGGCACATTGTGGAAGTCATTAATGGCAACTCAGAAATGAGGAAGCTTGCTCTCTCTGCCTTAGAAACAGAAACTTTCCTGTGTGGCTTGACAAGACTGGTTTCCAGCTGATTCTTTGATATCATCTGAATGCTTGCATGATGATGTTCAGTACGTATGTAAAGATTTACCGGGTTTTAGTAGCTAAACAGTTGAATGCAGTTTTATGCAACAAAGGCCCCTGGTGTTTTTTGACTAAATGTATCATAATTTTATTGAGCAAGATGCTTACAGGAGGTAATGTTCTTTTTCAAAGAGGAAAGCATTAATCACCACCAAGGAGAACCAGATATGCAAAAATATAAGAAATAAAGGGTTTTTTCTGTTTTAAATATTATAACTTTTGTGGCATAGTAATTGGAGTAATATTTAAAATAATCTTACTAGAGAAGCCCCATATTTAAAATGTTAGTTATAATAGCTCTTACATAGTTTATTGAATTAGTGCACAGTTGTGAAATGAAGTATTTTTATATATTCATAACATATGGCAGGGTTAGTTTATTTCAATTACTGCATAATTGCATTTTTTTTAACATTCATAATAACTGTGATAGATTTTATAAAGCACAATTTTATAAAATATCTTTTCCTTACATAGAGGATCTGATTAAAGCTGACTGGATTTTGTTTTGGTTTTTTAATTTTTTTTTAACATCTTTATTGGAGTATAATCGCTTTACGATGTTGTGTTAGTTTCTGCTGTAAAACAAAGTGAATCAGCTATACATAGACATATATCCCCATATCCCCTCCCTCTTGCATCTCCCTCCCACCCTCCATATCTCATCCCTCTAGGTGGTCAATGAGCTGATCCCCCTGTGCTATGCGGCTGCTTCCCATGTGGCACATATATACAATGGAATATTACTCAGCCATAAAAAGAAATGAAATTGAGTTATTTGTAGTGAGGTGGATGGACCTAGAGTCTGTCATACAGAGTGAAGTAAGTTAGAAAGAGAAAAACAAATACCATATGCTGATTGGGTTTTTTAAAAACAGATTTGCAAAGAATTTTTTTTTTTTCCTCCTCTCTGATCTAACATTATTTGAACTTAAATTCCTGTACTTTGTGTCATTAGAGCAAAGCCACAATTTCCTTGTACTACTTTAGAACATTTTAGAGACATCTACTGGAAAAGCAAATTATTGCAAATTTTATAAAATTGGCTTAAAAAGTATGTTGTTACTGACATTTCAAAAAACTTTCTCACATATCATATCACAAATCTAGCTCCCTTTCTGAGACAAACTCGTTGACCCTCAAAAAGATATAACAAATGTAAAATATATAAAAAGTGTTACTTTGCCATTGGTCTTAATGCTCCTTTTTTTCCCAGTAAAACGTCTTAAAACTTAGTTTCTTCTTGACAGTATGACTAATATTTTTAATAAAATGATTTAGAACTTATTACCAGAATTTTGATTATCTGAGTTGCAGCAAAAAGAGCATGTCTGGAGGGTTAGTAATATTATAAACAGCATATTGGAGAATAAGACAACAGGAATAATTGCCCCATGGATTCTTTTTTAACTCTTTATTTTATATTGGAGTATAGGTGATTAACAATGTTGTGTTAGTGTCAGGTGTACAGCAAAGTGATTCAGTTATACATATACATGGATCTGTTCTTTTTCAAGCTTTTTGGACCTGAGTTTTGAATCACAACATCCTTTCTGCACAGGTTGGGGATGGGTCTATGGAGAGAGAGACAGAGAGACAGAGAGACAGAAAACGAGAGGGTAGAAGGTGAAGGAGGAGAAATAAACAAGAGTACAGTTGCCAGCAATTCCATTTTATTCCTGATCTACTGATTTTTTTGTATATTTAAAAAGACCTCCCTACTGCAATTTAAATTAAAATTGTTACTTTTTCTATTATGAAATTAATTTTGTTGTGGGGAGGAAACTTGTTGGGGAAACAGGGAGTTGTGAAATTCATGTAATAGTTTACAAATTTTCTGTGAATAAAATAATTTCCTCTCATTGTAAAGGACTAGCACTGAAGTAATTATCATGGTAGCTACATAACCAGGTTTTCCAAACCCTTGAGGGCTCTGAAGAGCTTTAAAGAATGGATCAGCCATGCTGATTATTCTTGCCATATTTGAAGCTGCTTGTCATATGAGACGGTGTGGAGAGTGCTGTCAAAGGAAACCTGACAATTTTCTCTCCCACATAAGAATAAAAGACTGTTGGCACATAAATAAAGTGTGATGAAAAGGGGAGGAGGACCTTGGCACATAATTGGGTAGGAATCAGAAGGAAAATATGTGCACCTCCCCACCCCCTGCTCCAAGGATAGATGAGATAATGAAGAATGGTTCAAGGGACAAAGGGACTCAGTAGTTCTTGATACTACCAGTGCATCAATTGCAGTAATAAAAAATTCAACAGCTTTTATGTACTTCAATAAAAGTGAAGACTAGGATGGTCAGGATATTGTAGGGAGCAACAGTAGGTTCTTTTGGAATCACAGTTGTTTTAGAGTTGATTGTATGACAAAATGACACAATGGGCATATCTGCCATCAGAAAATTATTCCTACCATAGATTTCAATAGAAAGAAGTCCTTCCCACAGCAGCTTAATCAGCACATACCTGAATTATGAGTAATTCTAGTTACAGTATTGTGACAGAAAGTCATAGAACTGTTCTGGGACATTTGTGTTAATGGAGATTCAAGATAACGATTTGTGAATCCAGTATTACAGATATCCACAGGTTGCTTCCATTAGAACATGAGGTGTTAGTAAGCGATCAAAGCTAAACTGTTTGAATGCCATTTAAATATTTCATATAATACTTTTTTTAAAAAAAGGAAAAATAGTTTGTAACAGGTATTCAAAACTGTCAACTAGTCTTGTTTCTTGTGTGTATATTTATAATGATGGAATTCTATGTTTTTCCTTCCTAGGCATATACAGTCCACCATAGTGATTAATAATCGATTAGCAGGTATAAAAGGAAGAAGCATGAAACAACACAGTCCTCATCAGCTGGACAACATGACATTCTCTGACATACAGACTTTGCTTCCTGTCCCTTATGTATGTGATAGGGACATTCGAAATTTCTAGAAGGGTATATTGTGAACAAACACTGAATATTTAAGAAATGATCATGGAATTAATAATCCTTTTTTCATAAGGAGATAAATATAAAAATTAATCTTAGACTTTAGAAATATAATTCTAAATACTCTCCAGAACTCTTAACTGTCTGACATACACAGACTATAAACAAATAGGTTTTACCACTGTGAGTATATCTGTGCACCTCATGGAAATTAGAAATCCTTTGAAAGCAGGATCATTTTTGGAGGGTTTTTTAAATTTTAGAATATGGTAAAGTATCTTGTTTGCAAATATTTTTGGTATAGATGATATTTTGTTTAAAACTTCATTTTACCTGTTTATAGATGAAGTACATATTCATGCTGTACTCTGGAAATGTATTAAATTTTATAACATCTTTGAAATTAAGGCCATATCCAGAATAAATAGCGTTACAGTGAAATTTGCCTATAGATTCTCAATGAATGGGCTAGAAGAACCATATATAATATCCTTAACTAAACTGAAGGTTTCCTAGAGCTTTTATATTACAACTTTCTTTTTTTAAAAAATGTGAATCATAATGGTTTCTCCACACTTACATTAATTTTTAATCACAGTCTCTTAAACTGCTGATTGAATTCCCCACTACCGCTAATAGCCTTCCTTGTAATATTCATTCATTTAAAATATGTATGCTGATGCCATATCTCATTTTTCAAAGGAAACCTGTTTAAAGCCCAAAGCAAAATAATAGTCACATGGATGTTAGGCCACAGCAGGTTACCATGTATTTGATCAGCCTTGCCACCAGAAAATTCTTTAAATCTGTTGAAAAAATGGCTCCATTAGGATATTTTTTAAAAAGCCGAATTATTCATGTCATATTGGTATATTATTTACAACTGAATTTCCTTTATAGACAATATTATTTCAAATAACTGAACTGGAACAAAACTAGAGGGTAATCTTATTTTTATATAGGGTCACTTCTAATGACAGTTTATTTAAAAATATACAATTAGGATTTCTGATATTTTAACAAGGCATGTGTCTATGCCATATAGCTAAGAAACAGTAAGATATGTAGTCAGGTCTCCAATTATTCATCCTGTGAAACCAACATAAAAATGAGAGAAGTTAAAGGATAGCTTATGAAATATCACAGCTACTAAATTAGGAAGCTCAAAGAAAGTAACAGTCTTGATAGTTTGGCTACATGTTAATTAACTTTGTTCAAAAGATAAATTGCAACTCTTTTTTTCACTGGAATCAGTTGCTTATTCTTTAGAAGTTTTATGCTTCTCATTGTTATTATGAAATTAATATTAGCATATACCTTCTAACTGACATTTTGGTCCACTGAATCCAGGACAGCACTTCCATTCTAATGAGGTAACAATTTTATGTTGCATCCTGTACACAGGATTTGATATCTTCTGAGATCTAGAGAGGAGAGCAGTTGGGGGAAAACAGATTATTTGTCTCACATTAACTTATCAATTGGAATAAAAGTGTTTGGGATGATACCTGGAATATAATAAGCATTCAGGGACCACCCTGATGGTGCAGTGGATAAGACTCTACATTCCCAATGCAGGAGGCACAAGTTTGATCCCTGGTCAGCAGATCCCACATGCATGTTGCAGTTAAGAGTTTGCATGCCACAACTAAGGAGCCCGCATGCCACAACTAAGGAGCCCACCTGCCGCAACTAAGACCCCATGCAACAAAATAAATAAATATTTTTAAAAAATAAGCATTCAGTAAGTATTATCTGTTCTTCTTATTATTATAATAATCTTTATCATCAATATTAATGTCAAACTTAGATTTCCTTAAGTACATTACAAAAAGCATTAAGGTTCATACTCTTTGGTATTTTAAATTTATACCTATCATTATGTTTTCTAAAGATACTATAACTTCTCCCTTGATAAAGCTTTTCACTAAAACAATGTTAAATCTTATTTTAATTCTAATTTTTAAATAGTTTATGGGAATAAATTTTTTAGTTCTTATTTCTTATATCATTATAGTTAAAAGGACCTGTTTTCCTCCAGGTCAATATCAAATAACTCATATAGTATTTCTCTGAGAGGGAGGTGGGGAAGGGAAGACGATCTAACATGAGAAAATGTTGTTTTTGAGAAGAAACCATAAAAGGGAAATGAAGAAACTATAACATTTCAAATTAACAATCAATATAAGTAGTGAACGGCCCTAAATTGCGGGCGTTATGTATGTAAATGTAAATCATAAATCCAACTTGGCCATATTATCCTTATCCCCATGACTTCAATATTTAGCTAATATCTATCAAATGATTCTATGAAATGGGTATGTATTATCTTGTTTAATCCTCATATTAGTTCTATGAGGAAAGTATTATTATTATTTTGACTTGCTGATGAGGAATCTGAGGAACAGAGAGATGGAATAATTGCTGAAAGTCCCACATCTAAAAGTTATTGAGCTAGGATTTTAATCCACTCGGCATGGCTTAGCCTCTCCTGTTATTATCTAGAGTCTGTTACGTATGACCATGTGGAGGCAACAGTAGTCACTCTCATGGATTATGTATTATAACAGACTGGGTTTTAGTCTCTGCTATAACCTGATGGGCAATTAATTATGTGTGAAATTATTCCTCAATTTTAAAATGAGCTGTAAGACTCCTTCCATCTCTGAAAGTAGGCTAATCTTTCATCTGTGTTTATTTCTGTAAATTACACTCAGCAAATAACTCTGTCCAGTGAAATATCATATCTAGTCCAACAGCTAGTGCTAAACAGGAAGTAAGGTAGTTTGGAAAGGATTCTTTAGAGTTTATTAGGGTGAACTCAAGCAGTTTGTTGCATTATTATTGGACTCAATGTTCCTGCTTTGGCAAACTGGATCGCTGCTGTATGTGGCTCAGACAGAAAGAAAAAGTGACAAACATTGCATATGCACTGAAATAGTGAGTGAATGGAGAGACCCATTCAAATGCAGAGAAAGTTAAGAAATGAGAATAAAGATACCTATTTCTGGCTTGTTTAAAGAGAGAAAAAAATCTCACCTTGAACTCAGAAGGGCAGTATGATGGGGGTTACTGTGGTAATAGTTTCATTACTAAAGAATTAACAGTGCATTCTTTGTATCTCAGGTTGACTAGGAAATTGTCACAAAGGGAGTAAATGCCAGAAACAGAACTGGAGCTCAGCTCTCCCAAATCCCTAAGATATGCTTAGCTCTCTGGACCATGAGCCCTAGCTATTCCTTTAGGGACTACGAAACACCTTGATTTTATGTATCTTTATTGCACACTGTTCTAGATTGCCAATGTGTCAGATTCACTGCCTGAGTTATTTGTATGACTATTTGTATAACATTAGTCATCATGGCCTGAATGACAATTTTAGTTTTTATTGCAGGCATTCCTGAAACACCCCCAGCTGAGCTACTGTGACTGTATGAATTCAGAGAATTTATCAATTACTCAGCCCCACATTTTAGGACAATTATATAATTAAAACAAAACCCCTAAATAAGTCATTACAATAGACACAAGAAGAAAGGCCCTACTTAGCTGCTTTACCATGCATAATAGCAAGTAGTGGCTTGCAAAGTTATGGACTTCTCTTTGGCCTAGTATGAAAGGGAAATTATCAATAGCCCTTTAAAACTGTGTATGAATTTAATGGAATTAAAGGACATGATTGTTGGTCAGGTCATAGAATAAAGGTAATAGTAATAGTAAAAATAGAAAAAAACATGAGTTAACATGCACTGAAGACTCACAGAGTACCAGGTACTAGGCTAAATATATTACTCCATTTATCTCACATATTCTAAAAACACCCACATGAGGCAAGTATAATTAGTTTCTGCATTTTCACTTATTTAAGATCATACTTCCAGTTTAATGTGATGACCCTACCCTGACCCTACTATACTTATGTGTACCTGGGATGATTAACTTTCTCTATATATTCCAGGCCACACATGATTATGGTACAAGAAGTAGGTATTTTCAAGAAATATTACATACCTCTGAGGACAGGATCCACTGGTCCAGCCACAGGGCCCTCTGCCAGTTGGAACATAAGTGGCTTGGTTGTCCAGTATCACTGTTGGAGATAATCTGGTATGTACATAAGCACACCAGTTCCTAAGGAAGAGATCATTTTTGTTAGAAAAAAAATGATTGTCAGAATTCTTTTCATCAAAGTTATTTGCATAGACCTATATCTACTGTCAGTACTGTGTATCAGATACATTGAAAACTTGACATCTGGCTTTAAAATATCTAGAAATGACAAAAAACATGTTACTTCATTACTGTACTCATGGACAGTAAAGAAGCACTGTAAGGGGAGATTTGAGAAGATGGCGGAAGAGTAAGACGCGGAGATCACCTTCCTCCCCACAAATACATCAGAAATACAACTACATGTGGAACAACTCCTACAGAACACCTATTGAATGCTGGCAGAAGACCTCAGACATCCCAAAAGGCAAGAAACGCCCCACGTACCTGGTTAGGGCAAAAGAAAAAAGAAAAAACAGAGACAAAAGAATAGGGGCGGGACCTACACCAGTGGGAGGGAGCTGTGAAAGAGGAAAGGTTTCCACACAGTAGAAGCCCCTTCACGGGCGGAGACTGCAGGCGGCGGACGGGGGGAGCTTCAGAGACACGGAGGAGAGCGCGGCCACAGGGGTGCGGAGGGCAAAGCGGAGAGATCCCCGCACAGAGGATTGGTGCCGACCAGCACTCACCAGGCCGAGAGGCTTGTCTGCTCACCCGCTGAGGCGGGCGGGGCTGGGAGCTGAGGCTCGGGCTTCGGTCAGATCCCAGGGAGAGGACTGGGGTTGGCGGCGTGAACACAGCCTGAAGGGGCTAGTGCGCCAAAGCTGGCCGGGAGGGAGTCTGGGAAAAGTCTGGAGCTGCCGAGGAGGCAAGAGACTTTTTCTTGCCCCTTTCTTTCCTGGTGCGCGAGGAGAGGGGATTCAGAGCACCGCTTAAAGGAGCTCCAGAGACGGGCGCGAGCCGCGGCTATCAGCGCGGACCCCAGAGACGGGCATGAGACACTAAGGCTGCTGCTGCGGCCACCAAGAAGCCTGTGTGCAAGCACAGGTCACTCTCCACACCTCCCCACCCGGGAGCCTGTGCAGCCCGCCACTGCAAGGGCCCCGGGATCCAGGGACAACTTCCCTGGGAGAACGCACGGCGCGCCTCGGGCTGGTGCAACGTCACACTGGCCTCTGCCGCTGCAGGCTCACCCCGCATCTGTACTCCTCCCTCCCCCTGGCCTGAGTGAGCCAGAGTCCCCGAATCAGCGGCTCCTTTAACTCAGTCCTGTCTGGGCAAAGAACAGATACCCTCAGGTGACCTACATGCATAGGTGGGGCCAAATCCAAAGCTGAACCTCAGGAGCTGTGGGAACAAAGAAGAGAAAGGGAAATCTCCCCCTGCAACCTCAGGAGCAGTGGATTAAATCTCCACCATCAACTTGATGTACCTGCATCTGTGGAAAACCTGAATAGACAACGACTCATCCCAAATTGAGGAGGTGGACTTTGGGAGCAAGATATATTATTTTTTCCCCTTTTCCTCTTTTTGTGAGCATGTATGCTTATGCTTCTGTGTGAGATTTTGTCTGTGTAGCTTTGCTTTTACCATTTGTCCTAGGGTTCTGACCATCCATTTGTTTTGTTGTTGTTTTTCTTCTTTTTTTTTACTTAAAAATTTTTTTCTCTTAACAATTATTTTTTATTTTAATAACTTTATTTTATCTCCTTCCTCCCTTCCTTCCTTCCTTCTTCTATTTTTTCTCCCTTTTATTCTGAGCCGTGTGGATGAAAGGCTCTTGGTGCTCCAGCCAGGCATCAGGGTTGTGTCTCTGAGGTGGGAGAACCAACTTCAGGACACTGGTTCACAAGAGACCTCCCAACTCCACGTAATATCAAATGGCAAAATCTCCCAGAGATCTCCATCTCAACGCCAAGACCCAGCTTCACTCAACGACCAGCAACGTACAGTGCTCGACACCCTATGCCCAACAAATAGCAAAACAGGAACACAGTGCCATCCATTAGGAGAGAGGCTGCCGAAAATCATAATAAGGCCACAGACACCCCAAAACACACCACCAGACGTGGACCTGCCCACCAGAAAGACAAGATCCAGCCTCATGCACCAGAACACAGGCACTAGTTGCCTCCACCAGGAACCTTGCACAACCCACTGAACCAACCTTAGCCACTGAGGGCAGACACCAAAAACAACAGGAACTACGAAGCTGCAGCCTGCGAAAAGGAGACCCCAAACACTCTAAGATAAGCAAAATGAGAAGACAGAGAAACATAGCAGATGAAGGAGCAAGGTAAAAACCCATCAGACCTAACAAATGAAGAGGAAATAGGCAGTCTACCTGAAAAAGAATTCAGAATAATGATAGTAAAGATGATCCAAAAACGTGTAAATAGAATAGAGAAAATGCAAGAAACATTTAACAAGGACCTAGAAGAACTAAAGAGGAAACAAGCAACGATGAACAACACAATAAATGAAATTAAAACTACTCTAGAAGGGATCAATAGCAGAATAACTGAGGCAGAAGAACAGATAAGTGACCTGGAAGATAAAATAGTGGAAATAACTACTGCAGAGCAGATTAAAGAAAAAAGAATGAAAATAATTCAGGACAGGCTCAGAGATTTCTGGGACAACATTAAACGCACCAACATTCAAATTATAGGGGTACCAGAAGAAGAAGAGAAAAAGAAAGGGACTGAGAACATATTTGAAGAGATTATAGTTGGAAACTTCCCTAATATGGGAAAGGAAATAGTTCATCAAGTCCAGGAAGCACAGAGTCCCATACAGGATAAATCCAAGGAGAAACATGCCAAGACACATATTAATCAAACTATCAAAAATTAAATACAAAGAAAACATATTAAAAGCAACAAAGGAAAAGCAACAAATAACACACAAGTGAATCCCCATAAGGTTAACAGCTGATCTTTCAGCAGAAACTCTGCAAGCCAGCAGGGAGTGGCAGGACATATTTAAAATGATGAAGGAGAAAAACCTACAACCAAGATTACTCTACCCAGCAAGGATCACATTCAGATTTGATGGAGAAAGTAAAACCTTTACAGACAAGCAAAATCTGCGAGAGTTCAGCACCACCAAACCGGCTTTACAACAAATGCTAAAGGAACTTCTCTAGGCAAGAAACACAAGAGAAGGAAAAGACCTACAATAACAAACCCAGAACAATTAAGAAAATGGGAATAGGAAGATACATATCGATAATTACCTTAAATGTAAATGGATTAAATGCTCCCACGAAAAGACACAGACTGGTTGATTGGATACAAAAACAAGACCCGTATATATGCTGTCTACAAGAGACCCACTTCAGACCTAGGGACACATACAGACTGAAAGTGAGGGAATGGAAAAAGATATTCTATGCAAATAGAAATCAAAAGAAAGCTGGAGTAGCAATTCTCATATCAGACAAAATAGACTTTAAAATAAAGACTATTATAAGAGACAAAGAAGGACACTACATAATGATCAAGGGATCAATCCAAGAAGAAGATATAACAATTATAAATATTTATGCACCCAACATAGGAGCACCTCAATACATAAGGCAAATACTAACAGCCATAAAAGGGGAAATCAACAGTAACACAATCATAGTAGGGGACTTTAACACTCCACTTTCACCAATGGGCAGATCATCCAAAAATGATGAAAAAAATGAAATAAATGAAAGTAAATAAGGAAACACAAGCTTTAAATGATACATTAAACAAGATGGACTTAATTGATATTTATAGGACATGCCATCCAAAAACAACAGAATACATATTTTTCTCAAGTGCTCATGGAACATTCTCCAGGATTATATCTTGGGTCACAAATCAAGCTTTGGTAAATTTAAGAAAATTGAAATCATATCAAGTAACTTTTCCGACCACAACGCTATGAGACTAGATATCAATTACAGGAAAAGATCTATAAAAAATACAAACACATGGAGGCTAAACAATACACTACTTAACAACGAAGTGATCACTGAAGAAATCGAAGAGGAAATCTAAAAATACCTAGAAACAAAAGGCAATGGAGACACGATGACCCAAAATCTATGGGATGCAGCAAAAGCATTTCTAAGAGGGAAGTTTATAGCAATACAATCCTACCTTAAGAAACAAGAAACATCTCAAATAAACAACCTAACCATGCACCTAAAGCAATTAGAGAAAAAAAAAAAAAAAAAAAAACCCAAAGGTAGAAGAAGGGAAGAAATCATAAAGATCAGATCAGAAATAAATGAAAATCAAATGAAGGAAATGTTAGCAAAGATCAATAAAACTAAAAGCTGGTTCTTTGAGAAGATAAGCAAAATTGATAAACCATTAGCCAGACTCATCAAGAAAAAAGGGAGAAGACTCAAATCAATACAGTTAGAAAGAAAAAGGTGAAGTAACGGGCTTCCCTGGTGGCGCAGTGGTTGAGAGTCCGCCTGCCGATGCAGGGGACGAGGGTTCGTGCCCCGGTCCGGGAAGATCCCACATGCCGTGGAGCGGCTGGGCCCATGAGCCATGGCCGCTGAGCCTGCGCATCCGGAGCCTGTGCTCCGCAACGGGAGAGGCCACAGCAGTGAGAGGCCCGCGTACCACAAAAAAAAAAAAAAAAAAAAAAAAGGTGAAGTAACAACTGACACTGCAGAAATACAAAGGATCATGAGAGATTAGTACAAGCAACTATATGCCAATAAAATGGACAACCTGGAAGAAATGGACAAATTCTTCGAAATGCACAACTGCCAACACTGAACCAGGAAGAAATAGAAAATATGAACAGACCAATCAAAAGCACTGAAATTGAAACTGTGATTAAAAATCTTCCAACAAACAAAAGCCCAGGACCAGATGGCTTCACAGGTGAATTCCATCAAACACTTAGAGAAGAGCTAACACCTATCCTTCTCAAACTCTTCCAAAGTATAGCAGAGGGAGGAACACTGCCAAACTCATTCTATGAGGCCACCATCACCCTGATACCAAAACCAGACAAAGATGTCACAAAGAAAGAAAACTATAGGCCAATATCACTGATGAACATAGATGCAAAAATCGTCAACAAAATACTAGCAAACAGAATCCAACAACACATTAAAAGGATCATACACCATGATCAAGTGGGGTTTATTCCACGAATGCAAGGAATGCAATGCAATCAACGTGATACACCATATTAACAAATTGAAGGATAAAAACCATATGATCATCTCAATAGATGCAGAGAAAGTTTTCAACAACATTCAACACCCATTTATGATAAAAATCCTGCAGAAAGTAGGCATAGAGGGAACTTTCCTCAACATAATAAAGGCCATATATGACAAACCCACAGCCAACATCTTCCTCAATGATGAAAAACTGAAATGGTTTCCACTAAGATCAAGAACAAGACAAGGTTGCCCACTCTCACCACTATTATTCAACAGAGTTTTGGAAGTTTTAGCCACAGCAATCAAAGAAGAAAAAGAAATAAAAGGAATCCAAATCGGAAAAGAAGAAGTAAAACTGTCACTGTTTGCAGATGACATGATACTATACATAGAGGATCCTAAAAATGCTACCAGAAAACTACTAGAGCTAATCAATGAATTTGGTAAAGTAGCAGGATACAAAATTAATGCACAGAAATCTCTGGCATTCCTATACACTAATGATGAAAAATCTGAAAGTGAAATTAAGAAAACACTCCCATTTACTATTGCAACAAAAAAGAATAAAATATCTAGGAATAAACCAACATAAGGAGACAAAAGACCTGTACACAGAAAATTATAAGACACTGATGAAAGAAATTAAAGATGATACAAATAGATGGAGATATCTACCATATCCTTGGATTGGAAGAATCAACATTGTGAAAATGACTCTACTACCCAAAGCAATCTACAGATTCAATGCAATCCCTATCAAACTACCACCGGCATTTTTCACAGAACTAGAACAAACAATTTCACAATTTGTATGGAAACACAAAAGACCCTGAATAGCCAAAACAATCTTGAGAATGAAAAAATGGAGCTGGAGGAACCAGGCTCCCTGACTTCAGACTATACTACAAAGCTATGATAATCAAGACAGTATGGTACTGGCACAAAAACAGAAATATAGATCAAAGGAACAGGATGAAAGCCCAGAGATAAACCCACGCACATATGGTCACTTTATCTTTGATAAAGGAGGCAAGAATATACAGTGGAGAAAAGACAGCCTCTTCAATAAGTGGTGCTGGGAAAACTGGACAGGTACATGTAAAAGTATGAAATTAGAACACTCCCTAACACCATACATGAAAATAAACTCAAAATGGGTTAAAGACCTAAATGTAAGGCCAGACACTATCAAACTCTTAGAGGAAAACATAGGCAGAACACTCTATGACATAAATCACAGCAAGATCCTTTTTGACCCATCTCCTAGAGAAATGGAAATAAAAACAAAAGTGAACAAATGGGACTTAATGAAACTTAAAAGCTTTTGCACAGCAAAGGAAACCATAAACAAGACCAAAAGACAACTCCCAGAATGGGAAAAAAATATTTGCAAATGAAGCAACTGACAAAGGATTAATCTCCAAAATTTACAAGCAGCTCATGCAGCTCAATAAGAAAAAAACAAACAACCCAATCCAAAAATGGGCAAAAGAACTAAATAGACATTTCTCCAAAGAAGATCTACAGATTGCCAACAAACACTTGAAAGAATGCTCAACATCATTAATCATTTGAGAAATGCAAATCAGAACTACAGTGTGATATCATCTCACACTGGTCAGAATGGCCATCATCACAAAATCTAGAAACAGTAAATGCTGGAGAAGGTGTGGAGAAAATAGAACACTCTTGCACTGTTGGTGGGAATGTAAACTGATACAGTCACTATGGAGAACAGTATGGAGGTTCCTTAAAAATCTACAAATAGAAATACCATACGACCCAGCAATCCCACTACTGGGCATATACCCTGAGAAAACCATAATTCAAAAAGAGTCATGTACCACAATGTTCATTGCAGCTCTATTTACAATAACCAGGACATGGAAGCAACCTAAATGTCCATCAACAGATGAATAGATAAAGAAGATGTGGCACATATATACAATAGAATATTAGTCAGCCATAAAAAGAAACGAAATTGAGTTATTTGTAGTGAGGTGGATAGACCTAGTGTATGTCATACAGCGTGAAGTCAGAAAGAGAAAAACAAATGCCGTATGCTAACACATATATATGGAATCTAAGAAAAAAAAAAGGTCATGAAGAACCTAGGGGTAAGACGGGAATAAAGACACAGACCTACTAGGGCATGGAGTTGAGGATATGGGGAGGGGGAAGGGTAAGCTGTGACAAAGTGAGAGAGTGGCATGGACATATATACACTACCAAACATAAAATAGATAGCTAGAGGGAAGCAGCCGCATAGCACAGGGAGATCAGCTCGGTGGTTTGTAACTACCTAGAGGGGTGGGATATAGAGGGTAGGAGGGAGGGAGAAGCAAGAGGGAAGAGATATGGGGATATATGTATACGTATAGCTGATTCACTTTGTTATAAAGCAGAAACTAACACAGCATTGTAAAGCAATTATACTCCAATAACGATGTTAAAAAAAAAAAGAAGCACTGTAAGATAAAAGTAAATTAAGAATAAATCAGAGCTAATACCAGAATCTCTATTGTTTAGCTATAAGCTAAGTCAAAATCCAAAATTGCCCTTATGCAGATATCAATATTAGACTGAGGTAGTGACTCAGATCTAGATCTGTTACTTCCATTGAACAATGAGCAGTAAGATTTAAATAAATAAATAAATGATGTAAGGATGGAAAAAAAGGAAAAAAATAACTTATTAGCAGGTGATACGATTGTGAATAAAGAGAATATAAAGGAGTCTATATGTAAATGATTATAATGAATGAGTTCATCAATTTAGTGGAGATCATTATAAAATGTTTTATAATTAATAAAAAAGTTTAGGCATACAGTTAAGATCAGTTATAGTTTGATATGCTAACAACAAACTTTAAAAAGATGCTGTTTATAATAGGAAAAATAACATTGTTGTTCAATTTAACAGCATGTAAAACATTGACCTGCTTAAACTGGTTTTGCATCCTTAAAGAGGATGTTGATTAATCAGACCTTGAGTTATTTTACAGACAGCCCTGGGCGTGTGCACGACGGGAACCCACGTGTCCAGTATAACCCCAGAGCCGAGAATCCTCGGTCTATGGAACTCAAAGAATAGACGTGTTGAGGCTTTGATGAAATGAGCAGTTCTTCAACAAGGAAAACCTGGCTCCCAGCAACAGTGGGAGCTTATGTGGACTAATTCAAGACTAGCCAATCAGCTTCCAAGTTTGAAATTTCCCTAATCCCCTAAACTTCACCCCGAGCCCTGGATGGAGAAGACAGATGTGAGAGCCTTGCTTCCTGTTTCCTGCCAGTCGATCTCGCGGTAGAGCTTTTGTTTTCTCAAAAGCCGGTGCCTTGGTATTGGCTTCTGTGCGCCTTGGGTAAGGAGCCCTTGCTCGGTAGCGACGCTGGTCACCACAGAGGGGTGTAAAATCTCCTGACTGCCTGCCAAAGGCACCGCAGCCCCTGAGCGGTCACCCAGACCAAACTTGTCTAGAGGGTCAGTTGTCACGTTGCTGCTTCCCGTTGCTGTTTTCCAGGCTCCTTGGTGCTCCTTTCACTTGTGAGAGAAGAAACCGCTCCTGGATCAGGTGTCTTTTGGGTGAGTAACATTGTTAAAATGTGCCAGCACCTAACGTTGTCTGATAACCTTCTCAGGATTGTGGGTTAGATTCACACCCTAAGGGAGACGATATAAAAGGTTACAGCTACTGAGGTACTCGAAGGATTGAGTCCTAAGACTTTGGATTTCTTTGTCCATGTTTGTCTATGTCTATTTTGCTAGGATTGGGTTAAGAGGGGTTGGCTCGTGGATGACTGTAGCCAAATATTCAACCTGATATTAGTGAGGGTCCTCTGAATCAGGAGGTAAGATATTGCTCCCTGACTAGAAATCTTGCTTTATGCAGGGGTTGGTTTTTCACCCATGCCTAATATGATTGCCTGGAGGTATAGATGCAGGTGTGTGTTCTTAATGGAACCTGCCCTGATTACCATGTTGTGTGAGAGGGTAAAGGAGAAATGAGCGACTGTAAATCAGGAAAACTCTCCACTGCAGGACATGTTCTGTGCCTGGGTTAGAGGAATTTCCACCCAAGCCGCCTCCTTGGTGTCAGTTTGCTCTGGTCATCCTGAGAAAAAGCCCTTCCCAAATGGGGTATGTCAACGGTATACCTGCTAATTTAACATTAACAGGAAGGGAAAAGAAGACACGTGATCATACCAGTCAGTCTGAGGAGTAAGCACAGTAAAAATAAATAGGAAATATAAGAAGTAAAATTAGTGAAATGGGAGCTAGGAGAAAAATCCTCTATTTCCAAATTGACGGTCAGCGTGGGATAAAAAGCACACCTGTGTGTTTAGAGTGAGTTAATGAAAGGCAGAGACGAAAGAAACAAAACAGGCGGGACAATGTTTTGAGACAAATAGGGATTTAAGGAAGGTTGAGATTGTTAAGGTAACAGGACAAAGAGGATTTGTGTATTAATTACTTGCAGTTTAAATAATAAATCTGGTGGTCAGACTTGGCCTACATTTAGCCAACTGTAAAGCAAAGCAAAAAAATCTTCCAAAACACAGACAGAACTTGATAAGAGCTATTTTCAACAATCTCACTGAGAATTCTCTTAAGAATTAAACGCATCTGAGAGTGGCTGGAGAGGGTGGAAGTATTTTGAAGATGGAGATAATGTTTTCTAATGGAGATAATATCTAAGAATCAACTGGATATAGAACTCTTATCAGTAAGTTTGTACCTGTCCTTCCTGATAATGTGGCTCTTTTAGCTACGTGCTTTTATTCTGTAAATGGTAACGTATTATGTTCTTAATTCTATATGACTTCCTACTGTATATGGTATACTGGAGTTATGATAAAGAAGAAAATGACTTTCTTTTGCAACTCTGCCTAGCTCCGACATCGGCTAGCGTCAGGGGGCAAATGGCCTGAGAATGGGTCTTCGAATTACAACACGAACTTACAGTTAAGGCTTCTTTTGCAAAAGAGGAAAAATGGGAGGAAATCAGCTGTCTCCCTGTTTCTTGCAAGGGAAGAGGCCTTTAAACAATTGGACACATTTTGCATTTTCCTCAGTGAGAGTTTTAACCCTCGTTTTTATGAGCCAAGCTAGCAGACATTGAACTGCTTTTAAGTGTGTAAATATGTACGTAAAAAGGAAACTTTGCCAGGAGGAACGAACATTGGTGGTGCTAAATACCATGAGCTACATGGAGGCCTAAATGCATTCGACCTGGAAACTGCCCAGACGTCTCGATTAGCTCGTCTATGATCTCTGCTGGCGAGGTAAAATGTTTCGATCTTTTCCCATGAAGATTAAACCCCAGCATGCTCAGAGAGAAGTGAGGCCTTGATTATTTCAACCTGTATCCTCTGTCAAATTCAGCTCTGAGCCTCAGGCAGCCTCCCCACTTCACTTTCTTCAAGGGAATACAGTCACCTCTTCCACCCTCCTCCGCATCGGGTACGTTTTTTCAGGGTGGCGAGTGAAACAGAGGCTGGACTTTCCTAGGCTCTTCTGCGGTAGGCAAGTCCCCCTCGGCGCATGGGGGTGAACTACTAGAATCCCCTGACCAAACTGGCTGCAGCCTTGGAACTGCTTGGACGGATTCCTTGGCAGCTGGGAAGCATGCGTGTAGCTACGGTTCTGACATCCATCTCCAATGGAAAGCTTCCCAGTGTTCCCTAAGTGAATCTTCAAATCCAAGCTAGTCATCTCGGTCCTCAGTGGCTTCTCAGGGAATTCTTAGAGCCAAGTTGTAGATAGTCACTGCTATATTGACTTGCTTCTTTCCAGAAACCAAAATAGGAGATGGAATTGGTTCCTAAACCCTCAGGTTCTTGCTTTCTCTCTCACGCCTCTTGAGGCTGGTTGATTTCCCCTCTTGAGGCTGGGTGATTTCCCTCTGCTTTTTTTTTTTTTCGTGGTACGCGGGCCTCTCACTGTTGGGGCCTCTCCCGTCGCGGAGCACAGGCTCCGGACGCGCAGGCGCAGCGGCCACGGCCCACGGGCCCAGCCGCTCCGCGGCACGTGGGATCCTCCCGGACCGGGGCACGAACCCGCGTCCCCTGCATCGGCAGGCGGACTCTCAACCACTGCGCCACCAGGGAAGCCCTCCCTCTGCTTTTTGGAGCGGGGTGAGGGAAGGTCGTTTTCTAGAGATTTGCAAGCCACAGACTGTTCTCGGCTCTTGCGTTTAAAACCTGGGATGTTGACCGAGCTGTGACTTAGGGAGTCTCGTGCTCACACACGTGTTCTCTCTCTCCAAACCTCCATTCTCAGAGGGGCTGGCGAACCCCTCAGAACTAGCACTCAGGGGGACAGCCTTTGAGGGGGCAAGCCTCTAGTGTGCCAAGGTGCTTCCTATAAAGGAAGAAGTGTGCTTGGAGTCCCCAGATGTGCCTTCCTTCATCTCCCATGAACTCAAGGGTTTTCCAGCTGCAGCCAGTATTGCTGCATCACACAGACCTCGAGTTTCTGGTAAGGCTGCTGGTTGACACCAGGCCCAATTCATGAAGGCTAGGAAAGGCCTTTCCAAGCTCTTGGTGTACATCACCAAATAAGCAAATTTTGAGAATTTGACAATCTCATGTATTCAGAGGATATAGAGAAGTGGAATCTCATATATACTGTTGGTAGAAATATATGGTAAAACCACTTTGAAAAACAATGTGTTAATATCATGTAATAATGAACATGCATATACTGACCCAGCAGTTACACTTCTAGATATATACTTTAGAGAAACTCTTGCACATGTGTTCCAGGAATTATGTTATCTGAGTATTTATGGTAGCAAGCATTATTCATAAGTATCAAAACCTAAAAGGAGTTTAAATGTCCATTTACCATAGAATGGAGAAATACATTGAAATATTTATACATAGGTATTATTCACCAGTTAAACAAATGAACTGTAATATTCAGTAACCCCAATTTAACTTATAATAAACTTGTGTGATGCAAGCAAGTTACAGAAATAATACCATACAATGCTTTTTTCTTACATAAAGCTAAAAAATAAAAGTGAATGATACACTGTTAGGGATACATATGGTAAAATTAGGTATTATAATACATCTATTTTGTATCAAATATAGCACAATTTTAAATGACATGATTAAGAATAACAAATAAATTCTGCCTTACAGAAAGATGTAGCTGAATTGCTGTTCTGATCCACGTCTTATCAATTAGACCATATTGTATCCATTACTTTTCTCAAGCCCGTTTCTATGTCCATCCATGTATACGTACTGTCTTCAGCATGTAAGATAGCAGAGGAATATGAATTCACGCTCCAGTGAAGCTGAGAAACTTTAACAGCCTCAAAGTAGGCCATTTGCCACAAAAATGCCATGATCAGACAAAAACAGCCTTTATTAAAGTACCTATTTTTAGATGACCTTCTGGTAGAAGCCACCCAAAATCATATAGATACTGTTTAGGAAAACAAAAATCAGCCTCATTTCTGGTTGTAATACCAGTTATTTTATTATAAAACATCCTATACTAAACTGTAGAAAGTTCTTAATAACTATAGATTGAATGATTGGATTATAGCATGATTTTTTTTCTCTTTACTTTTCTGTTTGTCATTTTTCCCCTATTGTGAGTATGTACCTTGTTATGTTAAATTTATATTCTTCACTCTCATTTGTTTTCTGAGGTTTTTTGTCGAGGGTAGAGGCAGAAATGATTTACAAAATGTAGTACTAAAGGAAATGCTATATGACTGTAAAATCAGATCACTATGAGTTCAAATTAATATGAGACGTACGCCACTAAATCAGTAAAACATAAGAACTCTATGCTGCTTAAAATAATAATAATTATTATAATTAAAATAATGCAAAAGTCAACCTAAATGTTAAAAAACAAAGAAGGAACACATTTTTCCCCAGAGTAGAGTCACTAAAGTTAGTAAACATCTGCTTTGGAATATTTAGGGCTCCTTGGACCAAAAGTCCCTCTACAAATAAAGCTGACTCAGTCATTCATCTGTCTGAGGCAGATAAATTGGGCGCTATACAGCTTATTGTGCAAGGTTCTTTGGATTGAGAAGTTGGAAAATTCAGTTCCATAAAGGCATAAAAAGACACGCCGGTACATTTTGTTTAAGCGTGGTGTTACCTGGAAAAATAATGTGAAACTAAGTATGGCAAAAACAGGAAATAAAATTTTTAAAATTAATAAAGACACCACGATAAAGGGATATTTTAAAAATAGACTTCTCCTGCAAATCCACTGATTATCCTAATTACAGAGAATGTCTAACTTCATCAGAAGCACAAAGTGTCTGTCACGTGAGCATTGTCTGAATGACCATGGAAGGCACAGGGTGAGGCAGGACAAAAGTACCACCGTCCCTACATACCCGGGGTACTGAAAAGAAAGAAGAGAGATGGTGGTCAGAAAGATAGACAGACAAACAGAAAGATATTGTTTGTGAGAATAAATCAGTGTCACCTGCAGCGACTGTTTAAAACCCTAACTAGTAAAACCATTTCATGACTAAAATAGTTGAGTAGGCAAAAAAGCAGATTGCCAGTGGCCCAGCAATCTTTGATCCAGTGTAAATTGGAAGAACAATCCACAGCCGAAGAGCCCCTGGTGTGACTTGTAATTAGGTTTATGCTACCGATGAAATAAGCTCATTAAGGGATGTTAAAAATGTAAATATAAATTTAAAACAAAATAATCTGAAAATATAAGTTTACAAACAGAACATTCAGCATGGTGAAATGGTGACAGGCCAGTATAAGAGCAAATGTAATGATCCCAGACAAGCATTTTGCTTAAATCTAGAAATCCTTTGTACCTTTCCAGAGTGATTATGGCGGACGAGAGCAGTTTCTTTGAAGTATTGAGCTTTCTGTGGGGTCCAAACACTCCAAACAGCAGACTGCATCTGGGATTCTCTTTAATGGTAATAACACTGTTGCTTTTGTGCAGCAACATGTACTGAAAAAGGCTTGTATTGATTCTTTGGATTTTCCAAGTTAATAGGTAAAATGTTTGTTTGAAGAAAAAGCAGACATCTTTTGTTACTTATGAACATGAGCCTGGCTTGCAGAACTTACAAAACCAAAGGGAGAAAAGGATTCTATTTTGACGTAGACAACTTGAAGTCTTGTGGATAATGAACTAAGAAAAGCGTTGTAAGTAAACAATCACTGTACTTTTGATTGAAACATTTTAGAAATCCAGTCTTCCAAGGAGCCCTGAAAACACTAAGTGAAAAACAAAGATTCCATTAATTGGTCATTTGCCATTTGAAGTGTACCCTGACCAAACCCTGGTCCAAACATATCCATTCTTATCCTGAATTGAGAGTGGACTGAAGCCACAAAGGATTCATTTAAATAATGACCACGACAAGTATTTTCCTTAAGAAATAGAAGACACCAATCTAAGAATTAATGTTATTTATTTATACTAGTCCTTAGAACACAGATTAATAAATTGCTTGTCATCCTGGTCACATAAGACAATGTTTAAACATTTATATTCATAACCTGTGATTTGCATTGACACGATAGCATGAAAATACCAAGTCCTGAGGCTCTTCGCTAGAAATCAAGGTAAACCAGCAAAATCCCCTCCATAAACTAGCCAGTGATATGTAATTTTCTCTTGGAAGTTGGAGAAGATTTTCTGCTTGGGGAGATGATGTATTTAAGGACGTTTTGACTTTGTTTCCTGTCATCCCGTTATTGAGATGAACTTAGGGATTCAATGAGGAGCAAGAGAAAATGAAACAACTTATTAGCCATTAGCTTGTTTGTTAAATGTGGCTTCCTCATTGATACAATAAATATAATAATATTACCTACCCACCTCACAGGATTGTTGTGAGGTTAAATGACTTAATATATGTAAAACACTTGCTGCTGCTGGTGATGCCTACAAGATTCAGAGAGCTCAGTAGGATTTTTTATGAAGGGAATAGATACCTATATAGCTATATATATATGTATGTGTATATCTCCCATTTTGTTGTTGGCCTCGTACACAAGTAGAGGTTGCTCCTTTCTTGTTTCTGTAATGACCTGATAAATTCATCTTAACCATAATTGCTTATGTATATCAGGTCAACAATAAGTTCCAGAAAACCATGACAGAAGACTATTATAGGTGATGTTCAATTCATATGATGAGGCTTAGCTCTCAGAAGAAGTATATTCTAAATGTCTCTATAGTCTTAAGTAGTTATGAACAAAAATACTTCCTAAATGTTATGTAATCTTTATAGGAATTTTTTTCAATCAAACTAAAAAGAAAAGATGAGATTATTAATTATTAATTATTATGAGAGACCAGGATTTACCGGTAGTTCATCAGTCATAAATGAGAAAAGAAATATACCCAGTGTGAAAGAAATATTAACAGAAATTGGAAGTAAGCATTTAGATTTAGTAAAAAGATTCTTAATATGTAAATCACACACATATAAAGCATTAGTCTTTTTATATTTAGTTTTGGCTATTAGTCCAAAAGATAAGTCCATCTTGATACAAATCTCCTTAAGAAAATTACTATTTTCAAATTTAAAAAATATTGTGGTTCATTTTATTTTAGTGTAAATACCTTTATATAGTCCATCCTTTTTCAAAAGTCTATATAATATATAAACTGGGATAGAAGTATTTATAAAAGAATCATGTAAATATTTGAAACAAATCTTGAGAGGCAATCGTGAAAAGTTCAGATTCCGGGGAATTTCTGATACTTTAATTTTCTGGTTAATTTAGGTTTTAAGATGAAACCCCTTTTATATACCAACTTTTGCAATGAAAATCTTTTGTCAGGCATCATTGATTTGCCTTCCATGGTGGGCACAGTGTAGTATGTAATTGAGTTTTTAATGATATATGCTGTATAGTACCTCAGAGTCACAAATCACTGTGTATATACAATAATAATACTACTAATAATTTCTCAGTGTAAAATTTTAGGAGAATGAGCTGAGTGTGTCCCCCTCTCAGGATGTGCATGGAGTTTGCTTTTTGTATCCAACCTATTTTCAAAGTTTTAAAGCCAATGACAGTACAGTTTTAAGAGGTACACTGAATTAGATATAAACATATATATATAACATATATAACATATGTTATACCTAAGGAACAATTCTTAAAGTTACCTTAATTAAACTTTTTTCACAAATTTGTTTTATTTTACCTATTTATTTTTTTGTTTCTTTTCCCTATCGTGTTACTTCAACGTATTCGGGGACATTGTAAATTCTATTCCAGTAGGTGTCAGACTTTCCCAGTGTGCAGACCACAGAGCCTCGGGAAAGGCAGGCTAATAGGTGCTCTGATGCTTAATTCTGTACTTAAACCAGTTATTCCTGTAAACTGACTCTTTTAGCATTTCCCGAAATAACACATTTTTAAATTAACATTTTGGTATTTAAAGAAACAGCAGGTGTACAAACATTTCTTGTTTAATCACCTAGACTGTATAAGCACGCCTTAAATTCTGGCATGTATCATACAATATGTATGTGTATATTCCGCAGCAATTTAGTGAGTAGAAATATCAAAGAAATAAAAAAGGAAACGGTTAATGAGAAAAAACTGAGATACAGAATATACTTTAGTATTTTCACTGGCAGTAATGTAATAGATACATTTATTTCTCAAGGACATAAAAAATACTCTTGAATATAATGGTGTGTTGCTTTTTAGAATTTAACAGCATGTGAGAATGATCCCCTTGGATGCTACTAGGCCACTGATAAGAACTTTGCAAACGACACATGATAAAGACTGAATGTTTGTGTCCCCCCAAATTCATTTGTTGACATCCAAATTCCCATTATGATAATATTGAGAGATGGGGATTTGGGGAGGTGGTTAGGTATAAAGGATTAGTGCCCTTTTCAAAGTGGCCCTAGAGAGATCCCTCATGCCTTCCACCACGTGGGAGTACAATGAGAAGTTGGGAATCTGAAAAAGAGCCCTTACTGGCCATGCTGGCAACCTGTTCCTGGGTTTCCAGCTTCCAGAACTGTGAGAAATAAATTTCTGTTGTTTATAAGGAACGTAGTCACTCATTTTGTTATAACAGCCTGAATGGACTAAGATGGCATCTGAATTTAATAGACCAGATTTTTCACATTTAAAACCTCAGAATTTACAGAATTAAGCAGAAAAATGCATATTACGACAGGCAGCAGAATTAATTTAATGGTTAGTTTTTGTAATTTTAAACCATTACATTTCAAAATTTAACTTTTCTATTTACAAGTGGTTTAATAAAAAACTTGTAGAATTTATCATGTTAGACATATTAGAAATCAGAATTCATGTAACTTGAGCCACCTGTTTGTACATAAAGCAAGTTACATAGCTTATAGAAAGAATAAACAAGTGAAATTCTAAAATAAGTAAAGTCAATAAACTCAGCAAATATAGTATTCGTCTTGTTTCATATTCAACTTTTCCCTTCTGGCCCTTTTATTAACATTTTACCATATTTATGGCCATTCTATATGCAAAATAAAATACAATGACAAACAAGTAAGTGGGAAACTGTCTGGAAGAGCTCTGATTTCTGCCCTCTCCCTCCTCCCTTTCATTAAAAGAAAGAAAGAAAGACAGAAAAACTCCTCAATTGAGCAGCCAAATTTCTTTAGTTCTCATATTTCCCAAACGTATATTTCTAGGCTTTATCTCCGCTGTGAACTCCAAATCCATCCAATAATCAATCATTCCACAGAGTTTTGTGGAGCTCTCTCTACGTGCGTGGTACTATTGTTGGCAGTGAATAGAATAATAATAAGTAAGAAGGTCAAGGGTCCTATTTTCACAGAATGTATTTTGTGGAAAAATATAAAATACACAACTGTCTGCATAAATAGGCCCAATAATTTCAAATAAATGCTCTGAAGAAAAAATAAGGGTGATAAGATAAGGATGGCAACTTTCCACTGGGTGGTCAGAGAAGGTCTACTTGAGGGAGGGACATTAAAGCTCAAATTGAATAAGAAAAGGAGTCATTTGTCTAAATGCTGAGGGAAGGGCATTCTCTCGAGAGCAAACGGGAGTTGCCTTGAGATACGTATTAGCTTGACATGGTCAGTAACCAGGAGAAAGGCCAGTGTGGCTGGAGGAGACTGAGTGGAGTGAGCTTGGAGCATGGTAGAAAATGAGATCATGAAGATAGGCAGGGGTCATGTCAAGCAGGACCCTGTGCGCATGGTGAGGATTTAGGATTTTTTTTTTTTTTTAATAAATTTATTTATTTTATTTATTTATTTTTGGCTGCATTGGGTCTTCGTTGCTGCTTGCGGGCTTTCTCTAGTTACGGCTAGCAGGGGCCACTGCTCTTTGCGGTGGGCGGGCTTCTCACTGCGGCGGCCTCACCTGCTGCGGAGCACGGACTCCAGGCGCACGGGCTTCAGTAATTGTAGCACACGGGCTCAGCAGTTGCGGCTCACGGTCCAGAGCACAGGCTCATCAGCTGTGGTGCACGGGCCTAATTGCTCCGCGGCATGTGGGATCCTCCCGGACCAGGGCCTGAACCCACGTCCCCTGCACTGGCAGGCGGGCTCCCAACCACTGCGCCACCAGGGAAGCCCGAGGATTTAGGATTTTATTCTAAATGTATTGGAAAAGCTACTAAGTGATTTTGAGCATGTGAGCAAAATACTAAATTTCACAGGTTTTAAAACATCTCTGACATCAGGAATATATTTTGAAATCAATGATATATTTTCATCACTACTGGTCAGACAGTAGTTTTTGTCATTGCCTTAGAAATGTCTTAACCAGTTTCATTTATATCTTCATTTCAAGGAGGCAAAAGTGATATAAAAACTCTGAGATAAATCTAAAAACTTTAAATAATGTCCTACTTTCTGATTAGTACATAAAATCACATCACAAGAGATGAAGTCTTACATCCGATGAAACGCATTAACCTGAATTAAAGTTGAAATACCTTCAATGTATACAATGTTCTATGTCAAAGGTATTCAATAGAAAAAAGTTTGAAAGATCTCACAGCTGTGTGGAGGCAAGAGTGCAAACGCGGACAAGTTAGGGGACTAAGTAGTAGATACTGGTGGCTAAGAAAAACATGGTGCGGTGCAGGGGAGAGAGGCTAGCAGATTTGGGGGACATTGGAGGGAACACCGAGAAGACTTCTTGATTGATTATATAAAGGCCTGGAGAGAAAAAGTATAAAGGATATACCCAAGGTTTCTAGTTATGGAACTAGCCGTTCACTGAGATGAAGGTTCAAGTACGTGTGTGCAGGGGTTGGGCTTGTGAGAGAAGTTAGGTAGGCAGTTAATGCCTGTGAAGATCTCGTTTCACCTACTGTCCTCCCAGGGAAAGCACATAACCTCCGGGGTAGACCACTCATCCTGCTGTGTGCTCTCATGAACTTTGTTCATCACAAATTTTTTTCTTTTTTTTTTTTTTTTTTTTTTGCGGTACGCGGGCCTCTCACCGCTGTGGCCTCTCCCATTGCGGAGCACAGGCTCCGGACGCGCAGGCTCAGCGGCCACGGCTCACCGGCCCAGCCGCTCCGCGGCACGTGGGATCCTCCCGGACCGGGGCGCGAACCCGCGTCCCCTGCATCGGCAGGCGGACCCTCAACCGCTGCGCCCCCAGGGAAGCCCTGTTCATCACCATTGTGATTCAACATCAGCATTTGTGATGTACCGTTTTTCCTCCCCATGCCCGTTTCCCACTGGACTGCAGATGCCATGAGGACCGAACAGGTGGGAGTTTGTCGTCACTGTTTTACCCTCAGCACAAGCACATGCTAATGCTGGGGGCATATTAGGTCCTCAGCAAATATTGGTTCAATACCTAAATGCATTCATCTCAATTTCTTCTTTTTATCCTGCCTGTTTCAAAGTGCTTGGTCACTGACCAACACCCACCGTTCCAGACAAGAAATCACAGCTCTGGTGTAGCCAGGAGTTCCTGTGGTGGTAAGACGAGGGCAAGTACAGGATGAGACAAAAATATGCCAGCAAAATTCTATTGACAGAAGTATTCCTTTTACATAGAACCACTATAAAATTCCAAAAATAGTAAGGAAAACAACCCCCAAACCTAAGATGAGTTTATCCCAAGTCAACGACGTTTTATTACACAGAAATATTTCTTTGGGAAGGCTTCATCTATATATTCACATAGACATGCATAAACTTTACACTCAGTTGGTTAAATACTGTGTACTTATTGTAAACCAAACAGTTTACTAGCACTGAAAATATGTCCCTAAACGCAAGGAGATCACCAGTTCACTGTAATTATAACATACCATTGTAAGTGCGGTGATAGAAGAATTCAGAGAGAGCGAGGGGCCACGTAACTGAGCCTGAGAAAGCTTCCTGGAGGTGTTATTATCAGGGGTAAAAGAAGTAGGTGATGGGAAAAGAAGACCACGCTGGCCAGAGGGCCAAACAGGGAACAAAGATAGGTTTAACGAACAGCATGTCGTGGACGAGAAAACTACACGTTTTAATGGCCAGAAAGTCTCAGAAGATGAGGCCGGGGAGGTAGGCAGGAGCTAGATCAAGGGTGGCATTGTATGACCGACTGGGAATGAAATCTGGAACTTATTCTGGAGGCAAAGAATAGCCTCTGAAGCCTAAGAAGCGGGGAAATAAACTGGCCACTTGTATTTTCCCAGTTGGGATAATAGACTGCATTTCCTCAAGGGGTATAATGTACGGATTGAGAGCTACGTCTCTGAAGCCAGCAGGCCTGGGCTTGAATTTTTGTCCTGGGATTTACTAGCTAAGTGACCCTAGTTAATTTTCTTAACCTCTCTATAATGAAATAGTAACAGAATCTTCTTCATGGAATTATGGTTACGATTAAAGGATTGAAAAAATGTGAGTGTGTGCGTGTGTGTGTATGTATATATATATATATATATATATATATACACACACACACACACACACACAATAGTACAGTACTAGGAAAAATGCCGTAAAGTGTTTGCTATTATTATTATTTGCTAATCAAACGAAAATGTGAAAGACAAGACCTCTTTTGACCTTACCAAGGCTTCTTTACCTCAGCACTGTGGTCATAATAGATGGACCTGAGTTTTCTCTAATACTCATTATCAATTGCATGGCTAATGAGTAAGAAGTCTGGGACTTAATGAAGTATTACTGAAAGAATGAATACTTAATGAAAAGTATTGCCAGGACTTCCCTGGTGGTGCAGTGGTTAGGAATACGCCTGCCAATGCAGGGGACACGGGTTCGAGCCCTGGTCTGGGAAGATCCCACATGCTGCAGAGCAACTAAGCCCGTGCGCCACAACTCCTGAGCCTGCATTCTAGAGCCCGTGAGCCACAACTACTGAGCCCGCTTGCCACAGCTACTGAAGCCCGTGTGTCCTAGAGCCCGTGCTCTGCAACAAGAGAAGCCACCGCAATCAGAAGCCCGCGCACCACAACGAAGAGTAGCGCCCGCTCGCCGCAACAAGAGAAAGTCCACATGCAGCAGTGAAGACCCAATGCAGCCAAAAATAAATAAATAAATAAATTTATAAAAGAAAAGAAAAGTATTACCAAAGAGAACCTTAGCTCTCTAGGACCTCAGGATGTAGAATCTCTAAGTACAGTTAGTTCTTTTCTCTAGAAATAATTTAAGATTCTTTTCATTGGAAAATGCATGGGATGGAGTTCTGCTCAGCAAGTTACACCTTTAATATCTTGTTTCCTCCTAACATATAATGAATTTTTAAAAATCTGAGATATGTTGGTGCTTGCTTTTTATATAACACATTCCTTGGGAGCAGGAATTATTTTTATTTTAAAAATTCTGTTTCCCCCGAGACCAGCAATGTATAAACAGTCATCAAATAAGTAAGGGTTCATAAGCTTTGACAGTGAGGTCTTTGGATAAAACAACTAGCATTTATTTAAAAACTAGTATTCATCAACTTATCAATTACTAGTTCCAATTATGAAACAACCATATGCCACTTTATGCTATGTAAAATTTAATTGGTATTTTACTTTCAACTGTTCCCTTCTTTTGGTTATATTTACTAGCCTATTGAAAAATCCCTTTATAATAACATCTCTAAAAGGTTCAAATCATTTCCTGTGAGTGCCTAAGGTTTCTATATAATTGGTTTAAAAAATTAAATCATAGTCTAACAAAATATTCATAGAAATGATCTTATACATGACTCAGAAAAGACTATCAATAAATTTTGTTTTTTACTTAATAGACTACATTCTGTTGTTCCTAAACATAAGAAAGTTTAATCTATATCTGTTAAAATGTCTGTTTTAGACAGTCTATCCTAAGTTGAACATTTTGTAATCTGTAGCATTTGTTTTTACAGGAAAATTGGCATGTTCCAAATTCCACCATGTTAATAAGTTTTTATAAAATCAAATTTACTTTCCTGTTTTAAAAAATTCCATAACCTTTGAAATACAGTGAAAACTGGATTCGAATCATAAAGAATACATAAATACAAACCTGTTGGCGTATGTACTTCCCACTGTCCCATGTTTATATCAACAACAGTGCGAACACAATACCTTTCATATAGCAGGTGTTCGCTGCTATTATTAACTTGAATTATTTTATATAGTCAGGTGTTTAACTTTGAACATTAAATGAATAGAACAGTGGCGTGCATTTTCCAGGGTTTTGTCTTTTGGTCCTTTTGAAAGACTTCTTTAATGATGCTCTTTTAAGCTTTGTTTTATTAATTTGCTTCACCAATTCAAATGGAATTATCTCTAATTTTAGATCAAAATCAATTTGAAAAATTGGCCTTTCTAGTCGACACGTTCATAATGATGGCGTAATTCAGTATAACGATAGTAGTAAAATACGGCTTGTTGAGTACCTATTCTGTGAGGTGCTTGTGTCTAAGCACATCTCATTAATTTGAATCTTGCGTGATAACACTGATCTGAATTAACTAACAGTCACTGTGAGGTTACATTGTTTGTCACCGACTATCCCCAGTTAAAGCACCTCTATTAGCAACTTCCACCACTTCCATTAAAATAAAGTGCTGCGCTTTGTTTGTTCATCTTTTCCCTTTTAGATAAGGTGACACTTAATTACCTCACCTAACTGAAATATGATCTGGTTTCATCTCGGACACGAAATCCTTTTCTGGAAGCGAGACAACTGTTAGCTTGCAATCTTATAAACCTGATAGTTAGAAAGAAAAAAAGAAAGAATGTTTCTTACTTTCCTCTCGTTGTCTCAAAGCTTGCTTTTTGGTAGCTGGTTCTTTGGCTTCCAGGGCTGTCACCCCTGCTGAGGTCCGTTTCCCGCGGGGCTCGATTTCCCACGCCTCTAACCGAGTTTGGAGAAATGGCTTGTTCTTTCGACTTTCTGGCAAAGCTCTGAAGAAATTCCAGGGTGGAGTTGGAAAGGACCACCGACCCTGCTTTGGGGCTGAACCTGATGCTCGATTTGGTCGGGAGGGCAAGAGTTTGTAACTTCAGAACCGCTTCTGTCTTCCCCGTGGGTGCGGGAGGTTGGTTTCTCACGCGCTCGGGAGATGCGCTTGTCTCTGGGGGAAGCAGCGTGGATTTCAGAAGACCTTCTTCGGCAGTGCTTGCCTCGGGAGCCGTGGCCGTCTCCACGGATGTGACCCGGGTGGTGGGCAGCACCTGAAGACTTTGTATTTTGCTCCGAGGAACCGGAGCAGAGGTCTGGGGGTTCGGGGGGTTCTCATCCTCGGGCGTGGTCCAAGTATGTGAAGTGTCGTTACGGCCGACCCCCCCGCTCCATAAACTAGAAAGCAGGATGAACAGCCTTGCTCCTTTCATTTCAGCAGTTTGCAGCTAGAAAGCTCATGTGAAATTGGGAGGGGGATAAAAGTCCTTCTCGCCTTTTCGATGGCTGCTTCCACACTGAATCTGCTAAGGCAGAGCTTTGCCAGTTTGAGATGTGTGGAGGAAACAGGTTTCTGTGTTTTGTAGTGGACTCGGGAAGTTTGATTTCCTGTTTCTGTAGGTTCTGTGTGATCTGTGACCTCCGGTAGGATGATCTATGGAAGCAGTGAAGGGTGTCTGACGAAGCTAAGGGTAAATGGAAAAACACAGGCAATTGTTATCAGCAAAACCCATGAGAGCAACATGAAGTAACTTTCCTAGGTTCACTCATATTTCATGGGTTGCTGATTTTGAAGGGAAATTTCACGTTGATAATGGAATTTTGTTTGGATGGGCTGAGTCAAGGAGTTTAACATTTTGTTTCCACTGTACAAGGAACTTGAGAAAAAGTTTTGTGAGGCTTCCTTTCCACTGTGGCCCATCCAGAGAGCCACATTTTGCTCAGGGACGTATACACATGTACACATGTAAACAAAAACTCATCTGCAGCGTCTCTGCTCTTTCACACCTCACAGGCTGAATTGTGAAAAATATAGATACATCCCTATTTTTATATATACACTTCAGCTGTAGCATTATTTGAAGTTAATCTCGATGATGATAATAAAAGAGAAAAGCATAAATTATTGAATTATGCGAGTATACAAGAAAATCACTTTAAATTCTACTCTCCAAATTTCTATTAGAACAATTAATGTCATGAATAATCAGAAATTTACTTCCTCTGTTTTCTAATGCTTATCTTCTAGTGGTTGGGGGTGATTAGTATTTTACCACTAAGGAAGGGATAAAGAAAAAGTAGAGTCCCATGACAATAAATTAAACGGGGATCAGTTTTTGTACTTCTTCTGTAGTGCAAAATATAACCGCTGCAGAAAAGACAGAACTAAATTGACTAAAGACTTTTCTATGGTTGTTTTCCCAGTAGAGATGCTTCATGGGATTTATGATTTCACTACTCCAACAAATGTCTGATTCTCAGACTTCCATTAAGTTCTCTCATCTGTAAAATATTCCATAGCAAACTTTCGAGTCATACAAGTAACAAGCTAGAACAGTTCATCCATCCATACTTTCCTTTCTTCCTTCCTTCCTTCATTTAGTGATTACCCAAACCCCTAGTCAGCTTTAGTAAGGTACTTGCTTAGGTCCTGAGATTATAAAGCAAGAATATTCTTGGCTCTCAATTTGCTCATGGCCAATATACATTATCTGAAGGCTAGATCTCTGTGTAATTAATCTTTCTGGCAACTTCTATGTATGGCATTAGGTTCTAGTTAAATATTCAGTCATGGAATGTTTTCTTTCAGAACCGGAAAATTGGAAACCTTGTGACTGTTTGGTTATATATTATTGTAGACATATACTCTTGTCTCTAATCCTGGATACAGGACACTGGGGTTTGAAACAAGACCTAGTTTTCCTCTGAACTACTAACTTTTTGGTGTTAATACTCCTTTCTCCCCTTAATCTTTGCCATTCACTTATACAAGCATATTGTCGACATATTAGAGAGTATATAGTATGAGGTTATTTAAACTACGAAACACAGTAGCCAGCGGCAACCCCAGTTGACTTTGACATGGAGTACAAAACATCTGTTTCTCGGATATATCGCAGAACAATCCCACAAAGTTTGCATTAGTAAAAGAGCAGAAAGGTCCAGCACAGACAATCCAGGCAGCAATTAGTAACTAAAAAGAGTGATGAAACTGCATAATTTTCACAACACAAACACGGTTTTCAGTACTAAGAAAAAGACATTACAGCTTCTTAATCTGGAAAGGACACAAGCAACTATCTTTGGCTTAGAGCAGAATAGTAGTTAGAAAAATCCAAGTAAAGTATTTCTATTCAGTGTACCATTTTAAATCCATTTTCCTAGATTTAGTAAAAGTCGATGAAGAAACCATCTTGAAAGTTTAAGAAACAACCAGAATAGTGACACACGTAGGTTTTTTTGCTTCTATGATTTGAAAAAAGCATCTTGATCCTGTTTAGGACAAGTGAACTTGAGTGGTAAAGGGTCACTCATTGGATCTATAAGTGATAACAAACGGTTCTCAAATGGTAATAAAAACTGAACTGAGCTAAGCAATTCATTCCTCCTCCCGTAAGGTATTGACCAATAATGATTTTGGTTACTCTTATCCTAGCTTACAAGTGACCTTGCAATCAAGAGGCTAAAGGTTCTGTATCTCATTATCAATTCACTAAGCCATCTTGTGCTGTAGCCCCCCAGAGAGTCCCCAGCTCATCTGATGGTTTTAGGTGTATGGACCATCCCTTATCTGGAGACATAAAGTATCTGTACTTCAGAAACTGTCAGAGGAACTGCTTTCTGAGACTCAGTAATACTTATCAAATAACAGTTAAAAAATAATATTCCTAGGATTATTGCCTAAAGAATACTCAGTCATTTTTCTAACTACTCTAAATACTATCCTTGGGTTAAACTATATCATCAGATTTTTGTATAACTGGACCCCATCATTCCGCTACATCCCTGTGCTTGCTAAATTTTTTATATTACATTGTTTTACCCTATTGCCTTTTTTTTCCAATGAGTAATTTATAAGAAAGAAACTATGAAACTCATTATATTATGTGCTATCAGGAGGTTTTTATGTCATTTTTCATTGTATCATAAAAGATTGAATACGTATTGCAAAAGTGGTTCTCTCTAGGTGATGATATAATGGGTTTATTTCAGTTTTCTTTTTCTTATGTATTATTATTGTTTTTTAAAATAAATGTATTTATTTATTTATTTTTGGCTGCTTTGGGTCTTTGTTGCTGAGCATGGGCTTTCTCTAGTTGTGGCGAGCAGGGGCTGCTCTTCGTTGCGGTGCGCGGGCTTCTGATTGCGGTGGCTTCTCTTGTTGCAGAGCACGGGCTCTAGGTGTGCAGGCTTCAATAGTTGTGGTGTACGGGCTTGGTAGTTGTGGCTCGTGGGCTCTAGAGTGCAGGCTCAGTAGTTGTGGCGCATGGGCTTAGTTGCTCCACGGCATGTGGGATCTTCCCGGACCAGGGCTCGAACCTGTGTCCCCTGCATTGGCAGGTGGATTCTTAACCACTGCGCCACCAGGGAAGCTCTCTAATGTATTATTATTTAATTTATTATACATTATTATTTTAGTCTTCTAATCATACGAAAAAACAAAAATGTTATTAAGTTGAAACAAAAATGTAAATATGAGTTAAAAGAGAATTTTAGATTAAGGATTTCATGGTTTGTAGATGGTGCCGTGTATTATTTAAAGCCATTTTTATGGCTGCAAGAGTTATTATCCTTGTAAAATATTGGGAGTAAGGAATAACTTCCACTAGATTAATAGAACTTCTTAGCAGCTTCTTTCTTTCTTACATGAGAAATTATTATTTTCTTAAAATAGTATGAAACTTTAAAAATAATACTTCACTATAGCCCTTCTCCATAAATTGTCACTGTCAAAAGATAATTGCAGAAAACAATGCTCTAAGCTTTTTTCGATTTTATGTTGGTTGAAAGTATTTAAAACATGTTATATTTATATGTGGACCCAAGGGGGTTATAACCATACGGTAAAAGGGCTGGGGGAAGGACTGAAATAGATTTACATGTGATTTTGATGAGCTAAGCAATGTGCTAAATAAGTTAAATTTGGCATATTATTTAATTCTCCTAATCATGCCAAGTAAATATCCAACTCTCATTTTACTGAGAGAAAATCAGGCTTAAAGAAGTTAAGTAACTTCCTAGGGTAACACACTGGTAATCGATAGATATGTATGTCTAATTCTGGTTCTTTCTACCATCTGAAAATATGCCCCCAAAGAAATAGTAAATATCTAAGTTTACAAAACTCTAGAGAAAATAACTTTCAAATTATCTTAAATTCTTTTTCTCTATTGTTTTTAACTCAATATGTAGCTTTTATTTCACAGCTAAAACATATAGTGAGATAATGCTAATAACATTATGATTTCTATTTGTTCAAATTTATGGAATTAGAGGAGAAGTGTTGTGTTTATAAGTTTGCTTTTAGTCTAATCTTTACTTTTTATTCTTTTTGGTTGGGTGCCTTTTTCAACTCCTGTGCAGTATTGTAAGTGATGACATTGCTTTATCCTTGACAGCACAGATAATATGCTCCTTTCATTTGCTAGATTGGAACCTCCAGGACAATATAAGACTGCTACATCCCCGGTATCTAGAACAGTGTTTGGTAGGCATTCAATAAATATTTATCAAATACATGAATGGATAAAACCATGAATGTACTTCTATATATCTGTAGTAGCCCCTGTCAGGGGTTAGAGAGGAGGATCTATTTCTCCAACTCATAGCCATACAAAAGGGAAAAAAAGCAATGTAAAGAAACACAAGTACTCCCTTTATGAATACAGCTTCAAAAGGTCTCCTAGAATACCCTTTCAATCAGATTACCTCTTGCAAGTCCTTCCTAAGTAAAACTCAGAAAGCCCATTGTTTCTACCTCATCTGTTTTCAAAGTATATTTGAAACAGTTTATTTTGAAACCATTGCAGACACATGAGGACTATAAAGCAAAGTCTAAGAGCTGTATAAGAAAGGGTAATAACAAAGTAGTTATGCCAGAAAAATCTCAGGTGTGCAACACACTGAAATTAAGAATAAAATTTAGGTCTAAGTAGGCTGGTAGAAAAGGGAATATGGAAGTATAATGAGTCATATAATTCTTAATATTAAATGAGAGAAATGTATTTGTCAGGAAAAAACACAACATATTTTGTACTAACATAAAAATTTTAACTCTATAATTAGGAACATTAAGAAGAAATTGATAAAGGGTGACCAAATATCCTTCATAAGCATATGTTTATATTGTTAGGATGCAAAACTTTACTATTGCTTATTTTATATTTCCAATTTAAGTAGAGCAATACACTTGAAAAAGTTAATTTAAAAAGTCTTTAAAACTAATTTCTTTTGCACATTTTAGAAATAACATTTTCTTTACCTTCATGAAAGTTATGTCTGGTCATTGCGTGATTATCATTAGTGACTTCTGCTTCTGGAAATATGGAATAGACATACTTTTCCCTATTCCTCCTGCTAAGTACACCTAAAAATCCTGGACACTATATGTAAAACAAACATAAGACTCTGAAAGGTGAAGAAAAGAAAGCAGATTGGCTAGGAGACCCAAGGAACAACACAGCATTGGGTTCTCTCGATTTTCTTTTTGCCTCATGCCTCCCAGACTGAGTACTGGAGAATTTGGCAAACTAGAAACACCAATGGCATGAACAATAAAAACCCAAGAAAAGCCAAAGGACCAGAAAACGGTCAACCTAGAAAGACAGAAATCTTATTAGACAATAACTGCTCTACTAGCACAGAATAGCAAAACAACACAGAAAGAACTGTGGTGCTGCCCCGTCCCTGCCTGCAAAGGCTGAATGGAGAGCTTAGGCTTCCACACTTACAAGGTTTATACAAGCAGCCTCAGCCCCCATCCCTTCCCTGGGGTAGTGACAAGAGAAGCCTAACAGAGGAGAACTTAGTCTCCACTAAGTCACTGCCATAACCCTCCATAGGCTGAGTAAAGGGCAAGAGAATAGAAAAAAAATAACTTTGAGGCGTGCCAAGTCTTCACTGAGCACACTTCAATGGTCCCCCAAAGGCAGGTGATAAGGCAAAAGGTCGGAGAAATATCTTCCATGGTGTAGAAATCCAGGGGTGGTTCTGGGGAAGAAAGATAACTCATCAGAGATGAAAAAAAAATAGATTTTTTTTTTTTTTTTACTGTAAAGCAGGAGATCTCCCACAGTGTTTTAATTATCTCCTCTTCACTAGTGAGGAAGGAATTCCCACCCTATAATTATGGCGGTGGCTGAACACATGACCCCCAATACTGGATGAATGAGATTGGTAGCAGTTTATTCATATACTCACAGAGCTTGGAAGGAAGACACCACACACCATGCAGGGCGACACAGGTGTTGCACTTGAGAACAGAGCAAACAGCCAGGAGCTGTAAGAGGCAGGCTGTGTAATATCAAGAGTATAGGTTGCCCCCCCGGCTCTCACTGGCGGATGCAATTGGCTTGTTTGAGTAATTCTACAGGCTGGCAGAGAACTGAAATCCACTACTCAGGGACAAGCAGGAACTGTGCCTGGTCCCTTTGATAAGGAGAATTATTTGGCCAGGGGACCTTATCCGCTGGAGCAGAGTGGGGAAGGGAACTTGTGGTTAGGCCATATGAAGCCCTCGGGGTTTCACATGTCAAGGCAGCATATGATAGTAAACCTTAATTTTAGGTCTTATAACACACAAAGTTCAGAGAGCTTTTTTCTGTATTGCAAAGAATAAAGAACTCTCTGGAGCTTTGTTTCTGCTCAGATCTTAAGCTTAGTTGAAAGGAAGATACTGATTACGCTCTCAAAGTATTCAAAAACTATAGTGAGTTAAAACTAATAAAAGATGCAACAACTCAGTTTAGATTAAACTGAGCTCACTACAAATTGGTGTGACTCAGCCCCCATGCTAGAGGCCTGACAGGAGAAAAGATATACCCTTCTCTGAGGTAAATATTATTTACTACAGTTCTTTTACACATGCCTCTCAAAAATTATGAGACAAATGAAGAAACAAGAAAATGTGACCCATAGTCAAGAAAGAAAACATCAGTAGAAAAAAATCCAGAAAAGGCTCAGATATTAGATGTATTGACAGAGAATTTAACCTAACTTTGCTAGAATGAGGGCAGCATGTCTGAAAGGGAATTTCAGCTGAGACAAAAACTATAAAGAAAATGGAAATGCTAGAAACAAAAAATATGATATCAGAAATAAAGAATTAATTTGATAAGCTTAATAGCGCTGTGGAAATATCAAAGAAAACAACTGGCTAATTTGAAGACAAGTCAAAAATAAATTGTCCATACTGAAACAGTAAAAAGATAAAGGTGTAGGCAAAAGGAACAGTGCCTGAGATCTGTGGAATGTTTTCATATGGTATAACATAGATATAATAGGAATAAATAAAAGAAAAAGAAAAGAAAGATATTAGGAAAAAAGATAAAATTTTAAAAGATAATAGATAAGAATTTTCCAAAATAGGTGAAACACATTAACTCAAATACTAAAGAAGTTCAAAAAACCCTGAGAAGGAAATTGTGCCTGGATATACTGTAGGTAAAATCCTGAAACACCAAAGAACATTTTGAAAGCACTCAATAATAATTCTAAAAAGTCACAATTACATAAAGGGCACAGCAATTATGGTTGACTTTTCATTAAATACAATAAATGAGAGAAGACAGTAGAATGACATCTTTAAAGTACTCAAAGGGAAAAAAAACAGTTAATTTAGAATTTTATATCTATCTAGTAAAAATATCCATAAAAGTAAAGGAGAAATAAAGATATCTACAATAGGCAAAACCTAAAAGGATTTTTCTCCAGAAGACCCACATGCCAATATATTTGACAATTTAAATGAAAAAGATATATTATTTTTTAAAAACCTTACTAAAATTGATAGAATCATAAAAAAAAATCTAAAAAGCCCCATTCATAATAAACTTTCCAACAAAGAAAACTCCAGGCCCAGATGGTTTCACTAGTAGGTTCTATCAAACATTTAAAGAAGAAATATCATGTCTTCATGAGCTCTTTTAAAAAAGGAAGTAATATATTCCTACTCAATTCATGAGGTCAGAAAAACACTAACACAAAATATTACAAAACCAAATACTTCAATAAAAACAAAACCACAGACTAATGTCCTTCACAGATATGAAAACAAAAATAACTAAATAAGAGCACTATGTAAAAAGCTATTATATCATGACCCCATGGCAAAAAAATGGGAGAAAAATGGAGAAAAATGGTAGAAATTCAGATATTTGAACAAATTAGCTATCCAGAATGTAAAATGAATTCCTGTAAATAAATAATAAAAAGACAAATAATCCAATTAATAAGTTGGCAAAAGCCTTGAACAGACACATAACAAAAAAGATACACAAATAGCTAACATACACATGCAAAGGTACCCAGCATTTTTTGTTATTAGAGCAAAGCAAAACAAAACTATAATGAGATACCATTTTACTACTGTTAGAAGAACTGAAATTTAAAAAGACAACACCCAGTGTCGGAAGGGGGTAAAGCAATCAGAACTTTCATATTATTTCCAGTAGAAGTGTGAAATGGTACTACCATTTTGGAGAACTGTGAGACAATTATAAAGTTTAAATATATATCTCACCCTTGATAGAGGAATTTTACACTGAGCTATTTACCTGAGAGAAAAAAAAAAAAAAAAAAAAAAAAACTGTACAAGAGTATTCAGAGCAGCCTTATTCAAATTAGTAGCCCCAAACTGGAAACAACCCAAATGTCCATCAAGAGAAGAAGATATAAATGAAGATGGAAATGTTCATACAGTGGAACACTATTAGGCAACAAAAAATAATGAAGTACTGATATGTGCAGTAACATGGATGAATCTCAAAATCAGTATGTTGAATGAGAGATATGAGACAGAAAAGATAGACGAGAACACAGTTCTATCTATATGATATCCAAGAATAGGAAGCACTAATTTATGGTGGTAGAAATCAGACAGTAGTTTTTTCTGGGAGTCAGAGGATTTATGGGAAAAGGACATGAAAGATCTTTCTTAGATGATGTAAATATTTTACATTTTGCTTTGGGTTGTGAGTACTGATTATACACAATTGTCAAATCACTTAAGAGCTGTGAATTTTGTTGTATGTAATTTACACATTAATTTTTTTAAGTGCAAGAAAAAGAATTTAATAAGCTTGAAATCAAGAACATTTGCCCCTTCTTAGCAGTGTGTTGAACTTTCTTATATTAAGTGTACAATCTTTCCTTTATCAAACACAAATCTAATATTTACATTCATCGGTAGAGCAGAGATGATCTTCAGGGTAAAAGTCAACTTCGATTGAATTGATATTTACCAAAAATTTAGTATGCCTAGAACATGAAAGAAAAAATACAGTAGGACACTGAGAAAATTTTGCTGTTAGAATCAGGACAAAAATCCCAGGTTTGTAAAATGGAGTCAGTAGTCCTTCTATACCTAATTTTGTCTTCATACACATTCTCTTACAACCATCTTAGTAAAATTTAGAGCTTAGAAGATTTGTTCTAATTTTATTAAACTCGAAAAAATGTTAAGTACTGTTTCCAACTAACTAACCATGATATATATATGTCATTTATTATATATATATATATATATAAAATAAGTAGCTGACTAGCAATCCAACAGTTTTTGTTTGTTGTTGTTGTTGTTTTTTTTTTACCGTGACAAAACTCACTTAAAATAGAAAAATGAAAAGCCAATAATATCCCCCCATCTTAGAGGAATTAAAGAAGTATGGTCATTCTACAGAAATGTGATTATAACATATAGAACCAAAATATGAAAGTAAGTTTTCTGAAAGGTTTACTTTTCTTAAGCAGCAGGAAATTGGCTTAATATAATAGCTTAATTTAAATAAGCCTAGCTTAAGTTTAGAGCTATCCCAGCTGCTAACAAACTCTCATTAGTAATAAATTTAGGAAATGACCAGATGTTGTAAACCAGTGTTATAATCAGAACAAAAATAGCTCACAAAGCACTTTACATTCATCTGAAGGATTCTCAGCAATTGTGATGCATAACTTACTATACTCATCTCCTTCATTAGTTGTATCATTACTGTTCAGTTCCCAAAAGCAAAATTGTAAGTTGAAAAGTAGACCTGCAGAAATGGATTCAGTATACAACTTGCAATAATACAATGCATTGAAGAAGGTATACAGTATATAACTGGGTAAAAATATAAATCAATGCTAGTAAAGCTATTATCAGAGTAGTAATAATAGAACTGATTAGAATAAGACATCTTGGAGGTGCCTTCAAGATGGCAGAGGAGTAAGATGTGGAGATCACCTTCCTCCCCACAAATACATCAAAAATAAATCTACGTGTGGAACAACTCATACAGAACACCTACTGAATGCTGGCAGAAGACCTCAGACCTCCCCAAAGGCAAGAAACTCCCCATGTACCTGGGTAGGGCAAAAGAAAAAAGGAAAAACCGAGACAAAAGAATAGGGATGGGACCTGCACCTCTGGGAGGGAGCTGTGAAAGAGGAAAAGTTTCCACACACTAGGAAGCCCCTTCACTGGTAGAGATGGGGGGTGGGCAGGGGGGAAGCTTCAGAACAATGGGGGAGAGCACAGCAACAGGGGTGCAGAGGACACAGCAGAGAGATTCCCGCACAGAGGATCGGTGCCCACCGGCACTCACCAGCCCGAGAGGCTTGTCTGCTCACCCGCCAGGGCAGGTGGGGGCTGGGAGCTGAGGCTCAGGCTTCGGAGGACAGATCCCAGGGAGAGGACTGGAATTGGCCGCGTGAACATAGCCTGAAGGGGGCTAGTGCGGCACAGCTAGCCAGGAGGGAGTCCAGGAAAAACTCTGGACCTGCCTAAGAGGCAACACACCATTGTTTCAGGGTGCGTGAGGAGAGGGGATTCCTTCCCTGTCTGCCCACAGAAGGCAGAGCACAGCCTAAACGAGCTCCAGAGGTGGGTGCAAGCCACAGCTATCAGCTCAGACCCCAGAGACGGGCATGAAATGCCAACACTGCTGCTGCAGCCACCAAGAAGCCTGTGTGCGAGCACAGGTCACTATCCACACCTCCCCTCCCGGGAGCCTGTGCAGCCCGCCACTGCCGGAGTCCAGTGATCCAGGGACAACTTCCCTGGGAGAACACACGGTGCGCCTCAGGCTGTTGCAACATCATGTTGGCCTCTGCTGCCACAGGCTCACCCCACATTCCAACTATAACTACTGTACCCCGCCCTCCCCATGGCCTGAGTGAGCCAGAGCCACCTAATCAGCTGCTGCTTTAACCCCGTCCTGTCTGGAGCAGAAGCCTGAGGGTGACCTACACACAAAGGCAGGGCCAAATCCAAAGCGGAACCCTGGGAGCTGTGAAAACAGAGAAGAGAAGAGGAAATCTCTCCCAGCAGCCTCAGGAGCAGCAGATTAAATTCCCACCATCAAGTTGATGTACCTGCATTTGTGGAATACCTGAATAGACAACGAATCATCCAAATTGAGGCAGTGGACTTCGGGAGCAACTGTAGACTTGGGGTTTGCTGTCTGTGACTGATTTCTTTCTGATTTTTATGTTTATCTTAGTATAGTTTTTAGCACTTGTTATCATTTGTTTATCTGTTTGATTACTCTCTTTTTAAAATTACTTTTTTATTTTAATAATTTATTTTTTATTTTATTTATTTACTATTCTGACTTTTTTTCCTCCCTTTTCTTCTGAGCCCTGTGGCTGACTGGGTCTTGATACTCTGGCCTGACATCAGGCCTGAGCCTCTGAGGTGGGAGAGCTGAGTTCAGGACATTGGTCCACGAGAGACCTCCAGGCCCCACATAATATCAGTTGGTGAGAGCTCTCCCAGATATCTCTGTCTCAAAGCTAAGACCCAGCTCCACCCAATGGCCAGCAGGCTCCAGTGCTGGACACTCCATGCCAAACAACTAGCAAAACAGGAACAGAACCCCACCCATTAGCAGAGAGACTGCCTAAAATCATACCAAGGTCACAGATAACGCAAAACACACCACTGGATGCAGCCCTGCCCACCAGAAAGACAAGATCAAGCCCCACCCACCAGAAACCAGTCACCAGTCCCCTCTACCAGGAAGCCAACACAAGCCAATGAACCAACCTTACCTATTGACGGCAGACACCAAAGAAAACAGGAACTACAAACCAGCATGTGAAAGAGAGACTCCAAAGACAATAAGTTAAGCTAAATGGGAAGGCGGAGAAATATGCAGCAGGTGAAGGCACAAGGTAAAAACCCACCAGACCAAAAACTGAAGAGGAAATAGGCAGTCTACCTGAAAAAGAATTCAGAATAATGATAGTAAAGATGATCCAAAATCTTGGAAATAGAATGGAGAAAATACAAGAAAAGTTTAACAAGGACCTAAAAGAACTGAAGACCAAACAAACAATGATGAACAACACAATAAATGAAATTTAAAATTCTCCAGAAGGAATCAATAGCAAAATAACTGAGGCAGAAAAATGGATAAGTGACCTAGAAGATAAAATAGTGGAAATAATTACCACAGAGCAGAATAAAGAAAAAAGAATGAAAAGAATTGAAGACAGTCTCAGAGACCTCTGGAACAACATTAAATGCACCAACATTCGAATTATAGGGGTCCTAGAAGAAGAGAAAAAGAAAGTGTCCGAGAAAATATTTGAAGAGATTATAGTTGAAAACTTCCCTAAGATGGGAAAAAAAATAGTCAATCAAGTCCAGGAAGCACAGAGTACCATACAGGATAAATCCAAGGAGAAACACACCAAGACACATATTAATCAAACTATCAAAAATTAAATACAAAGAAAAAATATTAAAAGCAGCAAGGGAAAAGCAACCAATTAGAAAAAAGGGAATCGCCATAAGGTTAACAGCTGATCTTTCAGCCGAAACTCTGCCAGCCAGAAGGGAGTGGCAGGACCTATTTAAAGTGATGAAAGGGAAAAACCTACAACCAAGATTTCTCTACCCTGCGAGGATCTTATTCAGATTCGATGGAGAAATTAAAACCTTTACAGATGAGCAAAAGTTAAGAGAATTCATCACCACCAAACCAGCTTTACAACAAATGCTAAAGGAACTTCTCTACACAGGAAACACAAGAGAAGGAAAAGACCTACAAAAACAAACCAAAAACAATTAAGAAAATGATAATAGGAACATACATAGCAATAATTACCTTGAATGTAAATGGATTAAATGCTCCCACCAAAAGACACAGTCTGGCTGAATGGATCCAGAACAGGACCTGTATGTATGCTGTCTACAAGAGACCCACTTCATACCTAGGGACACATAGAGACTAAAAGTGAGGGGATGGAAAAAGATATTCCATGAAAATAGAAATCAAAAGAAAGCTAGAGTAGCAATTCTCATATCAGACAAAATAGACTTTAAAATAAAGACTATTACAGTAGACAAAGAATGAAACTACATAATGATCAAGGGATAAACCAAGAAGAAGATAAAACAATTGTAAATATTTATATCCCCAACTTAGAAGCACCTCAGTACGTAGGCAAATGCTAACAGCCATAAAAGGGGAAATCGACAGTAACACAATCATAGTCCAGGACTTTAACACCACACTTTCACCAATGGACAGATCATCCAAAATGCAAATATATAAGGAAACACAAGCTTTAAATGACATATTAAACATGATGGACTTAATTTATATTTATAGGACATTCTATCCATAAACAACAGAATACACTTTCTTCACAAGTGCTCACAGAACATTCTCCAGGATAGATCATATCTTGGGTCACAAACTGAACCTTGGCAAATTTAAGAAAATTGAAATCGTATCAAGTGTCTTTTCTGACCACAATGCTATGAGACTAGATATCAATTACAGGAAAAAAACTAAAAAATGCAAACACATGGAGAGTAAACAATACGCTACTAAATAACCAAGAGACCAGTGAAGAAATCAAAGAGGAAATGGAAAAATACCTAGAAACAAATGACAATGAAAACACAGTGACCTAAAACCTATGGGATGTGGCAAAAGCAGTTCTAAGAGGGAAGTTTATAGCAATACAAACTTACCTCAAGAAACAACAAAAATCTCAAACAAGCAAGCCTTACACCTAAAACAATTAGAGACAGAAAAAAAAAAAAAAACCCAAAGTTAGCAGAAGGAAAGAAATCATAAAGATCAGATCAGAAATAAATGAAAAAGAAATGAAAGAAATGATAGCAAAGATTGACAAATCTAAAAGCTGGTTCTTTGAGGAGATAAAGAAAATTGATAAACCATTAGCCAAGCTCATCAAGAAAAAAAGGGAGAAGACTCAAATCAATACAGTTAGAAAGAAAAAGGAGAAGTAACAACTGACACTGCAGAAATACAAAGGATCATGAGAGACTACTGTAAGCAACTATATGCCAGTAAAATGGACAACCTGGAAGAAATGGACTAATTCTTAGAAAAGCACAACCTTTCGAGACTGAGCCAGGAAGAAATAGACAATATAAACAGACCAATCACAAGCACTGAATTTGACACTGTGATGAAAAATCTTCCAAGAAAGAAAAGCCCAGGACCAGATGGCTTCACAGGCGAATTCTATCAAACATTTGGAGAAGAGCTAACACCTATCCTTCTCAAACACTTCCAAAATATTGCAGAGGGAGGAACACTGCCAAACTCATTCTATGAGGCCACCATCACCCTGATACCAAAACCAAACAAAGATGTCACAAGAGAAGAAAACTACAGGCCAATCTCACTGATGAACATAGATGCAAAAATCCTCAACAAAATACTAGCAAATAGAATCCAACAGCACATTAAAAGGATCATACACCATGATCAAGTGGGGTTTACCCTAGGAATGCAAGGATTCTTCGATATTTGCAAATCAATCAATTTGATACACCATATTAACAAATTGAAGGATAAAAACCATATGATCATCTCAATAGATGCAGAAAAACTTTTGACTAAATTCAGCACCCATTTATGGTAAAAACTCTCCAGAAAGTAGGCATAGAGGGAACCTACCTCGACATAATAAAGGCCACATATGACAAACCCACAGCAAACATCATCCTTAATGGTCTGAAACCATTTTCTCTAAGATCAGGAACAAGACCCAGTTGCCCACTCTGACCACTATTATTCAACATAGTTTTGGAAGTTTTCTCCCCAGCAATTGGAGAAGAATAAGAGATAAAAGGAATTGAAATTGGAAAAGAAGTAAAAATGTTACTGTTTGAAGATGACATGATACTATACATAGAGAATCCTAAAGATGCCACCAAAAAACTACTAGAGCTAATCAATGAATTTGGTAAAGTAGCAGGGTACAAAATTAATGCACAGAAATTACTTGCAGTCCTATACACTAATGATGAAAAATCTGAAAGAGAAACTAAGGAAATATTCCCATTTACCATTGCAACAAAAAGAATAAAATACCTAGGATTAAACCTACCTTAGAAGACAAAAGATTTGTATGCAGAAAACTATAAGTCACTGATGAAAGAAATTAAAGATGATACAAACAGATGGAGAGATATACCCTGTTCTTGGATTGGAAGAATCAACATTGTGACAATGACTGTATGACCCAAAGCAATCAACAGATTCAATGCAATCCCTATCAAACTACCAAAGGCATTTTTTCACAGCTCTAGAACAAAAAAGTTCACAATTTGTATGGAAACAGAAAAGACCCCAAATAGCTAAAGCAATCTTGAGAAAGAAAAATGGATCTGGAGGAATCAGCCTCCCTTACTTCAGGCTATACTATAAAGCTACAGTAATCAGGACAGTATGACAAATACTGTATGCTAATGCATATATATGGAATCTAAAAAACAAACTAAAAGATGGCCATGAAGAACCTAGGGGCAAGATGGAAATAAAGACGTAGGCCTACTAGAGAATGGACTTGAGGATACAGGGAGGGGGAAGGGTAAGCTGGGACAAAGTGAGAGAGTGGCATGGACATATATACACTACCAAATGTAAAATAGATAGCTAGTGGGAAGCAGCCACATAGCACAGGGAGATCAGCTCGTTGCTTTGTGACCACCTAGAGGGGGGTGATAGGGAGTGTGGGAGGGAGATGCAAGAGGGAGGGGATATGGGGATATATGTGTATGTATAGCTGATTCACTTTGTTATACAGCAGAAACTAACACAGCATTGTAAAGCAATTATACTCCAATAATGTTTAAAAAATGAATAGATAAGGGAATACCTTGCCAAGTACTATATATATTATACGCAATGGAATATTATTTAGCCATAAAAAGGAAGGGAATCCTGCCATTTGTGACAATGTGGAATGACTCTAAGTGTATTATACTAAGTGAAATAAGTCAAACAGAGAGAGACAAATACTGTATGATCTCACTTATTTGTGGAATCTAAAAAAAAAAAAAAACAAACAAAAAAACAACTAAACCAAACCAAACCCTGAACTCAGAGAGAAAGAACAGACTGGCGATTGCCAGAGGTGGGGGATGGGAGGGGCATAACATAGTTGAAGGGTATAAAAGGTACAAACTTCCATTATAAAATAAGTAGTTCTAGGGATATTATGTTCAACTTGGTGACTATAGTTAATAATACTGTATTGTATATTTGAAATTTGCTAAGAGAGATCTTAAAAGTCCTTATCACAAGAAAAAATATTGTAACTGCATGTGGTCACAGATGTTAACTAGACTTACTGTGTTGGCTGTGTCACAATATTTACATACATTGAATCATTATGTTGTACACCTGAAACTAATACAAGGTTATGTCAGTTATATCTCAATAAAAATAAAACAGAAACAATAGAGTAAATCAAAAAAGAAAAGACATCTTACATTCACCGTAGGCAACTTTGAGAGACCCAAAACAGCTTTAACATTCTTGTCTCAAGCCTTCATTAAAAAAAAAAGAGAAGACGTGCAACTCATTCATACATACAGAAGCATTTACACAAAATGAGAACACTTGCGTTTACAGTTAGAAAGAAATCATTTTAACAAAATAAGTACATCTAGCAGTAATTCTCAAGTTTTGAAGATATCTTATGTCATAACTAGAAAACAGCCACATTACCTTAGATCCTTTAATATCTTCGAATAAACAATTCCTAAACTTAAGAAATACGTTACAAATGCATTTGCTTCAACTTTACAAATGCAGTTTTGCCAGATTGGAATTTAAACTTTAACTAGACATTAGCACACACACCAATAAAATTAAGAAACTGTCTCCATTGGCAGTTACAGTTCATTGCTTAGCTTAGAGTATGCACATCTGTGTATCGCTGGTTAAACTGAAGAAATAAGAAAGGGAATTATCCATTCAAAACATTCCTATGACTATAGGCAAAGGGACTCTGGATTTGCGTTGAAGCAGTCAAGAAATGACTTTCCCTTAAGTTTATCAGCACTTCTGCTCCTAAATCCCCGTAGATAAATCTCTCTTCCAAAAATATCTGCCCTAACAAAGCACATAGTTTTTCTCATATTTTCATGGACCCCTTCTCTCCAAATTCTTTAACTATTTCTTTTAGAACCATAGGCAGTGCAGTGTAGAAAGAAGGCAGCGTGGCGAATAATCTCAGATTGGAACGTGAGATCTTCTTTCTCATCCTTGCTCTGTCGTGGACTGCTGGTATGATTTTAGACATGTCCCTTGATCCTGCTAAGCTTCAGTTATCTCATCTGTCTTCTCCTTCCTATGATTGCATGGGTCAGTGCACATGAGACTTTTTATAAAATGTAAAGTAATATACAGGTCAAAGTTGGGCTGTTACTATATCAAGAAACCAGAGCTATATTTTATCAACCCTATGCTTAATTTCCATTATATTCTCTCTACTCTTGACAAAGTAAGAGCTTCGACCCGCCTATTCGTGAATTCCTTTGATCTTCACGGAAGGATTCTTTTTACTCAGAGCACCAGAAAGCCTTCTGTGTGGTTCATCTGTTTTATAAATGTTTGTTGGACACATAAATTTTGTTTTTCCTTCTTATGCCAATAGAAAGATTAACAATGACTTAACTTCTGATCATTATAATAATTGTTAGCTTAGTACACACCGACTCTGTGCTACGCATTATCTTAAGCGGCACATAAACTGTGTTGTTTTATTTCTCTAACAACCCCTGATATGTGACTCATAATCCGCATTTTACCAAGAAGTCAAGTAACCGCCCAAGGCATGGCAGCTGAAAAGTGACAGAACCGCCATTTGAACCCAGGTCCTTTAACTCTGAGGCTTTGCCCTCTTTCCAGGTTACCCTGATCTCATGTATTAAGTTAGATTCTTAGTTTTTGTTGACACACAGAGGTCAATTTCTGTTATATTAGAAAACTGCTTTAAATAGTTAACACAGCACTTGGTTTCAAAACAAAAGAAAGCAGTCAAATTTGCAAATGCACCCAAGGTCCTTCTCCAAGGTTTCTATATCCAGAGCAATCAGAATATCTGAAAAATTAAAGCAGCAACATTCTATTGTCTGAAAGATGAACAGTTTCACAGTACGAAGTCTATTGATTTAGTAGTTGATTTAGTCTATCAGTTAAAGAAATAGCTAAATAATTGTGCCATAAGCAATAATAACAGTTTTCAACATAAATGCTTTTTTTCATATGTTTTCATATATATTGTTAATTTCTGCCAAAAGGTTTTTCTCTACACAAGCTCCTACTGGATTATGATAAATGCCACATATTTTAAAGGAAAATTAATGCTTAAAAAATAAATTTATTATATGTTCCACAAATACTAACACTATTAATACTTAAAATAGACCTGTAATCTCATTAGAGGCAACAGTAGCAAACTTCTGTTTAAAAAAAAATTCTTTCAAGCAGAATGTTAATTTAAAAAAAAAAATCCTTGGAAGCTCTTACCTTAAAATTCTTTGCCCAGGGATATAAACTAGATGGAAGCATGTGGAAACCTCTGTTGGCCTCTTTGTAGGCTGTTTCCAAATAGTCACTTATTTTCAGAACCAGAGAAACAGGAGCTTAAGAAGGGCAAGGGGGAAAACACCCTTACAAAAGCCCTGCCATTATTCTTTCTTTGAGCGCCTAGCAACGGAAGCCCAGAGAGGGAGCAACTAAGATGCCTGAGGGCACTGACCCCTAGCCTGCCTCCCCGTCCTTTCAGTGTTGATGTGAGCCTAAGGCTCTTACTAAAAAGTATTATCCAACCTGGAGGTTTAGCCACTGCGATGCAAGTGTTCTTACTAATGCAAGGCTAAGAGAGTTTTCTCAAAAATCTTGATGGCATTATATTTTGTTAATTAATAATATTTAAGCCAATACTGAAAACAGACATAATATAGAAATCTTATTTATTAAGATTTAGACTTAATTCTACCAGATTTGGAAACAAGAAAAAAAAAAAATGGTGGAAGCTAGGGTAACCTGTTCTAGCTTTTTGTTGACACCATTACTGCAGACCTGGTTTGCATTAGTGAGAGCATTTCACAGTCAGCACCACCTCACTGATAAAATCTGCTCTAACTCTTTGCTAAGGTATTCTATAGTTTCTCACCCAGCTCCAGAGAGTGGATGGAAAATGAGTTCCTGGGAGTCTGCATCTCTGACAGAATTTTTCTAGAGCGTGGAGAAGTTTCAGGCAGCTGAATCTCTTTACACTTAGCTTCTGCCTCTGTTTCAGCATTTGTAGCATTTCTTCTGTTGAGTAAATAGAGTTTCCTCTGCAAGCTGGTGGAAAGGGCCCTGTGCTTTGCTGTCTTTTGAAATTCTCAGGCCCAGTCATGCACATGATTGCTGATCAGTAAATAATGTGTAGTTCCCTTCTGTAGCTCGGAAGCTTTGACATAAGTTTGAGTTCATTCCCATGTATATTTTGATCCCTTGAAGATTTTTCTCTCTCTGATCAGCTGAGACTCCCCAACCAAGAGCTTTACTGTTGAAAAGGTCTACAGATTAGAGCACACGTAGGTCTCTGTCTAAAACACTTTTGAAAGTTTAAAGGCATATAGATGGAAGTGTACCTAAATTGCAGTGAGTTTTCAATGTTCTGCTTTTGAGACACACACACAAAACGTCTGTTGAGCAATAAACAAACAAAACAACAAAAAAACCCAACTAGAACAGTGTTCTTTTTTAAATTTAAATTCCATTTATAGTTCAAATATTTTCATGTCCAAAAATTGTTTATACCTTTTGAAAAGAAAACAAATGGTGTTCTTTTTTCTTTAATGATGTAAGCATTCCAATAGCTACCTGACTATTATGAAATGGGTAGAACCATAACAAAGTATCATAAATCTCTCATGTGAAATAATGCAAAATTCATTCACAGATTTTATGAAAGTACAACATCTAAAAGAGCACTGCATTCAGCTCTACATTCCACTAACCTATCCTATTTAGAGTCAATCTAGAAAACTTCTGAATTGCTTTATAGGTATCTATCACAAATAGAATGAATTAAATAATAATTAATCATAGGTAAAGGAAAATATTTTTGCCTTGACACTAACATTTGACTTGAACTTATATTTTAAAATAAGAAATTATGCTTGATTAGACACATATTTTCACATAAAGTTGAAAAAGATGAAGATATTTAAAATAATAATTGTTGGAACTTCCCTGGTGGTCCAGTGGTTGACTCCAAACTTCCAGTGCAGGGGGCTCAGGTTCAATCACTGGCCAGGGACCTAAGATCCCATATGCCACGTGGCATGGCCCAAAAATGCATAAATAAATAAATTAAATAATAATTTATTAAAATAAAAATATGAAATTATTTTTATAAAAACATAACACAAGTTTGTGAATTCAGAGAATATCCTGTGGGTTTGATATACAGTATTGGGCATGACAAAATTAAGATTACACTGTAAATTATTCTAGTAAAAATATTTTTACTCAAATATTTTAAAAACATGAAAACTATATTAATGCATAATTTAGCATAAGCATATTATAAATAACATCTATGTAGTATTACATATACTATATACAGTATCTATACTGCATATACATAATATATACACATATATACATAATATACACATACAGCATGTAGTATATATACATAATTTAGTATATATAGAGATAGTGAGTGTGTGTTTGTATCCCAAATAACTCTAATCCAAGGAAAAAGAATGACATTTTTAAAAAAGCAAAAATAAATAAATGAAGAGCTATGGGAGTTATTCAGAGATTACTTTTCTTCCATTCATTATTATAAATTCGTGTTTGTGCATAGAGAGAGTGATAGAGATAGAAAAGAGAATCTCTTTATGAAAAATTAAACTTCATGAGGCAAGAGATTTTGTCTTTTTATCTCATCACTGTATCTCTAGAGTGTGGCATATTTATGTGTTTATTAAATACTTGTTGAAAGCAGTTCTCAAAAGTAATGTCAAGTTTTCTGAAGTCTTTTTAATCCCTAAATATCACTTTCTCTACTATAGCCAGAGGTAACTTATGTACAGTGTTAATCATATCATGTACGCTTTCATGGGCGTTAAATCATTGTCTTCCGTTGTGCCTAGAATATCACCCAGATTCTCAGGCACTGAATGATCTTCTTACCACTCCAATCTCATCTCACACCACTCTCTTCTTTGCTGCTGTGTCCCAGTCAAGCAGGTGCTCTCGTAGTCTCAAACTTGTCACTTTGTCATTGAACTTTTTTTTTTAGACCCCTTGCTTAGAAATCTGTCTTCCTGTTCTTCCAGAGGCTGCTTCCTTCTCAGAATTAATTCTCAGCTCATGTAGTTCTCTCTTTCCTATGAACATCTCTTTCGATATATATTTCACAATTAGTCATTCATTTACTGTTTATTTCCTTTCTACCACATGTCACTATTAGCTGTTAGTTCACTTATTTACTTGTTTTCAGTCATTCTCCCAAATGAGTCACTAAATTCCGTGATGGCAAAGGAACACACCGTCACATTCATTTGTTTTATCCTATTGCCTAGCATGGTATCTAACATACAGTAGGCGCTTAATAAGAATCGTAAATGAGTGGATTAAAATTACCCTCTGAAAACCCATCCCTCTTCATTTGTATTTCTCTTTAAACACTTAATTCTTCCAACCTTATGTTAGAGTTCTTTGGAGTGTAACTGGAAGGTAAGGTCCTCATTTTTCCAGGGCAAAATGTGTTTTGTATTTCCTATTTTGTACTCCACAGCGCAGATGCTGCTAGCAGTCTGCTATGGTAGATGCTGTGATGTACCACCCAGGCCCCTTTTCAGGAATGGAGAATTTTCTCCCAACTGCTGGAAGCCAGCCCTCAACTGTCAGTCTTCTTTGGGAATGTTCTCAGCTGAAGAGAACTGTCTTGCCCAATACATACTTCCCGGCAACAGCCTGCAGCAAATGACCAAAGTTGAGATATAAAGACCGACCACTCCCCCTCACTCCAGCTATGGACAGCTCTGAGTGGGATTGGCTTAAGTCTTTGTTGGGACTGAAGAGCAGCTCAGCTTCTCCCTCTATCCACAGCCATTCCCTTCCCCAACCTTCCGTAAAGTGTTGATCCCAGGAACACTCTCTAATAAACTCCTTTGGAAATAATCTTCATCTCAGATTATGCTTCCCAGGGAACTTGAACTGCAACATCTGAAAATATTTATTTCCCTCTTTTCCATAGTAATAGAACACCTTATTTTTAGCTGTATCACCCAGAATGAAGGATCACATCCTCATTTTCCCTGCAGTCAGTCACGGCCATGTGACTAAGTTCAGTGTGTTGTAAGCAGAAATTGTGTGCCCAACTGCCAGAAAATATCTTAAAGGAAAGAAATGCACTTGCGTCTTTCTTCACCTCTCCCTCCTTCCTGCTGGATGGAACATCTGGAGATCTGACAATCACCTGTTGTCATGAAAGTAGCGAGAGATCAAAACTCACACAGGGCAAAACGTTAGGATGGACACACCTGGGTCCCGGACATCATGATTATCATTCCAATGCGAGGCTGACCATATCCAGACTTCCTGAGTAAGAGAGAGAAGTAAACTTCTATCCAGTTTAATTCGCAGTTAATGAGAATTTCCAGTGATGGGCATCCAACTCAAATGCCAACTAACATAGTAACTGACACAGAGCTTCAAACATTGTAGACTGTCTTTGAAAATAATTTTGAAGGCTGACTCAATCAATAAATAAGTAATTATGGAAAAGTTACTATTTTATATAAATTTTTTTTTTTTCCAGTACCTGGGCCTCTCACTGTTGTGGCCTCTCCAGTTGCGGAGCACAGGCTCCGGATGCGCAGGCTCAGTGGCCATGGCTCACGGGCCCAGCCGCTCCGCGGCATGTGGGATCCTCCCGGACCGGGGCTCGAACCCGTGTCCCCTGCATCGGCAGGCGGACTCTCAACCACTGCACCACCAGGGAAGCCCAAAAAGTTACTATTTTTAAGGCAAGTTTTTACTATGATCATGACTAAAAGATAACAGTACAAAAGAAGGCAAAAATATCTTAATAATGAGAATGTTTCTTGAATGGCACCTGAACAATTTATGGTTGAAGACAGAAAAAAACATCAAATATTATGCTTTGGTTTAAATGACCTTGACTAGGACTCTAAAAATATGCATCCTCTTCCAAGTGCCACAGTTTCCCTCTTTGCTTGTGTCTCTATTATAGATATAATTTCATACCTTCTTAGATATATTTGGTAAAGTCTAAGAAAAATGGAGGGTTCTATACAATCCTCTATTAGAATTAGTCAGCTTCAAAAAGAATAAATCACGCTAAAAACTTGACATTTCTCTCTGCACTTGGTGAAAGTCAGCTGGCTCCTAAGAAACTAGTGTAATAATAGAATATAACTCAAATTTAATTTTTCATCTTATAATGGGAAAAAAATAAGATTTAGTACTCTAAAAGTTATTTATATCAGAAATGTCATCAAGATAAAATGTCATTATTCAAGGGAAGAAAGAATAGTCATGGGTGTTGAGTCTGGAATCAGTCAAATCTGAGGTCAACTGACTCTCATTTATTTGCTGTATCTAAGGCAAACTACTCAGGTACTTCTGTCTCAGTTTCCTTACCTCTTACATGGGGTGTACATAATAATGCTTTCTTCACACATCGTAGCCTGTACTAAGTTGACGTGGATCTTTCAGTCTTTTCTGATTCATGGTATTGATTGGCATAACCCATCTTACCAACTTTATTTATGTCTTCTCCGTAGTCAACCTAGTCTATTCAGTATCTCCCCATCTTCTGCATCAACTTCTGCTCCTATGTGACTCCCAAACACACAAAGACATGCAGAATGTCTTCATCATTTTTTATGACTTTGTAGTGTCTCCCACTTAAGAAATTAAGATATAATTCACATGCTATAAAATTCAAACTTTTGAAGTCTACAGTTCAGTGGTTTTTAGTATATTCACAAGGTTGTACAACCATCACCGTTAACTATTTCCGGAACATTTTCATCATCCCATAAAGAAACCCCAGCCCATTAGCAGTAAGTCTCCATTCTCCCCTGCACGCCTAGCAAAAACCAATCACTTTTTGTCACTATGGATTTGCCTGTTCTGTATATTTCCTATAAATGGAATCATACACTATGTGGCCTTTGGCTTCTTTCACTTAGCATAATGTTTTCGAGGTTCACTCCTGCTGTAGCATGTACCTGTACTTCATTCTTTTCTTAGGCTGAAAAATATTTACTTGTGTATATATACTACATTTTGTTTATCCATTCATCAGTTAATGGAGGTTTGGGTTATCTCTCTTTTTTGGCTATAATAAATAATGCTGCTATGAGCATATGTGTATAAGTTTGTGTAGGCATCTGTCTCATTTCACCTGAGAGTAGAATTGCTGGGTGATAAAGCAACTCTATGTTTTTGAGTAACTGTTAGATTTTTTAAAAATAATTTTTATTGGAGTATAGTTGCTTTACAATGTTGTGTTAGCTTCTACTGCACAGCAAAATGAATCAGCCATACATGTACATATATCCCCTCCCTTTTGGATTTCCTTCCCATTTAGGATACCACAGTGCATTAAGTAGATATTAGATGTTTTTTCAAAGTGATTACAATATTTTACATACCCACCAGCAATGTATGGAGGGTTCCATTTTCTCCACATCCTCATCAACACCTGTAATTTTCTCTCTTTTTGATTATCGTCTTTCTATTGGGTGTGAGCATCACTATTTATGTATTCCTGCTCTTAAACATATAACACAATAGGAGTCAAGGAGAATATTTTTAATTAAATTGTTAACAAATTACTCCAACATTTTCTTCTCTTTTCTGGGAATGTTCTTTCCCATTTTATTTGCCTTTCCAGATTCTACACATGCTCTTCATTTACTTCCCTTACAGAAGACTGAACCGATGATTCTATCTCATAGTTGTTTTGTTGTTGTTGTTGTTTTTTGTTTGTTTTTGTCCTGAACTTTATGGCACTTACTGTCTACACTGCCTACTTATTTACTGCTTTGCAATATTATCTTCTTATTCATACTCCTTCTCTTCCCAACTCTATCTGTATGTTGTTTGATGTGTAGAACCATGCCTCATACTTCCGAGTGTCTGCTATAGCACTTAGCATATTCCCAAATTTATCTAGGAGGGCCAGAGTAAAAGCCTTTGAATACTGCTTTATTATTAATTTGGGAATATCACAATTTCCTGGTTTTCTCTTGGCTTTTGTTTTTTTCTACATTATTTTCTAAATACTGTGAGTGTTACTTTAGCATCAAAGTTTAGCTATACTTAACTGAAATATTTATGGCCATGCTTCATTCTGTAGCCTTTTAGGATATAAAGCAAAACATTTTTTGAGAAAATGAAATGAAATATTTCTTTCGAGTAACATTCAGCCCTTTAAAATTGTTTGTCTACTTTAAAACCATTTTTAACAACCTGAGTAATTTGGGTAAGATTTGGTAAATTACTTTCAATATACTTACCATTTGACTTGTGTTTCAGTGAGCCATTGGGTAATGGTAGGTAAGATAAATAAAATAAAAATTTTTGAAGTTGGCAAAATCATATATTTCTTCGTTAATAGATGTCTTTGTCGATGTAAACAGGGAAAAGAAGAAAATAAGAAAGAAAGAAAGGAAGGAAAATCCTTCCTAAACTTTGTGCTTTCAAAATAACCCAATTCTCTGTTCTCTTGTTCAGAAAACCAGTGGACTCTCCTCCACATGTCCACTTCTTTATCACCTGGTCTTCCCACACCCCTACCAAGAGGAAGGTTTTTATTGCTTCTCATTTCAGTTGAATCAGATATTCTCAAGCTTGCCTTGACCTGGCTTCTTGGTGACCTCTTTTTGCCAAATACTAATGGTCAATTCTCAGGCTTTCTCTTATTCCAGTGATCGGCAGCATTTCACATGTTGGTGCCACGATCTTTCTAGAAATGCTTTCTTCACTTGGAACGTGGGAAATAAGACTGTCCTGAATTTTCATCTCATCTCATTGGCCACTCTTTCCCAGTCTGTTTCTTACTCCTCCTATGCTCCCAACATCTGACGTTAGAACATCCCCTAGCTTAGTACAGTTCATGGTCCCCTTGCATTCCCTGTCTCCATTTAGTACTTAGACGTCATCTCATATCCAAAAATTTTTAATATCACCTATGTCCAGTTGACTCTGACATTTATGTCTCTGATTCGGTATTTTCCCTCTGAACTCCCCACAGCCAAAGAAAATTGCCTACTTGAAATCCTCATTTAGATGTCTAATGGGTAATTTCAAAACTGAACTTTTCATTTCTCTATCCCCATGTTAACAAAACAAAACAAAACATCTCTAGCTGTTTCACTCATAGTAAATAACCATAATTCACCCAATTGCTTTCTCTCACGATGCACATCCAATATACAAACAAAAGTGATACCTCTATTTTCAACATATATGTAGAGTCTAACCTTTTCCTATGACCTCCACCATTTCCAACTTAGTATCCAAGTCACAGACTTCTCTCTCCTAGACCTCTGTGGTTCTCATTTCTACTCTGGCTTCTCTATTATAAGTACTGCACAGCAGTCAGAGTGGATTTTTGAAATGTAAGTCATATTATAAAACTTTTCAAAACTAAACACTGACTTCCTATTACATTCACTATAAAATCCAAATGCTTTGTCATAATCGTCAAGGCTCCTCATGACTCTCTGACTGATCTCATTGCCTATAATTCTCCATCTGGCTTACTTCTTTTAGCCATATTGACATTCTTCCTGCTACAAAAACACATCAAGTTAATCCTATTTCAGGACTTTTACTTACTGTTTCTCCTGGTTTCATCTCTGTGCTTTTCTCTCTTACATTTATGTCTTTTCTGACATATATCAACTTTTCTAAGGGTCCTTTTAAGACTAATCTATTACATCTATCCCTGTGTATCAGCCATAGTTCCTTGTTGCAAACAGTAGAATTCACTATAGGCAGTTTAAGAAGAAATAAATGTGTTATAAGATATTAAGTAACACACATTACACCAACACTGCAGCTCATACCAATGATGCTGGGGTCCCATTTACATCAAGATTTTGGGGAAATAAATACCATAAATGGCCAGTACTGTTCTCCTGGACTGTGTACTACATCTATCAAGAAACTCAGTGTCCTGAATGAAACAAATATCTCCAAGGTGTTCAGTTCCATATTGAAATCTTACGTTAGTGAATCTGTTTTACAGAATCCAAGATACTGCCTTGCATCCTAGATGAAAGGTGGCTGAGAAAGTAAGTTTTCTATTTTCCATTTTGGGAAGGTCAAAACTCAGTGTAGAAAATTATCAAAATGTAATGCAAGTGCTCAGAAAACTGGTCATCCTTAAATGACACATTCATTGCATATGTAAATGACATATATAAATGTATTTACTGCTTTTATGTTTTACTGCTCTATCACTTGCTGATATTATAGGATGTACCTATTTATTGCCAGGTTGTCCACCCATTGAAATACACGCTCCCTGAGAGCTAAAACTTTGTCTGTTTATATCACTGTATATTCAGCTCCCAGTATGACACTCTTTGATATTCTATGATTCTGTTAGCATGCAGATAGATATACATTTCAACTTGGAATTGAATATCATGAATTTTTTTTATTCATTTGAGTCATTGAATTTCTTGAAAGATAGAGGTGTCTGTGTCTTCAGGAGCAGCATAAGCAAAGTATCTGGCATCCACGTTAATCTCACTTTGGCATCCTCAGTTGCCTCATCTGTAAAGTAGAGATCCCAGTAGTACCTGCTTCATAAGATTGTAGTGAAGAATAAATGAAATAACCTAGGACTTAGCAAAAGTCTTTCCATCTAGAAAATGTTCAATAAATATTATATAAAGTTATTATCAATAATAATATCTATTTTATCTCTATCTTTGTATATTTCTAAGCCAAATCTCCAGCCTAGGGGGGAGAAATAAACCATCCATGTGAGAGATACATCCTTGAGTGAACACAACGACTCATTTTTTAAATTAAAGACATAAGTTAGTTGAAAGCAAGTATTTTTCTCTATTAAATAATCCGTAGAAATTTTGATAGAAAAGAATCCAGGGACTACACTGGATCATAGACAAGAAAAAACATATCAGACCACCAAAAATTAATTGATGTAGAACATACATATAAAGTTTATCTGTAAAAGTGGAGAACTGTACAGTATTTTACAGTCAAGTCATACCTGCAAAGGTGGAAAAACAATTCTAGTTGCAGGAAATTGATGTTATAATATTCAATGTCAGTCAGAGATCAGTTTATATTATGAAAAATTTATATGGTGACTTGACTATCTTAGAGTTTCAAATCCCCTCTCCCTCAAACTTGAATGACATAGATAAATTTACCATCAGTCAGCATGATTGTGGGAAAATGAGGAAGAAAAGATTAAGGTTGAGTTCAAGTTCAGTAATGTGCAATGGAAAGTGACACAAAATCATATTTCTCTGGTATTTGAAAAATGGGGTCATCAGCATCAAATAATTTTGAACATTCTCTACACCAACTGGTTTGCTCTTGAAGAGTGTTTAATAGAGAAAGGTAAAACAACACATACATAAAGAGAAAGTACTATCATTGACTTTGAGCCAAAAAGGGATGGAAATGTTTAATTTTTATAAAAACACATGTGTAACCTTTAAGGAAATATTTGAAGGAAAAAGGGAAGGCTTTGTAAAAATCCCGACAGATTTTATTGCTAAGTCTTCATGTGACCTAAGTCAAATGCTGCTTTGTAAATGTGTCACAATAATACTGGAACTAAAACCTACCATTTCTAATTGTAATATGTGGAATAAATGCTTAGTTGAAAGAACCCTGGGCCTCCATTTATCCCTGCTGGGATCATTTTCATTTTCTATGCTGTTATCACCCAGTCTTCTTTTTCCATTTTCTTTTCTCTAGCTATTTCATGTAACATTTAAATGTATCTAAGCTTTATGTGTGTAAGCTAAGCCCTGTATGATTTAAAAAAAAAATAATAAAACAGCAGATATGTGATTTAGGTGATAGTATAACGAATTAGTTGCATTAGTAATAACAATAATAAAAATAATACCAGTGCATTAATTTTGAGCCTCCTCATTTAAAGTTACAGATGATGCAGAATGTAGGATGCTTATGATTATAATTAACTGCTCAATTCTCTGATTTAGTGCTTCAGAAGATTGAAATACTTTGAAATAAGTAGATTCAAGGAAAAACTATAGGAACAGTAAAATGGTCATTTCTATTAAAGAAGTGCCACTGAGTTTGGGTATTGGTGCAAACAAGCCAATTGCAAAACCCATTTTGAAAAATCAGAGAAATTTGGCTATGGGCTGGGTATCCGATAAACAGGAATAATCTAATATAGTTATATGTGATAATGGTTTTGTAGTTACTTACAAGTATGGCTTTATTTTTAGAGATACTGATTAAAGTAGAGGGATGCAATGACTAGATCTGGAATTGCTTTAATATATTTCAATAGAGGAAAAAAGAATAATGACCAGAATTTTGTCACAATCTTGATACTTTCATTTGGGTATAGGGCATGTGGGAGTTTATTTTATTTTCTTTTTTTCTAAATATATTTTTTAAAGGAGGACTGAATGCAAAAGCAATGAAAAATTGCTTAGAAATTCATAGAAAAAGGAATGCTGATAGTTTTTAAATTGTCATTTGTTTTGCTTATTTACTTTACTTCTCATGCAGAAGGTGATTTAGACCAAAGAATTCCACTGTAGGGATTTGTGTCACTGTCTGTACCACTTGATTGCCTTTATAGAATGGTGGGTGAGGCCATACAGCTAAGTCCTGTCCATATCTGACCACAACTCTTCTCCCTGTGGGCACCAAACTGGCCTCCTTGGATGCTCTTACCTCAGGACTGTGCACAGGCTATTTCTTCTGCTAGGAACACTCTTCCCCAGGTAACCACATAGCTTGCTTCCTTACTCCTTCAGGTCTTCCTTATTTGTCCTACCATTGAGGCATTCACTGATTATTTAATTTTACTTATCTATTTTTGTGATTTTTAATTTGAGGTATAATTGACACATAAAATTGTAAGATATTTAAATTGAATAACTTGATGATTTGATATAATTATACTCTGCAAAAGGATTCCCCCATCAAGTTAACACATCCATCACCTCGTAGACTTACCTTTTATGTGTGTGAAAACTTTTAAGTTTTACTCTCAGAAATTTCAATGATACAGTAGTGTTATTGATTATAGTTACCATGTAATACATTAAATCTGATTATTTAATTTAAAATAGCAACACCCACCTCCCCTGCCCTAATAGTTGTTGTTTCTCTACTTTATTTTTATCATCTCATATACTATACAATATACTTATAACTTTGTATGTTGTTGACCCCTCCCAACAAGAATGTAAACTCTTATTCAGCCATAAAAAAGAGTGAAATAATGTCATTTGCAGCAATATGGATGGACCCAGAGATTATTATACTGAGTGAAGTAGGCCAGACAGAGAAAGACAAATATCATATGATATTGCTTATATGTGGAATTTTAGAAAAATGATACAAATGAATTTATTTACAAAAAAGAAAGAGACCCACAGACATAGAAAGCAAAATTATGGTTACCAAAGGGGAAAGAGGTGGGTAGGGACAAATGAGGAGTGTGGGATTAACATATACAAACTACTATATATAAAATAGATAACCAACAAGGACCTACTGTATAGCACAGGGAACTATACTCAGCGTTTTATGATAACCTGGAAGGGAAAAGAATCTGAAAAAGAATATATATTTCTGAATCACTTTGCTGTACATCTGAAACTAACACATTGTAAATCAACTATACTTCAATTAAAAAAAGAATGTAAACTCTATGAAGGCACCTCCATAGTTCCAGTATTGCTGACTAAATTAATAGGGCAGATTCTGAAAGATAGAAGAGTAGAAATACAGCAAGTGTTATATTTTTACCAGTGTTTACCAGACAAGAATTTGGAGAATGGGAGAGGGTATTGGAGGAAGAAGGGCAGTGTTGCAAATGTGGTTCATCCCAGACAGGCCAAGAAGCACAGAACCATTCTGCTGGTTCAAAAATATCTCAGACAACTTTTCACAGCACAAGATTCCATCTGAGAGATATTTTGGCTGGGTGAAGAATTCTAGGTTAATAGTTTTTTCTTTTAGTACTATAAAGATGTTACTCCAAAGTCTTCTAGCTTGCATTTTGCATTGTTTCTGACAAAAAAAAAAAAAAAAAAGATCTATTGACATCTTTACCTTTGTTCTCCTATATGAAGTTATCTGTGTTCTCTGGCTGCTTTAAAATTTTTTCCTTATTACTAGTTTTAAGCAATTTGATAATGATATGCACTGATGTGTTTTTCATGTTTCCCGTGCTTGCAGTTCTTGGATCTGTGGGTTTAAAGTTTTCATCAAATTTTGGGGAAAATGACCATTATTTCTTCAAATACATCTATATATATATATGTATTTTTTCTTCCTCTACCTTTAAAGATTACAGTTACACATATATGTGACCACTTGAAATTATCCCACAGTTCACTGATGCTTTGTTAAATTTTTTTTCACTTGCTTTTCACTCTTTCATTATGGATCATTTCTAGTATCATGTCTTCAAGTTGTCATCTTTTCTTCTGCAATGTTTAATCTGCCATTAACCCCATCCAGTGTATTTTCCATCTTAGATATTGTTCACCTTGTGTCTTGTTTATATCTTCTATGTCTATACTTATCATGTTAATCTTACCTCTAGCTTATTAATCATATGGAATACAGTTAAAAGTGTTCAATATCTTTGTCTACTAGATCTTCTGTGTCATTTCAGAATCATTTTAATGGATTTATTTTTCTCATCACATGAATTGTTTTTTATTTTATCTTTGCATGCCTCGTAAATCTCAATAGTATGTCAGACATTGTAAATTTTTCCTTGTTGAATTCCTTTAAATATTCCTAAGGGTTGTTCTGGGATACAATTAAGTTACTTGGAAACAGTGTGTCTGTTTCAGTTCTTGCTTCTTATATTTGTGAGGCAGAACCAGAAAAGCACTTAGTTCAGGGCTAATTTTTCTTGACTGCTGAGGCAAGACCATTCCTTATACTCTGATGCCTTGTGAAGTAGTGTGGTTTTCCACTCTGTGTATTAGGAACACACACTATTCCTGGCCCTATGTGTTCTTAGGAGTTTGTTTCCTCTAAATCTTCTGCATGGCTTTCTCCCTGGCCTCTGATTGCTTCCTCAGATGCATATGTTCAGTAGTACTCAACTGAGCACTCGAGGATGACCCTCCACAGAACTCTGGAGTTTTCTGTTTGTGCAGGTCTCTCTCTCCAGTACTCTGCCCTGCAAACTCTCACCGCCTTTGCTTCTCCAGTCTCCTAATTCCATTCACGTAACTCAGAGAGAACCCTCAGCTCTCTATGCCATGTCCTGAACCCTTTCTCCAGGTAGTAATCTCAGGCAACCATAGGGCTCACCTCATTTGTTTCTCATGTATCACTGATCACTGTTGCCTGATATCCAATGTCCAGGGAGCCATTGTTCCATATATTTTTCTAATTTTTTTAGTTGTATCGAGCAAGAGGATAAAGCCAATCCCTGTTACTCCATCTTGGATGAAATCAGAAATTTGCTAATTCATCTTCCTTTGGGGTCTATATCTGCTTAAGACTTGTAAGACTGAGGACTTGTTTAACAACATTTGGGTTCATATACTGATTTGTCAGGTTATATTCAAAATACTCTAAAATTAATTCATTACTGTGAGATTATTACCAATGAATGTCATATACAGCTAAACATAAGAGAAGAAAATAACCTTCATAAAATCTTTCCTTATGTGAGCTATCAGTAGTGTCAAGGAGATGAACATGTTTGTTCATTCTGGAAAAAATAAATGGGACTTTCTTATTTTTATTTTTTTACCATTTCTGCTTTTAGAATAACTATAGGTAAGAATCTAATTCTAAAAAGTAGTTTTACAATTTCACTACAATTTCCATGTAATAACATTAGAAAAGACTCTGACTTAAGCCAAGTTGAAATTACCGACTATGGAAGGTTAAACCACCTCTGTAAGCAACAGCATAAATAATTTGAAATAATTTGAAATGTTGCTCAAACTATGGATAGTTTTGTAACATCACAAACCTAAATTGTTCAGAACTTTCCTGGATCTCCTTTTATCTGTTAATACGTTAACAAATTCATTTCACCAACAAATCCTTTAGACAAACTGGGAAGAAGAAGGTGACAGAGATGAAGCAAAAATAATTTATATATACAGAATATTAGCTGATTATGAAAGAGAAAATAAAATAGAGGATTTAACATATTTCTTTGGAATTTTGCTTTTATTTAACCAAGACACAGAGTCAATTGTAGAATTGTTTTGTTTTTTAACATACTGAAATAAACTCAGGATTTTTTTAGTAATAAATACTCACAGACAACAATCATGTATAATTTGAATTTTCTTTTTCCTCTGCAATACCAACATTCATTTAGTAAGTTGATTTTGCTATTATTAGTACTTAATATCTTCTGGCAAAAATAAAAACCAAAACTACAGCAATTAAACAGATAATCACATAAAAATATTTTTCTTGTATCATCCAAATAATTAAAATATATTTATATTGTTTTATAAAAATTATTTTGTATAAGAATCTACAAATAAATATTTCTAGTGAATGAATAAAGTCATTCTTTTAGTTTTATCTGCTTCTATAAAATTAATTACATAGAGTATTTGAAATTTTCTGATATTTTATTTAAACAGAGGAAATTATATAATTCACATTGCTAAACAAGTTGAATATTTTAAAATACTGAATTTTATTCTTCCAAGTCTAAAATATATATTTATGTATTGCCGTAGTTACATGATCATTCATAATTGATTACCTTCATTGTTCAGAACAAAAAGCCATTCTCATCTTTAACATTTGTATACAAATTAAGGTTTATTATCTTTTGAAACAATCCTTAGTATCTCCTATATCTGCTATCTTGCTTTTCATTTTTAGTTCATTTTCACTGAGCTAAGTATCTTTTTAAATAGTTGTTAACTTTTAAATAGATACTTATATAATATTTATATTTATAGCAATTTCAAAACTATGACACATGTTATACAGTATAAAAGAAATGGCACATGTACTTGAATCCAAGTTCAGAAATATAGTGTGAATAAAGCACCATATTTTTCTCTTTTTAATGGATTGACAACATGAGCTAAATTGATCCTACACTATTTTTTCTTGAAAATTAGAGAAAGAAATTGTAGGTTTTAGGCACATGAAATTTTGTTTTTAAATAACAGATGGCAGTATCAAATTCTATATTCACTACAATTTTTTTCTATTTTTTTCTTTTTTTTACTCTTTTTTTTTTTAAACTCATAATGACTGTCTTAGCCTCAGAAACACAATTAGCTTTAATTCAGGACATACAGTTTTACTGACAATAAGTCTTGAAGAAAAATGTCTGCCATATCTTGAACAAAATACTGTTCTTTCAGAATTAATGACTGACAGCAGTTGAAAAGCTGATTGCTCAAATTTTAGAGGCATTAGCATCAAAACAAATGAAGTCAAACTCATAATCTAATTGATGACGCTAATAGCACTGGAATGCTCCACTGTTAAACCAGGATAATCTCCTCTGAGCATCAGTAGGGATTAGGATGGCTCGTGAGGGAAAAGGCTGCACTGAAGCACAGTAGGACTAAGTAGCCACTGGGAAGCCCAAGGCAGTCACAGAGATTTTTAAAGGTAAAATAAAATTTGCCAAATCGCCTTTTTTTTTTGCTCAAGAACTATAGTCTAGGGTAGAATATGTGGAAAGAGTTGAGGACAAGGAAGAAAGATGGAAAAAAAAAGTTCTCACAGAACAGAGATAGTCCAGTTTGGTGTAGAAAGAACAGATTCATTTACCATAGAATTTTGCCAAGAACATTAGTTCTTTAGCAGAAGAATTTAAAGGCAGCAACTTCATCCCGTTGGCTCCCCTCTTCTAGTCCATCCTGGAGCTTCAGGTAGTGCCAAAGGGAGCGTTGCCAATTTGAGGTGCTTATCTGTTTATCTGTTACGTCTCACTTTCAGTATTCTCAGTGGTATGCTGTGCTGTTGTGCCAGGTGTTTTTCTTCGAACAACATTCTGGAAATTTAGCCTAAAATACTATCTTGAATGATAATTGTCATCCCACTTGTTTATATCCTTTTTCCTTAAAAACACTCTTTTCCTTTCTATTTTCTTTATCACTGAACAGTGAATTATCATATGGCTCTGTGCTCATCACTTAGCAAAGCGTTAATAATTTATCCTTTTCCATGTTTCCTACCTCATTCTTTTCAAATTCTTATTATGCTTGACAGAATAGATTTCGAATATAACTAAGCTGTTTAATCCCCTTCAATGTATTTTTTCTATTTTCTCTTTTCTATATCAGAATATTGCTTCACGTGTAGCTTAGAAGAGACCTCCACTGCAGTCTATATATTCTCTCTTTTCCCTTCTCTACTGCATTTATATAAATGGTTTGTTCAAGTATTTTGACTGTACTATAAACAGTGTACATTTGCTCTGCTGATTTAATCGCATCAAGAGTAATAAGAGTTAACTAAATTTATCTATTTTCCCAGAAATGAAAAACATAAAGCTTTAAGTAAATCACTCCCCATTCTTGGTTGTGCAGACCTCTAGGATGTTATTATACTGGGATGTCATGTTTTCAAAAACAAACAAGCAAATGAACCAACAAACCAGGACAAAACTCAGTAGTGTCTAAGGTAGATTGGGAGCTGAGGACGACTCAGGTAAGGGCAGGGGTGACAGCGCTGACACAGCTGCTGGCATCCTATTAACCGTCTGGAATCCACCCAGAGAATAAGAGCAGTGAAGAAGTAGCAAACTCAAGTGTTTACAGGTGACAGATAAGCACATGTGTGAATGAAGAAAGATCAATCTTTCTTGAAAAATATAGCTATCTAGTGCCACTTTCCTATTTCTACTCTTCATACAGACGTGTTACATTAGGATTCCCTTCAACTGCAAACAACAGAAAAATGCAAAATTTCAATAACAGTGGCTTAAATAAGATGGGAATAATTTCTCTCCTGTGGAGAAATTCAGAGACAGTCAAGTGCTGGGATGGCAACTCTATTCCGGAAAGTTCTCAGAGACAAAACTACATCTAATCCACGGCTCTGCCATCTCTAGTATATAGCCCATGTCCTCAGAGTCCAAAAAGGAAGTGAGCATCAAAACACAAAGCAATAAAAAAAACACAGCACCATATCTGTGTTTCAGGAATTATATGCAGAAATATATGAAGAAGAAAGGAAGCCAAAAGGTGTGCACCAGCTTTCTTTAATGGATTGTTCCAGAAGCTGTCATGTGACACTTATGCTAACATTTAATTGGCCAGAACTTAATCTTATATCACACCTAACTGCAAGAGATTATAGAAAATGTACCTTTCTCCACTCTGCCTGGACATTATCCCAGAGCATTGCTCAACACGGAAAACTATGTAACCAATGTCAAAAAACCAGAGTGGATGTACAAATGCTGTACTAATTGTCTTTCTCATTATGGGTTGTGGCAATCAAATCCAAATGAGTTTGAATGAAACTGAAAAATGGGAAAATGCAGTATACTTTGTTGTTATGGTAACTGGAATAGTTGAAATATGTGCATTATTTTCACAGCATAAATGCTGCAGTTCTAAGCATGTATTTTGAAAAATTGCTGTAGGGTTTGCTTAATAGCCAGAATATAAAGGAATATTTGTTTCCCAGTTGGCAAAAATCACAGTTTTGACTAATTTGACAAATTTTTAGCAGCTCTGTAATTTATTTGATTTAATTATTAAATTTTCATCTTATTTTCACAATTAGTAATTTGAAATAAAATGTAAAGGTCTAAATGGGAGAAATTTAAATTTGAATATATTGGTTGAACTACTTATAATTTTCATTGGCAATTCAGTAACAGAATAAGTCATTTTACTAGGTGTGAGCCAACTCAAAGAGAACATGACCAAGTGCAAGTTCACTAGGTATTTAAAATAACCTACAGAACTTCCCTGGTGGCATAGTGGTTAGGATTCTGGGCTTTCAGTGTGGTGGCCTGGGTTCAATCCCTGGTCGGGGAAGATCCCACAAGCCCTGAGGTGCAGTCAAAAAAAAATTAAAAATAAATAACCTACAGATTAAGGCTATGTTTTTATAGTCCACAAAATGTTACAGTCCATATATTCAGAAAAACATTTTGTTTATGACATATGCATGAATGAGATGTATATATGGATAAATGGGTATAAAGTTGTGAAAGATAAGGCAAATTTTAAACTTTTGACCACAGTTGAAACTTTCAGATTTCAAAACAAAATTTTAAATATTTAGTTTTTTGATAAATGCACCACGGTTATATAAAATGTTAACACTAGGGAAAACTGAGTGAGAGATACCCAGGAACTTTCCATACTTTACAACTCTTTTGTAAGTTTCATATTTCAAAACAAAAAGGTTGTTAAAAAAGTCTAGTCTTAAATATACTAGAAACACTTATTCAGAGTTTTATTGGTGTATGGATAATATATTAATGATATTACATACAGAAAGACAGGGAAAATAGTTTGAATGTGACTCGTTTTTAGTCATTCACATTCAGCCTTATCAACTTTACCTCAAGTCAGAGTATATCACCTCCCAACTTAGATACGGTTACACTCAGCATTTAAACTAAATAGCAGGAACACTGAGATATCGAGGACTCACTATGTGTCAGGAAATGATAAAGTCCCACCACCTCTCTGCACCGGCTCCAGGCTGTCTTAGAGAAAGCACACCCTACATTCACAAGCGGTGATCTACAGCTTCAAAAGGCAAGTGTGGAAGGAAATATTTAATCCAAGGATTCATTAAAATGTTGAAAAAAAGAACAACTATTTCAGTTTTCCTTATAGCCCAAGTATTTTCCTACCTTCTTTTTCGCAATTGAAGCTACCACCATTTCCCCAGATGCCCAAGAGAAAAACTAGTTCGGATTAACGTGTGATTTTTGTAGCGCACATGTGGGTTTGTTGTTTATGTTGGGCCACTCCTCTCCATGGAACCCTCCAGTTCAGCTTGCTCTTGATCTGCACTGTCCAGCATCGGCTTCCGCATAGTCCCTACCTGTTGTCGTTGCTCATACAACTCATTCCACGCAGACCATCAGCTTTGTCTAGTGCATGTCCATGTCTCTGGACCTTCTTTGAAACATACACACCCCGCAACATACATACAAACGTATTCAAGGATTTTAAGGCCCAACGCTGAACTCTGCTTCTACTCAGTTCAACAAATCAAAAGCATATTTTACTCTAGGCTGTAGACTAAACACTTTTTTTTTTTTTTGGCCACACCGCGGGGCATGTGGGATCTCAGTTCCCCATCATGGATCCAACCCGCTTCCCCTGCATTGGAACGTGCGTTGGAAGCGCGGAGTCTTAACTGCTGGACCACCAGGGAAATCCCTAAACACTTTTATTCACAGAGAATTAAGACCAAATTCCTGCACTTGCAAAAACAGCGGGGGAACTGGCCATCTAACATTATATATATTTTTGGTATTGTCCAAATTTGGTCTATTTTAGTCCAAATGGACTGTGAATTTTCTAGATCTGCTCTACACACCTCTTTTCCCTTCATTTAAAATGCCTACCCTTTCTCTCTCATTTTCTTTACAATTATCCAGAAAGATTGATCTGAAGGATCTCTGTTGTGAATTTTTCCCTAAACCATGCAGCAACAAATGATCTCCTCACTTTCTTTTAAAGAAAACTTTTTTACACTATTACTACATGCCCTATTATGTTTCAAGATGCAAGAGGCTTGCCTTTACAGTTCCCTAATACCACTGATTTAATGCTCCTTACAGAATTACTCGTGATGCTGTCTGTGAATACTAGCTTCCAAAGACATTCAAAGGTTGTTCCTGTGTTTTGTTGATGAGGACCACTCCTGCAAGACTTTGAATGTGCGGGGAAATGTCAACCACAGTTGCTTTCCCCCTTAACAGTAAACAGTTAAATTTACTGTTGGGAATTTTATGTTGTGAACTTAGAACAACACATCTTCCGGTCGTGTCTCCTCTTGAACTCTTTAGGATATAACCACTAAACTTTCAGAGTGTGATCTCCTTCAATGTTGACTTCACCCTGCCTCTTACACACCACCACCAGAGGCAGGATTGGGGAAGGGCCAGGGACAGAGCAAGGACAGCAGCCATATTTGTGCCAAAATGTGCATTCTACCCCCACTCGGTTTAAGACCATTCATGAGAACATGACCTCACCACATTGAGGAGAAGCAAGAGAGGACATGTATCAGAAAGATCCATAGGTGATGTAGAGCAGATGTCTTGGAAACCCTCAAAGGAGATAGGTGCAGCTACCCTGGAGTCTGGAGGTATGTCTGGCTGGTGACACGGAGCCTGCCAAGTGAGTAGCACCTTGGCTGGAGGGCACACAGGGCAGAGGAAGCCTTTCAGCACTTCGGTCTCTCCTAGTGCTGTAGACCAGAGGTGGCACCCTGAAGGAAACGTGGACAGGTGAGAGGGCTTGCAAGAGCTCAGACATATGGCTCAGGACCCTGGAGCCAGCCATAGTTGGTGGCTAGCCCAGAGCCTTGAACTGGTCCTATGTCCAACATTAGTGGGTCACCAAAATAAGGCGTATTAGTGAGATCGATTCTGACTGTGCAATTGTGCACGATCTCACTAAAGAAATGCTTCTCGAAGTGATGCCATGGTGCCCTCCTGGATCTGTCCTGACCATGGGGTCCCAGAACAAAGCTATAAACACGAGCCTCGGGATTCTTAGGGGCATCTGGTCAACTCCACATGGAACAGGACTAGAGGGTTGGAGAGTAGGGAGAAGGGACTGATCAATAGGAATCCTTTTCTAGGCTGTGAGTGCCCCTTCTGGAAAGCTCCGTTGACAGATCCCAACACTGGAGGGAGACGGATTTAGAGAATTTTGAGGAAGGTACTCCAAAGGGCAGCAGGGTTAAGGGTACATACAGAGTTCTATCATGAAGAAATTTAAAAAAAATATCTTTCCCCAAAGTGGTAATAGGAAGAGGTTAAACCAAGCGTAATAAGGTATCTTTCCCAGTTTTACCATTGTTTAAATTACCCCATCTCCCCTGGGGCAGAGTAAGTGTTAGGGAAAGAATTCAGGAGAATTTAGGGAACATCTCTCCTTATGGAAATGCAAGAAAAGTGGGAAAACTGTTTGACCCTATAATAGAGATAGCTACCTTTTCCTTCAGCCACCAAGACGAAATTTTAAAAGTTCATGTACTTCTCCTCTCACCTGCTAATACCTTGGTCCCAATAATCGGAAGTGAATCTCAAAGCAACATGTATGTAATGAAGAACGTTTCCTTCACCCTCCGCACTCTCCAATCCTTGTTCTCTTCTGATCATCTTATAAGTAATGCCTATGAAACTGGCTCACTTAAATCATAATTTTTAGCTCCCTCGCCGCTACCCGTCTGAAGGTTCAGATACCTCAGTTGAGGTATTTGAACATCTTCCGTTCCTTACAGAGACTTTGTCTTTGGCCCTTGGAGCTTCTCTGGGTTCTCGGGCAGCAGCGGGGGCTCCAGCTGTTTGGATGGGAAGGAGGAGAGGACTGTGTCGGTGAGTTTATTTGGAAGGACATACAAAGCAGAGCAGGCTAAGGGCTCTGGGGAAAAGAGTTCTATGAGGACCGAAAGGAGACTAGGGGTCCATAGGGAAGGAGGGGTGGGGGGTGAGAAGAGAGACATATAGGTAGAAAACAGGCTGATTCTGGGTATAAATTAGGGTTCAGGGATGAGCATTTCCCTAAACATAGAATACAATAGAGAAAATACCTAGTGAAAAAAAAATTACAGCTTTATTTTTAACCATATAGTTAGATCTTATTTCCATAAGCAGAAATATTTAGAGATAAAGAAAATATCGATATCAGATTTCCTTTTCTCCCTACGTAATGCTAAGTAAACTGTTTTGGTTGATTTTCCTCTGAATATACTAAATCAGTGGTTTTCAGTCAGCCTGGGCTGAGGCCCAAGAATGTGCATTTCTAGCTCCTTCCCCAGGTGCCGCTGACACGGCTGACCCAGGAAGGATACTTAGAAAACCACTGAACTAAGCTCGTTGAAACAGCCAAGGCGCTGAGGTCAAGGAAACACACGTTAAAGTAAATGACAATTTGACTATTTTAATTTAAGTTTCTTTTAGCACCTAGACTATGAAAATTAGTTTTTCTTTATATTAATCCTGTGGATATGTTAAGTTATAAACATACTATGACTGCACCACTCAAATATAAGTAGAGATTGCTAACACCAACGGTAAGTGTTGATTGATATCCCATTATGGCTCACGCAGTGACCTTAGCGCTTTAAATTAAGTAACCTCATTCAGTCCTCTGAACTGTATTGGGTATTAATAATGATAATCACTTTGCAGATCAGGCAACAGAATCACAAAGCCACAGGTTAGGGCGAAGGACCCTGGTCGGGCTGATCTAGAGTCTTGTTCTTTTCCACACACTCTTGTTTTGCTTTAGGCAATGAAGCCGACAACATATTCACGTGGGAGTCATGGACATAACCTGGAGCTACTGCTCCTGTTTTTCTAGCAAGAATGTTCCCTGCTTTGGGATATCAGAGGGGGTGGGTGGGTGGTAGTATCACAGTGTAACAGCATGCTGTTAATCCAATAAAAAGCATACGGGGCTTCCCTGGTGGCGCAATGGTTGAGAATCCGCCTGCCGATGCACGGGACACGGGTTCGTGCCCTGGTCCGGGCAAGTGCGGAGCCTGTGCTCCGCAACGGGAGAGGCCACAACAGTGAGAGGCCCGCATACCACAGACACACACACACAGACATACACACACAGACACACACACACACACACACACGCAAAAGCATACAGAGCTGCTGTGCATATTTATATATTTAAACAACACTGGGTATTTTACTCTTACGGTCCATGTTCCGTAGACAATAATAGAGGCTCATTTAAATGTGTGTTTATAGGGTCTGTGGAAAGATCCCAAATGGGGAAGCAGGAGCTATATCTCAGGAATGCATGACAATGCTTTAAATTCCAGTTTGAACGCTAACCTCCTCTCACCAGTCAGGGGAGATCTGTGGTTGAAATCAATCTTAAAACAGAGGTTATTTAAAGCAGAGAAGAAGTAAGATTGAGCCTTTTCCAGTTGGTTTTTAATTAGGAAGCTTTATCATATGCATCATTCTCCGTTGGCATAGGAAGTGAATGTGTACAACTGAAGATTTTTACATCTTCACTCTGTCTCTTCTGTTTAGTTGCCACTTCTCAGGAGTCTTTCTCCGACGCTGCCATCAAAAATGGCCACTCCCCTCCCTCCGGGAACTCTCCAATCCATTCTTCTGCTTTATTTCTTTTAAAATTAATTACCTCTACCTTATATTATATAATTCTAAATTAACTGCCTCTGACCTTAGATTGTAAGCAGGTCTTTGCTCCAAACCAGTACATGGCAAATAACAGGCGCACAATTAAACCAGAATTCTAACTTAAAACTTTGAAATGCCATTTTCTATAAAATTGTCTACACCGTGCTCACTTCAAGTTACAAATATTTATTGCGTGCCTAATGCCTCTGGGCATTCGACAAAGCACTGGGAAGAAAGAAGAATAGGGTGTGCTCCCTGCATTGGAAGTGCGTATACCCCAATAGGCATAGGTATTGTAACAGAATAGTATACACAGTGACCTGTGAATGCTAAGGCCAGTTTCACAGATCAGGAAAGGTTTTTAAGAGTATTTCAAGATAAAATTTGCATCTATTTTTAAACTGCTAAATATGTTTCGAGAGACAATAAATTTATATGTTATATAACTATTATAAATAGCATGCTTTATTCAAATTAGTCCAGATCACATTTTCAAAAGCAAAATAGATTTGTCTCATATACTTTCTTTTAAATACAAAGTTCATTAACTTAAAGCATTACCAAATATGTCTTGGAGCCATCTTCTTATGAGAGTTCCTTAACATCCTTACATACTTCCAACAGAGGTCAGAAAGTCATTTGACTTCTCCCTCTCCTTCAGTTCTCACATCCAAGATATCTTTAAATCATATCCATGGGATCTCCTACGTTTCTTAAATCTATTTTCTCCCTTTATATTCCCAATGCCATTGCCTTCTCTTGAGTTCTCATAATTTCTTTCTAGACAATTCTAACAACTTCCTAACTGATTTCCCTGAACGTAGTCTTCGTCCTCTCTAAACATCTACAGGATGACATCAGAGTGTGCTCTTTAAGTGAGATGAAGCAGATTACATTGATTACCTTGCTCCCTTGTCTGAACTCTTTATCATTCTCCCTACCATTAGGATAAACATACATCCCAAAAGTTTGTCCAAATGTAGACAGTCCAGTTTTACCTCTGTTGTGCTAGTGCGATTATCTGTAGTGTTTCCTTTTGCTCTTAACAAGTATCTGGTTTGGATAGTAAGTTATGTAATTACCCTTTTCATTGCTTTCATTATTTAGTTTGAATTCTATATTTTGAATATATAAAGTCTTCACTCACAATATGAGTCCTTCTATTAGGAGAGACAAGCTTGATCTCACAGCCTGATTTGTCTGTTGTAAAATCTGAGTGCATCAAAATCATGGATTGTGTCTTAAACATTTTTGGACCTCTAATATTCAGTACCATGTTTGGCAGTGAATAGGCATTTAATGATGATTGTCAAATTTTGAATAGTTCTATTTAAAATTAAAGTTTTGTATTAGTGACAGTCTACGTGTATCATCCTTGGATTACTGAGTATAGCCATATGGTTTTTGACCTTCTTTTTAAAATGTGTATTTATTCTTTCACCAAACTGTTATTGACCACCTAATATGTACTAGTTGAGTAATGCCCTGGTAATGCTTGGAGCCAGAGAAACTGAAAAAACAGACATGTAACTAAATAAGAGCACGAGTGTTACAAGAAGACGCTGTAATTAGATTCAAGGTACAGGAAGGGCACAAAAGAGGAAGTGATCAAACATCAGGGAATGGAGAGAAAATAATGGCTTTATGAAAGAAAGGACTCTTGAACAGAATCCTGGAAGATGAGCCATTGTTTCTCTGAGGGACAATTTGGGAGAGTCTATCTAAGGTCTGGGCATGGAGGTACGAAATATGCACACTCGGAAAGGAATAACTATTCAGTAGAACTGGAGGAGGACATAAGAGGAGCCATTGAGGAGGCTAAACAGGTACCCAGAGGCCAAGCCCAGAGAGGATTATTGGCCAGTCCCTATAAACGATGGTCAGTCTCTGAGGTCTGTGAGTTGAGGGAAGGGCACGAGAATTATGGAAATTCGGAAAGAGCGGCCCGATGGCGGTGTGATGGCCATATTGAAGGAGGGAGGTACTTGTCTTGGGCGGCAAAAATTATTCCAGAGATCTACAAAGGTGAAACAGGGTGTACATTTAGACTCCACTCTGGAAAGCAGGAGGAGATCGATGATGGACAAAATATTAAGGAGGGAGATTTGAAGGACTTACTAACTGGATATGAAGAGTGAAGAAAGAGATGATCATCCAGTCAGTTCCAGGTTTTGACTTTGAAGAATTTCGTGTTTGGTGTGTGCTGCCGTTCAACAAAATGAGAGCATCAGGGTGAGAAATAAATTTTAGAGGGGTAATAAATACCCAGAGAAAGAGGAGTCTGTAAAGAAGACCAAGAAGAAAAGTAGGAAAATAGTCATAAAAGTACCATGTTGTAGAAACTCAGGGCTATGGGATTTCAAAGTGTAGAGAATTATCAACAGTTAAAAATGCTATAAGCTGGCCTTGGATTGTAAGGACTGAAAAGCATAAGAAAATATTAAGATATACACAGCTGAGTTCAGTAGTGCCTTTGACAAAACCTTGGCATAATGTGGAAACGTTTATTCAGCTACAACCCACGTTTATTGGAGTTCGTTCTTCTAGGTTTCGAGTTCTGGGCACGGAACTGGGAATAGCGACCTGTATAAGCGAAGCTCTGTTCAAGGAGTCATGGCTCCAGAGGGCAAGACAAACTTGTCAACCAAGGTAGACACTTGATGGAGCAACCTCGCCTTGATTGGATATAAATGTGTAGCTTTAAAGATGTTCTTTATTGCCTTTAACCATAATATGCCCACTTTCTCTTTCCGATACCTGAACGGAATCTGGGTAGAAATGATAAGTTTCTGACACATTTCAGTTATTAAATTTAGTCCAGGAGATGTTAAAGCTTCAGTAGCATGACCACTTCAAACTGCCTCTTCCCCCACATTAGGTCAGACCTGTAGCTCCAAAGACCTGTAGTGAGAAGAGAGAGGATGGTGTCTCTGGAGATACCCCGCCTTCCCTGGCCTTTGGAGTGTGCAGAGATGAATTCAGACACTGGTTGCCTGTACATGGTGTGTGCACATCCAAGGCCCATTTGTTTTCTTCAGAGTCTATCAGTTAATTGTAGCCTTTGCCAACACTGGGCTCTCTGCATAGCATTTGTGGGCAGCGTCACTTATTCCTGGTCTCTTTTCCTGATGGAGGAGAGGTGTCATCCCTCACGTGATAGCCCTACTCCGCATGCCTCATTAGTGACTCTCTCAGGAGCCCTATAGCGCCCTCCCGCAACCTCTGTGCTCCATCACGGGAGACATAGGAAGTACTGGAGTATGATCTCACTTGCTGTGGGGCTGCTGCAGGGAACTGTAATGGAGAGATGCTTATCCAAGTGTTCTCAGGCACACACCACCACTGTCCCTTCAAGGACTTCAGGTGGCATGTGGTTTCCGCCTTCAGAAATGTCTAAATCAGAAACTGGCTCCGGTCACCATGTCTACATCCCCCTCTTAAATGGATCCGTGTCAGAAGTCAATTTTGTTGGCCGCACCAGGTAAATCTGTAGATCCTGTAGCTCAGCAACCATCCAACAAGGGCAATAGACACAGCCTCTTGTTCTGGACATCTTTTCTTGGAGCAAGTTCCAACTTAGCTGTCCAGATCTCTCCTTATCTCCATGATATAGAATTAAAAGAAATAGATTTTCTTTAAGTAAATTCTGGAGAAAAGTGTCTAACCTGAGTTGTTGGTGAATCTCTTTAGAATGTGGGTGCTGGCACTGTTTATTCTTCAGTTTGGGGTCTTTGACAAAATTCTGGGAATATGGGAAAGTTACAGTCAATAACCTGTTAAAGAAACGCTTCTAAAATGCTATGTTCTGTATAATGATGTATGAAAACTATAAGCATATACCATCTATAAAGAATAATACTGAGGAGGTGGTAAGTAAAAATAGGGAAAACAAGAGGAAAGAAATTATGCAAATCAGAATAAGATTCCCAGCAAAAGGCAAGTCGGAGTTGGGTTTTCAAGAATGAGTAGGAATTCACTAAGGAGATTATGGTGTTCATGCTAAGAATATTCTTTTAATAATCCATTCTGGCTACTCTGTGTAAAGCGGAATTTAGGTATGCGGGATAATATTGTATAACTTAGTTCTCGGAAGCATAAGCAGGGCCATGAATTTGGGATGCTCTGTCACTCTCATTCTCTCTGTGTGGCCAAACGACATTCCCTTTGATTCTTCTCTTTTCTCGCTGTAAATGGGCCTCTTGGCTCACTCAATCTGCTTGGCCATGGCTAATCACGGCTACCTCAACAGGAAAACCAGACTGACCTTCCAGTCTAGTTCTCCAAGGACAACTGACTAGCGAGCTGTCCTTCTCTAAAATTCCCTGAAGAAAAATGCTGACTACCTGGACAGATGCCACGAATCCACTCCTAATCCAGTTACATAAGGCCAATCACTAGAAAGCAGCATAAAGGGGTTCATGGGAGGAGGTTGTGGACCAAGAAAAGTCTCTGCTAAGAGGCGTGCATAGCAAGGAAATGGCCAGGCAGCGTTCAGCCAAGAAGAAAAGGAACCTCAAACTAGTGAAGGATTTCGGCTTAGGTGTAGGTTTAAGGAAGTTCATTGTGTGTTTGTATGTTTCCCAATAACTTGGGAACTCCAGGTTAGACAGGGTTTCACTGCTAAAGAAAATTTAGGGGACCCAAAAGGATAATGTTTACAAAGTTATGTTTTATTTCAGGAAAGTGGTGCAGTATAGCAACGTTAGAAGAAGTAAAGCATCTGAGCCAAAGACTGTCCCCTGACAAGGGGTCCAGAGAGGTGAGGTGTGAGCTCCTCTCCTTCTCCCTTTAAACCAGTGAGGATAAACAAACAGGGGGCATGAACATCACCAAGTTTCACAAATGTTTTATGAACACTCTGCCCCATAATAGCTAATTCCACTGACCCTGGAACTGGCCTTCGTGGTTGGGCTAGAGTAGGAGATCTACCTGCATGTCTCTGACACCTAGTCAAGGCCTGAAATGTGGTGATGAGTAGTAGTGTTGTGTAACCATGAGGGTGAGAGAAGTTTCCGAGCGGGTTGTATCAGCTTGTCAATATTGTTCATTAACAACTATGAGTTCAACTAGTTTCCGCCTAGTCTCCGTGAGACCCCTGAAGTGTTATGCCATTAGGGATGGTTACGTAACAAGAATATATCTACATGACCAGCAAAGTATAAGAAGCGTGACCTCGATTCCATATTACACGCCCTGGTTCAGAGGAATTCTGTGTCCAAGTAGGTGGTTCCTAATCCAGGAGAGGCGGTAGACAGCCCTTACAGGGGGGATGACGGTGGGAGCCTGCACTTGACCTTTGTGGACCCCTTATTGGAAGACAGTCTTTGCTCTGATGAATACACTTACTTTACTGTTCTTGCTATGTTGTATCACTTTCCTGCAATGAAGCATACATTTATAAATATCATTTTAGGTTCTGTAAGGATTTTCTGGCTGCTACAGTTGGTAATAATATTTATTGAATTTTACCCGAGTAGTAACAGTTTAGCTATTCTAAACACGTGCATATTTATGGTACCTAAAGCATAAAGCTTTCCAATAGTGTGTACATTTTTAAGGTTGGCTGATAAACTGGTCTGGACTGCTCCTAACCCTAAGAGCATAATCTACTGGATAGTCAGTGTCAGGTAGATATGAGGCTTGGGGAAGAAGGTTTTTGTAGATAAGAGAAAAAATACTTGCTTATCCTGGTGATGGCACCATCGTGAAAGGTCTTGAGCCAGTAGTCTTATATGGAGTTATTACTCTGGGGAAAAAAATCTGACTTTCACCACTTGAAATGTTATTCTTTCTTGTGAACATTTCATGTTGACTGAGAAAGTTGCTGGAAGTGGCCATTTTTCATTCTGATCACTTCAGGTCTAGCTTTAAATCTAGCATCGTGAATTCAGTATGTTTACTGCTGGTTCCTCTGAATTCAACATATTCCCTGGATAAAAACCGAATGGCACTTTGTCCCGTGGGAGTCGTTCATATTGGAAGTAAACACTGAGTGTTAATGCATGTCAAATCTCCTCTTGCCACTTTGAGATTTTTAACACCTGCTAGCTCTGAAAGTTAAAATGTGAAATCAGGTGAAAAACACTCCAGTGCTTTTAAAATTTAAATCTCAAGGAACTGAGGACATAGTTCAAGAATTTTAAAAGTTCAAGTGTTTTGTCAATAAATAATAAAAAGGAATTTGTTGTCTTAAAGAAGGACGACAAATAATGTGATACAGCGGAAGCATTCGAGCAAGGGCTCTATTAAATGACTGAAGCCAGTTCAAAGAAACATTAGACCTATGTATGAATGTACTTGACTGTTTCTGAAAAGAGTATGAGTTAAAATTTTTCTCAAAAATTGACACTAAACTAAATGTCAAACACAAATGAGGATTTAATTTGGTATTCTTGATGTAATCATGTACTTTAACTTAGACTGTATGCCAGTTAAAAATCTACGGTGAGACCAGCCATTTTAGAAACTAATATAGCTGAGGAAATTATGACAGTTGTTATGAATTCCTACTGATGCCCATAAATACATGTACTTATATACATGTGTGTATATTTATATGTCCATATACACTTACAGATATATAGATGTATTGCAAAGCTATATGTTCCATGATTTTAAAAAATGACTATACATTAGTAGGAAAGCAACTCGAGCTTTTCACAGATCTTAAAAAGAAGCATTTGAGAAATGAATAAAGAGGAGAAGCAAGACGGGGGTGGGGGGGGAAGGGAGGAAGTAGGAGGGAGGTGGGAAATGCCCCTGGGATAACAGTGTGATAACTTGGTGCGTTCTGAAAATGTTATGTAATAGAGAAGTGACTCATGTTGGCAACTACAAATTGGACTCACAGTTTCATGTCATGACTGTGCTACGTACCAACCAGGCTAGAAATGCATTAATAGAAAAAGCACTGGGATGGGAGGCAGGAGATCTGGCTCAGATCCGGGACTGACACTTGAAGTCCTCTAAGGACTCAGTTTCCTCATGTTCCAAGTAAAAGAAAGAAAGTGACTAATGATTCATACCTCAAAATTTAATGTGAGGGTTAAATGCTATAATGAAGCAATGAGAATATTGCCTGCTGTCAGTGAGTGTTCAAGAAATACTATCCCTTCTCTTTTTCCCTATGAGAGGTGGTGGGTTCTTAATCTGTACATTTTCTTGATTGTTTTACATCCAGATAGGGAAAGGCAAGAAACGATCTCAGGGTTTTTTTAAATCTGTGATTTAGAGAAAACATGTTTTCAATCAAATTATCCTTGAGCATTGACTGTGCTATACTAGATAGTGAGAGCGTTAGTTTTCAGACTTTTGTGCAGGAATAGTAAAACAGAATTCTATACGTCGATACGTTTAAGCAGAATTTCCACTGAGCAGTTCTAAAAGAATTAAACTTTTTTGTTTAATTCTTATTTTTAATTTTTAAATCAGTTCAAATCAGTTAATTCAAATTTTTAAATCAGTTACTGAGGCAGAGACTAAAGATTACTTTTTCTTGCCTCATTGAAAGAACTACAAAAATAACATTTAAAAAATACTAAAATATTATTTGCATTTGATTACTTAATATGTTTAACATTAATTATTTTAGGTATCAGATAAGACCAATAACCTAAAAAGTTTGTTGATTCAATCTGTTTTTTATGTTCCTGAGATAAACTTTTTGTAAACTATTCTCTAATTTTATTTTCACTAGATCAGAGTAGTCTTAACTTTGTTTTACCTAAATCACTCAGTAGATTGATAAAGTTTTAGTCAGGAAAACGGGGACAATAGTCAGTTTTCAACAGAGGATATTTAATATAAGAATTGGTTAAATTGTATTGAAGGGCTGAAAAAGGACATAATACGATCGCACAAAGACTACTGAGTGCAAGAAGCAGGTATCGCTCCCGAGACTGGGGCCACAAAGGCCAAAGTTTGGAGTTCTGGGAACCTAAAATCTGAAAGCAGTCCTCCCGCCGAGTTGGCATTCACGCTTCTGAGGAGATGGTGCCACCAGGCTTGTGCTGGCATCACAGGAGCTCAGAGCTGCGATCAGACCCATGAGGAAATCAAACCCGCCAGGAGGAAGCACTGCCTAGTGGCTTAGTGGGAGAGGGTGCTGCCCTCCTGCTCCTGGAAACCCAGAGGCAAGCAATGAGTTTGGTTCTGGAAATTAAGAACAAAGCTAGAGATGAGGACCGATTGCTGCCGCTGGAATGAATGAAGATGGCTGGAGTTGGGTGACACTGACGACAGCATCAAGTAAGAAGGGTCAAATCCCTTCTCCCCAGCATCTACTATGCCTCTAAGGTCCCCATTTGGCCGAATCCAAACAGAAAGTCAGCAGGCAAGGGAACGTGATCTGTGGATCCTAGCCTCCGTACCAGAGAAAAAAAGAAAGGAAAAATAAACTTGGACTTAACAGCAGTAGCTTTGTACCTGGTAGAGTGACACTTCATAAGTTTAGCAAAATCTTTATCGTCACTTTTTTCAGCAAATTTAGTTACCCAGGTATTAATGTGTGCTTCTTTTGTAATACTCTATCAACAAAGAATTGGGTATCTGGTATTCATGGAAAACAATGTTGTCCTATAATTTCAATTCAATGTTAAATATCTTGATTTAAATACAATCAGAGAACTGTTGAATTATCATCTGTTCAATGGATTACTCAAATATGAGGATCTAGTGCTAAAGTCAACATTAGTTCTGATAAATTATTACTTTTTATCAAAACTCTATAAATATTCATTAATCAGATATATCTTCTTTTAGGACTCTGTAAAATGATGAATAATTTATTATTATAAACTATTATTAATAAATTATTATTATTACTATCATCTGTGCAAATACTCTGCTTTGGTGTTTGTTTATACAGCAGAGTCCTGTATCCTGAATCTGCCCAATGTTGAAATCAAGCTCCCCTATTTACTGCATCCAATGCTGGAAAATGTGATAGTGATTCGATTAGGCACATAAATCTATGATTTTAGTATATAAAGAAACTAGCCCTTCATGTTGGCAACATTTTTCCTGCTTCTGTAATCATCTCTGTTCCTGGTGTCTCTTTTTAGCACCTATGAGGCTGAATTTATTTTAAAGTTTCACTTGAATCACAATTTTGTCACTGAATATACATAGCAGAACACAAAGCACATTCTAACACAGTTGGAAGGATAGGAAATTTGAGAAATATAGTATAAAATTAACACAATAACCAGAGTATTCTCATTTTCCCCAAGGAATACATGAATCTGCACCCTGCTGAGAGCTGACATCCAGTATTGGATGTCAGCTCTCACATTTTCATTTTCCTTTCAGCATTTCCAATAATTTTGTCTTTGAAAAGTGTTTTTGCCAGGATTGACAGCTGCAGAACCGAGTCTGGGGAATAAACAATCCAACATCCAGGTAAAAAGAATGAAGAAAGATGAGTGAGTTCTTCAAAGTTGTTCTTTACTATTCTGATGTTTCTTCACCCTATAAAAATGAACAATTTTATCGTCTGGATAAGTTTGTTTTATTAATAGGAGAGTAAGAATAATAAAAACCAGTAAAGTAGAAAACTGCATGAGAAAAGGGAAAGAATTAAATGCCTGAACCAATCTTCTTCTAATGAAAATTTTAAATAGCCAAACAGAATGATACAATATTTTTATTGAAGTATAATTGATTTACAATATTATATTAATTTCAGGTGTATAGCACAGTGATTCAATGGACTCTATAAATTATAGTCCATTAAAATTATTAGACGATGATAGGTATAATTACCTCTGCTTTACAATATATCCTTGTTGTTTATCTATTCTGTACACAGTCATTTGTATATCTTAATCCCATACCCCTAATTTGTCCCCCCATTGGTAACCGCTAGGTTGTTTTCTATATCTGTGAGCCTGTTTCTGTTTTGCATATACATTCATTTGTGTTATTTTTTAGATTCTACATGTAAGTGATATCATACGGTAGTTGTCTTTCTTTGTCTGACTTATTTCTCTAAGCATAATTATTCTCTACGCCCATCCACGTTGCTGCTATTGACAGTATCTCACTCTTTTTTATGACTGAGTAATATTCTGATACACACACACACACACACACACACACACACACACCACATCTTATTTATTTGTCTGTTGATGGACACTTGGGTTGCTTCCATATTTTGGCTTTTGCAAATAGTGCTGCTACGACCATTGGGGTGCAGGCATATTTTCAAATTAGTGTTTTTATTTTTTTCCAGATATACCCAGGATTGGAATTGCTGGCTCCTGTGGCAGTTCTATTTTTAGTTTTTTGAGGACCCTCCATACAGTTTTCCATAGTGGCTGCACCAATTGGCATGCCCACCAACAGTGTACAAGGGTTCCCTTTTCTCCACATCTTCTCCAGCATTTGTAAACTTCTTGATGATAGCCATACTGACATGTGTGAGGTGTTATCTCGTTGTTGTTTTGATTTGCATTTCCCTAATAATTTTTTGAATAATATTTTGGATCAAAATCAAAATAGCATTTAAGTCATCTCACAAATGCAGCAGTCTGCCTTTAGGAAGCTTTTGGAGCAAATTACCAGGTTTTCAAGATAAGTACTGTCAAAATCAAAGCAGAACCCTGGTCCCTGGCAGGATTCCCTTGGGTAAGTGGACAGTTTCCTGCAAAAGGAAACGTTGGAATCCAAGGAGAGACTGAATCCTGTAAGCTGGAAATCAAGGGGTGAAGAAGTGCTTGGGAACCTCCTGGGTCCTTCCCCTGGACACATATGCCAGGCACCAAAGATAAAAGAAAGAGTGGGTCTCATTTGTTCAATAAATAACCATTGTATGAACTGAATATTTAGTAACACATAGGTCCACAATCAGAATTTCAAAGCCCAGAAAAATACATGTAAAAGATGAATGCCTTAGAATATAAAGGACGCTCTCTATCATCCTATTTAGCAGTGGACGTGCACACCTTCTATTGAGTTGTCTGGACGGTTCGGAAATGAAAGTCCTACAGGATAGAAAGTTTAAGAGTTAATGGATGCTTTTGATCTTCCAGCTGGTTATAATAAGGGTGGTGAAATCAGACAATACATTCTTTACAACCTGATTATAGTTCAGTTCTTCAAATTCTCAGTCCTAAACACCAAGGATTCTTAGGTTAACCTGTCCACCACACGTTTTTCAAGAATGAGAGCTGAAATGATGTCATATGATATCGGACAGAATGGTTTTAGAGCCTTAAATTCAAGCCTTGAAACATTATTTTTGGTTGTGCATTTTTATTTTAAAATATTCGTAGTGCCAGTTTTTGTTCTTTACCCCCAGATTTTATTCTCCACCCTCTGAAGCCTGAAAAATACAACACAAGCACTTATGAAGGAGGCGATGCACTGGTGCTAATTCTATGTATTTTATCCCCTGGCATATTTAATTATGAGAGAGGAGACGAAGGGATTAGTATGTGTAGGAAAATTACAGCCTCCACAACATCCACTGGGGTGATACTGGCTGGTTAATCTTGGACCAGTCCCATAGTTTCTATGAACTTCAGATTTCCTGGGAGAAGTATGGTGACAAGGCTCTTGTGTAGCTACGTGGTTTTATTTGAAAAGATGAGTAGCATCCTGAAGTGTGTTATCTAGAGCTACCGTAACAAAGTGCCACAGAGTGGGTGGTTTAAATAACAGAAATTTATTTCTCACTTTTCTGGGGCTAGAAGTCTGAGATCAATGTGTCAGAAGGGTTGGTTCCAGCTAAGGTCTCTCCCCTTGGCTTACAGCCGGCTGTCTTCTTCCAGTGTCCTCACACCGTCTTCCCTGTGTGTGTGTGTGTGTGTGTGTGTGTGTTTGTATCCTAACCTCATCTTCTAATAAGGCCACCAGTTATATTGGATCAAGCCCACTTCAATGATCTCATTTAAACTTAGTTACCTCTTTCGGATGGCTATGTCCAACTACAGTCGTATTCTGAAGTGCTGGAGGTTAAGAGTTCAACATACAAGTTTGGGAGGGACGTGATTCAGCCCATAACACTTGGGATATTAATTCTACTAGCTGTTAGGGCCTTGGTAAACGAAGGCCAGTATTTTAGAAAGAGAAAGTCATGAGAAACAAAAAGACAAAACTGAAAGAGAGAAAGGTTAGGGTGAAAAGAGGGAAAGAAAAATCCTGACTAAATGACAGGCTGCCTAATTAGGTAAAGCTTCTGCATTCTATCCTCTGTATTCAGAGAGATTTCTGTATTGCTCTTTACCTACATTAAAGGTCTCAATATGTCTATCAGAATACACAGTTCACATATGGGAAATTTCTTCATGATGCCTTCTCTAAATCCATAGAAAAAATAAATTTTCATTTCTGGCAAGCGTGCAGAAGCTCAACACCATTCCGGCACTGATAGAATAATTCGAAAGGATTTTAGATGAGACCTGTCATATTATTACCATCTCTAATTAGCACTCTAAAAGGTATAACATTCTTTCTATGCAATTAAGCTGTACTCAGAAAGGTGTTAAATCCATTTTTTCTTGGGGAGAGGAACGATGTGGAAGAAATCTTGGGAAGTAGGATAATAGTAATCATGAGGGTATAAATCATCCAGGCCCAAAAGCCAATGCTTTAATAGAAAAAAAAATCATGTAAAAAATAATTCCATGGATGTTAGTAATTAGTTATTATAAGCAAGAATCAATAGAATACATGTTCTGCAGTGTCCTCTTGTTTGAGCAGGAGGTAAAGAGCATGCTCCTCTCTGATAGGGAAAAGTGACTTTATCTAGACGTTTCTCCTTGGAGAGCAGTCTCTCAGATTCTGACCCTTTCCGCAATGGAGAGAAGCACTTACCTTGCTGCACTACTGCTTTCCTCTGCCACTCTGCTATCGGTCGTGTTTAGGCCATGATAATAAAAGATGCCTGAGAAACGCTGCTCATCTTCAGATAAGTCTCTGTGTACCATTGCAACATGCATCCCATAGCTTTGTAATAAAGATAGGGGACCCTCACCACTGGCAATGTCGTCAGTCAAGATTTTAAATTTCCTGAAGAAAAACAGTGTATTTTAAATACACTTAATGTTAAACAACTCTTTTAATTACAGACATATATATATGATTATTAACTAGATATTGTATATATACAAACGTTGAAAGCTCTTCAGCTGTTTCAATTGATGCAGCTGGCAGTACTGATGCAATCTGATAGATTTTGGGGGAAGCTATTCTAATAGAGCTGACTTTATGATAGGGAAAGGAAGAGAATTGTCTTGGACAAAATAATTTTTAATGTCTTTAAATATTTTCATCTCTGACAACTTTTGGCTCTTCTAATTTGTTTCAAATGTTCAAACTTCCTTAGATGTCTAGTGTAAAAGACAACAGCATATACTATGTACATGTTGTGAATGGTTGACTCTACCTCCTTCAGCTTCACTCTCGATGCCAATCATTTCTTAAAGTTTTAATTTTACAGACAATAAAATTGAATGGTTTTATATAAATTATTTTGAGAAATTAGTAATATATACAAGATACTCTTGGGCCAATACTCCTTTGTTTCTAAGTAAAAAAAAATTTTTTGTTGCTTGACCTTTGTCTTGGTGTTTTTCTGCTTAACTGGAAAAGTTTTTATAACCTCACTGTCTTTTTCCTAAAGTTAGTGGCTCTTCTATGTCCAGAACTAAAATCTGTCCCTCACTTCTGCAAGCATTATTTCACCATATGCAGCATTTGTCTCAGGAGAAGAGCAGTAAAATGATTGATTAGCCTGGTTTTTTTTCCCTAAAATATGTGTTATAAGTTAAGTAGAATCAGTTCTTTCACATACCATCAAAATAATTATTTATATACATTATTTCAGTCCATTTTCACTAAGTTGTGAGGTTGGTATAGATAACCCTTATCTTTTCAAGAGCAAAGAGCAAGCGGAGAAAAAGCTCAATATGGAGACAACATGGCTCATCGTTTACTAGTTGTGTTACATATCACATAATGAGGAAGTGACTGGGCTTCCCTGGTGGCGCAGTGGTTGGGAGTCCACCTGCCGATGCGGGGAACGCGGGTTCGTGCCCCGGTCCGGGAGGATCCTACGTGCCGCGGAGCGGCTGGGGCCGTGAGCCGTGGCCGCTGCGCCTGCGCGTCCGGAGCCTGTGCTCCGCAACGGGAGAGGCCACAGCGGTGAGAGGCCCGCGTACCGCAAAAAAAAAAAAAAAAAAAGTGACCTTAGATAACTACTTCATCAGAAATTTAACTTGGAAAATGGCGTAAATCTTTTTGTGTAAAATGCAGGAACATTCATACAGCTGTATAAAACAGCATAAAATACATTTCTTTGAGAATATGACTTCTTTCTTTTCTAAGGATGTATTTCTAGCAGTGAATTGCAGTCAAAGGTATGGACATATTGAATGGTTTTGATATATATATATATTTTAAAATTTTTTTTATAAAAGGTAATTTTTAATAGAGTCAACAGGTTATCTCATGTTGCTGGACATACTGATATTTTTTTTTCCTTTTTCTTATATTCATTTGTGTACTTTAATGAGCATATACTTTTCATGTAACAACAAAAAATAAAGGAGAATTATATTTATAGACTATCATTTCAGTCTGTCCTATCATGGCAATCCATTGATTTTTAACATATCTTGAGAGTGCTTTTTAATTATTTAAATGTTTCCTGCAGGTTAAGACCATAATCCAAGATGATCAAGAAGACTGAATTCTCAATTAATCGATCGTTGCTAAAGACTCTCATACAGAGATAAACTGAGACATTAAACAGAGGTCCCTTTGATATTAAAAGCACCTGGCAAATAACTCGACTACTTTCTTTACTGTATATAACATCTGCATTATGTGTATATGTGTGTATGTGTATTATATTTTTATGTCTACATCTTGATGATCTTGTAAGTATATGCTATTTCCTTACTTGAAAATCAGCTGCACACATTTGAGTAATATCAGTTAGATTTTTTATATAAATCAGTTTTTCCTTTTTGATGATTACATTATGTGAAGATGTCTGAGTATTATTTTTTCTTTCTTAGACATGTATTTGAAGACATATCTATGAAACATCTAGATTTCCTGTAGAAATTGGAGATTTACATATTTAGGCAGTCTATTTCTGCACTTTAAATTTTGGTAATGTAAAATGAAAATACACAACTTTGTTTTTTAATCATTTTCATAAGTTTAATAGCCAGTACTATTTTAAAAATCCTTCTTTGTGGTAATCTGATTACTTGGAGTTTCTTCTTATCCTGATCTAAAAAACTAAAACAGAAACTGAAAGCATTTAGTCCAATATTTTAAGGAGGAAAGTTAAGGGGAATTTAAATGGAAATAGGCTCAGAAAAGAATCTGTGAGTTAAAGAACAATCATTGTTTACCATAGAGAAGTTGATTTAAAAGGAACTCATTCATAATACTTTATATATGAAAAAATTATTAGACTGAATATATAGACAAGTTCTTGTCCTACTTTTGTGAAGATAATAGAAAAAATTCGTTATATTACTAAAAAGTAATAAAAATAAATTGAAAATAGACAATTGATTAAATACATGATACAGGGTAATATATTTAGGCAAAATGATATTACAACTGTGTGTTTACATGGATATGTTTTGATGTTAATGTACTTATCAAGTAACGATTAAGAAATAATTTCTTATTTTCTTGTCTTTCTTAATAATATAAATTTCCAATTTTAGGTGGGATAACTAGCTTTCAAAATATTGGTGATGTGGGGCTTCCCTGGTGGCGCAGTGGTTGAGAATCCGCCTGCCGATGCAGGGGGCACGGGTTCGTGCCCCGGCCCGGGAAGATCCCACATGCCGCGGAGCGGCTGGGTCCGTGAGCCATAGCCAAACATTAGTGATGTGCTTTTTATATAGTGTTGAAGAAAATTTCTTAAATGTCACTTCATACTGTTAAATTACCTACAGAGGAAAGTATATCAGATGCCTTGATAATTATGGTATCATAAGAAACATAGTCCTTTTGCTAATTTGTTATGATCCGTCTGTTTATGAAGGCATTAAAACTTCAGTTTAACACATCATACAAAAACATTATTAATTTTCCTGAAATGTTTCTTCATCCAGTTATTTTGTGCCTTTCTGCACACAGATGCTGTTGAAAAGTATAAGTCAATCTGTCACTGTCCCATCAGTCTGTCCATTCTTCACTCAGCTGGAACAGGAGAGGCTGAGTTTATCTCTGAACTGGATATTCATTCTGAAGCCTTCAGGGTTGCTGTCACAATGAGTCTGGCACACTTGGAACACCATTTGTTGTATCATTTTATTGTTCTCCCTTAGAAAATTAACATAATTCAAACAGAACTCTGCCACCACCCCTTTAAAAAAAACCAGGTTCCAGGAATGTAAAACTATCAATAAAGACAGTGATATATTTCTATTTCTCTAGTTTTGCAGGCTCCTGAAGCAAACTGCCCTGAGTCATGTTGTTAGTGTAACCTACACATTAAGGATAGCAAAGAGATATTGGCAGATTTTCCGCTAATGACCTCTATCGATGTCTCTTGACTCCCCAACAACTTCCATCCCTGGTTGGAAATGTTTCACTTGCCATAGTAAGGCAGAGTTATCGATGGGGAGGCATCAGATGCCTCAGGTGTGTTGTGGTGGGAAGGGAGGTTGGGGAGGGCTGGTAATAATGTTGAAAACTCCTGCAAGGAAAAACGTGTTTCCTCGGGCACCCTAAAATATAGAGGCTAGATACCAATAACTGCCACTTGTATTGAGAGATTCCACTGTGCTTGGTTCCTTCCTAAAAAGCATATTATTTATTCCTTACAACAATCACACAAGATGTCATCCCCATTTTACAGATAAGAAAATTAGAGATTACAGGGTTTGGATACTTGCTCTCAGTCCTGCTACCAAGTAGTAGAGCCTAGATAAGTCCCTGCATTTAACCTGTACCCAATTCCTCTACTCTCTGAAGTCTACCATGCTTACTCACTTCTTGAGTTCATAAATATGCTTTCCCTTCAAATATTAAAGGCATTTGAATTTTTTGTTTGTGTCATTTTTTTTAAAAAAGATACATTTATTTATTTATTTATTTATTTTTGGCTGTGTTGGTTCTTCATTGCTGCACGCGGGCTTTCTCTGGTTGTGGCGAGCGGGGGTTACTCTTCGTTGTGGTCTGTGGGCTTCTCATTGCGGTGGCCTCTCTTGCTGCAGAGCACGGGCTCTAGGCACATGGGCTTCAATAGTTGTGGCACGTGGGTTCAGTAGTTGTGGCACACGGGCCTAGCCGCTCAGCGGCATGTGGGATCCTCCCGGACCAGGGCTCGAACCCATGTCCCCTGCATTGGCAGGTGGATTCCTAACCACTGTGCCACCAGGGAAGCCCCTGTTTGTTTCATTTTTAATTTAAAAAATTTTAAAATTGAAGTATAGTTGATTTACAATGTTTCAGGTCTACAGCAAAGTGATTCAGAATATATATATATTCTTTTTCGGATTCCTTTTCCATTATAGATTATTACATGATATTGAATATAGTACCCTGTGCTATACAGTAGATGCTTGTTTTTTTAAATCTATTTTATACATAGTAGTGTGTATATGTTAATCTCAAATTCCCAGTTTATCCATCCCCCCACCTTTCCCCTTTGATAACCATAAGTTCATTTTCTATGTCTGCGAGTCTATTTCTGTTTCATAAATAAGTTCATTTGCATCATTTTTTTAGATTCCACATATAAGTGATATTATATGATATTTGTCTTTGACTTACTTAGTATGATACTCTCTAGGTCCATCCATGTTGCCGCAAATGGCATTATTTCATTCTTTTTTACGACTGAGTAGTATTCCATTGTATCTATATGTCGATGGACATTCGGGCTGCTTCCATGCCTTGGCTATTGTAAATATTGCTGCTATGAACATTGGGGTGTGTGTATCTTTTCAAATTAGTGTTTTCATCTTTTCTGGATATATGCCCCAAACTGGAATTGCTGGATCGTATGGCAACTCTATTTTTAGTTTTTAAAGGAACCTCCATACTGTTCTCCATAGTGGCTGCACCAATTTACATTCCCACCAACAGGGTAGGAGGGTTCCCTTTTCTCCACACCCTCTCCAGCATTTATTATTTATGCACTTTTTGATGATGGCCATTTTGACCAGTGTGAGATGGTTCCTCATTGTGGTTTTGATTTGCATTTCTCTAATAATGAGTGATGTTGAGCATTCTTTCATGTGCCTGTTGGCCGTCTATTTGAACTTTTGGATCCTCAGATGTTTAAACATCTTTTCTATCTAGCTTTAAAGTCTTTAATCATAGAATCTTGCATGTCTTAATATTCTTAGCACCCAAAACCACAAGGATATTTAAAATGATGTCCAACTGAATTTTACATCTTTCACATGGCACTTTCTTGTGGTTACAATTTATGGGCATCTGACATTATTGAGGATATACTACAGTCTTCATAAATACGATGAATACATTGTGCTGGAATAAATGTCCATTATTTTTTGGCTGCATGTGGTATTGTAGAAATGACATGAAGTTGTCCATGGGGTCAAATTAAATAATCTTCTCTGAACCCTATATGTCCCCTTTACTGTTTTTCATAATTCTCTGGAGTAACCCTGTCTCAAGTGCAACCCCTTTCCAAAATCACACACAGTGCCATCCCAACTGCATGCATTAGGCTTTCCCTTCTGTGCCTACTATGAAATTACAAGAGAAGCCTACCAAGATCTCACTACCTCCTGTGTTCCATGCATCTACTGAAGATGAGAGGGAGGTGCAGACAGAGAATAAGAAACAAGTGGCCCAAGAATCGACAGTACATTGCTCCTTGTGTTCACAACAAATATGGAATATTATTCAAAGATAGTATTTTCCTTACTTAAACACATTAAATCAATTCTTAACCTTCCTTTAGTATATGGTCACGGGAAGCTTCCTTATTTTTCATGTCGTTCCACTTTGCAGCTCAGGCTTACCACATGGCACACCTAAAAAATCAGTTGTCTTATGGGGAAGATAAAGAGAGCCTAGGTTAATCATGCATTTCATAGACGGTTAATCTTTAGCTAAATTACTCTATCAAGCTCAGATAAAACAATCCTATTAAAAAGTAGCAAAATATTTAGATTTCATTTGTCAAAGAGAAAACCAAACACGAGCGTAGTCATTAACAAAATATGCACATCAGTAATACCTCCCAATAGATTATCCTTCCACATTCGAGGTACAGGCCATTCAATGAGTTAATCTGGTTTTTTTTGTAGTTTAAATTTTAAAGTTATATTCAAACAGTTACAAATTTTCTCAAGGCTGTGTTGTCACCTAATGAAGAAAAGAAAAAAAAAATCTATTAACTTTCGGTTCCCTTCCCTGTCCTTGAGTAGTTCTGCCTCCTTAGGAATACTGAGCTAAGAGAATACAGGTAGAATATAAGAAATGTCACTATTAATATCACCAGTAATTAAAAGTTAATTGAATGCTTACTTGTTCAAGGCACTTTGAGGGATGAGAAGAGGAGTACGCAAGAGGGAGGAGATACGGGGACATACGTAAATGTATAACCGACTCACTTTTTTTTTGCAGTAAGCGGGCCTCTCACTGTTGTGGCCTCTCCCGTTGCGGAGCACAGGCTCCGGACGCGCAGGCTCAGCGGCCATAGCTCACGGGCCCAGCCGCTCCGCGGCACGTGGGATCTTCCCGGACTGGGGCACGAACCCGTGTCCCCTGCATCGGCAGGCGGACTCTCAACCACTGCGCCACCAGGGAAGCCCCACTTTGTTTTGAAGCAGAAACTAACACACCATTGTAAAGCAATTATACTCTAATAAAGATGTTAAAAAAATAATACTAATGTGAAGTGTTTTGAAAGGTAAAAAAAAGAGAAGTAAAACACAGACTTAAAATTTTAAATGACAAAAAATTATTTTATAATTTTCTTTTTCCTTTTTGTGGGTGATGAGGAGTCATCTTCCCCTATAATTACCAATATAGAAATGGCAACATTTCAAATATGAATGCAATGTTTTAGGACATAAATTCTCCTTGATTTCCATTGTCACCTCCAAATTCAAATGCTATTTCTAACAGAACTGGGTCCCACTTTTTACCTCCCACCCTATGCCATGCCCAGTCTGCAAGGTTCCAGAGGTTACTGCCAATTCAGGAGACAATTGTGCCTTTTGGAACAGTTCCTGCTGGATTATCTCAGCTTTACCACTTAAGAGCTATGCAATTTCTGCATTTTACCAAAATTCTTTGAGCTTCAGATTCCCTGTCTACAAAAGATACATAATAAAACTTCACTTACCCACTTGTTATGATTAAACGATCATATATTAGTCCTTTACCAAGCATAATGTAATATATAAAGGCATGGAATCATACCTCTAAGAAGCACAAAAATGTAACAACTGCTTGAAAATAATTCTCTCATTGGTCTTCACTGGGCCTAAAATATCTGTCACTTTATTCACCCCTTTGACTTCTCTTTCGCTTTTTTTTTTCCTCGGGCCTCTCACCGCTGTGGCCTCTCCTGTTGTGTAGCACAGGCTCCGGACGCGCAGGCGCAGCGGCCACGGCTCACGCGCCCAGCTGCTCCGCGGCACGTGGGATCTTCCCGGACCGGGGCATGAACCTGCGTCCCCTGCATTGGCAGGCGGACTCTCAACCACTGCGCCACCAGGGAAGCCCCCCCTTTGACTTCTCAAGGAGGTCCCTGTTAACCTATAAATATGTCATATAATTGAGTATTAAATATTCATCAAATATTTATGTTAAATAACTAGTTGTGATGGGTCACAATGGAAAACATTTATTATTGGCAGTAATAAAAAGAAACATTTGGAAGCAATAAAAAGAAACTATTGATTCATACAACAACATGAATGAACTTCACAGGTATTAGGCTGAGTGAAAGGAGCCAGAGACATATAAAAATAAATGTTCATAATATATGGTCTTATTTTTATGAAATTCTAGAATACGTACAACTAAAAGCCATGAGGGAACTTTCTGGGGGGATGAAAATGTTTTATTTCTTCAAAATGGGGAGGATAACACTAATGCATATATTTTTCAAAACTGATTTAAAGGAACACTATAAAGAGATGAGCGTACCACTGCACGTAAATTTTACTTATATTTTTAAAAGACCATCGAAACATTATTGTTTATTTAAAAATAGTTTTTATATTTTATGGATGCATGCTTAATTGCTTACAGATGAAAAGATATGCAATTTTGGGGATTTAGTAAAGAAAAATGGGAAGGGAGTAGTGGTAAAAATGGGGAGTGGATAAGAATATAGATGAATTGTGCATTGGAAAATAGTGGAAGTTGGGCGATATTCCACTGAGAGTTCTGTATTCTCTCTACTTTTGTATATGTTTGAACATTTCCCATAATAAAAAGTTGAAAAAAGAAGGATCATTTTGGTTCATCTCCCTTCACAACAGAAAACTGAACAGAAGGACATAACTTGTTCAAGCTCTCAAAGCCAGAAAGCAATCCAACTCCCAAGTTTAACCTACTTTCTCTGATCCCAAGGAAACAAAATATGAGCGTTTTGGAAAGGCTACTTTTCAAATGGGCCCACCGATAGTGCAAGGAGTTGTTTAAGCAACAAATATACTTGCTTCCAGTCTCTTTTGGTTTCAATGGTTGTTTTGTAGATTTAAATTCCTTTTTACTCACATTTCAGAATGTGAGTGCAAGGATCAGAAAAAGCTTTTTTTTTTTCCTACAAAAAAACAAACACAACACAAACAAAAAAAACATACAGCAAAGACTTCTTTTCCCCTTCCAGTTCTAAAAGCATCCTCTCACTCCAGGCAAAGAAAGCAGAGGCAGATCTGTTACGGGTAGGCGCTTGGGTCTCCATTCCGCTGTGATCCAGAACAGCTGTTTTCCCTCCAGCTCTGAAAGGTGAAACTGTATTAAGCGATGCAAAAATTGTCTTGAAACCCGTGCGAGTGTCTGCCTGTGTGTCTGTGTGTGGGATGCGGTAGGTAGCGTGTCAGCACCGAGGACAACGGGAATCAGAAGTCGGAAAGGTGAGGGGAGTGTAGAATCTCCCTTTGCAGAAGGGGCGGAAGAAATTGTACTAGCTGGGTCAGGAGCCTCAGTCACGCTGGATTTGTCTCTTCCAGCCAGGCCCTTGAATCTGGAAAGTAAATTCCATTCTGAGAACGCAAAGCCTTACAGCCGCTTGGTTTCGACGGCTGGGGACCATTCCTTCCTTGTTCCACTGATGGGAAAATCAGCGTCTGGCAGCCGCTGGTTGGTGGAAAAGAAAATGGTGAGAGTGGGCTGGGAAGACGATTTGACGAGCCTCCTCCTGCCTCTTCAACCTGTAACTCTTCTTTACTAGTCTCCTCTCCACCCGCGAGACCATCTCGGGCTCATGAGAGATTACGAGCAAACGTACACCTGGAGGCTCTTTAAACAAAAGCATCGCTAACGTTGTGTCCTACGACCACTAATCAGATTTCAGCGATCCGCGGGAAACGTGCTCTTGGCGGTGCCCATGGGAGCACCCTTCCTAGGCTGCCTGTCTCCTTCAGCAGCTCCCCGAGAGACTGGCTCTATCTTTGGTGGTCGATCGCCCAGACTTCCACTTCCCCAGGCTGGTTCTGACGTGGGGGTCCCCGTGAGGAGCCAGAGGGAAAGGCGGAGACGGGGAAGGGGGGGGGTTGGGGAAGAGGGAGAGACACCAGCCCAAGCCTAGCCGCTCCGAATCTCCGCAAGAGCCCCCGTGACCCCGGACTTGAAGTGAGCCCCAGAACACCCCACCTTCCCGTCTCCCAGGACCTGGCGGGCTGCTGGAGTCGGAGGGCCGGCCTTCCTCCACCCCCCCATCCCCAGCCGAGAAGAGGAGTGAAGAGCACGCGGCGGGGAAAGCGGCGAGAGCGCCGGGAGAGGGGCGGGGAGAGGAGCTGACAAATCAGCTGCGGCGGCGGCGAGCGGAGGAGACGGAGGAGGACGAGGAGGAGACGGAGGAGGACGAGGAGGAGAAGGAAGGACCGAGAGGAGGAGAAGGACAGGGGGCGAGCGAGCGAGCGAGCGCGGCCACGCGGCGTGAGGTGTGTGCCGGCCTTCGAGCTGCCCCGGGGGCCGAGCCCCGCCCTGCGCATCCTTGGCGCCCTTTCCCCCGCCTTCCCTGGCGACCTTCTGTCTTCTTCTCTCGAATGCTCCCGTGCGGGGGACGGGGAGTGGCAATTCGACGCCGGGTTTGCGGGTTGGCGTCCCACGGCCCCAGCCTCTCCTCGCACGGTTACGCAGACAGCCGCCTCCTCGGGGGACCGTCCCTCTTGGGGTGCCACCTCCACCCTTCCTGTGCGCCCTTCGTCCTCCCTCCTCCCGCTTAACTAATATTTGGGGATTGTTTTACATTCTTTAAAAGTGCGGGTGGGGGAAGAATCCGAGTTCTGAGGAGTCGAGGGAATCAGGTTAGTACCTGTGGATCTAAACGGGCAGCTTGGGAAATCATGGAGAAAACCTGGTGGGAGAAGAGGCACTGCGAACGCCCGGGAGGCGGGGTTGGCGCTGCAGTGAGGGCCCGCCGTAGTCGAGTGTCTCCCGGAGGTGGGTTCTTACCCCTAATGGTGAGCTTTTGGCGGAAAGTAAATCCACCTGGCTTTCCCGCTGCTTCCGGTTCTCCCCGCGTCTTGTCCTCAAAGGCTGAGCGGTCCGGATTCTCAGGGGTAAGCTGTTTCTTTGGGAAAGGCGAGGATGCTGGATGGAGTATGAGTGTTCAACTTTTTATTTTCCGCTTTCCTTAAATCCCGCAGTCCGTTCTCTCTGTTAAGTAAACAAGCTGTGTTTGGCAAACCATTAAACGGAAGAGCAAAGAGGGCCAGCCAGCAGGTGGTAAGGGGTTAACAGGTGCGGGCGCCGGGTGGCTGGCGGGTTCAGCGCGCGGAGAACGCCCCCTCGGGGAGCTGGCGCGCGTCCTGAGACTGCCTGCGGGTGGGAACGCGCGCCCGCTTGCGCAGGGTAGGTGGCCGAGGGCAGGGTGCGTGGTGGGGTGGATTAGGGCGAGTGCGGGGGCGCTGAGGTTCCGCCACACCCAGCGTGAGTAGTTCCCTCCCTTGCCCTCTTCTCGTTTGACCTGTTAGCCACCTTCGGGAATTTACTTGAAGAGACTCCCTGACCCCGTGCCCCCAGCCCCCTTTGCTTTTCCTGTAACCTTTCTTCTGAACGCACTTCTAAGTTCTGTTACCATTTGGACCCTGGGAAGTTAAAAGAGGGGTCCATCTTTTCATGTAATTCCACTTCGGAAAGGCTGTAAGAACAGCTCAGATGATTCATCCTAATCCATGTTTAGGCGGCTAGACGTTTACCAGCCAAGATGGATGGGAGATGCTAAATTTTTAATGCAAAAGCTAAAAAAAAAGAAAGAAGGCTGCTTTGTCCGATGGTGGAAATGGAGGTACACTTAAAAGAATCCCACACTTTTGGGGAGTCTACTGATCTTCAGTGGTTTTTACCTTCGGTGGTTCTAATTTCGTTTTGTTTTAGCCAAAAGTTCTCAAAGTGTATTTTGTGTTCTCCAGTGCGCTGTGAAGGAATTCATTAGCCATGGATGTATTCATGAAAGGACTTTCAAAGGCCAAGGAGGGAGTGGTGGCCGCTGCTGAAAAAACCAAGCAGGGTGTAGCAGAAGCAGCGGAAAAGACAAAAGAGGGTGTTCTCTACGTAGGTAGGTAAGACCCAAGTGTCACTTCGTTATTTATTTATGACTGATGCGTTAGGATGACTGATGTTTTAAATGCTGGTGTTTCCCACTTGATTCGGTTTTGCATCTTCACTTGTCAAAATGATGGACTGAATCAGAGGTATGTGTAGGTAGGTGAATGTGTGTGTATGTTTGGGCTACAGTAAAAAGTGGGGCTGTTTTGTTTTTCCAGATTATTTAATTTTGCAATAATACTTAGGACTTGGTTTCTTTTTTAAAATGAAATGTTTCTATGCATAAGTAACTATAGCTCCGAGGACAATTTTTAAAACTCAGTGTTAAAAAATAATCGAGACTATTTTAAGAATCAAACTCATCCATGGGCTTTTGATTTCTTTTATCATCATGTATAATACATGCTAATTTTAGTGTATTCTAATTTAAAAAATAAGACTTTGATATGGCCTTGAGATATGTAAAGAGAAACCTTCTGTGGCCCTAAAAAGGAAAGGACAAAAAAGTCTTTGGTGGAAAGACTTGCTACCACTTGGTAAGCTCAGGACTAAGCTGAAGAAAGTGCTTGAAGGCTGCTGATATCTCCGCGACATTTATATATTTCATTTGTCAAGCGATACACACAATAAATGATGAGATTGATGCTTATTATTTCTACTTGTCTATAAATTCCCACTTTGGAGTATTCTTACAGACCCTGACTCTCTTGAACTGTGTTAGGTTGGGTGTTATTTTACAAATCACCTCAAACTCTTTGGGGAAGAAGTAGGCACACACTCAGCCATAGGGATAGACACGTGCCCACGTGTACACATACACTTACCCACTGCACATCCTGCCTCTCCTCTTTCTCCTCTGAGCTCTTCCACATTCTCTGGCAGCAGTTGTAGCAACAGTAGCCAAAGCATGAGCAGTAAAGTGAGGGATGAGCATATTTAGAATCCGCTGCCTGTGTTTGTGGGGCGAGAGAAAGCTACACCATCTCTCCAATGTCGATGGGCTGGAGAAAAGTTATCCTTGGAATGATTTTTATGAATCCTTCTCATATTTTTTTCTCACTGTTGATAGACTTTTTATGTTGGCTTAATCTTACCACAAATCTCTAGTTAAATTACTCTTTACCTTAAAACATATTTTCATTGGATTAAAAATATGTTATAAGAGGGGAAAAATTGATGAGTTAACCTCAGGTTTTTTTGTGAAGTGCGGATTATATCTTTTTAGATGGAATTTGGGATACTGAATCAGTGATATGCAGATAATCAATATCTTTATATTTGTCCTCAGTTTTCCAAGTTGTGCAAGTACTTGCTTGCAACTCTTCTTTGATTTCAGTTACTTTATAACTTACTAACTTTAAAGGTTTTTTTAGTATGATAATATCCACTTTATTAGTTTTTAAGGAGCCCAGAAAAGACTGAATATTAAATTAATACATTGCAGTTTTCCAGGTAATAAGCAGGATTATCATCTGGAAAGCGTTGTATTTGTTTTCATTGTCAACTTTGAGTTTGGGCAAATAAAATTATTTTACTTTTTAGAGATTAATTCTGTTATTTGTTCTGAGATTATTATGTGAAGTTTTAATTTGTTTATGTGACACATGTTTTTTAAAAATCATCTTCAGTGTTTATTTTGGTATTTAACACATGGTGCATTCTATAAACTATTTATCAGTTATGTTTTAAAGTCAATTAAAAGTTGAATACAAATACAGGATTCAGGATGAAGAGTGACCATGTGAAGACCTAGTAGTATAGTTCAGGTGTTGGCAAGCTTTTTCTGTAAAGGGGTAGATAGTGAATATTTTAGGCTATGATATATGTTTCATCTGCTCAACTTTGCTCTTATAGTGTGAAAGCAGCCGTAGACAATAATTAGGGTGGCTATGTTCCAACAGAACGTTACTTACTAGAACAGCTGGGGAGCTTATTTGGCTCATAGGCTGTAGTTTGCTAACTCCTGATAAAGGAGAAAAAAACATAGATTTGACGTCAAACTTAAATTCCACTCCAGGCTACACCACTTATTACCTCTAGGATACCTGGGGAAGTAACTTAACATATCTGAGCATCGCTTTCCTCATTTGTAAAAATATGATTTGGATATAAATGCAACTACCTTGCAGAGTTTTTGTGAGAATGTCATAATAAAGCAGAACATATGAATAGTAACATACTTTTAAAAAATTAAAGACTTTATTTTTTATAGCAGTTTTTAATAAGTTAACAGAGAAATTGAGAAGGTACAGAGGTTTCCCATGTACCCCCTCCCCCCATACATTCATAGCCTCTCCCATTACCAACATCCTTCACTAGATGGTACATTTGTTACAACTGATGGACCTACACTGACACATCATAATCATCCGAAGTCCATAGTTTCCGTTCGGGTTTGCTCTTGGTATAGTATATTCTGTGAGTTTGGACACATGTGTCATGATATGTATTCATCATTATAATATCTTATAGAATATTTTCAGTGTCCCCCAGCCCCAGGAAACCACTGATCTTTTTCTTTCCATAGTTTTGCCTTTTCCAAAATGTCATACCATTGGAATCATATATTATGTGGTCTGTTCGGATTGGCTTCTTTCACTTAGTAGTATGCATTTACAGTTCTTCCACGTCTTTTAATGGCTCATTTCTTTTTAGTGCCAAATGATATTCTGTTGTCTCAGTGTGTCACAGTTTGTCTATCCAGTCACCTTCTGAAGGACATGTGGTTGTTTCCAAGTTTTGGCAATTAGGAATAAATCTGCTGTGCAGGTTTGTGTGTGGACCTAAGTTTTTAGCTCCTTTGGGTAAATACCAAGGAGCACAGTTGCTGGGTCACATGGTAAAACTATGTTTAGTTTTTAAAGAAACCATCAAACTGTCTTCTGCAGGGGCTGCACCGTTTGGCATTCCCACCAGCAATGAATGACAGTGCCTGTTGCTCTACTTGCCCAGCAATATTTGATGTTGTCAGTGTTCTGGATATTGGCCGTGCTAATGCGTGTGTAGTGGCATCTCGTTGTTGTTTTAATTTGCATTTCCCTGATGACATAGGATGTGGAGCATCTTTTCAAAGGCTTCTCTGCCATCTGCACATCTTGTTTGATGAGGTGTCTGTTAAGATCTTTGGCCCATTTTTTAATCAGGTTATTTGCTTTCTTGTTGATTTTTAAGAGTTCTTTGTCTATTTTGGATAACAGTTCTTTTTCAGATATATCTTTCATGAATATTTTCCTGTCTGTAGATTGTTTTCTCATTCTCTTGACATTGTCTTTCACAGAAGTTTTTAATTTAAATGAGTTCCAGCTTATTAATGATTTATTTCATGAAGCGTGTCTTTGGTGTTATAACTAAAATATCATTGCCATACTCAAGGTTATGTAGATTTTTTCCTATGTGATCTTCTAGGAGTTTTATAGTTTCACATTTTACATTTAAGGCTATGATCTATACTGGGTTTTCTGTTTGTGAAAGGTGTAAAGTTGGTGTATAAAATTATTTTTTGCATGTAGATGTCCAGTTCTAGCACTGTTTGTTTAAAAGACTGTCTTTGCTCCATTTTATTGCCTATTTTCCTTTGTCAAAACTCCATTGATTTTATTTATTTATTTATTTATTTATTTTGGTGGTATGCGGGCCTCTCACTGTTGTGGCCTCTCCCGTTGCGGAGCACAGGCTCCGGACGCGCAGGCTCAGCAGCCATGGCTCACGGGCCCAGCTGCTCCGCGGCATGTGGGATCTTCCCGGACCGGGGCACGAACCCGTGTCCCCTGCATCCGCAGGCGGATTCTCAACCACTGCGCCACCAGGGAAGCCCCATTGATTATATTTATGTTGGTGTATTTCTGGGCTCTCTTTTCTGCTCCCTTGATCTCTTTGTTTATTCTTTTACCAATATCACATTTTCTTGATTACTTTAGCTTTATAGTAAGTCTTGTAGTTTGATAGTGTCAGTCCTCTAATTTTGTTCTTCAATACCATTTTGGCTATTTTTGGCCTTTTGCCTCTCCACACAAACTTTAGAATCAGTTTGTCAACATTCACAAAATAACTTGCTGGGATTTTGATTAAGATTACCTTGAACTATAAATCAAGTTGGGAAGAGCTGACATCTTGATAATATTGTATCTTTTATCCATGAACATGGAATAGCTAGCTCTTCATTTTTATAGTTCTTTGATTTTGTTATCAGAGCATTGTAGTTTTTCTCATATAGATCTTGTATATATTCTGTTAAATTTATATGCACGTGTTTTATTTTTATTTTTTGGTGCTAATGTTAAATGGTATTGTGTTTTTAATTTCAAATTCTACTTGTTCATTACTGGTAGATAGGAAGGTGATTGACTTTTTAGCATTGTATCTTGCAACCTTTCTGTAGTAACTTATTAGCTCCAGGAGATTTTTTTGTTGTTGATTCTTGACAGTTTTATTTCTTCTTTCCCAATCTGATACCTTATATTTTCTTGTTTTATTGTATTAGCTAGGGCTTCCTGTACGATGTTGAAAGAAGTGGTGAAAGGGGATTTTCTTGCTTTGTTCTTGGTCTTAGTAGGAAAGCTTCTAGTGTCTCACCATTAAATATGATGTTAGCTATAGATTTTTTCGTAGATATTCTTTGTCAAATTGAGAAAGTTCCTCACTATTTCTAGTTTACTGGAGTTTCTTTTATCACAAATAAGTGCTGAATTTCGTCAAATGCTCTTTCTGCATCTATTAATGTGATCATGTGATTTGTCTTTTTAAGCCTGCTGATGTGATGAACTACTTAACTGACTTTCAAACGCTGAACCAACCTTTCATGTCTATGATACATCCCACTTGACTGTGGTATATAATTATTTTTATACATTGTTGGGTTTGATTTGTTAATATTTCATTGAGAATTTTTGTAAAGCACACTTTTATATATAGGAGCCATGGTTATTACTGTCAAATAAACTCTAACAGAATAATTACTTTGTCAATATATTTTCTTTCTATCATTTTATCCTTCATTACAAGAACTATTATCAATAACTAGCTTGAAAGATTAGAAATGCCTAAGGAAATGTTTCTAATTTCACTTATGGCTGAAGAAGTTTGGCACACGGTTTTCTTAAGCCTCATGAGAAAAGTAACCTCATTCCTTTACAATGTTATACTTTTGACAACTATCTTTTAACTAATTGAATAATCACCATAAGAATCAGTGTTATTTTTGTGATTTTTTTCCTCCTTTTGTGATATCTTTGTACATAAATTTTCAATCAACCTCCCTCAATTTAATGGACAAAAATTTCTCAATCATATAGTTTAGAAATTATAACTTGAGAGTCAAATTCAAAAGCAAAAAAAAAGTACTTTTTATATAATGTCAAGTATTGTAACAGTAAAGGCAAGAAAATGATCTTCAAAACCCTTCCAATGACATTCTGCTCAGTAAGTAGCAGTTGTCAAGACAGTGGATTGATATCAAACTCCCAAGTCACAATATGCTTCACCTCCACCGTATGCAGATAGTCAACATAACATGCACAATAGCATAACTGAGTCCTTGCAAAGATTAGGCATGACTTCTGACCTTCTCCACTCTGTAGCTTTGTGAAGTCCTGACAGACAAGAGGGGAATGGGTGAGGGCCACCTCAGCTCAGGGAAGCCATCAGATCTAGTGTCCCTTCAGCCATATCTATTATGAGATCTGTCTATCTATCTGTCTATCTATCCATCCATCCATCCATCCATCTATGTTACCAGTCACATAGCCACTTGGCACCTATTTTGTAGCTATATCTTTTCAATTACAGATTACTCATCAATTAAAGTTTAATCATCAATAACATATACTAATGAACAATTATGACAGCAAAAAAAGGTGATTGGTTTGATGCAAAGCAACCTCATCAAGACTTTCACATATCTTTAATTCAGGATACATTCCATGATTTAGCCAAAGATCAAATTATCAGTTATAACTGAGGTAGAGAGGAAAGACCACAGGCCAACTGTTAAAAATTTCTTTTTACTTGTCATTTTTTGAGATAAGGGGTTCAAGGAGTAGCAGGTGGGTAGTGATAAGAAATATTCTCTTAAATACAGGTTTTTCTCACTTTGCATAGTTCCAGTATACATGAACTTCAGTTACCACAGTCAGTTAAATAAAACCAGTCCCTAACAATACAGTGCAAATTTCTATCACTGCATACATAAACTGTGAGTTATTACATAAAGTACAAACTTTGCTTCTAGCTCTTTAGCCCACAATCACTACATAAGTAACAGAAACTCATTATGATCCATGGCCAAATCACATGACTTCTTTCCAAGTTTATTTGTGATCAGTCCGCTGTAACATACAGTGGCTGTATGATCTGTTGTTCAGTTCGTACAGACAGCAAAGCCCATAGTTATGTTATCTCCTTGCCTCCCAATGATAAACACAGATGATATTTTACAAAAATGCATAATTGAAAGAGGAAATTGACCAAAGAAGTGAATGTCAGCAAAGAAATGAAGTGAAAAGTGTTGAAAGTAAAATCTGAATCAGACGTAAATGTATTTATAGAAGAAATAGCTGACTGTGAGAATGTGGATACTGTTGCCATTCAGGAGACTCTTGATATGCAGCCAGAGGAACTTCTCGAAGGTGAAGGTATCAACATAAATGGAAAATGTGTTTGTGATGAGTAGGCTGAAGCTGTCCCAGAGGAAGTGGTGCCATATAAACACCTCACATGAAAGAAACCATCAGAGATATATCATGACATTAAAAATACAAAAGCTAAGATTTTGGAAACTGACCCAAACTTATGAAGGAGTATGACAATTTTCTAAGACCTGGAAAAGATGCTCAGCTCAATATTGAAAGTTATACAATGGGGAGAAGACAAGCACTGTTTAAACCACTCATACGTTTTTTACAAAGAAATAAAACACTTTTCAATGTTTTAAATTACAGTACACACAAAAATATTGCTTTACTTAGTTTTTAATTTCTCTGTACATTTTTAAATGACTAGAAGAATTTTTAATGTTTTGACAGAAAATTTTAAAGGTCATGGAACAACAGTCATTTCTATCACTGATTAATCAGAATTTTCCTCATTGATTATTAAGATCACTTTCTATAGCTTCACCTCAGCTTGTGTGCAGTCATTTTATGATTCCACAATACTATGCAAAGTGATCATTGCCTGAAAAATACACACACACACACACACACACACACACTTCATATTGCATATATGTAAAATACTATCCTGTAACCTTTAACATATTTAACAACTGCACAATTTCATTTATATGAGTTTATGATATGGTGATTTGTCCTATGTTTTTTTAAACATTTTATTTGTTTATTTATTTATGGCTGTGTTGGGTCTTCGTTTCTGTGCAAGGGCTTTCTCTAGTTGTGGCAAGTGGGGGCCACTCTTCATTGCGGTACACAGGCCTCTCACTATCGTGGCCTCTCTTGTTGCGGAGCACAAGCTCCATACGCAGGCTCAGTAGTTGTGGCTCACGGGCCCAGTTGCTTCATGGCATGTGGGATCTTCCCAGACCAGGGCTTGAACCCGTGTCCCCTGCATTGGCAGGCAGATTCTCAACCACTGCGCCATCAGGGAAGCCCTGTCCTATGTTTTAAACTGAAAATCTCTTTACAGTATTATATAAGAAAAATAATAACAATTATCACTTACTAAGTACTATGTACTAAACACTGTTTTAAGACCTATGCATGTATTTTTTGCTTTGATCTTCATGTTGATCATGTGATGTGTATTTGTTTATTATGTAGTGAATATTTAAATCCAGAAAATCAGAATCCAGAGCTCACTGTCTGAACTACAAGGCTGTATTTCGTTTTATGCTCTATATTTATTAGAGGTCCTTAAATACATTCAAATTGGAAGTTCTTAAATATACTTAAATTACTTTATTAAATGTAGAAACTCAGCTGGACTGTTTTGTACAGTATAAGTTTAAATATAATGCATGCAAGGTATACTTAATGCCTTATTTATATATTTTTATTAAAAAATTCAATGAAAAATTTCAAGATGATCATGTATATTTATTTAAATCATCTTATTGATCATCATATTATTTATATCATTGATATGTACTTCTAAATACATTTGAAACTAGAAACTGCCTCAGACCAGTGTTTCTCAGATTTGATCCATGTTGTACCTGCATTAGATCATGAGGATTATTAAAAATGCAAATATCTGTACCTGATATTTACTGAATATTGAAACTCTGACTCAACAGTCAACATTTTTTAACATTGCTTCCACTTAATTGATTCTGCTGCACTCTCCAGTTTAAGGACCAGCTTCTTAGAGATTATTTAATTAATCTTATATATTAATTTTATTGGTAAGGATTTTTATTTGATAAGGAACTGAGGCTCTCTTACACTTTTTTCCTGTTGTAAAATGTGTTTACAGTTATTTCTAGTATACTCAGTAAGGGTTTATAAGTCAGTGCATTTTAAAACTGAAGATTGGTGACTATCTTAATATCCAAATATAGGTTTAAATCACTTCCAAGTTTTTATGTCCTAATTTCCTTACATTCTTCTCTGTCTAATAGAACTACTTTATTTGACTTATAGGGTAGTTTTCAAATGAATCCTCATTTTGTTATTTTCTTCAAAAACATTTTATGAAGAAGCTGGTATCAATTACACTAAAAAATCCAACATTAAAGGGCTTATGAATAAAATTGTTCACAAACTTAGTTTTAAGGACACATATTAATATATTACTTGTGTAAAAGCTGAGTAATGGTCAAGATTTGGGGAAAATTCCTATCTTGCCACTTCTTGAAGCTGGCATTAATCATACTTGAATGATAAAATACTGCATTCCTTCTAAAGGTTTGCCTGGCTTCGTAGAAAATATGGGCTTAGGGTCATAGAGCCCTTAATTTGAATGTGGTTGTAACCAGTTATTACCTATGTGACTTTAGGCAAGTCATTTAACTTTAATTTGTAATTGCTTCATATGGAATAAAATGGGCATGATATGAAATGGGTATTACAAAGTTTAAATGAGATGAGATATAAAATACCTTTTACATAATAAGTGTTCAACAAATGTGAATTCCTTCTCTCCCTCCCCCATCTGTTTATGTTTCATGGGTTACCTAATCTCTCTTTTGTATTGTATTTTGGTAGAACTTCTGCAGTTCTGAATCCAAAATCACCTTCCCACCCAGCCCCAGTGTTATCTCACCATTTTCCCCCCCTCTGTAAGTTGATGTGTGAAGTGGGACACGAGGGGTTGAAAAGTCATCACTGTGTGCTAAAATCATAATTGGAAAGTATCCTGTTAGCTTTGCTTTCTTCTATTTGTTGCAGTGATTGCTGGATTTCTTTGTTTTAGATTTTTTGCCCCCCCCGAGGATATCTTAACACATGGGCTTCTGAAGATTGAGATACTGTTTTTCCATTAGATGTATTTCAAAGTAGCTCATTAGCAGTAAAGGCGACTTTGAGACTTATGGTTTCAATTTGTTTGTTTTTATAGGATCCAAAACTAAGGAAGGAGTTGTTCATGGTGTGACAACAGGTAAGCTTTGTGGAGCTTAATTCCAGGGATGATATTGAAAATAACTAGTAAGCAGTATAGCCCTAGCACTGATCATTCAGAATGTAATTGTAAATAACCACTCTGCCCATAGATGAGCATTCTAGGGAACATCAGCTTTGTTTAATCTTGATTCTTTTTTTTTTAAATCTCTTTAAAAAATCTTGATTCTTTATTAAATATTTTAAAATAGTGTAAGTATTTGTTGTAAATAAATAAAGCACAATGTGTGTAACTGTCAAGAATGATGACTGAATTAACCAGTTTAATTGTTTAATTTATAGTAGTATAGATTTGAGTATTCAGACCAACTTAGTGTTCTTGGCAAACCAATAGCATAAATATCATATAAGGATTGCCACTTTCAAGGAATGAATTAAAATTTTCTGTAGTGTATAATGAAATATTCTGACACTACAATATACTAACTATAACATTTCCTTGATGATTCAGAAGACATTTTAGGAAACACCCTTGGGATGATCAGTAAATTACTTATTGTATTTATCTCTGTTTGGCCTAATTTCACCAAGATTTTGAATAAGTCTGTAAGAAGATGACAATAAATGAATAGTAAAAATTATGAAAATTATGGTGGTGATAATGAGGAAGAGGAGGAGGATAATGATAGAAATAGAAAAATCAAGGGAAAAATCACAATTTAACAACCTTAAAAGCCCACAGAATTGCTGTGATTGAGTTTCATTTTGTACGTACTCCAAGCTTTCTGACAGGTGTGGTAAAACAAGAGATATAATCAGAAATATGATTCATATCATCAGAAAACAGTAAAGATAGCAAGGCTTCAGAAAATAACATGCTCCTATTGATAAATTATAAAATAGAAATTGGGAAAATCAAATGGGAATATTAATACAGTATTGTGGTTAAGGCCATAAACACTGGAGCAAGACCTCTTTAGTTCGAATTTCTGCTTACCCCTTACTAGCTGTGTGATTTTTCTGCAAGATTCATAACCTCTATGTGATTCAGTTTCCTCATCTGTAAAAGAATTCAGTGAATGAATATATATAAATACATAGAATACTGAAGGCAAATAGTATATATTATCTAGGCGTTACTTACTATCACTTGATAGTGGATCTATCTTGAGCTACATTTTTGCAGCTAGTGGAGAAAAGTATTTATATGATGATTTAATACATATTTTTGATAAAAAATTAGGGTATAAAATTAAAACAAGGAGTTCCCTGGTAGCCGTGTGGTTAGGATTCCCAAAATCGAGGCTGTGGACTTTGGGAGCAAATGTAGACTTGGGGTTTGCTGTATGCTACTGAGTAGTTTTTGATTTTTATGTTTATCTTAGTATAATTTTAGCGCTTGTTATCATTGGTGGATTTGTTTATTGGTATGGTTGCTCTCTTTTTTACTTTTTCTTAAATTTTAATAATATTATTTTATATTTTATTTAATTTATTTATTTACTTATTTTTCCTCCCTTTTCCTCTGAGCCGTGTAGCTGACAGGGTCTTGTTGCTCCGGCCTGGTGTCAGGCCTGAGCCTCTGAGGTGGGAGAGCTGAGTTCAGGACATTGGTCTAACAGAGACCTCCTGGCCCCATGTAATATCAATTGGCGAGAGCTTTCCCAGAGATCTCCATCTCAATGCTAAGACCCAGCTCCATTCAGTGACCAGCAAGCTCCAGTGCTGGTCACCCCATGCAAAACAACTAGCAAGACAGGAACACAACCCCACCCATTAGCAGAGAGGCTGCCTAAAATCATAATAAGTTCACAGACACGCTAAAACACACCATCAGACGCAGTCCTACCCGGCAGAAAGACAAGATCCAGCCTAACCCACTGGAAGACAGGCACCGGTCCCCTCCACCAGGAAGCCTACATAGCCACTGAACCAATCTTACCCACTGGGGGCAGACACCAAAAACAAAGGGAACTATGAACCTGCAGCTTGTGAAAAGGAGACCCCAAACACAGTAAGTTAAGCAAAATGAGAAGACAGAGAAATACGCAGCAGATGAAGGAGCAAAGTAAAAACACACCAGACCAAATAAATGCAGAGGTAGTAGGCAGTCTGCCTGAAAAAGAATTCAGAGTAATGATAGTAAAGATGATCCAAAATCTTGGAAATAGAATGGAGAAAATAAAAGAAATGTTTAACGAGGGCTTAGATGAACTAAAGACCAAACAATGATGAACAACACAATAAATGAAATAAAATATTTTCTACAAAGAATCAATACCAGAATAACTGTGGCAGAAGAACAGATAAGTGACCTGGAGGATAAAATAGTAGAAATAACTACTGCAGTGCAGAATAGAGAAAAAGGAATGAAAAGAATTGAAGACAGTCTCAGAGACCTCTGGGACAACATTAAACACACCAACATTCGAACTACAGAGGTCCTAGAAGAAGAAGAGAAAAAGAAAGGGACTGAGAAAATATTTGAAGAGATTATAGTTGAAAACTTCCCTAATATAGGAAAGCAAATAGTCAATCAAGTCGAGGAAGTGCAAAGAGTCCCATATAGGATAAATCCAAGGAGAAACATGGCAAGACACATATTAATCAAACTATCAAAAATTAAGTGCAAAGAAAAAATATAAAAAGCAGCAAAGGAAAAGCAACAAATAACATACAAGGGAATCCCCATAAAGTTAACAGCTGATCTTTCAGCAGAAACTCTGCAAGCCAGAAGGGAGTGGCAGAACATATTTAAGTGATGAAAGGGAAAAACCTACAACCAAGATTATCCAGCAAGGCTCATTCAGATTCGATGGAAAATTAAAATTTTATGGACAAGGAAAAGCTAAGAGAATTCACCACCAAACCAGCTTTATAACAAATGCTAAAGGAACTTCTCTAGGTGGGAAATACAAGAGAAGGAAAAGACCTACAATAAGGAACCCAAAACGATAAGAAAATGGTAATAGGAACATACATATTGAAAACTACCTTACATGTAAATGGATTAAATGCTCCCACCAAAAGACATAGATTGGCTGAATGGATACAAAAACAAGACCCGTACATATACTGTCTACAGGAGACCCACTTCAGACCTAGGGACACATACAGACTGAAAGTGAGGGGATGGAAAAAGATATCCCATGCAAAATCAAAAGAAAGCTGGAGTAGCAATTCTTACATCAGACAAAATAGACTTTAAAATAAAAACTATTACAAGAGACCAAGAAGGACACTACATAATGATCAAGGGATCAATACAAGAAGAAGATATAACAATTGTAAATATTTATGGACCCAACATAGGAGCACCTCAATACATAAGGCAAATGCTAACAGCCATAGAAGGGGAAATCGACAGTAACACAATCATAGTCCGGGACTTTCACACCCCACTCTCACCAGTGGACAGATCCAAATGAAAAGAAATAAGGAAACACAAGCTTTAAATGACACATTAAACAAGATGGATTTAATTGATATTTATAGGACATTCCATCCAAAACCAGCAGAATACAGTTTCTCCTCAAGCACTCATGGAACATTCTCCAAGATAGATTATATCTTGGCTCACAAATCAAACCTTGGTAAATTTAAGAAAATTGAAATCCTATCAAGTATCTTTTCTGACCACAACGCTATGTGACTAGATAGCAATTACAGGAAAAAAAACTATAAAAAATACAAACACATGGAGGCTAAACAATATGCTATAAATAACCAAAAGACCACTGCAGAAGTCAAAGAGGAAATAAAAAAATACCTAGAAACAAATGACAATGAAAACACAATGACCCAAAACCTATGGGATGCAGCAGATGCAGTCCTACCTCAAGAAACAAGAAACATCTCAATTAAACAACCTAACCTTACATCTAAAGCAATTAGAGAAAGAAGAACAAAAAAAACCCCCCAAGTTAGCAGAAGGAAAGACATCATAAAGATCGATCAGAAATAAATGAAAAAGAAATGAAAGACATGATAGCAAAGATCGACAAATCTAAAAGCTGGTTCTTTCAGAAGATAAACGAAATTGATAAACCATTAGCCAGGCTCATCAAGAAAAAACGGGAGAAAACTCAAATCAGTAGAATTAGAAATGAAAAAGGAGAAGTAACAGCTGACACTGCAGAAACACAAAGGATCATGAGAGATTACTACAAGCAACTATATGCCAATAAAATGGACAACCTGGAAGAAATGGACAAATTCTTAGAAAAGCACAATCTTCTGAGACTGAACCAGGAAGAAATAGAAAATATAAGCAGACTAATCACAAGCAATGAAACAGAGACTGTGATTAAAAATCTTCCAACAAACAAAAGCCCAGGACCAGATGGTTTCACAGGCAAATTCTGTCAAATATTTAGAGAAGAGCTAACATCTATCCATCTCAAACTCTTCCAAAATATAGCAGAGGGAGGAACACTGCCAAACTCATTCTACAAGGCCACCGTCACCTGGATACCAAAACCAGGCAAAGATATCACAAAAAAAGAAAACTACAGGCCAATATCACTGATGAACACAGATGCAAAAATCCTCAACAAAATACTAGCAAACAGAATCCAACAGCACATTAGAAGGATCATACACCATGATCAAGTGGGGTTTATCCCAGGAATGCAAGGATTCTTCAATATACACAAAACAGTCAATGTGATAACCATATTAACAAATTGAAGGAGAAAAACCATATGATAACTTCAATAGATGAAGAAAAAGCTTTTGACAAAATTCCACACCCATTTATGATAAAACTTTCCACAAAGTAGGCATAGAGGGAACTTACCTCAGCATAATAAAGGGCATATATGACAAACCCACAGCCAACATCGTTTTCAATGGTGAAAAACTGAAACTGTTTCCACTAAGATCAGGAACAAGACAAGGTTGCTCACTCTCACCACTTTTATTAAACACAGTTTTGGAAGGTTTAGCCACAACAATCAGAGAAGAAAAAGAAATAAAAGGAATCCAAATTGGAAAAGAAGAAGTAAAACTGTCACTGTTTGCAGATGACATGATACTATACATAGAGAATCCTAAAGATGCCACCAGAAAACTACTAGGGCTAACCAATGAATTTGATAAAGTAGCTGGAAACAAAATTAATGCACAGAAATCTCTTGCATTCCTATACACTAATGATGAAAAATCTGTAAGTGAAATTAAGAAAACACTCCCATTTACCATTGCAACAAAAAGAACGAAATACCTAGGATTAAACCTATCTAAGGAGACAAAAGGCCTGTATGCAGAAAACTATAAGACACTGATGAAAGAAATTAATGATTCAAACAGATGGAGACATATACCATGTTCTTGGATTGGAAGAATCAACATGTGAAAATGACTCTACTACCCAAAGCAATCTACAGATTCAATGCAATCCCTATCAAACTACCAATGGTATTTTTCACAGAACTAGAACAAAAAATTTCACAATTTGTATGGAAACACAAAAGACCCTGAATAGCCAAAACAATCTTGAGAAAGAAAAACGGAGCTGGAGGAATCAGGCTCCTGGACTTCTGACTATATTACAAAGCTACAGTAATCAAGACAGTATGGTACTGGTACAAAAAAAAAGAAATATAGATCAATGGAACAAGATAGAAAACCCAGAGATAAACTCACGCACATATGGTCACCATATTCTTGATAAAGGAGGCAAGAATATACAATGGAGAAAAGACAGCTTCTTCAATAAGTGGTGCTGGGAAAACTGGACAGCTGCATGTAAAAGAAGGAAATTACAACACTCCGTAACACCATACACAAAAATAAACTCAAAATGGATTAAAGACCTAAACGTAAGGCCAGACACTATAAAATTCTTAGGGGAAAACATAGGCAGAACACTCTATGACATAAATCACAGCAAGATCCTTTGTGACCCAACTCCTAGAGAAATGAAAATAAAACAAAACCCAAAATGGGACCTAATGAAACTTAAAAGCTTTTGCACAGCAAAGGAAACCATAAACAAGACAAAAAGACAGCCGTCTTAATGGGAGAAAATATTTGCAAATGAAGCAACTGACAAAGGATTAATCTCCAAAATTTACAAGCAGCTCATGCAGCTCAATATCAAAAAAACAACCAAATCCAAAAACGGGCAGAAGATATAAATAGACATTTCTCCAAAGAAGATATACAGATTGCCAACAAACACATGAAAGGATGCTCAACATCACTAATCATTAGAGAAATGCAAATCAAAACTACAATGGGATATCATCTCACACCGGTCAGAATGTCCATCATCAAAAAGTCTAGAAACAATAAATGCTGGAGAGCGTGTGGAGAAGAGGGAACCCTCTTGCTCTGTTGGTGGGAATGTAAATTGATATAACCACTATGGAGAACAGTATGGAGTTTCATTTAAAAACTACAAATAGAACTACCATACGACCCAGCAATCCCACTAATGGGCATATACCCTGAGAAAACCATAATTCAAAAAGAGTCATGTACCACAATGTTCATTGCAGCTCTATTTACAATAGCCAGGACATGGAAGCAATCTAAGTGTCCATCGACAGATGAATGGATAAAGAAGATGTGGCACATATATACAATGGAATATTTACTCAGCCATAAAAGAAACAGAATTGAGTTATTTGTAGTGAGGTAGATGGACCTAGAGTCTGTCATACAGAGTGAAGTAAGTCAGAAAGAGAAAAACAAATACCGTATGCTAACACATATATATGGAATCTCAAAAGAATAAATGGTTCTGAAGAACCTAGGAGCAGGACAGAAATAAAGATGCCGACCTCGAGAATGGACTTGAGGACACAGGGAGCAAGAAGGGTAAGCTAGGACGAAGTGAGAGAGTAGCATTGACATATATACACTAGCAATTGTAAAATAGATAGCTAGTGGGAAGCAGCCGCATAGCACAGGGAGATCAGCTCTGTGCTTTGTGACTACCTAGAGTAGTGGAATAGGGAGGGTGGGAGGGAGGGAGTCGCAAGAGGGAGGAGATATGGGGGTATATGTATATGTATAGCTGATTCACTTTGTTATGCAGCAGAAAGTAACACACCATTGTAAAGCAATTATACTCCAAAAAGATGTTAAAAAATTAAGTTAATCATCAAATTAAAAAAAACAAGTATTCAGCTTACGTTTGCTCTGTTGCAATCCAAGATATATATATATATATATATATACTGCCCTCTAGGGACCCTCTGTAAATGGGATGTTATGAAGTGTGATTTTTATAAGAAATGGATATCAGACAGTTGTAGATTATGCTGTATGAAGGGAGCCTATGTAGGGTAACAGCTTTCCATTTTAATAGTTGAAGGAGAATCCATGTGGTTGAGAAGTCAGATAAGCACATTTCAAGGTTCAGCGCTTGTGGTAAAAATTAAAGAATACAACTAATACTACCATCTAATGGAGGCTGTGGAGATAACGCTGCAAGGATAAGTGTTGACAAAGTCAGAATTTTTGAGTCTTCTCCAGAATGACAAAATATAAACATGGGTTTTGGGGTTCGTGGGTGTGTGTACCCGCACGCACGTATGTGCATGCTGGAGGTGGAGAGACATACTGAGCAAGGAACAATTATGGTGCAAAACAACAGTTCAGTAGTAAAGATATAACTAAAATTTTATGGGATCACAGGAGGAGGAACAAGGAGAGGTTTTTAACGTGGAGGTTGACATTTGAGGTGGGTTTTAACAAAGGAGTTCGAGGTCAGTGAATAATCCACTAAGATAAATCAAGTCCTACAGAAATCTTTTAAAATGTGTCTATCATTGCTATATGTAGACTCTGCCATTTTGTAATGTAACTAATTTACTAATCCTTACAGTGATAAAATCTAATAAAATTATAATGAAGTACAAAGTGCATTTTACTGTTCAGTTTATGTGTATTAAAAAAGTATATATGTATGTAAATCTAGAATTATAAAAATAAACTTTTGTGGCTGGCAGAAAAATGAATCTGTAAAAAGATCAAAATTTATATTTGTCTTTGAGATTTGGTAACAAGAAATGTTCATTTTCAAGTAAAATTTTCTATTCATGTTCTTAGAAAAGAAAAAAATGAAAACTTAAAGCCCATAATTCACTATTTTTAAAGCATCAACATTCTGTAAATGTTTAAAAACATGAGATTTCCAGTACAGCTTTTCACCGGCATTTAAACTGAACTTTGCATTGAGAATAGCTTTTCACCGGCATTTAAACTGAGCTTTGCATTGAGAATAGCCATGACTAGTTAGCAGGCATCATCCATAGCACCTGTTGTGAACTCTTCCTGGTTTTAGACTCTAAGGTCACTTCTGCTTCCCCACATGGCCTAGACTGAGGGGTGAGACTCTGTCCTTACAGACCTCTTCAGCTTCCTTGACCTACATAGTGTTTTCAAAACCCATTTGTTTTGTCCACACGATTACTGTTAAGTCACTGGCCCCTCCCAACTGGTGACACGAAATCTGTGCAATAATCATGTGACTAGCACATAACACTTAACAGCTAACATAGTGCAACTCATCGGATTCCTCAGAAAAGAAGGCAGACGTTACAAAGATATAAGTCAGAATGCAAGACCCAGGCTTTATGAGTATAAATGTTATAAAGCTTAGGTGAAGGGTTGTTTTGTTTCTCTATTGACCTTGAAATTGTTCGCAGTGCAGAATCTCATCTTTTACCTCTTTTTCATAAAACTCTTCATTTAATTGAAACAAACTTTTATTTTTTTATTTTATTTTTTTATTATTATTTTTTGTGTGTGTGGTGCGCGGGCCTCTCACTGTTGTGGCCTCTCCCGTTGCGGAGCACAGGCTCCGGACGCGCAGGCTCAGCGGCCATGGCTCACGGGCCCAGCCGCTCCGCGGCATGTGGGATCTTCCCGGACCGGGGCACGAACCCGTGTCCCCTGCATCGGCAGGCGGATTCTCAACCACTGCGCCACCAGGGAAGCCCTGAAACAAACTTTTAAATTGCAACTTCCTTTATTTGATATTTGTATGGAGGTAATATAGAAAGATTAAATCAACAGTTATATCAGATAGTCTTAGAGAATTTTTGATGTGACATTAAATCTCTTCGAAGTCTAATCCCAAACTGTTTATACCCTCTTAAAATTTTAACTTATTTTTATAAACCTACTGAATCACCATATTATATTTTATTAATGAAAAGAAATTCTAAGTGTGCTCAACAAACCATTTCATTTTCATACTTTATGTCTAGCTCTGTTGTTCCCATTAAAATGGTTGAAAATCAGTCTCATCACTAAAACGCCTGCTGTTTCAACTATCTGATGTTTCATAAAAGGATCAAAGTTCCTTCATAATCTTCCCTTACTCTGTTGTTTATTTCTGATGGTAACGTGTGAGAGCACATATGTGTTCTGTGACCCGGAAGGTGTGATGAAACAAACATGCTGAGTGAGATCAAAGAATTGGCATTGAAATGGAAATAAAGAAATAAATTTCATGCTAAGTTTGATACAACTGCCCCTGTGAGCATTGCTTTCTGTAAACTTTCCTTAATAAAAAGTAAACCAAACTGAAACTGCTTATGGTTCTAAATTTGTGATCATTAAGCTTGAAACACTTCTTAATATCTGCATGATTACAACAGACTATCTTAGTAAAGATTCTATTCATATGTTTGGCTAAGCCACGCTCACTTAGAAATCTCGGTAGCTTTTATTTCTTCTTACTCTTTAGTTATCTACGTGTGCAAATATAGGCCTTTAGAAGTTGATGTCTAGTGGCAATGAAATTATTTTAAGTGGCGATCAGTCCGTCATCCCTTAATCTGTCATTCTTGATTTCTTCCAGTGGCTGAGAAGACCAAAGAGCAAGTGACGAATGTTGGAGAGGCAGTGGTGACAGGGGTGACTGCGGTAGCACAGAAGACGGTGGAAGGAGCAGGTAGCATTGCAGCTGCCACTGGCTTTGGCAAAAAGGATCAGTTGGGCAAGGTATGGCTGTGTACATTTTTTTGTTTTATATGTAAGCTCGTGGATCACAGTGAGTTTTCAGGCAAGGCACTAGGCAGAAGTAGGATGCTTACTTGTGGGAGGGCTGACTGACCTCATAAAAAAGTACTACCTTTATATGTGTATTCTTTTTGGAGGTATTCACCCAGATAAATGCCATGAAAACTGTACAATAATCATGATTGTTTTATTTTCTGGAAAAAAGTTAATGAAATGGACAGTTTAACAAACGCCCAAAAGAACAGTGACATTCAGAAAGAATGGGTGCTTTTATGTTAGCTATGAATCTTGGAATTTCTCTTTGTTGGAGTACAGCAAATGCTTTGTGTGCAATCTCTAAGTGTTCAAAAATGAAGATCTTTTACTTGATTTCTTTATAGTGACATCATCTCTTATTAAAGGCCAGATTTGCTTATTACATAATAGTTCATTGCCAAATATATGTCTGTGGAAACTGAGAGACTTAAACTACATTACCAACCAGAGATCATTGTTTTGGGGTGGTTTTTTAGTTCTCAGAAGAATTCTGACTTTGCCTTTCTTGACAAATATGAGGCTCTAGGAAGATTATTCAAGAGTTATTATGACTTTCATTTTAAACAAGTAAGCAATAGAAAATGAAGTGTCAACTGGAAGATGAAATTTTACAAATTTCCTGACCACAGCAGCAGAATGATTCTTTTTTTTAAAAAAAAATTATTTATTTATTTATTTTGGCTGTGTTGCGTCTTCGTTTCTGTGTGAGGGCTTTCTCTAGTTGTGGCAAGCGGGGCCCACTCTTCATCGCGGTGCGCGGGCCTCTCACTATCGCGGCCTCTCCCGTTGCGGAGCACAGGCTCCGGACGTGGAGGCTCAGTAGTTGTGGCTCACGGGCCTAGTTGCTCCGCGGCATGTGGGATCCTCCTAGACCAGGGCTCAAACCTGTGTCCCCTGCATTGGCAGGCAGATTCTCAACCACTGCGCCAGCAGGGAAGCCCCGAATGATTCTTTTTTTAACTGAAGTGTAGTTGATTTACAGTGCTGTGGCAATCTCTGCTGTACAGCAAAGTGATTCAGTTATATCCATAAATACATTCTTTTTTAATCCTCTTTTCCATTGTGGTTTATCCCAAGAGATTGGATATAGTTCCCTGTGCTATACAGTAGAACCTTGTTGTTTCTCCATTCTTAATGCGATAGTTTTCACTTACCAACCCCAGACTTCTAGTGCATCCCTCCCCACCTCTCCCTTGGCAACCACAAGTCTGTTCTCTATGTCTGTGAGTCTGTTTCTGTTTTGTAGATGGGTTCATTCGTGCCATATTTTAGATTCCACATATAAGTGATATCATATGGTATTTGTCTTTCTCTTTCTGACTTACTTCACTTAGTATGATAATGTCTAGTTACATCCATGTTGCTGCAAATGGCATTATTTCGTTCTTTGTTATGACAGAGTAATATTCCATTGTATATAGGTACCACATCTTCTTTATCCATTCATCTGTTGATGGACATTTAGGTTGTTTCCATGTTTTGGCTATGGTGAAGAGTGCTGTTATGAACATAGGGGTGCATGTAATATTTTTGAATTATAATTTTATCTGGGTATATGCCCAGGAGTGGAATTGCCGGATCATATGGTCATTCTATTTTTAGTTTTCTGAGGAACCTCCACACTGTTTTCCATAGTGGCTGCACCAACTTACATTCCCACCAACAGTGTAGGAGGGTTCCCTTTTCTCCACACCCTCTCCAGCATTTATTATTTGTAGACTTTTTAATGATGGCCATTCTGGCTGTGTGAGGTGATACCTCATTATAGTTTTGATTTGCATTTCCCTACTAATCAGTGATGTAGAGCATCTTTTCATGTGCCTACTGGCCATAGATCTTCTTTGGAGAAATGACTATTAAGGTCTTCTCTCCATTTTTTGAATGGGTTGTTTGTTTTGTTGTTGTTGTTGTTGAGTTGTGTGAGCTCTTTATATATTTTGGAGATTAAACCATTGTCAGTAGCATGATTAGCAGCAGAATGAGTTTTGCTTTTTCCCTGCCATAGTGCCTTCTTGCTTTTCCTTGAACACATCAAGCATACCCTTGCCTTGACTCTTCCCACTGTCTGGAAAGCTCTTCCCCAAGATGATACATTTGTCTCACTCCCTCATCTCCTCAGGTTTTCACTCATCAACACCTTCTCAGTGAGGCCTAGTCTGACCTATTTAAAATTGGAACCATTCTCATCTCTGGTATCTGGTATTCCTAATTTCCCTACTCTTTCTTTTTTTTTTTTTTTTTTGGCCAAAACATTTATCACTTTAAAAAATAATAGCTAACTTATTTTTATGCATATTGCTTATTTTATTTCTCCCGTTCTGAAATGTGAGCACCACGAAAGTAGAAGATATTAGTTTGTTCACTGATATTTCACAAGTGTCTAGAAGAGTGCCCTGACACATAGGAGACAATTAAGGAATATTTATTACATTAAGAAGGAAAAGAAGGAAGGAAATCAGTGATAAGCAGAGTGACTTTATTTCTGTGTCTTTAGTAAATATGTGTGTACTGTAGCAACCATGGCTCTTCAACCATCCAAAAGTTATCATCCAAATGTTTTGGAATAGATATCCTGAAAACTATAAGAAAGTATCTTTATTTGCTGACAGACTACTCTGGATTGTTTCCACTCCATGTAATCCTATGTTAGCAGGCCTATCTTGATGGATCATTAAAACATCAATAAAAAGGAAGGACTGAAAACCTGTGACATATTGAGATTTTATCACGTGTAGTTACATTGTCTGGAACAATTGATGTTACTTCTGGAAAATCTGGACTGGGCTTCCAGTGAAGTTCTTCAGCTAATACTTGAATGTATGGTTGATGATAGTAGTATTTCTTTGTACAGACTATGCTTTTCAAACTATTTTATTACTCATACTAATAATTATACTAATTCCTATTTCCATCTGAAATTATAATTCTATGTATAGCTTTATTCCATTTTCAAAGTTCAGAGGGACCCTCAGATTTTAGCATAAAGGCAGTTAATGTGTTTTGTGTCCCAGATCCTTGCCAACATAATAGAAACTATGGACCCTCTTCCCAGAAAAATGTACACTCACATACATACACCAAAGGGCTTAGTGGGATCATGGAAGTCCATCAACAGACAGAGCCCGTGATTTAGATCAGTTTCCTGATCGTACAAATGAGGAAATTTACAGAGGGGAAGTAAGCGGTCCAGGGTCACGTAGCCAATTGTAATAGACTGGATACCAGCAGTGCTTTTCCATCTATTAATGTCATTTCTCCAACCCCTTCCTCAAAATTTACCTTCCTTTTGGCTTTTCATAAATGAAATTTGGACAACCAGGTTTAACTGGGAAAATTCTTTACTTCAGAATATTAAGAACCCAGGGAAGCATGTGCTGTCTGCATCTCACCCTCATTGAAGGCGTACAATGTGCATTGCAAATAAGGCACAAAACTGTTCCATTTCTTACAAAATTGGGCTTGCTTTTTACCTTTCTAAAAATATTGCTCTTTATTTTAATGTTTTTTAAAGCAGAAATCTAAGTGATGTGACAAAATTAACCATTTGGAGATATTTCTCTTATGGGTACTTGTAGGGTCTTACAAATTTCTAATATGAAAATAAAGCCATAAACCTAGAAATTACAGCATAGTTGTAGCAAAAAAAAATTGAACTGGGAGTTTAAATGGCTGATTCTCATCCCTGCTCTGTCAAGAACAGGCTGAATGACCTTTTGAAGATCTCATAAGACTTTTTCTTGTATAATGAGGGATATACTAGAAAATTGTTAAATCCCAATTTAGCAATAAAGTTCTGAGTTTCTGTAACAATTCAAGGAAGATGCTACTAAACTTTCATTTTGGCCACATCTACGGGATGCCAAAAATTCCCGAATTTAAACAAAATTGTTGAATTTGTTCGTTATGAAATTTGAAATAATTTAATCCTTCAAACTCTTATCAAAGTGATGCTGGTGAATGGAAATAAGCACTTTATTGTTGCTTTAACCACTTGTTAATGACCCCCATTTTGACACTCATTATTCATTGAAGAAATGATGCTTGCTCACTGTGTGCCAGAAACTTTGCTAGATATTGAGGTTAAAATGATAAGAAAACCATACAGTTTTTCTCTTCATTGTGCTTATAGTGTAGTGACAGAAATCAGTAGTAATCATCTAATCACCACACAATAAGCGTGTAGCTATAAACTGTGATAACTGCAATGGAGTGCAGAATGCCAAGAATATCTAACTAGAGACTTGACCCAGCTACTGCGGGGTAAGGGGGAGGGGGAGGGCAATACAAAGGCTTCCTTGGGGAAGCGATGTTTGAACTGAGATCCAAAAAATGACTAGCAATTTTCAGAAGTGAGAGTTAGAGGAAAAGCATTCCAGGTAAAAGCATCAGCAAGAGGAAATCTAATGTGGTAGGAGGGGAGCATGGCAAATCAAAGAGGACAGCTGGGACCAGAGAAAATGAGGATGTAGCCGGGCCACGTCACAGTTGGCCATGATAAAAACATTGTTCGTTGTTCTAAAACTAAAGGAACCTAGTAAAGCATTTTAAACACTTAATCTGGATGTCAGGTTATGAATTTGCCTGTGGAAATGATGTCTCTGCCTGTAGGGTGGGAAACAGATTAAAAAGAGGAAAGAGAGGAAACCAGGGACCAGTTAGTGGGCTATGATAGAAAGAGGAGATGATTGTGAATACCAAGGTGTTGGTGAGGGAAGAGGAAAGAAATGGATTAATTCAAAGACTACACAGGAAGTAATATCAAGGAGATTCAGTGGCGCATTTCACAGGGCTTGGTGGAAGAGGAATGTGATAAGCAGGGCTGCCAGGTGTTAGCTTGTTGAAGTGGATTAGTGGCTGTGCCATTCTCTTGGTCGTTGGTTTCTCCCTTTGAATATCAGGAACACTGCAAAAGGATTGGCTGCATTGGTGTTCAGCCCGCATATGCCCTTTGAGGGTATTTGGCCCATCATTCTTAGATTGATGAGGGGACAAATCTTCTTTCCTTCCTCCCTCCCTCCCTCCCTCCTGCCCTCCCTTCCTCCCTTCGTTTTCTTGTGTTTTTTTTAAACCAAGGGCTCTAGTACTCATTTTTATTTTTCTCTATTTGCTAAATTCATCTCTTCGGGAATGCTTGTTCTGGTGTAGTCATCTCTTTTTGATGAGAGGTATGACCACAGATACCTAAGTGTTTTTGAGAATTTGATCATATGAATGAAGCCACCCTTAGTAATAATTTCTAATTATAAGATACTAGATTAAAGGACAAATAGGATGTCCCGAATTTTAAGAATTTTTTGTAATCAAGTATTATTACCTTCTTTATTTAATACATCAGAATAATACGTCTACTGATCTCTATTTTTACCTATGTACACACAAAAGGTTACCAGCCATACAATTCATTTCCTGAAGCTCATTCACCTGATTAGCACAATAGAAACAAGCTACAAATGCATTGGCAGAGGTATTCAAGTTTTAAGTTCAAACAAACAGTGATGTTATATAAATAAAATTTATGTTTCCCACTTCTATTGAGAACAAATGATCTTCTTGTACCAAGAATATTATAAAGGAAGGGCACTTGAGTAAGAGTTATTATGTAGTGCGTCTGTGTTTACAATATGCAGCGGTTCACTACAGCATTTGCTCCATTCCAACCCCTCAATAGTGCTCTGCATGTGTTTGCTGCTCAAATAAATCCTTACCGAATACATGAGCATCTCTTTAATGCTATCTGGAATGCCCTAGAACAGTTGGATCCTCAGTGTCCCTGAGGTTTATATTTTTGTAATTTTCTGCACATGTAGAGAGTGAAAGCTCTGAATAAGCTATGAAGCCACTGCCTGACAAATAGTACAGCAGTCAACTTCATTATCACATCCCATTTAGGCACCGCCCTATCTACATGGAGATGAATAGGTTTTTTGGAAGAAATAAGCTTGAAATATTTATGGCCTCAGATACTTGAAATATTCAGGTTTCATCTGTTTATTTTTTTCTTCAGAATCATAATAAAGTTCCTAAACAGTGCCATTTTGGAAAAATTATATCATATTATAAACAATTTTTAATATCCCCAGCACAGTTACCCAGAAAATATTGATGTCAAATGTATAGAAGCATGCATAATCTGTAATCCTGCCTTAATTTGTAAGAGGATAGCTCACCAAATGTGTGCTAGGTTACTAAAACAAAGCAGAAATGAAAAATTTCAGATTTGACATTGTGATCTATAACATTTAAGTGTCCTTATTTCCTTTGACTTACCAGAGCTATTGGGTTTAGCTTGATGCAAATTTATTTTTAAACACTTGAGTGTTACAGACTTTCTAATTAAATGATTAATCAGATGATAAATGTTGGCATCAGCTAGCTCATTTGATGCTGATTTCACAAATAAGCCAAAGGTCACAAGTAACCTTTCAGATTTCTTTGAAGAAGCATACACATATCACAGACGTGATTTTAATATTGTTTATAAGAAGGTAATAAGAGATGTCAACATTAGTGAAGTATTTTAATTTACAGTAAACTTTTTCCTTTAATATTTATTAATGATTGATACAATGTATTTTCTCAAATAATTAGAAGTTTGAGTCTTGCCTTGTGCTTGACCTTAGAACATAGCCAACATGACTGTTAGTTGTATTTAAACCTAAACTAAAACTTCTGAGGCACAGTGCTCTGCCTGATTTGTGTTTGTGGTGGAAGCAGTGTATACGGCTAATATCATTGTAATCTTAGATGAAAGCATAATGTGGTAAATAAAGAACAAAACTAATTGACCTAATTGATTTGTTTCAAAATGAATATGATCAGTAATAGTTTGCAATGTGGTATAAAAGTCAATATTCTATACTCGTATGAAAGTCTACTAGTGTTACGTAAACTGTCTCCACTAAGAAACTCGTCTATTATGATGGGATTTCTGTGTATCTAATAATATTTCACTGGGTTCAGGATGGATGAATCATGATTCTTACTGAACCTTAATCTTGTAAGGTTGTAAGTAGGAAAGCACCCTATAATTATATATAAGATTGTAAGGGACATAGGCTTACAGTTAAATTTTCATTAAAATTCAATAGCATTCAGTCATTGAATGGGTACTTTGTATGTGCTGATGCCCAGCTGGGCACCATGGGGAAAAGGCGATAACACGTGGATGGCTCCTGCCTTCAGGAAATGTGCAATCCAGGTGGGCGACCGATGTATTTACCCCCGGGAAGAAGGAGAATCTATGGTCTTTGAGAACATGTATTTGTAACAAGTATATATCCATTATAGGGAAAAAAATGCTTTCTGTTAGAAATGAGAGAGACTTATCCTCTCAGTAAATATTATCTTTAAATTTGTTTCTGTCGGTAGACAGTGAAATTACCCCACACAGAGATAAGAGCTACAATATTTTAGCTGTTTAGACACAGCTAAAATATGAAACACTTTTCCACCTGAATCCTAGGACCAGTGTAAGCATTGTGTAATACAACAATGAACAATAAGTTTAAAAATTGTCATAAAACAATAATGTGTAAGCATTACAACCCTGCAATACATACATGAGTACAGATCCAATTTCAGTCTTCAGAAAACCAATTGTGATGATAGTTTTGTTTGTTAGAGAAATATATTATAAGAAGGGTATGATAGAACTGCTCCAAGGCACACCAACAAATAGCTTTAAATCATATTTGTGCGATTGGTTTATTCCTTCATAAATGCTTAACATGGATTGCAATTTTGCTGAATGCAGTGTGAGAGCAATACCCATACTTTTATGAACTCATTGTCATTGCGCTTGTGGCTAACGTGTATTGCTACCGTCCCTTCACATGCAAAGATGACATGATATTTTTGATAGTGTTTCATTAATCAGATACTATTATGTGTCAGATGATTTCAAATTTAGGTGTTTTTTTAAAAGCTCTATTACCTTCTGAGCCATATTTCCACCTTGTAATTCAATGAAAAACAACATTAGTAACAATAATTTTAAGTGGCAGGAATAAAGAAATAAGGTGTGTTTATTTATTATGATACACAGTAATCTTATTCCACACTTCAGTGATGATCAACTTGTGTGTTCCTAAAAAGCAAGAATAATTTGATTTTTTTGTCCCTTGAAAGAAAGGCTTTTAGTTTTCTCATTTTCAGGGAGCTGTTTGATGGTGGTGTTTGCTTTATCAAGAGACAATAGAAAAAGAGGTCCTAGGTTCTCAAAATATTCAAAATATACACAAATCTAGAACAAAATGTTTACTTGAATTTTAGAGGAACAGAAATAAGATAAATGAGATGCCGATTGTGCATGCGAATACGTAATTATGGGAACTAGAGTTGTGCGATTCATCTTATCAATCTAATTGTTCTTCTATGAGGGGAAAATGAGTAGTTTGTCAACTCAAATATGAGGTAAGTCTTTTATAAAAAAACTTTACCAAACATTTGTATATATTACAATTTAAATATTCCTCTTTACCAGGTAATTCTGGTATCACTAAACAGATGTATTAAGAAAAGTATTATTTAATTCTTATTAAAGCTATAGTGTACATTAATACGAAGAACACTGAGACAGAAATTATGTTTGTTGAGTAAATAAACAATCGAATGAACAAAAAAAATAGAAAGAATATATATTTTATCTTCCTGATTAGAGGTGGAAGCTATCTTATTTTTCTTGTGTGTTCTTCACAACTACATAGTATGATGAATGTATTTGGAACTCAAATCATAAGAATGAATTCAGTTGCAGCTTTGGGGATTGTGAAGAATAATGTGAATTTATAATTTAAGAAAATCACATAGAATTTAACTGTCTGTGCTTACAAGGGGATGATGTAAGTCTGAGAAGCCATATTAGCAAATCATCTCCAATTAACACATATACACATTTCATCCTATTTGATTGTTGGGGATCCTCAAAAAAGCAGAAAATTGCCCTTTCATTATACACTGTACTATTTCTTGCCACATGGGTTCTCTGGTACATACAGCTTTGCCTTGAGGCCCCAGTTTTTACTCAGTGGATTGTGTATTATATACTATCTGTAGCAGAAATGGAGGAGGCACATGCTTCCTACTTATGTCCCTGAATTTGGGGCTTAATATAATCATCACACAAAGCATATAATGTCATTAAAAATACTTCACCTTTAATCTCTAACATTGCAACATATGTAAAATAGGCACCTTTAAAAATAATAATCTCCACTAAATACTAATAACTGCTTATAGTAGCAATCCTTCTTCCATGGTATTCTTCCTGCAAAGGGAAGCAAACATTTGCGTTTGACGCAGATCACAAGTGTTCTGAGTAAAGCTGCTCTCTATCTGTTGTTTCATCCACCATGATAGCCAGCTGGCCTCTATCTTTGTACTTAGTTCCTGGTTTACCCACACCATTGGATTTGGTCAGCTATAGGAGAAGCATGGCTTAGTGCAGAGAGCATGTGCTTTAAATCAGGGAACATGGAGTCAGTCTTGTCTCTTCGGATGATGCCATTTTACCCCTCTAAGCATGGATTTTCTCCTCTGTGAAATAACAGTGTTGGATTAAATGAGTTCAAAATGTTTTGAGTCTGTGTTTAATGTCTTGAATTTTAGGCCAGTTTGTTCAATTTTGCATTGACAGACTTCTGGCAACTCATTTAACCTTTCTAAATCAAAACTACTCATCTGTAACTGGCCAGTCACTGCACAGAGTCAGAGTGTGAAAGAGATGAGGTATGGCAGACAAAAGATAAACAACCAACTGCAATGCATTGTAGTTATAACATTTTGCTAAGAGGAGCCTACATTTTCTCTAAGTTGTGTTAGATATTGATTATAGAAGGTCTCTTCTATATTTGTTTATATTTTGATGATATTTAACAAGTAAATTGTAAACACAAAAAAGGGAAAAACCATTCACTGAACAGTCTACTAAATAAAATAGTCATACTACTATTATTTTGTGTTCGATTTCCCCAGTACGGTTCCACTGATTATTGCATACATGTTACAATTAGAAAGAAACAATTATAGGGCTTCCCTGGTGGCGCAGTGGTTGAGAGTCCGCCTGCCGATGCAGGGGACACGGGTTCGTGCCCCGGTCCGGGAAGATACCACATGCCACGGAGCGACTAGGCCCGTGAGCCATGGCCGCTGAGCCTGCGCATCCGGAGCCTGTGCTCCGCAACGGGAGAGGCCACAACAGTGAGAGGCCCGGGTAACGCAAAAAAATAAAAAATAAAATAAAAAATAAATAAAAAAAGAAAGAAACAATTTTGGGAAACACTGGAGTAAACAAAGTTAAAAATCTCTTTTAAACTAAAGAAAATCTAGAGCCCTAACATGTTGTGTTAGGGATATAGTTGCATCTTTTCTATTGCTTTTTTGATGCAAAACCCGTGGAGAGTAGTTCTGGGTATTCTGTGGAACACAGGTTTGAGATGCCCCAGGCTAACTGAAACTGTCCCCACTCACTCTTTTCCTCCTCTTCTTACTAAGCCTTGTTTTCTGGTTCTGGATTAGAGGTATTTAGAGAGATTACCAGGACTCAGCACCCCATATCCAAATCCTCTTCTTTTATACCCATTTTCTATAAGATCCCTTGGGACAAGGCCAAAGAGAGGACTCTGTTCATATGAAGGTTTTGTACCAAATCCTGACAAAGCTCCCAGATGGGGGCGCAGGTTTAAGTAGTTTGAAACGGTGAAAATTGGCTGAGGCATCTTCTTGGCCCTTTTCCCTTTTAGTCAAAGGCAAGGAAGCCCATCAAAGGGAAGAGACCAGAGAGGTTCTGCAGCTAATTTTCTAGAACGGGAGCAGGTCCAGAGGAGGAACAACCCCATGCTCATCTGACTTGGGCATCTTCATGATAAGCGCTAAGGCCTAGTTTAATGTTTAAGGACTGGTATTTAATCTTATTTTAGTTATTTTTAGTATAAAACAGACTCATTGTATAAATATTCAGTCAAATTCAAGATTTATTTGTTGCCAGAGCTTAACATGAGCTCAAAGTTCCCTCTCCCCACGTTCACTTGGAATGGGATGGAAGGTCAGCAAAGGGTGAGAGGACAAGGGATGGGGGCAGGAATGTCCTTGCTCCTGATGGGTTCTGGTTTCCATTCCACACAGCCACTGATGTCCCCGGTGACTGTCTGATGCGGCCTCAATGTGCCTGGCCGGTCCGCTGCTCACCTCGGACGTCTGGGACAACAGTGTCATTGTCTCCTTTCTGGCTGCCAGCACTTCTTTCCAAGGCCTGATCTGGACCTATGGGAAACCTAGGAATCCTTCCCACACCAGCCTTAACTCTTAGAAGTCAGGGTGTGTGCAGGGGTGCTAGAGACTGAGCCTGAACTCTCCAGTGTTGCACGCCAGCCACCAGGTCTCCGTAGTTGTTGGCTCACACTCCGCTGGCCCTGGGAGAGCTCAGCAGGCCCCGTTCCCGGGGCAGCATCCCCCATTCCCGGGGCAGCATCCCGCCAGGGAGCAAGGCACCCGTCTCCCTGCTCACACACGTCCGCGGCGTCGTGAGGAGTGCCTCCGCGGAGGAGGGTTCCCGGCAAAGGACAAACTCTAATGCTCCCCTTCAGATCTGTTCCCCTGCAAACCTCCTTGTTCTTTTTTATACTTTACTGATGGAATAAGACGAAAGGGTCTGGTATTTGAACCTTAATGATTTAGTTTCACCGTCCCAGCTATGAGTCCCTGCGCCTTCTACTTGGATGTGGGATAGGGACCGGACCAACTGTTAGCTGGGGGTCAGCTCGTGTTACATTTTCAGCAACTTGATGTTGGAAATGTCCTTCCGACAGTATGGTTGGTGAAAAATCGATACAAATCATTCTTGAGGACATGTTGGGAATCTCTATTAAAAGCATTGAAATTATGCGTATTCTTTAAATCAACAATTTCACTTCAAAGAATTTAAATGATCATCAACTTAAATGTAAGGATGCTCACCTCATCATTGATTATAATATTAAATTTTTAAAAAATGCTAGCAGTTTGACAGTAGGGACTTCAGTTAAATACATTACGGTTGATTCACACAGTGCTTACTCTGAGCAGTCATCAAAGTGTTGGTGTAAGAGAATAATTGATGGAGAGGAAGGAAGCTCTTGCTGCATTAAGTGTAAAGAACATATAATAAAACAATACGAACAGTTTGTCTAGTAGAACCTATTTTTATCAGAAACAACCGTGTGTGTCATACGTGTGTACAGAGATCTGAGGTGAATGCACGCGGCTCTCAGTTCTTCTCAGTGAAGCACTCTTTGCACTTCCAGCTGGCTAATTCACTGTGGGATGTTCCCCAGCCCAGGGCCTCACTTAAATACCAGTAGTGTCCCCAGGCATCGTCCCAACCACAAAAAGCCCTCCTGAGGAAACGCTGCAACTGAGTGACTGTTTCTGGGTCACGGATTAGAGTCATTTTATTGTTTCCCTTTGCTTACTTACACTTTCTTCAATCTCCTGTAATAAGTATGTATTGAATTCATAACAAAAGCATAATAATAAATGGTATTTGTAATATTCCACACTATTCAACATTTATGTGACTAAGCATTCTTCTGCTTTAACCATGATGAGAACTTAAAGAGACTCATTTCTTTCCTGGTGCCCTAGTTCCTGCTTACATTTGTTCTACTGATTAAAAAAAAAATCATCTTAGCTCCATAGATACTGAAAATACAGTTGTAGTATGTGCTGTTCATCCTTCACCTGTCTATTTATTCATCCATTCATCTGATTCATATTTATTAAAATTATGCTGTGTGTAAACTGCATCATCAGAAATATAGAGATGTATAGGACCAATTTCTTATGCTCTAGGCATTGACATCTCGCTGTTAATCATGATGAGTATATGTAGGAGTCTGTTGGTGTATTAATATTGTGGACTCTGCTTGAAGATTTCTTCCCCAACCCCCTTCTCTTCCCTTTGAGTCTGAAGGAAGGCTGTCTCTGAGTGAGGTATCGTGGCATTCACAGTCTCTTATTATTTCTCAAAATATCTGGTTTAATGCACTTTTTCCATTTATTCCTCTTGATCACAATTATCAAACCAAATTAACATACTATCTCAGCAATTCTATTTTGCTATCTAATAATATTGGTTTCCACATCCAAATTTCAAGATAAATTTTAACAAAGATTTTCGAGGAGTAATGGGGTGTTCTGTCCAAGTGAATTGAATCATTTCTTTGTTCTCTCATTTTTGGCAAGTATATCTGATCATTTAGGGCCTTACTCACAATCTGACTTTGCCAAATATTATAACAAAATCTGATTATAAATATTTTGGCCTCTGAGAGAGCTGTCATCCTCTTATATTCATGTATCGTAAAAACTTTGCCTTTCTCATTTCAATATGGTGTAGCCACAGCATGCCCAAATCCCCACGCTTACAAATAAAATAACCATTCAATGTTTTTGTTAACCTGTCTCATAATATCTAGGAAGTTGTAAAAATGTCACTTTTTTGATAGAGTTTTTACTATAGTAGGTTTATTTCTGTTGGAATTAGGTAACTCCACCCACAGTGTTCAGGTTATTTTACATGGGAACAAAGGCCTTGTCCCTGGACTGGGAGGACCTTACATTCTTTAGACTCTCTGTAACCTCAAGTATCATCTCGTTAATAGGTACTGCCTTTGGTTAATAGTAACTAGCAGATCTGATCATTCCAAATGCCTAGGGTCACATTTTGAAATATTTATATTTTTAGACCTAAGGTTTATTGAAATGTAACAAGGATTGAACCATTAATGTATGTATTTGGAAGTAGAATTCAGTTGCAAATAGAAATTAGTTTTTCACACTTAAAAAATATAGGCAACTATTAGAAAAAAAAATTAAGGCTTTAAGGGGGTAAAAAATTCCACAAAGTGCCTATATTTTAGGTGATAAATATCCTGGAACTGTTTGAGAAAAAAAGTATATTTCTTATATCTAACAAATATTTGTGTTTTCATTCTTTATAGAAAGAATGAAATTTCTTTCCTCCTTTACACATTCCTTTTCCTTATGTGCAACTAATTGATTCCTTTATAAAAAGAAACTGCAAAGACTTATGGGGTGGGAGGTGCTCAAGTTATGATGGGTGGTTCAGAGTGTGTGTGTGCATGTGTGAGTGTGTTTGTGTGTGTGAATGGGGGTGTGGATTGTATGTGTGTAAAATGCGATTTATGGTAGCGTTTTCTTCAGAAATATTCCTGATCTTCTCAGAATTCAACCATTTTATAAATGCATCTCCATAAATCTCTATCTTTGGAATACATGAAATGGCTTTTGGCAGTACTTCCTTTAATATAGTATACTGGAAATTTGAAAGTTACTAACCAGGTTAGCCAGTGGCTGTCCGTTACCCATAGAATGAAGCCCCAAGGTCTAATCCTGTGATTCAAGGCCTTTCTTTATCCAGCCTTCCTTTCTTTTCAACCATATGTTTCACAATTACTAAAGAAAACTCTTCAGTCAAGGCAGACAGATGTCTTCAAAATACCTTCCAGTTACTTAACAGAATATGTACCTTTTAATTCTGCCTTACCTTTGAGAGGGCTTTATGCCTCCTGTGTGAATTTTATCCAGGCTAAAAAGCCCAGCTCAAGCCTTCAGAACTCCAAAAATTTTCCCTAGCTACTGAAATGCACAGTAATTTCACCTCACTTAGTCCTCTTAGCGTTTGCAGATATAGCGTACGTATTTGGTTGCCCGGGGCCAAAACCTTGATTCTTTTCCTTTCACATCCTCCATCCAGGCCTTTAGCTAATCAGTTTACCTGTATTTCAAAATATATGCCTGATCTCCCCATGTCTCCCTTTTCCACTGCCACCACCCTAGGTCAGGCCCTCATGATTTCTCACCTACATTCCTTCCCTCGCCTCTTAACTGATCTCCCTAATTCCACTCACACAACGTAGATAGTCTGTTCTTCACCACAGTAATTCTTTTGAAGCAAACCAAATCATCCGTCCCCTGTTCTCAATCACCCAGTGGCCCCCCATCACACATAGAGCGAATCCAGATCCTTCCTGTGGGTACAGGCCCTATGTTGTCTGGTTTTCATTAAGTTTCATTTCCTGTCCCTTTACCCCTCATACACTGCCCTCCAGCGACACTGGGCTTCTTGCTGTTCTTCAGACCTGCCAAGCACATTTCCAATACTCACGAAATAGATGTAAAATGAGTTTTATTCATTTAAATGTGGACTGCTTCCTTCTTCTAAAAGCAAATACAAATGCTACAGTTTCCTTTAAAAAAACACAACTACCCAGAATTTCTGATCCTAATTTTAAAAAGACAAACTGTAAGAATGTGTGGAATGGGAGGGTGTGGAGAAAAGGGAACCCTCTTGCTTTGTTGGTGGGAAAGTAAACTGATACAGCCACTATGGAGAACAGTATGGAGGTTCCTTAAAAAACTAAAACTAGAACTACCATACAACCCAGGAATCCCACTGCTGGGCATATACCCTGAGAAAATCATAATTCAAAAAGAGTCACGTGGGCTTCCCTGGTGGCGCAGTGGTTGAGAGTCCGCCTGCCGATGCAGGGGATACGGGTTCGTGCCCCGGTCCGGGAAGATCCCACATGCCGCGGAGCGGCTGGGCCCGTGAGCCGTGGCCGCTGAGCCTGCGCATCCGGAGCCTGTGCCCCGCAACGGGAGAGGCCACAGCAGTGAGAGGCCCGCATACCACAAAAAACAAAAAAACAAAAAAAAAAAAAAAAAAAAGAGTCACGTACCACAATGTTCATTGCAGCTCTATTTTACAATAGCCAGGACATGGAAGCAACCTAAGTGTCCATCAACAGATGAACGGATAAAGAAGATGTGGCTCATATATACAATGGAATATTACTCAGCCATAAAAAGAAACGAAATTGAGTTATTTGTAGTGAGGTAGATGGACCTAGAGTCTGTCATATAGAGTGAAGTAAGTCAGAAAGAGAAAAACAAATACCATATGCTAACACATATATATGGAATCTTAAATAAATAAATAAATAAATAAATGGTCATGAAGAGCCTAGGGGCAAGACGGTAATAAAGACGCAGACCTACTAGAGAACGGACTCGAGGATACGGGGAGGGGGAAGGGTAAGCTGGGACCAAGTGAGAGAGTGGCATGGACATATATACACTACCAAATGTAAAATAGATAGCTAGTGGGAAGCAGCCTCATAGCACAGGGAGATCAGCTCCGTGCTTTGTGACCACCTAGAGGGGTGGAATAGGGAGGGTGGGAGGGAGATGTAAGAGGGAGGAGATATGGGGATATATGTATATGTATAGCTGATTCACTTTGTTATACAGCAGAAACTAACACACCATTGTAAAGCAATTATATGCCAATAAAAATGTTAAAAAAAAGAATGTGTGAAATGGCAGATATTCTCTCCTTCAGATTTCCATGTGATTTTGGTGCATATTATTAATTTGGTATATTATAGAATATGTGCTTGTTCTAATGAAATGACTTGTATCCTTCATACTTATCACAAAAGTTTTGGCTTTTCCATACCTTTATAACCACTCTAGTTGATGGTACATGGATACATGAAGTTAACTTTCTTAAGAACAAAGCAACCGTTTCACTTATAAGGTAAATCCTGGAGATTTCAAAACTGCTTGTCACTATACATTATTCATTTTGCAATAAATATTTTCTTAGTAAACCACATAAATTAGAACGACTGTTGAACAGGTGGGCAGAACCCCAGGCATCCAATATTAAGCAGTTGGTGAGCATAAGATGCCAGAAAGAAGATTAAGACCAACAAGGCAGGGAGTTTCCCATTGCTCTTGAAAAGGGATGATCCTTTGCTTCTGACTTTTCGCTATATGTTTTCCTTTGAAAGTAATGCCTTCCAAAACAACTTTCCACGTTTCGTATCCAAACACACACTCAGGTCTTTCACATGGTAATTGATATATAAATCATAAAATGAAATGTTTAGGCAGATTGAAAAAGGAACTTCCCCCGTGCTTTTGCCTTTTATGCAAGGATGACGGCTCTGAAATGTCTTTCCTCTGTGTGGAAATCTGACAGTGTTCAGTCACAAGCCGATGAGAGGGAGGGAAAGGCTGCATATACTGAGGAACAGGGTGTCATTTCTCACTGCCTGGATTCATCGTCCATGTGGAACTCTGAGCCGTCCTGGCTGAGACAACAGACTTCTTTACTTATTTCTTCTGGAATACTTCAGCAATACAGATTTCACTAAGAGCAGAGAAAAACATTAAGGACTAGATAGCTGAACTTAAAAGCTTTTGCACAGCAAAGGAAACCATAAACAAGTCGAAAAGACAACCCTCAGAATGGGAGGAAATATTTGCAAAGGAAGCAACTGACAAAGGATTAATCTCCAAAATACTACAAGCAGCTCATGCAGCTCAATATCAAAAAACCAAACAACCCAATCCAAAAATGGGCAGAAGACCTAAATAGACATTTCTCCAAAGAAGATATACAGATTGCCAACAAACACATGAAAGAATGCTCAACATCACTAATCATTAGAGAAATGCAATTCAAAATTACAATGAGGTATCACCTCACACCGGTCAGAACGGCCATCATCAAAAAATCTGCAAACAATAAATGCTGGAGAGGGTGTGGTGAAAAGGGAACCCTCTTGCTCTGTTGGTGGGAATGTAAATGGATACAGCCACTATGGAGAACAGTATGGACGTTCCTTAAAAAACTACAAATAGAACTACCAGACGACCCAGCAGTCCCACTACTGGGCATATACCCTGAGAAAACCATAATTCAAAAAGAGTCATGTACCACAATGTTCATTGCAGCTCTATTTGCAATAGGCAGGACATGGAAGCAACCTAAGTGTCCGTCGACAGGTGAATGGATAAAGAAGATGAGGTACATATATACAATGGAATATTACTCCGCCATAAAAGGGAATGAAATTGAGTTATTTGTAATGAGGTGGATAGACCTAGGGTCTGTCATACAGAGTGAAGTAAGTCAGAAGGAGAAAAACAAATACCATATGCTAACACATATATATGGAATCTTAAAAAAAAAAAAAAAAAAAAGGTCATGAAGAACCTAGGGGCAGGACAGGAATAAAGACGCAGACCTACTAGAGAATGGACTTGAGGACACAGGGAGGGGGAAGGGTAAGGTGGGACAAAGTGAGAGAGTGGCATGGACATATACACTACCAAATGTAAAACAGAAGCCACATAGCACAGGGAGATCAGCTGGGTGCTTTGTGACCACCTAGAGGGCTGGGATAGGGAGGGTGGGAGGGAGGGAGACGCAAGAAGGAAGAGATATGGGGATATATGTATATGTATAGCTGATTCACTTTGTTACAAAGCAGAAACTAACATACCATTGTAAAGCAATTATACTACAATAAAAACGTTAAAAAAGAAAATTATAGATAGCTTTTGTGATGTGGAGTAGTCATTTCTGAATTTTGATCGAAATTCAAGAGAAAGGCTTTGTAACTTATTTTCTCTCTAGGTTATACAGCTTTATCCAGAATATTCTACTTTCAGAGTGTGTCTTTGGGTGTGATAGATTTTCTTTACAGTAAGTAAGTTTCATGGAAAACCACAGATAAATTCTGCCTCCTGTAATGTCTGATCTGGCTGAAACCATTTTAGTTTAACAATTCCTCCTTTGTAGGAGGGAATCAATAGATAAGCTACCTATAGGAAAATTAGTGTATGGGCCACTAGCTTCACAGCCAAAGCAAAATTTGCGTATATTTCCTCTTTCTTAATCCAAAATATATCTCTCAGACCTAGATGCCAGGGAAAATTGTGTGAGCAAGATGACTTGAGGACCACAGCCCCTTTCACTTCCTGTGCTCAGACCCCTTCTAATTGATAGAGTCCAATTTGAGGAGCCTGAGAGCAGGCCACTGTGCCCCCTCCATGCAGCCTCGCAAAGGGAGAGGTCATGGCAACCACAGTGCTGGCTATCATCTGTACTTGTTTTATGCCCAGATAAATTTGAATATTTGTTTGGAACTCATACTTTCTGCCACATCAAAAATTTTGGGAAATTGGTTATGTGAATCAGTGTGCCAAATTTTGTTTGATTTCTTCATTGTATTTTTTGTGGAATTATTTTAGTCCAAGATGTTCGTTGAGTTGATCTCTACCCAAACTTTGAACCCAAATCAGCCAAACACATAGAAAGAGATGGTTTTTGCTGCCCTCACGGTTAATTCCTTTTTTTAAAATAATGAATTTTTAAAATTTGGTAAAATGTGCTTTTGAAAATGTTTATTCGTGTACTGTTTTTCATGATTTCTTCCCTTTTACTTTAATTATATGTCTATATTATTTATTGTTCAGATTGATTTACGGCTTGCTTTTTTAAATTGGGATATAGTTGCTTTACAATGGTGTGTAAAGCATGTGTGTCCCCTCCCTCTTGGACCTCCCTCCTGCAACTTGCTTTTAATGTTAGTACCTATGAGCTTCTCTCTCAATTCTAAATATTTTTCTTAATGTGTTCCTTTTCAGATTATTGATAGAAGGTTTATTAGTTATTTTTTTAGAGTTGTATTTGTTACTTTAGGGAATCTGTTTTAAAATATTTAAAATGCAGTCCCCAGTTAATATATCATTGGAGTTTTTCCTGTTAGAGATACGTTGTTTTCTCTACATCTCACTGGGAGAAAAGTTGGCGTGATGCTGTTATAGTGTACTTGGCTGATATTAACTTTTCTAGGGTGCATTGTTTCTGAGAATACCATTGTTTGGTTTTATTCAGGCACACTTCTCACTAGTTGGTACAGTCAGTTCTTCTTTTCAGAACCAATTATTGTCTAGGTATTAAAACTTGCCATTTTTTATCTGCTCATTTCAGATCCTTCATGTGATCTATGTGAAACACAATTTGCATTCTTAGTTTTCATTCTTTTTAGACACTGTATTTTCACTGAAGGTTGAAGGTGATTCCCTAGATAGCAACCAGTAATGACTCTAACAGCAAAACTCTTTAAAAAGCAACCTTATAGGCAAATATAGAACTTAAAGAGCCCATGCAAATTATATTATATGAGGTCCTATTTATATTACTACCTCTTTTCACATCTAATAGTCAACTAGTATTTAATGAATTTCTGTGTAGTGCCATATGCTATGGTAACTTCTAGGATATAAGAATGAAAAAGAAGTGTTCTTACATCTTAGGAAAAAAGAACATCCGGGCTTCCCTGGTGGCGCAGTGGTTGGGAGTCCGCCTGCCGATGCAGGGGACGCGGGTTCGTGCCCCGGTCCGGGAAGATCCCACGTGCCGCGGAGCGGCTGGGCCCGTGAGCCATGGCCGCTGAGTCTGCGCGTCCGGAGCCTGTGCTCCGCAACGGGAGAGGCCGCGACAGTGAGAGGCCCGCGTACCGCAAAAAAAAAAAGAAAAAAAAAAAAAGAACATCCATCTCTATGTAACAGTTATTCTGACAAATCTCAGTAACGCCAAAGGAATAGTTTTCCCATATCTATTTTAGACACTGAGTTCCATGTCTTTTTCTCCTTATCAGACTGGAATCATTCCAAGCCTCTTAGCTTCTGGGCAACCATGAAAATGAGACAGAGAGGATACTAAAATAAATCTGCAACAAATTTATCTTGATATTCTATTCACTCTTGATTGGTAATGAAGGTCACAAATAGAATGAGGTTGTTGTTATGTGTATTTTTCTGTATTTTTCTTTTCTTATTTTGGTTGATAGGAGAAAAACATAGAACAGCAATATGAGCACAGGGCCAATATCTAAAACTAATTCTTGAGTAAATAGGAATCTTGCCCTTAAGGATCGCCATGTAAAGAGTTCCCACGTTTTCCTGCTGTCAACAGAGTAATGTATTGCATGTGGTATAGTTTGAGTTCTAGAAATGGCCCCTGCAGTTCAGGATATTTGACGTTGCCGTCTGTAGTTCTCCATGAAGAATGGAATTACACTACAGTCATTAGCAGTGTAACCATGAACAAAGCGCTTTGTTATTCAGTCACATCGTTTGCATGAAATGAGAATAATAAAATTCACATCCTGGAGGTGTGGTGACCACCTGGGGTAAATGTGGGCCCAGCACCTGGCACAAGAGGGTTTCATGTTTCTAGTTCTCTCCCATTCTTCCTGAGTGCTCCAGAGGACACGTATGTAGTACCACAACTACAGCACTGATCATACTGTGCTGTGCTCAGTTGTGAACTTCCCTGCCACACGGTGAGCTCTTTCGAGTAAAGACCATCACTGACACGGCCTTACCTTACACGTGGCGCTTTGTGATTCTCCAGTTGTTCACCTAGTGTCAGACACGCAGCATAGTTATTGAGTGCTGCTTGTTCTTCTTACAAGAGCTTCACAGTAAGATGGGTAGAAAAAAAGAAGGTATTTTCCATTTTACAGGTTCATTTTTGAGGCTTGAAGAAATCAAGTGAACCGAGGTTACATGATTAGTGAGTGACTGAGATGGAGCAAACCGCAACTCAGTGACGCGAAGCTCAGTGCGTTCGCCCCGCTACCTCATAGCGATCGTTGCATGTCCCAGGAGAGTTTCACATCTTGTATCACATGATTCTCATCTGTGTATTCGTATGTACCAGAAAAAGGGTCCTGCTCCTCAAACTTGCTGACAGTTAGCAGGTACTGACAGCCATTAGTGCTTAAATCTTCACCAAATGAAACATTGATATCAATGCCAGAATGCACGGGGAAAGGTTTATATCCTATGTACATCATTAAGTCAGCTTTTTTCAACCACGCCTTAGCTAAGCAGTTTAACTGTTAGAAAATTCTTTATATTTAGCATACAGCCTTTTAATAATTTCAATACATTTCCCCATCACCATCATAGAAAAGCAGAAACTTTGGTAACCTGATCTTTCCTTGGCCATTTGCCTATCCACAAAATAGCTATCAAACTGTAAGGCCCACTACACACCTATTAGAATGACTAAAATCCAAAACATTGACGGTGCTGGTACTGGGAAGGATGTGAAACAACAAGAAGTACCAGTTGTCGCTGGTGGGAATGCAGAGTGGTGCAGTCACTGTGGAAGACAGTTTGGCTGTTTCCTACAGAACTAAACATACTCTTCTCATGTGATCCAGCAATCTTATCCTTGACATTTACCCAATGGAGTTGAAAATATATTCTCACAAAATCCTGCACATAGATGTTTCTAGAAGCCTTACAGATAAGTCCCAAAACTTGGGAAAAACTAAGACATCCTTCAGTAGGTAAATGGATAAACTTGGTACATTCAGACAATGGAAGATTATGTGGTGAGAAAAAGAAATGAGCTATCAAGCCACAAAACACATGGACGAACCTTAAATGCATATTTCTAAGTGAAATAGGCCAGTTTGAAAAGCATACATACTATGTGATTCCAACCATATGACATTCTGGAAAAGACAAAAGTATAGAACAGTAAAAAGACCAGTGGTTGCCAGAGATTGGGGTAAGGACAGAGGCATGAGTGAATAGGTAGAGAACAGAGGGTGTTCAGGGAAGTGAAACTATTTGTAATGATACTGTAATGATGGATACATGGCATTGTGTATTTATTAGAACTCACAGAACTATACAACACAAAGAGTAAACCCTAAGGTAAACTCTGGACTTTAGTCATAATAACGTATCACATTATTATCACCACAGAATAATAAGAGTAGGGCAGAGAGAGTTTCTGAAGGGTAAAAGGAAGAAACCAGTATATCCACAAAAGAAACCAATAAAAATGGAAGACATGGGAAGAAATAACACTGAAAATATAAAAGTCTCAAAACTATGTTTGGTAACGTTTTATGGAATTTATTAAAATTCAACCTGGAGTGTATAATATTTGGCAGGCCAGGTTTGTCTTTAGAAAAATCCTTGTGAGATTTATACAAGGATTTATTAATAAAGAGCACACACCATACTCAGATTGCAGGCAGTCATGTTATACAAAACATGGACAAGAATATAATAGAACAAAGGATTTCACGACTACACAGGCAATCCTCGATTGCTTTTGTTTATGTTCTGTGAAAGGCTATCATGTACATAGTAATACAGCCACATGAGATAGTAAACTTGACATTTATGCAACTGTATGTTTGCACACACCAATATGCATGGCCTTTCTACCTAGCTGATATTTGATTCTTTTTTTTTTCTTCTCTAGTTTATTCCCTAGAACATTCTCTACAAAAACTGCTTCTTACATTTTCACGATGTAGGCCTTTATTTTTTTTAAATTTTTTTTTATTTTTGCAGTATGCGGGCCTCTCACTGTTGTGGCCTCTCCCGTTGCGGAGCACAGGCTCCAGACGCGCAGGCCTAGCGGCCATGGCTCATGGGCTTAGTTTGTAGGCCTTTATTTTAATGTTATATAGATTCCTGACTCACTGTCCTCTGAGTTTTGCTCTTTCTCTCTCAGCAATGTCAGATATTCTCAGGACTATTTTTTTGCATGTTTCTAGCAGGATCTCTTTCCTGATATACACTCTCATATGTCTTTGTCCACTGAACATATTTACTTAGATATCACACTACCACTTTGATTTCATCAACTCTAAAGTTGAACTTAATCTTTACTGCAAACAAGGAATCCCTCCATTGATTTATCACCATTGGCACAAGTATTTTCCCTTTGACCCACAATGTAAACCGTTGGTGTGTTCATAATACCCTCTTTCCCACATTTAGCCATAAAATGATTCTGGGATCCTTATCTTTTCCATTATTTCTCCCATCTCTTCCACTGTGGTTTGGGTAAGACTCTCATCAGCTTATGCCTACATCAGTGCACTAGGCTCTCAGCTCATCAGCCTGTGGCTTTCCTTTTCCTCTCAGTAAAGTTTTAGCCGCCGTATGTTCCACCTCACACATCATATCCCATTCAAACACATTTAACTGGCTCCTCATTCATTAGAAGCCAACGTTTATGTCATTAGACTGATATTTTAGTGTTTACATTTTTTTGTTCCAATGTTACATCTTTCTTCATTTGTTTATTCATATGCTTAAGAGCTGGCTAACCTTTGAACACCCACCAAGTTCAGTATCTAGCTTATGAAGTCTCTAATGACGGCTCATCCACTGTCACCAGATATATCAGGCTTTTCCTACTTCTGTGTATGTGTGTATCTTCTGTACCTAAAACCCTTTCTTAAATCTCACATATTTAAGATACACTTCTGCCCAGGATCTCAAAAATCCCTGCCATAAATTCATACAGAACCTGCTGTCTACTACTTCTGCTGAACTTCTCAGAGATGGCTGCATTGCGTCAGTTATCTTTTCAGTACAAAATCTTTTTTTCAACTTCCTTGTAATTACTTTAGTGGTACACTGTGATTTTTTTCCTCTTCGTTTCCTTAGTAGCTAATGCAATTTTTTGTTTGCATATGATAGGTACTTAATAAATGTTTCCTGTTGATTTCTACCCCTGCACTGTCCAATACGGTAGACGTTAAACTCGTGTTGCTGTTAAGCACTCGAAATGTAGTCAGCCTGAATTGAGATGCAGATGTAAAATGCACACTTGATTTCAAAGACTTAGTATGAAAAAAAACCCATAAAATTTCTCAAGAATTTTTATGTAGATTACATGTCAAAACTGTAATATTTTGAATGGTATGTCTGTTTCTTTTTACATTTTAAGGTGGCAATTAGAAAATTTTAAATTACATATATGACTCACATGGTGATTATATTGGACAGTGCTGCCCTAGACAGTAAAGCACATGAGTAATGTGTACTGAGAGTAATGTGATTAGATAAAATATTAATATTTCTCGATAGTACATTATTTTTAAACTTGTTCCTTATGTGTATGTGTTAAACAATGGTAATATGAGAGTGCAGGTTACTTACAGCTTTTCATCTTTGGACTAACTTGGAAGGCTACAGGAGAGGACCCAAGTTACCTGAATACTCAACTCAAGAAACTTTTTCATGAGCAGAATTCAGAGCGTCTTTATACGTCTTCATATTCCTTTTAATTTGCTGTCTCAGTAAAAATTTTCCTTAAAATGAATACATAGTATTCAAATATATCCTTGTCTTCTACAGTTACCTTTTTCTGGTGCTGAGATTTCCAGGAACACTTTGGGCTGTGTGCTGCCTGTTGCACAGTTTGATTGCATGTATTAAGCGCTCATTATTCTTCTAATAGTTCAAATCCCTGGGGTGCTTGAGTTTGTGTCCCAACTTCTGCTGTTTTTAACCTAAATGTTAACACTTTGATGAAACATTATGGAATCTCTAAATGGCTCAATAAAAACAGGTCTTCTTCCCTAAGGAGTGATACAGTGTAGAGTGTTGGATCTAGAGCCAGGAAGCCCGTGCCGCCCTCTGGTGCAAAGTTACGTACATGCTGTACTTCTGGTTCTTCATCTGAAAAGTGATAATAATAATAAATTCCAGAGTGTTGCTATGAGGATTCAATGAGAGTAAGCACTTAGAATATAAATGGTGCATAGTAAGCTTTCAAAAAATGTTAGGTATTGCTATTGGTATCTCAGTCCTTTAAAGATCTTAGCTTCTTCTCTATCAATAAAGCTAAAGTTAATATTTCAGATAAAACTTGTAGGTAAACAATGGAAAGTTACCAAGTGTGTCTTGGTAAAACACTTGCATGAAGAATATTTAAATGACTCTTCCAACTCAATATGAAAAAAAATTTTTAATGGGCAAAACAAGACATAAAATGCTCACCGTCATTGGTCAATAGAGAGATGTAAGATAAAGCCACAGTGAGATACCACTACACATCCGCTGTAATAGCTAGAATGAAAAAAACCATTATTACCAAAGTTGTCAAAGGTGTGGAACAACTAGAATTTTAACATACTTCTGATGAGATTGTAAAATGCTATAGTAACGTTAGGAAAGCAGTTAGCAGTTTCCTATAAAGTGGAACACACGATTCATGACCAGTAGTTTCACTGCTACGTATTTAACTAAGATTAATGAAAAATATGTCTGTACAGAGACTTATATAGAAATGTTCATGGCAGCTTCACTCCTGCTAGTTCCAACTGGTAACAACCCAATTGTCAGTCAAGTTTTGTTATAGTCACGCAGTAGAATACTACTTAGCAATAAAAATGGAATTAACTCCTGATAACCTCAGCAAGATGGATAAGCCCCCAAATTGTCATGCTGAGTGAAAGAAGCCAAGCACAAATGAGTACATACTATAATCATGGAAGACACACATCTTATCTTCAGTGACAAAAAATAGATCAGTGGCTGTTGGAGGTGGAGTGTCAGTGCAGGAAGCCTTGGGAAGTCATCCAGGAAGCACATGCTGCGACAGTGATAGAATTACAAGAGATCTGTTGGGGGCAATACCCGTGAATGGGTATGGGAGAAATGAATGGGAGAATGGGAGCAAAAGCAGGCTGGGAACGCCTTGCGACCACCATGAAGGTTTGTGACCTGTTTAAGAAGAGGCAGAAGGCAGAATTGGGCAGCAAGATCCTCAGGCTGCAGTGCAGCTCCGGGGATGTCCTAGCTTCCAGTGGGGAGCTCTGGTAAAAGGTTGCTCTTTGAGGAGTCATACGCTGAGCAGAAATGTCCAGATCCTAGTTTTATTGCTGTTCTCAGTCATTGGCTGGAGCCTGGCCTTCGTTCTTATACTGCAGTAGATCTCCTCGCTGCTGCAGTGGGAAACTGACAGCACTCCTTGCCCCGAATAAACTTTTGAATAGAGAGACCTGAGAGGTGTACCTTCATTACTACCGCACTGGGCCACCGTGGCGGTAGGGGGAGGGAATTAACGAGCAAAAGGCATAAATGAAATTTTGGGGAGATAGTGAAAATATATGATTTCTTCAATGTGCTGTTGGTTATGTGGGATTATTAATACATCAAAACTCTAGAAATGTACATTTAAAACGTGTGTATATTATTGTAGGCAAATTATACCTCAATATAAATGACATTTTAAAGTCACAGACTCTCCTTTATATATGAGAACAATCTAAAATCACCCTTCCTTCCAAAAATTAGTTGCCCTGTGATCACAGCAGAAGTCAACTTGAAGAAGATGAATGAAACATGTGACATTTAGCAAGGGAGGAGAAGATGGACCTTGTCCTAAATTAATAAACTTGAAAAGGTCTACTAATAACATACATTTGAAAGGGTTACAGTATTTTCCCATTATAAAATAGTGGATCTACAAAAGGGTTAGGTGACTTGTCCAGGGAAATAAAACCTTGAAGATCTATTGAAGAGTCTAGACAAGTAAAATAGGAAGGATCTCTTTGCTAGATGAGATACTGAACTTGCAGAACATGTGGAATAGGGTTGTGTTGGTTTTGCAGGGGTGATTTTCAACCACTGGGCCTGTGGTGAACTGCTCTTCCTCCCCCTAACTTTCCCCTCTCCTTCTCCTGCAGTCTGTTTCAGTCATCTCCAGCGCTTCCTCTCCCTCACTTCTCTCAACTTAGTCAGTCGTAACGTTCTGTGATTTTACTTTCTAGGTACCATATTTCTGGAATTCGTCTTAAGAGTTCAAAATCTCTTAGGTGGACAATTGCAGTATTGTATTTCCAACTCGTCTCTTTTTTTTTTTTCTGCTGCTGTATCCAAATCCATGTCTCATAATTGTCAGAGTTGTTACCTGCTTAACCCCCGTTGGCGTCTCTCCTTCAGATTCAGGATGCGTTCCTAAGCATCAACCTGACTGTACAAGCCCCTCTGTGTGCCAGTTCACGCCTTCTCTCCCACCTCATCTCTTGCCTCCGTTGCCCCCCATTTCCCCTCTGGTTGCTCGGTGTCCCTGGGCGTGCTCTGCATATCTTGTCATAAATATTATGGCTTTTGACAAATAGTAACTTTGTTAAATAATTTATTTCCAAAATTTGACAAGGAACTTCCTGAAAGCAAGGGTTGCACCCTTCTCATTTTAAAAAAATCCACAGCATTTTACAAAGTCCTTAAGTAGAGAGGAACCGCAAATGAGATAAATCAGTTGTTATTTAGTGAGTTACTTCTCGTTTGCTTTATATTTTTTAAATAAAAAGTAAAAGTTATGACTTTTTATTTTGTAAAATAATGCTGAGTTTGACATAAATTTTAGGAAACCTGGAGGTATTTCTTTCTCAAATTTTTCTTTCAATAATCATCCTAAATATTTTTCCATTAGGTGAAAAGTAAGAGAAAAAAATTAAGAGCTTCAGTATCTTTCCATGAAGGGCTATTTTGATGAATGAGGCTCACGAGTTACTTGAATCTCACCACTTTTTTTTTTTTTTTTTTTTTTTGGTTTTTTTTTTCACCACTTTTAATAGGGGCATATATCAAGCTAGATTTTTCTATCTTAATGTAAATTAGTTTCATTGAAGGCTTCCAAATTGGACTTTTTTGTCTGTGGTGAGGAGTTATTTTCTCTTGTAATATTAAAGAAGAGAAATTTAAAAAATTTTGGTCTATCCCGCTAATATATATTAGAAGCAATTTTAAGTGTCAATCTCCCATCCAAATTGAAACAGACTTACCCGGACCTGTAAGCAGTAGTGGCTATGTCCTGTGAAGTGAGACAGCTGACTTTTCCTCTGTCTGATGATCAAGTAGCTCAGGGTCCTTCCTGACACCCTGACAGTGGAAGTAGGAATACTATGTTCATTGCATGACTTGGTGGTATTTCTAGGGATAATACTGTATTGCAGTGGTACTCGAAGCAGTTCCATGGGACCATGTATTATGGACTTAAAAAAAAATTAATTTATTTTATTTATTTAGTTTTCGCTGTGTTGGGTCTTCCTTGCTGTGCACGGGCTTTCTCTAGTTGCAGTGAGAGGGGGCTACTCTTCATTGCAGCGTGTGGGCTTCTCATTGCAGTGGCTTCTCGTTGCGGAGCATGGGCTCTAGGTGCGTGGGCTTCAGTAGTTGTGGCACACAGGCTCAGTAGTTGTGGCTTGCGGGCTCTAGAGCACAGGCTCAGTAGTTGTGGTTCATGGGCTTGGCTGCTCCGCGGCATGTGGGATCTTCCCGGACCAGGGCTCGAACCCGTGTCCCCTGCATTGGTAGGTGGATTCTTAACCACTGTTCCACCAGGGAAGGCCTATGGACTTTTTTAACAGTTGTCAAGTCCACTCTTTATAGATCAAAGAATCCTCAATTAATAATCATGTGGTGAATGAGGCCTGGATTGTAATGTGATGAGAACTAAAATAGCTTTAAGCTTATTATTTGGGAAGTGAATAGAGGAAAAGTTCATTAAAATGCTCCTGAACTTTTATTTCTTTATTCACAAGTTCTTCTCATAGCTAATATTGTTAACTGTTTCCATTTTAAGTAAAAAGTATACAAAATACGGATCTGAGGAGGATAGCAGTGCTGGAGTCAGGGATGACTTTTTTCTCCCTCACTCTCCAGAACACTCAGACCACTGACTTGACTTTGCTTAAGTCTTTTCTCTAACTCCACCATGACAGTGTCAGTGGAGAGTCTTTAGGACCTCAGTGGTCCTTTGGACATTTACGCAAAACACTGTGCTGTGGCAGGATTGTGAAATTTGAGGGAAGTGTTCATGGCTTTCATCAGGTTCTACGAGGGTTAAGTAACACACAAAACATTAAGAACTTTTACAATAGGGAGAATTCAGAGCTTCTCCCATCCCCACCGTCAACTCAACCACCACTCTACGTCGCATTTTAGGTTCTGAAACTGAATCCGTATGGACACACAACAAAGTCAGCATAATAGTGGGCACAGCTTTAAGTGGTAGAATAAAAGGCCCCTGAGGTTCTTTACCTACCCAAGTAGCATTAATTCAGCATTCTTCAACTCCTACTTTGTACCAGTTCCTACTTTGGGTATTAGAGGTACAGAGGCAAAGCATATAAGATTCTGCTTTCATGGGACAATTAATAAATAAGTAAAGAAATAAACAAACAAGGTAATTGGATAGGTGTAGGTGCTCTGAAGGAAATGAAACAGAATGCTGTTTTACTTAATAATAATAATACTATTTGTTCATACTATATGCCAGGCTCTATGCTTCAGGAATTCACAAACATAACCTCAATGAATCCTCAGAACAACATACCCCCAGTTTACATATGAGAAAATTAGGCTTTAAAAGTCTGTATTCCCCCAGATAACAAAGCTATTAAGTAACAGAACAAAACTTTTGGCTCATTCAGAATGTAGACTGTGTGCCCATTATATATCAGACATTGTTTTGTTTTTTTGCGGTACGCGGGCCTCTCACCACTGTGGCCTCTCCCGTTGCGGAGCACAGGCTCCGGACGCGCAGTCTCAGCGGCCACGGCTCACGGGCCCAGCCGCTCCGCGGCACGTGGGATCCTCCTGGACCGGGGCACGAACCCGCGTCCCCTGCATCGGCAGGCAGACTCCCAACCACTGCGCCACCAGGGAAGCCCCAGACATTGTTTTAAGGCACTAGAATACAGCTACAAACAGAACAAATAAAAAGTCCTGCCATCAAAGAACTGACATTTTCACAGAGGTTAGGCAAACAAGTAAAAAATAGGTATAATACGGGATACTGTGTCATGATAAGAACAAAGAATGGCCTTAAGAAGCTAGAAAAGGCAAAAGGAAGCAGATTCTCCCCTAGAGCCTCCAGAAATCAACACATCCCTGCCAACACCTTGGTTTTAACCCAGTGAGATGCCTGTCAGATTATACAGAACTCTAAGCTAATATATATGTGTGGTTTTAAGCCACTAAATGTGTGATAATTCATTACAGCCACAATAGAGTAAAACTCTAACAAAATACTTACATTATAGAACAATAAAATGTAAATGTGACAAATAATATCTATGGTATTGTTGTAAATGCTAAAGAAGTGAATGGATTCAAAGCACTAAGAACAGTGTTTGACCTAAGTAATAGATGCTATAATATTATCATTATAATCAAAATATAGGCACTAAAATAAATAGCATACACATAAGGAGGTATAAGAAGATTTCCTTGCTGAAATAGAAGTTAACAGAGGATATAACGGTAGATAACAGCTATCAAATTAAGAAAAACTGCATGTCTTATTGGGTTAAATCTAATTTAAAAGGCCATATGAGATGTCTGGTAGGCTTTTAAGAGGAAAATGCAAGCTAAAGGGTAGATTAGACTCTGACTACTCTTTGTATAAGAATAAAGAGAATAAAGAGATGATGGAAATATCAAGAGAATAGGTTGACACACTTTATATACAAGTGACAGGGTCATGACCAGGGAGTTAGCAATGGCAATAAATAACTACACCAGAAGCAAACCAAGGAGGTGGTGCTAATATCAGGGAGTGTCCACAGAGTGATTCTCTGGCCAGATGCTGGGCTGCTGTTAAGGAACTGCATCACTAGATTTCACCAGGGAGAAATGGAACAAGATAGGCCTAATAAGTCAGTTATACCACTAGCTTATGGCTTAAGCAGGTCACTCAGACTCACATACCCTCTTTCCATTTGTAAAAATGAGGACATGTGTTACAGGATCTCTGAGGTTCTTTCCAGCTGTAAAATTGTATAACTTTTTCTTGTCTCCACAGTGGAAATTTGCTGTTATATTATTTGGGTTGGCCAAAAAGTTCACTTGGATTTTTCCGAAACATCTTGCAGAAAAATCTGAACGAACTTTTTGGCCACCCCAATACAAGTATTCTAAATGTATGAGATCAGAAACACTCATTTAAAAAACATTAAATATAGGGACTTCCTTGGTGGTCCAATGGTCAAGAATCCTCCTTCCAGTGCAGGGGACGCGGGTTCAATCCCTGGTTGGGGAACCAAGATCCCACATGCCGCGGGGCAACTAAGCCCGCACGCCACAACTACTGAGCCCACACACCTCAACTAGAGAGCCTGCGTGCCGCAAACTACAGAGCCTACGTCCTCTGGAGCCCGCACGCCACAACTAGAGAGAGAAAAAACCCCACACATCACAACTAGAGAGAAGCATGCACGCCACAACAAAAGATGCCACATGCCACAACGAAGATCCCATTTGCTGCAACTAAGACCCAGTGCAGTCAAAAAGAAAATAAATAAATAAAATTTTAAAAAATAAAAGAATAAAAATAAAAAATAAAATATTAAAAAATAAGCATTCTAGAAATAAACACAGATAACAGTTCGATTCTATATGTCTATTTCTCTGCAAAACGTGTCCGCAATACAAACCATCCAAAGGTGAGAAATTTTTGTGATGTATTAGTACAAGTGAAAGATTTGTTTTTCTGAAGTTGGAAAGCCCTTTTCATTTTTGAGCCCTTTTAATTTTTATAAATGAAAGCAATTTGGAGGGCTCAATATTTATGTTTGAGGGTAGTCAGGTCAAAATTACTTGTATGTAAGACAATTTTACCTGTAGGAACCATTGCCATGTAACATGGAAGCCAGCAATTCGGCAGTAGGTATATTTACACAAAGCTTGAAAATTTTAATCAGCATGATTTTGAGGCAGCAGTATATCATTACTTTGCAAATGGTTGGGGTAAAAAACCCTTCACCAGGCTAAGTGTTTATGATGGGGGAGGGTGATGAAGGGAGGAGATTTGTACTTTGTTTTCTTTGTGGAAAAGGAAACACATTCTTCGTTTTTTCACAGTACTAAATCACAGCTGTGCAGAATTTATAAGTATATTCTTCTGAGACATGAAAACTGCCACTGAAGGAAACCAACAACTTGTTCTCCTCACACCTGGAGAACAAGATGAGACACATATCTGTCAGTGACATTAGTGTTGACCTGTGGAGTAACTCCTCTTAAAAAAAACAAATTAATTCAATGACTATCGTACTTAATCTTTGACCTTTATTTTCTAAGAGATTTTTCCATATGACATGCTGAGCTGTTTCAATTTTGTCAGTGAGTCCCCTGAGAAAGGTGAGACAAGACCACAAATATTACCTAGCACAAAATCTTTAATAGGCATTATATACCGAAGCATCACTTAAATACATAGAGTACAAATTATTCTCACTAATGGCCGAGTGTAGGATAAAATACTGAATTAGGGCAGTTAAAAATATTGAATAGTAGCTAGTATTTTGAACTAGCTTGCAGTGTTCCATTTACAGTATTGAATTGATACCTGCTGTGTGTGTGTGTGCGTGCACGCACCTCTGTGTGTGTGTGTGTGTGTGTGTGTGTGTGTGTGTACGTATGTTCATGGCAGAGTTGATTTTCCCGAGGCTGGGATTCAGTTACCCACATAAGCTACTGCTAGAATTATCTTTCCACTCTTCCATTGTCCTTATTCATTGCCTGTCGTTCTCACTTTTCTTTGACCATCACTTGTCATCAAAGATGTGGTCCTTTACCTGCCAATTGCTGCTAAAGCCCTAGCGCACAGAGAGTTAAGTAGCATTCACTACCCACCAAGAACCAGACCACAGGTACTGCCCATGGTTGCTCATGAAGACTCAGTCCCTGTCTGCAGCATCTTTCCTTTTACCCTGGGACCCCCTCCTGCCTAGAACCTTGTAACTTCTCATCTTCCTATTGAGACCTAGAAAAACTTTCTACTGAGAACTAGGACAACTAGAGCTAGTAGAGAAACCTGGGTCTTGAGAATGAACTTTGGGATTTCTTGGTTAGATAGTAGTACCAATAATACAGTGTTGTAGTCTCATGACATAATAAATAAGAGAGACTGTTTTGGATTTGCCTTGGGAACTAAAAATCCCCTTCATTTAATTCCTGCGTTGGAAATACGGTCTTCATTCCAGCACATGACTTACAAACACAATTTTGGAGGAAACACATTCATAATTGAGGAGATAGTGCCCTAGGTAACAATGTTCTCTTCCTGTTATAATTGTTAAGTCATAATTGGTTTTCTTATTTATCCTCACATGTATTGGTTCTTTTCAGCCCAGTTTGGTAGTAGTATTACAGATACTGAAGAAAACTTGTATTTTTTGTTAATTTATCAAAGTACTTGATTAAATTTTTGTATGTAGTACATTAATCAGGAGATTTTTATAAGATTATTCAACATAAAGGATAAATGTTGAAATTGTATATAAAATCTAAATGATTATTGCATCTTAAACAAGATACTGCCCTGTCAGCCCTGTCTTTGAGAATTTTTGGTATCTGTTGTGAATAATCAAAGAAGGGAGTGTATTTTTAGCATGAATCTCATACCTCCTACATAGAAGTGAAGCATTTACCAAAACACTTATGAGGCAAAATGTTTCTGAATGTGTGCTATACACCTACTATAAACCTCTTTTCTTCTGTAGCTAGATTTCAGAGAAAAGCTTTGCTTCGACAAAAAAATCATGTTGGCTCACACTTATATTTTATAAGTAAGCCGCGTTTTGGTTTGTGATAAAGGAAAGGAAAAGGTGAAAACATTAGGCGCACATAATTAGGATCTTGTTGGTCATCTGAGTTATTTTACTGGACAATTGAAAAATATGTTCAGTGTTCTCATACCACCTTTAGACTGTCTCAAGCCCAGGAAGATACTTTACAATTAAGGGAACAAAAGAAGAAAGATTTAGATTTCAATCTGAGTGAAGCATTCATCTTTGTGTGCTTAATCCTGCTATTTAGAAAGGTAGTAAAAAGATGCTGGTAATCAAAGAGAATTATAAGTCCAGGCAGCCAATTCAGTTTTCTCAATTTTTTCAGCTCTTCTTTTCAATTCAGATAGACTTTTGAAAGAAATATACATGTCCACATTAGGTAGTCTCTGGGGGATGTTTTTACTACTAACTTTCAAAAATGTCACTTGCTAACATTTCCTTTCATGTAGCTTTAATTAAAAATTAATTCATCATCGTCCCTTGCTCTTCTCATTTTCCTTTCCTTCCCTCATTTCCCTTCCCTCTTGGTATGGAGACATGTTAACATGGGTGCTGGATGTCTGAGCAAGGCTTCGGGAAGGGATTGCCCTGCAGGGGTTAATTGCGGTGTGCCCAGCAGCCAAAGAAGTGGGAGAGGGGATGGAGGGGTGCAGAGATGGTGGGTGAAACATGCAACCAGAGTCATCATAATATTTGTCACACTGAACAAGTACTTGAGCAACCAATAAGTATATAATAATTTCAGTATACTCTGCCTTCATGGTAGTGTTGTATCACTGTTGATTTCCTGCTTTTGAGTTGTATTGTGTCAGTGTAGAAGAACCTTTTTATTTTGGGGATGTACATATTGGACAATTTAGGTTAATGTACCACCATGCCAGAAACACACACACACGTAGGTGGACAGGGATAGTATATATTGTTTGTGGTTTTTTTTTTTCTTTTTCTTTTTTCTTTTTTTTTTTTTTTTTTTTTTTGAGTAGTATAGGAGTCCAGTTTCATTGCTTTGAATGTGGATATCCAGTATTCCCAACACCATTTATTGAAGAGACTATCCTTTCCCCATTGTGTGTTCTTGGGGGTCTCTGTGAAAAATTACTTGGTCATATATGAGGTGGTTTATTTCTGGACTCTTTATTCTGTTCCAGTGATCTATGTGTCTGTTTTTAATTCCAGTGGCATACTGTTTTAATTACTATAGCTTTTTAATATAGTTTGAAATCTGGAAGTGTGATGCTTCCAACTTTGTTCTTTCTTAAGATTGCTTTGACTATTCAGGGCCTTTTGTGATTTCATAGGAAATTTAGGATTATTTTTCAATTTCTATTTCTGTGAAAAATGCCATTGGAATTTTAATAGGGACTACATTGAACCTGTAGATTGCTTTGGGGAGCACTTGACAGTATTAATTCTCTCAATCCATGAACACAGAATATCTTTCATTTATTTGTCTTCAATTTTTTTCATCAATGTCTTGAAATTTTCAGTGGACACATCTTTCACCTCCTTGGTTAAATTTATTCCTGAGTATTTTATTCTTTGTCATGCTATTGTAAATGGGTTCGTTTTCAATTTATTTTTTGGATAGTTGTTGTTAGTGTATATAAACACAACTGACTTTGCATGTTGATTTTGTAAACTGCAACTTTACCGAATTGTTTATTAGTTTTAACAGTTTTTTTGTGGTCTTTAGAGTTTTCTATATATAAGATCATATCGTTTGCAAATGGAGGCAATTTATCTTCTTTCCAGTTTGAATGCCTTTTATTTCTTTTCCTTGCATAACTGCTCTGTCTAGGATTTCTATTCTGTGTTGAATAGAAGTGGTGAGAGTGGGCATACTTGTCTTTTTCCTGACCTTAGTGGGAAAGCCTGAGTTTTTCACGATTGAGTATGATGTTAGCTATTGGCCTGTCGTATATAAACTGTATTATGTTGAGGTACATTTCTTCTCTACCTTGAAAATATATTTAATATGAAATGTATTATCTAGCATTTGGTATGTATGGCAGCATAGCAACCTACTGTTGTATGGCTGCGCTATAATCTATTTACCCTTCCCTTTCTTTTAACTTAAAAGAATAATAATTTTAATCACAATTACACATAAATCCATACCCATATCCAACAAACAATTAAGCAAACCATCAGTTCTGCAGTTAGAGTTCTGCAGTTCTGCAGTATAAAGAGTGTCCTGTTACAGAGAGTTCTATATCTAGAGATGGCTAACATACATTTGAGTTCCAGATCTGTCCCTAACTACTACTGTGCCTATGATCAAATTACGCAGGTCTCAATTTACTTATGAATACAGTACCACACTTTATTTGTAATTTTATGTATTATAAATAATGTTTTGATGAACATCTTTAAATTAAAATTTTTGTTTATATCTTCATTCTTAGAAGAGATTGGAGAATATTGAAGATGTGTATCTGCTGCTAAAAATATTGAAAAAATTTTGATGTACAATAAATGTATTATACTTAGTAAATATTTCTCATTTTTAATGTATTCACCTTCTTGTTTTTGCAGTAGTTTCCTGAACAAACACATATGAGGTCACTAAAGAATTAGCAGAATTTTACAAAGCCATGTAACTGAATATATCTTTTGATATCAAAGGAAATAGCTGATCCTATAGAAATAATTTAGGAATTATAATCATCACATATTTTGAGAGCTCTCTGACTTAATTCATGCCACTTACCCTCTGTAAATTTTCTGTGTTATAAGAGGATAATATTATCTATCTAGCACAGTGGTTGTGAGAATCAAATGAAAACCTGTGCAGTTTACAAGTGGTAAAACACTATATATTTTTTATTATTATCGTTAGTTTTTGATAAAATGCTCAACTTCATTGAGTGACCTTTAGTATCACTTTCAGGTTATATTAGTTTTCCTCTAACATTTCTTAAAATTAATGAATAAATATATTGACCTCTGTCTTTCAATAAATAGGATATATTTCTACAGTAATGTCAGAACATGGTGAAATTTTCAAGCTCTTTTTAGAGGACAGATTTATGAACAAGATTAAAAATAATAAAATGAACAAATGGACTTATATGAAGCATCTTCAAAAACATTTAACTCCAAGAGGGCCCAATTTCAGGAAAAATCTGACTTGTTTTTCATGGACATTTCAAAATAAACCGAGCTCATATGATACTGTTGTAAAGTGGGAAGAGGAAGGAGCCATCTGAGAATGTCTGGAATGTTGCCAAGCGGATAATTTGGCATCTCATCCCACCTTCTGGGTGCAATTGATTGGCAGCAGTTATATGATGCCAGAGGCCTAGTGGGACTAGAAGGAGGAAACCAGAGAATTCAATGTTCTGGCTCTAAAGAACAGATTGTTTCTTTACTAATAACATGTTGCCACCCCATCTTCCAAATCTGTATCGCATGATGTGTGGGATCAGTCTCTTTTATGTTGCTAGACTTTCACATTTTCTTCCCTCACTCTTAGAAGAAACATTGCTTGATAAATATTAATAGTGCCATTCCATATTTCTAAAAAAAGTTACTTTAAGGTGAATTTACGCATATGGATGAAGATGACTAAATTGCTCTTCAGATATTTAAAATAAAATATATTGTTATTCTAAAAGGAAGATTGTTGGAATCTTAAATTTAGTCAAGTAGAATGATCACGAATTCTAAATGAGTTTCTAAGATTTGTTCAGCTTCCACTACTTTGGGAAGGGACAACTTAAGAGAAATTTTGATGAAGACATCTCTTTACATACGTGGTAGTGTTATGTTTAGAAAATACTGCCATGAATATCTTATAAACATATACTAAATACCTGATAGCCTTGGGAAGCTTCAGAAATGCCAGGGAAGTTTTCAAATGTAACTGTGAATGCAGAATCATCAGTCTTAGCATTGGAATGGACCACCACAGGCCCCCATCTTCAGACCATTTTTAGACCCAGACTAATCAAGTGACTTGGCCAAGGTCATAAAACTAGGAGGTAGTAGGATGGGCGCTAGAATAAGTATTGCTTTCCCTAATGCTATCCTCTTATTACTAAGCCTTCTTTGTTTTGAAAGTAATGAAGACCCTTTCTGCTGTAGATGTCCTTTCCTTGATGTTTCATATTTTTAAGCAGTGGAGATACAATTCCTCTGTCCCCCATTTCCAACCCATCTTACAAAGAACTTAAAAAAAATTATTGTCATCCTCTCTCCTTTTGCTGCAAGATGATTGATGGTGACAACATCCAGTATAAACATTTCTCTCCAAGGCAGGGTTTCTCTGTTGATTATTAGAAATATTATACATTATCAAGTGTACAAAATTTTTCTTCAACAAGAACTTTCAAGTTTTTTTCCCTTCCCTTTATTATAGCAATCTGAGTGTTGCAGTCCCATGTTCTCCTAATGCCTGTGCTTATGTCCATTTTACTCACAAGTGAAAGAAGCACGACACATGGAATTTGTCTGAGAGGTTTGGACTGCTTATGCAAGATGGCCAAGGGTCACCAGACACAAGCATTCATCCATCCATCCATCTATCCATCCATTCCTTCAGCTGATAATTACTGACTGCTATTGAGTTGCCCTTAGATTTAGTTTCTCTCAATTTGTCATGGAGGAATCTGGGGAGAGCCATAACATATGCTTTTCTTTTTCTTCCTTTTTTAGTGTATTTCTTTTTATCTTGTCTAGCCAGACCCTGGCCTCTCTGTTGTACTTCAAGTTTCTTATTGTTCAAAGTTATTTCTGTACCATAGATTATTCTCTTGGTAACTTTGTTTCTTCACTTATGAAAGTAACTCAGAAAAATGACCCAAAGATTACTATAAATCATAGACCATAATCTATAATACTGTCTATGTCAAATTTATAGTTTAAAGTGTTTCAAATACAGACATTGAAAAATATATGCCTCATATAAATAATAAGTAGACTTTATTATTCCCCACCCCATACTGAAAACCAATGTTAAAAAAAAAGGAAAAAAAATAGCTGTCTTAAGACATTTATCCTGGAAAAAGGCCTGTTATTAAATAAAGGTTTCTTCATACAGTTTATAAACGCACAGTTAAGAATATGTTTTGCTAAGCATCCATTTACATGTTAGACTTTTAAGATTGAATGCAAGCAAATATTTGTTCTTCTTTAAAAGAAATATTTAAAAATTTTGGTGAAGGCAGATATTGAAGCTAGAGATAATGAAATGTTTAAATTATTTTTCATCCCCTTTGTGAATGAAAAATGATGAAAAGTTTTTCCCACAATGTAACCTTAACTATACCTAAATGTAGACTCTAGAAAATATAAGGCATCTTTTCTGCCATTCAGAAGCCACACTTATAGATGCTAGAACTGGGTATGAAAGCAGAATTCGTTTGGCTTGATTGCCAATGGCCCATTCACTTGACCATAAGAGCAATAGTTACAGGTAATGATATGAGATCACCAGGCTCAAGGAAGAGTGTCTGATCCACCAAAAGTATGTATGTAATGATTAGGGAGAAATGTGTATTTTCTCAAGTCACCTTTGTAAAACAAATTTAAATAGCAGAGTAGAAGTCTGACCTTGAAATGTCATTGCAGACCCAACCTGTTTGTCATTCCCGTTCCCTGGTGAAATGTAGCAGACAACTGGAGCCTGGAACTACCATTCTCATTCTTAAAAATCTTTCTTAACATTCTGTTGATAACTGACCTAAGCATAATTTTTGTCTTACCTGATTCTTCCAACATTTTATGATAGAACCTTAGAGTAGCCTTAGTTAGCAGATAAATAATAACTTAACCATTGATGGAGGGGGCAGTCAGTCCAAGGGCAATTAGAAGTAGGCTTGGAATGATAAGAAGTAAAATAATTGTAGAAGAATTTGTAGTTAAGGTGTTAGTATGACATTACCTGTCTCCCAAGCATTCAGAAACCACCACGTCCATGTCGATGCACCTTGTATTCACAAAGGACTAACCACGCGGGTTCCTGCCGTCACGCCAGAGAGACCAGTGGCAAGAGTGCCGTTCTAAAGGTTTAAAGAAATTTTTTAAAAAGGCTTGCAAGTGTTGGTTCAGCGAAAACCGGGTATTTTCAGTTGGTAAAGGCTTGTAAAAATGAAAAGAAGTTCAGCACGTAGGTCGTTAACCTTGGTTATGTTCTTTGCTGCCGTGATTATTAACCACCTGTTCTCAACTCCAAAGAGTTTTCTCTGTTCTGGATTACACTCATTCTCGCATTACTAAAATAATCTCACCATATTTAAAGACAAGAAAACTGTAAAAGTGACACCTTCCGCATCATTATTTTTAATGATGAATTCCGAATGAAATACTCCCTTCTGAGATTGAGAGAGGGACCAAATGACATTTCTGCTACTTAAGTTGATGAGTTTTAAGTGTTTATAAAAGACATGTATCTGGAAGAAAAATAGCAAAAGTCAGGTATTTGGCAGTCTCTCCTTTGAGAATTAAGTTTATAAAATAAATATTAGGAAATGTTTTCCTTTTATGTGCCTGCTTAGAAACAAAGCGTGAAGGAATTTTGAAAAAATATCTAAAGCCAGTGTATAATCCTAAAGTGAAGGGAAGTGGGGTGCCACTGTCATTAGGTAAAATAGCGCACTATTGTCTTACTGTAGAGCCATTTAACTAAGAATATAAGAAGAGGGCCTCTTGTTTAACATTAAGTGTGAGCTATAATCAGGTTTCTGTACTCACTGGGACATATAATTTGCTTTTTCTGTGAGTGGTGTTGAATGGTACTGAGATAGCCACCTCTCTTGTGACCACAGTTTGTGTGGCAGTGCAATTAGACATCTCTAGATGCTCTCCCCTTGTGTCGAAGTGATACCTGGTGTGAAGCTATGAGTCAATAAAGGCTTTGCCTTTATAAACAGAGTATAAACTAGGAAACCACACGACTTCCAGTTGCATTTTTACAGGGTAGTGAAACATATTTCACACTTTTCCTACAAGATATTGTTAATGCAAGCCTTGTTACAAACTATAGCCAGTTGATGAAGCAATCAACTGATTTGCTATTGATTTTGTATGCTACGTAAGTGCCTGTGGGAGTCCCCGTATGTGAGGCTCTCTATATAAAGAAGTATAATTGAATTCAGCAATCATTTGGGCCTCTACTCAACTGCCCTTAAGGCTTTATAGTCTAATTGGTAAGGGGAGATGAATGAATGAATGAATTTTTAAAAATCCCTTCATATGACTAATATTTTAATTTTTTGATAAATAATAAAATCAGTACATTCATAAATAAAATAAAAATATGAGTGTTATGAACAATAATTTTGGAGAAAAATAAATAATTATAGTAAGGAGTTTTTGTCTGGGAACTACATTCAATAGGGAAGTTTGATCAGATCCTTGAAAAATTTTAATGAGAGAAGTAACATGATGAAATTGAAGCTTTCAGATAATGAATCTGATGGCAACACACAGAATGCTTTGGAGAGAGAAGTTAGAGGTAGGAATGATAATTTGAAGGCCATAATAGATTCATCTGAAATCTCAAGATTTTGGAGTGATTATTTACATATTCCAACTGGCAGTCAAATAATTAAAAAATTACTTCTTGTAAGATAAAAAAATGTTGCTAACAATGGCCCATGCATAATATTGATAATTTTTAAAAAGCATTTTTCCTATTTTATGAAATGGATTTAGAAAGACTTCTGAAAAATAATTTGCGTGATACTAATTGATGGACTTTTCCAAAATGATAAGCTGATGTAGTGTTTCTTAAGGTCCCCATTATAAATAATATGTGAAATATTTGTTATTGGTTTTGAGGTATTGACCACAGACTATTCTGTACATTCAGATGTTTCCTAAAAACTCTTGAGAATTTTTGTCATCTTTGACATTTGTTATCTTTGTGTTCAGGTTTGAACTAGGGATGTACATCCCATAATAGGCAGCAAAAAGAACCATTGTCAAAGGACGTATAGCATTGGTGAGAAAACTCAGTGTCATCAGAACTCTGCACTTAGGGTTCGCCCAAAGGTGGCAGAGCACGTGGATGCGGTCCATGGTCTTCCTCAGGAAACCAGTGAAAACCACACACACACAAACCAGCGAACATCTGTGCAGCAGGGAGGGAGGGCCATGATAGTACTTCCTGGATGGTCACGAAGGAGTGGGTTTCTATTTCCACAGGAACGTGGCATGGACCCAGCCTAACAAGTGGGCACAGGTACCTGGCATTGAGGAGCAAAATTCAAGGCAGGATCCTAGGTGTACAAATTGGGGCACCTCGGGCAGGGGAGCTACGTCTCTGGAATGTAGGCCTGAAAACACCCTCTCGGGACACAACCCTGTATGCGCTACAGGGTTTTTTAAAATTTAATTTAATTTTTATTTTAAAATGTTTTTTATTTTTAATTTTTAAAATTTTTCTTTTGCGGTACGCGGGCCTCTCACCGCTGTGGCCTCTCCCGTTGCCGGAGCACAGGCTCCGGACGCGCAGGCTCAGCGGCCACGGCTCATGGGCCCAGCCGCTCCGCGGCACGTGGGATCCTCCCGGACCGGGGCACGAACCCGCGTCCGCTGCATCGGCAGGCGGACTCTCAACCAATGCGCCACCAGGGAAGCCCAATACAAGGGTTTTTATGTGTATTATGGGACACAGATAGCAAGGAGATGATTCTGTGAGCCAGGTGGCTACCATTAGCTTGTAAACAGATAATTATTCCAGGAGACTTAGATAAAAAGGTGGATGCCCGGTGATCAGTTCCCAGGTACTTCCATGATGAGCCTCATAGGAAGGTGACTTGGCGTCTAATGTCTCCCAGGTCTGACTCCAACAAAGAGAGGTTAATTAAGGACATATTATGGACAGAGAAGTAGGGGAGAGATCCAATCTATCAATAGAAATATCGTAGGTAGGCATTTGAAGCTGCTTAATTGTCTAGAGCCTTAAGTCAGGGTGGTTTTGGAAACTGAGAGGTAGGTAAACCTCATGGGAAATCCGTGGGTCCCGGAATTGCGGAAGTTTCAGAGAAATGGTGAGGGATCATTTGGTTTTGATTATAGCTAATCTCACAATAGTTTAAGACCCCAAATATTTAGTTCTTGGGAATGTCTTTTTTGATTTTAATCTTTTAGCCTCTGATTTTTAAACATAATTTTCAAGATTTAATATAATTACAAGGATAGTTTATGAACATGTGCTTCTTAATAACGGGACTTTTATCTCTATGAGTCCACAATAGAAGGTTTTAAATTTCCAGACCCACGGAACCACCCAATCTTATGCAACCCTCTACATGCACAAAACACTTGTGCGGTTCACACTATGGGTTTGAGAAACGATGAATGGTGTCATGGCATCTCAAAGTATTAGAATAAATGTGAGAGTACAATCATGGAAGTAAGAATAAAGTGATGCGAGAACACTGACAGTCAAGATTTGAACTCTGAACGAGAAGATTGTAAAAAGCTTCACAGAAGGGTTATTGAACATTAGCAGCGCCAGACTGTATCTAACCAGGCTTTTCCTACCTTGGTGCCATGTGCCGCTTTCCTTTGCCTTCTTTCCCCTTCTCTTAACAACTCTTCCCTGCACTTCAAACTTTCCGCAGGCATTGCCTTCTCCAGGAAGTCCTCCTGAACCTCTCCTCCTCCTAGTCTGGCTTATTATAGATCCCTTCTCTTTGCTCCCACGTGCACACTCCTGATCTTGCGCTTGCCAGACTGTTGTCCCCGGGGGGGGGGGGGGCCTCTCACTGCCGTGGCCTCTCCCGTTGCGGAGCACAGGCTCTGGACGCGCAGGCTCAGCGGCCATGGCTCACGGGTCCAGCCGCTCGGCGGCACGTGGGATCCTCCCGGGACGGGGCACGAACCCACGTTCCCTGCATCGGCAGGCGGATTCTCAACCACTGCGCCACCAGGGAAGCCCTGCCAGACTGTTTCACAGTGATCTGCTTATTCATCTCCCCAGTCAGACTATGAGCTTGTTGAGAGCAATGGCTATTGAGTTCACTTTTGTATCCTCAACAGCTTGCTGAGAGCCCAGGAGGGGATACCCAGAGGTGAAGCTGGGGAGTGGCTTGGGCCACGTGGTGAGTGACTCTTTGTGTGATGTGAATTTGAACTCTAGCCAGTAGGAATATGGGCACGTTGACAATTTTTCAACAGAGGTGTGGTGAAATCAAATTCAGTTTCAGAAGCAAAGCTCTGATGACACATATTGAAATAAGAGACTAGAGATGGGAATTCCAATTAAGAAATGTAAGCCCAAGTATAGGTGAGAGATCACTGAAGGTCTGAACCAGATTGCAAATGTGAGAATAGAGAAAAAAGTTAACAATTTGGGTGTGAGAAGGGTGAGAGAGAGAGAATGAGAGGTGTGAAGAATGGCTAAGTGTCATTAGAGGTGAATGAAAATTTGAGTATTTGAGCTAATCAGGCCTAATACTTGCTTTTGGACAAAATAAAATGCTTGCAACTTATCATTTCAGCCAAGGACTGTAAAAAATATAAATCTTCACAACCTTTTTCGTATACCTGATTTGACAAAACAGTAGTCTAGCCAGTTCCATTGCCTCTAAACTCCACTACAATCCTAGGCCAGTAAAACCAAGTGAATTCTACTTACCCCCAGAACTCTAAATGAAAAGTTTATTGAGTTTTTTCTCTAGTCGTGTGTCTAAGTGTGGGTAGAACTTTTACCTTATGTTTTAATAAATTTTTACCATTACCATTTATCTTCATAAATACTTCAAGCAAATAAATTGTTTCCCTAACCTGAAAAATTTACAACTGGATAAAATTATTTTTTCCATAAAAAAGAGAAATGTTATAATAAATAGTTCTGGAATTAAGTAATTATAACTTTGAAATATTTATTATATAAAATATTTCATGTCATTTGAAATGTGATATGATTATAAAAATACTTCCACTTTGTCTTTTATGTGTTTATAATGATGCTATTCACATAATCACACATTTTTGTACCACTAGTGATCTTTTCTCTAAACCTTGATAAGGCATACTTCTGTGCACTCTAGCCACTGTACTGGAATCTACATTTACATCTGAATAAACAATATTAGTTTAAGGCTGTTGTTAAAATAGTAGTAAGGATATGCATGAATTTTACCTTCAAGTAAAAAGTTTTATAGTATTTTATGTGCGATCACACAAATACAGAATTCACTTTCAAACCTTCAGAATGCCGACAAAGGAATGGTCAGAAGACCCTGGGTTGATTATTACAGATCTCACGAACTTTCATAGGTGGATTAGTGAATATCCTATAGGGAGACCCCAAGTAACAATTCACTCTGGCTGCACAATCAGAGGGTCAAAGGGACCCTGAACTATGCATGATCCAGCAAATCATCAGTATCCACGCTCTCCTGTAATGTTTTCCTGAAACTTTAAAAAACAAAGAAGACAACTTGGGAAGCACTAGATATTTATAGCCGTGGATCTTGAAGAATAAAATTATAAATGGTCAGAGTGCTAGTGAGTTGTCGAGGCAGGGCTGTCTTGGGGCTGACTCTGAGAGAGATGAAAGACACACTTGCTTTAGTCCCTTGTTTCTTCAGACCCCACTTTTTCCCCCTCCAGGTTAATACCTCTAGGCGTGAAGGCTGAGAAAAGGTACCTGTCTTGTTTTTCTTTCTCTCTTACAACTTATCAGAAGTTACACTGGGGCAATATATCTTTTTTTCCGGACTTTGGCCATGTCTCTTCTTTCGGTGAGTCAGCTTCCTTCATTTTCTTTCGTTTCATAAATATTTTTGAGTTGTCAGTACTAGGTGCTATAACACTTACGGGTGTGTTTTACAGGTCTGTATCTGTTTCCTGAAGTTTGCAGTTTAACAAAAAGTCCATGAGTAAGAATTATTAGTTCATTATTTAATCGTCATTTACTGAACATTTGTAGTTTGTCAGGGACTAGATTAATACTAGAGATTCAAAGACGAACGAGAGAAACCTCACCCTTAAATAAATTTCTGTGATAAGTTCTGTAATAGAAGTAGGTTCAAGGGACCTGGGAGCCTAGAAGCAGGTTGTGTTCTGGGCCTTCTCTTAGCTTTGTCAGATTCTTCCAAAGCAGAGTGTGATACACAGTGCAGAATGCAGGTAGTTGATTTGAGTGGTAATCCCAAGGAAAAGGCAAGAGTGTGGCAGGTCAGGAGAAAAAGCCAGGGTAAAGGTGTGCTCTTGGATGCAGTGGGGCCTTTAGGTCTCGGTTGCCTCTCAAGAACCATGTAGACAGCTTCCCTGAAGGAAAAGAGGAAGCAACATTTATCCATCAGGTCCTGTGTCCCCTTGTTGGAGAGCTGCTCTCAGGGTATCAGCTCTGCAATTCTGCAGGGTCCCATCTTAACTTGGGTGCTGGAGAAACCCCTAGGCAGAAGGCGAGAAGGCGCAGCATACTTAAGGCAAGGTGCTGGCACAGAATGGGTCAAAGCCCTTAAGAAATTGTGCCTCCAGCAGTGGCCGACAGCAGAGGAATTGGCCAGCAATATGTGGAGTGGCACTTTGGATGTTCCTTTCGTTCTGAACCATGGTTCCCCTTGTACACAGGTTAGTGAAGGCATGCTGGACCAGTGGATTAACATGCACAAAAGCATGGGCGGCAAAGAGCACAAATTCAATTCAAGAAAAGGTAAGCTGTGTGGTGCCTTCACTGACTCTGAGTCAGTTAGAAAGAGGAGAGGCATGTGGAAGAGAAGCAGGAGTTGAGATAAGAATGTTGGAGACCTAGATCTCCGGTTAGAGAGAGTTAGCTTTATCCCACAGGCGATGAGAAGCCCCTGAAGGGTCTTAAGATTTGTGTTTTAGTGGTGCCTTCTCACCGATATTAAGGTCTGACTTACAGGCAGCAAAACTAAAGTCAAGAAGACCATTCTGATGAATAATGAGGCAGCTATGAGAAACATGTCACCTTAAGCCAATGCATGATGCTTATGATACATAATCAAGAGGGTTTAACAGACTTGATATGAGAGGGAGAAAAAAAGTAGTTTATGTTTATTCTCCTTTTTTCTTTTTTTTTCTTTTTTTTTTTTTTCACTCACCCCTCTATCTGAGTGTGGATAAACTTTTAAAATACTTATATCAAAAAATTCTGGGTGTCCCTCCTACTTGTCTCTTAGATGAAACAAATAAACCTTTATATATTTGGAAGTGTGTAAACAAGTATAAATATTACGAATAAACATTTTTTTAAAGCACTAAGCAGATTTCTTTGGGCGGGGGAGACCTGGTTCAATTCTTTGCTGGCAGTGTGCTTTGTGACTTTTGTCCATGATCTTTATATCTATACTCATATTTTGCTAGTTGGAAAATGTTTCTCTTTCAAATTAGTGTTAGTGTTGTTATATGTTTTACTGTTTACTTTTCTACAATCAGAAATCAGTGATCCAAATAATTCTGAACATTTTAAAACATGCAATCTTCGGGGCCAGTATGTAGTGCATGAAGAAGAAAATGCCATCAAAATCGAGAAATATCTATGATTTATCCACCTATAAATGTGGTTGTAGCTCAGGAGAAACACAGCTGTTTATGTGTTTCAGAATCAAACTTCCCTAAATGAATACAGAGGAACAGTTATGGGTGAAGTATTGTTGAAGCAGCAGTCAGCTCTCAAACACGAAGGCCATCCCAGTAAAAATTTCTCAGCTTTTATTGCCTCAATCTAAAAGTTGATCTTTTCTGTAATGGATGAAAGCAAAATAACTGAACACGATATGTTGCAGTTTTGAAATATCTTGAAAATATATTGAGGTGAAGCCAGCTTCCCTTAAAATGGGGGACAATTTGCTGGTTGTTTGCTCTCCAGGCAGATGAGAGTAATGCCCTTTCTCTCCTTTGTCTCACCATCTCATCTGTTACTATGCATCAGAAAAGCAGGACATCATAAATGGAGGTACTGTTGAAGGAAGTAATTTGATAAGGGACTGGTAGGCAAATAAGATTGGTGTGGGAAGGGGGAAGGGTAAGCTGTGACGAGGTGAGAGAGTGGCATGGACATATATACGCTACCAAACGTAGGGTGGATAGCTAGTGGGAAGCAGCCGCATAGCACAGGGAGATCAGCTCGGTGCTCTGTGACCACCTAGGGGGGTGGGATAGGGAGGGTGGGAGGGAGGGAGACTCAAGAGGGAAGAGATATGGTAACATGTATGTGTATAGCTGATTCACTTTGTTGTAAAGCAGAAACTAACACACCATTGTAAAGCAATTATACTCCAATAAAGATGTTAAAATTATATATATATATATATATATATATATATATATATATATATATATATATATATATTCCTATAAAGAATAAAATCTGGGATTTCTACTCCTCAAAAAAAAAAAAAAAAGACTGATGTGGACAGCATATATACGGGTCTTGTTTTTGTATTCATTCGGCCAGTCTATGTCTTTTGGTTGGAGCATTTAATCCATTTACATTTAAGGTAATTATCGTTATGTATGTTCCTATTACCATTTTCTCAGTTGTTTGGGGTTTGTTTTTGTAGGTCTTTTCCTTCTCTTGTGTTTCCTGCCTAGAGATGTTCCCTTAGCATTTGTTGTAAAGCTGATTTGGTGGTGCTGAATTCTCTTAACTTTTGCTTGTCTGTAAAGTTTTTAATTTCTCCATTGAATCTGTATGACATCCTTGCTGGGTAGAGTAATCTTGGTTGTAGGTTTTTCCCTTTCATCACTTTAAATATGTCCTGCCACTTGAGGGTGTGGAGAAAAGGGAACCCTCTTGCACTGTTGGTAGGAATGTAAATAGATGCAGCCACTATGGAGAACAGTATGGAGGTTCCTTAAAAACTAAAAATAGAACTACCATATGACCCAGCAATAGCACTACTGGACATATACCCTGAGAAAACTGTAATTTGAAAAGAGACATGTACCACAATGCTCATTGCAGCACTATTTAAATAGCCAGGACATGGAAGCAACCTAAGTGCCCGTCGACAGATGAATAGATAAAGAAGATGTGGCACATATATACAATGGAATATTACTCAGCCATAAAAAGAAGCAAAACGGAGTTATTTGTAGTGAGGTGGATGGACCTAGAGTCTGTCATACAGAGTGAAGTAAGTCAGAAAGAGAAAAACAAATACTGTATGCTAACACCCATATACGGAATCTAAAAAAAAAATGGTTCTGATGAACCTAGGGGCAGGACAGGAATAAAAACGCAGATGTAGAGAATGGACTTGAGGACACAGGGAGGGGGAAGGGTAAGCTGGGACGAAGTGAGAGAGTGCCATGGACATATATACACTACCAAATGTAAAATAGAGAGCTAGTGGGAAGCAGCCGCATAGCACAGGGAGATCAGCTGGGTGCTTTGTGACCACCTAGAGGGGTGGGATAGGGAGGGTAGGTGGGAGACACAAGAGGGAGGGGATATGGCGATATATGTGTACACATAGCTGATTCACTTTGTTATACAGCAGAAACTAGCACACCATTGTAAAGCAATTCTACTCCAATAAAGATGTTAAAAAAAAAAAAAAAAGATTGGTGTGGACACAGGTGATTTAGGATTGGGGGATGATTTGGAACCAAAGAAACGATAATTAGCAGAACCTGGTGTGTGTATGTGAGTGTGTGTGTTTTCGCAGAATGCGTGTGAGAGAAAAACAGGCAGACTCCTCACTCCAGTGATTCGTCCTCGGTGAAGTCTTGGAACACTTTTATAATTTGGGGGATAAATGAATCCCTGCCTACTTCAGGTAGAATATTAGTCACTTGGAGATATGGTAAAATATAAATTTATACTCTATACTAATTAAAAACAAGGAAAGAATTCCAAGACAAGGTGGCCCCGTGATGTTTAGATCTACTATAGTGTAATAGTTCCAGTCATGGAGCCTGTTGAAGAGAAAGAGTACAGAGAAATGGTGAGATGATGACGTTTTAATTTGTGGCATAGTAGACTCTTTTCTGTGTTTGTGGGAAAGACCTGGAATTGAGAAAACATAACCAGATACAAATCATCTACGGATAGGTAAGAACTATAGTAAATTAGTGTCAGATGTAATCCAAGTGCCATTACTTAGGTAAGAACTATAGTAAATTAGTGTCAGATGCAATCCAAGTGCCATTACTTAGGTAAGAACTATAGTAAATTAGTGTCAGATGCAATCCAAGTGCCATTACTTAATATTATTAAAATATTAGGATCAGTTTGTATGTCTTACTGCTAGTACTGGTACTTTTTACTATTTAATTAATATTTATTAATTTTAATTTCTAACTAAATTCCTGAGTGAAGGGAAGACATAATACTGAGAAAAAATATTATTTACAAAACAGACTTTGTCTTTCTTTTAAGAATGATATATTAATATTATGGGCAGACTAATGCTCCTTCCTCCTGGTTTCCCACCCCCTAAGGAGGTCCACATCCTAATCCCTGGAACCTGTGAATGTATTATGTTATGAAAAAGGGAAATAAGGCGGCAGATGAATTAAGTTTGCTCATCAGCTGACCCAGCGATGGTGCGGGTACCAGGATTATCCAGGTGTGGCCAATGTAATCACAGGGGTTCTTATAAAATGAGAGAGGGATGCAGAAGAGTCAGTGTTAGAGTGATGATGCTTGAGAAGGACTCCAACAGCCATTGCTGGCTTTCCAAGAAAAGCCATACGCCAAAAGAGGCATATGCCAAGGAATGTGGGTAGACTCAGGAAGCTGGAACACACGGGAAATGGTTTCTACTCTAGAACTTCTACAAAGAAGTGCAGCCCTGCTGACACCTTCATATTAACCCGGTGAGACCCATTTCAGACTTCTGACCTGCAGAACTGTAAGAGACACACTTCTATTGTTTTAGCCACTACATTTTTGGTATTTTGTTACAGCAGCAATAGGAAACTATATAATTAAAAATCATAAAGGAAAATGAGTAGGCATAATACCAAAGGAATTTAGAAAAGATTATGAGTTTTGTTGCCAAAATAGGAATTTAAAATTCATTATTACTCTTAAAATGTAGTTCTATGAACTATGTGATGATCTCTTTTCATTTCATAAAGTATTTTTTGATGAATTGTGAAAAACAACAAATTATAATAATTTGAAATGTAAGTTAATGCTATTGAAAAAGAAACAAAGAGCATACCACACCGAAAGTCTTCCTAATGGATCTTTGTGTTATCTACCTATACACATGTTCATGGATTCAGAGGTGGGTTATGAGATCTGATTATGAAAACAAAAAATTTTAAGGGAAATGTATATTTGATTCAATGAAAACTCAATACAACTGTTATAGGCCAGCAAACATGACATGTTTGGAACATCAAACCATATTTATTATATTTAAAATTTTAGGAGAGATTAAATTAAAGTTGGTACTAGATCTTGACTTCTAATTTAAGACATAGCTAAGATGTGGAACAGTTTCATATTTGGAGGGGGATAAAAAGCTTAAAGAAATTTCAGCTACGCAGTTACGGCAGGAGGTAGAAGATACTTTGTAACTCTAAATTTTATCAATTATACGTTAAAGGAAAATGCTTCATTCCACTATCATTTGGAAAGAAAAAACAGAATTTTTACATAGTGTCCAAAGAATTGAATATCAGTATTAAAAGCAAGAAAGAGACAAAGTGTTTTTACTCACTTCTTTCTCCTGCCCCTTTTAGAAATAAAATTCAAATTTTACTTTCTGTAAAAACTGAATTGAAGACTCAGTCTAAGGAAAGTCCAAGATTTATATTTTACGTGATTCACTACAGTAGAAGTTTTAATATTTTGTTTAAAATGTCTATGCTTTGTCTTCTACCAAGCCTAGATTTGAAAACAAAGAAACCAAAAAAACCCGTTTGGACTTTTAAGTTGGAGGAAACCGATTAAGTGGCTCAATAATATCACACTTTCTTCCCTCAATGTCTTTTTTATTTTTTAATGCAGAAACAGGAATTGTATGGTTTTAGTGTTGGGATCTCACAAGTGTTGGTATTGATATTTCACTTCCCCCCATATCTTGACAGCAACTTGAAATAGGATCTCAGTAGTTGAAGCAAAATTGGGCTCTGAGATTTGGTTAAAAATTATTTGGCTGAGAGCCTGTTGCTGAGGGAAGAAATAACAAATTCTGAGCATATTTTTGGAGCCAAATTGCCTGTGCTTAGTATTGCAGCTCCAGGCTTACCCTTCAAAATGATTCTAGACAAATGCCAGAACTGTTCTGGTTCTGCGTATAGAATTCTATTCACCAGTAATAGGAAGCAAGAAGCATTATCATGATTATATGCGACCCCTCTTGTTTTTCACAGTAAGGGTCCTTTGCCTTTTTGGTCATCTACCATTCTGTTTTTTGTTTTTACATTTCATAATTTTAAGTTGATTATTTCAATAATAAGGACTTTATATATGTATGTATTTTAAACATTCACAAATGTCGAAAAGTAATAACAAATTTTGTAATGTAAAATAGATACAGGAAAAAAGTAACTTAAAACATTTTTTTCCCTACACTGCCCTACTTTGGCATCTGCATTTAAAAAATTTTCCATTATTAACTCTCAGTTTGATGAAAGTAGCTGTTACCAAGGCAACTCTGTATCTCCACCCAGATACACATGAATCTTGAATCTTGAAGATAAGTTTCTATGCCTCTGAGCATAGATTCAAGATGTTTACAATTGATTAAGCAAGAGCAGATTTGAAGATAGAGAACCACATAATATATATGTATTACATACATATATATAAGTAGAACAAGAAAAGGGTTAAACATATCTAAACTTTTTTTACCAGTTTATAGCTATACATTCATAGCTATGCATTTTTATTTTAAATTTAAATAACTTTATAAAGCAGTTGCTTCTCCATGTAAATATCTGGTATATTTTCAATAGACTGAGAGACTTACAAGGTCATTTTTGGAGCCAGCTATTTGTTTACTTTATTTCTTTCTCAATTTCACTACCCGATATTTTTGTTTAAATCTTTCAGCAAGCATTAAAATGCACGTGAAATCAAATGACAAAAATGCAGTTTCAGCCTAAGATGAAATAGAAACAGAATGCCAATTGTTCATGGAGGAAAAGAATCTACTTCTGAAATTAAAACAATTATTTTTTGTTCTATATTTTCAAATCTGTTCTTGCTTAATCAATTGTAAGCATATAAACCTACAGAAGCAATGATAACTTAAAAGAGGTTATCTACAAAGAATTAAATGAAGTACAGTAAATTCTCCTCACTTTCAAACATAGGTCCACACTCATTTTTCTATTCCTCAGATTTTGTGGGAGGAATATCCAGCAAGAAATTTAGTTCAGTGAACACTTCAAATGTCAAGATTCTTACCCACATGGGCAACAGCTATCTAAAGATTGTGCCTCTGGGTCTATGCTCGTCTATCTGCTTCTCTGACACTGGAGATACTCCTAATTCTATGTGTTCTTGAATCTGACACCTAATAATAACGTATACTATGGACTTAACAGTATTACTGTAGGAATTTGAGGAGATGGACAGAAAGGGAATATGTACACTAATTTAAAAAATGTATCCCAGTATCAGAAGCCAAAAAAAAAATGGACAATTGTGGGTCATTGAACCAAAGGAACACAGTATTTTAAACTACTGAGTTTACTATGACTTGTTAGCAAATCATTATTACCACTGACATATTGAGCATTCAATATGTACCAGGCACTGGATTATGTCCTTTACATGTATTATTCCTTTTAATCTTCACAATAACCTAGGATGTAGGCGTTTCAAGAAGTTAAAAATAACTTGGCTTTGATGAAGGGCCTAGTATTTAGAATTCGCAACATGTCCAGCTCAAAGCTCATGCTTTTAACCATTAGCTCCCAAATTTATTTGCAATGCAATCATTAAAGGGCAAGTCACAAACTTAGTGTTACCCATGTATCTACTTACTAAGCTTTATTTTCACATGGTGGTTTTATCTTAGTTTATAGATTAACCAGTATGGCATTGTTTCATCTCTTCGCATTATATAACAAGGTCTTATTTATAGATATGGAAGGGCATGGTTACAGATACACCTATTTCCTGTGCTTTTTCACAGTGGTGAAATGCAACAACGCAGCGAAACAGTTTGCAGATACCTGTAGGCCTGTGGTATCTGAATCGAAAGAAACACACCTACAACAGAGGGAGAAAGCATGTGAAGTATTTCAGTGAACAAAGGCCACTCAGTCACAGATCAGGAAAAATGATAACCAGAGCCCACTTAAATTTTTTCATGCCAATTTCACAAAAAGACCACTTTGTTTAAACAAACTGTGTTTTATGCTTAATGTTTCTGTTGAATATCAGATTTTTTTTCCCTAAGATTTCTTCTGCCTATTTCAAATTAATAGGACATGGTGTACTTCTAATTGGCCCCGATTTCTTAGGAGGCATATAGTAAAAGTGTTAATACAAGGGTCTGCGGGTTGCATTACTGGAGTTAGAGGTCTGCTTTCCCATTTGTCAACGCTGCCATCTTGGACACGTCGCTGTGCTTGTCTCCCGAATCTCCCAAGTGAAGGGTGATTGGCAGTTAGTGAGCATTCAGTGAGTATTGGATTTTATCACCTTTCTGGAGATAAAGAGTGGAATTATCCGAGTTATGTCCCTAAAATCCTCCTAAGTGACAGAAATGGAAAAATTACCAGTCTGTTTAAGAGGGCTTTTCTGGAGTCCTGGCAGATGTTTTTAGGACTTGACTGTCTCACTCTAGCTTCAAATGAGAGAGCAGACCTGAGTCTTTAGAACCCTGGAGGTCAGGCTTCTTGCCTCCATGTTGAGCTAAAGATGCACTGGTGGGGAAGAGGTAGAGTCCTTTATTTGGCTGCAAAGAATTTCTTGAAGGATGTAGACACCCTCCAGCCCCAGCTTTGAGAGTCACCTGATCCAGCCCAGTTGCCTAGCTAAGTGAAAGCAATTTTCCCCTCTAAGCAGTCTAAATTCTTGTGGTTTGGAGAGATACTAAGTCCAGGGAATTCTGTGTGTAGTAGGTTTTTATTATATAGGCCCGCGCTTCCTGAGAATATTCTGAGTCAGCGCCTGAGTCAAAGCCATGACTTAGACGCAGCATCTTGCCAAGTCAACTTGTGTGTCACTCGCATAAAAGCCCTAACTGCTGCTACCCCGACTTTCACCCCCAAGCTGTTCACGAGCTACCTACTCTGTGCTGGTCTCTGTGCTCGCCCCTGGCTCGATCTGCCTTTTCTTATACTGTTGTCTTCTGTTCCCCCACTACTCCCCAAACCATAAACATATGCAGTAAACCATGTTTTAAAACAAATTATATTTTCATCCAAAATACATATTTTATTTTATTAAAACGACTACGATAAGTTTTGCATGTACCATTCCAGAACTTTTTCTGTATGCACACATAGACAGATATACTTATCTACCTAACTTTTTTGTTGTTGTTTTTCATCTTATTGTTCTGCATCCTGAGTTAGTTCATTTTGCTTCTTACCCGATCTCCTGATACTTTCTTGAGCTAGTTGAGCATTAACTTATGTGACTCTGGACTTCTTCTAACCGGGGCTAACCTGTCCAGTATGAAGCACGGCTTGTCACAGGCTTTCATAAGTGGAGCTAGGAAAAATGCATTTTAAGATCAGCTTTTCTGCTGAAGTAAAAGAGGTAAATGACTTATGACACCTATTTTACTTTTGCAACTAGGCAAGTGTCTTGCAAGTCACATGATTTTAATTGAATGGTATCTGTGTGTGTATGTTTAACTTATGGATCCCCTTAAATGAGTTATGACACCTATTTTACTTTTGCAACTAGGCAAGTGTGTTGCAAGTCACATGCTCTTAATTATATAGTATTTGTGTGTGTATGTTTAACTTATGGATCCCCTTAAGTTACAGAAGCGTTACTGTGATAAGTACCTGAATTGAGCCAGCATCCATGGTATTCTGAATACCGCTTTGATGCAAAGAAGAGTTTTACTTGTGGATATAAGGAACCATTTAAATCCTGTTTTTGACCAGATTTTTGTTGTAAGGAACATTATTTGGAACAGATCTGTCAATGACTGAGATGTTCACCACTACATAAGCAAACGTACAGCCGAACTCCCTGATCACTCACAGCCCAGCAGCCTCGGGCTTAATCACGTGGTTTCCCGTTCCTACGACCCAGATCCATTGGGTGCCTGAGAAATTGGAGCTCAGTTGCATGGGGAAGCCGCCCCTGGGGGTAGGAGGGTGGTGAGTGGCTGAGAGTGGGACTGAGAGCCGGGCTAGAAGCCACTTTGCCGATGCCGTGGCCAAGACAGTCCTCAGTGTTGAGGACGTAGCAGCTCCCTCCTCCTCCATCCAGTCAGTCACAGGTGCCCAGAAAATGTCACTTTCCAAGTGTTTTCTGCTCCTGTCCCTCCTCCCAAGCTGATCAACGTTAACATAGCTCAGGGCCTGCTCACCTCTCCCTCCCGTGGCCTCAGAGTTCTCCACAGTGCCATTCTGCATGTCCCTAGCTAGAGCCCCTCGGTGACCTCCCACCCCAGGCAAAATAAAGTTCAAACCTCTGGTTAACACAGTCAGGTACTCTAGGCCTAGCTTTATTTTCTTCTGCAGACTAATTTTTTGCTATTGGCCTCCAATGCCGTTGAGAATGTAGTGTCATGAGTGCATGATGAATAAATTTAAAGCTGAAGATCCCAAATGTAAAGACCATGCAATGAAAGGTTTATAGTGATACACAGGAAGTCTTACAACACAGTGGTTGAAAGCTTCATTTTTACCGTCAGACCATTTGCCAACTATGAGATTTGGGGCAAGGTGTCTTAATCTTTATGGACCTCAATTTCTTCACGTGTGAGATGAGGATAAAAATTACCCCTACTTCATAGGATTGAAATAAAGTGTGGCATAGTACACTTGCTAAGTGCCAAATAAGTGTTTAGGGTAACAACTGCAAAGTCAGTGTTGGTTATTACTACAAAGGGAAGATTATTATTTTTTTAATAGGGCTTTATTGGAGTATAATTGCTTCAGAATACTGTGTTAGTTTCTGTTGCACAACAAAGTGAATCATAAATGTCCCCATATGCATAAACGTCCCCATATCCCCTCCTGTTGAGCCCCCCTCCCATCCTCGTATCCCACCCCTCTAGGTGGTCACAAAGCACCGAGCTGATCTCCCTGTGCTATGCGGCTGCTTCCCACCAGCCAACTGTTTTACACTCAGTAGTGTATATATGTCAGTGCTACTCTCACTTCACCCCAGCTTCACTCTCCCAGCCCATGTCCTCAAGTCCATTCTCTATGCCTACCTCTTTATTCCTGACCTGCAACTAGGTTCATCGGTACCTTTTTTTTTTTTCTCATTCCACATATATGCGTTAGCATATGGTATTTGTTTTTCTCTTTCTGACTTACTTCACTCTGTATGACAGACTCCAGGTCCATCCACCTCACTACAAATAACTCAATTTCGTTTCTTTTCATGGTTGAGTAATATTCCATTGTATATATGTGCCACATCTTTATCCATTCATCTGTCGATGGACATTTAGGTTGGTTTCACGTTCTGGCTATTGTAAATAGTGCTGCAATGAATATTGTGGTGCATGTCTCTTTTTGAATTATGGTTTTCTCAGGGTATATGCCCAGTAGTGGGATTGCTGGGTCATATGGTAGTTCTATTTTTAGTTTTTTAAGGAACCTCCTTACTGTTTTCCACAGTGGTTGTATCAATTTACATTCCCACCAACAGTGTAGGAGGGTTCCCTTTTCTCCACACCCTCTCCAGCTTTTATTGTTTGTAGACTTTTTGATGATGGCCATTCTGACCAGTGTGAGGTGATACCTCATTGTAGTTCGATTTGCATTTCTCTAATGATTACTGATGCTGAGCATCCTTTCATGTGCCCCTTGGCCATCTGTATGTCTTCCTTGGAGAAATGTCTATTTAGGTCTTCCACCCGTTTTTTAACTGGATTGTTTGTTTTTTTGATATTGAGCTCCATGAGCTGTTTGTATATTTTGGAGATTATACAAATCTGTATGTTTGTTGTTTCATTTGTTTTTTTGTTGTTTGTTGTTTCATTTGCAAATATATTTGTTTGTTGTTTCATTTGCAAATATATTCTCCCATTCTGAGGGTTGTCTTTTCGTCTCGTTTGTGGTTTCCTTTGCTGTGCAAAAGATTTTAAGTTTAATTAACTCCCATTTGTTTATTTTTGTTTTTATTTCTGTTACTCTAGGAGATGAGTCAAAAAAAAGTCTTGCTGTGGTTTATGTCAAAGAGTGTTTTTCTTATGTTTTCCTCTAAAGGTTTTATAGTGTCTGGTCTTACATTTAAGTCTTTAATCCATTTTGAGTTTATTTTTGTGTATGGTGTTAGGTAGTTTTCTAATTTCATTCTTTTACATGTAGCTGTCCAGTTTTGCCAGCACAACTTATTGAAGAGGCTGTCTTTTCTCCATTGTATGTTCTTGCCTCATTTATCATAAATTAGGTACCTATACATGCGTGGGTTTATCTCTGGGCAGTCTATCCTGTACCATTGATCTATATTTCTGTTTTAGTGCCAGTACCATACTGTCTTGATTACTGTAGCTTAGTGGTATACTTTGAAGTTGGGGAAACTGATTCCTCCAACTCCGTTTTTCTTTCTCAAGATTACTTTGGCTATTCGGGGTCTTTTGTGTTTCCATACAAATTGTAAGATTTTTTGTTCTAATTCCATGAAGAATGCCATTGGTAGTTTGATAGGGATTGCATTGAATCTGTAGATTGCTTTGGGTAGTAGAGTCATTTTCACAATATTGATTCTTCCAATTCAAGAACATGGCATATCTCTCCATCTGTTTATGTCATTTTCTTGTGGTGGTAAATGGGATTGTTTCCTTAATTTCTCTTTCTGACTTTTCATTGTTGGTGTATAGGAATGCCAGAGACTTCTGTGCATTAATTTTGTATCCTGCAACCTTACCAAATTCACTGATTAGTTCTAGTACTTTCCTGGTGGCATCTTTAGGATTTTCTATGTATAGTATCATGTCATCGGCAAATAGTGACAGTTTTTCTTCTTTTCCAATTTGTGTTCCTTTTATTTCTTCTCTGATTGCTGTCGCTAGGACTTCCAAAACTATGTTGAATAGGAGTGGTGAGAGTGGACATCCTTGTCTTGTTCCTTATCGTAGTGGGAATGCTTTCAGTTTTTCACTGTTGAGTATGATGCTTGCTGGGGGTTTGTCATATATGGCCTTTATTATGTTGAGGTAGCTTCACTCTATGCCCATTTTGTGGAGAGTTTTTATCATAAATGGGTGTTGAAGTTTGTGAAAAGCTTTTTCTGCATCTATTGAGATGATCATATGGTTTTTATTCCTTAATTTGTTAATGTGGTGTATCACACTGATTGATTTGCATATATTGAAGAATCCTTGCATCCCTGGGATAAATCCCACTTGATCATGGTATATGATCCTTTCAGTGTGCTGTTGGATTCCATTTGATAGTATTTTGTTCAGGATTTTTGCATCTATGTTCATCAGTGACATTGTTCTATAATTTTCTTTTTTGTGATGTCTTTGTCTGGTTTTGGTATCAGAGTGATGGTGGCTTCATGGAATGAATTTGGTAGTGTTTCTCCCTCTGCAATTTTTTGGAAGAGTTTGAGAAGGATTGGTGTTAGCTCTTCGGTAAATGTTTGATAGAATTCGCCTGTGAAGCCATCTGGTCCTGGACTTCTGTTTGTTGGAAGATTTTAGTTATGGTTTCAATTTCATCACTTGTGATAGGTCTGTTTTCATTTTCTAATTCTACCTGCTTCAGTCTTGGAAAATTATACCTTTCCAAGAATTTATCCATTTCTTCCAGGTTGTCCATTTTATTGGTATATAGTTGTTTGTAGTAGTCTCTTATAATCCTTTGTATTTCTGCAGTGTCAGTTGTGATTTCTCCTTTTGCATTTCTAATTGTATTGATTTGCATCCTCTCCCTTTTTTTCTTGATGAGTCTGGCTAAGGGTTTATCAATTTTGTTTAGCTTCTCAAAGAACTAGCTTTTAGTTTTATTGATCTTTGCTGTTGTGTTCTTTGTTTCTATTTCATTTATTTCTGCTCTGATCTTTATGATTTCTTTCCTTCTACTGACTTTGGGTTTTCTTTGTTCTTCTTTCTCTAGTTGTTGTAAGTGTAGAGTTAGATTGTTTATTTGAGAGTTTTCTTGTTTCTATAAACTTCCCTCTTAGAACTGCTTTTGCTGCATCCCATAGGTTTTGGGTCATCATGTTTTTGCTGTCATTTGTTTCTATGTATTTTTTGATTTCTTCTTTGATTTCTTCAGTGAGCTCTTGGTTTTCCAGTAGCTCACTGTTTAGCCTCCATGTAGTTGTGTTTTTTACGCTTTTTTCCCTGTAATTCATTTCCAATCTCATAGTGCTGTGGTCAGAAAAGATGCTTGATTTCAATTTTCTTAAATTGTCCAAGGCTTGATTTGTGACCCAAAATGTGATCTATGCTGGAGAATGTTGCATGTGCACATGAGAAGAAAGTGTATTCTGCTACTTTTGGGTGGAATGTTCTATAAATATCAATTAGACCTATCTGGTCTGTTGTGTCATTTAAAGCCTGTGTTTCCTTATTTAGTTTCTGTTTGGATGATCTGTCCATTTGTGTAAGTTGGGTGTTAAATTCCCCTATTATTATTATGTTACTGTTGATTTCTCCTTTCATGGTTGTTAGCATTTGTCTTACGTATTGAGGTGCTCCTATGTTGGGTGCATAAACATTTATAATTGTTATATCTTCTTGAATTGATCATTATGCGGTGTCCCTCCTTATCTCTTGTAACAGTCTTTCTTTTAAAGTCTATTTTATCAAATACAAGTATTGCTATTCCAGCTTTCTTTTGATTTCCATTTGCATGGAATATCTTTTTACATCCCTTCCCTTTCAGTCTGTATATGTCCCTAGGTCTGAAGTGGGTCTCTTGTAGACAGCATATATATGGGTCTTGTTTTTGTATCCATTCAGCCAGTCTGTGTCTTTTGGTTGGAGCATTTAATCCACTTACATTCAAAGTTATTATTGATATGTGTGTTCCTATTACCATTTTCTTAATTGTTTGGGGTTTGTTTTTGTGTGTCTTTTCCATCTATTGTGTTTCCTGCCTAGAGAAGTTCCTTTAGCACTTGTTGTAAAGCTGGTTTTGTGGCGCTGAATTCTCTTAGCTTTTGCTTGTCTGTAAAAGTTTCAATTTCTCTGTCAAATCTGAATGAGATACTTGCTGGATAGAGTAATCTTTGTTGTAGGTTTTTCTCTTTCATCACTTTAAGTATATCCTGCCACTCCCTTCTGGTCTGCAGAGTTTCCACTGGAAAATCAGCTGATAACATTATGGGGATTCCTTTGTATGTTATTTTTTGTTTTTCTCTTACTGCTTTTAATATTTTTTGTTTGAATTTAATTTTTATTAGTTTGATTAATATGTCTTGGTGTGTTTTTCCTCGTCTTTATCCTGTGTGGGACTCTCTGTGCTTCCTAGACTTGGGTGACTATTTCCTTTCCCGTGTTAGGGAAGTTTTCCACTATAATCTCTTCAAACATTTTCACAGACCCTTTCTTTTTCTCTTCTTCTTCTGGGACTCCTATAATTCGAATGTTGGTGTGTTTAGTGTTGTCCCAGAAGGTCTTGAGATTGTTCTCAATTCTTTTAATTCGTTTTTTCTTTATTATGCTTCTCGGCAGTTATTTCCACCATTTTGTCTTCCAGCTCACTTGTTTGTTCTTCTGCCTCTGTTATTTTGTTATTGATTCCTTCTAGTGTATTTTTCATTTCAGTTATTGTGTTGTTCATCTCTGTTTGTTCTTTAGTTCTTCTAGATCTTTGGTAAACATTTCTTGTATTTTCTCAGTCCCCGCTTCCATTCTATTTCTGAGATTCTGGATCATGTATACTATCATTACTCTGAATTCTTTCTTTAGGTAGACTGCCTATTTCCTCTTCATTTATTTGGTCTTGTAGGTTTTTACCTTGCTCCTTCATCTGTGACATATTTTTTTCCCATTTCATTTTTTTTTTTTTTTAATGAGTGGGATTGTGTTCCTGTTTTATTGGTTGTTTGGCCTGAGGCTTCCAACACTTGAGTTTGTAGGCTATTGGGTAGAGCTGGGTCTTGGTGCTGAGATGAGGAACTCTGTGAGGCTTCACTCCAATGAGTATTCCCTGGGGTCTGAGGTTCTCTGTTAGTCCAGTCGTTCGGACTCAGAGCTCCCACCGCAGGAGCCTCTGCCCAACCCCAGGCTTGCCAATCAAGATCCCAGAAGCTGAGTGGGGTGGCAAAAAAAAAAAAAAAGAAAGAAAGAAAAACAAACAATAACAAAGTAAAAACTAAAATTAGACTAGGAAACTAGCAGATATGTTAGGAATAATGTAAAATAAAAATATAGATTAGGGCTTCCCTGGTGGCACAGTGGTTGAGAATCCGCCTGCCGATGCAGGGGACATGCGTTCGTGCCCTGGTCCGGGAGGATCCCACATGCCGCGGAGCAGCTGGCCCCGTGAGCCATGGCCTCTGAGCCTGCGTGTCCGGAGCCTGTGCTCCACAACTGGAGAGGCCACGGCAGTGACAGGCCCGTGTACCACAAAAAAAAAAAAAAAAAAATGAATCAACAACCGGAAGGTACATCAGTACCACAATAGTAAAAAAGAGGAGGAGGGAAAAGAAAAAAAAAAAGGGGTGGTGGTGGTGGTGCTGGAAGGCCTTGGCTGTGGAGGGCGGGGCCAAGCAAGGGTGAGGTTTGGGCAGTGAGCGGGGCCAATGCTCAGGACCCACAGGGCTGGAAAAGGCCCCAGGGGCCATGGGGGGTGTGGCTTAGACTCAAGGAACAGAAGGGGCTCAGGCATGCCCCCCAGCCCTGGTCTCAGAGGGCAGGGGACCTCACCTGGGAGCCCAGCAGGCTTCCTGGGCTCGTGCGGGCGGGGCAATCACCCTCTGTTCAGGAACTCCTCCCGGAGGGCCCCTCCTGCCTGCCTCTCCTGATCTCCCCTCGGCCACCTTCCTATGCCCCCAGGACCCACACAACCTGGAGGGGGCTCGGAAGGCAGGGGATCAGCCTGGGAGCTCGGCAGTCCGCCTGGGCCTGAGTGGGCGGGGCAATCGCCCTCATTCCTCTCCTGCTCCTCCCACAGGGCCCCTCCCGCCTGCCTCTCCTGATCTCCCCAGCCCCAGGGGCGCCGATCTTGTCTGGCCTCCACTTCTCCTCCCCCCTCGGTGCCCCTACATCCTACAGTTCACTCTGGGGTTCCTCCCGTCTCCTGGGGGTCGGAGTCCTCCACCAGCTGCCGGCAGGCGCCCCAGTCGTGGAGAGACGCTAACTCCTTATCTTCCCACACCACCATCTTGACTCCTCCTCCTAAAGAACGGGAAGACTATTAACTTTATATCCATATTTAAAATGTTCTGATAGATAGAGAGGTATAGGTATAAAATAGAGGTTAGAGAATGCCCTGGAAAGAATTGGCTACAGGATGACTGAAGACAGTGATGGAAGAATAAAAGATGACGGTAAAGGGTAAACCTTCAGTGAGAGGAGGATTGCAGCCCCAGGTCTTGCAGGATCTTGGAGAAGGGAAGGACAGATCAAAAAGACTATTCTTGGGTTTTGGGGCTCTTTTGCCAAAATACAAATTAGAAATTTGGGATTTAAAAATTAGGGCAATCGTAGCATTTGGTTTCCACAGAATACTTATCCCTAAAAAGAATCAATAAGAAGCCCAAAAGATAAGAGGCAGCCATGGGGAGCATTGAATTTCAAACTCATCTGTTAATTATTAAAATAATAGTTTAATTTTCCAATATAAATTGCAAAGTAAAAGGAATGGGTTCCAAATTTGTGACAGATAACGTAAGGATAAAACCTATTAAGATATTAATTCCATCTCTTTAGAGATCAAGTCTGTGATTTATCAGTATCCAAACCTTCAGCTAGTACATTTAGACTCACCATAATTTCAAAATATTACTTAATGATGCCAATTAACAGTACAATATCTCTAGGTACCACGTAGCCCTAAAATGATTTGTGCAATTTGATTGTCAGTAAAACTGATCTACAAGGACTATTCATGCTCTATGTGAATTTATACATACATGGAATATCAATGAAATAATATCTGCCGGGATTAGAAAATGAGAACTTTCATGTCTCCCCAGTTCCTTTTTCCTCAAGGGTATGATCTTGTATAGGATAGTTCTGCATAGCAAGGTGTGTATAAATATTCTTTAGCTAAGGTTAAAAAAGACAACTTACTGGTTCCAGCATAGCTATTAAAATAAATTAGTTTGTCGTTAGGCAGTAATATGTTACCAGTTACAGCTTTGGTCTTTTTATCATTTTCCATTCTATTTTCCACAGGTGGGGTTTTTGAAGCTGAATGTCCTTTGGTACCTATAAGCTTTATTGAAAGATGTATTCATTTGTTTGGGTCTGCTGACTTTTATAATCATAATTTCACTCTTATAGATTTCTTGCAGTAGTACATATGATTTATAAATTTTGTTATGTTGTACATATTAATAGGCTTTTCCTTATGGAAAGCAAATATTGAAGTTCATCTGAAGTTTCTTAAAAGACTAATCAAAAGTGTTACAGCTTTAAATGTTCTGGAATTTGTATTTTAAAAGTTACATGTTAGGAAAACTCATGTTCTCTGGGTATATTAGAATCTATAGATAATCCACCCATCAACTCTATAAGTCTCCAACACCACCTTTCCTTAATAAATAATGTGAAATTTAGTAGTGAAAATTTATCAGTGAGCTTAACCCTATGTAATTCAATTTAGAAATTAACTCTCAATCCATTTTAAATTCAGTTTACAATTTACAGTACAATTTCCTATTCAAACTTCACTTATTCACTTAATGAAAAAATATTTGAGTGTCTGCAAAGTATAAGGCATTGTGCTTAGCCTAGAGTTTACACTGTTACATAGCTTATCCTTCAGATATTATCAAAGATCCTAAGAAGATGAAGAGAAAGGGTCTGAGAAAAGACAAAGGGTTGATTCATTTTTTAAAAATGTTTGAGGATTTTCCTTGTTTTTTGTTTTGCAAGGCATAAAGTTGCCATCTTTGTTAAAAAGAGACATTTCAGATTTAGCATGTGAGACTCAAGTTCCAATAAAGCTGATTGAATAGCTGCTCCACTGATGACACTGTTCCATGAACCCTGAGCAGTGTTGCAGAGTAGCTGCATAGTTCAGCTTTCATGATGGTTAATTCCTTCCATTCTCATTAGTGATTTTTCTGAGCTTTGGGATTCCTATAGTACCTAGGGTATAAAGGCCTATTTATCTAAATGAAAAACAAAGAATAAGATGTAACAAATATGCATAAAGTACAAATGGCTTCATCCCTTTATTGTCACAGAAAATGGATGTGGGAGACATTAAAGCTGATGCTAGAACTTATGACTGTGTTTTTAGCTGGAAAATATCTCATGCCAAGTTTTGTGTACTTTGGGGTTGAGAAAGAAATGAAATTTTATGCACTGTCCTCTCTTTTCTTGGAAGAGCTCTCTGATGAATGAGTGCCGTGTAGACAGAGTAGATATGTAATTATAGGCTTTCTCGACCCAGTTCCCAAATAGTAGATGCCATTTTAGGAGTGCCTCTAATAGCCGTCCTTTGGCTCCAAGCCATATCTAGACACACATCCAGTCTGCTCTCCACTCTCTTTTCTATCCACTGTGGCCATACTGTTCAGATAACACTGCTAGTTCTCTATTCATATAACACATATCAACTAGTCCTAATTAGGAGAGTGAAAGCTGTGCCTACCAAGGTCCATGGTGTTTGTCTATCATTATGGTTTTATGAGGAAAGGCAACAATTCTAGGTCAAGTGCCACAAGAAAGAATAACCCACTGGACTTTCAACGGACCCATTCATTTGCCCTCTCTTCACTTCAGACAGCCCTCTTCCAAACCTGCAGCTGGCACAGATCAAAGTTACGTTCAAAAAGCTTGTGGTTCTTGGCAAACCACTACCTTTCTTGGTGCAAAAAAGTTTGGGGTCTCTTAAATATTTCCTGCCTAATGCTGGTAGATTGTATTTATATATAAAGATAATAAATATACCAAAATATTAGCAAATAAATAGGATTAAAAGGGTAAATTAGGTGGAAGATGTGTGTAACTATAAATAATGGAAATGATGATAGTATAATTGTATAAAACAATCCTATTATAGAAGAGAGGGGCTAGATTATAAATGAAAGCATTATTTAGAAACATATGAATAAATGTGTCTGTGATTTAGCTTGTACCCTCTCTGTAGATATAACCTTTGTTTTTTTTTTCTTCTCATAAAAAGAATGCCAAAGTAAGCAACATAACTTTTTTTTCTATAAACATTTCTGTATGAATGCCCCAAAAGAGGGATTATTGCTTAGATTTTCTTATTACATGAGAATCTGAAAAGTGTGTGTCAGTTCATTCAGAACGATTTATTCCCAAGGGCCCTACGTGGGGGAGCCTTTCCCAATATAAATTACTCCAAAATTCACAAAATCAGTGTGGACGTGTAGGCAGAGATGCTGATATCGCCCAGCAAGGGGTTTGCCCACTTGTTTGTGATTATACTAGCACAGTTAGAGGACTAGGTAGTGTATGTCTAGACTCCTATAATAGGGATTTTTTTCACACACTGTATTATAAAGAGATTCCGTGTCAAACAGATTAGGTAATGGAATTAATTGAGTGAGGACCTTAGACTATGCACCTTAGCATCCCCGTTTTAAGCCACAAATCTGTTTCACGCATTTGCTCACTTATACTGAATCCAGCTGGATTCTGGTGGCTGGATAATATCCTTTTTCTGGGGTAAATTTTTGTCCTCTCATATAGTATTCCTAATGGTGCACAGACCAGCATTGAACAATGGTTATTGTCTGTGGCTTCCAAGACATCTCTTCTTTAATCATCTTAAGCGTTTTAGAGATCATTCTTAAAAAGAACATCCATGGTGGGACTCACATAGAAAATTTTAAAGGGGTTTTAATTGAAGGTCATTTTTTTTTTTTTTTTTTTGGCGGTACGCGGGCCTCTCACTGCTGTGGCCTCTCCCGTTGCGGAGCACAGGCTCCGGACGCGCAGGCGCAGCGGCCACGGCTCACGGGCCCAGCCGCTCCGCGGCACGTGGGATCCTCCCGGACCGGGGCGCGAACCCGTGTCTCCTGCATCGGCAGGTGGACCCTCAACCACTGCGCCACCAGGGAAGCCCTGAAGGTCATTTTTTATTGTCATTAGAGAATGTTAATCAGATTGAAAACAAACCTGTCACTGAGCGGAACTCAGAACCGCAGAGCAATTTGCCAGATGTAATCGTCTAAGATAGGAGTGCTGGCACGTGAGATGCGCGTTCTGTCACACTGGAGAGAACCTGGGTCCCTGAAGGTTTATATGAATGCTCAGCTCTTACTGAACCGTCTCCTCATAGATGACTTAGTAACTGTCGGTTTTTGCATCAGATAATGGCTGGCAAGTTAATCTCCTCCTGCTCCCCATTTTACACACACACACGCACACACACACACACACGCACACACACACACAGACACACGCACACACGCACACACACACAGACACACGCACACACGCACACACGCACACAGACACACACACACACGCACACACGCACACACGCACACACACACACACAGTGAGAGGCCCGCATAACACACACACACACACACACGCACACACACAGTGAGAGGCCCGCATAACACACACACACACACACACGCACACACACACGCACGCACACACACACACACACACACACACACACACACACACGCACACACACCTCCCTTCTTCCCAGACAGCTTATAAAGTAAAAAGGAAGACTTTGATTTCTGACTGTGTCATTGATAATCCCACCCAGTCACCTGCTCTTTATCTGCTCATCACACTGGCAGAGTTTACAGTTCCAAAGACACTGAAAACTGTGCATATATTAGGAAACTAGCAGTTTTCTGAAATAAGTTTTATTGTAGTCTTTTAAATTACCTAACATTTATTTTTACCTCATGTTTTATAATATTTGATAATAGAATTGACAAATGCAATTTTGAACTCAACTGTTTAGAATAACTATCATAGCAACCCCCCAAATGCCTAAATTTCAGGTCCTTCTTCCTTGCCATGAACATTTTGACTTGTAGCAGGTATCCCGGCCAGCTCCAACAAATTTCAGGTCGGAATTCACTGCATTAAAACAGACCTTGTTCTAAAGCCTATTTCAGGCCAAAGCTGTCAGTTTTGATTCAAGCACACCTTAAAAAAGTGACACAGAACAGTGAACTCCAACCTTTCAGAACACACACATACTGTTTTTATTTAAAGATAGCATTGCTCTTTCCTGATAGATTACATTATGCATGTATTCCTCATAGAGAGTTTTTATAAACCATTTCAACATCTCTGAAGTAAACATCTATATTTCATTCTTTCTCATTCCGTCAATGATGTCTTATCTAGAGATATTTCGGCAAGTGTGATTGATACAGTGCTTAAGAGACTGGGAGTGAAGAGAAGTACTAAACCAAACCCCCAGAGTAAATGTGTGTGAAATGTTTAAGGACTATAGACGGAAATGGTTCCAACAAGAAATATATCTGTCCAGTCCAGATTGCCTTAGCCTCAAGGTAAAGGTCTTTTCTGGTATATAGACCTGTTTTTATTGAATGACGACTGGACTTTATTATATACACGGAATTTCCATTTCTGGCCATCTTTTGTAATTAGTGCCTAAAAATTATTTGGAGAATGACTAGAATAAGAGCAACTATCTCTAAAAAGGACCTAGTTTATAAGCCCAAAGAATTTTATGCATTATTTGGGCTTATAAACTAGGTCCTTTTTAGAGATATTTGCTCTTATTCTAGTCATTCTCCAAATAATTTTTAGGCACTAATTACAAAAGATGGCCAGAAATGGAAATTCCGTGTATATAATAAAGTCAGGTCATTACCAGATGTTGATGATTTAATGGTTCTTTCCAATTATTCCACTTAATTTTTTGCTTACCCATTTGCTGAATGTCAAGATATCACAAGTGAAAAGGGGGGAGAGTATTGAAAATTTTAGACAATTACACTTAAAAGGAAAACAAAATCGGTATTTGTAAATATACTTATATTGTGTGACATCTAGAGCTTTTAAAACGTATTATTCTTATAAGTCTAGGTCTCCTATAATATCCATTTTACAGTTGAGTTCTTTAAAATATATATATTTTCTTTTAATTTGCCTTTGAAAATGCCAAATTAAAAATAGGGTAGCTAATTCTGCATTCCACAGTTAGGTCCAAACATTTAATTTTAGCAATTTTGCAGGCTCTCTGGAAAACTGTGTACCGTTTACTCTTTAAAAATGTAAGGAATAGATGACACGGGCCATCTTTCAACTCTCCCTGGGCTCTATAAAATCTTTGCTTCTTTCTATTCCCTTTTGTCCAGAGCTCCGAGGGTATAGTTTAAGTCTGACAAAGCATTTAGGAGAATATTTAAGCCTAAATTCCTTTACAGCTGTTATTCTCAGGACAAAGTAACATTGTGTGTTTTGAGGTCACATATATATTTAAGGTTTCAAGTTATTTGTAAAATAAGAATTCCTTTCTATTAAATATATTTAATAATTGAAAATTATGAAAAGTATCTACCTGTTTACACTTTCCCCATGCTAATAATCATAAAAAATTTTACCCTGTGGTCAGACTATTCTTCCTGTAGGGTATTTTTTTTTTTTTTTTTTTGTATACAAAAAATCATGTATTTGCCTTAGTAAAACTGATGAAATGAAAACAGTATATAATATTAACAAATATATGCTGAGCTATTTTCTATCAAAATTGTATGATAATTCTATTTAAAACAAGCATTTTAAATCTTCCAGTTTCTCTTGCATTTGTATATTTGTGCATTTTTATTTTCAAAATAGGTAATTTTCTAGTTCCACTGAATAATGTTTAACATGGTCTACAAATACTGCATCGTTTTCGGCAATTTATCGTCATAAGTGCAAATTACAGTTGCCTAAGCTCCAACTGGAGACTCAATGGATGACTGAACTTTATTACCCTGACGCCCCCCCCGCCCCGCCCCCCACTATGCGATATGGCCCCACAGATGAGGACACACCCCATCTGATTCACTCTCAGTGCTGTAAATGTTTTAATAGTTTTCTTGGAATCTGGAAATGGAGCTGTCCACAGATGATGCCTCCCCCTTTGAATCTCATTGTTGTCTCCTTTGCAAATCACTTAATAAAAACTTAGATGTTAAACTAGCACTTGATGAAATTTCACACAGCCCTGTTATTATGAATCTGTGGGTCAATAAAAATCCCTGGAGAAATGAAAATCTTGCTCAGGTGCAGGAATACCCACACATATCAAATACATTTTAAAAGTTTATTTATTTATTTATTTATTTTTGCGGTACGCGGGCCTCTCACTGTCGCGGCCTCTCCCGTTGCGGAGCACAGGCTCCGGACGCGCAGGCGCAGCGGCCATGGCTCACGGGCCCAGCCGCTCCGCGGCACGTGGGATCCTCCCGGACCGGGGCACGAACCCGCGTCCCCTGCGTCGGCAGGTGGACTCTCAACCACTGCATCACCAGGGAAGCCCTTGGTTTTTTGTTTTTTTTTTTTAAAGTTTAAAAAAAAAAAATTACTATCCATTTTAAAACATGTTAAATGTGATTTAGATATGAAATACTGTTTGCTTTAATTCATTTCCAGATTAAAAGGTAAATGCTTACTATCTATTTTAGATGGCAATCCCAGTGATTAAAACAGCAATTTGCTTGTCATATCTCAGCTAAAACTAATCTCTACTATCAGTTATAGAAGATACAGCGTCTTCATTGACTGGGGTGATGTTTCAAGTAGGTAAATTTATTTTAAAAATAATAAAAATTATTCCCATGCTCTGTTGAGTGTCTGTAGAAGCGAATTGGTTTCATATTGAGGGAGAAATCTAACCAATGGCCACAAGCTCTACCATGTTCACTTGCCCCTCAAATGCATCCTGCTAGGCCAGAGGAAACTAGGAGAGATCTAAGATGGCTCGTGATGGTCCGTCAGTATCACACGAGAAACAGACACTGAAAGCACGTGTCGTGCTGACAGCGTCATATGCGTGCGAGTGAGAGCACATCACTAGCCTCAAGTCAGTTGCAGGTTTTCACGGTTGAGAGTCAAGTGAAACGCTTAAATGTACTGAGTCACTGAAGTTAGAGACCGATTACAGCTGTGCTAAAATAAAGCTAGCTAAAAACCAGGCTACATTCCCTGGCCATACCAAGTCTGAACGATGCCTCACCTTGTGTTTGGGGAGCATCATTTATCCTCACTTCTGTTTGTTTCTTTGACAGCTTGCCCGTATCCATTAAGCAGCTGTGAGCAAAGGGAAAAGCACTATGTGATTTCTTGATAAGACACTGGGATTGATTTGTGGCTTTTGATAATCCCTGGATGCTGTTATCTGGTTTAGTATAGAGACAGATCTGTAACTGTAGATAATCGCTGACTGTTTCCATCCCAGGGCTCATTTACTTGACCTAAGTATCTTCGGATCTGAACAGCCTGAGTATAAACAACATTCCTCTCCATTGCAGAGTTCCATCTGCAAGGCCTAAACCTCCCCTCGGTCTCCCAGTGATTTATTGCAATCTCCAAGGGTATCTCCAAGGGTATGTGCTCAAGAACAAGGCTGCTCACTTTCACCTGCTTTCCTTTCCTTTCCTTTCTGGAATCTGCTGCCCTTGAGTTACGAAGGGAGGAATCACGCCACTGACACCCTTGCCAGTGACCTTGCCTCTCGTGCCCTGAGTACTTCAATTACGTCAATCAAACGGGCACCTTCAGCATTTGCTGCAGTTCTCTCTCTCCCTTCCCCTCCTGAAGATCCCTAGAGCCAGGTGGCAGAACAGATACTGTTTCCCCTTTTGCACCTTTACATCAGTACTTCCGTTCTCTTGAGACCACCTCCTTCTCATTTTTTCCCCAAAGCATTATAAAATAGATGCACAGAGAATGTGTAATAAGAATGGAAACCCATTAACCATTTGGATTCAGTCAGTTCCGTTTATGGAAAGTTTATATAGGAAGGTCACATTTAAATTGAGATCAGAAGGCAAGAAGGGATAAACCATGTGATGAGAGAATGTTTGGGGCTGGGGTGTTTAGAATGTGAGACAGAAGTATAGGGCAGAACAAGCTGACATGTGAAGGCCCTGAGGATGGGAGAATCTGGTGGTGTTAATGGCATGAAACGGCCAGAGTACCTAGAATATAGGGAATATGAGAGCGGAAGGAGGAGATAGAGGCTGGAGATATTGCAGATCTCATAGTGAAAAAGTTTGGATTTCTGTATAAGCTATGCGAAGGCATTGAAATTTTATGCAAAGGGAATTAAGATTGCCCTGTTTATGTCATCTATGATTTATGACCAAAAAATGTGCAAGAAAGAAAGAAACAAACAAAAAAGAAACAACAACAATGGAACTGTGTGATACTTTTGGCCACAAAATGCTATATATCCATTTTCACAATGTAAAAATCTTCTAATGGAAAGTTGGATACGCATGAGTTTATAAATATTAAGCTTTCTTGGGGTACATTGTTAAACATGGGATTTATTGCATGGATGCAACTTAACAAGTGGGAAACATCTCAATACCTATTGAGTTTATCTTCCTGGAAAGAAATTGTTAGGTATGTACATAAAACACTTTGTTTCTTTGAAGAAAGTAACTCTATAAAGAGAAAAATTATAACTGGTATGTCCTGACAGCTTCCAAAGTCATCACTCAAAAGTGAATGTGGAATTTGATTACTGAAATGGCTCAGATAACAGCCAAGTTCTCAAAAGCATTTGCTTTCATAGTTTCCCTCAAAAAACAAGGCCTCTTGAATTTAAATTGTCAAGTGTTCATCTCAGAGTAGAGATATTTTCAATCTGACTGTATTTTGTTTTGAAAAAACAAACTATATGTTTATAACGATATTATATAAAATGATTTACATTATACTTAAAAGGAATACCATCCTACTTGTGCACCTATAGTTATGTGTCTGCCTGTAGGATCACAGCTATCCATTTGCTGAAGGTTGTGAGATCTTCAGAGCATATGCTGTAATAGTAGATGTTTGAGATCCAATTGTTCATTTCATGTAAGCCTTTTAAAGTGACAGGCCATTGCCACAAAAACAGTAGCTACTTAGTACAAAATTTCACTGTTTTGTTCATATTTCTGTTTTTCAAAAAAAGTATGTTTTGCTCATACTTTTACCACAAACACCAATTTCTTTTGACTTTAAGCAATAAAGTCCAATGCTTGTTTCCTCTCTCAAAATATCTCCCTCTCCCTCTGTAAGTTTTATACTTATTCACCAAGGACTGTGCCAATATCGGATGCTAGTGTCTGTGTTTCTTCCTGGAATAAGTGTTAATTAATGTCCTTGAGTGTGTATGTAAACTGGGGGATGTGAAGGGGAGGAGGAGGAGTTGGCGAGGGAGGGAACTCCCTCATCTCTGTAGGAGAGCAGGTGATGGGTGCTCCATATGAGAAGCTTTGGAAAGAGGAAATGGAGTAGCCACTTCCCTAGGGCTTCCTCAGTCGTCAGACGCCTTCATGGCTTTAGATTCTCTGGTTTCGGTCCTTCGGAGGCCACTGGATTGGTTGGTAGCCACTGTTGCTGTTCATACTTTGTCACACCTGTGCTCTCCAGAAAAGAAGCTTGGACTGAGCTACATGCTTTCTCTGAAACCACTAGAGTAGGTAATACGTTCCAAATAAAAAGGGAAATGAAAGAGACAATACAATTCATAAAAATAATTTACAGCAACACCCTATGGGATGTATGTTTTTTAAAAAATCCACCTATTCTTGCTGAGTTCCTAAGTAAGGAAGTCAGTATGTTGAGTATGGCTTAGAGATTTGGAACATAGCTCTTTTTTCATGTATTTACCTTTAAAGGATGAAAATGTTCAAGGACGTTTACTTAACCTAATTTAGGTAACAGATGATACTAAGGAAGACTATAAATATGAGCCCCCAATATTTTCTGAGTTTTTAAATCATCTGAAATAATACAGAATGTTAAAACTAAAACAGGAAAAAGACGATTCAACAGTGCTTCAAGTAAACTTAGCAACTGGTCTTTCTATAGTGTGTTAAAGTATAGTTTTCAAAAAGTAAAAAATATGTTTCACACAAAAATAAAACGAATGCATGTCAAAGGTTTTGTTCAACTGGCTAATTAACATGGGAACCACTAAGCTGGTACAAAGGAGAATTTGAGGAATAAAGACGATAGAAACAGTGAGTCAAAGGAATTCTGCAATGAATTGGCTATAATAAATACAGAACCAGTTAATATTTTACTGGCCAACAAGCTGTAACCTTTGGGATTATGTGTTCTACTGGACAAAACTTAATTCACAACTTCAAGGTATTTGGGCTCAAACCAAATAGTTAATCACAGTCTAACTGAGATGTTTTCTTTTAGATGTTTTAATAATCATTTAAAGGACATTTAAATGTTATTTTTAACAGGCTCACCAATGATTATTAAAACATCTCCTTTCTTTATTCCCAAGTTTTTACTTTTCTCATGTGTGCAAGTACTATGAAAATTTAAATAACAGACATCACATAGGCCCCAAAACCCCTCCAAGAAAGCATTCTAGTCTATGATATATATATATATATATATATATGTGTGTGTGTGTCTGTATGTTTGCTTGTGTGTGTATATTTACAGATGCATTTGTGTATTAACAAAATAAATATGCCAAGAAACCATTATTAACTAATTTTAGAACAGGTGGTATGCTCTAATGAGAGATAATAGGAGAATGAAACAGTATTATAATAGAGGCTTGCATTGTACTCAAACTTTTTTTTTTCTTTTCCTAAACCCTTTCTTAGAAGTCAGTTAGTTATAAGATATTAGTTTCTGAGTAATGTGGCACGATTTAACATCAAATCCAGAGGGAAGGAGAGGCTTAGGAGTAGATGGTAATTGGAGAAAGTTTTTTTTTTTCTTCAATATTTCTTGTACTTGTGTTTGAATCACAGTTATAAAAATTCCCACCTAACTGTTATATTTTAAATGTACTGCTGAGATACACAGGGATAAAACTGTTAACGAATTCTGCTAAAATTTTAACGGTATTCAAGGTATAAATATTGTCCCATTTGCCTGAATTCCAACCATTAAGGTGAACAGTTTTGACACATCTAGCTTCCAGGTGTGCATAGATGCCTAAACACACACCCACATACACCCAGGCTTGTTCTGAGGGGCGATGTGGCCTGGTAGTTCAGAGTATATCTTCTGCAGCCAAGGCTCCTGGTTCCATTTCCTAGCAGTTGAGAGAAGTGGGGTAAACTAGTTATGTCTGTAGAGTGGACCTCATCCTAGCACCTACCTCCTACAGTTATGGTAAAGCCCCCAGTAAGTATATAACAAGTGGTAAATTTAAATATACATATATATTATATACTATTAATATCTAGCCTACAGTTTCATTCTATTGTCAAGACACTTCCAATTAAAACATTGTGTATACCCATTCATGTTTTGTAATTCTAAAAGGCTGCTCTTTTTATGATAAGTACTTTAAGATTGGTACTTTCTTTCTTTATCCAGATTCCTAAGCTGCTGTGGGAGTCCCGTCGATAACACCAGGAATAGAAAATGCACCATGTGTAATGAGATTTGGGAGCTTCTTTTGCAAGGGAGCAAGGGCTAAAGAGTGAAGGTCACTCTCACTGCCTTGGGTGATAGAGCCACAGGGATCAAGGCTTTTCTAGAAGTGCGTTCTCTCAGAAAAGCCGATTATCTTTTTTTCTCCCCAGATAAAAGGTCCTTTTCTCAAAAAAAGGAGACTTACCAGTCAATGTGTATGCAAAAGCCTGGGACTCTGCATTTATAATGAGGACCTCAGGTGTTATCCATGCATATTGGTGTTAATGTTCTATAACTAACTATACATAAGAGGTAAATAAGTTTTTAAAATTGTGTAAAAACGTAATATCACACAATGTATTTTTAACATATTATACAACAAATTGTGATATCTTTATGGGGTGATGGTATCTCTTTTTACTTGGATCTGAATCCTCATTTCTGCTATACAAATCACTGAGGGATTCCTATTTTAAAACAACTAAATTGAGTTAATTTTTTAGTAACTCTTTTCTCCACTGGTGTTTTATATACATTAATTTATTCATTCTTTTTTAAAAAATTTTTACTTGGTATTATTTGCTAGGCACTGGGCAAAGAACTGTAGAAGGAAAAGATGAATATGATGTCATCCCCGCTCTTGGGAACTTACAACCCAGTTGAGGACACCAGCCTACACCAATAGTTTCGAAATGGGCAGGTTCTGCTGAACTGCCTCTGTGGGGAAGGTGTTTAGGGGAGCGCCCAGGAGAGAGATTAGCTCTGACAGAGGATATCATGGAAGAATTCATAGGTGAGGTACAGCCATTCGATGAAAATTTACAAAGCAAGTACTAGGTGCATGCACTGTTCGGAGATCTAAGGGTGCTTAGAAGAAGACTTTTAGGTTACTTCTCTCAGATCCTTTCTCTTCTAGTGGGCATGTGAGCTGGCCTTAGAAAAAAATAATTAAGGAAATGAAGGAAAATGAAGCAGCTCTTATCACTCAGTTTTCTTGCTTTTGTTTGTATTTTTATTTTAATGCGGCACAATGTAATGACATCCTCCAAAGGTTAGGACTGGATGTACTCTGGTTCACATCCCTACAGCCGGGAGCCAGATCTCCTATCACTGCATTAAGTGGGGAAGGCCCCTCTAGGTAGATCTGAATTGCTCTGGGGCTAATCAATTATCAGTTTTCTTCTTGTCTACCTAAGCTGTGAAATAGTGTAAATATAACTTTGGCATCTTGATTGCAGCAAGCACCTGATTCCTATTTCTTTATTAGCTCAATTGAAATCAAATCAGAAAAGTACATTACAGGTTAAAAAATATGTGTAAAATTCATAATGACCTTCTTTAAAACATAAAGTGCAGAAATAAGATTAACGCCCATTCCAGAGACCTTTTTGAGAATATCTGTATATCAGAAAACTTGGCTGAGAAGGGACCTGTTTCTTAATGCATTTTTTTCTCTTTTGATAATGAAGAGCTAAAAATACTTAAAGATGCAGAACAGCAACGTGTCTCCAATGATCCTGTCTTAATTAAAGTGGTGATCTATGTAGAGAAAAGGGACAATTGCAAGAGTCCCTTAATGATTATCTAGCAAAGGGCTTCAGATAATTACAGCAGGAAGATTTTCAAGACACAAAACACCCTGTAAAAATTTGACCTCTCATTTTGATTCAGGCATTTTATTTAAAAAAAAAATCTTTCATGTTGATGTCTAAGCTTCACAAATTCAGCCTAATGTTAGATGGATCAAATCAAAACATTGCTGACTTCATAGTTGGAGGATTTCAATATAGTAAACCAGGCTTTTAAAAATCCTATAGTGAGAATAAGAGGACTGAATGAAAAGAAAATCAAGAAATTTTCAGGTAGAAATAAACAGAGAAGAGTGGAGTGGAATAATGAAACATATTCAAAATAAGAAGTATTAACTCTTGGCAAAGAAAAAAAATAGTCTCGATATGTTCCGTTCGTAAAGATGATCATTTAATTAGTGGTCTTGCTGGCTGAAACACTGGAGAAAACGCTGAGCCATCACATTCATGAATATTAAAATCACCCATTAGCAAAACTTCCCTTTTGCTTAATTTCACAACTGATAGTCCAAATAATATTCAGGTTCCCCCATTGTAATTAAAAAAAAAAAAAAAAAAAGCTTAAGCTATCAGCTGAGTTTCTGGACTTTATAAATTCAATCAGTCAGGAAATGCATAAAAATATTTTTTGTTAAAGCCAGCTTGCCTTCATGATCTTTCTAAATCTTAAAAAAAAAAAAAAAAAAATTCCCATCAGCCCTCTTTCTAACTTGAATAATGGTAGTGTTTTCTGAAAATGATAAACTCTCTCCTCGGTGTGCCTCAAGATAGAGTGCATAAACCATCCTTAGAGATTGTGATCCCCAGTAAGGACACTGCTTCGTATTACGTGGCCACAGCATGAAGTACAGCCAGAGGCAACACTGACTTTCTAAACACCTTTGATCCTTTTAAAAATGACTGACCTATAAATTGGATTATAAGCAGACAAATGCGCAGACGTTATGTTTCCAGCTCCCTGTCTTTTTCCCTATCTTGGCATCTACCCTCTTTTCTCAGGTGCCTTGCACTCTACGGTGGTATGTACTCACACTCACCAAGGCAGTTGTCTTTCCTGCCAGAAGTAGCTGTGAAATTTAAAGACCAGAGGAGAGAGGTGTGCTTAACACCTAAGGCTGAGTAGCTACTGAGAGTGAAATTGGGATATCACTTACAGAGAGGTTTAAGGGTAATGGATGTGCAGGTTCATCTTTAAATATTTATGGAAATGATTTCTGTTCTGAATGTGATTCAGATTAACCCATGTCAATCTTGTTCGTTAATTTATTAATCCATTCAATACATATTGTGCTTGTCCGTGAAGAACGTAAAATTGAAGATCTAAGCTTTAACATTTAGATACTCGGGGAACACTTGTTTTAAAACACCTGGTGGGTAGGTGTGTTTTGAAAGTCTCATTTTACAGGTATGCAGGTGACATATAGATTAGATAATCTGTCAAATTACAATAATTTAGCAGCAGTACCTTGAAGGTGGCTTCAAGAAGTTTCTTAACTAGTGATATTCTATTCTATCAGGCTGCTTTTTTCCTGAAGTAAAATGTTGGTATCTCTCTTTTGAGGGAAACATTGATGTAGTTGATCATTGCGGTTTTCACACCTGCTCCAAGGAGCTCCATGAATTCCTTTTATGTGCCTAAGTCCCCAGTACTGGGGGACAGGGAATGGTGGGCGGGAACCACTTATATCTGTTTACACAGAGATTTTTTTAAGTTTCTTATAAAAAGTGGTTATTTTATACTTTATAGTAACTACACTGTGATGATGATGAAAAGGTTTAAAATGACTGGATTGTCAGCTCTGGGCAGGAATTGCGCTGTGATACCAATTAGTCACAGGGAAGCTCCAGCCTGCTACTTTCTGGGCATAAACACGTGAGAACACCGACAACAGTTCTACCGCCTGGCTTTTGTTTCGTTTTGTTTGAAATATCCAACGGCCTTCAAATATTCCATTTGCTTAGTAAAATTCAACAGAGGCAGGCGTTCTTTTCCAGGGTCAGTTGCTGAGTCTGCTAGGAAAGTAAATTGTGTACACTGGCTCTTCTGCTCTAGTGGACTTTCTTATAAAATCACCTTTCTGCTGCCTGTGTCTTGGTTTCCACAGAGATGGGATTCATGGGTATTCCACACCAAATGATGGTTTGAGATGTAAAAAATGGAAATAGGAAAGCCACACAGGATAAAAGAATGCCAGCACTTAGAAAGGTTAGGGTGAAAGAAAATGGAATAGTTCCCTAGACTTAAAATTCAGAGATATCAAAATTAAACAAAATTAAGAGGAATCTAAAATGAAGGTAACCAAAACAACAGAACTTTGTTTAGAAAGAGGTTAAAACATATATAATATTCATTCAGAATAATTAAATATAGATTTATATTGAATTGCTTTTAATCTTAAAAATCAAATTTCAAGTTTGAATTTCATTTAAAAATGCATTATGCACAGTCTCCTTTATATATGTCAATTTTATGTCAAAGTGACTTTTTGTTTCCAAATACTTGGAATTATTTAAAAATTTTTATTGTATGATTTAGAAATTTGGTTGACTAGAAGGTGGTTTTGTAGACACGTATGGTATGATTTATGTGTTTTAGATTTGGCTTTTAGTTAATGTAAGATAATCTGGGCCAGCCAGATTCTTTGTTGACAAACTAGCTATAAGGCCCAGAAGGTCAGCCTAGAGGAGAAACTGGTAGTAGAACTCTCCGAAGCAGTGGTGGTTTTTCACTTCTGTATCTGTTGAGCGCTCTTACATTATTGCTGTAAAACAGTTCACAGTGAACTCAGCCCATGTGAAAGCCTAAAACTTTAGGCTAAAGAAAATCAGGATATTGGGCTGGTCGATTCAACTAACAAGTGATGGTACCCAGATTCCACTTGGCACTCCCACCTTCTCAGCAGTTGTTTTATTTCTTTCTAATTGGTATTTTATTTTTCCGAGTCCATTGTGGTCCACTTCCCTAAAGACCACAACAATTAAAAACTTAGCTTTAGCATAAGATTGATAAGGTTTTGAACCCTGCTTGACTATTAATCATCTTTTCATGACTTTAGGCAAAAATGTAATCTCTGACATTCATGTTTATCATCAATAAAATGGGATGATTGACTACCAGATTATTTAATAAATATAAGTTCCCTCCCCTGTCTTTTCTACCCCTACACATTTCATCTGTGTGATCTCATTACCATCTTACCTAGAAAATAGGGACTCCTTGCTGCAGGCTCCTTTGAGTTCTCCTGTCTCCATCCAGAAAGGTCTCTGCATGTTAATGTGTCCTGCCTCTCCCAAAGGAAACATCACCCCTGTTCTTGACTCCATCCCTTTCTCTGTCTTTTGAGATCTTATTCTATGAACCAACCCCTCCCTGCCTTGTATTGTGAAATTCTGCTCCTGTTGAAATCGTTAATAAACCTCTTCATTTCTTTAGAATAGCAAACAAAAATCAAAAACCCTACTCATCTCAAATACTGTTGCTCTCAAAATTAAATGTCCCAACAACTTTCCCTACTCATAGCCTCACAAAATTTTGTCTGCTGTCATGGCCTCCAGTGGTCTTGCTTATTTCTTTATCCCCTGAAATTTGACTTTTTCCTCCATCTTTTTCTGGACTATTCAACAAACATTGAATAAACATACATGCATTCCCCCAAGCAAAAAATGCTTAATACTGAAAGTGCATGTAATGTGGTTCTCTTCCTCATTTTCTTTTTTCATTGCTTGAAACTGCTAGCAGTAGTACCAATCCATTAGTAAAAGGCCTTTTTCATTTAGGTACTGAAACCTTGTTGCTAGCTGTTTTTCATATTCCATCTCTTACTTGGCCTTAGCTTTTTCCCTCTTTTTCCTGCCATGCCTCCTAACTCAGAAGGTTCTTCATGTGATGCCAGCTTGTCTTTCTTCACTTGCCTCTGTTTCTTGGTTTTGTGAGCCCTGACAACTTCCTCAAATACCTCTATGGAGTAAATATTCAAAACATATCTCTATGTTTCTGAAGTCTTAACTCTAGTATCACATTTTCAACATATATTTACAGAAGCACCTCAGACTCAACATAGCAAAAAATGACTTGGCCCTTAAAATCTACTTCCTCCTCTTTAACTATATTTCTATAATAATGGTCCCCGTTTTCCTAGTCAGTCAAACTCAAAACCTGTTTGTTTTTATCCTATGTCCTATGTCATTTGCCCACATCCAAGCAGTGCTGAGAGAATAAGTATCTCACATTTCTGCACATTTTGCAAGCAAGGCACCAACTGCCTTGTGTTTGAGGCTATGTTTCAAGGATTTTTGTATAGTGAACAGCTTGGAAGAGAGAAATAGTTTCTCTCTCTAAAACAAAGGGCGGATGTGCTTACAGCCTTGGTTAGAGATAGTGTCTCTTTCTGGAGCAAAGGAAAGACACGTTAACTGGTGATTATAAAAGGTTCAGGTTGCCTAAGCCGTGGATTCCTCTTCTATAATGCAACCCACTGGCTGTGTAGGCATTACCTGAACCTCTCTGTGGGAATTAGGGCTTGGGGAATCTGGTCAAGAAAATGATGATACTCTGGCTACTGCTTTTATTATGAGGAATAAAGTCATTTGTCTCTGACCCAGGACTCTTGTGTCTTTGGCCAGCATCCATAAAGCTGTGGCAGGGCTTCCCTGGTGGCGCAGTGGTTGAGAGTCCTCCTGCTGATGTGGGGGACATGGGTTCGTGCCCTGGTCTGGGAGCATCCCACATGCTGCGGAGCGGCTGGGCCCGTGAGCCGTGGAGCCTGTGCTCTGCAATGGGAGAGGCCACAACAGTGAGAGGCCCACGTACCGACTTATTACTATTTGGTGCTCATTTTAATATTCTGGAAAATGATGCTTCATTTTTCTAACCAGAACATTCAGTTCTAACCAGTTCATATGCTAACCAGACATTCAGACCCAGTTCTAACAATGTTTCCTCTAGCCAGAAGTCATCATACCCCATTCTGAACATTCTACTTTAACTTTCCTTATGCCCTTTTATCACATTTACTACCTTGTGTTTTACTAACTTTTATGTATCTTTTTTATTTATCTAGCATTTATATAGCATTGTACATTCTATGATTCCTGACATAAATACTATGCATAATTATGTTTATTGGATTTATACTGCTAATTACTTTCTTTTGATTAGTTGAGTAGGTTAATATTGGCAATATGATTGCATATTTGGTAATATAACACAAAACATAGAATCTCTATCTCTGAATTAGGCTGTAGAGAAACATTTTTCTGTATCATAGTTTTTAATCAAAATTTGGAGGTGCTCATGGATAAATAGTATGACAGAAATCATCATTTTAAGGTCAGTTCTTAATACAGAACAACTTAATTCTAAATTTGCCTTCCAAAATCTTATAGCCCTTTAAACACAAATATATTGCACATTTTTGGAAGCAAGTCACAGTGCTACCAGTGATCGTATTTACGACAGTATATCACAGTCCCTGACTTATGATGGTTCAACTTAGGATTTTTTGACTTTATGATGGTGTGAAAGTGATACGCATTCAGTAGAAACCATATTTTGAATTTTGAGCTTTTCCAAGGCCAGCAATATGCAGTATGATAATCTCACGATGCTGGGCAGTGGCAGCTGGCACAGCTCTTAGTCAGCCGTGCGATTAGGAGGGTAAACAACCAATACGCAACCATTTTATTGCTGTGCATCCATTCCGTTTTTCACTTAATTTTTTTTTTTTTTTTTTTGTGGTACACGGGCCTCTCGCTGCTATGGTCTCTCCCGTTGCAGAGCACAGGCTCCGGACGCGCAGGCTCAGCGGCCACGGCTCACGGGCCCAGCCGCTCCGCGGCACGCGGGATCCTCCCGGACCAGGGCACGAACCCGTGTCCCCCGCATCGGCAGGCGGACTCTCAACCACTGCGCCACCAGGGAAGCCCCGTTTTTCACTTTCATGACAGCGTTCTATACACTACATGAGATATTTAATCCTATATTATAAAATAGGCTTTGTGTTAGATTATTTTGCCCCACTGTAGGCTAATGTAACGGTTCTGAACACATTTAAGGTAGGCTAGGCTAAGTTGTGATGTTGGGTAGGTTAGTTGTATTAAATGCATTTTCAATATAGGAGGTTGTCAACTTACGTAGGGTTTATTGGGTTGTAACCCCGTTGGACGTCAAGGAAAATCTGTAGTAATGTTACACTATTGGTATTTGCCACTTCTAAGATCTCAGTTCTCTATATTTTCCCTGTGTTTTATTTTTTATGGCGAGGTTATAATTGACTGATCTAGCAGTCTAGAGTTTCACAGGTACAGTACTGACCCTTTTGTGAGGTTGACCCAAGAGTCTACAAAGGAAAAATCAGGGATTTTAATATATAACGTGTTCTGCTTCAATCATGAGAAGCTAGTTATTGCAAGGATTAGAGGTGTTTCTTTATCAACATTATAAATATCAAGAAAAGTATATTTATCTTCAAATACTGGTTCTGTGAATATTTCTCACCCTTGATATGGTCTAAACATAACACTGCTTCTGCTTAAAAGTCTTCATTTAAACGCAATTAGAACATTGTACTTGTAGCATTTGCACTGATAGTTCTGTAGTATTTGCCTCTTATCTAAATCACAAGGATGTACTCAGGGTGTAACAGACCCATCTATCATTTAGTACGAAAGTTTTCGGCTGTGTTTCTAGGCAGCTGAGAGGAAGGGAACAAAAAGGAGAGCCTGTGCACCAGTTCGAGCAAAGCAGAACACTGCAGTTCATTGGGGAGGCAAAGGTGGCTAGTCAGATAAGGGAAAAGCAGTCATTCTTGAGTTTTTTGTTTGTTTTGGTCTTTTCCAAGAAAAGCATTTAAAAAAAAATTAGCAAGAAGATGAAAGTCTAACAAAAACGATAGGTAATATGTATTGAGACAATATATGATGTGCATTTATTAGGCTATTTAGATATTTAACAAAAATAAAACACTTGAGACAGTTTAGCTACCTAGTAGATGCTCAGTATTTGGTACTGTGACTGTGTGCTGTGGTCATTATAGGGTAATATATGTCTATCACTTCATTTAGTACAACGCTCTGAGAAATGTTTTATAATTGCCATATTCCAATTGAGACATCTAAATTGCTGAAAATCTCACGGATATCATCTGCCACTAGGTCAGTATGCCACCAAATCCCATGTTCTTTAAAGCATATTTTCTTCTGTGCTTCCAAACTACAAATAGTACATACAGTTGTTAGAGGAAAGGGACTATTGTACAAGGTGTTCACAGTGATTGTGCAACCAGTTTCAGTTTCTCAGCAGAACTAGAATTAGGAATTATCCTCAGTATCCAGTTTTCCAACACACACACTCATACAAACACTCACACACAAGCATGTACCCACCCCACGTACTCCTTGAGACCATTAAGACAGTCGCAGCATCTTAAATGCAGAATATTCTGTGTGTTCTTTGTTTTTTCTCCCTCTGACATAAAAATCAGGAGTTATACTCAAAAAAAAAATAAAAAACCAGAACAAAACAAAACCCAAAGGGAGATATAAATGAACCAAATTAAAGAAGCGAGAATGGTTGAAAAAAATAAATATGGAGGTCTATATTGATTTACTGAGAGTTCGATAATGTAATCCAGAAATAATGGATGCTTTAAAAGTAATTAAAAGAACACAAATAAACATTTAGTGCTTAATTAAAGGTAGAAAAAAGACAATGTTAGACAAAGCAAAGACTATTCATTTGTTGTGATAAGGAAATAATCTTGTATTCCTCTCCAAATTCTCTGTGGAATAATGTGGGGTCAATAAAACATCATAACTAAGTGTAACATCTGCCCAGAGACTTACTGGATCATCACCTTTAAAAAAAAAATTTTATTTATTTATTTTTGGCTGCATTGGGTCTTCACTGCTGCTCACGGGCTTTCTCTACTTGCAGTGAGCAGGGACTACTCTTCGTTGTGGTGCGCAGTCTACTCATTGTGGTGGCTTCTCTTGTTGTCGAGCATGGGCTCTAGGCAGGCAGGCTTCAGTAGTTGTGGCACGCAGGCTCAGTAGTCATGGCACATGGGCTTAGTTGCTCTGCGGCATTTGGGATCTTCCCGGACCAGGGCTCGAACCCATGTCCCCTGCATTGGCAGGGGGATTCTAAACCTCTGCGCCACCAGGGAACTCCCTGGATCATTACTTTTTATTATGAGAATGATAAATTCTGTTGCTGGGGATTGGGAGAGATGACCATTTCCAGTGTGAAGCTATGAAGAGTAGGCCTGTGCCCCAGGCAAAAGTTTCATTGATTGGTCAAAAGGAGTGAAGAAAGAAACTTAAGTGATGATGTTTCAAAGCATTGTGAAAACTGTAATTTCTGGGCCACATATTTAGGGGAAAAAATGAACAATTTATTTCTGACAATTTTATCATTATATTCTGTAAGAACCACTCTAATGGAAAGGTCTAAACCTGAAAAATGTTATGCATTGAGTTCATAATAAGCTATTTTACACTGTAACAAAAAGTTAATCAGTTTAATGGTTGCAGATTTAATAACCATGTGGTTAAAATGATATTCTGTCTGATTTTTGCTCTTGTAAATATACCACTCACATATATATCAACAATTCTTTCAGCCTCTAACTTTTTTCTGATAACATGGTGACAAACATTTAAATAATAGTAGACATAGCTCAATATTTACTCATAACATTTTACATTGCATATTGAGAGTATTAATTTTTTGAAACTGAATTTTATCTTCTGTAAGCAGCTCAATTTAATGTTTTAGTGAGAAGCTTTTGTCAAGAAATTTCGTAAATAATATTGCATTGTAGCTAGGAGTTTGGGCTTTGGAGCTAGACGGCCTGGCTGTTCATTCATTGAAAAAGTAAATAACTGTAGTTGCTTTTTTTTTTTTTTTAACATCTTTATTGGAGTATAATTGCTTTACAATGGTGTGTTAGTTTCTGCTTTATAACAAAGTCAGTCAGTTACACATATACATATGTTCCCATATCTCTTCCCTCTTGCGTCTCCCACCCTCCCTATCCCACCCCTCTAGGTGGTCACAAACCACCGAGCTGCTCTCCTTGTGCTCTGTGGCTGCTTCCCACTAGCTATCTATTTTACGTTTGGTAGTGTATATATGTCCATGCCACTCTCTCACTTTGTCACAGCTTATCCTTCTCCCTCCCCGTATCCTCGAGTCCATTCTCTAGTAGACCTGTGTCTTTATTCCGTCTTGCACCTAGGTTCTTCATGACCGTTTTTTTTTTTCTTAGATTCCATATATATGTATTAGCATATGGTATTTGTTTTTCTCTGACTTACTTTACTCTGTATGACAGACTCTAGGTCCATCCACCTCACTACAAATAACTCAATTTCGTTTCTTTTTATGGCTGAGTAATATTCCATTGTATATATGTGCCACATCTTCTTTATCCATTCATCTGTTGATGGACACTCAGGTTGCTTCCATGTCCTGGCTATTGTAAATAGAGCTGCAATGAACATTTTGGTACATGACTCTTTTTGAATTATGGTTTTCTCAGGGTATATGCCCAGTAGTGGGATTGCTGGGTCGTATGGTAGTTCTATTTTTAGTTTTTTAAGGAACTTCCATACTGTTCTACATAGTGGCTGTATCAATTTACATTCCCACCAACAGTGCAAGAGGGTTCCCTTTTCTCCACACCCTCTCCAGCATTTATTGTTTGCAGATTTTTTGATGATGGCCGTTCTGACCGGTGTGAGGTGATATCATATCGTAGTTTTGATTTGCATTTCTCTAATGATTAATGATGTTGAGCATTCTTTCATGTGTTTGTTGGCAATCTGTATATCTTCTTTGGAGAAATGTCTATTTAGGTCTTCTGCCCATTTTTGGATTGGGTTGTTTGTTTTTCGGATATTGAGCTGCATGAGCTGCTTGTATATTTTGGAGATTAATCCTTTGTCAGTTGCTTCGTTTGCAAATATTTTCTCCCATTCTGAGGGTTGTCTTTTCCTCTTGTTTATGGTTTCCTTTGATCTGCAAAAGGTTTTACGTTTCATTAGATCCCATTTGTTTATTTTTGTTTTTATTTCCATTTGTCTAGGAGGTGGCTCAAAAAAGATCTTGCTATGATTTATGTCATACAGTGTTCTGCCAATGTTTTCCTCTAAGAGTTTGATAGTGTCTGGCCTTATATTTAGGTCTTTAATCCATTTTGAGTTTATTTTTCTGTATGGTGTTAGGGAGTGTTCTAATTTCATACTTTTACATGTACCTGTCCAGTTTTCCCAGCTCTGTTTCTGTGCCAGTACCATACTGTCTTGATTACTGTAGCTTTGTAGCATAATCTGAAGTCAGGGAGCCTGATTCTTCCAGCTCCGTTTTTCGTTCTCAAGATTGCTTTAGCTATGCGGGGTCTTTTGTGTTTCCATACAAATTGTGAAATTTTTTGTTCTAGTTCTGTGAAAAATGCCAATGGTAGTTTGATAGGGATTGCATTAAATCTGTAGATTGCTTTGGCTAGTAGAGTCATTTTCACAATGTTGATTCTTCCAATCCAAGAACATGGCATATTTCTCCACCTATTTGTATCATCTTTAATTTCTTTCATCAGTGTCTTATACTTTTCTGCATACAGGTCTTTTGTCTCCTTAGGTAGGTTAATTCCTAGATATTGTATTCTTTTTGTTGCAATGGCAAATGGGAGTGTTTTCTTAATTTCACTTTCAGATTTTACATCATTAGTGTATAGGAATGCTAGAGATTTCTGTGCATTAATTTTGTATCCTGTTACTCTTATCAAATTCATTGATTAGCTCTAGTAGTTTTCTGGTAGCATCCTTAGGATTCTCTATGTATAGCATCATGTCATCTGAAAGCAATGACAACTTTACTTCTTCTTTTCCGATTTGGATGCATTTTATTTCTTTTTCTTCTGATTGCTGTGGCTAAAACTTCCAAAACTACGTTGAATAATAGTGGTGAGAGTGGACATCCTTGTCTTGTTCCTGATCTTAGTGGTAATCGTTTCAGTTTTTCACCATTGAGGATGATGTTGGCTGTCAGTTTCTCATACATGGCCTTTATTATGTTGACGAAAGTTCCCTCTATGCCTACTTTCTGCAGGGTTTTTATATAAATGGGTGTTGAATTTTGTCAAAAGCTTTCTCTGCATCTATTGAGATGATCACATGGTTTATCTCCTTCAATTTGTTAATATGGTGTATCACATTGATTGATTTGCATATATTGAAGAATCCTTGCATTCCTGGGATAAACCCCACTTGATCATGGTGTACGATCCTTTTAATGTGCTGTTGGATTCTGTTTGCTAGTATTTTGTTGAGGATTTTTGCATCTATGTTCATCAGTGATATTGGCCTGTAGTTTCCTTTCTTTGTGACATCTTTGTCTGGTTTTGGTATCAGGGTGATGGTGGCCTCATAGAATGAGTTTGAGAGCGGTCCTTCCTCTGCTACATTTTGGAAGAGTTTGAGAAGGATAGGTGTTAGCTCCTCTCTATATGTTTGATAAAATTCACCTGTGAAGCCATCTGGTCCTGGGCTTTTGTTTGTTGGAAGATTTTTAATCACAGTTTCAATTTCAGTGCTTGTGATTGGTCTGTTCATATTTTCTATTTCTTCCTGGTTCAGTCTCGGCAGATTGTGCTTTCCTAAGAAATTGTCCATTTCTTCCAGGTTGTCCATTTTATTGGCATAGAGTTGCTTGTAGTAATCTCTCATGATCCTTTGTATTTCTGCCGTGTCAGTTGTTACTTCTCCTTTTTCATTTCTAATTCTATTGATTTTAGTCTTCTCCCTTTTTTTCTTGATGAGTCTGGCTAATGGTTTATCAATTTTATTTATCTTCTCAAAGAACCAGCTTTTAGTTTTTTGTTTTTTGGTTTTTTTTTGCGGTATGCGGGCCTCTCACTGTTGTGGCCTCTCCCGCTGCGGAGCACAGGCTCCGGACGTGCAGGCCCAGTGGCCATGGCTCACGGGCTTAGTTGCTCCGCGGCATGTGGGATCTTCCCGGACCAGGGCACGAACCCGTGTCTCCTGCATCGGCAGGCGGATTCTCAACCACTGCGCCACCAGGGAAGCCCTTATTGATCTTTGCTATCGTTTCCTTCATTTCCTTTTCATTTATTTCTGATTTGACCTTTATGATTTCTTTTCTTCTGCTAACTTCGGGGATTTTTTGTTCTTCTTTCTCTATTTGCTTTAGGTGTAAGGTTAGGTTGTTTATTTGATACGTTTGTTTCTTAAGGTAGGATTGTATTGCTATAAACTTCCCTCTTAGAACTGCTTTTGCTGCATCCCATAGGTTTTGGGTCATCATTTTCATTTGTTTCTAGGTATTTTTTGATTTCCTCTTTGATTTCTTCAGTGATCTCTTGGTTACTAAGTAGTGTGTTGTTTAACCTCCATGTATTTTTATGTCTTACAGATTTTTTCCTGTAACTGATACCCAGTCTCATAGCATTGTGGTCAGAAAAGATATTTGATAGGATTTCAATTTTATTAAATTTACCAAGGCTTGATTTGTGACCCAAGGTATGATCCTGGAGAATGTTCCATGAGCACTTGAGAAGAATGTGTATTCTGTTGTTTGTGGATGGCATGTCCTATAAATATCAATTAAGTCCATCTTGTTTAATGTATCATTTAAAGCTTGTGTTTCCTTATTTATTTCCATTTTGGATGATCTGTCCATTGGTGAAAGTGGGGTGTTGAAGTCCCCTACTATGATTGTGTTACTGTTGATTTCCCCTTTATGGCTGTTATTATTTGCCTTATGTATTGAGGTGCTCCTATGTTGGGTGCATAAATATTTACAATTGTTATATCTTCTTCTTGGATCGATACCTTGATCATTATGTAGTGTCCATCTTTGTCTCTTGTAATAGTCTTTATTTTAAAATCTATTTTGTCTGATATGAGAATTGCAGCTCCAGCTTTCTTTTGATTTCCATTTGCATGGAATATCTTTTTCCATCCCCTCACTTTCAGTCTGTATGTGTCTCTAGGTCTAAAGTGGGTCTCTTGTAGACAGCATATATATGGGTCATGTTTTTGTATCCATTCAGCCAGTCTGTGTCTTTTGGTTGGAGCATTTAATCCATTTACATTTAAGGTAATTATCGATATGTATGTTCCTATTCCCATTTACTTAATTGTTTCGGGTTTGTTATTGTAGGTCTTTTCCTTCTCTTGTGTTTCCTGCCTATAGAAGTTCCTTTAGCATTTGTTGTAAAGCTGGTTTGGTGGTGCTGAATTCTCTTAGGTTTTGCTTGCCTGTAAAGGTTTTAATTTCTCCGTCAAATCTGAATGAGATCCTTGCTGGGTAGAGTAATCTTGGTTGTAGGTTTTGCTCCTTCATCACTTTGAATATGTCTTGCCACTCCCTGCTGGCCTGCAGAGTTTCTGCTGAAAGGTCAGCTGTTCACCTTATGGGGATTCCCTGTTTATTTGTTGTTTTTCCCTTGCTGCTTTTAATATTTTTTCTTTGTATTTAATTTTTAATAGTTTGATTAAAATGTGTCTTGGCATGTTTCTCCTTGGATTTATCCTGTATGGGACTCTCTGTGCTTCCTGGACTTAAGTATTTCCTTTCCCATATTAGGGACGTTTTGAACTATAATCTCTTCAAATATTTTCTCAGTCCCTTTTCTCTTCTTCTTCTGGTACCCCTATAATTCAAATGTTGGTGTGTTTAATGTTGTCCGAGAAGCCTGTTAGACTGTCCTGAATTCTTTTCATTCTTTTTTCTTTATTGTGCTCTGCAGTAGTTATTTCCACTATTTTATCTTCCAGATCGCTTATCCGTTCTTCTGCCTCAGTTATTCTGCTATGGATCCCTTTAAGAGAATTTTTAATTTCATTTATTGTGTTGTTCATCATTGTTTGTTTGCTCTTTAGTTCTTCTATGTCCTTGTTAAACGTTTCTTGTATTTTCTCTATTCTGTTTCCAAGATTTTGGATCTTCTTTACTACAATTTTTCTGAATTCTTTTTCAGGGAGACTGCCTATTTCCTTTTCATTTGTTAGGTCTGGTGGGTTTTTACCTTGTTCCTTCATCTGCTGTGTGCTTTTCTGTCTTCTCATCTTGCTTAACTTACTGTGTTTGGGGTCTCCTTTTTGCCGGCTACAGGTTCGTAGTTCCTGTTGTTTTTGGTGTCTGTCCCCAGTGGCTAAGGTTGGTTCAGTGGGTTGTGTAGGCTTCCTGGTGGAGGGGACTAGTGCCTGTGTTCTGGTGGATAAGGATGGATCTTGTCTTTCTGGTGGGCAGGTCCACATCTGGTGGTGTGTTTTGGGGTGTCTGTGGCCTTATGATTTTAGGCAGCCTCTCTGCTAATGGATAGCGCTGTGTTCTTGTCTTGCTGTTGTTTGGCATAGGGTGTCCAGCACTGTGGCTTGCTGGTCGTTGAGTGAAGCTGGGTCTTGACGTTGAGATGGAGATCTCTGGGAGATTTTCACCGTTTGATATTACGTGGAGCTGGGAGGTCTCCTGTGGACCAGTGTCCTGAAGTTGGTTCTCCCACCTCAGAGGCACAGCACTGACTCCTGGCTGGAGCACCAAGAGCCTTTCATCCACACGGCTCAGAATAAAAGGGAGAAAAAGTAGAAAGAAAGAGGATAAAATTGAATAAAATAACAAAGTAAAATAAAGTTATTAAAATAAAAGATAATTATTACGAAAAAACTTTTTAAGAAAAAAGAAAAATAAAAAAACGGACAGACAGAACCCTAGGACAGATGGTAAAAGCAAAGCTATACAGACAAAATCACACACAGAAGCATATACATACACACTCTCAAAAACAGAAAAAGGAGAAAAAATAATATATCTTGCTCCCAAAGTCCACCTCCTCAGTTTGGGATGATTCATTGTCTATTCAGGTATTCCACAGATACAGGTACACCAAGTTGATTGTGGAGCTTTAATCCGCTGCTCCTGAGGCTGCTGGGAGGGATTTCCCTTTCTCTTCTTTGTTCGCACAGCTCCTGGGGTTCAGCTTTGGATTTGGACCCGCCTCTGCATGTTGGTCGCCTGAGGGCGTCTGTTCTTTGCTCAGACAGGACGCGATTTAAGGAGTGGCTGATTCAGAGGGTCTGGCTCACTCAGGTCGGGGGAGGGAGGGGTACGGAGTGCGGGGCGAGCCTCTGGCGGCAGAGGCCAGCATGACATTGCAACAGCCTGAGATGCGCCGTGTGTTCTCCGGGGAAAGTTGTCCCTGGATCATGGGACCCTGGCAGTGGCGGGCTGCACAGGCTCCCTGGAGGGGGAGTGACCTGTGCCTGCTCACAGGCTTCTTGATGGCGGCTGCAGCAGCCTTAGCGTCTCATGCCGTCTCTGGGGGCCGCACTGATAGCCGCGGCTCGCACCCATCTCTGGAGCTCCTTTAAGCGGCGATCTGAATCCCCTCCTCGGGTTCCAGGAAACAAAGAGGGAAGAAAATGTCTCTTGCCTCTTAGGCTGCTCCAGGCTTTTTCCAGGACTCCCTCCCGGCTAGTTATGGCGCAGTAGCCCCCTTCAGGCTGTTTTCACGCAGCCAACCCCAGTCCTCTCCCTGGGATCCAACCGAAGCCCGAGCCTCCACTCCCAGCCCTTGCACATCCTGGCGGGTGAGCAGACAAGCCTCTCGGGCTGGTGAGTGCCGGTCGGCACCAATCCTCTGTGCGGGGATCTCTCTGCTCTGCCCTCCGTACCCTTGTTACTGCGCTCTCCTCCACAGCTCCAAAGCTTCCCCACACCACTATCCGCAGTCTCTGCCCACGAAGGGGCTCCTAGTGTGTGGACACCTTTCCTCCTTCACGGCTCCCTCCCGCTGGTGCAGGTCCTGTCCCTATTCTTTTGTCTGTGTTTTTTCTTTTTTCTCTTGTCCTACTCAGGTACGTGAGGGAGTTTCTTGCCTTTTGGGAGGTCTGAGGTCTTCTGTCAGCTTGCAGTAGGTGTTCTATAGGAGCTGTTCCACATGTAGATGTGTATCTGATGTATTTGTGGAGAGGAAGGTGACCTCCGCGTCTTACTCTTCTGCCATCTTGAAGCTCGTCCTGTAGTTGGTTTTTTTTTTTTTTTTTTTTTTTTTTTTTTTTTTTGTGGTACGCGGGCCTCTCACTGTTGTGGCCTCTCCCATTGCGGAGCGCAGGCTCCGGATGCACCGGCTCAGTGGCCATGGCTCACGGGCCCAGCTGCTCCGCGGCATGTGGGATCTTCCCAGACCGGGGCACGAATCCATGTCCCCTGCATCGGCAGGAGGATTCTCAACCACTGCGCCACCAGGGAAGCCCCTGTAGTTGGTTTTTTAAATGAAATAATGCATGTGAAACTCTTCGAACAGTACAAATACAGAGTACACACTAAATAAACCTTACCTATTATTGTTATTCCATGTAAGAGTAAGATGGAAAATTAAGCATTTAACAATACTTCATTTGAATGATCTTCTGAGGATATACCCAGCCCATGATCTTTCTTGATACTCTTCTAAGTAAGTTCCGTTTTATCTCAGATTTGTTGAGACAAGGATAGAGGAAAGCTTTTCTAAGTAACCAAAAGAAACAACCATAACTAATGTGAAAAGAACTTAACAATGGTAGAAATTATAGGGTAGAGTAACTGCAATACCTATTGAAATTGTCTACTGTGGTCTGAGGGGCATTGTTCCCTCCGCATCCCATCTTAGATGCTAAACAAACATATTCCAACTTGAAGGCTGAGATCCTCTTGAAGTTTTCCTTCCAGATCTTGAAAGCCCTTCACACTGGATTGGCATCTGTTCCCAGTAGCATGGAGACTCCTGGAACCTCAGGTTACCACCTGTGCATGACCGTACTATGTTCCTGCTCTGCCTTTCTAACAGCTTTTCCTAGTCTTTGCTCTCTTAGAGGAAGAAGGCAGATCTTTACTCATTCTTTAAGCTGCTTCTTCTGGGTTTCACATGCTCCAATCTTGAAGCTCTTGCCTTCCCTGTCTGCTTCAGAGCCCTATGGGTCCTATCCACCCTTTCATGTATGAGCACTTTGTTTTGCCTGAAGTATTTTCTCCCACTCAGGTATTAAGACCAGTTTCCCACTTGTTTTTGAAAGCAGACACCGAAGGCTTGGTTCACTATGCTCTTCACAGGAATTTCCTCCTTCCCAGGAGCCTTTCAGCATTCCCTAGGTTCCCTAAGATATGAAAGCAGACTCGCTATCTCTCTCTTTGTGAAAACCTGCACTCCCCACTGATTCCTCCCCCAGTTGCTAGTTTTAGACTTGCCTCCAAATATCAATGCATTTGCAAAGATGAAAGGACTGGCTCCTTATGGGCTCAACGGAGAGGAGATCTTCCGCAGGCTGACCCACTTTCACTTTGATGATGTCTTATGCAAGCACTAGCCAAGGGGCTGATCTTCAAGAATTCTATCCATGCAAACTTAAATAATAAGCAAATATATATATATATTTAGACATATAATAATATTTTATTAATGGATGAGGAGGATTAATCTTTGAACATGAAAACTGAAAATACTTTATTCCAAGACTTCCTACTGTGTATTAGTATTTGCAACTACGCCTATATACAAGTAACATGAGAAAGGCTGGCAATTTTTGCTCTGCTGTGAAGTCTTATTAGGTGAGTCAGCTAATTATATGCCACTTTCATAAATATGGCAGTCACTGAGCTACTTGTTATGCTTACCAAGGGTGAAGATTTAAGATAGAATACTACTTTGCTATATAATGAAAATTTCTTCTAAAAAATGGTTTCACACTGATTCCTGATTTATAGACCAATTAATAGACTAGTTATTTTATAATTTATGGCTGAATGTATTTAAAACTAGATTTAAGGATACTGATAAAGAACATCCAAAAATAACACTAAAATAGATTTAATGTATTAGCTTTACTCTTTCCCCAATCCCAAACCTTTTATTAAAAACAGTCAAACTAGTTCTCATTTCATCTGTTCACTTTGTCTTCCTCTCTCTCCCTCTTTCTTTCTGAAGGGATTGCCAAGACTAAGAAAGAGGTAGAAGAGTGAAAGGCAAGAAAATGAGTAATATGCTAACAGATTATCCAAAGTAGAGCATGAATAGCTTCTAAATACATATTTCTATATAAGACTGGTTTCTCTAAAAGTATCATTTAATTAAAATGGGATTGTATTTTTAAATTATTTTTTAATTTATTATTTTATTAACTGAAGCATAGTTAATTTACCATGTTGTGTTAATCTCTGCTGTACAGCAAACTGACTCAGTTATACACATATATACATTCTTTTTTATATTCTTCACTATTATGGTTTATCCCAGGATATTGAATATAATTCCCTGTGCTATACAATAGGACCTTGTTCTTTATCCATTCTATATGAAATACTTTGCATCTACTAACCCCAAACTCCCAGTCCATCCCTCCCCCACCCCACCTTGGCACCTACAAGTCTGTTCTCTATGTCTGTGAGTCTGTTTCTGTTTTCTAGATAGGTTCATTTGTGCCATATTTTAGATACCACATATAAGTGATATCATATGATATTTGTCTTTCTTTTTCTGCCTTACTTAGTATGATAATCTCTGCTTGCATCCATGTTGCTGCAGATGGCATTATTTCATTCTTTTTTATGGCTGAGTAAGTATTCCATTGTATATGTGTACCACATCTTCTTTATCCATTCATCTGTCGATGGACATTTCGGTTGGTTTCATGTCCTGGCTATTGTAAATAGTGCTGCTATGAACATAGACAGGGGTGCGTGTATCTTTTTCAATTACAGTTTTGTCTAGATATATGCCCAGGAGTGGGATTGCTGGATCATATGGTCATTCTACTTTTAGTTTTCTGAGGAACCTCCATACTGTTTTCCATAGTGGCTGTACCAACTTACATTCCCAGCAACAGTGTAGGAGGGTTCCCTTTTCTGCACACCCCCTCCAGCATTTATTATTTGTACACTTTTTGATGGCCATTCTGACCAGTGTGAGGTGATACCTCATTGTAGTTTTGATTTGCACTTCTCTAATAATTGGCTCTGCTGAGCATCTTTTCATGTGCCTATTGGCCATATATATGTCTTCTTTGGAGAAATGTCTATTTAGGCCTTCTGCCCATTTTTCGATTGGGTTGTTGGTTTTTTTTGATATTGAGCTACGTGAGCTGTTTATATATTTTGGAGATTAATCCCTTGTCAGTCGCTTCATTTGCAAATATTTTCTCCCATTCTGTGGTTGATCTTTTCATTTTGTTTATGCTGTGCAAAAGCTTTTAAGTTTAATTAGGTCACATTTGTTTATTTTGTTTTTATTTTCATTACTGTAGGAGGTAGATTCAAAAAGATATTGCTGTGATTTATGTCAAAGAGTGTTCTGCATATGTTTTCCTCTATGAGTTTTATAGTATCCGGTCTTATATTTAAGTCTTTAATCCATTTTGAGTTTATTTTTGTGTATGGTGTTAGAGAATGTTCTAATTTCATACTTTTACATGTACCTGTCCAGTTTTCCCAGCACCACTTATTGAAGAGACTGTCTTTTCTCCATTGTATATTCTTGCCTCCTTTGTTGTAGATTAATTGACCATAGGTGCATGGGTTTATTTCTGGGCTTTCTATCCTGTTCCATTGATATATATTTCTGTTTTCATGCCAGCACCATATGGCAGTGATTTCCACCAATCTCTTCCAGCTCACTTGTTTGTTCTTCTGCCTCATTTATTCTGCTATTGATAACTTCTAGTGTATTTTTCATTTCATTTCAGTTATATTGTTCATCTCTGTTTCTTCTTTAAATCTTCTATCTCTTTGTTAACACATTTTTGACCGGAGATGTATTACAGCCACAGGCATTCATTTCTGTAAAAATCCCCCGGTCAATAATGTGTTAAACATTTCCTGTATTTTCTTGGTCTGTAACTCCATTCTTTTTCCAAGATCTTGGATCATCTTCACTATTACTACTCTGAATTCTTTTTCTGGTAGATTGCCTTTCTCCACTTCACTTAGTTTTATCTTGTTCCTTCATCTGGAGCATATTTCTCTACCATCTCATTTTGTCTAACTTTCTGTGTTTGTGGTCTCCATTCTGTAGGCTGCAGGATCGTAGTTCCTCTTGCTTCTGGTGCCTGCTCACTGGTGGGTGGAACTGGGTCTTGCCCCTCAGGTGGGCAGGGCTGGGTCAAGTGGTGTGTTTGTTAGAAGTGGCTGTGGCTCAGGATGACTTTAGGCAGCCTGTCTGCTGATGGGTGGGGCTGTGTTCCCACCCTATTAGTTGTTTGGCCTGAGGTGCCCCAGCACTGGAGCCTGCAGACTGTTGAGTGGGGCTGGGGCTGGGTCTTGGTGCCAAAATGGTGACCTCCAGGAGAGATCATGCCAATGATCATTCTCTGGGACCTCCACCACCAGTGTCCCTGCCCCCACAGTGAGCCACAGTTGACCCCCATCTCCCCAGGAGAGCCTCCAGGACTCGCAGGTAGGGCTGGCCCAGGATCCTATGGAGTCACTGCTTTGCCCTGGGTCCCAGTGCATGTGAAACCTTGTGTGCACCCTCCAAGAGTGGAGACTCTGTTTCCCCCAGTTCTGTGGAGCTCCTGCACTCAAGCCATGCTTGGCTTCAAAGCAAAATGCTCTGGGGGGCTCCGCCTCTCAATTCCAGACCCTCAGAATGGGGAGCCTGACGTGGGGCTGAGAACTCTCACTCCAGTGGGAGACCCTCCGTGATATAATTATTTTCCAGTCTGTGGGTCACCCAACTGGCAGGTATGAGATTTGATTATATCACGAAAGTGCTCCTACCATCTTGTGGCTTCTTCCTTATCTTTTGATGTAGAATATCTTTTTTGGTAGTTTCCAGTCTTTTTTGTCGATGGTTTGGTTGTTCAGCAGTTAGTTGTGATTTTGCTGGTTTTGTGAGAGGGGGTGAGCTCAAGTTCCTCTAGTCCACCATCTTTTCTCCTCCCCTTCCTGTCTAAATTGTTTTAGGCAGTTAAGGGCAGGGGCAGAAAGCTCTTCTGAGTCTACTGGGCCTTAATTGCTTTCAGCTTGAAATAATCTACCTGCCAAAGTAGCACATTTTGGGGTGGCACATTCTGCTTCTCTTCAGTTCCCCCTTTAAAACTTCTCCAAGAAGTTTCACAGTCCAGAAGTTGAGCTGGTAGATTGCTCCTCTCGCTGAACCAGTGTCTGAGTCCTGAGAATAGGTCAATTCCGTTAAAGAGCTGTCTCATTTCAGAAGGCAGTGATGCAGTTGGGCTCCCACAGTTAGGCCTTTATTGTGCAGGCAATTAGATATGCAATAAAAAAGCATTTCTGTGGAAAACAAAGAAAAACAAAGGTTAATGTTTGGAGCAGGCTGTAAACCCAGTTTGAGTCCTAAGGGCAGCCAGTTAAGAAGATTTCTAGCTGTCAGGGCCAAAACATCTTTTGCAGTTTGAATATTTCTGATATCATTGGGTGTTCAGGTAAACTTTCTGAGGGGCCCACATAGTAACAGGCATAAAGACTATCTATACATGAGCTGCTGTGATGATTTCTGGGAACTTCACATCAAGTTGTTCACATTTAGTTTGCAGAGCTTCAGGAAGAGAGCAGTTTTTGTGCATAGTGATTCCAAGTCAAAAAGTGGGTAAAAGTTGGAAATGTTAGCTTGGAGAGTTTTAGCCAAATATTGAAGAAAACTAGAAGAATTCAGGATCCAGTCCCGTTTACAGGTAGAAAACAAAACCTCAGAGACAATTAACAGCACTAGAATATGATATTCACAAAGGTATATTACTGAGACATGATTTTTCTCTCTACAGTTAGCTTCATTTCTACCAAAGATAACCATGGTAAGACTAATGTCTCTGCAGATTAAGTCTAGTTTCAACAAACTTTGCCTTATTATTTACACAAGTACAACAAGAATAGTGGCTGACCATATAGGCTCTTTTAAATCTGCTTTGTTGGGACCTTTCATAAGGAATCTCAGATTTAATTTTTAAATGCCTCTGGAGGCTAGGCAGCCAAGCCAAGGACTCACCATCAGACTTTGCCGGCAATACCTATATGTTGGGGGTAAATTCTTCTCCTCTTGAGGTCCCCAAGATATCTTGAGGTTCCTGTACCTGCCAGGAAGTGACTTTCCTTACTCATCTGATAAGGCTGCCAGGAACCCTGTAAGGAAGGTACCAGGCTGGTTTTTCAAGGGGCATTATTGGCTCCATAAAGTCAACCTTAGTTCCTTAAACCTGTCTGGTCACATCTGAGTCTGTGCACATTCTCAAATATGACATTCCAGTCAAAGCCTTGGTGTATAACCAATGTTTCCAGTTGTTTCATGTTATGAGGACAGATTCCTACTGAACTTATGCAAATAATTGTAATGCCATGAAAATAAGAATACTCACTAAGAGTCTCCAAATTCTGGAGGGATCAGATAGTGAGAAAAAGTAATTGTTGTATCTTTGTTCACAAAGGTACATTTACCAAACTGCTAGTAGCTTAAGAGAGAAGGAAAAAGGTTTCCTTAAATCTAGAAAAACAAAACCAAGGAACCAAGAATATTTCAAACAAAAAGTCATAAAAGTTGTTCTCATCCTCATCAGTCATTCACTCCCATGTAATTAATTCTTACTGATATTGATCTTTTGTTAGCAGTTTTATAGAGCCGTCAGTTTCTCCATTAGATTAATGCAAATTCTTACCCAGTTTAGTGGTATGATCAGAAAGTTATCAAAAGTGTCCATCGACAGATGAACCGATAAAGAAGATGTGGCACATATATACCATGGAATATCACTCAGCCATAAAAAGAAACGAAATTGAGTTATTTGTGGTGAGGTAGATGGACCTAGAGTCTGTCATACAGAGCAAAGTAAGTCAGAAAGAGAAAAACAAATGCCGTATGCTAACATGTATATATGGAATCTAAGAAAAAACAAAAAAAAAGGTCATGAAGAACCCAGGGGTAAGATGGGAATAAAGACACAGACCTACTAGAGCATGGACTTGAGGATATGGGGAGGGGGAGGGGGAGGCTGTGACGAGGTGAGAGAGTAGCATGGACATATATACACTACCAAGCATAAAGTGGATAGCTAGTGGGAAGCAGCCGCGTAGCACAGGGAGATCAGCCAGGTGGTTTGTGACGGCCTAGAGGGGTGGGATAGGGAGGGTGGGAGGGAGGGAGATGCAGGAGGGAAGAGATATGGGAACATGTGTATATGTATAACTGATTCACTTTGTTATAAAGCAGAAACTAACACACCATTGTAAAGCAATTATACTCCAATAAAGATGTGAAAAAAACAAAAACAAAAACAAAACCCCCTGTACTTGTTAGATTCCTTTCCAGGAGTTTCTTGAAGGTGAAGCACTTTTGCAAGAAACCTGTTCCAAAGCATCAGAGTAAAAGAGTAATTGTCTGTTAATGACAAAAGAAAAGTCACAGTTAAAGATTTGATGAGAGTTCATTATAATACAGTTGATAAGGAAATTTGATTATTTTTGTGACATACAACATTTTTAAGTAATAACTGGAATTGTGACTGAAAACAATACATATCATTTTTAGGAATTTTATACAATTTCTGGAATACATATTAATAACATACATCCATAGAAATACAACATAAAGAAGGTTTAGTATTGTTGCCTGATAATACTGACCATGTAATTGAACATCAAGTAAACTTAACTAGTTTAACATCTCTCTCTCTTTTTTTTTTTTTTTTTTTTTTTTTTTAAATATAAGGTGAGAGAACCAATCTTTGGGTATATTCCAGGGACCCTCTTGAAAATCCCAGTTATTTCAAGGACAAAAAGATTTCATTTAGAATTTGATTTGGGGGATTCAAATAGGATCATAGGTCATTGTGCTACAATATTTAGTCATCCATTTAACCAAAGTGACAACAAAATACTTTGCAGGCAGATATAGAAAGTTACATAATTGTTTAAAAAAATGAGTTCTTTTAATACAGAAGACTCAGTTTTCTTAAGTAATCAAAGACTTGATAAAGAGAACATGAAGCACAATAAATTATTTTGATAAAATACAGAATCTTTAACCTTTCACAATCTTACGAAGAGCAGACTAGTCTAAGAAAATCTTGTTCTTTTAGCAGATGAAAGAAAATTAAGTTTTACACAAATATAAGTATACTATTGTTATTAAAGCTTATTTTTAAAATATTTATAATAAATTCATTCAATTTTAGCCAGTTTGACTACACAAGGCAAAATTCTCTTTTCCTCTCCTTCCCTCCCTCCCTTTCTCCCCAACTTTGTATAGCCACTTAGTTTGTCTTTTATTTTCTTTCTTTTATTATTATTATTATTTTATTTCTTTTCTCTTTTATTTTATTTTCTTTCTCATTCTGAAATAATTAGTTACTTTATTTTAGGACAAAATTAGTCTTTTTCTCTTAATAAAAACATATCTCCATACCTCATACCTTTTCTTAGCCAAAACCACATCTTATTCCCTTGCATACAGAGTTTTTTTCTTTTATTTCTAGTAGTTTCAATTACATATATTAATTAGAATTCTTAACTCTTGTAAACTTTAATATCTAGTGAAAACTAAGTAAGCAATTGTGAACTGTCACACTATCATTCCATAGACTGGCAAATTTAGGAGTACATTTCATAATTTCTAGAAGTATATGCTTTCTCATAGTACAATTTTTTTTTTAATGTGACACAAGACATTTTACTGACAGATCCAAATATCTTCAGTTTCTCTGTAATAAGCAGCCCAAAGTGGATAAACCTATGTTCTGTATTTTATCTTATTTGGAAATGACCTCAGTGAATTTCCATCATTTAACTTAACATAGCAAAACTCTAAATTACCAAAGAGATTTAGAAAACTATTTAAGTAGCCATATCATAAACCATAATTATTTTTGAAAAGTTCACTTAAAATTTTTATCTCCCCTAAAATTATTTAATTCACTTGTTCTTAACAATTATATTTAGATTACTCATAAAATTTCATGAGACATGAAAGCAGCTAGCCATCACCTTAGGTTATTTTTCTTTCTGACAGATTCTGTAACAGAGACAACATGAGCTTATTTGACTTTTAGTAAGTAAACCTAGGTCGAATAAATTATATTTAATGCCGAAAACTCTAAAGACATGCTGATTTTAATTAAACCAACAAACTTAAACTAGCTTTTATTTACCAAAGATTGTCCCAGACCACATGAACTTGAAAAGCGTTTGGGTTAGTGTCTGTTATATTTCAGAGTGTTTAAAAATATTTAAATTGATAAGTGCATGTTTTTCTTTAAGCCAGTTAAACGAAGTCAGTTAATTTTTTTGTTTTTTTGGCAAACTAATTTTGGCAATACCATCCAGAGGTAGAAATATATCACATATATATAACATACATCCATAGACATATATAAACACACAGATACAAACAGGGACCTTAAATTTTAGCCAAGAATCAGGTACAACAATACAAAACTCATTAACTCGTAAATAACAGTTGAATCCAAATTGTGTCTCTGGAAGATGGAACAAGTGAAGGTTACCACTCAGATGGCTAAAGCATTTTACTAATTTTTGTGGCAAGTACTTTTATTTGTCCTAAGTAAGTAATCTTATGGAAGCTGTGGATTAAATTTTCGGCAAGGGAAATTTTATAGCAGTTTGTGTTTTATTTTAAAAAGCCTCTTCCCCCAGCCCCCCTTCTGTTTACTTCAGTCTCAGAGGCTTGTGGGCTGTGTATTTTAGTTATATCCTTGGGGTGTTTACATTTCAAAGACATGGAAGATTTACATCTTCAAGGGACAAAGAAAGAATGTGAGTTGTCTCCAAGGAGTTTTGGAATGTGTTCCTCTATAATTATCAGAAGTCTAGGGTAATTACTGTTTTCCTTCTTTTTAGAACACTTCTGTTCCAGTGTCCTGAGTTTTTACAATATGCGCAAGCGTTTTGAGATGCATAGGGGAGGTTTGGGTGTTGGTAGAGATATCTGTTCCCAGATATCTGGGAAACCAGATATCTGGTTTCCCAAAGGTTTGCAAGATAAGGACAGTTGATTTTAATTCCTCAAAGACTGGGTTGCAGCCTGAATACTGTCAAGGGGCTGGCCCACCCATCCAACTACATTATCTTTAATTTGCTTCCTTATATCAGGGAGATTTCCAAAGAAGATGGAAATCAAAAGATTGTTATGTTCTGGAGCTTCAGGGTTTAATGCAGTATGCCTTTTATTTATATATATTTTTTTGCGGTACGCGGGCCTCTCACCGCTGTGGCCTCTCCCGTTGCGGCGCACAGGCCCATTGGCCACGGCACGAACTCGCGTCCCCTGCATCGGCAGGCGGACTCTCAACCGCTGCGCCACCAGGGAAGCCCCTGAAGTATGCCTTTTAAAAGTCTGGATAAAGTCTTTAACAAAGGCCTTCAAATGTTTTCCTTTTCCTGAATGTACAATTCAGTCTTGGACCAGTTCACTTCAGGAGGAAAAAACCTCTACTGTTGCTTCTATTAGCCCCTGAATATTGGCCTCAAGGTGATCCACTTCCTGATTATTTATATGAGGGCCTGGGTCATCTGTTTCTTCTGTGAGAGTTCCCCTCCACCCTGCCACCGCCAGGAGCTGTCTAGTTTGTCTGTTAACTACAACATAATTTTATAATATATAATCCAAAATAATTTTTATGGAGGGGAAAAAACACACCTTGGCAGCAGTAAGTGGGATTGTGAATGTACATCAATCTTTTAAACTCCTCCCTAAATTTAGTAGGAACTGAAAGTAGAGGTAAAAGTGTTTCGTAATTTAATAGAACTACCGCCATCCATAGACATGAATTCTTGCATTGGGGGTCCAGAAAACATCTGCAAGGGACATTGCATAGGAAAGCCTGAAGCTGGCAGAACCTGATTACAGGGCCTTGTAATCAGAAAAGTAGATGGCAAAGCACAAGGAGTTGTAAGGGGCAGTGAAGACAGCCCTACCACCCATCCCAAGTGACTCTGCTAAGTCCACCTCCTGGCTTTCATGATTTACACAGGTAATCTTTACATCCTGGGCCTGGTGACCTGGACAGAGTGCTTTCTGCAGATCTTAACAGGAAAGGGAAGTTAAAACAGGCAGATGGGGCTGAACAGGACAAAAAGAATACTTCATCTGTGTTGGTGTTTTTGGCTTTAATATAGGGGAACCACAGCAAAGCTTGTGTAAAGAGATGCCAGTCTGGTGAGAACCCTGAACTCACCGGTCTGCAAGGCTCGCTCAAACAACAAGCTTATAGGACCTATGCCTGTATTCAACCCTATGATTTTCCTCCTTATGACAAACAACACAAAAGACAAAAGAAAACAATGACCTAGGAGGAAAGGAATCAATAGAAAGCAAGAATACTCGTAACAAATCTTTATCAGAGTCACTCTACCAAAGGAACTGACTCACACAAATAATGTCTCCTGCTAATAAGCTAAATCTAGAGAAAGGAAAAGGATTCTCCCCACTCTTGCTTCCACCAGATCCTGCAGGCAGAGATCCAGGAGACCGATGTGGTAAGAATTCTTACCTTCTACCAGAGCTTCCAGGATCTCTCAAGTGCAGCAACCCCAGAACAAGCCATGTCCAGCCAAAGGAGAGCCCCACATTCGACACCAAACTATCGGGGAGGAACAATTTTCCCTTCATTCTTTATAGGTTCTTTGGTTGGTCTCGTAACTAAATTGACATGAGACAGATTAACAGGAGAAAAACAAATTTAACTGCATGTGTTTGAGAGCCCCACAAAGATCTGGCACTCAAAGGCAGTGGGGCAATTGAGGTGTATCTACTACCCTGAGCTAAAGAATGGGATCAGGGCCCGAGCGTCAGAGCGGAGGGGCACAGTCACAGGAAGACGAGAAGAGCAGGGCTTTGGAAATCACATGTCTTCCCCGACATGTAGATGCCGCTTTCAGACAAACAAAAAGTTCTCTATGGTGAAAGCTCGCTTTCTGGTACAGGCCTCTAATCTACGTTCTTTTAGGCAGTTATGGAGGATGTAAAGAGCTCTTCCTGAGTCTGCTGGGCCTCGAGTGCCTTCAGTTCAAATTTATCTACCAGCCATATTGTAGGGTGCATATTATACTCCCCTTTGAATGCAACCAGTCACCACCACATAGACCCCTGTTTCTTCTACAGCCTATTCATTTCTCCCAACCCAAACCTGGATAATTTCAGAGCAATACCTAGATATCTTATTTGACCTAAAAACATTGATTTCTTTTTAAATTTATGGACTTTAAGTAAAACCCAAATACAACATCACATTTTAAAAGTAAACAGTAACCCTTTAATTAAATATCCAGTCAGTGTTTAAATTCCCGCATCTCATATTTGTTTCTCTTTTCTCAAAACAGGATTCCAAATAAGAGTGAAATAAGGTTCTTAAGTTGTAATTTTCTAATGCTCTCTGAAATCCACTTTATGTGTTTCCCCAAACTTTTGTTTTTCTTGCAGTTTACTTGTTGACGTAGTTATTTGTCCTGTATCGTTTCCCACAGTCCAAAATTTGCTGATTGCATCCAATGATGTACTAAGGTAGAGTTTGTATAGGAAAGGCAAGATACATGTTTGATGGTTTTCCTGTGCTTACATTTTTCCTGGTCAATTCTGGTTCTAATTTCTTGCTTCTATTATATAATCCATCTCCTACCTATACTGCGCTTTCCTCATACTGCAGCATCCTATTCTGACCACTGGGTAGCACTTTAGTGAATATTTAGGGCCAACAGGCTATGTGTGAAGGATATGGTAGGATGGTGAAATTATATTGCAGCACAAGACTGGATAGAAAAATAGGAAGCTGAATATCATACACCCCTGTTCTTAAAGGATTTTGAGTAATTATCTTTCATTCTGCAACTTCATCCCCACTATTTCCTTAATCCTCACTTGTTGCTCTAGCCACGCCCTTGGGGTGTTTTCTTTCTACACACTAGAGAATTCATCAGTGTTTTGATAAACAAAAGCAATTCTCACTTGTGCTTTAACTAATACTTTTTGTTTGTTCTTTCCTTCTGGGTAAACTTTTATAGTATGAAAGGTATAATGGCCCCACAGAACATACAGTGCTTCTGAATAAACTTCTTTGATGGGTTTCAGCAATCAAATTATAAGATAATTTTGTTTAGCAGGAATAGACTCTTAACTGGGTCTTAAAGGAATAGGCAAGGCATAGTCAGGGATGTGAGAGAATGTCCTATTTCTCAGTGTCTGAAATCTATAGATAGTTAAAGAAAACATTTTGAATGCCAAAATTCTTTTGGAGAAGAAGCTCAGTATAGTGGTTAAGGGCACAGAGTCTGGAGTCACCTCTGCTAGTTTGAGCAAATTACTAAACCTCTGAAGCCAAATTTCCTTGGCAAGATGTGGCTAACGATAGCCTGCCTCATGGGAGGTCTATGAGCTATTTCCACTTCATGTAATACAGTTAAAACCTTAATGATAGTTTATTAATATTAATGTATTTTTATCTTAATGAAATCAATAATCGCATTCACCAGAGAACAACACATAAAGTCTAGCAAACTTGTGAAAGCAACACATATTTATTCCTCTAGTGAGTAAAGATACCTGAAAGTATAGGCGTCTTCTTGTGACATGTTGATACTTATTGACCATCCTGGTATTTATACTTCACTTGTTTGCTCTTTTCCCCATTTATTTATGTGTCTTTACTTTTGTAGTCTGTAGTCACTTGTTCCTGTCTAATCACTTATTTGACTTCTTTTTAAATATTATATTAGCATTTCCTCTGTGGCTTCTCAAATCCTTACCCACAAGTGATACATATTTTACTTCATAAACTGTAGATATGTGGAGTATGGTTTTAAAGATTAGGTAAGTAAATGCTCAGAAATACATATACTGGGCTTCCCTGGTGGCGCAGTGGTTGAGAGTCCGCCTGCCGATGCAGGGGACACGGGTTCGTGCCCCGGTCCGGGAGGATCCCACGTGCCGCGGAGCGGCTGGGCCCGTGAGCCGTGGCCGCTGAGCCCGCGCGTCCGGAGCCTGTGCTCCGCAACGGGAGGGGCCACGACAGTGAGAGGCCCGCGTACCGCAAAAAAAAGAAAAAAAAAAACCATATACTTTTAAAAATAGCAGTTCTTATGTACTTGCAACCTAAGTAAGTCATTATTTAAAATTAATAGGGATGGATTTCACTTGATCCCAATACATGATCAGTGTAGCCAAAGAATTCACCAGCAACATTGACCATTACTTGGATGGCCTTTGAAGAATGCAACAGACACACCCAGACACACAGACACACCCACATCCAATAACATTCTCCAGTCTTAGTTTATAATTAGCACCTCAATTGTGACAGAAAGTCAGTTCTGCATATTTACTTGTCCAGTCTATATGAAAATCTTTTAACAAATTAGGTTAGAAAAATAAATCCCTAAAAGCTTAAAATGCAAAGAAACAGGAAATTTACCTTATTTTCCTCATACTTGACTATCACTAAAAGTTATCTAAATACTAATGAGAGGACTAATGAGGTCATTGGCTCCTCCCAATTTAAAAAAGTTATTGCAGCCCCACTTTGTCACTAAGGCTATTTGATGCTTAGAGAAAGCTTAAGAAACTTGTTCAACACCACAAAAGATCTAGAATCGGTACAAGCTGGGATCTGAACTCAAGTCTTGTGACATGACAGCCCTGCTGTCTAACCACCAACCAGCAGAACCTATGTTCTTGACAGGAACCAAGAGGTGAAACACTGAAAACAGTACCTTTACTCCCTGTTTGCAAGTAAGGTATTTGGGGGATGGTTTATATCTTATTTAATTTATAACTAACTCGGACTTTTAAAATTTATAAAACAGGAGTTAGGCAGAGGTGGACGGATGACTTATAAGCCGCTCTGCGCCGCTAATGTAAGAATGAGCTTTAGTTTGGCGTTTTCTCACCGTCATCCTTTTCCTTATCCCTTTCCCTACCTGTACGTATTTTCAAGGTGAAGACATTGGGAGATGTTATTTACATCAGGCATAGTTTTAAACAGAAGCCACATTGGCTGAGGGACTATTGGGTATCTTTGAGCAAGTTCATAGAGGCTCACATTGCCTCCCTGCTCTTTTAACTTTCAATCACTTCTTTTTACAATTCCTTTTCTGGAATAAATGCAAAGCAACAAAAGGTATTTAGTGAAGAACACTAATAAAACCATGACCACAACAGGTTGAATTTGTGGTATCCTAAGGAGAGAGATAATTGGAGAACTGACCAAATAGTTTTCTTCTGCCAAATATGTATGGTTTCAGTCTTGAAATTTGTTTTTTAAATTTGTTTCTTCGCCGTTATTAGAAATAAAGTATAAAACATGTATGCTTTTACATTATAAATGGTTATATAAGTTAAAAACTTACAAAAAGGTAAAAAGAACATGCATAGCTACCCAACAAAAAGTACTTTTAATATTTTGTTGTGCCTTCCTCCAAACCGTTTCACCTTTGTATCTGAATTCTACCTAGGCTGTATCCATAATATATACAACAACATTTATATACTGCTAAAAATTGTATCATAAAGAGGTTCTTATTTTTTATATAATTTTTATGTCATAGTAATAGATGTTTTCATAATAATCTATTGAATTGTTGAATGATAATTTTCCTAATTCTTCATCATGCATTGTGTATTTAGGTTAACAATTTTTACTGCTGTCATTGATCCTGTGAGAAACACCTCTGCTCTCTAGCTTTGGACTGTTTCCCGAATGGTGCATTACTTGGCCAAAAAACTGTACATTTTTAGCATTAATAACACCTCAATGTTGCCTCAGTGTTTCACCAAAGGCACTGTATAGTTTAGAATGCTAGCAACGATACTGAGTGCCATTTTTACTACATCCCTTCCAGTACTGTATATAAGATTTTTTTCAAAATATGATTGTGATTTTTAAAAGTAAATAATGGTACCTCCTCCAAGTCTTTGAATGCTTTTCATTTAAACATTAGAGTGAAGGAGCCTCCCAGGAAGGAATTCTGGAAGATACACCTGTGGATCCTGACAGTGAGGCTTATGAAATGCCTTCTGAGGTAAGAGTTCATACACATGAAACTGCAAAAATAACGTTTAAGCATTCAATAATCAGTACCCCAAATCTGTCACTGTCAGATTTCCCTTATGTCTGTCCTTAAAGAGAATGACTTACTCTCTAGATGCACAAGTTATCCAAATCCAGGACATGTATTGTGTGGACAGCTTTCAAGCTATGAATGGTTTTTACGTTTGTAAAGAGTTAAAAAAAAAAAAAAAAAAAAAAAAAGGCAACAGCACTGATAGAGAGGGTATGTGGCCCACACAGCCTAAAATATTTACAGCCTGGCCTTTTACAGAAAGAGATTGCTGGCCCCTACATTGAAGAATTATTTTACTAGAAACTTTACCTTCTAAAACAAATGCCAAAATGCAAAGTTAGAGAAATCAACTAAATGCCAAAAGTAGTAATTATTATTTGCCATACATTTCTAGTGAGATGTTTGCACAGTAAAATAAAAGTTACTTAAAAAAATTAGAGAGTAGAAATATGATAAATGCATAGTTTGCAATAATGGATACATTTCAGTCTAGCATTTTAAACAACATACTTTAATTTGAAACTAAGTTTCTTTAATAGAAAAGGTATCGCAAGAGAAATTAGAATATACTTTTAGATGAATGAAACTGACTCAGGAAGAAAGAGAAAATCTGAATAGATTTCTAATTTAAAAAGAATGAATTATTAAAAAACCCAGCCAGGGAGAGAATTCCAGGACCAGATGGCTTCACTGGTGAATTTTACCAAACATTTAAAGAAGAAGAAATACCACTAATTACAATTAATGCCAATTAACTTATCCTCCAAAAAATAGAAGAGGGATCACTCCCTAACCAATTCTATGAGAACAGTATTACCCTGATATCGAAACCAGACATCACCATTAAAAATTGAGTTAAAGTGTGTTGTAGTTATAGGTTATTCTTCTTCATGGCATTATTAAAAGGCATATTGATAATCATTCCATTTGCAGAAATTGAGCTTAAATTATTTGCCTAATTAATTTTACCAATAATTTGGGGGTCTTTTTATACATGGCACAATGCTAATCAACACTATAGAAATACAGGAAGAGTAACTGCTAGTACCAGGATGCAAGGAGTTTACACCCTAGTAGGTCTGAAAAACAGATACAATACATTTAGTCATCATGATACCCTTAACGAACATTATTGACTGCCTTTTATACACCAGGCATCACAGGGGCAAAAATATACACGGTGCACAAAAAAGGTTAACATTTTACAAGATTTCTTGAGATCAATTGGGAGAAGTTTTATAGCAGAGGTGGTAGTGATCTGTGTGGGAAGGGGTGGAAGATATGATAGGCCAAAATGAAGGGAGGACATTCTAACACAAGGAAAACGCCAAGGCATACATGGCTGAGAGTGCATGTGGGTATGTCTGAGGCACAGTGAGTACTTAAATGTGGTTCAAGCTTTGAGAATAGTGACAGATGAAGGCTGCAGAGATGGGTCAAAGACAAATTGTAAAGTACTGTAACCTGGCCATTGAAGTTTGTACTTCATTCAGAAAGCAGCTTGAGTTATTGAAAATATGTTTTTAAGCAGGAGTCTGATATTATTAGAGTTGTTTTTTAGGAGGACTAATCTGGCCACTTTGGTTAAGACCATCAATTTTTTTTTTTTTTTTGCGGTACGCGGGCCTTCACTGCTGTGGCCTCTCCCGTTGCGGAGCACAGGCTCCAGACGTGCAGACTTAGCGGCCATGGCTCACGGGCCCAGCCGCTCCGCGGCACGTGGGATCTTCCCGGACCGGGGCACGAACCCACGTCCCCTGCATTGGCAGGCGGACTCTCAACCACTGCGCCACCAGGGAAGCCCAATATTTTTATTGTGTATGTTATCCAAGTATTATAGGGGGAGAGGAGGAGCTTTGAAATAGTAATAATTGAAGCCACAGATGAAGATGATATTCCCAACTGGGAAAGTAAAAGGAGAGAAAATGTGACTTGCCTTTAAATGTTGTAGAACCAAATCAGGTGATTTCTTAGAAAGAAACTAACACTTTAGTTGAAGAAAATGAGAGCCAGATGAGATAGACCGGCTACCGTGTCCTACAGGACTAGGTCATATGATTATTAAATGGCAAATGTGGAAGTAGAATTCAGACACCCTAACGCTGACCACAAGAATAATAATTCAATTTTATATTTGACAGGAAGACAAAACTATTAAAAAGAAGAAAATTATACTGGATGTAGCAGAATAGTTCCAGAACTGTTAAGACTATAACCTTTATTCAAAGTGGCAAAAGCCATGTCCCATCTCATTTGCCCTAAAGCCCCGATTACGGGTCACCTATACTAAAACTTCGTGTTGTCTTTCCGATGTTCCTATTATTAGGAAGGGTATCAGGACTACGGACCTGAAGCCTAAGAGATATCTTTGCTCCCAGTTTCCTGAGATCTGCTGACAGATGTTGCACCCCGTACAAGTGCTCAGTTCCAACGTGCCCAGTCATGACATTTTCTCAAAGTTTGCAGTGTGTTTTGAAGTCTTCCATCAGCAGTGATTGGAGTATCTGTACCTGCCCCAACTCAGCATTTCGGTGCTTCCCTCTCACCTAATATATGATAGCAGGGTCTCTGTGTGCTGTGGATGTTGTGGCTTCAAATCTAAAATGTTAAATTAAATTAAAAACACCTAAGTGACTACCACTTATTTCTAAATCTTCACTGATTTTTTGTTGCTGATGTTGAAAAATTGTGAGCGATTTACTATAATATAAGATTTTAAGGTGTCTTTTAATGATTCTAAATATATTGATGTATTGTGAAATTTAATACATACAATACTTAAATACGTGAGCATGAAACTATGCACCTATAAATATTAACTATAAAATGTTAGTTTTGTGATGTGTTTTCTTATCTTGTGTTTGTATATAAATGGTGAAAATTAAAATAAAATGTTCTAATTACAAAAATCTTATTTTTATCCCATCTCACTTTAATAATAAAACCATGCATAGAAACAGCATGCAATGAGAGCTGACACAATTAACTTAAATATAAAGTTCTTAATGGCCATTTAAAGGAGGAGAGATTTTTAGAGGAAAGACAAGATGAAACATTAACCCTTTACTGTGGGAATTCCCTGAAACAGCACTGCCCAAAATATGTTCTGACGTGCACGAGTACCTTAAGAGGCCTTACTGAAAAAGTGGGTTCCCCTCCTACACTGTTGGTGGAAATGTAAGTTGGTGCAGCCACTATGGAGAACAGTACGGAGGTTCCTCAAAAAACTAAAAATAGAATTACCATACGATCCAGCCATCCCACTCCTGGGCATATATCCAGACAAAGCTATAATTCAAAAAGATATATATGCACCCCTGTGTTCACAGCAACTGTTCACAATAGCCAAGACTTGGAAGCAACCTAAATGTCCATCGACAGATGAATGGATAGAGAAGATGTGGTACCTATATACTGGGCTGGCCGAAACGTTTGTGTGGGTTTTTCACAAGTGAACTTTTGGGCCAACCCAATACACAGCCATAAAAAAGAGTGAAATAATGCCATTTGCAGCAACAAGGATGGACCTAGCGATTATCGTACTAACTGAAGTAAGTCAGAAAGAGACATATGATATCATTTTGTGTAATCTAAAATATGACACAAAGGAAACTATCTACGAAACAGAAACAGACTCACTCACAGACATAGAAAACAGACCTGTGGTTTCAAGGGGGAGGTGGAGTGGGGAGGGATAGAGTGGGAATTTGGGATCAGCAGATGCAAACTATTATATACAGAATGGGTAAACAACAAGGTCCTACTGTAGAGCACAGGGAGCTATCTATAGTCAATATCCTGTGATAAACCATAGTGGAAAAGACTATGAAAAAGAATATATATATATATACATATATATATATACATATATATGTATATATATATATGTATATATATATATCCTGTGATATATGTATATGTATATGTATGTATATGTATGTATATATATGTATGTATATATATACATATATATATATATATATGTATGTATATATATATGTATATGTATATGTATGTATATATATATCCTGTGATAAACCATAGTGGAAAAGACTATGAAAAAGAATATATATATATGTATATACATATACATATATACATATATATATGTATATATATGTATATATGTATATTCATATACATATATACATATATATATACATATATATATGTATATATGTATATATATATATACACATATATATGTATATATGTATATATATATGTATAACTGAATCACTTTGCTCTACAGCAGAAATTAACAACACTGTAAATCAACTATACTTCAGTAAATCAATAAGTAAAACAAAAAAGTGGGTTCCATAGAATACAGAAGTGTAAGAAATGATACTGACTACATCCTCTGTAGATATTCATAAGGCACAATAACAGTAGCACATTAAAGGCTCTGAGAGAAACTGGTTAACTTTAACCCAGGATTTTCTTTTTTTAAAATCAAATCTTTTCCTTCCAGGAAGTACCTTTAAACATCTCTGGGAACTACCAGAGAATCGCCTTAATGTCCCTAGATTTATAAAAATCTCTTGGACTTCATCAAAACATATGAATTCCAGGATATTTCTTTAGGAAAGGTTTTTCTACCTAGGGGAAATCTGTGCATTCCCCATAGGTGCTGACAATAAACTTGAATGTCAAAAGACCTATCCAAATCAATAATTTTTAAAATATTTTTAATTATTCAGGAGACAAATGGGATAGGCACTTTAAAAAGTCCCCAACAGAAAGTATAATTTTAAGAAAATATTCTAGAAGTGCTAGGCAGCTCGTATGTAATCATGAGTAATTTGATGTATGTTAGGCCTTGGCAAGGAAGGAAGGCAGATGAATATAACGAGTTAGCAGCATGATCACCACAGAAACTTAGTTTTTTGCCGAATTGGAAAGAGACCACAGAGTGTTAAGCTGCTGTGTGTGTAGTCTTAAACTGGAGAGAAGCGGTAAGTCTCTTGTTTCATTAGATACATTCATGAGGAAACCACATGGAAAATTACAGCCTTTCTGTACAAGAAGCCTTCTAGTACCAGTAGAGGCCTAGAAAATACCACGGGAAGATGTACACCAGCAGGGGTTGTCCTGAACCAAGCACTTAAACAAAATGTGTGCAGGGCACGTCAGCCTTTTCAGGATTCTCGTCTCACAGCCACCGCAGAGACAGCTACCTGACAAGTGGCCTGAGGGTCAGTCTGTTCCCAGGCTTGTTTTGCAGACATCACCGCCCCCCCCTGAGTTATTCAGCCTCATATGCTCCATGGGGCTTTAGCAAAACAGGTCAGGATGGGCTTTGGCCACACTTGGCAGCACAACAGTCTAATGTATGGTTTGGCATTCCAAGTCAGGTCTTTCTCAAAATCTCCCACCAGTGTGAGACATATTCCCCAAGCTTGTGGCTCATGCAGCGGCTATAACTGTGGGATCAGCACACACAGACACGTACACACGCTCCAGGACAGCCCTGAGTTCTCGGGGTGGTGCTTTCCGCATCCACACTGAGGAAGAAAGATGCAGCGTCCCAACGAAAAACGTGACAGGCTCCTCCGTCCACCACGCTGACGCCACGCTCCTGTTATGTGGGATGGGTTCACCCTACTGGGTTGTTTCTGTCCTGGGGAGGAGCACAACAGGGCTGGTACTTCCCTGTTTGCTCTGTCCCTGGAATTTAAATCGGAGATGCTTTTTTTTCATTACTATGTGTCAAATACAGATGTAGGTGACTTATCAGTCGTAACTTGTTTAATTCTCAAAACAGCTCCAAGTTCCAGTACTATCCTCAGTTTATATATGAGCAAACAGAGGCACCTGCAGGCTAAGCAAGGTTCTCATAGCCACAGAGCTAAGAAGTGGCCAAAACAGAAGTTCAGTCAATAGGGGCCCAGGGTCTGTGCTCTCAGCTCCTAGGTCACAGCATCTCTCAGAGTGAGGACAGACAACGATGTCTGTCGCACCCCAGAAGTCTAGAGAATGTGATAGTAGCCTTGCTTTTCTACATATAATTATTAGTATATTTCTAGCCTTCTTCAGGCATCTATGTCTAGACTAAGTCATATTCATGTATACGGAGATTTATTTCTAATTCTAGGAGAAATTAGCCAGGTCCTGATTACCCTGATTGATCCTTCCTTATAACTAAACTATGCACATCCTGTCGCTAGAACTAAGTTATTTACTTTCAGTAGAAGATAAAAATATCAACATAATAGCAGTAGTCTACAGTAAGGCAGGCTTTTTCATCTTCCTATTGCATCATGGGTACTTAGCTTCTGTCAAATGGCAAAAATACATATATATAAAGTATAAATAAAACCAGTTATACATATTAATGTAATGGCTGAATTTATAAATGAATAAACTGGAAAGTACATAAATTAATAATTTATATTTTTAAATTATATTAAGCCTTGATTTTCTAGGTATATTTTTTGATACAGTAATGCTCTATTTTACCCTTTGAGTAAACCTAGATTTCAGGAATCCAAATGCAACAGAATAGCTATAACACCAAAACTATTTCTAAATATTATTTTAGTTCCAATATCTCCTGTATAATTATCTAAGATTTTCTTTAATGTTTCTTTGCTGCTACAACACTATCTTTGATTATTTTAAACCCAGTGGTACAGATGGTATATTGGAAGCAGTTAAAAAGCATTCCTTCAAAAAAGTCCAGTCTGAGCCTCTAGTAGGTTTTGCTGATATAATATACTTCTAAAGTCAGGAAGGATTGCATAGGGGGTTTCCAAAGTTGATCCTACAACTGTGGTTAATACACTGAGCTAGCTCTTCTTATGAACCTTATGAAAAGTATTCTCAGATTCCCTTAAAGGTCAGTGACCAGAAATTCCCACTGTTTCTATGGAAACACAGCAAGATACGGTGCCTTGGAAATGTGTTGCATTTTAATTAGGTTCCTCTAGGGCTTCCTAACTGCGTTTTGCAGGTAGACTAAATACCAGGTTGCTTTATATCTTGCAGTGAGATGAAAGCTAGCCCATCTGTAAATGTCAAAGCTAAACTGGGCTCCAGTAAAGTCAAATCTAAACAAATAGAGTAGCAAGTCTATGTGTTTATCTTAGAAAAGAATACAACATTCTTTTCCAAAAATAATCAGGGGTGCTTGCTTAACTAGGTTGGTAGGAGTAGTAGTGAGGATCCTGGATTCTAAAAGTAGACTATGTGGGTTTGACTCCCAGTTATGTCATTTACTACCTGTGTTACTTTGAACGAGTTACTTAATCTCTTGGTGTTTCTGTTTCCTTGTCTGTAAAAATGCAGATGACAATAATAGTACCTCATAGCAGTGTTGTGTGGATTAAATGAGTTAATATAAGTAGAATGCTTAAGACTATGACTTGCTGATTGTAAGTGATCAATGAATCAGTGATGCTATTAGTAGTATTAGTACAAGTGGTGGTGTAGTGGTGATAGTAGTAGTAGTAGAGAACACTATATTTTTAAAGATAAATAAGAAGTAAATATTTTAAATGTATAGATATATTCATTTATATATCCTAATATAAAATTTATAATAGCCAATGCAATCTTTAAAAAGAAGAGCAAAACTGGAGGCACCATACCCCCTGATTTTAAGCTATATTACAAAACTATAGTAGTCAGAATAGTATGGTACTGGCAGAAAAACAGACAGATAGATCAATGGAACAGGATAGAGGGCCCAGAAATAAATCTGTGCATATAGGGTCAGTTAATTTACAACAAAGAAGCCAAGAATATACAATGGGGAAAGGATAGTCCCTTCAATTAATGGTGTTTGGAAAACTGGACAGCCATATGCAGAAGAATGAAACTAGACCACCATCTTACATCATACACCAAAACTAACTCAAAATGGATGAAAGACTTGAATGTGAGACCTGAAACCATAAAATTGCTAGAAAAAAAATGTAAGCAGCAAGGCCTTGACATCAGTCTTGGCAATTATATCTTGGATTTGACAGCAAAGGTAATAAAAGCAAAAATAAACAAGCAGGATCACATCAAACTAAAAAGCTTCTGCACAGCAAAGGAAACCATCAACTAAATGAAAAAGCAGTCTACTGAATTGGAGAAAACATTTGCAAATCATATATCTGATAAGAGGTTACTGTCCAAAATATACATAGACTCATACAGCTCAATAGCAAAAATTCATTTGAAAAATTGGCAGGAAATCGGAACAGGCATTTTTCCAAAGAAGACATACAGCTGGCCAACATGTACATGAAAAGGTGTTCAACATCACTAATCATCAGGGAAATGTGCATCAAAACTACAAGGAGATATCACCTTACACTTGTTGGAATGGCTATTATCAAAAAGACAAGAGAAAACAAGTGTTGGCAAGGATATGGAGAAAAGGGAACCCTTGTGCACTGTTGGTGGGAATGTAAACTGGTGTAGCCATTATGGAAAACAGTATGGAGGTTCCTCAAAAAATTAAAAATAGAACTGACATATGATCCAGCAATCTCACTTCTGGGTATTTACCCAAAGAAAACAAAAACACTAACTCAAGAAGATAGATGCAGGACTTCCCCGGCGGTCCAGTGGTTAAGACTCCACGCTTCCACTGCAGGGGGCACGGGTTCGATCCCTGGTCAGGGAACTAAGATCCCTCAAGCTGCGGCACTGCAGCCAAAAGGAAAAAAAAAAAAAAAAGGTGCATCTTCACATTCATAGCAGAGTCATTTACCATAGCATAGATATGGAAGCAACCTAAGTGTCCATCAATAGCTGAATGGATAAAGAAATTTGGTATATACAGTTGACCCTTGAACAACATGGGTTTGAACTGTGGGAATCCACTTATAGGTGGGTTTTTTTCAATAGTAAATACTACAGTACTACATCATCCACAGTTGGTTGAATCCACAGATATGGACTTGAGGATCTGGAGGGTTTGATTATAAGTTGCATAAAAATCTTGACTGTGCAGAGGATGGGCACCCCCTAACCCCTGCATTGTCCAAAGGTCAACTGTATGTACAATGGCGTACCATTCAGCCATAAAAAGAAGGAAATCTTTCCATCTGTGACAACATGAATGGAACTTCAGGGTATTATGCTAAGTGAAATATCAGACAAAGACAAATACTGTATGATCTCACTTATACGTGGAATCTTAAAAATAACCCCCCAAATGGAATTCATAGGGAATAAATAGGTGGTTTCCAGAGGTGGTGAGTTGGGGGGGGGTGTGGAATGGGTGAAAGAAGTCAAAATGTACAAACTTCCTTCCAGTTATAAAATAAACTCAGTCATGGGAATATAACATACAGCATGGTGACTACAGTTAATAATAGTATATTGTATATTTGAAAGTTCTTAAAATATCTTAAAAGTTCTCATCACAAGAAGAAACATTGTGGTAATGAATGTTAACTAGACTTATTATGATCATTTCACAACATATACAAATATCAATCCTTATGTTGTACACCTGAAACTAACATAACGCTATATGTCAATTATATCTAAATAAATAAAACATAAATAAAACAGTAATCAGGATTAGGATGATGGTAGAGCCACTCTGGAGACTTGAGCAGAGACTATTTACTAATAGCTATGGGAGGATTTTAATGGTTTAATAACCAGCATGAATATTCACAGAATATCACCTAGCATCAAAGAAAGTTACTTACTATGAGATAAATATGTACCAAATCCAAACACTGTATTTATGGGACACATCTATCTTTAGACCCAGCTATACTCATCAAGTCATACATCTTCACATCCAAGTGAGATGTGTTTGATTTGTGTTATGTGTTTGATATTTATATTTACATGATATATTCATACGTTCACTACTTTTGTTTCTGGTCACTAGAAAAAAAGACAAGCATGTATGTATGTATGTATATATATATATATAACTCACTAGTCTAAAACAGATTATTATCAACCACAAAGGAGAAAAACAGCCACTTGAATTTCCATCTATTTCCCAAATCTCATTCATTTCCCATTATTTTCCCCCATACTCCTCTCACTTGGTAACTCTCATTTTTTACCTAAAAGGAGGCAATATTTTACAAGAAAATGTCTGCATTATAAGAGAGGTAACAGAAATGCCAACAGTCACAATGGAAAAACATTGTTTCTTTCCTCTTTGTCTTTAATGTCTTTAAGCAAGTCCCTAGGATCACTGCTGAAAAAAAAGCAAGTGAGCTGGTAAGATGCTTGCCAGGGTTCTGTGCTGTCAGATCATCCTCTGAAGCATGCTAGCAAAGTCAATCAGTAGGACAAAGCACACTTGTCCTTTTACCCACTGGACTGTCTGAAACAGCCTAGGGAACAAAGTTAGAGTGGCAGAAAATTATTATTCAATACTACATTTTATAACAATGATTAACTCTTGGGGTAAAAATAACCAAGGACCAAATCCAGGCAGATGAGCATCTAGAACATTTTTTTGTCATATAAGGCATCACCCAGATGTCTATAGAAAATGATCAGGGCAAGTCTTGAGAGGCTGCCAAGCATTTGCAGTTCAGCAGGACAGACTCCTGCTGATGAAGATGGACTGCCATGTTGAATGATGAGAGACCTGGCAAGTCTTCTTGGCATGCTTCCCCAGCAGTCAGCCGTGGGCACCCCCAGCTGCTTGTACCAAGGTTTTAGCGAGGCCATTTGCCTGAGAATGATGAGTAAAAGTATGAAGCTAAGATAAAAACCTTTTTCACAATTTTCTTAATGTCATCGAAACCAAAAAACATATGATTTAAAGCATTTGTGTATTATATATTGTTAATAACTGATGCTGAGTTCTGATTATCAGAGCACTGTTTGGAGATGAAATATTGTTGGATACTTGGTGTCATTCTGAAAAAAGATTCTAGTACAACTTAAAGCCATGTCAGTCATGTCTAAGAACAGCTCTGCAAATCAATATTAAGGAGTTTTGATCTGGCTGCTCTGTACTGGCCATGGTGAGAACAGACATTCAAATGCTACACTCTTGGTTTTACACTATCATACCTCGTTCCAGGTCATTAGACATAGTTTTTAGTCAGTGTTTTCATACCAACAATTCCTGGATGCCCTAGGGACAGTTTGCTCAAAGCAATTCTTTCTGGAATAACAATAATTTCCACATAATAGTCACCTCTTCATAGATGACAATTCATATTGACAGTTTGCAAAATTGACTTGAATTCCTGGAGCAGTTTCTTTAGGGATAAACCTCTCCATCCCTACTCCCCCCCACACCTATCACCAGCTTAAGATAGACCAGTCTTGCAATCTTGCATATTTAACTATGGAATGCATGCAATATGAAGTTGTTGATGCTTTATTCTTTAACAGTTAATATCTGTAAAATGTTTCTGATTTCTGAATGCATTTTTTTGTTCATATCTAACCTACATCCAAAATATTCAGACCTCACTTACAATAACTATGAACAAAGTAAAAAAATCACTCTGGACTGTAAATTAAAGCTGAAATTTTTTAAAAAGTGAGACATCACTTATAGAGAGTGGAGAAAGAAGCCTATTGAGAATATGGTGTGGAACAATACATTTAAGCCCTACATTTAGATCTAAGTTTCTTTGTAGCCAAAATCTGAACGTGAAACACAAAGACTGCATAACTTTCAGTGCCTGCAGGAAGAAGATATTTTGTTATTGTTGTTGTTATTTGTGATTATTTTTATTATAATTTTGCAGAGGGGCAGAAGAGCCATTTTTTTCCTATTTTATGTCTACTAGAAATGTATGACCGAACAGCTCTTTTAAAAACGTAACACAGTCAAATGGAACCCTTCCAAATCATAACCCCCCATAGTCAAAGACATTCATCATCAAGTTCTTTCCTGAGGAAGAAACAGTCAAAGCCCCAGGCTCCCCTAAGGATGGATGACTGGACAAACTGACTCCCTCTTTAACGCAGGCCTACATTACGACCAGAATAGACAGAGATGGATGTTTTAATGTTTAGAATCTCTAGGTTTCTAGAGCAGTAAGGAAAAGCCTCAAGTGCTGCCTACGCAGTGGTAGAGTTAAAAACATTACTTTTCCTTAAGGGAAAGGCCCGGTGGAGTGATCGATACAAATTGTGAAGGTACCTCACAACTGTCAGGTATAGAAGGCTCAGATGCTTTGTAGTACAGAACATATCGGGAGAAAAAACATTCTGAAATGCACACATCTGTGGGAAGAAGTAAATGCTGGGAAGAAGTCTAGATATATAGGCAATAGGGAAAAAGCTATCCAATAAATGATAACGCACGAATGGTCCACCCAGGAGGCATCAGGGAATTCTGACAGCACAGCAGCACTACTCCCACCCAAAGCCAGGGAGGGGTTCTTTAGCGGGATTCTGGAGCCTTCTGTGAACTGGCAGGACCAAGGTCAGGCTACAGATCAAAAGGTTGGAGTTCTGAAGAGAATAAAAATAAGCTCTACTTAAAATGCCTTATCACCATGTCAACTCAGTAGCCTAATATGTCAGCCTTGACTCAGAGGTGTTTGGCAAAATAATAAGCCAAGTTCTTACATGATCTTGACACTTTGAAAAATTTAAAGTTTTAAAGAAGGATTATATAGAGAATTTTGTTCAGAACCAAATGATTTCATACGTATCTTAGGCCGAGGTAAAACAAAAATATGAAAAATGTAGTTTTTTCATGTATTTGGACCTCACAATCTCTGAGATACAATACTCACTTTGCAGAAGTTCACTCTTTGTTTTTTTTGTTTGTTTGTTTCTTTGGGAAAAAAATCAAAGCCCCCTAACGTACGAATTCCAGGAATCTGATTGATTGGCATTGTGCTTTCTGAAAATCCTCAAAGCACACATTTGAAAAACTTCAAATTCCTAGGTGGACTCTTAACTGAATTTATGTTGCCTGTGGTTATCTAGTTAGTTTTCTTTTCGGTGGATGCCTTCATTCTGTTAAGTTCAGACAGAAGTTGGGAATAGGATTGCTATAGTGAAATTCCCCAAGTGGTAGCAAAGAGAGAACAGTTCAAGAGAGTCTAGATTGTTAAAAGGTACAGAAAAATTAGGGGTGAGACCAAGTCAAGGTTTAGGATCTAACACAGATGTAGGAAGACTAACCAATCTCAGCAGTTCTGTATATCAGAGTCTAGCAAACAAATTAGTGCCGACAGCTCTCGCAGAAGACTGATCCCACCTTTCCTCCCCAATCAGACCTTCCCAGTGGTAAACAAACAAACAAACAAATTAAAAGCCCTCCCTGACAGCCGAGGATTGGCTGAGGATCAGAAAATCACTTTATCCTTGTCCAATGCCTTCATTTTATAAATAAGCAAACACCCAAGATTGCATGGACTTGCCATTTTGGCTAGAATTAAAGTAAACTCTCAACCAATAATACTTTATTGCTGCAAAAACTATTCCACATGAAATCCACCCTAACTCATGATAATATTCTAGTATATGTGTCTAGAAAAGATAAAAGTTATTAACACTAAAACCCAACATACCCTGGAAGCATAATAATGCTTCGAAACCTTGACAATTCTCCTATACAAGCGACTTAGGATTCACTATCTCCTTCCCCCAAACCACTATATCCATTATTACTCCCAACAACTTCTTTATTGCTTGTGCGGAAAAATATATAATTTTTAAGTAATTTAAGCATAATAAATTTACATATAAGTGTACAAGAAAATAAACACAAAATTCAATGTCTAAATTTTAAGCACAAACAATAGGAACTTAATATTTAAGAATGACCCAGTATACCCACACAAATATGATTTCATCAAGTTCCTTACTGAACACATTTTTTTTTTTTCAGTATGCGGGCCTCTCCCGTTGCGGAGCACAGGCTCCAGACGCGCAGGCTCAGCAGCCATGGCTCACAGGCCCAGCCGCTCCGCGGCATGTGGGATCTTCCCAGACTGGGGCACGAACCCGTGTCCCCTGTCTCGGCAGGCGGACTCTCAACCACTGCGCCACCAGGGAAGCCCCTGAACACATTTTTAAACTTTCATAGTACAGTTCCAGGTAGAAACTTGCTCAGAGTAAATATCTGAATGAATGACTCAAGCTATTAGATGTTCTTTCTAAATATCAAGTATCTTGTACTGGATGTATTAAGACTGAGATGGAAAGAAACACATTTGTACAATTGCCAAGCATGAAATCATGACTAAAACTTGTTATATAATTCAAGTAAGAAACTGATATAAGTATAGCATAGATAACCTTTCAAGTGCCTACTATCAAGTAGAATGGTGTTTATTTTCAAAACGGTATTTCTCTGTTCTTTAAACCATGACCAAGTTGTCTTAATCCTTTAAATAATCATTTAAATAATTCTTAATACTTTAAACTCTAAATCATTGAAAACAAAAGAGGGGAGTGCTAATCTTAGGAAAAGAAAAACCTCAGTCATCTCAGGACACCATCAGCTTTAAAAAAGACAGTACTTTTTTGGGAGTATGTTTGACATTTTCCACGTATTTCAAGAAGGTTCTATACTGATCTAAAATTGTAGCAGATGGAGAAGCAGCAGGTGTGAACTCAGCAAATATACAAGAGACAAGATTCCAAACTAGGCCAGCTACATAAGGCCTTTCACATTTGAGGTTAAGGAATGGATATACTTTAGAAAAGATATAAAATTGTGTGTGTGGATGTGTGTATGTGTAATGCATTAAAAATTATGAGAGTGTTTTTCTATATGACATGCCATGGATCTAGATCCTAGGACAGGGAACATAAGCAAGAAAAAACAAAGGTAAGAGTTAGACACAAAAGTATTAAGAAGAAACATATCTCTGTCTATTGTACAAACTAAATCAATACTTACTGTGCCTTTAAGCACAGGAATAGGCTTCTCTAAAGGCAAATTTTAATTTATTTCAACAACCTCATCCCCAAAACTTGTTCCACCAGTTATTTTGAAATTATTTTAAAATTAAAAAGATACTGACTATTTTAAAATCAGAATCCCTGTGTTTAAGTTACAGCTCAACCACATGCTAGCTATGTAATCCAAGGAAATAGGTTTGTATCTCTGAAAATTAGATGTAAATTAGAAATAATGGATTTACTATATTTGGTTATAAAAATTAAATGAACTCTACTATAATTAAATTACTCCTTATTACATATAGTATTTTTTCATTGCTTGTCTTCAATGTTACAAAAAAAGTAAACTTTTTAATAGTAAGGTGTAATAGAATCAAAATGACATAAATATTATCCAAATAAATATACACATTTGAGCTTAAATGTAGTAATTCCTTATTCTACTATGATGAATATTATAAAAAGAGAAGAAAAAAACCCAAACCCCCAAAACAAAAAAACAAACAAAACCTCGACCAGGGACAGGAGCTTCAACGTGGCGGTAGAGTAAGACACGGAGATCACCTTCCTCCCACAAATACATCAGAAATACACCTACATATGGAACAGCTCGTATAGAACACCTACTGAACACTGGCAGAAGACCTCAGACCTCCCAAAAGGCAAGAAACTCCCCATGTACCTGGGTAGGGCAAAGGAAAAAAAAAAACCAGACAAAAGAATAGGGACGGGACCTGCACCACTGGGAGGGAGCCGTAAAGGATGAAAGGTTCCCACACACACGAAGCCCCTTTGCGGGTGGAGACTGTGGGTGGTGGAAGGGGGAGCTTCAGAGCCACGGAGGAGAGCGCAGCCACAGGGGTGTGGAGGGCAAAGCAGAAAGATTCCCACAGAGGATTGGTGCCGACTGGCACTCACCAGCCCGACAGGCTCGTCTGCTCACCCGCCAGGATGGGCAGGGGCTGGGAGCGGAGGCTCAGGTTTCAGAGGTCAGATCCCAGGGAGAGGACTGGGATTGGCAGCATGAACACAGCCTGAAGGGGCTAGTGCGCCATAGCTGGCCGGGAGGGAGTCTAGGAAAATCCTGGAGCTGCTGAAGAGGCAAGAGACTTTTTCTTCCCTCTTTATTTCCCGGAGCCCGAGGAGAGGGGATTCAGAGTGCTGCTTAAAGGAGCTCCAGAGACGGGCGCAAGCCGCGGCTATCAGCGCGGATCCCAGAGACGGGCAGGAGACGCTAAGGCCGCTGCTGCCACCACCAAGAAGCCTGTGTGTGAGCACAGGTTACTCTCCACACCTCCCTTCCTGGGAACATGTGCAGCCCGCCACTGCCGGGGTCCCAGGATCCAGGGATAACTTCCCCGGGACAATGCACGGCGCACCTCAGGGTGTTTTGTTTTTGTTTAAAAAATTTTTTTCTTAATAATTATTTTTTATTTTATTAACTTTATTTTGCTTTGTTATTTTATTTTATTTTAACCTCTTTCTTTCTTTCTACTTTTTCTCCCTTTATTCTGAGCCATGTGGATGAAAGGCTCTTGGTGCTCCAGCCAGGAGTCAGTGCTGTGCCTCTGAGGTGGGAGAGCCAACTTCAGGACACTGGTCCACAAGAGACCTCCGAGCTCCATATAACATCAAATGGTGAAAATCTCCCAGAGATCTCCATCTCAACGCCAAGACCCAGCTTCATTCCATGACCAGCAACATTCAGTGCTCGACACCCCATGACAAAAAATTAGCAAGATAGGAACACAACCCCACCCATTAGCAGAGAGGCTGCCTAAAATCATAATAAGTCCACAGACACCCCAAAACACATCACCAGATGTGGACCTGCCCACCAGAAAGACAAGATCCATCCTTATCCACCAGAACACAGGCATTAGTATCCTCCACCAGGAAGCCTACACAACCCACTGAACCAACCTTAGCCACTGGGCACAGACACCAAAAACAACAGGAACTACGAACGTGTAGCCTGCAAAAAGGAGACCCCAAATACAGTAAGTTAAGCAAAATGAGAAGACAGAGAAACACACAGCAGATGAAGGAGCAAGGCAAAACCCACCAGACCTAACAAATGAAGAGGAAATAGGCAGTCTACCTGAAAAACAATTCAGAATGATAGTAAAGATGATCCAAAATCTTGGAAATAGAATGGAGAAAATACAAGAAACGTTTAACAAGGACCTACAGGAACTAAAGAGCAAACAAACAGTGAGGAACAACACAATAAATGAAATTCAAAATTCTCTAGAAGGGAAAAATAGGAGAATAACTGAGGCAGAAGAACGGATAAGCGATCTGGAAGATAAAATAGTGGAAATAACTACTGCAGAGTACAGTAAAGAAAAAAGAATGAAAAGAATTCAGGACAGTCTCAGAGACCTCTGGGACAACATTAAATGCACCAACATTCGAATTATAGGGGTCCCAGAAGAAGAAGAAAACATGACAGGGACTGAAAAATATTTGAAGAGATTATAGTTGAAAACTTCCCTAATATGGGAAAGGAAATAGTTAGTCAAGTCCAGGAGGCACAGAGAGTCCCAAACAGGATAAATCCAAGGAGAAACACACCAAGACTCATATTAATCAAACTATCAAAAATTAGTTACAAGGAAAAAATATTAAAAGCATCAAGGGAAAAAGAACAAGTAACACATAAGGGAATCTCCATAAGGTTAACAGCTGATCTTTCAGCAGAAACACTGCAAGCCAGAAAGGAGTAGCAGGACATATTTAAAGTGATGAAGGAGAAAGATTATTCTACCCAGCAAGGATCTCATTCAGATTTGACGGAGAAATTAAAACCTTTACAGACAAGCAAAAGCTGAGAGAGTTCAGCACCACCAAACCAGCTTTACAACAAATGCTAAAGGAACTTCTCTAGGCAGGAAACACAAGAGAAGGAAAAGACCTACAAGAACAAACCCGAAACAATTAAGTAAATGGTAATAGGAACATACATATCGATAATTACCTTAAATGTAAATGGATTAAACGCTCCCACCAAAAGACACAGACTGGCTGAATGGATACAAAAACAAGACCCATATATATGCTGTCTACAGGAGACCCACTTCAGACCTAGGGACACATACAGATGGAAAGTGAGGGGATGGAAAAACATATTCCATGCAAATGGAAATCAAAAGAAAGCTGGAGTAGCAATACTCATATCAGACAAAAGAGACTTTAAAACAAAGACTATTACAAGACACAAAGAAGGACACTACATAATGATCAAGGGATCAATCCAAGAAGAAGATGTAACAATTGTAAATATTTATGCACCCAACATAGGAGTACCTCAATACGTAAGGCAAATACTAGTAGTCATAAAGGGGAAATTGACAGTAACACAATCATAGTAGGGGACTTTAACACCCCACTTTCACCGTGGACAGATCACCCTGAATGAAAATAAATAAGGAAACACAAGCTTTAAATGATACATTAAACAAGATGAACTTAATTGATATTTATAGGACATTCCATCCACAAACAACAGAATACACATTCTTCTCAAGTGCTCATGGAACATTCTCCAGGATAGATCATACCTTGGGTCACAAATCAAGCCTTGGTAAATTTAATAAAATTGAAATAGTATCAAATATCTTTTCTGACCACAATGCTATGAGACTGGGTATCAATTACAGGAAAAAATCTGTAAGACATAAAAACACATGGAGGTTAAACAACACACTACTTAATAACCAAGAGATCACTGAAGAAATCAAAGAGAAAATCAAAAAATACCTAGGAACAAATGACAATGAAAACACAATGACCCAAAACCTATGGGATGCAGCAAAAGCAGTTCTAAGAGGGAAGTTTATAGCAATACAATCGTACTTTAAGAAACAAGAAAAATCTCAAATAAACAACCTAACGTTACACCTAAAGCAAACAGGGAAGGAAGAACAAAAAAACCCAAAGTTAGCAGAAGAAAAGAAATCATAAAGATCAGATCAGAAATAGATGAAAAAGAAATGAAGGAAACGAAAGCAAAGATCAAGAAAACTAAAATCTGGTTCTTTGAGAAGATAAACAAAATTGATAAACGATTAGCCAGAGTATCAAGAAAAAAAGGGAGAAGACTCAATAGAATTAGAAATGAAAAAGGAGAAGTAACAACTGACACTGCAGAAATACAAAGGATCATGAGACATTACTACAAGCAACTCTATGCCAATAAAATGGACAGCATGGAAGAAATCGACACATTCTTAGAAATGCACAACCTGCCAAAACTGAACCAGGAAGAAATAGAAAATATGAACAGACCAATCACAAGCACTGAAATTGAAACTGTGATTAAAAATCTTCCAACAAACAAAAGCCCAGGACCAGATGGCTTCACAGGAAAATTCTATCAAACATTTAGAGAAGAGCTTACACCTATCCTTCTCAAACTCTTCCAAAATACAGCAGAGGGAGGAACACTCCCAATCTCATTCTACGAGGCCACCATCACTCTGATACCAAAATAAGAAAAAGATGTCACAAAGAAAGAAAACTACAGTCCAATATCACTGATGAACATAGATACAAAAATCCTCAACAAAATACTAGCAAGCAGAATCCAACAGCACATTAAAAGGATCATACACCATGATCAAGTGGGGTTTATCCCAGGAATGCAAGGATTCTTCAATGTATGCAAATCAATCAACATGATACACCATATTAACAAATTGAAGGATAAAAACCATATGATCATCTCAATAGATGCAGAGAAAACTTTTGACAAAATTCAGCATCTACTTATGATCTAAACCTTCCAGAAAGTAGGCATAGAGGGAACTTTCCTCAACATAATAAAGGCCATATATGACAAATCCACAGCCAACATCGTCCTCAATGTTGAAAACAGAAAGCATTACCACTAAGATCAGGAATAAGACAAGGTTGCCCACTCTCACCACTATTGCTCAACATAGTTTTGGAATTTTTACACACAGCAATCAGAGAAGAAAAAGAAATAAAATGAATCCAAATCAGAAAAGAAGTAAAGCTGTCAGTGTTTGCAGATGACATGATACTATACATAGAGAATCCTAAAGATGCTACCAGAAAACTACTACAGGTATTCAATGAATTTGGTAAAGTAGTAGGATACAAAATTAATTCACAGAAATATCTTGCATTCCTATAAACTAATGATGAAAAATCTGAAAGTGAAATTAAGAAAACACTCCCACTTACCATTGCAACAAAAAGAATAAAATATCTAGGAATAAACCTACCTAAGGAGACAAAAGACCTGTATGCAGAAAACTATAAGACACTGATGAAAGAAATTAAAGGTGATACAAATAGATGGAGAGATAAACCATGTTCTTGGATTGGAAGAATCAACATTGTGAAAATGACTCTACTTGCCAAAGCAATCTACAGATTTAAGGCAATCCCTATCAAACTACCACTGGCATTTTTCACAGAACTAGAACAAAAAAATTCACAATTTGTATGGAAACACAAAAGACCCCGAATAGCCAAAGCAATCTTGAGAAAGAAAAACATAGCTGAGGGAATCAGGCTCCCTGACTTCAGACTATACTACAAAGCTACAGTAATCAAGACAGTATGGTACTGGCACAAAAACAGAAATATAGATCCATGGAACAGGATAGAAAGCCCAGAGATAAACCCATGCACATATGGTCACCTTATCTTTGATAGAGGAGGCAAGAATATACAGTGGAGAAAAGACAGCCTCTTCAGTAAGTGGTGCTGGGAAAACTGGACAGGTACTATAAAAGTATGAAATTAGAACACTCCTTAACACCATACACAAAAATAAACTCAAAATCGATTAAAGACCTAAATGTAGGGCCAGACACTATCAAACACTTAGAGGAAAACATTGGCAGAACACTGTATGACATAAATCATAGCAAGATCCTTTTTGACCCACCTCCTAGAGAACTGGAAATAAAAACAAAAATAAACAAATGGGACCTAATGAAACTTAAAAGCTTTTGCATAGCAAAGGAAACCATAAACAAGACCAAAAGGCAACCCTCAGAATAGGAGAAAATATTTGCAAATGAATAAACTGACAAAGGATTAATCTCCAAAATTTACAAGCAGCTCATGCAGCTCAATAAGAAAAAAAACAAACAATCCAATCTAAAAATGGGCCGAAGACCTAAATAGACAATTCTCCAAAGAAGATACACAGATTTCCAGCAAACACATGAAAGAATGCTCAACATCATTAATCATTAGAGAAATGCAAATCAAAACTACAATGAGATATCATCTCAAACTGGTCAGAATGGCCATCATCACAAAATCTAGAAACAATAAATGCTGGAGAGGATGTGGAGAAAATGGAACACTCTTGCACTGTTGGTGGGAATGTAAATTGATACAGCCACTATGGAAAACAGTATGGAGGTTCCTTGAAAAACTACAAATAGAACTACCATACGACCCAGCAATCCCACTACTGGGCATATACCCTGAGAAAACCATAATTCTAAGAGTCATGTACCAAAATGTTCATTGCAGCTCTATTTACAATAGCCAGGACACGGAAGCAACCTAAGTGTCCATCAACAGATGAATGGATAAAGAAGATGTGGCACATATATACAATGGAATATCACTCAGCCATAAGAAGAAACAATATTGAGTTATTTGTAGTGAGGTGGATGGACCTAGAGTCTGTCATACAGAGTGAAGTAAGTCAGAAAGAGAAAAACAAATACCTTATGCTAACACATATATATGGAATCTAAGAAAAAAAAAGTCATGAAGAATCTCGGGGTAAGATGGGAATAAAGACACAGACCTACAAGAGAATGGACTTGAGGATATAGGGAGGGGGAAGGGTAAGCTGTGACAAAGTGAGAGAGTGGCATGGACATATATACACTACCAAATATAAAATAGATAGCTAGTGGGAAGTAGCCACATAGCACAGGGAGATCAGCTAGGTGGTTTCTGACCCCCTAGAGGGTGGGATAGGGAGGGTGGGAGGGAGGGAGATGAAAGAGGGAAGAAATATGGGAACATATGTATATGTATAACTGATTCACTTTGTTATAAAGCAGAAACTAACACACCATTGTAAAGCAATTATACTCCAATAAATATGTTAAAAATATATATATATTGAATATATATACATATTCAAGTATATATATACTTGAATAACCAAAAAGCTCAATAGGCTTTAATGTTTCTTTTTTCCTATTTGTTCTTTGCATGTGAAATGTAATTATTCAACTCTATTAAATTTTATAGAAAGTTGAAAATGTAGTGGTATGATAAAAGAATAACCTAACTTTTCTCAATAATATATGTATCAAAAATACATGGGGTGTTTCCTTTTAGAAATAAGCTAGGGTTTTCTTTCATACATTACAAGATATTAGAGGCTCTGACTGCTTTTAAAGAACTTTACTGTTACTGACTGCTGTTGGAATTAGTAAAGAAGTTTTTTATTTGCTTTCTAGTAAAATTAATAGTCATATGTCAGCCTTATTTGCCTTTATATTCAGAACTTACCAAGAAATTCAGTGACGATACAAGTGACACATAAATAAGCAAAGAACAAAAGAAAACAATGAGTTCTTCAAATAATTACAAAATTTGTACTTGGTTTTTTATTTATTTATTTATTTTTTTTGCTGTACGCGGGCCTCTCACTGCCGCGGCCTCTCTCATTGTGGAGCACAGGCTCTGGACGCGCGGGCTCAGCGGCCACGGCTCACGGGCCCAGCCGCTCCGCGGCACGTGGGATCCTCCCGGACTGGGGCACAAACCTGTGTCCCCTGCAACGGCAGATGGACTCCCAACCACTGCGCCACCAGGGAAGCCCTGTACTTGGCTTTTCACAGCACAAATCATAGTTACTCTTCTGCCCATTCTATGCTGGCATAAAATGCACTGACCGGTGGAAGCCACAGCTGATTTTTTATGATTACTATAAGTGAGGAAACAGCTGACTTCAGTGGCTGTTGTGAAACACCTCTGTGGTCAAAAATAGCTCAATTTGTTTTCCCTCCTCTGATAATGACCAAACACTTAACTCCTTTAATGAATTCCTTTTGTTGGATCATGGGAGTGGAGAGTGGGAAACGAAATTGCAAGATGAAGAGACAGGCTCTCATTGTCTGAGCAGCTGACTGCTGAGCTGAAGCAACAACAGAAATGCCAAAAAACCCCCGCAACAACAACAGATTCCTTTGTACATTCAGTGGTGTGTTAGATTCAGGGCCAGATACGAGCAGTGCACAGATGACAGGAACCAAGCGTGGATGTTGGTGAGGAGATGAAAGCCTTGCTGTTTTGCACACTGGCAAATGACATCCGTGCAAACACCAGGGATTTTCCACTAGCCTCCATCTTTCTTGTCGTTTCTTTCTTTGGAAGAAAGAAATCAATTAAACTTGGTGACCTTGCCCTTCAACCTCAAGGACAAAAGCTAGGTAGAATGGCATCCCTGCTGTGAGAGCATGCCTTTCTGCCTTGAAAGAAATTACAGTGGGACGGAGAGGCAGATGTTTCTGTGAGTACAGACAAAGGAGGCTATGAAGACTGATTCCATTATGTTCCACAGGTTAAGGCAACATTACCATAATTTTGCTGGTATCCATTGTGAGTCATAATTCAATTTTAAAATTTTAACAGGAAATGTGTGTGTGTGTGTGTGTGTGTGTGTGTGTGTGTGTGTGTGTGTAAAGGTGATGACTTCTCCATGTAAGTAATATGGTTGATGAAACTAATATTGACACAGTTGATTCTAATTTTAACCTAGAAGTATAACTGAAGCTTATTTCATTACATGCAGAGAGGCTCTGTCAAGAATCCTAATGTCTACTTTTGATAAGCTTGAGCAAAAGCTATGGCCTGGAGCCATCTTGATCAGACCCTAACCCATCACATTGGCCTGACCAGGCAGATTTTCGATCAATGATAACCACTAGCTTAGCTGCAATCTATTTCCAATAGACAGAATCCAATTCCAGCATATAAGCTATTAAAATTAGCCTACTTCTATGTGCACTACATTAAAAGGGAATAAATTATGGGAATTAGTGAAAATCATCACACAGACCCTAAAAGAAATCTAATATTTACACACGTAATAAATAATTATGTTGTGCCCAACACTGAAGTAGGGGCTTACAACTCAGTTTGAATTTTGCTTAGTGGAAAAGAAAGGTATCGAACAAGAAAACAGAATGAAGTTTGATGCAATTGGTCATTATTAGACTTTCTCCAGATGAAACGGATGAAACACCAGAAAAGGGAACTGCACTGGCTGGTTCAACAAGGTTCAGTAGAAGCGCTAATTATGAGGACAATGGAATCAGATGGCTCTTTGCTGAGTGTAGCCGATACATGGAGAAGGACACTGAAAGACTGAGGGTGATTTCACAAATCAAAAGCAAAATGTGACAGTCAGAGTTCCTCTTAGGCCACATATAAAGTAACTCTTACTTTCTACAACCTAGGACAGATAAAGCAGAGGATCTGGGCTAGTAGCTCGTCTCTAAAGAAGGCTGAAGTCTCAACTACATCAAGTCAAGACTCCAGCGGGAGAGCAGTAAGACTCTGAGACATGGGGTGGGGTCATGTGGGTAGATATTATTGAAGCTTCGGATCCCTCTGAACCCTCTGGATCTACAGGAAGTTTCCACACCTCCCTGTTAGAGGAGGACTCAAAAGTTCCCAGTTATCTCTTGCTTGAAGGCAATGCAGCAGCCTCTAGATTGTACCCCTACCCCACGGTAAGAATCTAGCGCCACATCCTTTCCTAGACACCAGACCAAGTAGTAGCATCAAGCTGCATCAGAGTATGGCCAGTGTAGTGCTGGGACTGGAAGAGAGGAAATGGACCACATCTTGAAAAACTGCATGATTTAGCCTACACGTACCAGCAGGAACCTGGAAATGATATAAAGAACTGGATCCTGAGAGTGCTAGACTGTGAAGCTGGGGGGCCAGGATGGATGGTCTAGAAGGATGGCTAATGGAGAGTCTATATCGACAAGAGTATATTCTCCCATAACACAAAATCTAATAATCTGGAAAGGACCCTAGAAGATGGTGCTAATATGCTAATTCTTTTTTTTTTTAAATAAATAAATTTATTTATTTATTTATATTTACTTTTGGCTGCGTTGGGTCTTCGTTTCTGTGCGAGGGCTTTCTCCAGTTGCGGCGAGCAGGGGCCACTCTTCATCACGGTGTGCGGGCCTCTCACTGTCGCGGCCTCTCCCATTGTGGAGCACAGGCTCCGGACGCTCAGGCTCAGTAGTTGTGGCTCACGGGCTTAGCCGCTCCACGGCATGTGGGATCTTCCCGGACCGGGGCTCGAACGTGCGTCCCCTGCACTGGCAGGCACACTCCCAACCACTGCGCCACCAGGGAAGCCCCATATGCTAATTCTTAATACGCTAATTAGATGGTTCTAATTCTAATTTGGATGACACTGAGAAGTTTGGAGAGAACACTGGCCCACAGTAAGTGAAATAGAAATGGAATAACTGCAGATAGTGGAAGTAGGCATCTAGATGGATATGGACGTAAAGTTAGAAACTCTACCAGCTGAGCATGTTCTGTGGGTGGAGTTGGAGGATACTTCTACAAAAGTGATAAATTATGCTCCAGTGAGAGGGGCCACCAGCATCATTAAGACACTCAGTGATGACTTTTCCTCTGTAAGTAAGGGAAAACAGGAGATTCTATTATAAGTGGTTTCAATAATAGAATTAGGAATGATAGAATTCCAAAATAATAGAGGCTAGGTAAATGGCACTTGCTGTCAGGAGTTACAATGGACTCAAAGCCAGGCTGTTACAATGAACTCAGTGAGCTGCAAGGCTGGAGTGGCAGACAGGGACCTGAACCACAGGGCACCACGGAAATGGTTAAAAAAAACATAGCTTCCCTGAAAGCAACCTAGGAGGGTAACCAAAAGGGTATTACTCAATCCATATCATCATAAGAATTTAAGAAAGAAAGCTGAGGGCACCTGGCAATAAAATATTTCAAATTCTTTCCCAGTTTCTAGACCTGAGCCATTTTGCAGATCTGAAACATATTGACTGAAGCCCTCAGGAGGAAGGACCCTGCAAAACCATGCAAGTGGGCAGCATGTAGACAAATGATACCCACACTCCTTCCTTAAAGAGACTTCCAGCCATTTACTCAAGTAACCATATACTAAGAGGAAGGGAGTATGGAAATATTGCCAAGATTAGACACCGGGTCTGAGTTAACTTGATGCTCGGGAATGTGAAACATAATAAATACAATATTGTCCCAGTTTGGCTCACAGGGAGTTTCCCTGGGTCCCCAGAATCACCCAATGGTCACTTCTCTGGGTCCTGGCCCTGAATAATATCATAGGTATGGATACACTTGGTTGTTCTTAGACTGCCACAGAAGTTCTGTGGATAAAAAATGTCACCTGCCACATCAGTAAACAAAGGATGTTGTGGCCATCAAGCTAGCAGACACTACAGCCACCCCCAGCTATGCACCCTGAGGGGATCCAAGAAGAGAAAAGCAGGATACTGGCCCTAGGTAGCTGAGGTGCACATCAAAGGAATGATTTCAATGAACCCAGACTCCTGCATCTTCCCATACTCAGAAAAGCACTAGCTAAATTCATTAACTTGAGATGTCTGGTTTTCTTTAATTAACGTTAATCTTTTGATATTCTGACTCCCTGGTTTATGTTGCAAAAGCTCCTATGTATCCTGGCTTCTCTTTTACCTCTTTGGAGCAGTCCCTCAGAGCTATCTGAGAGGCCATCTTCTGGGCTTCAGTCCTTGGAAAATCCACCAAATAAAACATAATTCTCTTGGGGCTTCCCTGGTGGCGCAGTGGTTAAGAGCCCGCCTGCCAATGCAGGGGACACGGGTTCGTGCCCCGGTCCGGGAGGATCCCATGTGCCGCGGAGCTGCTGGGCCCGTGAGCCATGGCCGCTGAGCCTGTGCATCCGGAGCCTGTGCTCCGCAACGGGAGAGGCCACAACAGTGAGGGGCCCGCGTAACGCAAAAAACAAAAAAACAAAACATAATTCTCAACTTTTAGGTTGTGTGTGTGTGTGTGTGTGTGTGTGTGTGTGTGTTTCAGTTGACAGTTCCTTCTCCTGATTAGTAGATTATATTGTAGTGGGAAAGGCCACATGGAAACACCTGACACTGTCACCATCCCGACCCATTCCCAGTGGCCAAGTGAGTAAATCAAAAACAGTATTGCATCTTGGAGGGAATGGCAGATATTAAAGTCTCAGAAAATGCAGGGGTGAGAGTCCCCACTATTATCCCCAATTAATTCACTAATCAAGCAGATAAATTCTGTTTGCTGTGCAGAATGTGGATATTTAACATGGGCTCAGATACACGGTGTGTGGCCATTGATCTAACAAATTGTTTTCATTCCTATTTCTATTAAGAAGGAAGGTAGAAAAAAAAGTTGCCGTCATTTGGAACGGACAGCAGTATACTTTCATGGTCTTGCTTCAGGGCTACATTAACTCTCCTGCCATCTATCATAATATATTTAGAAGAGGTCTGGACCACCTGAACACTTAACAGAGTACCCCATTAGTCAGCTCTATGGGTAACATCACGTTAACAGACCAAATGAGCAAGAGGTTGCAAATATGTTAGAGGTTTTGATTAAATGCAGATGAACCACAGAGGACAGGAAGTAAAACCGACGAAGGATCAGGGCCCACTATATTGGTAAAGTTTCGAGGGGCCCAATGGCCCGAGCTACGCTGGGACGTCCCCTGCAAAACTACTGCATCTCACACCTAAGAGGACTTAGGAGTGTAGAAAGCTAAGAAGAAAGCATCTTTGGGTCTGTGGCAGAATATTCCATTGGTAACAACAGCGCTCTGACCTGTAGCAGATGTCATGAAAGACTGCCAGATGTGAGAGGGGTCCAGGGTAGGAAAATGTGGCTCTGAAAGCAGTTCTACCACTTGGGCCAGAGTCTTGTGAAACTACTATTGTTCTCACATTTCTGGATGTCCTGGCTTTCTGAATAAAGAGTGATTGAAGAGCAGTCTTAAATACAGATCTCCCCTGAGGCCATTTGTTTATATGCCAAAGTGGTGGATAAAAGCCAGAGACTTGGGGGCACCTTCAAGATGGCAGAGGAGTAAGACATGGAGATCACCTTCCTCCCCACAAATACATCAAAAATACATCTACATGTGGAACAACTCCTACAGAACACGTACTGAACGCTGGCAGAAGACCTCAGACCTCCCAAAAGGCAAGAAACTCCCCACGTACCTGGGTAGGGCAAAAGAAAAAACAGAGACAAAAGAATAGGGACGGGACCTGCACCTCTGGGAGGGAGCCGTGAGGGAGGAAAGGTTCCCACACACTAGGAGCCCCTTCACTGGGGGAGACGGGGGGTGTATGGGGGCGGAAGCTTTGAAGCCATGGAGGAGAGCACAGCAACAGGGGTGCGGAGGGCAGAGCGGAGAGATTCCTGCACGGGATCGGTGCCGCTCAGCGCTCACCGGCCCGAGAGGCTTGTCTGCTCACCCGCCGGGGTGGGCAGGACTGGGAGCTGAGGCTCGGGCTTCGGTCGGATCCCAGGGAGAGGACTGGGGTTGGCGGTGTGAACACAGCCTGAAGGGGTTAGTGTGCCACGGCTGGCCGGGAGGGAGTCTGGGAAAAAGTCTGGAACGTTCTAAGCATCAAGAGCCCATTGTTGCGGGGTGTGCGAGGAGAGGGGACTCAGAGCACCGCCTAAACAAGCTCCAGAGACAGGCGTGAGCTGTGGCTTTCAGCACGGACACCAGAGATGGGCATGAAACGCTAAGGCTGCTACTGCAGCCATCACTAAGCCTGCATTCAAGAACAGGTCACTCTCCACACTGCCCCTCCCAGGAGCCTGTGCAGCCCGCCACTGCCAGTGTCCCAGGATCCAGGGACAAATGCCCCAGGAGAACGCATGGCACACCTCAGGTTAGTGCGATGTCACACTGGCCTCTGCCGCCGCAGGCTCGCCCCACATCCTATACCCCTCCCTCCCCCCCTGGCCTGAGTGAGCCTGAGCCACCTAATCAGCGGCTGCTTTAACCTCGTCTTGTCTGGGGGAAGAACAGATGCCAGAGGGTGACCTACACGCAGAGGCGGGGCCAAAACCAAAGCTGAACCCCGGCAGCTGTACGAACAAAGAAGAGGAAGGGAACTCTCTCCCAGCGGCCTCAGGAGCAGCGGATTAAAGCTCCACCATCAACTTGACATAACCTGCATCTGTGGAATACCCGAATAGACAACAAATCATCCCAAAATTGAGGCAGTGGACTTTGGGAGCAACTGTAGACATCGGGTTTGCTTTTGGGTTTTAAGTTTATCTTAGGTTAATATTTAGAGTTTATTATCATTGGTAGATTTGTTTATTGATTTGATTGCTCTCTTTCTTTTTTTGTTATATATATATATATATATATATATATATATATAGTTTTTATTTTTTCCCTTTTCACTTTTGGTGAGTGTGTATGGGTATGCTTCTTTGTGTGATTTTTTCTGTATAGCTTTGTTTTTACCATTTGTCCAAGGATTCTGTCTGTTTGGGGTTTTTTTTTTCTTTTTTTTAGTATAGTTCTCAGTGCTTGTTATCATTGGTGGATTTGTTTATTGGTTTGATTGCTCTCTTCTTTCTTCCCTTTTTCTTTATTTTTTATAATATATTTTAAATTTTTTTCTTTTAATGACTTTATTTTATTTTTATATCTTTCTTTTTATTTTTCTCTCTTCTGAGCCATGTGGCTGATGGGGCTTTGGTGCTCCAGCCAGGTGTCAGGCCTGAGCCTCTTAGGTGGGAGAGCTGAGTTCAGGAAATTGGTCCACCAGAGACCTCCCGGTCCTATGTAATATCAAATGGCGAAAGCTGTCCCAGAGATCTCCACTTCAACACTAAGACCCAGCTCCACTCAATGAACAGAAAGCTACAGTGCTGGACATCCTATGCCAAACAACTAGCAAGCCAGGAACACAACCCCACCATTAGCAGAGAGGCTACCTAAAATGAACATAAGTTCACAGAAACCCCAAAACACACCACCAGACGTGGTCCTGCCCACCAGAACGACAAGATCCAGCCTCATCCACCAGAACATAGGCACCAGGAAGTCTACACAACCCACTGAACCAACCTTACCCACTGGTGGCAGACACTAAAAACAACAGGAACTATGAACATGCAGCCTGCAAAAAGGAGACCTCAAATACGGTAAGATAAGTAAAATGAGAAGACAGAGAAATACACAGCAGATGAAGGAGCAAGGTAAAAACCCAAAAGACCAAACAAATGAAAAGGAAATAGGCAGTCTATGTGAAGAAGAATTCAGAGTAATGATAGTAAAGATATCCAAAATCTTGCAAATAGAATGGAGAAAATACAAGAAACATTTAACAAGGACCTAGAAGAAGTAAAGAGCAAACAAACGATGACGAAAAACACAATAAGTGAAATTTAAAATTCTCCATAAGGAATCAATAGCAGAATAACTCAGGCAGAAGAATGGATAAGTGACCAGGAAGATAAAACAGTGAAAATAACTACTGCAGAGCAGAATAAAGAAAAAAGAATGAAAAGAATTGAGGACAGTCTCAGACATCTGGGACAACATTAAACACCAACATTTGAATTTTAGGGGTCCCAGAAGAAGAAGAGAAAAAGAAAGGGTCTGAAAAAATATTTCAAGAGACTATACTTGAAAACTTCCCTAATATGGGAAAAGAAATAGTCAATAAGTCCAGGAAGTGCAGAGAATCCCATACAGAATAAATACAAGGAGAAACACATCAAGACACATATTAAGCAATCAAAAATTAAATACAAAGAAAAAATATTAAAATCAGCAAGGTAAAAGAAACAAATAACATAGAAGGGAATCGTCATAAAGTTAACCGCTGATTTCTCAGCAGAAACTCTGCAAGCCAGAAGGGTGTGGCAGGAGGTATTTTAAATGATGAAAGGGAAAAACTTACAATCAAGATTACTCTATCCAGCAAGGATCTCATTAAGATTCAATGGAGAAATTAAAACCTTTACAGACAAGCAAAAGCTAAGAGAATTCAGCACCACCAAACCAGCTTTACAACAAATGCTAAAGGAACTTCTCTAGGCAGGAAACATAAGAGAAGGAAAAGACCTACAATAACACCCCCAAAACAATTAAGAAAATGGTAATAGGTATATACATATCAATAATTACCCTAAATGTGATTAAATGCTCCAACACAAAGGTACAGACTGGCTGATTGGATACAAAAACAAGACCCATATATATGCTGTCTACAAGAGAACCACTTCAGACCTAGGGACACGTACAGACTGAAAGTGAGGGGATGAAAAAGATAGTCCATGCAAATGCAAATCACAAGAAAGCTGGAGTAGTGATTCTCATATCACACAAAATACACTTTAAAATAAAGAATATTATGAGAGTCAAAGAAGGACATTACATAATGATCAAGGGATCAATCCAAGAAGAAGATGTAACATTGTAAATATTTATGCACCCAACATAGGAGTACCTCAATACATAAGGCAAATGGCAACAGCCATAAAAGGGGAAATCGACAGTAACACAATCATAGTAGGGCACCTTAACACTGCACTTTCACCAATTGACAGATCATCCAAAATGAAAATAAAAGCTTTAAGTGATACATTAAACAAGATGGACTTAATTGATATTTATAGGACATTCCATACAAAAACAACAGAATACACTTTCTTCTCAAGTGCTCATGGAACATTCTCCAGGACAGATCATATCTTGGGTCACAAATCAACCCTTGGTAAATTTAAGAAAATTGAGATCATATCAAATATCTTTTCTGACCACAAAGATATAAGACTAGATATCAATTACAGGAAAACAAACTGTAAAAAATTACAAACAAATGGAGGCTAAACAATACACTAGTAAATAACCAAGAGATCACCAAAGAAATCAAAAAGGAAATCAAAAAATACCTAGAGGGCTTCCCTGGTGGCGTAGTGGTTGAGAGTCCGCCTGCCGATGCAGGGGGCACAGGTTTGTGCCCCAGTCTGGGAATATCCCACATGCCGCAGAGTGGCTAGGCCTGTGAGCCACAGCCGCTGAATCTGTGCGTCCAGAGCCAGTGCTCCACAGCGGGAGAGCCCACAACAGTGAAAGGCCTGCATACTGCAAAAAAACCCAAAACCAAAACAAAAACCTAGAAACAAATGATAAAGTAAACATGATGACCCAAAACCTATGGGATGCAGCAAAAGCAGTTCTAAGAGGGAAGTTTATAGCAATACAATCCTACCTCAAGACACAAGAAACATTTCAAATAAACAACATAACCTTACACCTAAGGCAACTAGAAAAAGAAGACCAAAAAAACCCCAAAGTTAGCAGAAGGAAAGAAATCATAAAGATCAGATCAGAAATAAATGAAAAAGGAATGAAGAAACAATAGCAAAGATCAATAAAACTAAAAGCTGGTTGTTTGAGAAGATAAACAAAATTGATAAACCATTAGGCAGACTTATCAAGAACAAAAGTGGGAAAACTGAACTCCACAGAATTAGAAATGAAAAAGGAGAAGTAACAACTGACACTGCAGAAATACAAAGGATCATGAGAGATTACAAGCCACTATATGCCAATAAAATGGACAACCTGGAAGAAACGGACAGATTCTTAGAAAAGCACAACCTTCTGAGATGGAACCAGGAAGAAATAGAAAATATAAACAGACCAATCACAAGCACTGAAATTGAAACTGTGATTAAAAATCTTCAAACAAAAACTCAGGACCAGATGGCTTCACAGGAGAATTCTATCAAACATTTAGAAAAAGCTAACACCTATCCTTCTCAAACTCTTCCAAAATATAGCAGAGGGAAGAACACTTCCAAACCCATTCTTTAAGGCCACCATCACCCTGATACCCAAGCCAGACAAAGATGTCACAAAAAAAGAAAACTACAGGCCAATATCGCTGATGAACACAGATGCAAAAATCCTCAACAAGATAGTAGCAAACTAAATCCTGCAGCACATTAAAAGGATCATACACCATGATTAAGTGGGGTTTATCCCAAGTATGCAAGGAGTCTTCAGTATACGCAAATCAATCAATGTGATACACCATATTAACAAACGGAAGGATAAAAAACATATGATCATCTCAATAGATGCAGAAAAAGCTTTCAAAAAACTTCAGCACACATTTATGATAAAAACCCTCCAGAAAGTGGGCATAGAGGGAACTTAACATAATAACGGCCATATATGACAAATCCACAGCCAACATCATCCTCAATGGTGAAAAACTGAAAGCATTTCCACTAAAATCAGGAACAAGACAAGATTGCCCACTCTCACCACTATTATTCAACATAGTTTTGAAAGTTTTAGCCACAGCAATCAGAGAAGAAAAAGAAATTAAAGGAATCCAAATCAGCAAAGAGGTAAAACTGTCACTTCTTGCAGATTACATGATACTATACATAGAGAATCCTAAAGATGCTACCAGAAAATGTTTAGAGCTAATCAATAAATTTGGTAAAGTAGCAGGATACAAAACTAATGAACAGAAATCTCATGCATTCCTATACACTAATGATGAAAAATCGGAAAGAGAATTAGGAAACATGCCCATTTACCACTGCAACAAAAAGAACAAAATACCTAGGAATAAAACTATCTAAGGAGACAAAAGACCTGTACGCAGAAAACTATAAGACACTGATGAAAGATATTAAAGATGATATGAACAGACGGAGAGATATACCATGTTCTTTGATTGGAAGAATCAACATTGTGAAAATGACTATATTACCCAAAGCAATATACAGATTCAATGCAATCCCTATCAAACTATCAATGGCATTTTTCTCAGAAGAAGAACAAAAATTTTCACAGTTTGTATGGAAACACAAAAGACCCCGAATAGCCAAAGCAATCTTGAGAAAGAAAAATGGAGCTGGAGGAATCAGTCTCCCAGGCCTGCGACTGTACTGTACTATAAAGCTACAGTAATCAAGACAGTATGGTACTGGCACAAAAACAGAAATACAGATCAATGGAACAGGATAGAAAGCTCAGAGATAAATCCAAGCACATATGGTCACCTTATCTTTGATAAAGGAGGCAAGAATATACAATGGAGAAAAGACAGCCTCTTCAATAAGCGCTGCTGGGAAAACTGGACAGCTATAGGTAAAATAATGAAATTAGGACACTTCCTAACACCATACACAAAAATCAACTAAAAATGGATTAAAGACTTAAATGTAAGGCCAGACACTATAAATCTCTTAGAGGAAAACATAGGCAGAACTCTTTATGACATAAATCACAGCAAGATCCTTTTTGACCCATCTCCTAGAGAAATGGAAATAAAAACAAAGACAAACAAATGGGACCTAATGAAACTTAAAAGCTTTTGCACAGCAAAGGAAACCATGTACAAGACAAAAAGACAAACCTCAGAATGGGAGAAAATATTTGCAAATGAAGCAACAGACAAAGGATTAATCTTGAACATAAACAAGCAGCTCATGCAGGTCAATTTCAAAAAAAAAAAAAAAAAAACCAAACAACCCAATCCAAACATGGGCAGAAGAGTAAATAGACATTTCTTCAAAGATATACAGATTGTCAACAAACACATGAAAGGATGCTCAACATCACTAATCATTAGAGAAGTGCAAATCAAAACTGCAATGAGGTATCACCTTACACCAGTCAGAATGGTCATATCAAAAAATCTGCAAACGATAAATGCTGGAGAGGGTGTGGAGAAAAGGGTGCCCTCTTGTACTGTTAGTGGGAATATAAATTGATACAGCCACTATGGAGAACAGTATGGAGGTTCCTTAAAAAACTAAAAATAGAACTACCATATGACCCAATAATCCCACTACTTAGCATATACCCTGAGAAAACCATAATTCAAAAAGAGTCATGCACCACAATGTTCATGGCAGCTCTATTTACAATAGCCAGGACACGGAAGCAACCTAAGTGTCCATGGACAGATGAATGGATAAAGAAGATGTGGCACATATACTGAATGGAATATTACTCAGCCATAAAAAGAAACGAAACAGTTATTTGTAGTGAGGTGGATGGACCTAGAGTCTGTCATACAGAGTGAAGTAAGTCAGAAAGAGAAAAACAAATACTGTATGCTAATGCATATATATGGAATGTAAAAAGAGAAAATGGTTCTGAAGAACCTAGGGGCAGGACAGGAATAAAGACACAGATGTAGAGAATGGACTTGAGGACACGGGGATGGGGAAGGGTAAGCTAGGATGAAGTGAGTGAGTGGCGTGGACATACATACACTACCAAATGTAAAATAGATAGCCAGTGAGAAGCAGCCACATAGCACAAGGAGATCAGCTCGGTGCTTTGTGACCACCTAGAGGGGTGGGATATGGAGGTTGGGAGGGAGACGCAAGAGGGAGGGGATATGGGGATATATGTATATGTATAGCTGATTCACTTTGTTATACAGCAGAAACTAACACACTATTGTAAAGTGATTATACTCCAATAATGATGATTAAAAAAAAAAAAAAAAAAGCTAGAGACTTTTTCTTCTCCTCCCTGGAGAAAATGTGTTTATATTCCAGAGCAAAAGTCTCCTTCTGGAGAGGAGGAAGGCAGATGAGTCAGCTGCCCTGTAAGTTCTAGTTGTCCTAATTTCAGGGTTCATTTTATAGTGCAACCTCTGCAGAAGTGATCCTTGGCCCTCACTGTGTTGCCGCAGGGGGAGTTAGGGCATAGCTAAGATGCTCTGTGGGTTAACTGTTCTCTCATCCAGAAGTCTGCAGTTTCTCTTAGGAGGGAGAGAGATGGTAGATGGATAGATAGATAGACAGAAAGAAGAAAGGCCAGCTAACTTATAAGTAGAATAACATCTCAGATCCTTCACAGTTTCAGACTTAAAAATGTGAACCACAGTTTTAGGTGGAAAAAAACCATGTTGTGTGGAATTTTTGGAAAGCCCCAGTAGGAATTTCACAGCCTAAATCCCACGGGTTTTGGAGCTAGACCATGTTAGCTACAAAAAAGAATTAAACACCATGTTTAAAAACAGCTTCTAGGTTGCTTTTTAGCCCTGAGAGAGATGGAGATCATGTAGGTGATTGGCATAAATCATGAAAGAGCATGTAATTTTTATCAGAAGGCAGAGGACGAAGAGTGTAAAAGTGACAGTGGAGTGCACAGCTGTTCAGATGCTGCCTCTCAACTCTGAGCGATAAGAAGAGAGAAGATATGTAGATTTGCTTGGAAGAAGAAAAGGTTAATCAAGGTCTTTCAGGGGAAACAAGATTTCATCTAACTCCAAAGTGCACAAAATAATTTGTGAAGAGTTTTAGGATCTCTGAAGTTCATTAATAATGGAGTGGTAGATTTAGGGAAAGAATTTAGGGAGAATAGAAGAGAGAGGGGATGGCGTCAGGAAACAGAAACTTAAAGTAGTGCTAAAAAAAAAAAATAAAATAAAATAAAGTAGTGCTGACATAAGAATAAGTCAAAACCCTATTGAATCCCAGGAGTCTATGTTTGGGTGACATGTGAAAAAAATAAGGACATAGGACAGGTTGACCTTGGGTCCCAAAGATAAAAGCATGACGGTGAATGAGAGGCATCTGGTCAACATGATAGGTGATTTTATGTGTCATCTTGACTGACCTAAGGGATGCCCAGACAGCTGGTAAAACATGATTTCTGGGTGTGAAACAATGTGTGTATTTCCAGAAGAGATTAGCATTTGAATCAATAGATTGAGTAAAGAAGATCCGCCCTCACCAAAGTGGGCTGGCAACCATCCAATCCTTTGAGGGCCCAAATGGAATAAAAAGTGGCAAAGGAAAGGTGAATTCTTGCTCTCTCTTCTGGAGGTGGACGTCCATCTTTTCCTGCCCTCAGACTCACTCTGGGACTTACACCAATGGTCCCCTGGCTCTCAGGACTCTGGCCTGGGACAGGGAATCACACCACTGGGTTCCCTGGTTCTCAGGTCTTTGGCCTCAGCCTGAATTATACTACTGGCTCTCCTGGTCCTCTAGCTTATGGATGACAGATTGCGGAAATTTTCTGCCTCCATAAACACATGAACCAAATTTCCTTAGTAAATCTCCTCTTACATTATCTCTATATAGCCTACTGCTTCAAGCCCTGACGAACACAGTCAGCTCGGGACTTCACTGTCACCAGGATGGAAAGCTGAGCAATAGAAGCTACACGAGAGAGCAGGGCCCTTTTTAAACAGCCGTGGAGTGACAAGGGCATCGGAGGGAGGGGTTCCTCACCTCTCCGGGGTGGATAGGAACTCAGCTGTGTGCTCTTGTTTCCCAAACGTGCCTATTTTCAGAGAGAAGTTATCAAACTCTCGAAGTCTGCCAGGCCCACTCTTCCCTTTTAAGCACAAGTGATTCTATATCGAGCCCGTGAGACAAAAGCAAAAACCCTCAATTGCTTAGACACAGAGCTAAAGTAACTGTGTCTAGGTGAAAACGCAGGGGCCATTGTGGATGATAGTGGAACTAACCCAGTCAAATTCTTGGGGAAGTATGAGAGGTCCAGGTACACAGAGAGGCCCGTGTTGCATGCACTTACGCTATCTCCCAATGAAACTAAGCTACTCTCCCAGGGCTACCTGATGCCTGTTGCACAGGGAGACTAGATGCTGGAGAGTATCCATAAGGTAACACCCACATCGGCCTAGGTCCCCAGGTGTTCACCCTCACTGGTGCCGTTTTTCGTATGAATTATGGCCCGAGAGCTCACATTTCCTGAGGGCTTAAAATATGCCAAGCACTGGGCTGTGTTTTATAAACTTTATCTTGCTTTATACTTAAACAACTTGATTTGTTTGGCTGTATTTTTAAAACCTTATGTCACAGAAAGGAAACCAAGGTACAAAGAAGTCAACAAGTCACGCAACTGATAAACTGTAGAACTTGCTTTCAAACTCAGGCGATTAACTTCAGAGCCCGGGCACTCAACCACTAACGACGTTGCTCTGTTTCTCCTTTCTCTCTGCTTATTCCCCTTTTTCCTTTGAGAATCTCTCTGTTAGGACAGCTGCAGTTATGTGCTGCAGTCGTCATATTAGGTTTGCTCACCCAGGAATACGTGGCGAGACAGGGGTTACCAATGAGAAAGAAGTGAACGTGGGTTAATGTGAATGGAGGACAGTTAACTGCTATAGTCCGAACCTATAAAATAGGGCACAGTTCAGCTGCCACCTTAACCCTTTTCGCCAAGTTGAAAAAAGTTGCAAGTCTATTTTGGTATTACAGGTACAAAACGTAAATTTTAATTCCAGACTTTTTATTTAGTAAAAAATGGAATATTTATCACATATGTAATTTTAGGTGTTTTAATGTCCATCTGCTTGTTTAACTATGTGTCAAATATCATATGAATCTCTAAGGGACAGATTTACCAATAGATTTATCAGGCGTTAACTCCTTCTCCCTCTTATTCCTCATCCTTGAAATCCAGCCACCATGCTGTGCAGAAGCTTAGGCCACAAAGAGAGAACATGTGTTAAGTGTTACAGCTGATAACCCCAGTTAAGGACTCAGTGGACAGCAGGATCGACTCGTAAATGAATGGGCAAGCGTTCAGATGAGACCAGCACCTGGGCCACAAGGCCTCTTTCTGAGCAAAAAAAGCTATCCTTTCAACCTTCAGTTCTCCTATTAAATGTTACTTCCTTACACAGTTTTCTCTGAACTCTCAGATTAATTTGCCCTTTTATGCATTATCATAATGCCTTATGGATTCCCTCCATAATGCATATGGAATATATCTGTCTGTATAACTATTCATTAAAATTCTGCGCCCCCCTTACAAAGGCGTTAGGGGCTGTTTTTGTTCCCAGTATTCTAATTCTGACACTCAGTAGATGTTCAATGCATATTCATTGTGTAAATTAATTGTTACTCCAGTATTGTACTGGCAAGGGGCTGAGGCACAAAGAGTCTGAGTCCCTAGCAGCTCAGAAAGACTTTGGTGTTTCACACCTCAGAAGATGGGAAGGGTGATCGTGGAAGACTGCCCAAATAGCATGGTTTTCAGTTTTGCATTTATAATTTTGTAATAGAGTGTGTGGGTTTTTTTTTTTTTTTTTTAAACATAAAGAACTCATCTGAGCAGACTTTATTGTAAAATTACTTTTCTTCCTTTGGAACATACAAATGACTTCTTCCACAGTGTCCTTGCTTCTTTCTCTGCTGCACTCTGCTATCATTTATCATTCAGAGAACGAGGCTATGGTACAAAAGGTGAAAAAGAAAGGAGGGCATCCAGAAGACAGACACTGCAAATTTAATCCTGGCTAAACGGCTGATGGGCTGGGTGACCCAGACCTGGGCATGTTTTAAATCTTCCTAGATCTGAGGCTCAGCAAAGCTGTATAAGCAACGTTTTCCTGATGGAAAGAGATGCCCATTTATTCCCAGTTATACGTGTAGTGCAGTTTGATGCCACGTAAAGCAATGACAAGATCTTGGAGACTTTTTTCAGGGGCACCAGGCTGTAGTAGAAAGAATGAGCCCTGTGATGTCAGCCAGACCTTCAATCTGACTCTTCCACTTTCAGCTGGGCCTAATCTAAAGTGGTCCATACTTAGAATTAAATAAAAGAAAGCGTGTAAAACACACCATACGGTAAGCTCTCACCAACTGTAATCCCTTTACCTGATAAATAGTAAGGAATCAAAGCTATAAGTGAGCTGTTCTGTATTTTAATTGAATCAATGTAAGTATTCTGGTTGTACTATATTTTTACAAGACGTTACCTTTGGAGGAAACTGGGTAAAGAGTCCATGGGATCTCTCTGTGTTACTCCTTACAACTGTGTGTGAATCCACAATTATCTCAAAAGAAAAAGTTTAATTTTAAAAAGCCTCTAGAGAGAGGGAGGAGAACCTCAATTCATACAGTGGCAGAGCTCGGCGGGGGTGGGGACTTTAGAAATGCAATCATTCATTCCCCATCGTTTCACAAATGGTATAAAGAGTCATCCTGTAAACGATGTAAGGACGCCCAATGTACTTAGTTAAGTGGCCTGGGTAACGCATAGCTAGTCACTGACAGAAGCCGCAAAACACACTCAGTGTCCCAGTTGAAGGTTGGGTTTCTAACACAAATCCAAGTGTATTTCTGAAGAGGACTCCTTGACATCTAAGTATCCTTTATTGTTCTAACTCTGGGGCTGCTGTGTTTGTATCTACAGCCTTTACAGAGATGACTATTTTTTTCTGGACAGTCTTAGTGCTTCTCCGTACTATGGGAGAATTTCATAAAGTCCCTTCATGTTGTACTTTAAGAAAGTACATTGTTAAATTAAAGCATCTTTTGGCAAATAACCTTGAAATCCTGGACTCAGGCTTAAATAAGTAACCAGCACTTAGGATTTCTGGTGTCAATTTTCTGTTGCTGCTCTTTGGCAGAAATGCCTTTGATAGGTCGTGTGCATCAAGTCTTACCGTCTATAGGACAAAAATAATGCTGTAGCTAGTAACATATCCATCTCTTCTTTGCTTGGAATATGATGAATGGGAAAAAGTCAACATTTACAAATAAAACAAGCTGGACATATTAATTTTAATACTCAATTTAAAACATCATTCAGGGCCAAGAAGGGCTTTTGTGTAGTATGTCTTAAAGACCCCAGTGATCTCCCTCTCAAAAGGCTCTACATCTTGGACTGGGTTCTCCTTCTGTAACTTCGTTATTGTTTTTGTTCATATGGGTTACCTCTAGATATAAGCATATCAGAAAAGGATTTTTTTGTTGTTGTTACCACCAATATTTTACACTGCTTTCCAGCAGAAAACCTGCTAAAACTAACATCCTGTGGTTATAAGACACATGATAATTTTGTTGGAAGAAGCATTAAGCCACAGTAAGGAAGGGCTGTTCTTCACGGGCCATGGTGATGGGAATCTTAACGCAAGAGCACACCTGAGTTAAGGGTGTGTATGCGGGGGAAGCAGTAAATGAAAATGGGGAGAGAAATATTAAAAAGGCTTAAGAGAAGGATGTCTCAGAAATACATTCTACTATTTTACTGTTTTATTCAATGTAAGTATTTACCACCAACATAATGGTGTTAAAAATATACAGATAGTATTTTCCTAAGAATATCAAGGGGAATTTAATTAAGAAATATAAAAGTATCACGTATATAGTAAAATAAATGTCTTAACAAATGTTAGGTGTGACTCATCAGAAACAAACATACTAAAATTATTAAAATTAACATGCAAGTGATGAGGAGGTATAAGATGTACATGTTTCCCCACCAAAAATCATTTGCACATATTAAAGAACCAGACATATGTTTTAATGCCTTAACTGTAAGCTCCGATGTTAAAATGAAATCTCTTTTTCCATTAGTTGACTTAAAAATCCAGCTAGAAAAATTTATGTACGTTCCTCACTTCTACAGAAACAATTATTCAAATTTCTCTCCCCTTCTTTCGATTGTGTACTAGCACAGCTCTGCATAAGTGGATATATCACCCTGAGCCCTCGACAGATGAATCACACTTAAAGCTAACAGCACGACACAGCAGTTAGAGATGAAGAACTGCATAGTAGCTCATTCTGTGGCTGTTTTGGTACAGCTACAATCAAGCCACTGACTGAATTCTGTTTGAATTCACTGTGTTTATAACTGCATTCGAAAACATGAAAGCATTCTTTTATGTTTTTTCTCAAGTATGTGCAATTATTTATTATTGAGAATTCCACATCTAAATGCAACAATGTTTTAGGACAAAAGGATGCATGACACTCATAATGTCTTAGCATATGTAGCAATGTTTACCAAACACTATTTTCCTGATATGAGTGAAATCTCTACAATGGTGGGAAAAAAAATAAGGACATTGTTTCCACCACTACCTTGCTTCTTTACCCCCCCCCATTTTTTTTAATCATAAAAGGAATAAAACTCTAACACCTCAGAAAAAGAGCAAAACGCTATAGTCTCTTTCAAACTTTAACTCCATTTAAGGTTGACCTTCATATCATTATAAAAGTTTACTGTGTATCCTTAAACACCAATTTCTTTCAAGTTATAAACACCTACAGATCTTATACAGACAGGCACCTACATGCGCACACACACACACACAGATTTATTATATAATTTATATTGTTTTGTGACTTGTTTTCTTCACCTAATAGGTTATATCAATTAAAATTTTATTAACCATATTTGGGGTATTTCCAGTTACTTACTATTACAAACATAATGGTATGAGTATCCTCCTACTACATTTTATATATATGTAAAAATATGATTATCATACAGTTTCCTAAAACTTAATGTACTTCATCCATTTTTAACTTTGATAGATATTGCCACATTTCTTTCCAAAAAGACTAGACACATTTATACTCTCACCAGTAGTAAACCAGGGTCCCTTTCTCACCACCTCAGTTTAAATCTCACAGGCCAGCTCTTCCCAATAGAATTTTCTGCAATTATGGAATTATGTCCTATATTTGTGCTATTTAATACCGTAGCCCCTAGCTATATGTAGCTATTTATTACTTGAAATTTGGCTAGCACAATTAAGGAATCACATCTTAAATTTTATTTAAATTATTTTAAATTTAAATAGTTGCATGTGGCTAGTATCTACCACATGAATGCGATCTGGTGTAATTCGTATTTCTCTGTTTATTCACAAAGCTGATCCTTTTTCACACTTTTAAAGTGGTTTATTTTTCACTTTATCTGCTAAATTTTGTTTGTATACTTTGCAATTTTTCTATTGTATTGTCTGTCTTATTTTATTGATTTATAAGTAATATTTCTCTTGTATGCTTATTTCTATGGCATGTTTATTAACACTTAATCTACTATATAGGCTGCAAATATTTTGTTCCGGGTTCTTATTTATTCATAGATTTTTCTCCCACTAGAGAGAATTATACATTTTCTTTCTCAGTATACTATCTGGCTGGTAATGACTTGTGTATATGAAAACTATTGGGTTTTGTATATTCATTTTATATTTTGTCACTTCACAACTATAAATACTAATTTTTGGTATTTTCATTAAAATTATTTTCTACTAATTTATTTTATAAGTTCTTCTGTCTCTTTCTCTCATTCCTTTCCTGTTGGAACTCCCACTTTGTGTATGTTGTTACACCTGAAGGTGTCCCACAGGTCCCTTGGTCTCTACTCATCTTTTTCATTTTTTCTTTCTGCTCCTTACACTGAATAATCACAACAGATCTATATTAAATTTCACCTATCTTTCTTCTGTCATTACAAATCTTTTATTGAGTCCCCCTAGGAAGTTTCTCATAGATGTTATTTTAGGTTTTAAGTAAAATATTTTTACTTAACTATGTTATTATTTTTCTCTCTTTATTGATATTCTATTTGAGACATCATTCTAATACTTTCCTTTCATTCTCCAGATATAGTATCCTTTAGTTCTTGAAAGTATTTATAATCACTGATTTTAAATCTTTGACCAGTAAGTCCAATGTCTAGCCTTTCTCAAGGGCAGTTTCTGTTTTCCACCCAAGGTATGAGGCACACTTCTACATCTTTGTGTGTTTCAATTTTTTATTGAGAAATAAAACTTTCAAAATAACATATTGTGGCAAATCTGGAAACCAGATAGAAATCAGACTTCCTCCATGCTCCAGGATTTGTTGCTATTGCTGTTTGTGGTTGTTTTTTCTTTTAGTTTATTACTTTCCTTTTGCTAGTTTGTGACTTTCCTGAACGAATTCAGTTAATCTGTGTTCTCTGCTATGTGTAGCCACTTAAGTCTCTGTTCAGTTAGTTTAGTCATCAGCTAATGATTATACTGAGATTTCCTTAAATGTCTTAGACCAGTAAGTTTTATAGGGCTTCCCTTCCCTGGTGGCGCAGTGGTTGGGAGTCCGCCTGCCAATGCAGGGGACGCGGGTTCGTGCCCCGGTCCGGGAAGATCCCACGTGCCGCGGAGCGGCTGGGCCCGTGAGCCATGGCTGCTGAGCCTGCACGTCTAGAGCCTGTGCTCCGCAACGGGAGAGGCCACGACAGCGAGAGGCCCGCGTACCGCAAAAAAAAAAAAAAAAAAAAAGAAAAGAAGTTTTATAGCCTTTGCAAGGGCACCTGTGTTTATGTTTGGGCACATCTTCAACGCTCCAGCAGACAATTTACAACTCTCTCTTAACCTTCAATTCCTGGTATAGAGACACAAAGTGAGACAAAAAGCCGTAGGTGAGAGACTTGGGCCTTCTCAGGTGTTTGCTAGGCATACTCACAATGCTGCACCTGCTTGTGGCTCTCTAGATTACCAGGAATACAAGGAGCTTTACAAAGCCCTCTGAAGTCTTTTTGTTCCCCAGCTTTCCTTTTAAATTTCTTTGCCAGCTTTTTATTAGCCCCAAGTGGTATTTCCACTTCAGGAAGCTATGATTTTCAACAACTGTCAATGATTGTTTTAGACACATACCCTGGGGATATGACTGTGCTTACAGAGCAAACTCTAAATCAGGCCAAATAAAGATAAGCCCTAGATGCAAACTATTACATATAGAATGGATAAACAACAAGGTCCTACTGTATAGCACAGGGAACTATATTCAATATCCTGAGATAAACCATAATGGAAAAGAATATGAAAAAGAAGCATATATATATATATATATATATATATATATATATATACACAGACACATTGTAAATCAACTATACTTCAATAAAAAAATAAAAAAACAGAGGGGAGGGAGAAGATATGGAAAAGAAATAATGTTCAAGACTGCATAAGGTTCTTATTCAAGTGAAGGATACATGACTAAAACAGAGTTCTAGGAGGACTTTCACTTCCAGCTATGTCAGTCAAAGTCATCAAGTACATTATGTCAGTAAAGCTTACTGCATTAGCCGGAGATTAGAGATTTAGCATTTAATTTAAAAAAAAATGAGCCTTGAGAGTGGAGCTTTTCAGGTATCTTCCATAAAGGTCAAACGATGACAATAAAATGGGATGGAATTCAGGGGGAGTTCCAGGCCTCTTCTTCCCCCTCTACTGACTTCTATACTGGTGTTTTTCACAGCTACCATGGTTGCAGTTTCAAATCTGTTGCTTTTTAAAACTGCCACAGATCTGGTTAGAAGGGAATGGGAATGAGGCATCTAAAACACCATAAGGCTCACAGTTTTTACCAAGATTCAGTGATTTTTCTAAAATAAAATTTCTTCAGATTGTTAAAAGCTTTTGGTTAGTTTCCAGAGTTCTAAAAAAGTTAATTTTGATAATTTTTGCTAGGGTCTCTGCTGCTTTTGTGAAGGATTGGTTTTGGAGGGCTCTGCTCCACTCTTCCATAAGTGCTTCTCCTTCCTCCTTGTATTTTAAAACAATTATAGAAGATTAGGAAAATATATCTAGCTATAGAGAATAAAATCAAAGAATGTATAATTGACATCATTTATATCCAACAACAAAAAAATGCCAAGTGAAAACATTAATGGCAACAACTGGACATCTACATGATAAATAACAAATCTAGACAGAGACCTTACATGCTTTATAAAAATTAACCTAAAATGGATCATGGACCTAAAATGTAAAACATAAAACTCTAAAACTTCTAAAAGATAATATAGGAGAAAACCTCAATTATTTGGCATATGGTAATGGCATTTAGATATAACACCAAAGGCATGCTCCATGAAAGAAATCAATGATAAACTGGACTTGATTAAAATTTTAAATTTTTGCTCTGTGAAAGATAATGTCAAGAGAATGAGAACACAAGCCACAGATTGGGAGAAAATATTTGCAAAAGACATATCTGATAAAGGGCTGAAATCCAAAATATACAAAGTACACTTAGAAGTCAACAATAAGGAAACAACCTGATTAAAATATAGGCTGAAGACCTTAACAGACACTTCACCAAAGAAGATATACAGATGACAAATAAGCATCTGAAAAATGCTCCACATCATGTATCATCAAAGAAATGCAAATTAAGACAAGATACCACTGCACACCTATTAGAATGGACAAGATCTGGAACACTGACAGCACCAAATGCTGACAAGGATGTGGAGCAACAGGAATTCTCATTCATTACTGGTGGGAATTCAAAATAATACAGACACTTTGGAAGACAGTTTGGCCATTTCTTATAAAACTAAATATACTCTTAACATGTGATCCAGCAATCCTGTTCCTTGGTATTTACTTAAAGGATTTGAAAACTTATGTCCACACAAAAGCCTGCACATGGATGTTTATCACAGCTTTATTCACAACTGCCAACACTTGGAAGCAATCAAACTATCCTTCAGTTGGTAAATGGATAAATAAACTGTGGTACATCCAGACAATGGAATACTATTTGGCACTAAAAAGAAATGAGCTATCTAGCCATGAAAAGACATCTTAAATGCATATTACTAAGTGAGAGAAGCCAATGTGAAAAGGCTACATATTTTGAATTCTAACTACACGGCATTCTAGAAAAGGTAAAACTGTGGAGTCAGTAAAATCATCAGGGCTTGCCAGAGGTTGGGGAGAAGGAGGGATGAATAGGCAGAGCACAAAGGATTTGGGGGGAAGTGAAAGTACTCTATAAAATACCATAATGATGTATACATGTCATTATACATTTGTTCAAACCCATAGAATGTACAACACCAAGAGTGAACCTAGACGTAAACCACGGCCTTAGGATGATTCTGATGTGTCAACACGGGTTCATCAATTGTGTACCTCTTTGAGGGGGGATGCTGATAAGAGGAAGCTATGTGTTTTGGGGGGGCAGGGGGTATATGGGAATGCTGCACTTTCTTCTCAATTTTGCTGTGAACCTAAAACTGCTAAAAATAATAGTCTTTAAATACGGACAAAAATTGTTGATGACTGAAATAGATATTTTATTTTTATTAAATAGTAAATTGTTATGGGTCTTTGTTTTGCAAACAACATGCCTTTGAAATATAAAAATCTTGAGGGAGAAATAGATGAAGCTACAAGGGTCAAGGCTTTAACATACCACTCTCAGAACTAATTATATGTATCTTGAAATAATACAGTATTTCCGTATTATACAGTATTATAATAGAGCTAAACTTCAGAAACCTTTATACCTGACAAAAAAATAATTTACTTTTTAAAAAAATCTCATGAATAGTTACAAAAATCTCTCAGCTACCAAGAAAATCTCTAAAAATTCTCAAAAGTAGAATTTCAATGCATTACATTGTCTGAGCACAATAAAACTCTAGTTTAATGGAGAAAAGACAGAAAAAGTAACAAAATAAATAAACCTACCTAATCTGAAAAAAAACACTCTTCTCAAATAACTCTTAGATTGAAGAGAAAATCAAACCTGAAAAAAATTTTTTAGGAAGCTATGACAATTTTAACTTTCAAGAAAGCTTTTTTCAAATAGCAGCTATTATTCTTTTTTGGATACATTACTTTCTTGACATTCTCTGAGGATACAAATTTCATATAAAAAGTTTTCTCTTTATATCTCCTCTTTGTTAAAAGCAGATTTTGACAGTATAAAACATAATAACATCCATAATTACATTGCTCAGAGGTAACTACTTTTTCTACTTCTATTTTATGCTATTCTGGTGGTTATCTCCTTAACTCTGAATAAAATAATATCTGTTTTTTGGATTAACAATTTTAGACATTATCTGTTGTTTCCTCTCTTTGAAAGATCAGGATTTGCTCACATTAGTCTCTTCTTGCCTTTGTCATTTTTAACTCCTCTGTGGTTACCTTAGTAATTTTAAATAATATTCCTAAGCCAATCTTTCTTATGACAATAACTTTAGACAAGGATCTGAACTACCCTCTGTGTAATAAGACATTATTGATCCTACCATTTAATTTTCTTCTCATCTCAAACTTTCATGTAGTTACCTTCATTATTATAATTTCAAAGGACAATAACATTACACTTAATTTATCTGTGCTTAGTCAAAAATTTAACCAAAACATTCAAATTCAACAAACTGTAATTTCATTATTATGTCTCTGTTCACTCCTGAGCCAAGTAGTGTACTAGAATTTACCTTTCCTTCTCAATAAGTCTAATGCCACGACCCCTGAGACTCTAAAAACATCAAGCTCAGATGGATTTTTTTATTCTTATGTTCCTTTGACAAGTCAATATCAGGCCACATTTTACACTCTGTTTAATATGAGGACCATTCTTTGCGCGGCTTTATTTTTCTCCTAGCATTTTTTATTATCTTTGTGTTATTAAAAAAATCATATATTTTAGCAACATTTCCTCAAAATTATCCAGTCTTTTAGAGACCTTTTATAGGTCTCTTTTAGAGACCAAGTTATAATCTGGTTGTGTTTCTCTTTTGTGCTATTGATTTTTTGCACACGTCTGGGGGTCATTCTTGTTTCTTCGTTAGAAAGGGGAAACTAATTTAATTAATATTGGGGCTGGCACAGGGCTCTATTGTCTTTATGTATATTTGTTTCTCAAAGTATTTTCTTTCTTGAAAGGAAAAACAAAGCAATCTCTGTGCATAGAAAGGCATGTGAATTTTTAAGCTTTATTTTAGAAGACTCATGGGCAGGTAGCAGCCAGGTACACTGTCTCCCATCTCAAAAAAATGGATTTGTATTTGCTTCTGCCATCTTGGCAAACTACTAATTGGGGACCACTTTAAATTAAATTTGTATTTGGGCTATTTTGAGTCCCAAAGGCATTGTGAATTCAAAACTCTGGGAAGAATGGCTGGGAAGAATGGCCCCCACATATGCTGAAATCTCTTTCTGTCTATTGTCTAGCTTCTGATTTCTCCACTCAAATTTTATCATTGTGTGTCATTTAAATGTGGCTCTTAAAAACAACTAATTATGTTCTTTGTCTTTGATGGGGAATTTAATCAATATGTTTAAACTTTTTGCTGCCATCTTGTGTTATATTTTCTATTGTTCATGTTTTTGACTGTCATTAAAAAATTTTTTTTGTATTTAATCTAACTTTGTTACTTTTTTCTCCCAAATGAATTACATATTCTATGTCTTATTTCTACTATTCTATTAGTTATCCTTAAATTTGAAGCAAAATATTTCAATCCCTTTTTCCATCAATGTCAAGAATTAATCATTTGAATTCTGATAAATTATTATAATTATTTACTTAAGTAACTGATTATGTAAGTTTGTGTAATCCTCCTTTAAGGATTATATTAAATTTTGGAATGGCAGCCTCAAAAATTATTTAGTTAGGTGACCATTTTTCTGGCCCCTTGCTCATCACTGCTTCTTAAATCCAAAATTTTCCTCTTCCTTGGTTTGTAGTTATTTTTCTGATGTTTCCTCAAGCCAAGTGTATGGTTGCCATCACTAGCTAAACAATGGCTGTAGAAATACTCGCAACCATGCTAAAGTTTTACTTAAAATTCATGACTATGAACCATATGTGGCTGTTAATGCTGATCTGTGATCACAATACATTTCCCTATTCTATTCACTCTCCTATTTCTCTAGATCTGTGCTATCCAATAAGTCAGCCACTATCCACATTCAGGTATTTAAGTTTTAATTTAAATTAACTAAAATTAAATACAGTTAAAAATATCCTGTTCTCAGCTGTGCTAGTCGTATTTCAAATGCCCAATCACCATTAGGGATAGTGGCCACACTGCTCGAATCACTGGGTGATTCATAATCACCCCCCACAGTTATGTCCACACCCTAATCCCCAGAACCTGTGAATATGTTACCTTACAAGGCAAAAGGGGCTTTGCAGATGTGATTAAGTTTAAAGACGCTGAGATAGGGATATTAGCCTGGATTATACAGGTGGGCCTACTGTAATCACAAGGGTTCTTAAAAGTAGAAGTAGGAGGCAGAAGAAAAGATCAGAGTAATGAGACGTGAGACGTACTCAACAAGCCTTACTGCCTTTAAAGCTGCAGGGAGGCACTGAGCCAAGAGATGCGGTGGTCTCTAGAAGCCAGAACAGGTGGATTCTCCATTAGAGCCTCTAGAAAGGAATGTAACTCTGCCAACATCTTAATTTTAGCCTGGTGAGACCATGTTGGACTACTGACCTATGAAACTGCAAGACATTACATTTGTATGGTTTAAGCCACCGAGTATGAGATAATTTGTTATGGTAGAAATATAAAACTAATGCAGCTCTATATCATATAGTACAGATATAGAACATTTCCATCATTGTATGAAGTTGTATTGGAGAGCACTAATTTGTAAGATTTTAAATAATTGAAGGTGTCGTAAATGGAGCTCTCATTCACTTTCATAGTCTCTTTTTAATATATGCTCATTTTCTGGATGATCTCCTCTAGTCTCATAACTTTGCATAGATAACCATAACCATATATATATATATATATATATATATATATACACACACACACACGGGAAAATTTGACATCTCCAATGAGGTATGTAATAGACTAATAGACATCTCAAACATAGCATATCCAAAAGTGAATTCCTGATTTCCTCCTCTGTACACTTGCTTTACCTACATCTTTCTCATCTTAATGGAAACACTATTTTTAATTTCTCAGGCAAAACACCAGAGTAATTTTTGACTCCTTGTTTCTCTCATCAAACTCATAGAACCCATTAGAAATCTTGCTGAATCAACCTACAAAATGTATCTTGGATCTGATGACTTCTCATCACTTCCACTGCTACCATCCTTTTCCAAGACACCATCATCTTTAGTCTAGACTATTTTAATAGCCCTCTCTATTAGTCAAGGTCCAGTGGAATAACAGAACCTACTTTGGGGGAATTAATAGAAACCAATTAGTCACAAAAATGTTCGAATACCTGAAAGAACAAATAGAAGAGTTAAAATAATCTGGACATTAGTTACTCTAGGCAGCTGTTACCCTAACCCTAGAGGCAGTGTTACTGGAACCCAAGAGCCAAGATCATCCAACTGAAGTGGCAACCAGACTGGTCTGTCCAGCAAGGACTAGCCATAGACCATGTGCAGCAGCCACTAGAGGTACAACCCAAAGTAAATAGAGACAGGGAGTTTGGTTATCCCTTCTTCCTGTCTTTAACTTCATGACAGTGTTTATTCTTAATCAAATTCAGCTTGAAAACTTTTAGCAAAGGAGCCTGGGAAATCTACAGGTCTGATCAAAGGAAGGACAGGGAATGGATTTAGGAGAAAAGAGCACACTTCTTAATGTGTCCCCCGGCTTCCATTATACAGCTGTCTATCCACTACCACTCCCCAACACATATATTTGATTCTGATAGAGCATGCAAAAGTGATCCTTTTATAAATAAAAACGTATATAGAAAGAATAAACAACAAAGTCCTACTGTACAGCACATGGAACTATATTTAGTATCTTGTGATAATCCACAATGGAAAAGAATATAAAAAAGAATATATGGATATGTATAACTGAATCATTCTGCTGTACAGCAGAAATTAACATAATATTGTAAATCAACTAAACTTCAAAAAAAAATCACTCCAGGATTCTGCTCAAAATCCTATAATTGTCTTTCCATAACTCAGAGTAAAAGTCAAACAGATTACAGCACCTATATGAGCTGCCTCCACTTTGCCTCTTTGACTTAATCTCCTCTTTGCCTCTTTGATTTAATCTCCTCTTTTTTGCCCCAACTTAATTTTCTCCAGCTTCTCCAGTGATCAGCTTGTTGTTCCTAGAGAACACAAAGAACCTGCCTAATTCTATCTTTCCAGCTGCTGGGACTCTCTTCCCCTGATATCTGCTTGGCTTACTACTTTACCTGCTTTAGTCAAGCTCAAATGTTTTCAGGCTAAAGAATAACCCTTGGGCCTCACAGCAACATGTGGAGAACAGTTAACAAATATTGCATTGTAAAAGAACAGAACTGGGAGATCTCTGTAGTGCCCACTGCTTTTATTGATGCTGATGACTCCTTTATTATATTAAACTACGCCAACTTAGCTTTGTTGTCTTCCTCTAGGAGCTAATACCTAAGGAAAAACATTACATTCTTAATGAAAATAATAACTCTAAAAAGAACTGAACAAACAAAATTGAAATGAAAATTTAGATGACACCGAGAACACTTTTGTTGTTGATCTTGTTCAATACATTCATTTCATGATTCAATTCAGCACAGTATCCTGCTGGAACAAAATCATAATAGAGGAGAATCCAGGAGACTAAAGCCACGATTTCATTATTATGCCAAAAACAAGTACTATCTGAACAAATCATAGACTTGACAGATTTTCAACATGGAGAAGCTAATCTAGTAAAACAACCTTGATTGCCTAGGTATCTCTCTTGCGTTTTTTCCTTTTTTCAAGGAAATTCTTATTGAATACTGATTGAAGCATAGAGTTGCATGCTGCCACATTTTAAAGATATTCCTGAGTTTCTGTCAATAAAACAGTAACAACAAAACAATATGTGATTTCAAAGTAAAATCTGTTGACAAAGCAGAAATAAATGTGTAGGCACTTCTCTATAACCCGCCCACACCACGTAAGTAATCTCCTACCTGAATGTGGTATCAGCTAAGTCTCTGCCTTCAAGCAAGATCAGTTTTTCCAGTGTTGACCTGCAAACAATCTTCTTGGCCAATGGCAAGTGGGGTAGTTTGCAAAAGTGACACATAATCTTCATTCCTTTCTGTATCTACGCCCTTTTCAATGTGATTTTCAGCTCCTTCCCTCAAAAGACGGAAGCTTTTTCCTCTTCTCTGGATCTAGGCTGGTGTGGTGAAGAGAATGTTGTAGGAGTGACAGTGTGCCATTTCCAGCCCCAGATCTCAACAGGCCCTGCATGGAACACTGTCTTTCAGAAGTCTGCCACCACCATGCATACAAGGCCGGAGATGAGAGAATCTCACATGAAGAGAGGAGCTATCTCAGCTCAGGCAACCCTGGACCAACCAGCCCACAATCAACCCAGAAGCATATCATTCACACATGATTAGCCCAGAAAAACCACCCAGCTGAGCACAGCCCAAATTGCTAATTTGGAGATACCTGTGCTAAATGAAGAGTTGCTATTTCAAGCCGTTATGTTTTGGGATTGATTGTTACTTGGCAATTGTTAGGTAATGTCTGTTTGCTGGCAAACAGGGGTTAAAAAAAAGCTCTTGATTTCATCTTAAATTACAGCTTGGGTACTGACTGGAAGATGCAGCAGTTCTCTTTTAGCATCAACAGATTAGATAAACGAAATGACTTGTTTGTTCCCCCTACTATCTCCTCACAGACGACAACTCATGATGCAGGTGGCTGGCACCGGGGCACCAAGTGGCAGCATGGGGAGTCCCTCCCCTTAGTGCAGAATTGCTATCAGAGCAGAACTGGCTCTGTCAAAGCTGCTCAGGCTGCCAGGAGAAAAACTCCAAATTCTATCGCTGTCACACAAATGTACTGCATTGATTTTTAACTTTCCCTTAATTCAATCACCTCTTTTGTGAATAAGGAGGCTAAAATCCTCCAAACACAAGTGACCACAGAAACTGAGAAAAGGAATTAATAAACGCTAGAGCTAGGACTCAGCTATTTCGGCAATACTGAAAAGGGAAATAAGTTTATTCAACAGAGTCTCAGACTGGAATATCATTGTTGCTGTCGCTACGACTTTGAGAGGGGTAGGAGATACCCTCCTGATACATTCTGAAAAGAAATGGACTATGCAAATTCCAACCTCAGTAGGAAAAGCCAGTGTACAGCACACTAAAATTAATAATGGAATAAGCTGTGAAAAGCAAAATTAATCTCCACCCAAAAGAATTTCTGAGTGGAGAAACTTTTTGCCATGAACTTCCTCAAGTATGATGGATTACCCTCTGCCTTAGTAAGTGCCGTTACTTGATATTCCCCCCTGCCCCCCAGGCTCTTTTCTGTTTCTTTCCAAGTTGTTGTTAGATTTTCATTTAAAATGCTGATTTTTTTCTTATGAAGAGCCTTCTGGCCTTCGGTAATTAATTTCTGATGGTAAAATTATTTCTCTGATTATAATTTCATTTGAACAAACCAGTTAAATCAGATCCCTTTAAAAATCTTCCTGAAAGCCCCACACACTGACTTCCACTTTTGAATCACTGGTCATGTCTGTGTCATCTGACCACTCTTAGCTTAAAGGACAATTGACATTCTCCATCAAGGTGGTAGAAACCCATTTTGTACTATAAAAATAGAAAAACTGATCATTAAACTACAGAAAAATAAAATATATAAATGAATAAATAAATACAAATATGTGTGCATAGCTCTCCTCCCTCAAATTTGGGCACTCTGTAGTCTCTCTGTGATAAAAAAAGTCTCAAACTGACAGGAATTGACTTGAAACATAATTGGTTTCTTGAAAAAATTTCAATAGGGGGAGGAAAGTCATGACATTCACGAAGATGGTAAATTATATTAAAAATAGTATAATTTTAAAAGAATCTCTTAATAAGCTGCACAAACTGAGCCAGTACAAATGTGGCCTATTCATCTCTCCATTGCTTTAGGGCTGCCCGGATCCCCTCTTCCTAACCAATTTTCTCTATTTTTAGTGTAAAAATTATCCATCTTCTAAGCTCTCAGTTTTTAGTACCCTTTATGCTGATCAACAACTACCAAACAAACAAAAAAAGGACTTGAGCTTAATAAGAAAGACACAGAACATTTGCCTCAACTATCAAAACTGTGTTTAAGAGTTGAATCAAACCACTAGTTGAAGGCTAGGTCTTTTACTCTGTCTTAAGGCGTTTTTATTCAGGAACGATGCTCACTTTCCAGAAATAGACTTATCCTTGGCTTTGTAACTTATTCTGTACATCACATTTACTTTTGTAAAAACACGGTTAAAAGAAAATAATCCAAACTTGGAGAAAATTTATTGCAAAACCAATTGTCAAGAAAGAGATGCCCTTTTAAAAAGCACGATTACAAATTCACTCAGTTGAATCACTCTAACCTCAAGCTGTACTGGTTCTTCTAAGATGACAATCACCTCAGCTTAGGTCTCATTATGGGTTGTCAACCTTAGGCACTTATAGACCACCTTTATATTAATGTGTAAAATGGAAAAACTTTCCATATAAGACCATAATATAGATCATCTCATATATGTCTTTCTAATTTTGTAACATGCCAGACTGGGCTCTTGCCTTTTAAATTAATGTAGTTCAAAATAAGAGTCAGAATCAAAGAATGAAACCTAGAATCTTAGAAGTCATTTGGTAAACATGAAGCCAGTCCGTCTCAGTCAGTAGGCTTAAGGTCTGAGATCAGGGTGCCAGCATGGTTGAGTTCTAGTGATGGCCTTCTTGTGGGTTGCAGTCTGCTGACTTGTCATGGCATCCTCACATGGCAGAAAGCAGAGAGCCTGAGCAAGCTCTTGAGTCTCTTCTTATAAGGGCACTAATCTCATTCATGAGGACTCCACCTTCATGACCCAATTACCTCCTCAAGGCCCAACCTCCTAACACCAACACGTTGAGGGGTCAGGATTTCAACAAATGAGTTTGGGGATGGGTACAAAGACATCCTGTCCATGCGATTTCATTGAAGACTTCTATTATTGGTTCACTATCTCTTATGAGGTTTCATCCTTGACCTTGCTTTAATGGCTATAATCATTTTTCATAGCTTCTTTGCTTAGAATCCAAAACTGTTTCACTAATATTATAACTCATGTCTTCTGCCAGAATCTGTGAAAATGGCAGGACAACTTACTAGGTTTCAAGAAGAGTAAAATCACAGACTTCTTATAGTTCTTAACACAGAAATCAGAAAGTGGTTGCCTTTGGGAAGAAAAACATTTGACTGGAAAGGAACACAAGGGAACTTTCTGTGGGAAGTAAATGTTCTATTTCTTGTTTTGCGTGGTGTACACATTGTTAAAAGTGAACAACTTAGAAATTAAGCATTTACTATAAATTTTAACTAATTACAAGAAATAAAATTAAAAATAAATAAAATGAATAAATTTAAAGATTTAAAATTATAAATTTATTTTAAAAGACACAAATAAATTGAAAATAAAATGTAATCATTTTTTAAAATCCCTCAAAATGCTATACTAAATGGTATTAAACCAATTCTTCTAGTGATAATTTAAAAATATTCTTGAAATATTAGTACCATTGGCATACACAATGTTAAGTGACAAACATTAAATAAATATTTATGAACAGTAACAAAGTAGCAGTCACCAAATGAATTATATGAATGACAATTCAGAGGAAGAGAAATATCTGTTTGATGAGAGGCTTAAATGACGAATAACTCTTGATAAGTTTTAATGTTCATGTTTGGGTTTTGTGAAATGTCTAAAACTATAAGCAGGGAGGTTTTCGTGAGGATTCTCAACATGTGGCTACTGAGGGAAGGCTGGAAAATATGTCAGCAGAATTTTGTAGAGAAACAAAATAACATTATTTGCAAAAATATCCAAATGCACCAATGACAAATTGAAACCCAAAATTCTATTTTTGAAAAACTTAGTAAAAATTAACATTGGAAAAAACAGAAAAACATATTTCAAAAGAAACTGTAGTGTTCCAATTTCCAGTCCTACATGTAAGAAGCTTGGAAGGCACCACTCCTTCCTAACAACACTCCTTAATTTTTTACCTAGTAAGTATAAAAAGCTGAATAAACTGAAAAGTCAACAACATTTCCTAGAGCTGTAAGAGAAGTGAGAACACAGGTAAAACCACCGCCCCCCAAATTGGAGAGACTGACAGGCAAACACAAAGGATCACAATTTACTGGAGCAGAAACCCATGAGCAGCATCCCCCATGGGAACCAGTACTGAGATAGGAAAATCTGAACCATAACTAATGAATTGCTGGAGTCTCAGTGTGAACAAGTTTGAGAAATAAAACCTCCAAGGAGACCAAGTCATTGGTGGGTGGGGGGAAATGTGCCCATACTTTTGTGAATTTTTACCTCCTGGAGCTCTACCAGGTTCTCATAGTATCAGTGAATATCAGAGAAAAAAATTCTCCTCATGCTTCCAGCAGGGGGAGAAAAAAGGATTTAACCTGAAATACACCAGAGCATTCTGTTCTCCTTAACATGGTCTACCCTCAGGAGACACTATTTTAACAGCACTTAACCTGCTGGGGTTTTGTCAGAGCCTAATCCATGACCACCCATGTGTGCGCCCCAGCTTGAAACACACACCCACTCCAACCCCACTTGCTCCATATGTCACAGCTCCACACTAGGGTAAGGGCTGCACCAACTGAGGAGAGTGCACAGTGCATATGGGTGGAGCCAGCTCAGACCCAGAACAGAATCTGAATGGGGCAAGGGCAGCCATTGCTGGCACTTCTGGGGGCAACACACTGCGAAAGGTTTGGAACTCTGACTGGGACCAGGACCAATCCAGTCCAGGCCCTGACCCATGCTGAGTACCCATCCAGCTCTTCTTGCTCCAACACTACTCCCCCCCCTATGGGTCAAAGGTGCCAGGGCTGGGAGAGTGGAGAGCACACACTTGGAGGGAATGGAGCCAGCTAGGACCCAAACATCAGGGCCTCTGCTCCAGCAGTGTGGGACCAGATCCCAAATCAATAGAGTAATGTTGGTCACTGAGCAGAGGAAAGGCCCCAGCTCACACCAGCCTCTAGCTCTAGCCCCTCCACCTCCAGCCCCACTGCCTACCATGATAATAGCTGCCATCACACACTGCGGGGAGACATGCCTCATGCTCACTTCAATCCAGCTCTCCCACAAAAGACCCTGGGTACACACATACTGCATAGGGATGCCCCCACACAAGGACACCCATACGAGACCAGAATAGGTAATCGTTTCATGTAATTTCAGAGAAAAAGGGAAAGTTAAGCAAAATAAGAAGACAGAATTTGTTTCAAATGAACAAGAGAAAACCTCTGAAAAAAATCTAATGAAACAGAAATAATTTACCAGATAAAGAGTTCAAAGAATTAGTAATAAGAATGCAAACTGAATCAATGAAAAGAGTAGAAAAACACAGTGAGAATTATAACAAGGAAACAGAAAATATAAAAAAGAGCCAGTCAGAACTGAAGGACACAATAACTGAAATGAAAAGCACACTATAAGGAATTAACAGCAGACTAGGGGTAAAAGAAGAATGCATAAGTGATCTGGAAGATAGAACAATAAAAATTACAGCATTAGAACAACAAAAAGAAAAACAAATATTAGAAATGCAAACAGTTTAAGTCATGTCCGAAACAACATCAGGTGCACCAACATTCACATCATAGGGATACCAGAAGGAAAAGAGAGGGAGAAAGCTGTAGAAAATGTATTTGATGAAATTACAGCTGAAAAATCCCCAAACCTGAAGAAGGAAACAGATATCCAGGTAAAGGAAGCATGGAGATAATTAAAATGGCAAAAGTTAAAGATAAAGAGAGGATTCTAAAGGTAGCAAGAGAAAACAAAGTGTCAGTTACAAGGGAACCCCCATGGAGCTATCAGCTGATTTTTCTGCGGAAACTTTGAAGGCCAGAGGCAGTGGCATAATATATTTAAAGTGCTCAAAGGGAAAAGCTTGCAATCTAGGACATTCTACCCAACAAGATTATCATTTACAATTCAAGGAGAGATAAAGAACTTCTCAGACAAGCAAAAACTAAGAGTTCATCAATACTAAACCTACTCTAAGAAAAATATTAAAGGATCTTATGTACATGGAAAAGAAAAGGCTACAACAAGAAGAATCTATAGGAAAGGAAAAGTTCCACTAGTAAAGGCAAAAATATAGTAAAAGCTGAGGATCAGCCAGTTAAATAAGTTAGTACGAAGCTTAAAAGACAAAAGAAAAAAAAAACGGTAAAATCAACTACAATGACAGTAATCAGCAAAGGGACAAACATGAAGATGTAAAATATTACATTAAAAACACAAAAGGTGAGGGAGGGGATGAAAAATGTAGATGTTTTAGAATGTGTTTGAACTTAAAAGACTACCTGTTTAAAAGAAGTAGACATATTTATAAGTCAACATTTACAAACCCCATAGTAACTACAAATCAAAAGCCTACTCACAAAAATGAGAGAAAGAAGAATCCAAGCATACTCCTCCCCAAATCATCAAACCACAAGGTAAGAAACTGAAAGAAGAAGAAAAGAACAGAGATACACAAACAACTGGAAAATAAGTAACAAAATGGCAATAAGTACATATCTATCAATAGTTACTTTAAATGTAAGTGGACTAAATATTCCAATCAAAAGACACAGGTTGCTGACTGGATAAAAAAATAAGACCCATCTATATGCTGAATACAAGAGACTAGCTTCAATGCTAAAGACACACACAGACTTAAAGTGAGGGGATGAAAAAATATATTTCATGCAAATGGAAAAGACAAGCATGTGGGGGTAGCAATACTAATATCAGACAAAATGGACTTTAAATCAAAGTCCATAACAAAAACAAAGAAGGGAATTATATAATGATAAAGGGATCAATAAAAGAAGAAATCACATTTTTAATATATATGCAGGTAATATAGGAGAACCTAAATATATAAAATATTAATATACATAAAGGGAGAAACTGGCAATAATACAATAGTAGTAGTGGACTATAACTACATTAATGGAGAGATCATCAAGACAGAAAACCAATAAAGCAACAGTGGAATTAAATGACACGACAGACCAGTTGAACTTAATAGATATCAACAGGACATTCCATCCCCAAACAGCATAATACAGTCTTTTCAAGTGCACATGAACCATTCTCCAGGACAGACCACACGCTAGGTCACAAAACAAGTTTCAGCAAATTTAAGAGGATAGAAATTATATCAAGCATGTTTTCTGACCACAATCATATGAAACTAGAAGTCAACTACAGAAAGAAAAATGGGAAAAATACAAATGTGTGGAGACTAAACAACATGTTACTAAAAAAAAAAACAATGGGTCAATGAAGAAATCAAAGAGGAAACAGAAAATACCTTGAGACAAATGAAATTAAAAACAAAACTTACCAAAATATTTGGGACTCAGCAAGAGCAGTTGTAAGAGAGAAATTTATACCAGTACAGACCTACCTCAAGAAACAAGAAAATTATAAAATAAACAACCTAACCTACCATCTAAAGAAATTAGAAAAAGAGTAACAAAGCCAAATGTCAACAGAAGGATGGAAATAATAACGATCAGAGAGGAAATAAATAAGAGACCAAAAACACAACAGAAACATAAATAAAACCAAGAGCTGGTTTCCTGAAAATATAAACAAAATTTATAAGCCTTTAGCAAGGCTCATCAAGAAAAAAACAGAGAGGAGCCAAATAAACAAAATAAGAAATGAAAGAGGAGAAATAACAGCCTATATCACAGACATACAAAAAAGCATAAGAGAATACTATGACCAGTCATATGCCAACAAATTGGACAACCTGGAAGAAATGGACCAATTTCTAGAAACATACAAACTGCCAAGACTGAATCAGGAAGAAATAAATAATCTGAACAGACCAATCTCTAGTAGTAAAATTGAATTTGTAATAAGAAAAATCCAGCAAACAGAAGTCCAGAACTGGAAGGCTTCACAGGGAAATTCTACCAAACATAAAGAAGACCTAATAGCTATCCTTCTTAAACTGTTCCAAAAAAACTGAAGAGGCAGGAATACTCCCAAATTTATTCTATGAGGCCACCATTACACTGATATCAAAACCAAATACTATGATAAAAAACAAAGAAAAAATAAAACTACCAGCCAATATCTCTGATGAATATAGATGCCAAAATCCTCAACAAAATATTAGTAAACCAAATTCAACAATGCATAAAATGGATCATACACCATGATCAGGTGGGGCTTATTATAGGGAGCCAAGGATAGTTCAACATATGCAAATCAATCACTGTAATACACTACATTAACAAAAGGAAGGATAAAAATCACATGATCACCTCAATAGACACAGAAAAAGCATTTGACAAAATTCAACATCCATTCATGATAAAAATTCTCATCAAAGTTGTTCTAGGGACTTCCCTGGTGGTCCAGTGATTAAGAATCTGCCTTCCAATGCAGGGGATGTGGGTTCGATCCCTGGTCAGGGAACTAAGATCCCACGTGCTGCAGGGCAACTAAGCCCATGCACCGCAATGCAGAGCCTGCATGCTGCAACTCAGACCCAATGCAGCCAAATGAATAATAAATAAATAAAATTTTTAAAGTTGTTCTAGAGGGAACATATCTCAACATAATAAAGGCCATTTATGACAAACCCACAGTCAACATAATACTAAATGGAGAAAAAGCTGAACGCCTTTCCTCTAAAATCAGGAACAAGGCAAGGATGCCACTCTCTCCACTTATATTTAACATAGTATTGGAAGTCCTAGCCACAGCAATCAGAGGAAAAATATCATCCAACTGGAAGTAAAGAAGTCAAACTGTCCCTATTTGCAGATGACATGATACTTTATATAGAAAACCTTTAAGTCTCCACTGAAAAACTATTAGAACTAATAAATGAACTCAGCAATGTTGCAAGATACAAGATTAATATACAGAAAACTGTTGCTCTTCTATATACTAATAATAAACTATCAGAAATAGAAAGCAAGAAAACAATTCCACTTAAAATCACATGAAAAAGAATGAAATACCTAGGAATAAACTTAACCAAGGAGATGAAAGACCTAGACACTGAGAACTATAAAATATTGAGGAAGGAAATTGAAGACAATACAAAAAAAAAAAAAAAAAGGAAAGATATCCCTTGTCTGTGGATTGGAGAATTAGTATTGCTAAAATGTCCATACTACCCAAAGCAATCTACAGATTTAATGCAATCCCTTTCAAAATACCCATGATATTGTTCACAGAATGAGAACAAATAATCCTAAAATTTATATGGAACCCCAAGAGACCCTGAATTGCCTAAGCAAACTTGAGATAAAAGAACAAAGCTGAAGTTGTTATCCTACCTTTATTCAGACTATACTACAAAGCTACAATAATCAAAAGAGCATGGTTCTGGCATAAAATTAGACATGTAGATCAATGGAACCAAATAGAGAGCCCAGAAATAAATCCATGTACTTATGGTCAATTAATCTACAACAAAGAAGGCAAGAATATACAATGGACAAAGACAGTCTGCTCAATAAATGATGCTGGGAACACTAGACAGCTACATATAAAACAAGGAAAATAGAACATTTTTTTCACACTATATACAAAAATAAACTCAAAATGGATTAAATACCTAAATATAAGACCAGAAACCATAAAACTCTTAGAAGAGAACATAAGCAGAACACTCTTTAAAAAAAAAAAAAAAAAAAATTATTTATTTATTTATTTATTTTTGGCTGCGTTGGGTCTTCATTGCTGTGCGCGGCTTTCTTTAGTTGCGGTGAGCTACTCTTCGTTGTGGTGTGTGAGGGCTTCTCATTGCTGTGGCTTCTCTTGTTGTGGAGCACGGGCTCTAGGTGCACGGGCTTCAGTAGTTGTGATTTGCAGGCTCTAAAGCGCAGGCTCAGTAGTTGGGGTGCATGGGCTTAATTGCTCCGCGACATGTGGGATCTTCCCAGACCAGAGCTCAAACCCATGTCCCCTGCACTGGCAAGCAGATTCTTAACCACTGTGCCACCAGGGAAGCCCAGCAAAACACTCTTTAATGTAAATCATAGCAATGTTTTTTTGGCTATGTTTCCTAAGGGAAAGAATACAAAGGCAAAAACAAACAAATGTGACCTCATTAAACTTAAAAGTTTTGCACAGCAAAGGGAACCATCGACAAAGTGAAAAGACAACCTACTGAAAGGGAGAAAATATTTGCAAATGATATGACTGATAAAGGATTAATATCCAAAATACAGAAATAACTCATATGACTCAATATCAAAAAAACAAACAACCCAATTAAAAATTCAGCAGAAGATGAGAATAGATATTTTTCCAATGAAGACATACAGATGGCCAACAGGTACATGAAAAGATGCTCAACATCACTAATTACCAGTGAAAGGAAATCAAAACCACAATGAGATATCACTTCACACCAGTCAGTCACCAAAAAGACTAAATAACAAGTGTTGGTGAGGATATAGAGAAAAGGAAACCTTAGTACTCTGCTGGTGGGAATATAAATTGATGCAGCCACTATGGAAAACAGTATGGAGGTTCCTCAAAATAAAAAAATAGAACTGCCATATAACCCAGCAATTCCACTCCTGGATATATATCTAAAGAAAATGAAAACACTAATTCGAAAAGACACATGCACCTCAATGTTCATAGCAGCATTACTTACAATAACCAAGATATGGAAGCAATCTAAGTGTCAACCAGCAGATGAATGGATAAAGAAGATATGGTGTACCTACACAATTAAGGATTACTTATCCATAAAAAAAGTGAAATGCTGCCATTTTCAATAATGTGGATGAACCTAGAGGGTATTATACTTAGTGAAATAAGTCAGACAAGAAAACTAAATATTATATGTTATCACTTATATGTGGAATCTAAAGAATAAAACAAAGAATGAATATAACAAAACAGAAACAGTCTCACAGATTTAGAGAATAAAATTAGTGGTTACTAGTGGGAGAGGAATTAAGGAGGGTCAAATAGAGGTGGGGATTAAGAGATACAAACTACTATACATAAAATAAATTAGCTACAAGGATATATTGTGCAGTACAGAAAATGTAGCAATTATTTGATAATAACTGTAAATGGGGTATAATCTTCAAAAATGCTGAATTACTATGCTATACACCTGAAACTAATATTGTAAATAAACTATACATTAATTTTTTTAAAGTTAAGGAAAAATACAGAATTTCTCAGACAAACAAAAACTGAGAAGATGTATTGCCAGTAGATCTGTCTTGTAAGAAACTGTAAAAGAAGTTCTTTAGGTAAAAACAGTATGATATAGATCAGAAAGTTGGATCTAAATAAAGAAATGAAGAGCACTGGAGAAATAAGGTAAAATTAAAACTTTTTTCTTATTCTGAATTGATCTAATAGATAATAGTTTCTTCAAAATAATTATAGCAACAATGTATTTGATTAGGTTTGCATATGTTTGTATGTGTGTTTGTATGCATGTACATTCATGTGTATGCTCATAAATAAGTGAAATAAATGATAGACATGATATCAGATGGGAGGGAGGAATTAGGATTATTTTGTTATTATAAGGTACTTGCATTACCCATAAGTAGTATAGCATAATTTGAGGTGGACTTAGATTCATTGTAAATGTAAACAGCAAACTCTAGAGTGAGCAGTAAAAAAAAAAAAAAAAAAATTATAAAAAGAAGTACCAGCTGACATACTAAGAAAGGACAGAAAATGGAATAAAATAAATGTTTAGTAAAAGGCAGAAAAAGAGTAAAAGACGAAAACAGAAAAAAATAACAAGTAACCAATATGGTAGATATTAATTCAATTATGACAGTAACCACGTTAAGTGTTAACTATATAAATGCACATATTTTAAGACAAAGATTACCAGAGTGGATCAAAGAACATGACTCTACCATATGTTGTCTACAAAAAACACAGTTTAAATACAAAGATACATATAGATTAAAAGTAAATGAATGATATATCATGCTAACAATTATGAAAAAGTTTTCAGGGATGAAAAGGGTCATTACATAATGCTAAAGGGTCCAATTCTCAAGAAGCCTTTACAATCCTTAACATGTACACCTTTAACAACAGAGCTTTGAAACACATGAGACAAAACCTGATATAACTGCAAGGAGAAACACATAAATCCACTATTATAGTTGGAGACTTCAGCATTCTTCTATTAGAAATGAATATGTCCAGAAGGTAGAAGATCAGTAGGAATGCAGTTGAACTCAATGACACCATTTATCAACTGAATATAATAGACACCTATAAACCGTTTCATGGAACAACAGCAGGACCCACATTCTTCTCAAGATCACATGAAATATTCACCAAGATAGGCCACTCTCTGTGTGATAAAATAAACCTTAACAAATGTAAAATTACAGGAGTCATACAATGTCTTTTCTCAAACCACAATGGAATTGAACTAGAAAATAATAACAGAAATATAGCAGGAAAATCCCCAAATACCTAGATATTAAGAACACACTTCTAAATAACACTTGAGTCAGAACACTTTGAAGAGAAATTAAAAATTATCTTGAAATAAATGAAAATGATAACACAACATCAAATTTTATGTGATGCAGCAAAAGCAGTACATAGAGAGAAAAATATCACAGAATTGAATGCATATGTTAGAAAAAAAGAAAGATCTAAAATCAATCATAATCTTCTAACTTCGGAAAAAAGAGCAAATTTAATCCAAAGTAAGCATAAGAAAGGAAATAATAAAAATTAGAGCAGAAATCAATAAAATTGAAAGTAGGAAATCGAGAGATTTAATTAAGCCAAAAAATGGGTTTTTGAAAAGATCAATAATACTGATAAGCTTCTAGCTGAGCTAACTAAGAAAAAAAGAAAAAGGGACACAAGTTATTAATATCAGAAGTGAAAAACGGGACTTCACTACAGATCCCATGGACCTTAAAAGGATAATTTAAAAAATTCTATGAACAACTCTGTACCCACAAATTTGATAATCCAGAAGAAATGGACCACTTTCTTGAAAGACACAATCTGACAAACTCACACAAGAAGAATCAGACAATCTGAATAGGCTGATATCTATTAAAGGAATTAAATCAATCATTAATAATATTCCAAAACAGACAGCACCAGGTCCAGATGGGTTCACTGGTGAATTCTACCAAACATTTAAGGAATAAGTCTTATCAATTCTCTACAGTCTCTTTCAGAAAATATCGATAGACAAGAAGGGAATACTTCTTAACTCATTCTATGAAGTCAGCATTACCCTAATACCAAAAGCAAACAAAGAGATTACAAGAAAAGGAAAACTACAGACTAACATAAGCAAAAGTCCTCAACAAAATATTAGCAAATTGGGTGCAACAATATATTAAAAAATGTATACATCATGACCAAGTGGAATTTATTCCAGGTGGGTAGGCCTGATTCAACACTGGAAAATCAATTAATGTAGTCTATTATATCAATAAGTCAAAGAAGAAGAATCAAATATCAATAGATGCAGTCAAAGCATTTGACAAAATTCAACATCCATTCATGATTTTTAAAACCTTCAATAAACTAGGAATAGAAGAAAACATCCTCAACTTGAAAAAGAAGATTTACAAAAAAGCCCAATAGGGCTTCCCTGGTGGCGCAGTGGTTGAGAGTCCACCTGCCGATGCAGGAGACGTGGGTTCGTGCCCCGGTCCAGGAAGATCCCACGTGCCGCGGAGCGGCTGGGCCCGTGAGCCATGGCCGCTGAGCCTGCGCGTCCGGAGCCTGTGCTCCGCAACCGGAGAGGCCACAACAGTGAGAGGCCCGCAAACCGCAAAAAAAAAAAAAAAAAAAAAAAAGCCCAATAGCTAACACTATACTTAATGGTGAAAAATTCTAAGCTTTCCCACAAAGATCAGAAACAAAACTGAGCTGTCACTGCTGCTTTTTGACATTTTACTGAATATCCTGGCTAATGCAATATGACAAGAAAAGGAGAGGAAAGGAGAGGGGAGGAGAGGAGAGAAAGAAAAAAAGAAAATGTATACAGATTAGGAAAGAAGAAATTAAACTGTCTTTATTTGCAGATGACATGATCATCTCTGTGAAAAATTGGAAAGAAATGACCAAAAAACCCTCCTGGAACTAATAAGTGATTATAGCAAGTTTGCAGGACACATAGCTAATATGCAAAAGGCAATTAATTTCCTATATACCAGCAATGGACAAGCAAAATTTGAAATTAAAAATACAATACCATTTACATTAGTACCTCCAAAATGAAATATGTAGGTATAAATCTAACAAAATAAGTACAAGATCTACATGAGGAAAACTATAAAACTCTGATGAACAAATTCATAGAACTAAATAAACAGAAATACACTTTGTGCTCATGGGTAGAAAGACAATATTATCAAGATATCAGTTCTTCCCAACTTGATCTATAGATTCACTGCATTCCTAATAAAGATCCTAGCATATTATTTTTTGAATACTGACAAACTGATTTTAACATTTATATAAAGAGCTAAAAACCAGCATAGCTAATACAATGCCAAAGGAGAGCAAAACTGGAGGACTGACAATACCCATTTAAGACTTACTATAAACCTACAGTAATCAAGACAGGGTGGTATTGGCAAAAGAAAAGGCAAATAGATCAGCAGAACAGAATAGAGATCCTAGGAATAGAACCACATATAGTGGTGTTGGGCTCCTTGACAAAGGAACAAAAGAAACACAATGGAGCAAACAGTGTTTTCAACTAACGGTGCTGCAACAACTAGAAATCCACATGCAAAAAAGTGAATCTAGACACAGATCTTAGACCCTTCACAAAAAATTAACTCAAAATGGATCACAGACCTAAATGTAAAATGCAAAAGTGTAAAACTCCCAGAAGATAACAGGAAAAAGTCTAAATGACCTTGAGCTTCACAATGATTTATCATGATCCATGAAAGGAAGAATCAATAAGCTGGACTTCATTCAAATTATAACTTTTGCTCTGCAAAAATGTCAAGAAAGTTAAAGGAGGACTTCCCTGGTGGCGCAGTGGTTAAGAATACCCCTGCCAATGCAGGGGACATGGGTTCGAGCCCTGGTCTGGGTGCCACAACTCTAGAGCCCGTGTGCCACAACTACTGAAGCCCACACACCTAGAGACTGTGCTCCACAACAAGAGAAGCCACCGCAATGAGAAGCCCGCGCACCACAATGAAGAGTAGCCCCCGCTCTTCGCAACTAGAGAAAGCCCGCACGCAGCAACGAAGACCCAACGTAGTCAAAAATAAATAATTCTTTTTAAAAGCCCTTTAAAAAAGAAAAGAAAAGAAAAAGACAAACCACAGACTGGGAGGAAATATTTGCAAAAAACATATCTAGTAAAACAGTGTTATACAAAATACACAAAGAATCTTTAAAGCTCAACAATAGGAAAACAAACAACAAATAAATTCTAAAATGGGCCAAAGACCTTAATAGACACCTCACCAAAGAAGATAGATAGATGGCAAATAAGTATCTGAAAAGATGCTCCACATCATATGCCATCAAGGAAATGCAAATTAAAACGAGATAAACATATTAGAACAGACAAAATCTTGAGCACTGACAACACCAAATGCTGTCAAGGAGATGGAGCAAGGGGTATTATTATTCATTGCTGATGGGAATGCAAATTGGTACAGCCATTTTGGAAGACAGTTTGGTGGTTTCTTACAAAACTAAACATGCTTTTACCATATGGTCCAGCAATTAAATTCCTTCATGTTTATGCAAAGGAGTTGAAAACATGTGACACAAAAACCTGCACACAGATATTTATAGCAACCTTACTCATAATTGCCAAAACTTTGAAGCAACTAAGATGCTCTCAGTAGGTGAATGGATAAATAAACTGCAGTACATGGGATATTATTCAGCACTAAAAAATAAATGAGCTATCAAGTCATGAAAAAACATGGAGGAATATTAAGCACATATTACTAAGTGAAAGACAAGGCTACATCCTATATGATTCCAGCTATATGATATTCTAGAAAAGGTAAAACTATGGAGATTGCCAGCGGTTAGTGGGGAGCAAGGGATGAGCAGGCGAAGAACACAGGATCATTAGGGAAATGAAACTACTCTACGATTCTACAGCGGCAGATACATGACATTATAGATTTGCCCAAAGTTACACAATGTACAGCACCAAGAGTAAACTCTAAGGTAAACTATGGACTTTGGATGATACTGATGTGTCAATGTAGGTTCATCGGTTGTAACAAATGTGCCATCTGGTGAGGAAATTTTGATAATGGGGAAGGCTAAGCATGTGTGAGGACGGTGAGTGTGTGAGAACCTCTTTACCTTTCTCTCAATTTTGCTGTCATCCTAAAACTGCTCTAAAAAAGAAAGTCTATTAAAAGAAAAGGAATTTTATCTGAGCAACTAACTTTTTTGAATGAGATCAAGTCTAGATACATAGATAAAATACGTAGATAAAATAAGGCATTAAAGAAGCCTAAGACATTATCATAGAACAAGAGTTAGTGAAATTTGAAGAAATACATGAAGGTGATACATGTAGAAAGGTAGAAAGGGGCTAGAGATCAGATGTTTAAAAGAGGAAATATTAATTTTATTATAAGCATAATTAGAATTGTTCCAAAAAATTCTAAAATGGTATATTATAAAGATGTATATGAACACTTTGCAAATGGGGTGATTCCATGGAACTGGTACATGTTCATTCTTTCAGTCAAAGCACAGCCAGCCAGTTTTAGTTTCTCTTTGATGCACTAATCTAAGCCAGTGATCTTCTAACTGCAGCTTCCAATCTATTTAACAAATATTTTTTTAAAAATAAAAGAAGCTATTAAAGCACCCTACACGTGATCAAGGAAAGTATTGTTTTGTGAAGCTTTCATTTCCATTTTACATGTATGTGTATGTTTTCTGTTCCACAATGTAAGATATATTTCTTATTTTAAGTTCAAGTTCATAAATATTTGAAAGCTACTATTCTAGTCAGATTTCTAAAGTATCTGAATAGAAAAACTGACGGACTGATGCTAGAGGAAGGTACACACTATAACTGATTTGTTCTACCCATCAGCTTAGGATACAAAAATGTTATTTTTAATAAATAAAAGCTAACTGACTCTAAACCTCCGACCAACAAGAGTGATGTCTCATCTGTCTTGTCTACAATTTCCTAATAGATACCAGGATCTGGCATTTCCTTTTTGCAAGGTATTTGACCTTATTAGTATCATCCCACTAAGAGAACAGCAGCTATCTGATCAGCCCCTTTACCTGGCGGGAAGGGTTCCTTGCTGGTTTCTGTGATTGTTCTGAAGGCTGTGGGAGGTTGCTGTGGGATGAGGGTGGTTAACCAGTCAGCCACAAGGACTGAGGCATACACTTCTGTGGCTCGTCTAGCAGTAGTTTCTCAGTGGCTAAGGGACATGTGAAGGTGCCTCTCCTCCCCAGAGTTACAGTAAGCTATGGCCACTCCACGCCACCCAAGGCCCTCGCCCTTGTGTTAGAGCAGTTCACAGATACAGCGTTTTTAGCTCTCCTCTTCTAGACAGACATCCATTTCCTTCATGCATATGTATAATCATGGGGGAGTTGAGTGATTTATGCCACCCACGTGCTCTGCTCAGAAACAGCCCCCGCCTGCAGCCTCAGGGAGAGGGTGCTGCTCTTCTGATGTCCAAAGAATCAACCTCACTGGCTACTCTATGATGCTGGAAGTTAGACATAACCTTGAGCTTAGGGTTGCTATCCCGGGAGGAAGGGGTGGCGAGGGGCATCCCAGAGACTCGGTGACAGCATTGTTCCCTCCTGGCTTGACTTTGAAGTCCAGAGCACTTCATACCCAACACTGAAACCATTCTTCCAGCTACAAACTCCATACCTCCAGCCCCAGTATATAAAGTCTCGTTTTCTTCTCCCTGCTTCGAGAAGAGCCAGGTCCACCACATTTCCCGTCACAGATTTATTGGCAATTGGGATATCCTTGCTCTCTCACCCGTTCATCTGACATGTTTGGGATTACCTAGGCATTCCCTCTGCTCTGCAGTCTTGCCCCTTGCTTTCTGTACTTGGGAGATCTCTCTATGCCTGCAGGTAGCATGTTATGATGGGTCTTTTATCAGTCTTCAAATTATACAGATTTGAAATTGACCTTGAATCTATTACTTCAAGGCTATATATCTTTATGACTTTGGAAAGCTGGCTTAACTTCTCTGAATTTCAAGTGAGGTGATTTATTTTTAAGTGCTAAAGCCATGGTAGACACTCAGAAATGATTAGTTTCTTTCATTTTATAGTTTTTCATCCAAATGTGAACACATGGTAGAAGCTCAATAACTAGTTGATTTGGCCGAATATTTGTTACAAGAAAAAAATTCCCCAATTAATAATTGACATTAGGCTAGATACCATCTGTCATTGAGAAATTACCATTCTGGTATGGAGAATGTCAATCAGGGAATTTCTTTAAATTGCTACCAATGGTGAACTCATCAGAGGTTAGTTTGAGAATGGAGAAGCGAGGCAATTGGATAGAACTGGGTCATGTTGTATGAAAAGTTCAATAAGAATGTATATGCTTATAAAAAAATGGAATGTGCTGTGCTTTGAGGAGTGACAGAAAGGAATTATTCCAATAAGAATGACAATGACTAAAAATACCAATCCTAGCTGTGCTTGTTATATTTCTGTCTGCTGATCCTTTGAGAAACGCTTTTCTTTCTTTCTTTTTTTTTTTAAACAGATGGCTATTTAAATTTACTGGGTGAGTTGTCACAGCTATCACCTTTCTGGACTTCCTTCCAAAATAAAGAAAAGTTATTCCAGTGTAAAGAAGGAAAGCTATACAGTCTGTTGAATTGTGTTCTCATGTCTCTCCTGAAAACTGTAATAGCATTTCATATGGCTTTTTTGACCTGTAGGTAGAGGGTGATAAAATTAGTTGTTGGCATTATTTGCATTACGTATCTGATAGCAGTAGCTAGAGCTCGCCTTATGCACTGATGAGGTGTGCAGCTCTGTAGTAATCCTTTGTAATAGAATCAGGCATGCATCTGGAGGAAATGCATCTTCCCAATATACCATAATGCAGATCAAAATAGTGTTAGTTCCCATAGGGAGCAAAAAGACATTTTGGTCTATTTCTCTCAGTTTTTATAGATTAAAAATATCACACAAGAATTTTTTTTTTTTCCAATCTTACAAATCTCTTTGATACATAGCCTACCTGAGTACCTGAAATTCCACTTCTAAATATTTATTTGCACATCATAAGGATTTCAGGTATTAGGTATCTTTAGTTAAAATGCAAACATCGGGCTTCCCTGGTGGCGCAGTGGTTGAGAATCCGCCTGCCGATGCAGGAGACACGGGTTCGTGCCCTGGTCCGGGAAGATCCCACATGCCGCGGAGCAACTAAGCCCGTGAGCCATGGCCGCTGAGCCTGTGCGTCCGGAGCCTGTGCTCCGCAACGGGAGAGGCCACAACAGTGAGAGGCCCGCATACCGCAAAAAAAAAAAAAAAAAAAAAAAAAAAAAAAAAAAAAAAAAAAAAAAAATGCAAACATCCCTGCTAGGTATAGTACCTTTATCATCCACAGGTAAGGTAAGGATTTCCCCCAATGGGATTAGTAAGGGAATGAACAAGGGACAAGTAATTGTGATGACAGGAGGCGAGGTATACTTGGGAGTGACAGCATGAGTATTCCAGGCACTTGGCGGAGTGGGTCTGAGAAAGAAAGTTACAAGAATTGGGAAAAACAAGCCCAAACCAAATTTTTCCCATCTCACGATTGTAGCTGGCTTTTGTCTGAAAGAAGAAAAAAATTAAGAAAATTAGGTTATATATCAATAATAGGAGATATAAGGACCTCAGGAGAAATGGGTTTATTAGTATTTCAAATCTGATCTCAGAGCAGATGCATTTTTAGATGAAGACTCCAGGTTCACAGCAGGCCGGAATCCCTCCTTTGCCTGAAGGTCTTCCACCCCAATTCAAGGATGTTCCAAGCAACGTTTGTTTCTGACCAAATGATCTGCTGATGTACCAAGGTGCATAATGGACAGGGAAACCCCACTGACCTGTCTGCCAGCTCTTCTCATCCTGTCTGTCCTCTGCTTCCTCTGCAGAGGTCTCCCATTCTCTGCCCTACAGGAAGTCCCCCTTTAGATCAGCCTGACTATCCCACAACACTTAATGACTCCTGGCTTAATATAATGTTCTCAAGCAGTTGCAACTCCTGGAAAAATATGGCCTTTATAGTAATGTCTGGTTCTAAGCAGAGCTACCTACATTCACAGCTGAACAGGACAAAGTTTCTTTAAGTCTGGCATTGCTTGGTCCCCACCCAGGTGACCACAGGAAACACAACCGTTAGGCAATGTATCAATGTCTGCAAAGCTACATTTCTGTGTCTGCCCCTGGTCACCCTTCTCTGCCATTTACCTGCCTTCCCACCAGCTTTCTCTTTCACATATCAGATACTCTTATTAAAGTCTCAACTCCTGTCTCACAGACAGTGAGCATCCTATGTCTGTCTCTTTTATACCCCAGATCGGTAGCTTCTCCCCAGACCTTTTCTACTGCCAACCAAAACTTGTCACTTGCCATCTGCCTCTACAAGGATGAAGTCACTGGCCACTGTAGTCGCTGACCTTCAACACACGCTGAAAGGAGTTCAGGGTGGAGATCAGGAATGAAGCACTCTGTGCTCTGGACAAAACTGGCAAAGTAGGCCTTCGGGTAGGTATCTTCTGCAGAAGACTTTATGAGCCCAAATCCTTGCATCTTCTCATATGTAGAAAAGCACTAAAATCACTAAGAGTGACATCTGCTCCTTGTGACCAGCAGCAACCTACTGCCAAAATGTGTGCCTGGTGGCACCTATCCCTCCTTGACGAAAATCATATATAATCCTGACCTTCCTCCCTACCTCTTCAGAGCAGTTCCTCACAGCTACCGGAGAGGCTGTCTCCCAGGCTACAGTCCTCCTTCTGCCCCAAATAAGACAACCCACAACTCTCACACTGTGCATTTTTCTTCAGTCGACTCTACTGATGGTCTGGCTCGCCATACTCCATTTGGTCCAGCCTCACTGTCACTCTCAGGGAGCTCCTCTCCCATAATTCCCACATCTTTCTCCAAGATCATCAACTGAGAGCAACATCACCTGCCTGCACTCTTCCCATAACTATCCTCTCACAGGCACAGAAAGAATAACGTGGAGTTTAGTTCCAGGCCTTCCATGTGCTATGATCATAGTCTTTAGAGAAAGGTAATTCGTGTCTCTGGGCCTCAGTTACTCCATCTGTAAAATGGGTAAAAACCTTTACCTCTTAACATGAACATGCGTGAAGTGCTTTCATGTAAACAGTTGACAGGCCGGTCTTCATGATAAATTGGCTCTGACAATGAACTGAAGGAAATTACAATTTCCAGTTCCTGTTTTTTATCAATGGCAGTTTTTGCTCATTGTGAGGAACACTATGGTGTACTTTATAATTTTTAGAAATTTCTAGGGTTTTCTGATAAGTTTTTGTTTTTACCATCATTGTATTATTTTTCCTAGAACTCAGTAGATGCTCAGAAAATTATGGGTTTTTCTTGATTTCCACACATAGTCATTCCTCTTTTTGTCCACCTACTGAACTTTGTTCACATCATTATTTCTATTCTTACTACACTTTAGTATTAAAGTATTATTAAGATACATTAACTCAATATAAATTAACTTGGTTTTTTGTTTTGTGTTTAATATTTATTTACTTATCTGGCTATGTGAGGTCTTAGTTGTAGCATGTAGGATCTCTTAGTTGCGGCATGCGGGATCTAGTTCCCTGAGCAGGGATCGAACCCGGGCCCCCTGCATTGGGAGCGTGGAGTCTGAACCACTGGACCACGAGGAAAGTCCCCTAAATTAACTCGGTTAAACAGAGTTCCCAAGCACAAGAATGCCCATTTTGCCTGATAGGTAAATAGATGTTTAACAAATGCTTACTGAATTGACAAATTAATACTTTCTGGAATGACTGGAAGTAAATGGGTCATAATATGACAAATATAGTTGAATAAATCAAAAATTTTGCTTTTTTTAATGCAGGGATATTTCTTAAGTTATAGCACAAAATCTTATCTATGGCAGAAATGAAACCATAATTTTATTTGAATAGGATAATATGGTGCTCAAGATCATGGATTTTGTAGACAGACTTCTACTTTTTAGTAGCTGCGTTACCTAACCAAGTTACTTAACCCCTCTGTGTCTTAAGATAATAATTTAAAAATTGGAAATAATATTGATATAATATTTTTAAAATAATAGTGATAATATCTAACTCATAGTTGTTGTCCACAGTTGTTGAATCAGTAGGGTTTTCTACTTCCTGAGTAATGTTGGTACTTTATATTTTCCTTAAATTTTATCAATTTGATTTAGATTCTCAAGCTAAACGCTAAAAATTATCTGTAAATTTTTGTATTAAAAATATAAATTTGTATCAATAGCTCTATCCCCCTTCTCATTCCCCAAATTTGACACATTTTTCTTCTTTTTCTTCATTATCCAATGGTTGTCCGCTTTCTTCATCTTTAAATTAACTAGTATTGGTTTTCATTGATTAGACTATTTTTTGTTTTAGTTTGTTTTTTAAGTATTTTGTATATCTATTAACTTTTTCTTCTTACAGTCTTACATTATGAGAGTTTAATATATTCTCTGAACTCCTTGGCTCATTTGATGTTAAATATTTTTATTCATAAATGTATTTATGGGTATAAGTTACAGCTTAACAATCTTGAGTCTTCCAATCCATGAACATGGTCTATCTCTTCATTTATTTAGGACTTCCATTTTTTCCAACAATGTTTTCTATTTTCTGTGAGTATTACACATATTCTGTTAAATATTGATGCAAACGTAGACAAGTTTTAATTTCACAGCTGTTCTCAGCTTTTAAAAAATCTAGTTTAATACATTGTATATAGAAAAAATACTGATATAATTTCTGCTTTGAATAATTTCTTAGTGACTTAATGTACAGTCAACTTTAATAAAGATCCCTTGGGTGCTTTAAAAGATATAAAGTTGAATGTATGACTATAAATAAAGCTTTATGATGGCTTTATTCAATCTTTCACTTTCTTATTTTTATATCTTTAGTCTGCTGGTTTCTGAGAAAAATGTTTATGTCTTCCATTACAGTTGAGAATTTATTAAATTAACTCTATGTTTCTATTAGGCTTTGCTTAATTTGTCTTGTTGTTATATTATTTGATGTCAAAAATGTATGGAAGGTATACATTCTTTTGTATATTATTTATATTACCACTTCTGTTCTTCTTGTTGCCAGTTGTCTTAGATTTTTATTTTTACCTTGTTATTTTTACCTTTTTAATTCATTTTGTATTACTTATGTCTCCTGCAAACACCTTGTGGTTGTATATTTCACCCACTACCAAGTGTGACTAGCCCTCTTTTTCTTGCTAGAGTAATTTACTGAATATTTATTATGGGAAGTGATATGTTCAGAATTATTTCTGTAGTTTATTTTACATTTTTTTATTCCCCACACTTTTTGTTCTTTCTTATTTTTTCTACAGTTCACTGGAATAATTGTGTTTCCTTGAGTGTGTGTTTCTTGGTGAAGAAGTTAATCTATTTTTTATTCTTTTTGTGACCATCTTAATTCTATGTTTAATTCTACATAAGTACAGTTAATATTGACTCTCCAAATATATCAAAAACATTATATCATTTGCACTCTCCTTTACTACTCTCCCAAATTATCACCTGAAATCTTCTTGGATTTAAATTTTAAAATGTTAATTTGTTCATAATTCCATCAACACTTGTGTATATTTAACTATAAATTCACTGATTTCTTTGATCGTCACTGATTTCATCTTCCATCATATTCCCTCTTAGATTCTCTTTTTCATTTGCTGTATTAAATTTTCACATAATCATTTCAAAGGATCTAATTGTAATGTATTAGTTAGGAATGTCCTGTCTGCAAGTGAGATACACATATAACAGTAGTTTAGACAAATAGGGATTTGTGTCTTATAACTACAAGATGTTGGTTCAGTACTACATAACATTAGGCCAACATCTCTGCAATTTTCTTTTCCTCATAGGTACAGAATAGTTACTGCTACAAGTCTCATGTAAGCCTTAGTAGGAAAAGAAAAGAATAGAATCTGCATCAAGAAAAAAAAAAAACACTATCCCAGGTACTCAATGAAAAAATTTCACTTATTATTGGCCAGAAATGTATAATGTGGGCAACCTTGGCTGTCATAAGGTTATGGGAAAAAAGGATGGGAATGATGGTTGGGTCTACCAAGAAACAGCAATTTGTCCAAGGGGCTAACTTTTAGAAGACATACCTGACTGAAAAAACTCTTTATTTTGTCCTCAATTTGAATGATAGTTATTGGGGGTATAGTGTTTTAGGTTCAAACTATATCTTTTCAATATTTTGAAGACATTATTTCATTTTATTCTCCCATACAGTGCTGTTGATGAGTAGATGATTGTCAATTTTATTTTTTTTCCTTTATAAGTAACCTGTCTTTTTGTTGGTGATGATGATCATTCTGGAGGATTTTCATTTTTTTAAAATTGTTTTTACGTGTTGCAGGTTGAATTGTGTCCCCCCAAAAGATATACTCAAGTCCTAACTCCTGGCACTTGTGAATGTGACCTTATTTGGAAATAGAGTCTCTGCAGATGTTATCAAGTTAAAATGAGCTCATACTAGTGTAGGGTGGGCATTAATCCAATGACAGATTATAAGAAGAGGGAAATTTGGACACAAACACACACAGGAAGAATGCCATGTGATAACAGAGGCAGAGATTGGAGTGATGTATCTACAAGCCAAGAAACACGAAGCACTGTCAACAACCATCAGACACAGGGAAAAGGTAAGGAAAGATCCTCTCCTAGAGCCTTCAAAGAGAACATGGCCAGACCAACACCTTGATTTAAGACTTCTAGCCTTCAGAAATGTGAGAGAATAGAATTCTGTTCTTTAAGCCACACTGTACTTTGTTACAATAGCCCTAGGAAGCTAGTACATTATGATTCTAAAACTTCTCTAGGCTATGTCTAAGTATGACTCTTCTTTTATTGATCCTATTTGACACTAGGTAGACCCTGTAAATCTAAAGAGATATCTTTTCTTACTTCTGAAAATGTTGTTCTTTAATTTATTCCCTCCATTCTCTCTGCTCTCTCCTTCTGGAACACACTGACTTATGAAGGGAACCTATCATCTGCACTGTCAGTCACTCCATATTCATGAGCATTATGAGCAGGGAAAAGTCCTGACTGCAGAATCTGTTTGAATGCAGCCTTTACTGAATGATCCTGATTACTGTTCTAGAGGTCCTTCCGACTTTGTGTTTTCGTATACTCTGAATATGGGATTTCTCTGAGCATTATGGGATGAACTGCCTTTTCCCATCCAAAACCACATCTCTGCCTATATTCTGGTCATAATCTTCTCTATCCTTACTCTAACATCTGATCCCATTGAGTTTCTGTCTTCTAGATTTCTTTCACGATTCTGGCCTATTATCAAAATGCATTCTTGTTTTACAGGTTTATGCTTCATACTTCCTTTTTGTTACATGAATAGAATTGTCAATCTATCATTTTGAATCAAGCCACTGATGGTTTTTAATCTATTTATTTATCCAGGTTTGCATTGAATATTTTTTCCCATTAGGCCTTTCAAACCATGTTGGTATTCAAAGCTTTTCTGTAGTTTTGTTTTCACTTTGTCTAGGACCCGAGTATAATTTGTGACTGCGTCTGAAAATAAGATATTTTTCCCTCCATTAGAGAACTATTAATTGGTTTTATGCAAGCTAAAATTTTAATAATCTCATTTATATCAGAAATAGAGGTGGCATGGTATTGGACAATATCTCCTATGAAAAATAACCCTTTAATATACTTTAATATGCCCAGGTTTAAATTTATTTATGTTCCAAACTAGTCATGTGTATCCATGTAAGCCCCTAAATTTGGGAGAAGGCTAACTTGTCTTCTTTAATAAAACTGCCAATTGAGATGTTTTTTCAAAATGCCACAGTAGTCCAGTTAGGTTTTCTGATTCATAGAAACACACACAATGCACAATTATAATACTTGCAGTATTATTTCCTAAGGCAAATTTAGTGCTTAGAGAAGATTCTCAATTTGTACTTATGCAGGCAGATAATTTTAAGTATGTGTGGCACAAAGTGCCCCAGTGATGATCTGCTTAATTAGCAGAAATTAATTAAAACAAATGTAAAACGAACATAACACTAAGGATTTCAAAAGTGAAAAGAAGCAGATAATATACAACATAAATTGAGCAGGTTTTATCTTTCATTTTTATTTCTTTTTGTTTGATTTCTTTAAGGAAACCTATTTTTCAGGGATCTCCAATATATTAGCTCTAGGAAAATGCTTCATATCTCTTAAACTTCAGTAGCAGGGACTGAGAAGGGGAAGAACTGATGAATTTACAGTGTGGTGATACATTTTTTACCTTTTCTTTTCCCTTGGTATTATTTTAGATTTTGCAATATTTCCACCATTCAGAAAAGTACAGAGAATAATATAAGGAATACTATACCTATGTATCTACCACCACATTCAATAAATGTTAATATTCTGGCATGTTTACTTCATATATTTTGTCTTTTAATGTGTAAAAGGTTAAGACATAACTTGAAGCCCTTCATTCACTTCCTGCATTTTGGTTTCTCTTCTTTATTTTTTGACTGTATATTTTTTTCCTATGATATATAAAATTATTCCTTGTCTTCCTCCTAAATCAAGCAAAGATCTTGGCTTTACCTCTCTCCTCTCACCCAACCAATCTTCTACTATTGACAAGTATTCTAGTTTCATCTCTTTTAGCTCCTAGATTGGTTATTCTTTTATTTCATAATTAATAGTTAAATTTGCCAATGTATTTTACCAGTTTTCAGGCTTACTATTTTTTCATGCTCCCTATTCTTTTTCTCTGGATTTAATCTTCTTGCTATAGTATACCTTTGAGTAATCCTTTCTAGAAAAATATGGATAGCAAATTCTTTTACTATCTGTGTGTGTGAAAATATATTTTCCCTTCTCTGTTGAATATATCCTAGGTGGAAATATTTATCCTCAGCACTTTAATGGTAGGTTAACATTGTCTTCTGGCATGCTTTGTTGCTCTTGTGAAGTCTACCTTTATTCTAACTGTGGTTCCTTCGTGGGGATCTGTCTTCTCTGGTAGATTTCAAGGTTTTTGCCTTTATTTTTGACATTCTGAAGTTTCACTAGGATGTGTCTTCCTGTGGATATACTTTTAGGTTTCCTGCTTAGCTTTCAAAGTTAACTGCCAAGATTACAACTCATATCTTTATTAAAATTTGGAAATATTTAATTACTATAATTTTGAATCCTATTTTTCTTTTCTTCCAAAACTAAAATAGAATGTTTCGTTGTTTAAATTGTTTAGCGTGTTGGCTTTCTTTCTTAATTTTTCCTCACGTGGTCAAGAACACTGATTTGCAGGCTAATGTTGACCAAAATTTCCATTTCAACCACACCTCTCCAGCCTACAAGTATTACAATGGCTTGTACTTGGCAACCAACACAATACTGGTGAGTTTGAGCCATTGTGCACAGTGATTTTGACAATATCTCAGACCAGCCATTGAGGCAGTAGACAGCTCGGCTCAGACCTTGACTGGGAGGCTTTTTCCTTCCTCCTTCTCAGACCACAGTTGTAGGGGCAAGCCCCAGCTTTTTTGAGCTTTCTTCCACGTGAACGAGAGTCTTTGATTTCAGGCAGAGAACAGGATTCTGTCCCTTATCCCACAAGAGGTACAATTAGTTTCCATTATCCAAAAGGATCAAAGTTTCCTGGCAGCATCAGCTTGTTTCTGGCCCCAAAGGCTGGCAGGCCTGCAGGTCCGACTTCATTTATCACTTTGTGTTTCAATTCCATTGATTGTCCACAAAGATGATTGTCTTGCTTCTGAAAATAGCTAAATCTTTATAATTTTTACTTTTTATGTTAAATCTACCACTACTTATATGTTGGGAGAAGAAAAGATCTTCAGAATGTATACTTATTGCATTTGGCTGAAGCACTGGGGAAACAATTTTCACATTGTATCATGTGACTGAATTATATTTAAAATATATAAATTTGTATATATATATATATATCTATATTTTACATTTTAAAGGCTGACAACAAAGTCCTCAAATTAACACTTTTAAATTTATCATGTCTTTCCTTATACCATTATTTGAAAACCACGCTAAGTTCCAGAAGCAAGTATCTGTCCATGCTTGAATGAGGAAATCGGTGTTGATTTTATGACTCTTTGTGGTATGTGAACACAAATCAGTTGGGGGAGACTCACAATAAAATGTGAAGGATTCCACTCATTTTCAAATTCAACAATTGTGTATTTTTATGGCAGTGTACTCTTCTCACTGAAATCGTGCCATCTACTGGTTGAATTTTTGTCGTAAAGACAGTTGAGTAAAAAGAGTTGGTGGGAAAACTCGTTTTGCGTCTAAACGGACTCCCTACTTTGACCGTCATATAATGGCTCAGTGAAGAGCTAGAAGTAGAACCTTGACCTCAAATATATAGCTGTTTCAATTTAATAAAGGTACCATCTTTATGAATGACTGACGACATGGGGACTTAGAACTAGCCATATCTGAGTTGGTAAACAGGAATTTTTTCATAGCACATTAGCCTTCTCTAATTTTAAAAAAAAATTATTTCCTTCAGCAGAAAATTTTTATATTGAAATGCAATAAATTAAAGGTACTGGGTAGTGTTCAGCATTACTGTGACATAAGAAGAAACACTTTAGCTTCTGGAACAAGGTGGCAGGACAGAAAGATCTGCATGTTTAGGGCATCCATCATTAATAAGCTGCCTCTTCCAGAAGCCTGGCATTGGGGCGACCTGGTGTCTTTGTCAGCTTGAGGCTCAGTACTGAGTGAAAAGGAGGCAGAAGGTAGCATGGGTCAGTCTGTGAACTGATAAATGCTAATGCAAAGAAAACAGCTAAATTATATGACAATGATATACCCCCAATAAAAGTTTAGTTCACAGGTGAATGTGTTGGAGCTTTAGAATACAATGGTAATTTTCCTATAAGACTCATGTCGGTAAATATTTATTTACAAGGTAGGCTCATTATGTCTCATTGATATTTGATTTCAACCAGCAGCCCCAAATCCCACCCTTTGATAATTACCTTCCTTGGGTCTACAGCCCCCAAAGGCACTTTCATTGTTCACTGAACCAGAAGATTATAGGAGACCTGAATATTTCAGTTCGTCAATAATATGATTTCTAGGCAATATAGCCCTCATCGCAAACCCCAGATATAATCAGCTACAGCTACCTAGAACCATAGCTGTAAGACTGATTAGCAATCAGTCAAGTAGATCTAAGATTGGAGAATCTTGAAGACCCAATATAATTTTTAAGGTAAATGTTTTAAATCTCAGCTTCCTCAGAAGGGAAATCCTAATTTTATTTTAAAAATTATTTAAGGCATCAAAGATATGTATTAATTTTAAAGACAAAATTAAAAGCTCTTCTCTTAGTCCACGATCATTAGGGTTGAAAGTCATACATTTACCTGGTAAATAAAATAGTAAAAATATCAGCTGTTTTTAGAGTGGAACCCTTGATGATTCCGATCACTTAACATCCATTAAAGACACAGATTGATATTTGAAGAAGAAAATCATTTCATAATTTGGTACTTAAGATGATGATTAAAGCCCAGTTTGCTGTATCGTTAAAGTTGAGTAGAATATGAGGTAAACAAGAAAATACGAAGAGAAATATTTAAAGAACTAATAACTACATCTAATTATATAGTTAAATAGTACTAATAACTACATCTCCATTAAATGCTGAAGAGAAATGTTATTAGTTTCCTGAAGGAATAGAAAATGAAGGTCAGGACAACTAGACTCATTTTTCTCATCCAAGGGAGAACATTTCCCAAGGAGTAGAGGCTGAGGCTAGGCTGTCAACACTGAGTATCACGAGAGGACCCACTGGGCCGAGCCTTACAATTCATGCACAGGTATTTACTACCTGGGCTAAGGAGCCCCTCACAGACAGCTTGGAGTTAAAAGTTGGCCCCCAAATGCATTAATTCCAGTGATAACAGAGCTGCTGCTGTCACTAGTCAAGCTAAGCAATCAGCAATAGTGATTGTCCAGATTTTTCATTAAAATCAAACATTCTCCATGTGACGATGAGAGCTTTGGCTGACAGGGTGGTAGCACCACAGCTTCTGGAGATAAATGTAATAGTCATAAACACTAATGGAAATTATCGTTGTAAAATGGGAGAGGAAAAGGCCTTTCTCAAGTAATATGTGTAAATGTTTGTGTCTACTATGGAAAGTCAGAGAGAAAACCCTTACTTGATGACATTATAATTTTCCTTCAACAAATGAAATGAAAAATAAAGTTGTTAAGGGTCCATTATTTGCAAAATGATACATATGAAAAAAAAAACCAACATGGGACAAGCCTTTAAATAATATTTCTTGCTGGAACGGGAGGTTGGTAAATGACATTGTGAATTATAGAAACTAGATTCTTTTGGTTTCTAACCAGTTTCCTTGCTTTTGAAGCATCTAAATTCTCACCAAAACTCCTATCCCCCTTTTTGTTTTCCACCCCCGTTCTGGACTGAATTGCGTGTCCCCCAAATTTGTATATTGAAGCCCTAACCGCCAATATGACTATATTTAGACATTGAGTCTTTAAGGTTAAATGAGGTCCTAAGAGTGGGGCCCTAACCCAACAGGACTGGCCTCCTTATCAGAAGCAGAAGAAACACCAGAGCTCCCTTGCTCTCTTTCCCCACATGCGCACAGAGGAAAGGCCACTTGAGGGTAGTAAGAAGGTGGTAGTCTACAAGCCAAAATGAGAGGTCTTTTCTGAAACCAACCCTGTAGGCACCTCAGTCTTGTACTTTCAGTTCCCAAAGTGTGAGAAAATAAACAACGAAAACTGTCTGTCATTGAAGCCATCCAGATTGCAGTGTTTTGTTATGGCAGCCAAGCCAGACTAACTTCCAAATCCCATGATAATGTAATTATGCCTAAGTAATACAAAAGTTAAAGTATTAAATGAAAACCACTTGGAGAAACTAAAAATTATTCAAATAAAAGACTAACACTTCGTCTGGCTACTTCTACGTGTTCTCTTTCTCTTTCCTTCTCCTCCTCTTATTTCTCCTCCTCCATCTTTCACCTCCTTCTCCTTCTTTTCCTTCATGGTATTGTTGTTATTGTTATTATCACTATTGTTAGTATGATATAGTGCTTAATGACTGTCATATTAACTCTGTAGCAACCCCCCAAGTGTTTAAACACATAATAGTATGGAAACTATTTTTTAAAACCATCTATTGTATACTGTTCTAGGCTTATGCATGATATATCGTCATCAAATTCTGAATTATCATATCATATCTATTTAAATGTAAGAAGAACAAACTGTCCAAGGTTATAAACTTAGTAGTTGGGAAAGCTGGAAATCTACACATTTAGGCTTTTCCTAGAACTTGTGGCCTCTCCACTATACCATTATGCCTCAGGAGCACAATTTGCCCAGACTATTTCCAAATTCGTATGCTTTGTTTGAGATTATTACCTAAGCCCATTTAGTTAGAAGGTAGCATTAGTAGGTTCAAGTGCAGAGGTCTGATTCCTGTTAGTTTTAATATTCTACATGACCACAATCTTACCAGAAACACATACAACTGTTCTTTATGTTTTTAAACAAAATAAGTTGAAAGTCCAAATATCAACCAGTTATAGTTCTGAAAGGATATTTAATTTCTTAACTGGCTATCACTTTACTTTTGAATATGTAGATATTCTGTCAAAACTGCCATTTGAAAAAAAAAAGGTGCCTAACAAGTATTTTTTCAAATATATAATGATAGATCTTAAAAAATAGTCAAAACTATTATATTTCAAATTACAGAGTTTTTTCCTGATATTCATTTTTGGAATTTGTTTAGTTCTACTAAGTTATCAATTCCTTAAAACTGATTTGATTTTTTTCTAAAAATACAAATAGACATTTTAAAAATTCTATCACTATAGCAGGGCATAAGAAAGAAAACCGATAATGATTATTCCACCACCAAAATTATTCATTTTATATTGATGGACTTGAACTAGAAAAAAAGCAAAAAAAAAAAAAAAAAAAAAAAAAAAAAGTAATTTCTTCTACTCCAAAAACACTCAGGAAAATAAGTGATGATTAAGTTAAAGAGAAAATATTCTATAATATCTTGTTGCTGTAGTTTATTTGGATATTGTTTGCAGAAAAATTTATGAGTTTTATAAATATAACTTTATGTAAAATAGATTATTTACACTGAAATAATGATCATACATTCAAAGCTAAAAACAATATCTGGAATACGTAAGCTGCCGTGGTTTTTTAGGGGGGCAATGGGAGAAGGGTCAGTTCTAGAATGTATTCTAGTGGTAATGAATGTCTTTCTAATATAATGTAACAATTAATTTTCAAATATCCCTTTAGATAACCTTTTTTTCATTTACTTTTTGGATCTTTTTTCCCCTTTGTGTTATTCCTGTTCCTTCTGAATGATTTTATGATTGGGCTGGAATCTGAAAGATTCCTGAAAGATATCAATTGCATTTCTTACTAGCAAAGTAATTAAAGACATACTAGCTCTCTCTCTCTCTCTCACACACACACACACACACACACAAATAAAAATTAAAAAATAAAATAAAGACATCCTACAGCCTTGTACTTTATTATAGCCCCTATACAGTACATAAAGAGAAGCTGAAAATTCTGTGGACAGTGGAGCAAAAGCCCAGCCTTGACCAAATAAATATAAACCCAAGGTATAAACTATGACTAGATGATATTTAGACATTCAACTATTTTGATCTCAGTCCTTAATGTTCATTAAAAATGTGTATAGAGTTATTGAAAACTGTTACCATCATATTACGGCAGAAGTCACATACCAACATGAGTCCAACTAGGTCAGAGGGCAAGATCTGGAGCACAAATGCAGGGTTTATAACGGATTTGCATCATATGTGCCTAAAGACATGTACAACAGAATGAGGTGGTTCCATTCACTCTCTGTATGGAGGCTTCTGAAAGCAGGCTGCTATGCCCATAGGCAACAACTTCCAAACACTGCTACAATATTGAGCCACATCAAACTAGCATTTAAACCAATCCAGGTCAATGATCAGGGTGAATACAACCGTTTAAAAAATATTTCCAGGTCAAACTACTCCAAAAAGCAAGTGTCAAACAGTAATCACTCAGAACTATGTTTAAAAACTGCCTGCCAGTGAATTTCATAAATTGTCCAAGTACTGGTTCCATGAGAACTGATAGTAAAATCTCTTTAAAATAGTACTTCAGAACTAACAAGAATCATTTTTGCCCTTTCAGAAAGATAATATATTGGTGTTTCTTAAGTTAAAAAAATAAAGCTTTAATTTTTCATTATAGAAGCTTTACTAATAAGGCTAATTCTACAAATCTATATTTATTTAATATTTAAAAAATCTTAAAATGACTGCAAAAGAAAAATAGTACACAGTAAGCAAACTAAAATGGATAAAACATTCAAGTACTATACATTGGCCTCAGGGTACATATATATATTATTCAAGTCAATCAAATAAATATCTTTCAGGCTCCTAGTGTTGTGTCAAGGTGCGCTTCTGGTCCAAGTCGTTTTCGGTTAGTTCTATCTTGGACCAGTACCACCCGATTCTCATGGTGATTTGTGGGACAGTTGCCAAAGGACGGACATAATTTAGGGATGTACCAAATTTTGATTTTTCTTCTGCATTTGCCCAAAGTCTAACATTTAGATTCATATTTGGCCTTAACCTTTGAAAGTCCAAATAGCCAAATGCCTGCTGCAATGTTATTTTCGGCACAGTCAACATATGTGTGATGAATGCTATTGTATAGATTACCATCACATCTAAGCAAATAAAATCAGTGATGTGAACAAGGAACAAGAATATATACTTCTGATATATTGTTAATGTCTCACTATTCACTTTCAAATACAGGTAACTTGGAGATAAAATAAAATTTTTATCAGTTAATTTGCAGTATAAATGTATATTTATTATTTCAGTAGTAAAATGGAATCATAATTAATGATGGTTGTGAAAGTCATTAATTATATTTACTCAAGCCCTTTTAAGAACTTTTAAACAGTAAAATAAATAGAGAAATAGACCATAGAAGAAAACTTTTTTAAGAAAAATATAAAATATTGAACAATAAAATAATTAACTATGGGTTTTCTTTGGATTTAATTGTTATATATCATTCAAATTAGACAGTGTTTTGTTTACCTATTCTTATCAGATAGAATTCAATAAGAAAAGAAAGGATAAGAATGCAGGTGAATGGTAAAATTAACTTATTAAGCTTGATATAGTTTTATATAATAGAATTTAAACATAATAAACAGAATTTAATAATAAATAGATGTTGAAGAGAGATCTCAAAATCATATAACTCAACTATGTTGAAGAGATCTCAGAATCATATAATGCAAACATAAAACTAAAGATATATTCCTCTCTTCAATATTTTGGCTAAGAAAATAAACCACAAACAAAACAAAAAGACAACCCACAGAATGGGAGAAAATATTTGCAAATGATGCAACTGACAAAGGCTTAATTTCTAAAATATACAAACAGTTCACAAAACACAACAAAAAAACAAACAACCCCCATCAAAAAATGGGCAGAAGACCTAAACAGACATGTCTCCAAAGTAGAAATACAAATGGCTAATAGACACATGAAAATATGCTCAACAATGCTAATTATTAGAGAAATGCAAATCAAAACTATAATGAGGTACCACCTTACACCAGTCAGAATGGCCATCATAAAAAGCTCTGCAAATAACGAATGCTGGAGAGAATGTGGAGAAAAGGGAACCCTTCTACACTGTTGGTGGGAATGTAAGTTGGTACTGCCACTATGGAAAAGAGTGGAGAGGTTCCTCAGAAAGCTAAAAATAGAATTACCATATGATCCAGCAATCCTATTATTGAGCATGTATCCGGACAAAACTCTAATCCAAAAAGATACATGCACCCCTATGTTCATAGCAGCACTATTCACAATAGCCAAGACATGGAAACAACCTAAATGTCCATTGACAGATGAATGGATAAAGAAGACGTGGTACCTATATATAATGGAATACTACTCAGCCGTAAAAAATAACAACATAATGCAGTTTGCAGCAACATGGATGCAACTATAGGTTATCATACCGAGTGAAGTAAGTCAGAAAGAGAAAGATAAATACCATATGATATCACTTATATGTGGAATCTAAAATATGACTCAAATGAACCTATCTACAAAACAGAAACAGACTCATGGACATAGAGAATAGACTTGTGTTTGCCAAGGGGAAGGGGATTGGGGGAGGGATGGAGTTTGAGGTTGGGATTAGCAAATGTAAGCTATTATATATGGAATGGATAAACAACAAGGTCCTACTATATAGCACCAGGAACTATTCAGTATGCTATGATAAACCATAATGGAAAAAATATTTTTAAAAAAGAATGTATATACATATAACTGAATCCCTTTGCTGTACAGCACAAACTAACAACATTGTAAATCAACTATACTTCAATAAAAAAAATAGTGGTTCAAATGTAAAAAAATAACAACAAAAAAACTTTTCCAATTTAAAATTTTTCTATGCTAAATATTTACTCAATCCAATGAATAAAGTCTCCATCAGGAATAGAAGTCATCTGACAGTTGGCCCCCTTTCTACCTCTTACTTCTTGAGATAGTGTTGGTGTAGGGGAAAGTTATGTGTCCTCATGGAGGTGGGACAAGAAGCCTCTGTCCCTGTGCTGTGTTTTGGGTTCTTGTTGGATCCCACTGAGATGACTTTTCTCCTCTCTGGTTACTGGAAATCTGACAATAGGGTACACTGAGGTGTGGGCTGGTCTGTTTCATGTCGTATTTTGACCACTGTCCTAGTAGCCCTTACCACTGTCCAGCAACACTGCCATTTGCCTCTAGTTATGGGGTACCTTCAATCTGTGGTCTTTGTCTCATGACACCAATCCTGGGACTGAAAAACTCCTTGATGGAATGTTTCCAACAATACATTTCAAGTGTATTCAAAAAATATATTTTGGCTAAGATACCTTTTAAAGTGTGCTGAATAACTCTCTGTAAAACAGGTTTAATCTCTCCAGTTAGAACTAATTACTCCATCCTTTGTATATTTACAGAGTTTTGAAAAGATCTCTATTCAGACTACAGCAAATGCTTTTAGGCCATTATGTGCATATGTATGCTTCTAGGTTAAGTGTGTATTTCTAGCAATCACCCTGAATTTTCAGGAGTTGTATAAGTATCTGGAATGCAGGTGAATCAAGGAACCTCTCCCAATAAAAAGAATCATATATCCTTGGGAGTCAGCCCATTATATAGCTCTAATTTTTATAAAGTGTTGTTATATTGACATGAATTCTCTCTGTAGGATCTAATTAGAGACCCTTGTTCTTTTCTTGAGACAATACACAAAATTTGTTTGACGTGAATTTATTTCACATGCAATTATTAAGGCAATCGATGACATTTTCCCACCCTATTTCCCTCTTCTGCATGCGAAGTACCCCATCCCTAGTTACTCCAAACTGAAATCATGGGGCATGATTTCAATACTTTTATAAAACCTCTTGGTTCTTTTCATTAAAAAAAACTTTATATATGTCCAGCTTACTTAGAAAAATGGTTCTCAAAACTGAAATCGTATGTGTTTGAACATATAAAGCAGTACCCATCTTGTTCCAGAAACTTTATTCCCAAAAGGAATGACCTATTTGTTACAGGTTTACATGTAAAATCTGACCGTATACTTCTTCAGATAGAGCAATATTGGACAAACTATCTTTCACAAGATGTTAATAGGTGCTATATACATACGGAACACATATACATAATTTGTTCTTTGGTCAAATTAGCTTGGAAAAATTTCAGTTCATTTAAGTTTCAGCAAATTTAAACTTAACAGGTTTTTAAGTTGTAGAACACATCAGAAACTTTACTATGCTACCGTGCCTGATGACCCTCTGAGGGGTGAACACAGTTAGATGTTTCCCAAACTTTTTTAAAATCCTAAAACCGTTTTTATAGAGTGTCTTGCAAGACACGTTTTCAATTAAAATATTGTTACTCTTTGGAGCACAAAAAGTATAGGAGATACAGAATCACCTGAAAGGTGAAGTTGAAGTTATTTATGCAACATAAATCTGTCTAATTACTGTAGAAGATTCATGACTCAGTCTTAAATTCTGAACTGAATCAGAGAAGACTAAGATGTGTCAAGAGAACAAGGCATTCTGGAAGTTGGTTCCTGGAAAATGAATCAAATAGTGGCATTCTCCAAGAGGAGACATACTAAGAACTAGAGGTAACTCTGACTCTCAAAGAGAAAACTTCAACTCTCAAAGAGAAAACATACAGAGTTCTGTGAGCTCATTTAGGATGACATTTTGAAGACTCTTTCCTATGGGACAACATTTAGACCAAAGCAGTGTTTGAGCCTGGGTTCAAATCTTGTGAGTCAACCTGTTTCCGTTTCTTGAGATCTCTGATAATTTCTTTTTCTTTTTTTAAAAAATATATCTTTATTGGAGTATAATTGTTTTACAATGGTGTGTTAGTTTCTGTTGTACAACAAAGTGTATCAGCTATAAGTATACATATATCCACATATTCCCTCCCTCTTGAGCGTCCCTCTCATCCTCCCTATCCCACCCCTCTAGGTCTAATAATTTCTTTTGTTTTCTCTTAGTGTTAAATAAAATCCCTGAAAATTCCAACCAAGCTCAGTTTTATGATGTATATGCAAAATATATATTTTTGTCCTTGCTTGGATTGGAGGGGAACAATGCACACTGGCATCCAAATTCATGATGGACTCTGTATTCTAAGTGGCTGAGTCCTAAGGAAAAGGCAAAATGTATTGAACAATATCTTATGAGGTCTGTTTTATCAGCTGCCCTTCCCCACCTGGAGAGCCCTCATTTGCTACTAGCTGCTAAAACCTGGAAGACTCTGCATTTATTAGTAGAAATGGTTCCTTCACAAACTGTTAGTTCAGACAGAAATTCTTTTTTTTCCCCTTCTTTGATTTTATCTGTTTGAGGGGGCTACATTGCTTATTGATGTACCTTGAGCTGATAATTAAAGGAAAAAAATAAATTTTCCTCTTTCTTTTTCTATAAATACTTTCTTCACCTCTGTTTGTTATTCAGTAATCTTTTCCTAATATGCTAATTTGGAGCTTTAGAACCAAGGACACAAATTTATACTAATTCCTTTTAAATGCAATTTCTGAAGATTTAGCCCAATCTTCTAATCTCTCTATATATAATTTCACCTTGCTTCTCTCCTCCAGTGTATTTTTGTCACATCAACAATCTTATCTGCAAATGTGATAAGTATGCTAATTCTTCATTCAAAGAATAAAATGGTAACAGATTGTGATCAATCCATTAATAGCTTCTAAGTGTGACAATATAAGAATTTTCTTTTTTCCTTAATTACATTAACATCTAGCCTGTATGTTTTGGTATTATCCTTAAATATAGCTTGAGATACCTAAACAAATATCAATTGCAGATACACAAGGGAAACAGAAGAATTCAGGATTAAGTGATATTTTCTACTATTAAGATGACTGAAATTTTATAGTACTTTATTTATTTATTTATTTATCTGTGGTACGCAGGCCTCTCACTGTTGCGGCCTCTCCCGTTGCGGAGCACAGGCTCCGGACGCGCAGGTGCAGCGGCCGCGGCTCACGGGCCCAGCCGCTCCGTGGCACGTCGGATCCTCCCGGACCGGGGCACGAACCCGCGTCCCCTGAATTGGCAGGCGGACTCTCAACCACTGCGCCACCAGGGAATCCTATAGTACTATTATTTCTTGCTTCTATAACAGTTTTATGATTTAGCTCAGAAAATATCCATATGCTCACAAAATACCCACATATATAAATTTGTATTATTTATTACAAAAACTTTTCTGTCAATTCATTTAAGAGAACTGGTTTTCTAATCATATAGACTTGGATACAGTCCTAGGTAGTCTAACACTTATTGATTATGAGATCTTATCAAAGTTATTTAAATATCCTGGGCTTCAGTTCCTTCATCTTTAAGCAGGGAATTAAGTAAAACTAAATGTCTAAAGTGTCTGGCAAAATCCTGGTACTTAGATTTTCAGCAAAGATAGTTTTCCTTACCAAAGTCATTATAATTATCTTAATATGAAGTACTTTTCTTAGTTAAAGATGGGCAGCGTGTGAGAAGACCCATTTCACTAGTGTTGGAGGAGGTCATCAAAAACATGACAGCCAGTTGACCCACAAACTGAACCCAGACAACTGGAGTCTCCCCAACCCCTCCCCGGTTCTTGGAATGTGCTTCTGCTTGCCTTCCTGGCTCCCAGAAGCTGCTCTAAGGATACAGCCTTGAGATAGAAATGTGGTGTTGAGGCTAACTGGACTGAGTAGGTGACTGAACCCATTGGAGGCCTCTATATAAACTTCTAAGATTCTGGTGGGTGGGTGCAGAAATCGACTTGTCTTGGGGCTGCCCAAGTCAAGCCTATTAAGGAAGTTTCCTTGCTCATTAAAACTGCCACCTTCCAATACGGATCAGCCTGCCTCTTTCTTCCCTCTCTCCCCATCTTCTGTGTATGGAGGCCAGATTATTTCAGATTACTATATCTGGAAAGCTCCCAAAGATGTTGCAGAGCAACAATTGGATTTAATTGTCATTGTGAACTTGAACTTCATGTCTCCTAAGTGGCTTTATCTTTGAAAACAAAATGTTTTTGACTGATACTGAAAAGGGAATGTATAGCCATGTAGCAACAGCCTCTATCTTTACAGTTATGTTAACCTTAAAAAGTAGATTTCTCTTAGGACCTTGAGTAAATCCTTTTGAGCCAAGGAAAATGTTGATATGATTTAGAGATACAAACCCCAATCGGAGATATTTTGTGGTTTACTTTGTGAATGTGACTCAGTGAATGGGAAGAACAAGAGGGTATACATGCATACGAAATATACCACTTATCAGAATACTAGTGGCCATAAAAGTATAAACATGTAAAATATAATAATAATGTTCATATTTTTACCACAGTTTATTTTTCAAAGAAATTTCACAACTTGTTGAATAGGCAAAAGCTGAAAAACAAATAAGCTTTTAAACAATGAAAGAATTTTCATAACACCTAAATAAAATAGATTAGGAAATAAGTCTGGTAAACCTGACATTTGAATTTCAAGAGGGTTTTAGAAATGTTATACTAAGCAACTACTAATACAGAATTTTGTACATGAAGTGAATTTATTTTCTTATCACATTTGGTTTTATACTATGTCCACCTTTAGTAAATTTACTATTTTTGGAGTGTTTGTAATTATAATATTAAATTCCAGGGACTGATGTAACTCTCCTGTATTTGCAGTTTATCTTGAAATACAAGAATACAAATCTTTTGTTATTAGTCTCTTGGATGACTCAAACCCCAGGGAAATGCTTGTCATTTGTACAAATTAGAGAAATTATAATCAGAAGTAAAGGAAGGATTATGTACATGACTGTAGGACACTGTGGTCATTTATTCTTCTCTCTTAAGACTTATAGTTTGTTAGAAAATTATGATTGTTTTTTCAAATTCCAGCTTCACTTTCTAATTAGATTCACTGTTTTATTTTACTTGCTTTTATTCAATGCACCAAATTAAACACTGAACAAGAAGCTTTAGGGCAAAATAGTATTTTATCTTTTTATTACCTTTATGTCCTTTTTTCTTTAACCTACATTTCCAAAGTAAAAGAGAAACCAAAGTAAAAGAGGACCACTGAACATGAACTAAAAGATTTTAAAACAATCTAAAAAATTAATAAATTAGAGTTATGATAGAAACAGTCATAGACTCACTATATATCCGTTATTGGGCACTCACTATGTGCCATTCAGGAAGCTAAGCCATATATATATATATATATATATATATATATATATATATATATACATATCCATTAAACTTTATATATATACAGGTTCAAATGTTTAACCAAACTGCCCGAAGTTACATAGTTAATATGAGGTTTGAGTCTGAATTTTTCTGACCCCAAAGCCCATGTAATAGCCATGAAATGAGGACAGGTTAGTTCACTGGTATCCGAGTGACTGAGAACAAGGTTGATCCCAAATGAAAGACAAATGCGGCTGCCAGGAACCAAGCATCTCCCCAAGGCATTCAGCCCTTGACCATGGCTAAAAAGAGACAGTGAGGACCAGAGGCCCAGTCCAAGTGATCAGACTGCTTTCCTATGAAATTTTAAAATCTAGTTTGACTTTCTGATCTATCTCTGCCTCCACTGCCAATATCTGTTCAGTTTGATCTTCCCCTGACCCCTGCTTTTGCACCTGACTCATGCTTGCCTTCACTCTCATCAGCTACATTCTGGCCCCCGCTTTCTCTGGAATATCTTTAGTCACCTGGATTATAATACTGAGTCCTAGTGTTGTTTACAGGGTTTTGGAAATTTGGATTATTTTATAATATCCCTATTGTTTATGTTGGATTTGTTTAAAATGAGAATTATATTCCTGCTTCTTTCCCATGCAGAGACTCTCCTCTCCTAGACAGTGCTAAATAAAATTGCCATCCTGGACTAGGAGTGGAAATAAAGCAACTGAAAAGCCCTATTCTGGACTCTGATCAACAAAGAAACAGGTTCCTTTTAGAATTATCCCTTAATGTCTCAACTACCCCAGAGAATTTTACTCTTGTTTTTCTCAGAAATTAGAGTTGGGTGAAATTAAATCAGCAAATATCTCTTTGGTGATTCATGGAGAAGAAGCATAATGTAGTGTGAAAATCAAAAGACCTAGTTTTAAATTTTGCTACAGAACAATCCTGATCAAGACACTCAACTTATGTAAGTTGTTAATGTCATTTGAGAAATGAAAGAGAGAAGTGATCTCTAAAGTCTTTAAAAGTCATATTATATAACAGCATGATTTTAACTAGCAAAGGGGGAATTTAAAGATTAGAAGTATGAAGGTGTGGGCTGATTAACCAGGCCTCTAGTGAAGTAAAGGCATCAAGTTAATATAATACTTATAACTAGGTCAATTTTGTTTCATTTACCCCTGAAGTTTCAACTTGACATTCTAAAATTGTTTTGTAGTCTTAATGACTGAGCATGGAAAGTATTGAGAAATGCTGACAAAGCTCTCTTAATGCCCGAGGTGGTTATAGCAGAAAAATATACTAACAAAAAACGTTTCAAGGAGTCTTGAACTTGAGTCCCCAAGCACATTTGATCACACATGATCCCATTTATGAGTTTAAGCTGCTTAAGATGAATTTTTTGTTGATTAGAAATATGTGATTAAACAAATTAAAATCTTTTCTATTGAAATAAAAATTACTATGAAATAGAAATGTAAATAACAAACTAAAGTATATTTTGCAATACATATGGCACATAATTTAACAAAAGACAAAACAATAAGCCAATATATAAAATGTTAACTCAAAAAATATAGTATGTGCAAATTCATTCATAATTGAGGAGATGAACACTTTAAAGAAAAACATACTATACTACACTTCTCAGTTCGGAAAAGTTTTAGAAGCCTGGTAATATTAAGTCTTACCAAGGATGTGAAAAAACTAATAGTTTCACATGCTCTTGGAAGGAATGTAAATTGGAAGCATATTTCTGGCAGACATTTTTATAGTATGTATTACTCTGAATCAGCATACTCTGATTTAGCAATTTCACTTCTAGAAAATTATTCTAAATATATATGTGTATGTGTGACAACATTTATGTATAATATTTTTCCTATACTAGTATTTATAATCTGGAAAATTCAGGGAAAGAAAACAAAAATATGGGTGAGGAGGAGCTCCAAGATGGCGAAAGAGTTAAGACATGGAGATCACCTTCCTTCCCACAAATACATCAGAAATACATCTACATGTGGAACAGCTCCTACAGAACACCTACTGAATGCTGGCAGAAGACCTCAGACCTCCCAAAAGGCAAGAAACTCCCCACGTACCTGGGTAGGGCAAAAGAAAAAGGAATAAAGAGAGACAAAAGAACAAGGATGGGACCTGCACCAGTGGGAGGAAGCTGTGAAGGAGGAAAGGTTCCCACACACTAGGAGCCTCTTCATGGGCGGAGACTGTGGGTGGGGGGTAGGGGGGAGCTTCGGAGCCATGGAGGAGAGCACAGTAACAGGGGTGCCGAGGGCAAAACAGAGAGATTCCCGCGGATCGGTGCCGACTGGCACTCACCAGCCCGAGAGGCTTGTCTGCTCACCTGCCGGGGCGGGCGGGGCTGGGAGCTGAGGCTCGGGCTTTGGACGGATCCCAGGGAGAGGACTGGGGTTGGTGGCGTGAACACAGCCTGAAGGGGCTAGTGCGCCATGGCTGACCGGGAGGGAGTCCGGGAGAAGTCTGGAGCTGCCGAAGAGGCAAGAGACTTTTTCTTGCCTCTGTGTTTTCTGGTGCACAAGGAAAGGGGATTAAGCGTGCTGCTTAAAGGAGCTCCAGAGACGGGCGTGAGCCGGGGCTATCAGCGCGGACCCCAGAGACGGGCATGAGACACTAAGGCCGCTGCTGCCTCCACCAAGAAGCCTGTGTGCAAGCACAGGTCACCGTCCACACCTCCCCTCCTGGGAGCCTGTGCAGCCTGCCACCGCCAGGGTCCCGGGATCCAGGGACAACTTCCTCAGGCTGGTGCAACGTCACGCTGCCTCTGCCTCCGCAGGCTCGCCCCGCCTCCGTACCCCTCCCCTCCCCCCCAGCCTGAGTGAGCCAGAGCCCCTGAATCAGCAGCTCTTTTAACCCCATCCTGTCTGAGCGAAGAACAGATGCCCTCAGGCGACCTACACGCAGAGGCAGGTCCAAATCCAAAGCTGAACCCCGGGAGCTGTGCGAACAAAGAAGAGACAGGGAAATCTCGCCCGGTGGCCTCAGGAGCAGTGGATTAAATCTCCACAAACAACTTCATGTACCTGCATCTGTGGAATACCTGAATAGACAAAGACTCATCCCAAATTGAGGAGGGGGACATTGGGAGCAATGATATATATATATTTTTCCCTTTTTCTCTTTTTGTGAGTGTGTATGTGTATGCTTCTTTGTGAGATTTTGTAAAGCTTTGCTTTCACCATTTGTCCTAGGATTGTATCTGTCCGTTTTTTGTTTTGTTTTGTTTTTGTTTTTTTACTATAGTTCTTAGTGCTTGTTATCATTGGTGGATTTGTTTTTTGGATTGATTGCTCTCTTCTTTCTTTCTTTCCTTTTTTTATTACCTTTCAAAATTTTTTTTAATAATTATTTTTTATTTTAATAACTTTATTTTATTTTATCTTCTTCTTTCTTTGTTTCTTTTTCTTTTCTCCCTTTTATTCTGGCCCGTGTGGATCACAGGCTCTTGGTGCTCCACCCAGGTGTCAGGGCTGTGCCTCTGAGGTGGGAGACCCAAGTTCAGGACACCGGCCGCAAGAGACCTACTGGCTCCATGTAATATCAAATGGCGAACACCTCCCAGAGATCTCCAACTCAACACAAAGACACAACTCCACTCAACGACCAACAAGATACAGTGCTGGACACCCTATGCCAAACAACTAGCAAGACAGGAACACAACCCCACCCATTAGCAGAGAGGCTGCCTAAAATCATACTAAGGCTACAGACACCCCCAAACACACCACCAGACATGGAGCTGCCCACCAGAAAGACAAGATCCAACCTCATCCACCAGAACACAGGCATTAGTATCCTCCACCAGGAAGCCTACACAACCCACTGAACTAACCTTAGCCACTGATGGCAGACACCAAAAACAATGGGAACTCTGAACCTGCAGCCTGCAAAAAGGAGACTCCAAACACAGTAAGTTAAGCAAAAGAAGACAAAGAAACACATAGCAGATGAAGGAGCAAGGTAAAAAACCACCAGACCTAATAAATGAAGAGGAAATAAGGAGTCTACCTGAAAAAGAATTCAGAAGAATGAGAGTAAAGATGATTCAAAATCTTGGAAACAGAATAGACAAAATGCAAGAAACATTTAACAAGGACCTAGAAGAACTAAAGAGGAAGCAAGCAACAATGAACAACACAATAAAATAAATTTAAAATTCTCTAGAAGGGATCAATAGCAGAATAACGGAGGCAGAAGAATGGATAAGGGACCTGGAAGATAACATAGTGGAAATAACTGCTGCAGAGCAGAATAAAGAAAAAAGAATGAAAACAATTGAGGACAGTCTCAGAGACCTCTGGAACAACATTAAATGAACCAACATTCGAATTATAGGGGTCCCAGAAGAAGAAGGGAAAAAGAAAGGGACTGAGAAAATATTTGAAGTGATTATAGTTGAAAACTTCCCTAACAAGGGAAAGGAAATAGTTAATAAAGTCCAGGAAGCACAGAGAGTCCCATACAGGATAAAAACAAGGAGAAACACTCCAGGACACATATTAATCAAACTATCAAAAATTAAATACAAAGCAAAAATATTTAAAGCAGCAAGGGAAAAACAACAAATAACACACAAGGGAATCACCATAAGGTTAACACCTGATCTTTCAGCAGAAACTCTGCAAGCCAGAAGGGAGTGGAAGGACATATTTAAAGTGATGAAAGGGAAAAACATACAAAAATATTACTCTACACAGCAAGGATCTCATTCAGATATGATGGAGAAATTAAAACTTTTACAGACAAGCAAAGGCTAGGAGAATTCAGCACCACCAAACCATCTTTACAGCAAATGCTAAAGGCACTTCTCTAGGCAGGAAACACAAGAGGAGGAAAAGACCTACAATAACAAACCCAAAACAATTAAGAAAATGGTAACAGGAACATACATATTGATAATTACCTTAAACGTAAATGGATTAAATGCTGCAGCCAAAAGAAGGAGACTGGCTGAATGGATACAAACACAAGATCCATATATATGCTGTCTACAAGAGACCCACTTCAGACCTAGGGACACATACAGACTGAGAGTGAGGGGATGGAAAAAGATATTCTATGCAAATGGAAATGAAAAGAAAGCTGGAGTAGCAATTCTCATATAACACAAAATAGACTTTAAAACAAAGACTATTACAAGAGACAAAGAAAGACACTACATGATGATCAAGGAATGAATCCAAGAAGAAGATATAACAATTTTAAATATTTATGGACCCAACATAGGGGCACTCAATACATAAGGCAAATACTAATAGCCATAAAAGGGGAAATTGACAGCAACACGATCATAGTAGGGGACTTTAAAACCCCACTTTGACCAATGGACCGGTCATCCAAAATGAAAATAAACAAGGAAACAGAAGCCTTAAATGATACATTAAACACGATGGACTTAATTGATATTTATAGGACATTCCATCCCCAAACAGCAGATTACACTTTCTTCTCAAGTGCTCATGGAACATTACCCAGGCTAGATCATATCTTGGGTCACAAATCAAGCTTTGGTAAATTTAAGGATATTGAACTTGTATCAAGTATCTTTCCCAACCACAACGTTATGGGACTAGATATAAACTACTGGAAAAAATCTGTAAAAATACAAACATATGGAGGCTAAACAATACATTACTAAATAACGAAGAGATCACTGAAGAAATCAAAGAGGAAATTTAAAAATACACAGAATCAAATGACAATAAAAACACGATGACCCAAAACCTATGAGATGCAGCAAAAGCAGTTCTAAGAGGGAAGTTTATAGCAATATAATACTACCTTAAGAAACAAGAAACATCTCAAATAAACAACCTAAGTTACATCTACAGCAATTAGAGAAAGAAGAACAAAAAACCCACAAAGTTAGCTGAAGGAAAGAAATCATAAAGATCAGATCAGAGATAAATGAAAAAAAATGAAGGAAATGACAGCAACGATCAATAAAACTAAAAGCTGGTCCTTTGAGAAGATAAACAAAATTGATGAACCATTAGCCAGACTCATCAAGAAAAAATCAGAAAAGACTCAAATCAACAGAATTAGAAATGAAAAAGGAGAAGTAACAACTGACACGGCAGAAATACAAAGATCATGAGAGATTACTACAGGCAACTCTATGCCAATAAAACGGACAACCTGGAAGAAATGGACAAATTCTTAGAAATGCACAACCTGCCAAAACTGAACCAGGAAGAAATAGAAAATATGAACAGACCAATCATAAGCACTGAAATTGAAACTGTGATTAAAAATCTTCCAACAAACAAAAGCCCAGGACCAGATGGCTTCACAGTAAAATTCTATCACACATTTAGAGAAGAGCTAACACCTATCCTTCTCAAACTCTTCCAAAAGATAGCAGAGGGAGGAACCCTCCCAAATTCATTCCATGAGGCCACCATAACCCTGATACCAAAACCAGACAAAGACGTCACAAAGAAAGAAAACTATAGGCCAATATCACTGATGAACATAGATGCAAAAATCCTCAACAAAATACTAGCAAACAGAATCCAACAGCACATTAAAAGGATCATACACCATGATCAAGTGGGGTTTATTCCAGGAAGGCAAGGGTTATTCAATATACGCAAATCAATCAACGTGATACACCATATCAACAAACTGAAGGAGAAAAACCATATGATCATCTCAATAGATGCAGAGAAAGTTTTTGACAAAATTCAACACCCATTTATGATAAAAACCATGCAGACAGTAGGCATAGAGGGAACTTTCCTCAACATAATAAAGGCCATATATGACAAACCCACAGCCAACATCGTCCTCAATGGTGAAAAACTGAAACCATTTCCACTAAGATCAGGAACAAGACAAGGTTGCCCACTCTCACCACTCTTATTCAACATAGTTTTGGAAGTTCTAGCCATAGCAATCAGAGAAGAAAAAGAAATAAAAGGAATCCAAATCAGAAAAGAAGAAGTAAAGATGTCACTGTTTGCAGATGACATGATACTATACATAGAGAATCCTAAAGATGCTACCAGAAAACTACTAGAGTTAATCAATGAATGTGGTAAAGTAGCAGGATACAAAATTAATGTACAGATATCTCTGGCATTCTTATACATGAATGATGAAAAATATGAGAGTGAAATTAAGAAAACACTCCCATTTACCACTGCAACAAAAAGAAAAAAATATCTAGGAATAAACCAACCTAAGGAGAAAAAAGACCTGTATGCAGAAAATTATGAGACACTGATGAAATAAATAAAAGATGATACAAATAGATGGAGAGGTAAACCATGTTCTTGGATTGGAAGAATCAACATTGTGAAAATGACTCTATTACCGAAAGCAATCTACAGGTTCAATGCAATCCCTATCAAACTACCACTGGCATTTTTGACAGAAGTAGAACAAAAAATTTCACAATTTGTATGGAAACACAAAAGACCCCGAATAGCCAAAGCATTCCTGAGAACGAAAAATGGAGCATGAGGAATCAGGCTCCCTGACTTCAGACTATACTACAAAGCTACAGTAATCAAGACAGTATGGTACTGGTACAAAAACAGAAATATAGATCCATGGAACAGGATAGAAAGCCCAGAGATAAATCCATGCACATATGGTCACCTTATCTTTGATCAAGGAGGCAAGTATATACAGTGGAGAATAGACAGCCTCTTCAATAAGTGGTGCTGGGAAACTTGACAGGTATATGTAAAAGTATGAAATTAGAACACTCCCTAACACCATACACAAATATAAACTCAAAATGGGTTAAATACCTAAATGTAAGGCCAGACACTATCAAACTCTTAGAGGAAAACATAGGCAGAATACTCTATGACATAAATCACAGCAAGATCCTTTTTGAACCACCTCCTAGAGAAATGGAAATAAAAACAAAAATAAACAAATGGGACCTAATGAAACTTAAAAGCTTTTGTACAGCAAAGGATACCATAAACATGACCAAAGACAATCCTCAGAATGGGAGAAAATAGTTGCAAATGAAGCAACAGACAAAAGATTAATCTCCAAAATTTATAAGCAACTCATGCAGCTCAATAACAAAAAAACAAACAACCCAATCCAAAAATGGGAAGAAGACCTAAATAGACATTTCTCCAAAGAAGATGTACAGATTGTCAACAAACACATGAAAGAATGCTCAACATCATTAATCATTAGAGAAATGCAAATCAAAACTACAATGAGATATCATCTCATACCGGTCAGAATGGCCATCATCAAAAACTCTAGAAACAATAAATGCTGGAGAGGGTGGAGAGAAGACAGAACCCTCTTGCACTGTTGGTGGGAATGTAAATTGCTACAGCCACTATGGAGAACAGTATGGAGGTTCCTTAAAAAACTACAAATAGAACTACCATACGACTCAGCAATCCCACTACTGGGCATATACCCTGAGAAAACCATAATTCAAAAAGAGTCATGTACCAAAACATTCATTGCAGCTCTATTTACAATAGCCAGGACATGGAAGCAACCTAAGTGTCTATCGACAGATGAATGGATAAAGAAGATGTGGCACATATATACAATGGAATATTACTCAGCCATAAAACGAGACGAAACTGAGTTATTTGTAGTGAGGTGGATGGACCTGGAGTCTATCATACAGAGTGAAGTAGTCAGAAGGAGAAAAACAAATACCGTATGCTAATACATATATATGGAATCTAGGGAAAAAAATGTCATGAAGAGCCTAGGAGTAGGACGGGAATAAAACACAGACCTACTAGAGCATGGCCTTGAGGATACAGGGAGGGGGAAAGGTAAGCTGTGACGAAGTGAGAGAGTGGCATGGACATATACACACTACCAAACGTAGGGTGGATAGCTAGTGCGAAGCAGCCGCATGGCACAGGGAGATCAGCTAGGTGGTTTGTGACCACCTAGAGGGGTGGGATAGGGAGGGTGGGAGGGAGGGAGACGCAAGAGGGAAGAGATATGGGAACATATGTATATGTATAGCTTATTCACTTTGTTGTAAAGCAGAAACTAACCCACCATTGTAAAGCAATTATACTCCAATAAAGATTTTTAAAAAAAAAGATTTTTCAATAACATTGATTTAAAAAAAAATAAAGAAAAAAAATTGATTAAATGTAGTCTCTGTATATCTAAAAAGACCAGGTATTCTGAAATTGTTCAGGGCAATGTTTTATATACACTAATTAATTATGTAGTTAATTGTATGTTTCTTATACCAAGCTGGGTTAAAATTGGCAATTATGATATTTGTTTATTTTTTCCTTTTAGTTAATTTTTGGCATATATATTGAATACAGGGGAGTACAAAATAAATATTGTTATATATTCAAAAATAAAATAAAGATACAATTGTGAAACTTTAACAATTAGGCTGTTAATGAATTACTAATATGGAAAAGTCTCAATATGTAATATTAATTAAAAAATAAAATATGTCTGTGTGCATACAGATACATGACAAAATGTTCAGAATGAAAAAAAGAAGAAGTGGTGCTGGGTAAATTGGACAGCTACATATAAAAGAAAGAAAATAGAACATTTTCTCATAGCATATAGAAAAATAAACTCAAAAGGGATTAAAGACATAAATGTAAGACCAGAAACCATAAAACTCCTAGAAGAAAACATAGGTAAAACACTCTTTAACATAAATTGTAGCAATATTTTTTTGGATCTGTCTCCTAAGGCAAAGGAAAAAAAAAATAGAAATAAACAAATGGGACTTAATTAAACTTAAAACCTTTTTCATGGCAAAGGACATCATCAGCAAAACAAAAAGACAATCTACTGAATGGGATAAAATATTTGCAAATGATATGATGAATACAGGGTTAATATCCCAAATATATAAACAGCTCACACAACTCAGTATCAAAAAGACAAACAACCCAATTTAAAAATGGGCAGAAGACCTGAATAGACATTTTTCCAAAGAAGACATATGTTGGCAAACAGTCACATGAAAAGATGCTCAGCATCACTAATCACCAGAGAAATGCAAATCAAAACCACAGTGATACAGCTCCTCATACCTGTCACAATAACCACCATCAAAAAGACCACAAATAGTACATGTTGGTGAGGACGTGGGGAAAAGGGAACCCTTGTGTACTGTTGGTAGGAATGTAAATTGGTGCAGCCACTATGGAAAACAGTATAGAGGTTCCTCTAAAAACTAAAAATGGAACTACCATATGATCCAGCAATTCCACTCTTGGGTATATACTCAAAGAAAACAAAGACACTAATTCGAAAAGATATATGTACCCCAATGTTCACAGAAACATTATTTACAATAGCCAAGATATAGAAGCAACCAAAGTGTCCACTGACAGATGAATGGGTAAAGAAGATGTGGTATATGTGTATACAATGGAATACTACTCATCCATATAAAAAAATGAAATTGTGCCAATGGCAACAACATGGATGGACCTGGAAGGTATTAGGCTTAGGTGGAGTAAGTCAGACAGGGAAAGACAGATTTTGTGTGTTTATCACTTACATGTGGAATCTAAAAAAATAAAACAAACAAATGAATGTAATAAAACAGAAACAGACTCTCAGATATAGAGAACAAACTAGTGGTTATCAGTAAGTGAGGGAAAGGGGGTGGGGCAAGATAGGGTAAGGGGCTAAGAGGTATAAACTACTAAGATTAAAATAAATAAGCTATGAGGATATAATGTACAACATAGGGAATATAGCCAATATTTTATAATAACTTAAATGGAGTATAATCTATTATAACTTGGAATCACTATGTTGTATACCTGAAACTAATATTGTAAATCAACTATACCACAATAGTAAAATTATTAATAAACTTTTTAAAAAGAAAACATATTGATAACTGCAAATAAATAATTTTATATTCATCAGTCTAGAATGTTGGAACACATTGCATTCTCCCGAGCAAAACATATCTAAACCTACGGCAGGTGCCCTACCTTTTGAGACAGGACAGTCCTTATTGCCTAACAGTGCATGTAAATGACATCTCCTCTTTTGATGTGACGCTTTAGCTTATCACGGCTCTAAAGTTACTCTATAGTGGGCTATTTATGAGAAGACTTTGAGATACTCTTTAAACCCCCAACCAAAAGACTTCTTTTTTCTGATTTCTTTCCTTAATTATTTAATTTTTCACCTTGAGCTATCCACTTAATTACTTTAAGTCCCTCTAGAATATGAGTTTCTTGAGCATGAAGTAGGTGCTCAAAGCTATTTTTGTGTGTGTGTTGGGCAGACTCTATGATGCTTCTCAGTGATCTTTGCCACTTGATATTTTAGCCTTTGCGTATCCCTCTCCTCTTGCGTGTGGGCTAACCTAGCAACTTGCATGTAACCAATACTAGAAAAGCAATGGAATGTCATTTCTGTTATTAGGTTACATAAGAGAGTAACTTCTGTCTTGCCAGCAGACTCTCCTTTGCTGGCTTTGATGAAGCTATACGGATAATCCCAAGTGCAAGAAACTGAAAGCAGCTCTGACTAATGTTCAGAAAGCAATCCTCAGTCCAACAGCTCACAAGAAGTAAACCTTGTCAATACTCATTAGAGCTGGTAGGTGGACCCTTCCTCAGCTGAGCCTTGCATAAGACTCTGGCTCTGCCTGACACCTGCATTGGAGCCTGTGAGACCTTAAAGCAAAGGACTCAGCTAAGGCATGTCTAGATTCCTGAAACTGAGATAATAAATCTATGTTGTTCCAAGCTGCTAAATTTGTGGTAATTTGTTATGTTCCAATAGATAACAATTTGTGGAATAAATGAATATCTCCCAGTTTCCTATCTGTAAAGTGAGAAAAAATTAAAATAGTCATATTATGGGTTTTGTCAGGATTTAAAAAAGACCTAAATGCTATTCATGTAGTAAGTACTCAATAAATATTATTTGCTGTTACAATTGGGTAAACACAATTTTTTCTCTATTAGTATCCTATCTAGAATGTCTAAAGCTGCTGTCTCAGGTGCATGCCAGATTAAGTAAAAAGTGGAATAGAAGGTATCACGCTCTGGGATTTCAAACTGTATTACAAAGCTATAGTAATCAAAATAGTACATGTTTGCACAAAAACAGAAACATAGATCAGTGGAAAAGAGGAGAGAGCCCAGAAATAAACTCATGCACACATTGTCAGTTTATGACAAAGGGACTAAGGAAATACAATGAGGAAGATACAGTCTCTTCAATAAATGGTGTTTGGAAAGCTGGACAGCCACATGCAAAAGAATGAAACTGGGCCATCATCTTACACCATATAAAAAAATTAACTCAAAGTGGATTAGACTTGAATGTAAGACTTGAAACCATAAAACTCCTAGAAGAAAACATAGGCAGTAAGCCCCTTGCCATCAGTCTTGGTGATGATTGTTTGGATTTGCTACCAAAAACAAAGGCAACAAAAGGCAAAAAACAAAATAAAGTAAATAATTAATTAAACAAACAAAGGGGACCACATCAAACTAGAAAGCTTCTGCACAGCAAAGGAAATCATCAACAGAATAAAAAGGCAGTCTAGAGGATGCGAAATGATGTAAAATGCTATGCTGCTACAAAGTAGTTGTTCACTCAACGGCAGTGGTTATTTAGTTGTCGATATCAATGTTATGACTGTCATGTTTGCCATTATCATTTTTGTAATCCCAGTACTTAGCAGTGCCTAGAACAATGTTTGCACATGAATGAATAAATGTAGTTACAGTCTTACTACTCCTCGAGTTGTGTCATCTGGGTCTCTGAGGGAGAACAATGTTTTCTATGGGAAATACGAATGTGTATATTCGTAGCACCCATAGAACATAGGCACGGTTATAAGTGGCACTTATTTGTAGCGTCTGAGGACAGTGTAACTCAGCCATGTGGCTCAGCGTACTGGTGAGCCCTTGAAAATGCGGCTGGTTTAGCTCCTTTAAATAAAAATGACTAGATAAGAAAAAGTGGAAAACAGATTTATTTATAAACCATCCTGCATAGACACAAGGTGCAGTTTTGTTTTCGTGACACACCAGCAACTCTTTAAATATTTATTGTCAACCTGGGGAATTCCTGCGTAGACTGAAAGCATATTTAGGTCTTTAATATGCCATCTCAGCAGGGCCTGCGTAAGGCTGCCCATCTGGAAGATGAGACTTTAGAGCCAATGTGAAACATTTTTTCAAGGACAGATAAAACTGTTTCTGGCTGATTTTTGCCATGACATATGAGAGCAAACCTGGGGCTTTTGTATTTGGGAGTTAACATTTAAACCAGAAAGATATTTCTTTCTCAGAACACCTGTAGCAAACTCCTACATAGTCAAACGTAATTTTAATTCAGTTCTATAAGGCCAGCCTGAGAAGAGTATATAGCGTAGAGAGATATATTTTCCCATTATGGCATCAAACTCAGTAAAAAATATAGTTAGAATTTTATTCTCATCTCTTCTCTTTAGACTTAATAAATAGGTTTAATGTGTTTGAGTCTCTGCCAATTGAATAAAATTACTCAGAACTTTATCAAGTCTGTTTCTAAGTGTAATGAGGCAATATTACATTTCTCTTTTAAATGATCACTTTACCAACTTTTTAAATGTCTTTTAAAAACTTAAAACTTCTGTCATAGAATCTCAAACGCCATAGGACTCCTCAGAATCAGTTCATTCAGTCTCTTAGAAACACATGTCCCGTGATTTGAAGGGATAGCCTTCCTTCCTTCCTTCCCTCCCCCATTCCACTTTCCCCTATTCTCTTCTTCCTTGTCTTCCTACCTCTGTTCCATCTTTTTTCCCCTCCGTCCCTCTTTTCCTTCCTCTCTTCCTTTTTTTTCCCCTTGAACTCTTATGAGCTAGTAAAGTTGGTATTCAAGTGTGAACAACGTCTAAATATTGAACGCCTTTCTGCTCCTGATGAAAGCTCCAACAAACTACTGTCTTACACCATACAAAAAATTAACTCAAAATGGATTAAAGACTTGAATATAAGGCCTGAGACCATAAAACTCCTAGAAGAAAACACAGGGAGTAAGCTCCTTGATAACAGTCTTGGCAAAGATTTTTTGGATTTGACACCAGAAAGCAAAGGCAACAAAATCAAAAATAAACAAATGGAACTGCAGCTATATAACAAAGGAAACCATCAACAAAATGAAAAGGCAAACTTACAGAACAGGAGAAAATATTTGCAAATTATATATCTGATAAGGGATGAATATCCAAAATATACGAAGACTCATACAACTCAATAGCAAACAACACAAATAATCCTATTAAAAACCGGGCAGAGTATCTGAACAGACATTTTTTTTCAAAGAAGACATACAGATGACCAACAGATACATGAAAATGTGCTCAACATCACTCATCATCACAGAAATGCAAATCAAAACCATAATGAGATATCTCCTCACACCTGTTAGAATGGCTATTATCAAAAAATACAACAAATAACTGTTGGCTAGTATGTGGAGAAAAGGGAACCCCCATGCACTGTTGATGGGAATGTAAATTAGTGCAGCCACTATGGAAGTTTCTTAAAAAATTAAAAATAGAGAACTACCATATGATTCAGCAACCCCACTTCTGGATATTTATTAAAAGAAAATGAAAACACTAACTTGAAAAGATATGTGCACCTCCATGTTCACTGAAACATTATTTACAACAGCCAAGATATGGAAACAACCTAAGTGTCTATTGATGAATGAATGAATGAAGAAAATGTGGTATATATACACACACACACACACACACACACACACATATATATACACACACACACATATGTATATATTCACAAAATGGAATATTTTCATCCATAAAAAAATGAGAGAAATCTTGCCATTTTCAATAACGTGGATGGATTTTGAAGACACTATGCTAAGTGAAATAAGTCAGACAGAGAAACACCAATACTGTATGATCTCACTTACATGTAGAATTAGAACAAAACCAAACCAAAACCCAAGCGTATAGATTCATAGATATGGAGAACAGATTGGTAGTTGCCAGAGATGGGGTGGTGAGTGGGCAAGATGGGGTTAAAAGTACAAAGTTCTAGTTATAAAATAAATAAGTCATGGGGTGGATGTAATGTACAGCATGGTGGCCATAGTTAATACCACTGTACTGCACAATTGAAAGTTGCTAAGAGAGTAAATCTTAAAAGTTCTTTCCACAAGAAAAAGAATGTGTTTGCAACTGTGTATGGCAATAGATATGAACTAGACTTACCATGGTGGTCATTTCGCAATATATACAAATATTGAATCACTATATTGTACACCTGAAGCTAATATGTTTTATGTCAATTACACCTCGATTTACCAAAAGAAAAAACAACTAATGAGCAAAATCAGCCTTTCTAAAATGATTTTCTACAATCTGAATTTTTAAAAAGTTTTACTTGTTCTAAAATAATCTTTTCAAGAATTAAGAGAAACATGTGATGTTGCTCTCTTCTCTCAGCCCACTGAATATCGCTTTCTTGAAGTTAACACCGGAATCAAGTAGCCAACATAATCTGATAAAATCCAGGGCAGTAACAGTAGATGGCAGAAATGTCCCTCTAAATGTTGTCTCTTTTTGAATGAGGTCTGATGCTGCTGAAACAAAGAGCAAGAGCTGATTTTCCTGTTTGCAGTATCTGGTTGTAGATGTATACCGTTTCCCAATGAACTTGACAGTTAGGACAATTACTCAGCGGAACTGAGTAAATGGGTTTCTACTCACCTATTACCCCAGAGCTCATGTACAGTGAACACTTGAACAACACAGGTCCACCTATACATGGATTTTTTTCAATAAACATACTGGAAAATATTTTTGGAATTTGTGACAAATTGAAAAAACTCACAGATGAAACTTGTAGCCTAGAAATATTTTTAAAAATTAATAAAAATTAGGTATGTCATGAACACATAAAATACATGTAGATAGTAATCTATTTTATCATTTACTACCATAAAATATACACAAATCTGTTATAAAGGTTAAAATTTATCAAAACTTATGAACACAAACACTTACAGACCTTACATGGATCCATTCCCAAATGTAAAGATGCAGTATTAAGTCATAACTGCATAAAATTAACTGTAGAACATACTGTACTATAGTAATCATTTTGTAACCACCTCTTATTGCTATTGCAATGAGCTTATCATGTGTTGCAAGAATCCATTTAAAATGCCATGTGATACAATCATCTCCTCTGAGCAGTTCCTCTCTTCAGTAAATTGTATATCGCAGTAAAAAGTGATTTGTCATGGTTCTTATGTATTTTTCTTCATGTTTAGTACAATACTATAAACCTTAAGTAACATCATGGGACCCATACGAAGTGCCACTTCCAGTGATGCTGGAAGTGCTCCCAAGAAACAGAGAAAAGTCATAACATTACAAGAAAAAGTTGAATTACTTAATATATACCATAGATTGAGGTCTGCACCTGGGGTCGCCCACCGTTTCAAGATAAATGAATCTGATGTAAGGACCATTGTAAAAAAAAGAAAAGGAAATTTGTGAAGCTGTCACTGCAGCTATGCCAGGAGGCCCCAAAACCTTGCACTTTTGGCGAAATACCTTTTTATCTCTTATTGAAACTGCAGCTTATGTGGGTGCAGGATTGCTATAAGAAAGGATACCTATAGACTCTAATATGATACAAGAAAAGGCAAAGTCATTATATGACAACTTAAAGTAAGAAGAAGGTGAAGGATCTAAAGCTGGAGAATTTAATGTTAACAAAGGATGGTTTGATAATTTTAGAAAGAGGTTTGGCTTTAAAATTATCAAGATAACAGAAGCAGCAGCTTCTGCTGACCAAAAGGCAGCAGACAAGTTCTGAGACACCGTTAAGCAAATCATTAAGGCGAAGGGGTATCTGCCTGACATCCTTTTTTAATACAGATGAAAGTGCCCTATACTGGGAAAGAAAAATGCCACAAAGAACCTTTATTAATAAGGAATAGAAGCGAGCCCCGGGATTTAAGGCAGGAAGGGACAGGCTTACTCTGTACTCTGCTGTTGTGTGGAAATGCAGTCAGGTTGATGGTCAGGGCTGCCTCATCTATAGAGCTGCTAACCCCTGAGCCTTGAAGAGAAAAGATAGACACCAGCTGACCGTCTTTCGGTTGTACGACAAGAAGGCCTGTACTGGAAAAAGAACACTTTTTCTGGATTGGTTCCATCGATGCTTTGACCCTGAAGTCAGGAAGTACCTTGCCAGTTGTAAAGTTCTTCTGATATTGGACAATGCCCCTGGCCACCCAGAACCCCACGAGTTCAACACCAAAGGCAATGAAGTGATCTGCTTTCCCCCAAACACAACACCTCTAATTCAGCCTCTAGATCAGAGAGTCATAAGGACCTTCAAGACTCAGTACACACAGTACTCTATGAAAAAGATGGTCAAAACTGTGAAAGAAAACCCCGACACAGAAAACATGATGAAAGTCTGGAAGGATTACGCATTGGAGATACCACCTTTGTTATAGAAAACGCCATGAAAGCCATCAAACCCCAAACAATAAATTCCTGCTGAAGAAAGCTGTGTCCAGATGTTCTGCATGATTTCACAGAATTTATGACAGAGCCAATCAAGGAAATCACAAAAGAGATTGTGGATATGGCACAAAAAAAGGTGGGGAATGAAGGGTTTCAAGATATGGATCTTAGAGAAATTCAAGAGCTAATAGACAGCAAGCCAGAGGAATTAACAGAAGATGACCCGATGGAGATGAGTGCTCTGAACCATTGCCAGAGAATGAGGAAGGAGATGTAGAAGAAGCAGAGCCAGAAAACAAATTGACTTTAGACAATCTGGCAAAAGTATTCTGACTATTCAAGACTGCTTTGGACTTCTTTTATAACGTGGACGTGTCTATGGCACGGGCTCTGAAACCAAAGCAAACAGTGAAAGAAGGATTGGTACTGCATAGAAACATTTCTAGAGAGACGAAAATGCAAAAAGTCACACCAAAATGACAACGAATTTCTGTTAAGTTACACTGAGTGTATCTGCCTCTCCTGCCCCCTTCCACCTCTGCCACCCCTGGGACAGCAAGATGACCAACTTCTCCTTTTCCTCCTCCTCCTCAGCCTACTCAACATGAAGACAATGAGGATAAAGCCCTCTATGATCCACTGCAGCTTAGTGAATAATGAATAACCAACACACCATACAGTTAATAAACTTATCTGTTGTGTATGTGTCTTCGTGTGAAAATCTAGTAACTGTCAGGCAAGAACCGTAGGAGATGTTTGTGTGTCATCATTATTGCTTAACATCATGTGTAAAACCTGTACTGAAGTAGATAGCCTATGCTTACATGGGCATAAACTGAGTGATATTTAATATAAAATTAATAATACGTTTGTTTTCCTACTGTTTCATAACTTTGCTTTCAAAAACTTACATTACCATAGAGTATGCCTCTCTTTCTCATAATTAGAAAAACGGTATTAAGAGCCTATCAGCACAGGTGGTTTTTTTTAATGTAACAATGTTTCTAATGTTGTATTATGAATGTGACTGTCATACTGTACGCCATGAAAATTTTATAAGAATTCATTCATTAGTGTATCTGCTAGGCTTCCATGAAGCAATCATATCCATTACACTAGGCTTTGTTTTCAATGCATGAATGGTTATACCTGTAAATAAATATGCATTTCTTTTTTACATTATCTTTTCATTTTTGATATCTTGTGTTGGAAATATGTATAACAGCTACAGTGTTTTGTATCATATAAGACAATACTGATGTAGCTACTGACAGACAGATGATTCATCTTGTAAACAGACAACATAAGCTCACTGTATCATTAAGTATGGTACAGTGCTGTAAATGTATGTCTTCTTCCTTATGATTTTCTTGATAACATTTTATTTTCTCTAGCTTGTTTTATCGTAAGAATACAGTATATAATACATACATCATAAAAAATATGTGTTAATCGACTATTTATGTTATTGGTGAGACTTCTGGTCAACTGTAGGTTATTAGGAAAGATTTGGGGGGGTCAGAAGTTACCTGTGGATTTTTGACTACACAGGGTTTGGAGCCCCTTAACCTCTTCATTGCTCAAGGGTCAAGTTTAGTTGGAAAACACTGACCATCATTAGCAGACTCTTCACAGGCCTCTTGCAATTGGAAAATCATATAATTGGACAATAATTACCCTTACTGGAGAGGGATTATTGGGAGAGCTATTTTTAAAGAGCTCACATAATTAGATTTCCTCTTTTACTACATTTCTGTATAGACTTGAGAGAAAAAAAATGTGTTTACCGTGTGTCTCAAGTCCTTTTCCCCTACTTCTTCTTATTTCCTCATTATGTTGTTTTAAAATATAAAATGGTTCACTGTGGTTCAATATTGTCTAATGACTCTTCCTTAGATATTTCTACAAGTCTGTAGAAACTAACGTCTCTCCATCTTAAAATGGTGAGCTGATAAGGATAAGCTTTGCAGACCCCCTGTGCTTGGACCCGAGCTCCTCGTACTCAGGGTGAGTTCATTCATTTTCTACAGGACAGTTTCTAGAGATGTGTGCATTTCCTAAGTAGATCCAACTTACATGAGAAAGAAAGAGACCTCTATCATGTTTTAACTACTCTTTTATTGGGTTTTCTGTTTTATTCAACTGATCTTAATTCTAACTGATTCAGCTGGTTATCAGAAATAGGCACAGATCGTTCCTGCCTTCCCAGGGGAGGTAACACCTGACTTGAGTCTCGACCTAGATCTTTAGCCAGATGGAGCTTGGGTTAGGGAAAGGAGGTCGTCGTGACTTAGAAGAATGGAGAATGAAGGGGCATTTCAGGCAGAATATAGGCTATGTTCAAATGTACACTGGGGCTTACATCATTAGGGCTTGCTAAGGAGGCATCCTAAGAGGGATAGTGGGGGGTATGTCAGGCCTCCCCTCTTCTCCGTCTTGCACTGTGTCCCAGGAACTGACCTTCATGCACTGAATCCACAAGCTCCTTTGCCTCCTGGCTTCTGGTTGGGTTCAGTCAATGGGAGGCACCAGCAGAATATCAGAGCGAAGGAAGAGAGTGAGATTAAGGTACTTATCCCCTCACTCTTTTTCCTGCAGGATCACTCAAGGCTGGCTGCACCCCTCTATCCACGGTCACAGCTCATCAGGTGGCCTTTGGTTTCCAGGGACTGCTCTGTCCCTTTGGTTCGTTGAAACCTAGGGGTGGTTACAGCATCCTGTTACTAGCCCAGAGGACCTACTCTCTCTTGTGATTTCCCTCCATCTTGCTGACATTTTTGCAAATGATACTTTTATTAAAAACTCCTCAAATAAACCCAGTTCAATATGCTTTTTGTTTCCTTATGGGACCCTGACCAAGAAGGAGTTCTACATGTTTTATTTTGCTAATTTAGAGCACTTATTAAAAACAGTAGGAACAAGCTACTCAGTAAAAGTACTTATATCTTAAAAATACCTGGAGGGATTCTGTGAACGCAGCAAGAATTCTTTTTGAGAATAATTAGAATCACCACAAGAAAACTGTGAGGATCCTTATCCTCTGGGTTCTGGCTCTGCTCGTGAGCACCCAGATCCAAGCGTGTGCTGTCCATCAGGGACTCCCTTTGCCATGTGGGAAGACGTCCTTTCCAGCCCCTGCTGACGCCATTGTTCAGTTTGTTTCAAAAATTAAGTCATCACCAGATGATTCCTGCAGAGATTTTGCTCCCCTCTCTTACCCTCTCCTATCCTAATCTATCTGCTCTGCAAACTGCTTGCTGTCTAGATACTTCCCTTGTTAACCCCTAAGACAGCTTTCTTCTCTTTGCTCAGAGCTGTAGCTCTGTATTTGTTTTGTCTCCTTTACTATGCTGCTAGAGATAAGGAAAGGGTTTTCTTCTTTTATTTTGGAAAGAGTCATTCCACTCTTGCAATCAGGGTTGGAAACAGACCGTCTATTGCTCAGCACCCCACAGTTCTCATGGACACCGTGTTGGGGCTCCATGAACTGACAGTAGCAGCGGACGTACCTTAGGGTTATACCGCATACGTACACAGTGGCACGGATGCACGAGCGAGGACATCACTGTTAAAGAAACACACTGATTGCATGTAGCAAAAGTTTAAAGTGCGCATGAAGAGTCACAGAAGAAGATGCAGAGGCAGCAAGGTGCTTCTAGGAACATTCCTGACTTACGTTATTTATTACTAAGGTCAAGCAGCAGAGATCCAAGTCTGCAAACTGTTCTTGAGGACAGCAGGAGCTTCACACATTTACAGGACATCCATGTACAGCAATATACTAAACAAAAGGAGCAACAAGAATCCACGTAGTGATTGAAACACTGAGCACCTGCTACGTGCCAGAAATGAGGAGGACATTTACCAACTTGGCGTGTTCTGCCACTACATAGTTCCTCTTTTATTCCTTAAAACTACTGGAGAATGTCTTTTCTATGTCTAATGATAGATGTTGGTTTTATTTCTCCATGCTTTCATTTCAGATCATTTTGATGAAGTGTTGTGATTTCTTGTGGAAAAACAAATCAGTACTGAAAGGCCTATTTTCCATTCTGCTCTTCTCCTTTTGTCAGCTAGCTCCTACTGCGGTCTCCGGATGGGTATAGCAACACCAAACAGTGCATGCATAAACAGCGATGTCTGGAGGCAAAGCAAAGGAAGAACAAGTCCCTTGTGTGCCATTATAAGATCTAGAAAATCTTTTTCAGAATCCCTAGCCATCTTCTCCTCTGCCTTATTGACTCAGTTTTATTGACCTGAATTAGGTCACACGGTACTCCTCAGTCAATCATCATCGATAAGCAATGCAATTACCAAAATTGGCTTAATCAATCCATAATTATCCAATAACATAATCGGGTTATCAAGATTTCTGCCCTGGGTTAAGGGCCAGGATTCCCTGAAGCACATCCTCACATGTAGGGATAATGACAGCTAGAAAATGAGCAAACATAAAAAAGAGTTCCATTAGTAAGAAGAGGGAAATCGCTATTAAGCAGAAGATCACCAGTGTCTGTGAGAGTGACTGAGAAATCTAAAGACTGTGAAAATGCAAGAGACTACAACTGAGCAAAGAAAACACCAGAAGTAGTGGTAAGATTTCATGTAATAATTGAGTAGAGGGGAAACTTTTTTTTTCCTGGATGGTACCTTTACCCATCCCCTAGAGCTCTTACTTTAAGTAGCATTTTATCTTTTTTTGGTAAGATAAAAGAGGGTGGCTGGGGACTATTTATGTTCCACATTAAAGAAGAATTGAATTTGTTTTTATTTCATTTCTTGTCCTGAAAGATATTCTGCAACTCACCCAACCATGGGTCAAAGTGAAATCTAATTTTTCTACTGAGCTCATTGACAAATTTTTATCTTAACAAGATTAAGACTTCATAGCAGAAACTTCTCTGAGGCTTCAAAAAGCAATAGCTTTTCACTGCTTTTCGTTCACCTTTGACCATTGCTTGTCTTGTTAAGTTGCCATTTGTAAATATCTTTATCATCCTTACATTCTCAGTCTTTTTCATTGTCTGAGGCAATAGTGCCTTCCATCTGCCCTTTAGCTGACTACAAGTCCAGAGCAGCTGTCTCCTTGGATATGTAAAACTGTATTCTGAAACATCTCTAAGATACCATAAATATTACAAGGAGAATGTGCAGCGTAGGGCTGTCCTAACAGCAGAGCTATGAATCCTGAGTCTAAATTCATGAGCATAGTATAGTATAAGTATATGAAGTACAGGAAGACCATTATGTGAGTATAGTATACTCTAAGTACAGCAAGTTCTTATATGCGAGTATGAACTACTTTCATCCAAAAAAGTAAATACCTTGTAAAAACTGTCTTCATTTCTCTTTCAGTGAGTAGCATGTGGGAAGATCGACTTTCTCAAAGGCTTTCCCAAAAGCCTTTTTGGTATGTGTGAGTACCAGTCAATTTATAGATCCATCTCCAAATAAGGGACCTTGGGTTCTCTGGAGAGCTGGCCCAGTTATGAAAGGAAAGCTTAAAGTAGCCTGTCTGCTTATGAGTAGAGGTTATCTAATGTTAGCTTCTGCATGATGGAAAACAAATTTCTCTAGCCGTTAATCACTGCATAACAGATTTCAGGATGCAGAAAGGATGTTAAACTAGTGATAGTTTTATTTGAGGGAAATATACCAATTGCATTTTATCCAGATTAATCAAATATTCATTTCTCCTAATTAAATTATTCCTTTCAATTCTTCCAGAAAAATCTGGTTTTCAAGTATTCTGATCTTATTTGAAGTTTGAGAAAACATGATCATGCGCACTATAATTATTTTAATGTCAGCAGGTAGTAAAAATATGAATGGATACAAAATACAAGGAAATGTTTCCGTTCCTAACCAGAAACCAGAAACCTAAAATAAAGTAAATTTAAAACAAAAACAGGGAGGGCCTGAAAGATGTTTTGGTCTGTTGGCTGGGACCTGAAGGAGTTCAATGGGAAGGTTATAGTAATTTGGTTAAATGTGTGTGTGTCCAAGTTAGACTACCTGGGTTCAAATCCCAGCTCCATGATTTTTTGGCTATGTGATACTGAAAGGTTCTTTAAAGTCTCTGTACTTTAGCGTCCTTATCTGCAAAATGGTGTTGATAACAATAATGACAGAATGGGAATATTGTGACTGTTAAATTAGATAGTATAAATAAAGTACTTTGGGAGCACATGGTTCAGTGTTAGGTACTATTAATTTTTTCTTACTCTTCCCTTCGAGTCTAAGAATTTCCTTCCAAATTCATTTTTATAATTTTTAATATGATTAGAGGTATTCTAACGCAAAGAGTGCTTAGCTTTTCTTGCTTGGTATAGCCGTACACTCACTGTTTTATAGGAAATAGAAAGCAGTAGGTTAGCCCCACTCTATCAGTAAGTTTTATTAAAGTCCTAGTATGAGACAAACCCTGTGCTAGACATTAAGCAGAAATGAGGGAACACACAAAGGAAACCAAATAAGTACTTTGTGCACAGAGTTTACACTGCAGCTTGATCAATACACATGAAAACAATAGAGGATAAACTAGAATGATAATCTACACACTATGCATAGGTCTAATGGTGCACCTCCTCCATGATTCAATAATTATCTCTATGTATCTGTCTTCCCTCCACACTGAGATTAAAAGTTCTCTGAGGCAGCTATGGAGTTCTGCTTGTCAGAGGTCTAGGTGTAGAACAATGTACTCTGTAATACAAAATGAAAGGATTAACCTAAAATCTAGATCAGTGGTATTCTTAGGGTTGTTTTTTTTTTCCTTTTTTCTCCATTTTAAATAGGGCAAAAACATTCTTCAAAAGAGATCTTATGAGTAAAAACAGATGAGAGTGGAGAACCACAGATAGCCTTGGGATCATAGAGAAGATGATGGAGATGAATCAGTGCTTTAACTGAGTCCTGAAGGACGAATTGGAACTACGTAGGAGAAGAGTGTGGAAATGAGAGAAGATGGTTCCAGAGGCTAGAAAGAGCATAGAACTGAAGTCCTTTCATTCTGGTTGAATTCAGTAGTGAAGGGGGAGTAGAAAGAAATGGGGCATAAGAAAATAGGTAATGCCAGATCATAAAAGTCCATAGATAGCACTTTAAGAACTTTGGACTTTATCCCGAGGGCAGTGGAGATCCATTCAATGGCTTTAAGTAAGGGAGTGATCTCAAATTTGCTCTTCAGAAAAATCACTCCTGCTGTAGCTCAGAGAAGGGATTTGAGAGCAGCCGGATTCAGGCAAGGATGCAATTTAGGAGACTGCTGCATTAATTTTAGTAAGAAAAGATGGTCAGTATACAGGCGCCGGTGCTGCGAGCAGCACGACTGGGCGCCCTGAGAACTCCGCCCCTCCCCGTGGAGGAGAACCCGGGAAAGCAGCTCTGCCTGTGGGGACAGCACGTGCTCTAGAGCGTGAGCTTGCACCATCCTCTGATCAAAGACTAACACTGTCCTTTGCTTCTGAACCAAACTGTCTACTGGCGAGAGTGACACCGGGCAGGAGGACCCTTGCTGGAGCCCTACTTGAAAGGCTCTCTAGAACTCTGCAGCACGCAAATTTTTCCTGGCTTGGACCCCCCTCGATATGTGATTAGAAATGAGGAGAAAAGGTTTTTATTGAAAAATTAAAAATCCGTAAGCATTGGACCTTCAAGATGGCAGAGGAATAAGACGCGGAGGTCACCTTCCTCCCCACAAATACATTAAAAATACATCTACACGTGGAACAGCTCCTACAGAACACCTACTGAACGCTGGCAGAAGACCTCAGACCTCCCCAAAGGCAAGAAACTCCCCACGTACCTGGGTAGGGCAAAAGAAAAAGAAAAAAAAGACAAAAGAATAGGGACGGGACCTGCACCAGTGGGAGGGAGCTGTGAAGGAGGAGAGGTTCCCACACACTAGAAGCCCCTTCGCGGGCGGAGACTGCGGGTGGCGGAGGGGGGAGCTTCGAAGCCGCGGAGGAGAGCGCAGCCGCAGGGGTGCGGAGGGCAAAGCGGAGACATTCCCGCACGGAGCATCGTGCCGATCAGCACTCACCAGCCTGAGAGGCTTGTCTGCTCACCCTCCGGGGTGGGCGGGGCTGGGAGCTGAGGCTCCGGCTACGGAAGCCGGGAGAGGACTGGCAGGACTGGCGGCGTGAACACAGCCTGAAGGGGTTAGTGCGCCACGGCTGGCCGGGAGGGAGTTCGGGTGAAGTCTGGAGCTGCCGAAGAGGTAAGAGACTTTTTCTTGCCTCTTTGTTTCCTGGTGCGCGAGGAGAGGAGATTAACAGCGCCTCTTAAAGGAGCTCCAGAGATGGGCGCGAGCCGCGGCTATCAGCGCGGACCCCAGACACGGGCACGAGACACTAAGGCTGCTGCTGCCGCCACCAAGAAGCCTGTGTGCGAGCACAGGTCACTCTCCACACCGCCCCTCCCGAGAGCCTGTGCAGCCCGCCAGTGCCAGGGCTCCGTGACCCAGGGACAGCTTCCCTGGGAGAATGCACGGAGCGCCTCGGGCTGGTGCAACGTCACGCCGGCCTCTGCCGCAGGCTCGCCCCGCATTCCAGTTATGACTACGGTAGCCCTCCCTCTCCCCAGCCTGAGTGAGCCCTAATCAGCTGCTGCTTTAACCATATTCTGTCTGGGTGGGGAAGAGGTGCCTGAAGGTGGCTTACAGGCAGAGGCGGGGCCAAACCCAAAGCTGAACACCAGGAGCTGTGCGAACAAAGAAGAGAAAGGGAAATCTCTCCGTGTAGCCTCAGGAAGAGTAGATTAAATCCTCACAATCAACTTGATGAACTCTGCATCTGAGGAATATCTGAATAGACAACGAATGTTCCCAAAATTGAGGCAGTGGACTGTGGGAGCAACTGTAGACTTGGGGTTTGCTGTCTGCGACTGATTTCTTTCTGATATTCATGTTTATCTTAGTATAGTTTTTAGCCCTTGTTATCATTGGTGGATTTGTGTATTGGTTTTATTGCTTTCCACTTTTTTTTCTTTCTTTTTGTGACTGTGTATGTTTCTTTGTGTGATTTTGTCTCTTTTGGTTTGCTTTAACCATTTGTCCTAGGGTTCTAACAGTTGGTTTTATTTGTTTGTGTTTTGCTTTCTTTTTATGAGTGTGTGTGTGTGTGTGTGTGTGTGTGTGTGTGTGTGTGTGTGTGTTTCTTTGTGTGATTTTGTCTGTTTAGTTTTGCTTTTACCATTTGTTTTCAGGCTCTATCTGTTCATTCCCCCACCCACCCCCTGACTTTTTATTTCTTCCTTTTCTTCTGAGTTCTGTGGCTGGCAGGGTCTTGGTGCTCTGGCCAGGTGTCAGGCCTGAGCCTCCGAGGTGGGAGAGCCCAGGCCAGGACATTGGACCACCAGACACCTCCTGGCCCCATATAATATCAATCGGTGAGAGCTCTCCCAGAGATCTGGGTCTCAACAATAAGAACCAGCTCCATCGAATAGCCGGCAAGCTCCAGTGCTGGACACCCCAGGCAAAACACCTAGCAAAACAGGAACACAACCCCACCCATTAGCAGAGAGGCTGCCTAAAATCATAATAAGGTCACAGACACCCCAAAACACACCAACGTACATGGTCCTATGCACCAGAAAGAAAAGATTCAGTCTCATCCACCAGAACACAGGCACTAGTCTCCTCCACCAGAAAGCCTACAGAAGCCACTGACGAAAGTCACCCACTGGGGGCAGACAAAAAAACAACAGGAACCACAAAACTGCAGCCTGCAAAAAGGAGATCCTCTAAACACACTAAGTTAAACAAAATGAGAAGAGAGAGAAATATGCAGTAGATGAAGTAGCAAGGTAAAAACTCACCAAACCAAACAAATGAAGAGGAAATAGGCAGTCAATCTGAAAAAAATTTGAGAGTAATGATAGTAAAGATGATCCAAAATAACAGAAATAGAATGGAGAAAATACAAGAAATGTTACAACAAGGACCTAGAAGAACTAAAGAGCAAATAAACAATAATGAACAACACAATAAATGAAATTTAAAATTCTCTAGAAGGAATCAATAGCAGAATAACTGAGGAAGAAGAATGGATGAGGGGCCTGGAAGATAAAAGAGTGGAAAAAATTGCCACAGAGCAGAATAAAGAAAAAAGAATGAAAATAATTGAGAACAGTCTCAGAGACCTCTGGGACAACTTTAAATGCACCAGCATTTGAATAATAGGGGCCCCAGAAGAAGAAGAGAGGAAAATGTTCTGAGAAAATATCTGAGGAAATTATAGTTGGAAACTCCCCTAACATGGGAAAGGAGGTAGTCAATCAACTCCAGGAAGTGCAGAGAGTCCCATACAGGATAAATCCAGGGAGAAGCATGCCAAGACACATATTAATCAAACTATCATAAATTAAATACACAGAAAAAATATTAAAAGCAGTAAGGGAAAAACAACAAATAACATACAAGGGAATCTCCATAAGGTTAACAGCTGATCATTCAGGAGAAACTCTGCAAGCCAGAAGGGAGTGGCAGGACATATTTAAAGTATTGAAAGGGAAAAACCTACAACCAAGATTACTCTACCGAGCAAGGATCACATTCAGATTCAATGGAGAAATTAAAACCTTTACAGAAAAGCAACAGTTAAGAGTATTCAGCAGGACAAAACCAGCTTTACAACAAATGCTAAAGGAACTTCTCTAGACAGGAAACACAAGAGAAGGAAAAGACCTACAGCAACAAACCCAAAACAATTAAGAAAAGAGTAATATGAACATACATATCGATAATTACCTTAAATGTAAATGGATTAAATGCTCCCAGCAAAGACATAGACTGGCTGAATGGATACAAAAACAAGACCCATATATATGCTGTCTACAAGAGACCCACTTCAGACATAGGGACACATACAGAATGAATGTGAAGGGATGGAAAAAGATATTCCATGCAAATGGAAATCAGAAGAAAGCTGGAGTAGCAATTCTCATATCAGGCAAAATAGACATTAAAACAAAGACTACTACAAGAGACAAAGAAGGATAGTACATAATGATCAAGGGATCACTCCAAGAAGAAGATATAACAATTGTAAATATTTATGCACCCAACATAAGAGCACCTCAATACATAAGGCAAATACTAACAGCAGTAAAAGGGGAAATCAACAGTAGCACAATAATAGTGGGGGACTTTAACACCTCATTTACAGCAATGGACAGATCATCCAAAAAGAAAATAAATAAGGAAACATAAGTTTTAAATTATACAATAGACCAGATAGATTTAATTGATATTTATAGGACATTCCATCCAAAAACAGCAGATGACACTTTCTTCTCAAGTGCTTATGGAACATTCTCCAGGATAGATCATATCTTGGGCCATAAATCAAGCCTTGGTAAATGTAATCATATCAAGTATCTTTCCTGACCACAGCACTATGAGACTAGGTATCATTACAGGAAAAAAACTGTAAAAAATAAAAACACATGGAGGCTAAACAATACACTACTAAGTAACGAACAGATCATTGACGAAATCAAAGAGGCAAACGAAAGGTACTTAGATACAAATGACGATGAAAACACAATGACCCAAACCTATGGGATGCAGCAAAAGCAGTTCTGAGAGCGAAGTTTATAGCAATACAATTCTACCACAAGAAACAAGAAACATCTCAAATAAACAACCTAACCTTACACCTACAGCAATTAGAGAAAGAAGAACAAAAAAACCCCAAAGTTAGCAGACGGAAAGAAATCATAAAATTCACATCAGAAATAAATGAAAAAGAAATGAAGGAAACAAAAGCAAAGATCAATAAAACTAAAAGCTGCTTCTTTGAGAAGATAAACAAAACTGATGAACCATTAGCCAGACTCATCAAGAAAAAAAGGGAGAAGACTCAAATCAATAGAAGTAGAAATGAAAAAGGAGAAGTAACAACTGACACTGCAGAAATACAAAGGATCATGAGAGATAACTACAAGCAACTATATGTCAATAAAATGGACAACCTGGAAGAAATGGACAAATTCTTAGAAAAGTACAACCTTCCGAGACTGAACCAGAAAGAAATAGATAATACAACAGACCAATCAAAGCACTGATATTGAAACTGTGATTAAAAAATCTTCCAACAAAATAAAGCACAGGACCAGATGGTTTCACAGGTGAATTCTATCAAACATTTAGAAAAGAGCTAACACCTATCCTTCTCAAACTCTTCCAAAATATAGCAGAAGGAGGAACACTCCCAAACTCATTCTACGAGTCCACCATCACCCTGATACCAAAACCAGACAAAGCTGTCACAAAGAAAGAAAACTACAGGCCAATATCACTGATGAACATAGATGCAAAAATCCTCTGCAAAATACTAGCAAACAGAATCTAGCAGCACATTAAAAGTATCATACAACATGATCAAATGGGGTGTACCCCAGGAATTCAAGGATTCTTCAATATACGCAAATCAATCAATGTGATATGCCATATTAACAAATTGAAGGATAAAAACAATATGATAATCTCAATAGATGCAGAAATAGCTTTTGACAGAATTCAACACCCATTTATGATAAAAACTCTTTAGAAAGCAGGCATAGAGGGAACCTACCTCAGCATAAAAAGGGCCATATATGACAAACCCACAGCCAAAATCGTTCTCAATGGTGAAAAACTGAAACTATTTGCTCTATGATCAGGAACAAGACAAGCTTGCCACTCCTACCACTAGTATCCAACATAGTTTTGGAAGTTTTAGCCACAGCAATCAGAAAAGAAAAAGGAATAAAAGTAATCCAAATTGGAAAAGAAGAAGTAAAACTGTCACTGTTTACAGATGACATAATACTATACATAGAGAATCCTAAAGATGCTACCAGAAAACTATTAGAGCTATTCAATGAATTTGGTAAAGTAGCAGGATACAAAATTAATGCACAGATATCTCCGGCATTCCTATACACTAATAATAAAAAATCTGAAAGAGAAATTAAGGAAACACTCCCATTTACCACTGCAATGAAAACAATAAAATATCTACAAATTAATCTATCTAAGGAGACAAAAATTCTGTATGCAGAAAACTATAAGATGCTGATGAAAGAAATTAAAGATGATACAAACAGGAGAGATATACTATGTTCTTGGATTGGAAGAATCAAAATCGTGAAAAAGACTATACTACCCAAAGCAATCTACAGATTCCATGTAGACTATCAAACTACCAACGGCATGTTTCACAGAACTAGAACAAAAAAGTTTACAATTTGTATGGAAACACAAAAGACTCAAATAGCCAAAGCAATTTGAGAAAGATAAACAGAGCTGGAGGAATCAGACTCCCTGACTTCTGACTATACTACAGAGCTACAGTAATCAAGACAGTATGGTACTGGCACAAAAACAGAAATATAGATCCATGGAACAGGATAGACAGCCCAAAGATAAACCCATGCACATATGGTCACCTTACCTTTGGTAAAGGAGGCAAGAATATACAATGGAGAAAAGACAGACTCTTCAATAAGTGGTGCTGGGAAAACTGGACAGCTACATGTAAAAGAATGAAATTAGAACACTTCCTAACACCATGCACAAAAATAAACTCAAAATGGAATAAAGACCTAAATGTAATGCCAGACACTAAAACTCTTAAAGGAAAACATAGGAAGAACTCTATGACATAAATCACAGCAAGATCCTTTTTGACTCACCTCCTAGAGAAATGGAAATAAAAACAAAAATAAACAAATGGGACCTAATAAAACTTAAAAGCTTTTGCACAGCAAAGGAAACCATAAACAAGATGAAAAGAGAACCCTCAGAATAGGGGAAAATATTTGCAAATGAAGCAACTGATAACAGATTAATCTCTAACATATACAAGCAGTTCATGAAGCTCAATATCAAAAAATTAAACAACCCAATCCAAAAATGGGCAGAAGACCTAAACAGAAATTTCTCCAGAGAAGCTATACAGATTGCCAACAAACACATGAAAGGATGCTCAACATCACTAATCATTAGAGAGATGCAAATCAAAACTACAATGAGATATCATCTCACACCGGTCAGAATGGCCATCATCAAAAAATCTACAAAAATAAATGCTGGAGAGGGTGTGGATAAAAGGGAAACCTCTTGCACTGTTGGTGGGAATGTAAATGGATACAGCCACTATGGAGAACAGTATGGAGGTTCCTTAAAAAACTAAAAATAGAATTACCATATGACCCAGCAATCCCACTACTGGACACATACCCTGAGAAAACCATAGTTCAAAAAGAGACATGTAACACAATGTTCACTGCAGCACTATTTACAATAGCCAGGACATAGAAGCAACCTAAATGTCCATCAACAGATAAATGGATAAAGAAGAGATGGCCCATATATACAATGGAATATTACTCAGCCATAAAAAGTAACAAAATTGAGTTATTTGCAGTGAGGTGGATGGACCTAGAGTCTGTCATACAGAGTGAAGTAAGTCAGAAAGAGAAAAACAAATACTCTATGCTAACACATATATATGGAATCTTAAAAAACAAAACCCAAAATGGTCATGAAGAACCTAGGGGTAGGACAGGAAAAAAGACACAGACCTACTAGAGAATGAAGTCTAGGACACGGGGAGGGGGAAGGGTAAGCTGGGGCGAAGTGAGAGAGTGGCAGGGACATATATACACTACCAAACGTAAAATAGATAGCTAGTGGGAAGCAGCCGCATAACACGGGGAGATGAGCTCAGTGCTTTGTGACCACCTAGAGGGGTGGGATAGGGAGGGTGGGAGGGAGACGCAAGAGGGAGGAGATATGGGGACATATGTATACATATAGCTGATTCACTTTGTTATACAGCAGAAACTAACACAACGTTGTAAAGCAATTGTACTCCAACATAGATGTTTGAAAAAGAAAGAAAGAAAAGATGGTCATTTAAGCTAAGAAAATGGCATTAAATTCTTGATTCTCATTCTCCCTTGATTCTCTTGCTTCTTTTCCAATCATCTATAGGGTTAATACCACAAGCTGGCTAAAGCTAACTCTTTGTCAGCTCGAGTCCTGTACTCAAGAAGCTAAAAGTTACTGGGATAAACAAACAACAAAGCCAACTGGCCTCAATTTAAATTCATAAAAACAGCTTCCAGCGGGCCCTTAAAATGCTGCTCAGAAATCATACTGTTCATCCTCCATGTCCCTCTGATTGTCCTAAAAACGAAACAAAAGGAAGAACAATTTCACTTTTTCTCCCCTCCCTTCAAACTCCCAGTATATTCTTCCCCGTTGCCATGGTGGTAAAATCGTCAAGAAACTGAAATAGTCGGAGACTTTCTCAGATTCCCGCCACTGCATCTGATCAACTGCCAACATCAGTACCTGCCCTGTTCCTGTCTTCTGTCCGGTTGCTACAGGTGAATTTTCCATGCTCCTGTCCAAAGCCAATCCCTCTGCCACATCCCTTCTCTTCTCACCTCCTTTATTACATCACTTCAGCAATCCTCCCCTCTCTCCTTCATTATTAACTTTTTCATTCGTGCCAAATAATTCTTATCATCATTCAAATATAGCTTTATCTTCCTCATCTTAGAGAAATATTTTCATGACTCCACTTTCTTTGCCAGCTACCTGATTACTTTGCCCATATTTGCAGCAAAATCCTGTGAAAGATTTGTCTCTTCTTCCTTTTTCCAATTCCTCACATCCCTTTTCTTATAAACCCAACTCAGTCTACTTCACTCCAATCATTGCTACCAATGTCCCCAGTGACCTCCTCCTTGCTTCTCAGTAGATGAAATATTTTACAACTGATCTGAAGAGAGCGTCTGCTCGTAATAACCACAGCTCCCAAGAGGAAGTCACACCGTGGTCTGGGTTCTACTGCTAAGCAATTTCATCAGTGTCAGAGCAACATCAATCAGCCAGTTTGAAAATAGCTATTGAATATGGTAAAGCATCATCAGAATCAACAAATATTCTTTACTGGGCTCACTAGGAACAGGATATACTATCAGGCGACATGGCTACAAAATGGCTCAAGAACCTAATATCTAGTTGCAAAGCTCCTCACTTGTATTCATTTTACTGGTCAAATCCATGCCAAGAGTGTATGAAAAGCTCTGAAACATTTTCTCTTTTCTTATACCTAAACCAATTTTTCAAGGCAGCCATTATCAAATTTATAGGGGAATTAAATGGGAAAAACAACTTACTGTGTAAGTGCCTTTCCAGAAATATTATATATTGATCCAGTAAAGGGAAGCAACAAAGCTGGGACTTTAGCCATTTCACCACCATGAGATTAGGAACAGAGTGAATATCCGGCACTAAAATAGTTCATGGTATTTGCACTTATTGTATTTAGGCCACCACAGTACATACATTTACCTGAAAATAATTAATCACTGTTTACATTTTAAGGTAAAGGTATGACTCTTACATTAATTTGAACTGGGCGAAGAATAGACACAAAAATTGCACTGGGACTAGAAACAGAGAAATTTAACCACCCATTTAACATATGCCAGGAATAAGAAGCAGGGTGAACAGCTGTTCTGTTCTTTATAATACAAGTTCCAATAAATTTTACCTTTCATTGCATGGAAAACAGTGAGATTCCCTTCGTGTTGGCAAGCATTCACCAAGCATCCAAATCAGCAGTCTGCCCCATCCTATTATGCACAGCATAATTTGCTGCAGCTAATAAGAAAAAACCTGCAGCCAAACCCCCGGCTACCAGACTGGAAACAGAAATCATGTGCTTCTTTTGGTGGCACCAATCTAGTACTTATTTGACCTTTGCTGGTTGAACATGATCTAAAAAGGTATTTGTTTAACTTTGAAAGTAAGAATGAATTCTATTCTATTCAATAGTATTTCTAAGTGCTTCCAGATAATACCCTAATAATGATAATAATAATAGCTTACATGTCTTGAACATTTACTGTGAGGGAGACACCAGGAGAAGTACTTTACATACATTATCTCATTTCATCCTTACCACAAACCTATGAGGTAGGTAACCTTATTAAGCATAACAAGCTTAAATAACTTTCACTGGGTCTCATAGCTAATAAGTGATGGAGTTACAAACCAGGCAGTACCCAACCTTTTAAACTTTGCCTCTTCTGCCTCACAGAGCTGCTCAGATGAGTGGGAAATCAAGTAGGTTCCACATAGGAAAAGTGATTCTGTTCTATTTAAGACTTTGGCTCTAGTACATGAAGCTCCTAGCATTTAGATGAGGTCCACTCCTTTCAGAGAATAAGTCCTTCTTAAAATTCAAACATGGTGTCTGGAATGGATAAATAATTTAATCTATTTGCACCAATGAGAAGAAGCAAATATTTTAAATAGGAAGGAGGATAGACGGGAAGTGTCCTGAGAATGTCAACTCTTAAAGAGGGACATTCAGAGGAGAGTAGACTTGGGTAGACAGAAGTCACTGGTCTTGATGCACAAGTAGAGGATGAGGATAGAGGAGAGGAGAAATGGAAAAGGAAGCAGCAGGTGGAATATTACAGTAATGTGGAAGATTAGAATCACCTCGGGCTTTTCTTTAAAATAAGCACGTTTCCCGGCTCAGTTAAAGACATAGCTTCACCACTTAGTATCCTATTCTTGGATAAGTCAGCAAAAGACTTGAGAATTCCAACCCATTTTCCTTTGTAATATGAAATTCATACTTGTAACAACTTCTACTTTGAAATATCAAAATCTTATGTAAGGGAGAAAACATGGTGTTGGGTAATTATGTATTAAATGATTAATTCAAAAATCATTCAAATTATTCCAACATAAATGAATATTAATGTCTCAAAGATTTTCCTAAAACAAAATATGAAAACGTCAAATGAAAGCGATCTTTCCCTTTCTCAACTCTATTTACTCACATGAAGACAATGTATACTTTTCATATGGGAGCAGTCTATGACCATTTTCTTATATGATGAAATGAGTTTGCTAACTTACAACTCATCAGCACTGTTTTGCAAATTGGCTTTCTGACCTAGTCAGTCAACTTTTTTTTACACTATAATGTTGATATTCAGGCTATGTGCAGAATGACATAAGCTGTATCATATCTCAGCTTAATTCTCTTAAAAAGAGAATCAATACAATTCTCTTCTTAAAGTGTATTCTAGTAAAATAGCTTTTAAAGTAGTTTATATTGAAACATATTGTTAATCCAACTTCTCTTGCTAGTTTAATTTTCCACATAAGAAGATCCTATGAATTATTTATAAAGTTTTCACAACAGTGTCGTCCTACAAGGCATTTACACAATGAAACATCTTGAATGTACTGGTAAAAGTTTCCTACTGTGGATACAAAAAATTAATCACACAGAATTTTACTCAGTCTTCAAACTGAAACTATAACTTCATATCTATAGAAAACCATAAAGTATCACCACATGGTGTAATGGAAAGAGACTGGACTTTCATTTTGTACAAACCCAGGTTCAAAACATGCCCATCTTTCTTAGGTAACAGGTGTACTGAGGAGTGAACTCAATTAAGAATATGTAATCATAAGAACTTAAGAAAGAATATATATATATATATTTTTTTCTCACTGAATCACTTTGCTGTACACCAGAAACTAATACATTGTAAATCAACAATACTTCAATAAAGTAAATTTTTAAAAAATAAAAATAAAAAATACATGCATCCCTATGTTCACAGCAGCACTATTTACAATAGCCAAGACATGGAAACAACCTAAATGTCCATTGACATATGAATGGATAAAGAAGATATGGTACATATATACAATGGAATACTACTCAGCCATTAAAAAGAATGAAATAATGCCATTTGCAGCAACATGGATGGGCCTAGAAATTATTATATTAAGTGAAGTCAGAAAAAGGGAGACAAATACCTTATGATATCATTTATATGTGGAATCTAAAATATGACAAATGAACTTAATATGAAACACAAGCAAGCTCACAGACATAGAGAATGGACTTGTGGTTACCAAGAGAAGGGAAGTGGGGGAGGAATGGATTGAGAGTTTGGGGTAGTGGATGCAAACAATTATATATAGAATGGATAAAAAATAAGGTCCTACTGTATAGCACAGGGAACTATATCCAATATAGTTCCATAATGAAAAAAATATGAAGCCATAATAAACCATAATGGAAAAATGTGAAAAAGAATATATAATACATATAAAACTGAATCACTTTGTTGCACACCAGAAACTAACACAACATTGTAAATCTATTATACATCAATAAATTTTTTTAATTAAAAAACAAAACAAAAAAAGAATATGTAATCATAAGCAACTCTCTATCCTCCCACTGACCTTACATATCTTCTCATTGGGCTAGCTCTTTCCCTGTACTTGCATTTCTTAATCTCTTTTAGTTACATTTCACAAAAGCAGTCATTCCAAAATGGCATGCTTTAAAAATGACAACATCTGTGTAGTGAAGAATTAATCTTACCTATTTCCCTTCTTAAAATTCTGTCATACTGAGTGTAAAATCAATACTTTTAGATATATTTGAATTACTGAAGCTCAAGGAAGCCTGAGAGCTCCTATCAGTGGTATGAAAGGCATTTGATCACTGTTGTGGAAGCCAGATGGTCGAACTGATTTTCACCTTTGGATTGACTCAAAAATACATGAATGCATTAATCTATAAGAATTTCCATGTGAACTGGTAAGAGGTTCAGAATAAAGAGTAACCCAGCCTAACATTTGGCCTGAAGCAAATCCTAGTTATTTTGCAAACAGCCATCTGCATGGTAATGGAAAGCACTACTCTGTTGGAGTTGAGAAGTCAGATGGTCGTCCCATGACCATCTCATGCTGTCAGGAGGCATACTGAGAAGTGTTGGCTTTGAAGCAGAATTAGCGATGACCAGAAGCAGCGTCCTGAAAAGGCACCGCTAGCACAAATGCACGCTCTCTACATCAAAATGTCTGCATTTTCTTGCCTTAGCTTTTGCGTATGGCCCTTCATGCCCGTCAGGTCTGTGGAATGTTCAATGCGTCTCTCTCTCAGGATCTGGGCATTTTGCACTGGCACGGTGAGTCCAACCACATTCACCTACCACACGTGCAATTGGTTCCTCTATCTTTAAATCCTCTAACCCAATCACTTATTATTTTTAAAATTATGTTTATCCCACAGAACATATACTAGTTGAGCATCAGCTTTCTACCAGGGAGTACATGCCCTTAAGGCTGCGCCTGCCCATGCTCCTGAGATGCTGTGAGACCTCGATAGACTCTCCAGTTACCTGAGGATTGAGTGATCCCACAGAGGTTCATGGAATGTTTATTATGACAAACAGTATATTTAACAAATTTTATTTTCCTTCACATATTGCATGTATTGCTGATGATGCAAAATCTTAAATTATTTTTATTTAAATCCTAATAGTCAGGCATATAATAAAAAATGACCAAAGACATGAATAGGCAGTTACTAGTAGTTTAAAACATGCAGATTACAGTAATAACTGCTGTCACTGCTAGAAATGAAACGGTAATAACACCCACTACTGGCAGGGATGGAGGGAAAAAAGGTGGAAATGTGTGAATTGTTGCAGGCTTTGGGGAAAGCCATCTGGCAGTGTCTATTAAAAATTTTAAATGTACATGTCTGTAAGCCCAGCAGTTCCACTCCTGGGAAATCACCCCATAGAAATAAAAGTATCAGTGAGTAAGGATAAATATACAAGGATGATTATTCCACATGTACCTTGGCAAAAGGATGAAACAAAGAGAATGCCATTCAGTAGGAGAATCGTTAGACAGACTGTAATACACTCCTACTGTGGGGTATTATACAACCATAAAAAAAGAATGGATTAGAGCCCCACCAAATGAACTGGAGGAGTTTAAAGAAAAACATCAAATTGCAGAAACACGTATATAATATAATCCCACCTTCATAAAACAAACAATGACTAAAAACCCTCATATGTTTATATGATTTTGAGCATGAAGATACACATGGAAAGTTACACATGAGCTTTATAATACAGATCACCTATGGGGGGGGTGGGTGACAAAAGGACAGAAAAGAAGAGGAAAGGAAGAGAGATGCTCAGAAAAAAAAGTTTGAAAACTTGAAGGGTTCATAGAAAATAATGTATCTGATATGACCCAAGTGAGTCATATAATGTATGCATGTTTCTGTGTGGGCACATGTATGTGCAGAAAGAGATGAACTAAAGGAAATAATCACCAAATGGTGAATACGGTTTTTTCATGGTAGAGTGATTCCAGGTAATTTTTACTACTTCCATAGAGTTTTTTGAATTTTGAGTTTTCCAAATGCATGTGTATAATTTACATAATCTAAAAAGCGTTTACCTTGTTAAAAAGAAGTCAGTGACAGGACCATTTTCCATATCTATTCTGTACAATTTTAATGGCCCCCACACCATTTTTAAAAAGTGGTCCATGAATCTAAACTGATTTACTGGTGACCTTACAATGTATCCTGCATCACCCGCTCTCCACACTCTGGCTGTCTGGACAACAGTACTTGTTCACTTCCCTCTCTGTGTGTTCTTGAACCCCTAGTTCTAGTCGCAAATCTGCCAGATCAATCTTCCTAACTTTGGCTTTATGATCTACACTGTGGCTTGCTACCTATACTAGCTGTAATTTTACATGATACTTTATCATCTAGTTGTCACTTTGCCTTTCTCAACCAATTCTGTCATAATTAATATCACTATTTCACTCTTCAATGCTTTCTATTAACTCAACAGCACTCTCGTTTTTTTCATTTCTCCTGACATGGACATTGTCCATGTTCAACTAAGTGAATCCAAAGAATCCAGAGATGGGGAAGAATCTACAAGTGAAAATATATAGGCAACACGTGCAAGATTTGAGAGTACTTAGTGTGGGAAAGAGGAAATTTTGGAAGAGCATTATACATGGATATAAATACTAAAGTGGAAATGGAATCCAGAAAACAGAGCTAGGACAGATAGTTATAAGAATAGCAGAATCTAAGACTAAACCTTTTCACAACAGAAGTTGCCCCAAAATAGAAACTGGTAGTCCGGGACAGAAGGGAAGAAGTTTAGGCAGAAAGGAAATGTTCAAATGGAGACATGTTTTTCATTACCAAGGATGTAGTAAAAAGACTTAATTGGAAGACAGAAGTTGGATCAGATGATATTTTATTTCCTTTTCACCTAGGAAATTCTGTGAAATCTACTTACTGTTTTTACACATATGCTTATTTATTTCAAAAGCTAGTTGGGTGAACTCATACCCTCTGTAAATATTGGAATTTGGATCAGGTGATCCCTTTGGGGTTATAGCGTATACATGTCACCCTTCTCTCTGCTCAGGAAACGTTCTCTGGTAGACCCCTCCTTATTTTTGGCTTTCATACTGCCCCACACTGTTGAAGGTCACTTCTGACTAACTGACCACAATGTATATTCCAGGAAATACATATTTGTAATCAGAAAAAGGGTTTCAGTTCTTAACTTTTTCCTCACCTTTATTTTCTATGCCTAAAATCTAAACTCAAAATCTTAGCAGTAAGACCCACTGTTAATCTTCCTAATTCTTCTCTTTTGGAAACTTCCCCTATCTTATTCAGTTTTTCAGAATAAAGGTCCACATTGGGCAACACACATAGTCCCCAAAAATTTCCTCCAAAAATCTCCTAATTAGCTTCTTAAAAATGCTCTTTATTCAACATCAGCCCCTTTCACCCACAAACCTGTAATATCTTTGCCTGAGGAAAGTGTAAGACCATGAAGACAAAAGATGACTGCCAATACCCCTTTGTAATCTTTCCATTTTTTATGTTGTCTAAATTGTCCTGAGTTTTTACAATGGATCATCGTTCTCTCTGTGTGCATCTGTCTCTATCTCTCTCAGTCTCTTCTTCATAACATCCCTTTTCTCTCTTTCTACTTTCATTTTCCAAGCTACTGTGGCTTCTTAGGACTGCCTGAATCCTCCAAAAGTGTTTTTGAGATGTTGAACCTAGGGATGGGGCCATGTTGTATTACATTTGCTCTTCTTGATCCATTTTCTTCTTCATTTTTAAAAACCTGTTACTTTAACTAGGCAATTTCCTTAGCAACTTCCAAATCTTTGTTCCTCTACAATAATATGAATATTATGCTCTCAAACTAGCAGTTCTTTAATAGTTTTCACCTACTAAATAAATGGTGGCTCTATTTGACCAGTTATAAATATGAAATACATCTTTGGAGCCATTCTATACCACCTTCCTTATCCCAGTATATCCAAGCTTTTAATTCCCTGATTTCTATGTAATCCAAATATTTTAGAAATGACCCATTATATTCATTAACATTTAGGGGTAATGACAAATACAATTCTATGATTAACTCTTCTCTGTAAGCTGTTTGTGATTTAATGTTATACATTTCTAGTATTAAAAAAACTTGTGATTAGGAGTTAAAAAAGGAGAACTTGACAGAAGTTTCCCATAAGGTGGGAAGACCATATTCTGGGAGAGTATATCCTAAAGATGTAAGGTGTGAAGAAACAGGGGGAAAAAAAGTTGAAGACGTTGTGGATTTAATCAAAATCAAAATATTTATATTAGACTGTAGGGCTAAAATTTGAATAAATAGAGAGACATAAAATAAGTGATGCCAAAGATAGTCCATGAGATTATGAGGTTACAGTAAATATTTAGGTGAGACTCTTTAAAAAAGTGGGGTATCTTTCAGGAACCTGTTGAGAACCCAGGCCTGATCCTCTGCCCACCTAGGCACCCTCCAGCTGGGCGTGTCCTGAGGAAGCGGGAGGGAAGGAAGGGGGAGCAAAAGTAAAGGCCGGACCTCCAGAACCAGCACCCCTGAGGGGTGGCTGGGGGAGGGGAGGAGTTCCTACACTCAGCGGGACCCACCCATGGTTAGAGGTCCAGCACTGACGGGGGAGACCCAGGTGGAGACAATGGGGGAGGGTGCGAAGGAATGGAAGGGAGCAGGGCCAGTGCTTTCCCTGTCCACTTAGGCACCGGGGAGCCTGCTGGGCTCCTAGGCCTAATCCTCTGCCCTTGGAGCCTCCCTCCTGCACAAGTCTCACCCCACACCCCGACCCAGGGCCCTACCTCCAAACTCCAGAACTCCACACTCCAGAGGCCCTCATTTCCACGTGCGGCCGCTCCCCTTCTACAGGTCCTAAGCAGAGGCCCCACTCCAAGCTCAAATGTCACCCCCTCACCTGCCTAGGTGCTGCCCCACCCTAAACCCGCTCCCTTGCCTAAGTTCCACACCCCGCCTAAACTCCACCCACATAGCCAAGGCTTTTTTTTTTTTCTTCCTCTTTTAGATTGGGGTTCTGTTTTACCTTGTTGATTCATTGTTGTTGATTCTTTTATATTTTTATTTTTCCTAACAAATCTTTTATTTTTCTAATTTTATTTCATTCTTTATACTTTGATAGTGATCTCTCCTTTTGGCTTGTTCCCCTCCCCTTTTTATTCTCTGTTGTGGTGTTAATTTACCTTGTTGCAGTTGTTTCTATTACAACCTTATTTTTCCTAATATATTTTTTATCTTTCTAATTTCATTTTGTTTTTTATTCTTTGACATCTTACTGCTCCTTTTTTTCCCTTCTTTCTTCTTCTTCTTTTTTTTTTTTTAACTGCAACATGAAGCTCGAGGGATCTTCATTCCAGGCCAGAGATTGGGCCCAAGCTCCTGTGGTGGGAGCTCTGAGTCCAAACAACTGCACTAACAGAGAACCTCAGAACCCAGGGATTATCAATTGAGTGAGGCCTCCCGGAGGTCCTCATCTCAGCACAAAGACCCAGCTCTATCCAACTGCCTGCAATCTCTAGTGCTGAAAGTCTCAGACCAAACAACCAGTAAGACAGGAATACAGCCCCACCCATCAAAAAAAAAAAAGAAATGACAAAAATGATATGTTATAGATGAAGAAGCAAGATAAAAACTTACAGGAACAAATAAGTGCATAGGAAATAGGCCACCTACCTGAAAAAGAATTCAGAGTAATGAGAGTAAAGATGATCCAAAATCTCAGAAACAGAATAGAGAAAATACAAGAAACATTTAACAAGGATCTAGAAGAACTGAAGAGCAAACAAACAGGGATGAACAACACAATACCTGAAATTAAAATACTCTAGAAAGAATCAATAACAGAATACCTGAGGCAGAGGAATGGATAAGTGAGCTGGAAGATAAAATGGTGGAAATAACTGCCAGAGAGCAGAATAAAGAAAAAAGAATGAAAAGAATTGAGGACAGTCTGAGAGACCTCCGGAACAACTTTAAACATACCACACTCGAATTTTAGGGGTTGCAAAAGAAAAAGAGAAAAAGAAAGGATCTGAAAAAATATTTGAAGAGATTATAGATGAAAACATCCCTAACATGTGAAAGGAAATAGTCAATCACGTCCAAGAAGCACAGAGAGTACCATACAGAATAAACCCAAAGGGAAACATGCAGAGACACATATTAATCAAATGACCAAAAATTAAATACAAAGAAAAAATATTAAGAGCAGCAAGGAAAAAGCAACAAATAACATATAAGGGAATCCGATAAGCTTAACAGCTGATTGTTCAGCAGAAACTGTGCAAGCCAGAAGAGAGTGGCAAGACATATTTAAAGTGATGTAAGGCAAAAACATACAAAAAGATTACTCTACCCAGCAAGGATCTCATTCAGATTCGATGGAGAAATTAAAACCTTTATAGAGAAGCAAAAGTTAAGAGAATTCAGAACCACCAAACCAGCTTTACAACAAATGCTAAAGGAACTTCTCTAGGCAGGAAACACAAAAGAAGGAAAAGGCCTACAGTAACAAACCCCCCAAAATTAACAAAATGGTAACAGGAACATACATATTGATAATTACCTTAAATGCAAAAGGATTAAATGCTCCAACCAAAAGATATAGACTGGCTGAATGGATACAAAAACAAGACCTGTATATATGCTGTCTACAAGAGACCCACTTCAGACCTAGGGACACATACAGACTGAAAGTGAGAGGATGGAAAAAGATATTCCATGCACATGGACATCAAAAGCTGGAGTAGCAATTCTCATATCAGACAAAATAGACTTTAAAATAAAGACTACTGCAAGAGACAAAGATGGACACTACATAATGATCAAGGGATCAATCCAAGAATAAGATATAACAATTGTAAGTATTTATGCACCGAACATAGGAGCAACTCAAAATATACAGCAAATGCTAACAGCCATAAAAGGGGAAATCGACAGTAACACAATCATAGTAGGGCACTTCAACACCCCACTTTCACCAATGGACAGATCATCCAAAATGAAAATAAATAAGGAAACACAAGCTTTAAATGACATTCCATCCAAAAAAAACCAGAATACACTTTCCTCTCAAGTGCTCATGGAACATTCTCCAGGATAGACCATATCTTGGGTCACAAAACAAGCCTTGGTAAATTTAAGAAAACTGAAATAGTATCAAGTATCTTTTCTGATCACAATGCTATTAGACTAGATATCAATTACAGGAAAAAAAATCTGTAAAAAATACAAACACATGGAGGCTAAACAATACACTACTTAATAAACAAGAGATCACTGAAGAAATCAAAGAGGAAATCAAAAAATACCTAGAAACAAATGACAATGAAAACATGACGACCCAAAACCTACGGGATGCAGCAAATGCAGTTCTAAGAAGGAAGTTTATAGCAATACAATCCTACCTCAAGAAACAGGAAAAATATCAAACAAACAACCTAACCTTACACCTAAAACAAAGAGAGAAAGAAAAAAAAATGCACAAAGTTAGCAGAAGGGAAGAAATCATAAACATCAGTTCACAAATAAATGAAAAAGAAATAAAGGAAACGATAGCAAGTTTCAAAAAAACTAAAAGCTGGTTCTTTGAGAAGATAAACTAAATTGATTAGCCAGATTCATCAAGAAAAAAAGGGAGAAGACTCAAAACAATAGAAGTAGAAATGAAAAAGGAGAAGTAACAACTGACACTGCAGAAATACAAAGGATCATGAGAGATTACTGCAAGCAACTATATGCCAATAAAATGGCCAACCTGGAAAAAATGGACAAATTCTTAGAAAAGCACACCCTTCTGAGACTGAACCGGGAAGATACAGAAAATATAAACAGACCAATCACAAGCACTGAAATTGAAACTGTGATTAAAAATCTTCCAATGAACAAAAGCCAAGGACCAGCTGGCTTCACAGGCAAATTCTATCAAACATTTAGAGAAGAGCTAACATCTATCCTTCTCAAACTCTTCCAAAATATAGGAGAGGGAGGAACACTGCCAAACTCATTCTTTGAGGCTACCATCACCCTGATACAAAAACCAGACAAAGATGTCACCAAGAAAGAAAACTACAGGCCAATATCACTGATGAATGTAGATGCAAAAATCCTCAACAAAGTACTAGCAAACAGAATCCAATAGCACATGAAAAGGATCGTACACCATGATCAAGTTGGGTTTATCCCAGGAATGCAAGGATTCTTCAGTATATGCAAATCAATTAATGTGATAAACCATATTAACAAATTGAAGGAGAAAAACCATATGATCATCTCAATAGATACAGAATAAGTTTTCGACCAAATTCAACAACCATTTATGGTAAAAACTCTCCAGTAAGCAGGCATAGAGGGAACTCACCTCAACATAATAAAGGTCATATATATGACAAACCCACAGCCAACATCGCTCTCAATGATGAAAAACTGAAACCAATTCCTCTAAGATCAGGGACAAGACAAGGTTATCCACTCTCACCACTATGATTCAACATAGTTTTGGAAGTTTTAGCCACATCAATCAGAGAAGAAAAAGAAATAAAAGGAATTGAAATCGGAAAAGAAGTAAAACTGTCACTGTTTGCAGTTGACATGATACTATACATAGAGAATCCTAAAGATGCTAACAGAAAACTACTAGAGCTAATCAATGAATTTGGTAAAGTAGAAGGATACAAAATTAATGCACATATACCTCTTGCATTCCTATACACTAATGATGAAAAATCTGAAAGAGAAATTAAGGAAACACTCCCATTTACCACTGCAACAAAAACAATAAAATACCTAGGAATAAACCTACCTAAGGAGACAAAAGATCTGTGGGCAGAAAACTATAAGACACTGATGAAATAAATTAACGATGATACAAACAGATGGAGAGATATACTATGTTCTTGGATTGGAAGAATGAACATTGTGAAAATGACAATACTACCCAAAGCAATCTACAGACTCAATGCAATCCCTATCAAACTACCGATCACATTTTCCAAAGAACTAGAAGAAAAAATTTCACAATTTGTATGAAAACACAAAAGACCCCAAATAGCTGAAACAATCTTGAGAAAGAAAAACCGAGCTGGAGGAATCAGGCTCCCTGACTTGCATCTACACTACAAAGCTACAGTAATCAAGACAGTATGGTAGTGGCACAAAAAAAGAAATATAGATCAACGGAACAGGATAGAAAGCCCAGAGATAAACCACACTCATACAGTCACTTTCTCTTTGATAAAGGAGGGAAGAATATACAGTGGAGAAAAGATACCTTCTTCAATAAGTGGTGCTGGGAAAACTGGACAGCTACATGTAAAAGTATGAAGTTAGAACACTTCCTAACACCATACACAAAAATAAACTCAAAATGGGTTAAAAGCCTAAATGTAAGGCCAGACACCATCAAACTTGTAGAGGAAAACACAGGCAGAAGACTATACATAAATCACAGGAAGATCCTTTTTGACCCACCTTCTAGAGAAATGGAAATAAAAACAAAAATAAACAAATGGGACCTAATGAAACTTAAAAGCTTTTGCACAGCAAAGGAAACCATGTACAAGACGAAAAGACAACACTTAGAATGGGAGAAATATTCGCAAACAAAGCAACTGACAAAGGATTAATGTCCAAAATATACAAGCAGCTCATGCAGCTCAATATCAAAAAAACAAACAACCCAATGCAAAAATGGGCAGAAGACCTAAATAGACATTTCTCCAAAGAAGATATAGAGTGCCAACAAACACATGAAAGGATGCTGAACATCACTAACCATTAGAGACATGCAAATGAATACCACAATGATGTATCACCTCACACCAGTCAGAATGGCCATCATCAAAAAATCTACAAACAATAAATGCTGGAGAGGTGTGGAGAAAAGGGAACCCTCTTGCACTGTTAGTAGGAATGTAAATTGATACCGCCATTATGGAGAACAGAGGAGGTTCCTTAAAAAACTAAAAGTAGGGCTTCCCTGGTGGCGCAGTGGTTGAGAGTCTGCCTGCCGATGCAGGGGACGTGGGTTCGTGCCCCGGTCCGGGAGGATCCCACATGCCGCGGAGCGGCTGGGCCCGTGAGCCGTGGCCGCTGAGCCTGTGCTCTGCAACAGGAGAGGCCACAACAGTGAGAGGCCCGTGTACCACAGAAAACAAACAAACAAACAAAACGAAAAAAAACCACCTAAAAATAGAACTACCATATGAACCTGCAATCCCACTACTGGGCATATACCCTGAGAAAACCATAATTCAAGAAGAGTCATGTACCACAATGTTCATTGCAGCTCTATTTACTATAGCCAGGACATGGAAGCAACCTAAATGTCCACTGACAGATGAATGGATAAAGAAGATGTGGCACATATATACAATGGAATATTAATCATAAAAAGAAATGAAATTGAGTTATTTGTAGTGTAGTGGATGGACCCAGAGTCTGTCATACAGAGAGAAGTGAGTCAGAAAGAGACAGACAAATACCATATGCTAACACATATATATGGCATGTAAGAAAAAAAAATGGTTCTGATGAACATAGAGGCAGTACAGGAATAAAGACACAGACGCAGAAAGTGGACTTGAGGACACAGGGAGAGGGAAGGGTAAGCTAGGACGAAGTAAGAGAGTAGCATTGAGATATATACACTACCAAATGTAAAATAGATAGCTAGTGGGAAGTAGCTGCATGGCAAAGGGAGATCAGCTCGGTGCTCTGTGACCACCTAGAGGGGTGGGATAGGGAGGGTGGGAGGGAGATGCAAGAGGGAGGGGATATGGGGATATACATATGCATATAGCTCAGTTTGTTATACAGCAGAAACTACACAACACTGTAAAGCAATTATACTCCAATAAAGATGTTAAAAAAGAGTGGGGTATCCTATTCCAAATCCATACATTAAAATTGTCTTTAGAGGAATGTGGAAAACATAACTTTGAGGTGCTTAGTGAACATTTCTTGCCCATGAGCAGTCAGCTCTTGCTACAATTTTTTATCCTTTGCTCTTATAAAATACTTAAATGTACTTTTAAGTTACAGCAGTATCCAATTATCTGTATTTCTGCAAAAGCATACAGCATGAAAGACAATTTTCAAAGCCAAGAACATGAAATACACACAATTCAGTTTAAATGGAGATGGCCCTTTTGCTTCATCTCTGTGGATAAATAAATATATAAATATGGGGAGGAAACAGACTGGCCATAAGGGGGAGAAAGTAAAAGCCATTTGGGGAAATTTCTGGGAAAAATATGTCACTAAAAAAAAAGTTTTAAAAATTCACAAAACTTCTTTTCAGAAATGTGAACATCTCTCATGATTTTAACATACCTTCTCAGTTAATGCAGACTGGTGCCGAAGTTTAATTGTGCCTTTATCAGCCTTTTCTAAGGGTGATTATTTTAAAAAATCATTAAAATATATCTGGCTTGTGAAATCTTACAGAAACTTAAAAAGGATGGAAATCAAGTGAAAATGTATTGGAAACAGACTGGAAAGCTGACAGAGGACACCTAATGGTGGTCAAGAGTAGTGCCAGGGCTTCTCTGGTGGCGTAGTGGTTGAGAGTCCACCTGCCGATGCAGGGGACACGGGTTCGTGCCCCGGTCCGGGAGGATCCCACGTGCCGCGGAGCGGCTGGGCCCGTGAGCCGTGGCCGCTGAGCCTGCACATCTGGAGCCTGTGCTCCGCAACGGGAGAAGCCACAACAGTGAGAGGCCCGCGTACCGAAAAAAAAAAAAAAAAAAAAAAAAAGAGTAGTGCCATATTCTTCTGTAGCACAAGCTTTGTGTCTCACAATTATTTACACAGCAGAACTTCACTAGAAGACACTGTCAGGTGCCTGCTCTCTATGTCACTTTCAACTGGGCCACAGGTGCGATAAACAGAGAAGCCAACCAAGAAAAAAGATACCACCTGATTTGCATATGAGAACTTGTCCCAAACTCTTATATATCACCTGATAGATGGCAAAACTGTATTATAAACATTAAACTTGCCAAGAGACTAGATCTCAATTTTTCACATCACTAGAAGAAATGATAATACGTGACATGACAGAGTGTTATATAATGCTACAGTGGCAACCATATTGCAATGTAAATGTATCAAATCAGTATACTGTATACCTTAAGCTTACACATTACACTTCAGTTACACCTAAATATGTACATACATACATACAATTTTTAAATGTGCAGTCTGGCTAGGAAGTTGTGTAACCTGTGATCTCACAGTAGAAAGTCCTATAACAAACAAAACTTGCCTCTTTTTAAGGGCTAGATTAATGTCAACTATTTTTAAATGACAAATACACTCAGTAATTTCTTAAAACAATGCTATCATTGTCATTATATGTTATCATTGTGCCTATTACGAACCAATCATCGTGCGAGGTACTGGGAGTACAGAATGAGTGGACACAGCCCAGGTTCTAGAAGGCAGAAGAAGTAGGGATGTAAAAAGAAAGGTGATACAAAGTTTTAGGGTTCCTGAAACAGAAGAATGTACGGTGAAAACACAGAGGAAGGGCCATCGGTTTTACTTGTTGGGAAAATGAAGTCAGAAAATGCTTTAGCAGAGGACGCAAGACTTTTGGTCGTTATCCTAGCACCATGTATTGCATGGTCAGCCTCGTTGGACACCTCCTCTGGTGACGAACAGGGAAGAAGGGATGTATCGTTACTCCTCGTTCTGGCTGCTTTAGCCTTGCTTTCTGACCATGGAGACTTGTCATTAAGTTTTCTAGGCCATCTTAAAACTAATTTAGCAAATTTTTATGCTATTCCAAATGCACAGGAAAACTAGATTAAAATAATTCTTAAGCCCATATATTTGGAAATGGAAAAAATGGGAGTCTGAGATCCAGACAAATAGGGATCTTGCCCCATCTCTGCCAGTAACAGTCATGAGTTTTGGTGAAATCGTTGAAACTCACTCTCAGTTTTCTTTTCTGTCAAATGAGGGTTTGGGACATGGTGCTGTCTCAAGTCCCTTTTCTAATTCTAAGCATTAAATCTCTCTCTCTCTCTCTCTCTCTCTCTCTCTCATTCAACACACACACACACACAAATCTAACTCATCTGTAATAATTTTCAAACATGCCCACAAATCCTTTTTCAGTCCTCCTCTGAAAAGGTAGAGCCCAATTCTTCTCCCCTTGAGTTTGGGCCAGACTTAGTGACTGACTTCTAACAAGTAGAATGTGGTGGGAGTGACAGTGACGGATTTCCCAGATTAGATCATAAAAGGCATTGTAGCTTTGGCCTGGCCCTCTCTTAGCTTACTCATTCTGGGGGAAGCCAACCGCGTGCCATGAAAACACTGACGCAAACCTCTGAAAGGCCCATAGGGCAAGGAACTGAAGGCTCCAGCCAACAGCCATGTGAGTGAGCCATCTTGGAAGATCCGCTCTCCCCAGTCAAGCACTGAGATGACTGCAGCCTCATTAGAGACCCTGAACCACAGTCAACCAGGTAAGCTGCACCAGAATTCTTGACCCACAGAAACTTTGAAATAATAAACATTGTTACTTTAAACCTTGAAAGTTTGTGGTAATTAGCAGTAGATGACTAATACTCCATCTCCCAAGCCATCTTTCTTGGCTCAGAATTTGTGGCATTCAAACCTCAGTGGACAATAACGTAGATGCAGAATTACTGTTTTCTCTTTAAAGGTCTGAGCACTTATTTTTCTACCTCCATCCCTGCCACAAGATGATAACCTTAATACTCACCCTCTCTCTCTAGGTCTTTCTTTCTCTAACAGCGTTATTGCTAAAAGGCCCAGTGCCATCTGTAGTTTGTATAGCTCTTTTAATTAGTATATTCAGTCTTCACGGTTTAAGACAGCAAATTTGGACAATTATAGAGCATCATCTCCTCGCAATTTCTTTAGCTCTTTTCTGCCATTTCATTCAAGGTGCACACTCTCCTCCAAGCCAAGATAACCTCACATCCTTTCCTAGATGCTCTCACTTACTGCAACTCCTGGTCACCAGGCCTAACTCAAGAATTCAGAACATAAGGCAAAAGGCTCAGGTTATTTTCACATTTTTTACATGGACACAGGGATTCTTTTCAACATACCAGGACATATAGTCTCCCAAGGTAATTATAAACACTACAATTTTTTAATGACCCCAGATTGCAAGGTAAAAATGGGGAAGTGGAAAAAATATCAGCTATGTAACCAATGGTGCTCTGGTTGAATCGCAACCCTGCTGGTTACTTGCTCTCTGACTGCAAACAATTTATGAAACTGCTCTGAGCTTAAATTTATTCACCAAGAAAATGAGAGCACTGATAGCTGCTTCACAGGATGGTTATAAGAATTTAGGAATATGTTGAATGTGAAAAGTCCTTTATAAAGTATTATACACATTGCAGTTGTTATTTTTTTTATTATGTTGAGCCACCCATGACACATACAAATCACTTAAACATTGGTCAAATTCCAAGATCTCAGAGACCTGTAACATCACCAAATTGATTTCTGCTTTCAATACTACGGAAGTGAAGAATGGCATATGAAAGGAAGCGAGAAAGTTGGATTTCAGGGTGCCATCTCCCAGCGTGCATAACCATGGCCAAGTTGCTCGAAGGGGGTAAATGAGTTAGGGACTTTTAAGATATCTTCTTGGATGCTAGTAAGTATTAAATAATACTCGTGGTCTGATGGAGAAGGAAGAATTTTAAAAGTAAGAAAAATAATTAGCATATTTTTACCTACTGCATTAAGAGAAAATTTTTACTTTGCATTCATTTCATTTGAAACAGTAAGCATGAAAATGTTCTTATCTGTTTTGATAAATCACCAGATGGTGTCTCAGGATTCATTTTCTTTGTAGTTTAATGCAATTGAAATGAGTTTGCTAGTCACCTCTTCAAACCTACAGTGCTTTAAAATCAATCATTTAGAATATGAAGATCCTAGTGAAGCTGTTAAACTCTATGACTTTTAAATGTTAAAATCACCAAAGCACCTTTAATTCTACTGGTAATGACATATACAACCTTTTATACTGGATATTAAGTATTCATATTAAATCATAATAAATATTCATGCTGAACCATAAGCCACCTGATATTGCAAGTGGTCGTTTACGTTGTCATTTATGTACCACTGTCAGATATGATAGGCTAATGCTTATAACTTATTAAGCAATATGTCACAAGAAAATGTCCAGTTCCACACTATTTCCATATTGGTATCAATGGATGTTGCCAGGGTATGGTGGAGTATAAATTATTTTTCAATTTAAACATGAGGCTATCACAATAAAATGCCCATGGCTAAGAAAGTCATTAGCATTCACTATAGAACAAGCTGGTCACACGTAACACACACACACACATACAAGTAGAATATTTGGTATTATAGACAAAAAAGAAATAAAGAAATAAAAAGAAGTAAACATCAAAGCAGAAGGGCCTCTGATTTATAGCAAGCACAGTGGGAATGTGTGGAAGTCTTGCAATGAGATGCACAGGGAAAGGTTAGCTCTTTATAAGAAGTCAAATATCTTCCTTTTATCTACAAGGGAGCACAGTTCAAAGCCAGGTCAGCCAGGGAAACTTGGAACTTAAGGGAATTAGAAAACAGAGATCATTTGGAAAACGCTATTGCTTCCAATGGATGACGACATGACTAATAAAAATGGAAGGTCTCATTAGTTTTATTTAACTGTTAATCACCAGATGTTGCCACAGCCATATGGAAAGAAATGTAATGTTTTCAGAGCTGTGATGTATGTGTGATATGGGGGAGGAATGAGGGATAGGATGTGTGTTTGTGATGGTGTGTGTGTGTGTGTGTGTGTGTGTGTAAGTACCATACAAACAGATATTTAGATGGTCCTAAAAAAATATTTGTTTTATCAGGTCTTTTAGTTCAACAGTAAAGAAAGAAGGACTGATATTTGTGGTAATGTCACTTTAACACCATATGATATTTTTTACTTTATATTTCCACAGGTACAATTTTATCTGGTTTTTACAACAATGCACTTACTTTATTACAGAAGAAACTCAGGTCCAGAGAGCACAGAGTCGCAAAGCTCGTAAGTGGCAAGACCAGGACTTGAACCCAGGAGATCCACACTCTCCACCAAAGTCTATAAGAAAATGTGGAGAAAAGGCATAAGACTGAAGCAGTTTCCCTGGTGCCTTAGAAAACTATGGTGGGTTATTTCTTACCACCACTCATTTAAATTATTCATCTCCTTAACCTTGTCCCCCTGTTGTAAAAACAGTTGAAGATATGGCTCCTTCATTCACTCAACAAAAATTTCTGGTACCTACTGTATGTCTAGAAATGTGGTAGGTACTGCAAATATGTCTCTGAATAAAACTCCATGCCTGGTTTGGGGTTGCATTTGCTTACAGTCTACTAAAGGAGAGAGTCAAATACTTTTGGAATTACTACCCCAGAGGGTGTTCAAAATTCCTCCATCTCTTCTCAAAGATGCACCAGGAGCCAAGGCAGTACTCTACAGGGTTTGGGTACCATGGGGATAAACATTCTGTGATGTGCTGTGTTTAAAACTCAAAGTTTACATATAGGTTCATATTCACATTCTCTCATTTTCTTCAGCCTCCCCTCACTTTTTTTTTCTTCTTTCTCTTTTACTCTTCCCAAATATTAATCAACACCACTATTCTACCTCATCTGACCAAACTGAGTACATGTTCAGTGATCAGGGCTTTAGAAGATGAAGTCCCCTCCAACAGTGAAGCTTCCTCTTTAGGGAGGCCTCTAGTGGTGATACCTGCAACTGCAAGGAATTTGACAGTGTTTCTTGTAGAATAAGTCAAGGTCTCATACCGAGGAGGCTTGCTAAGTCTGAATCTGGATTGTTTAGGAATGTCAAACTGTAGGGACAGCTGCAGGTATGGGTGAAGTTCCAGAGAGTACACAGAAATCTCAGCTTATAATCTCAATAAGAAAGAGTCCAATAAGTTTATTAACAATAACCCAACCTGATTTCATATGTCAATCCTCACCTGGCCAGGTTGGTTTGAAATTTAACCTCAGTTATTTTAGTGTAATGACCCTCATGGTTTTATCATTAGCAAGGCATTCTGGAGACCCTTCCAATTGTAAAGCATCTATGCTAGTTACCATGGAAATTTCCATGGTACCACTGTCTCCCAAATTCTGCAAGTCTACTGCTCTCATTCCTGTGTAGAGAAAATGACTCTTTGGGAAATCACACAGTCATTCTTCTCTCTACCACCTACATGGGGGTCCCAAAAAGGAGCAAGGCATGTATGTGTGCCATTCAAGAAGCCCAGAGATTCCACCATCTCCCCATCTCAGAGAATCACTCTTTTCCCGAAGGAGATTCTTATTCCCCCGAGGTTCTCTTGCTCACCTTCAGAGAAGACCTACCACAATCTCCTCAGAGGGATAAGACTGAAAAACGAAGCCAAGATATGATATGTCTTGCATTTTTGCATGTAAATTCTGTTTTCTACCATGCCACAAACCTCCCATTGGCCAAAGAAGCTCAGAGTCTGACAGTTTTTTGAAGGCAGAGGAGGGGAATAAGGAAATATAAGAAAAAATATGAATTACTATGTCAAACATTATTCTACCTCACTAGTCTTAGCAAAGATAGAGTTGGACAGTCAGAGTTTTGCACTTCAAGATGCTAGTGTGTCACGGTCTTGATGGGCTATAAACTGCATGGAGTGAGCAGATCTCGTTTTGATTGGGGAAAGCAGTCCCCCTCAAAGGTCACAGGAAGATTTTAGGCTGGTGGTGGTGCTGGTTGTTGGAGGGTGAAAGTTTCCTTGCCCCAGACCAAAGTGTTTTCCCTTCATGTTTTGGTTTCATCTAGAGCTGAGATCCAAGTCCAAGTTCAGAGGGTCACTCAGGCCATTTCATGGCAAAACAGGTAGCCACAGTGAGATGTAAGCTGACATGATGAGAGAAGTTATTAGGACCTGGGCGATTAAGAAGCTGGGAAAAGCAAAGGTTCTGGGAAGAGTCCATGGCATAAGTCATTGCATTTCCTATGATAGCTGAGGGTTCAGGCCTAGGATGTCAACAGACACAAGGATAAAAAGCCTTAGGATTCATCTGGAATTAGAAAAATAATAAGAAAAGAACATGAATTGGCAATTTCAAGGCAAAAGAAAGTCCAAAATCTTGGCTTTTGTTCCCCACTTCTTCCCACCAGTGTGCAGGCTATGCCCTAAATAGAGCCTACACATTTAGGCCCTAAAAAGAAAATTAACCTCAGGGAAACCTAGAGATTGGAGTAAATACCACAATAAATACCTGAATTTTCCCACGAGGTAGTAGTGTTTGGATGCTGCTTTAAGAGAAAGCCATTTGTATGACAGTGGACTTTCAAACTTCTGCCCTACGTAGGTACATTGTTAATGGGAGGTTTGTTCAAATACCTTTTAAGTTTACAGGTGGTAGACTCCAAAGAGATGGCAAAGATTGAATGATAGCCTAATGAAGCTAAAACAACAAAGCTTTGCCTTTTTTTTTTTTTTCCTCTCAGCTCTCTCTCTGTTTCCCCAATTTCCTTCAAATAATAAGAGTAGCTGGTGGTGGTGATACAGTGGTGAGCATAGCTGCCTTCCAAATAATATGGGTAAGGTTAATGTATTAGTTTGCCAGAGTAGCCATAACAAAATACCACAAACTTGGGGCTTAAACAACAAAAATTTATTTTCTCAGATTTCCGGGGGCTAGAAGTCCAAGTTCAAGATGCGATCAGAGCTGGTTTCTGATGAGGCCACTTTTCCTGACATGTAAATGGCCATCTTCTCTCTGGGTCCTCACATGTTCTCTGTGCATGTGTGGAGAGAGAGAAAGCAATCTCGGATGTCTCTTCCTTTTCTTATAAAGACACCAGTGCTATCAGATTTGGGCCCCATCCTTATGACCCCACTTAACCTTAATTACTTTTCTAAAATCCTTATCTCCAAATATAGTCATATTGGGGATCAGTCCCATAGGGGATGAATTCTGGGGGAGTGGACACAATTCAGTTCGAAACATCGAACACACATTTTTAGTAAAATGTTTTTAGACCTTGGGAGCATCACTTCAGCTCTTAAAATGCTATTTTCTGAAGGAAGCAGTGGTTAAGAAGTAAGCTACAAAGAAAAATCTGGTTCTGAGTTGTATGGTAACCTGTTTACCCTGCAGAATTTTAGATTTAAGATACATGAAAGATTTAAAATTAGACTTAATCACCATTGGAAGTGATTAAGAAGTTCCACCCATTCAAGAGGAAGGTGACCCAGTGTAGATGCTAAAGAAGGAACCAAACCACACATGTGACCCTTTGGGTGGGCTGAGAAGAATAAGAGGAAATGAAGGAAGTAAGACTATTTTGTACATATTTTAAAATTCTGATTTCTGAGTGTGTCAGGAGCCATACAAGTCATTTGAAGGACATTCATTCTATGGGAGCAAGTATTTGGTTATAATATGAAGGGGGTCTGGTGTGATTGTGAGCAGGGTGTCAGCAAATTTGAGGCTTTGAATTATTTGAGCAATGGTAATAAATAGCATAAGGGTTGAGAGCTTGGGCTTAGGAGGCAGACTGCTTGCTTGGATTCAAATCTTGCTCTCTACTCAACAGCTTGTATAAGATACTCAAACTCTGTGCCCCTCAGATTCTTTATCTATAAAATGGGGACCACAGTAGTAACTACTTCATAAACTTGAGGCAAAAATTCCATGAGTTACAACATGTAAAATTCCTGGACTTCTCTCTAGCAATATAAACTGTTCAATGAATTTTAACTTCTATTACTGGTTGAATATCATGTGAAGAGACAACATCCATAATGGTGATGTGAGCAGCTCTGCAGAAACTTTTCACTACAAAACAACCATAACTGCTGAAAATTACTTTAAAAAATACCATTAAAGTGTCTCTAAATTATCCTACAGGCATATAGCAAATGAAGAAACATTCATTTAATAAAATCTGTTGAATGTTGTTAAGAATGACCAGAGTGTGTAACATTTGAATGATAACCCCTTTCCTCATCCCTCCACCAAGTAGAATGGAAACTCCACTTTGCATGAATGTGGCCAAGAAGATGGGGACTCCTCTACCCAACTCTCAGTCCAGGGCTACAGTATCTCTCAAAGAGGGTCAGGCTGAACAAGACTTCACTAAAATAATCTAACCAAATCACTAAAATATTAAATAAGCAAACAACAACAAAAAGCCTCAGAATGGAGGGATCAACTTCCAGAAATGTTATGATATATTATCTAAAAAGTCCAGTTTACCACAAAAATTAAAAGACATTCTAAGAAACAGAGAAGTGTGATCTATGAGCAGGAAAAAAAGCAGGCAACAGAATCTGCCTTTGACAGGGTCCAGATATTCAGCTTAGCAAACAAAGACTTCAAGAAGCTACTATTATTATGTTCAAAGAACAAAGGAAACCATGCTTCAATAAGTAAACAAAGGTATGATGACAATATCTGATTAAATAGAGAACATCAATAAAGAGACAGAAATTATATATATTTAAATTATATACATTTATATATGTGTATAAATAAATAAATATACAAACATACATATTATATGAAAAGTATATAACCAAAGTGAAAAATTTGTTAGAGTTGCCCAGTATAGATTTGAGATGGCAGAGGAAAGACTGACAAACTTGAAGAACCATCTCAAGAAGAGAAGAAAAAAGAACAAAAAAATTAACAGACTCACAGAATGAGAAGGTAGTATCAAATTTACCAACATTTGTGTAATGAGAGTATCAGAGGAGAGGAGAAAGTGACAAGAGCTAAAAAATAATTTGAAGAAATGATGTCTGAAAAATTACCAAGTTTAATGAAAAACATGAACCTACACATCCAAGAAGCTCAATAACCAAATACAAGAGATCCACATCCAGACAGATCATAGTGCTAATGTTGAAAAGCAAAGAGAAAGAGGAATCCTGAAAGCAGTAGGAGAAACAGACTCATCACACACAAGGGAGCCCTAATAAGCTATAAGCTAACTTTACCTGTGAAACAATGGAAGCCGAAAAGCAGTGGGATATCATATTCCAAGGGCTGAAAGGAAAAAATAAAACTATCCACCAAGTATCTTATATCTAGCAAAACTAACATTCAAAAATGAAGGCAAAATAAAGTCATTCCCATGAAAACAAAAACTGACAATTTGTTGCTAGTGGACTCACTCTACAAGAAGTACTAAAGAAATTGTTCAGGCTGAAAGCAAGTGGAACCAGTGACAAATTCATATCCACATATAAAAAAATACCAATAAGGTAATGATGTAATTCTAAAACACAGTATAATTGTATATTTATTTTCCTTTCTTCCATTAGCTGATCTCAAAAGCAATTGTGTAAAACAATATGTATATAATTATGTCATGGAACAATAACATCTAGAAATATAATATATTTGACAATAACATCACAAAGAATGTGTGGGAACAAAGCTACGTTGACAGGAAATGTAACTAAATGGTAACTTGAATCCATAGGAACAAATGAAGAGAACAAGAAATGGTAGGAAAAAAAAAAAGTTAACATAACAAACTCTATAAATATATTTTTGCTGTCCTTTCCTCTCTCAATTTCTTTAAAAGGCATAGAACTAATAAAGTAACAATTATAAGAAGGTATTGTTGGATCTGTAGCATATATAAATGTAATATATGCAATAATAATGGCATAAAAAAGAGGGAATAGAGCTATAAAGAGGTAAAATTTCTGTATCTCACTGGAATTAAGTTGGTATAAGTTTGAAGTAGATTCCTATAAGTTAGGACACATATCATAAGCCCTAGAACAACCGCTAAGAAAATAACTCAATAAATTTTGAAATATAATTGAAGGAATTAAAGTGTTACACTAGAAAATATTCACTTAACACAAAAGAAAACAGTGAAGTAGAAACAGTGGAACCAAAAAGATATAAGACATATAGAAAACAAAAGGTAAAATAGATATAAATTCAACTATGTCAATAATAACATTCAGTATGAACATATTAGACAATCCAATCAAAAGGCTGAGATCATCAGGCTGGATAAAAGAGCAAGATACAGCTATATGCTGTCTATAAGGAAAACACTTGTAAGTCAAAGATACAAATAGGCTGAAAGTGAAAGGATGGAAAAAGATTCAACCAACAATCAAATCAAACTGGAAGATATATACTAATACTTGATAACATAGACTTTAAAATTTTAAAAAGTTACTACAGATAAAGAAAGACATTTTATAATGATAAAATGACTAGGAAGATAAATAACTAGGAAGATATAGCAATTGGATACACGGAGCACCAAAATATATGAAGCAAAAGCTGACAGAATTAAAGATATACACAATTAATCTATAGCTGGAGACTTTAATAATGGATAGAACGAAGCAGAAGATGAATAAAGAAATAGATGACTTGAACAACACTATAAACCACTAGCCCTAACAGACATCTATAAAACCCTCCACCCAGCAACAACAGAATATTATTCTTTTCAAGCACACGCTGAATATTCTCTAGGAGAGACCTCACGTTAGGCCATAAAACAAGCCTCAATAAATTTAAAAAGTATTGAAAACACACAAAAGTATTGAAAACATACAAAAAGTATTGAAAACATGTTCTCTGATCCGCATGGAATGAATTTAGAAATCCATTGCTAAAGAATTCTGGAGAATTCACGACTGCATGGAAATTAAACAACATACTCCTAAACAACCAATAGGTCAAAGTAGAAATCACAAAGAGAAACTAGAAAGTAACTTGAGATGAATAAAAATTAACCCACAAAATGACAAAGAAAGAAAGATTACAAATCAATATACTTGCATTCCACCTAAGACACTTGGAAAAGGAGAACAAATTACAGGCCTCCCTCTGTACAGTCCTCCCCTCTGATTAAAGGTTACGTTTAGTCTAAATTCTTAGAAAGGCATAGACCACCAAAAAATGACTCAAGAAATTTTTTTAAATTTATAAGATCTATAATGTGTTAAAAGATTGAATCAGTAATAAAACTTCCCCCCCAAATAAGCTCAGCTCCAGATGATTTCACTGATAAATTCGACCAAATATTTAAAGAAAAATTCTTTGCAAACTCTTCCGAACAACAGAAGAGGGAACCCTTCCCTCATTCCATGATGCCAGTATTACCCTGATACAAATGCCAATACCAACACCAAAGGCACTACCAGAAAATTACAGACTAATATCTCTTATGAATATAGACACAAAAATCTTCAACTGGATACTAGCAAACTAAAGCCAGCAACATATAAAAAGGATTATATAACCATGAACCAGTGGAATTTATCCAATGTTAGTTTAACATACCGAAATCAATTAATATACCATACAAATAGAATAAAGGATAAAAACCATGTGGTCATTTCAATAGACACAGAAAAAGCATCTGACAAAATTCAACATCCCTCCATGATAAAAATCATCAACAAACTTGGAATAAAAGGAAACTTCCTCAACCTAAAGAACTCTCTCCAGTGCCTGGGACCAGCCAGGGTCAGCAGGAACATCAGGGTGGTGATGCAGACCAGGACATTTGTGGTCACTGGTCCCCCTTTTTCTCCGTCAGGGTGTTGTACAATTCTACCGCCAGCACCACTATGACAACGTATGAGATTGATTATGGAGGCATCCAGGGGTCCCTTGGCCCAATTTCAGGAAGTGACCTGCTGATAGGACCACTCTCACTAGCCAGCGGGGAATTTATTTGCTGGTATCACACAAGACTCGGCTGCCAGAATGATGCTAATGTGTCCATACGGAGTCTCACTCAGAGCACGCACTGGACAAGTTCAGGGCTGTGAGCTCCCAAAGGTCCACCATGACCTCTGGGCAGGAGCCGCCTGTGTGGGCCATGGGTTATCCGTCACTCCTCCATATTTCAACTGTTGCTGACTTCAGGTTCCCTCTCTGGCTTACAGAACCCAAGGAAAGTGGCAGTAGATTTCCTTTACCCGGAGTGCCCTGCACTGCTGGAATCCAGGGCATCTGTCCCATCTTCTCTGCAGGCTTCATACTACATATCAGGCAGTCCCCCGGGTGTGGCCGCACACATCTTCTACGAAGTGTTTCAGACGTGTGCCTCAAAATGCAACCCACCTTCTGACCCATGTCCTCTTGCCGATAATCTATGTAGTAACATTGTGCTACAGGGTCCCCGGTCAGTCTCAAGCTACACCAGAGAAAGCACAAACATTTCCCGTCTAAAGAAGACAGCTCTCGCTCAGTCCAGAGCCCCACTGCCTGCGTTCCCCGCTGATGACACAATGGGGAAGGCAGAGCTGCAATCAGCATTTAGAGAGATTACAACCTAGGAATATTGTTATTACTATTCCCAGAGTTGTAGTGAAGACATGATTCTACATTTATGCTATAAAATTCTGAACAGTAATTTTAACATGATCAGGAAACACATTTTTTTTTTTCTTTTTGTGTTACGCGGGTCTCTCACCGTTGTGGCCTCTCCCGTTGCGGAGCACAGGCTCCGGACGCGTGGGCTCAGCGGCCACGGCTCACGGGCCCAGCCGCTCCGCGGCACGTGGGATCCTCCCGGACCGGGGCATGAACCCGCGTCCCCTGCATCAGCAGGCGGATTCTCAACCACTGCGCCACCAGGGAAGCCCCATCCCATAGGTTTTGGGTCGTTGTGTTTTCATTGTCATTTGTTTCTAGGTATTTTTTGATTTCCTCTTTGATCTCTTCAGTGATCTCTTGGTTACTGAGGAGCATATTGTTTAGCCTCCATGTGTTTGTATTTTTTAAAGTTTTTTTCCTGTAATTGATATCTAGTCTCATATGTTGTGGCCAAAAAAGACACTTGATACAATTTCAGTTTTCTTAAATTTACTGAGACTAGGTTTGTGACCCAAGATATGATCTATCCTGGAGAATGTTCCATGAGCTCTTGAGAAGAAAGTATATACTTTTGGATGGAATGTCCTATAAATATCAATTAAGTCCATTTTGTCTGACGTGTCATTTAAAGCTTGTTTCCTTATTTATTTTCATTTTGGATGATCTGTCCATTGGTGAAAGTGAGGTGTTAAAGTCCCCTACTATTATTGTGTTACTGTCGATTTCCTGGTAGAGGGGACTGGTGCCTGTGTTCTGGTGGATGAGGCTGGATCTTGTCTTTCTGGTGGGCAGGGCTGCGTCCAGTGGTTTGTTTTGGGGTGTCTGTGAACTTAATATGATTTTAAGCAGCCTCTCTACTAACGGGTGGGGTTGTGTTCCTGTCTTGCTAGTTGCTTGGCATGGTGTGTCCAGGACTGGAGCTTTATGGCCACTGGGTGGAGCTGGCTCTTACGGTCGAGACAGAGATCTGTGGGAGAGCTCTTGCCAATTGATATTACGTGGGGCCAGACGTAATTGATATTACATCTCTGATGGTCCAATATCCTGAACTCGGCTGTCTCACCTCAGAGGCTCAGAGCTGACAGCCAGCTGGAGCACCAAGACACTGTCAGCCACATGGCTCAGAAGAAAAGGGAGAAAAAAGAAAGAAAGAAAATAATAATAAAATAAAATAATTAAAATTAAAATTGTTTTTAAATTATTAAAATAAGAAAATAGAAGAAAAGAAGAGAGCAACCAAAGCAATAAACAAATCCACCAATGATAACAAGCGCTAAAAACTATACTACGATAAACATAAAAAATCAGACACAAGTCAGTTACAGCAAACCCCATGTCTCCAGTTGCTCCCAAAGCCACTTCAATTGTGGGTTGATTCATTGTCTGTTTAGGTTTTCCACAGATGCAGGGTACCTCAAGTTGATTGTGGGGATTTAATCCGCTGTTCTTGAGGCTGCTGGGAGAGATTTCCCTTTCTCTTCTTTTTTTTTTTTTTTTTCTTTTGTGGTACGCGGGCCTCTCACTGTTGTGGCCTCTCCCGTTGCGGAGCACAGGCTCCGGACGCGCAGGCTCAGCGGCCACGGCTCACGGGCCCAGCCGCTCCGCGGCACGTGGGATCTTCCCGGACCGGGGCACCAACCCGCGTCCCCTGCATCGGCAGGCGGGCTCTCAACTGCTGCGCCACCAGGGAAGCCCCCTTTCTCTTCTTTGTTCGCACAGCTCCCAGGGTTCAGCTTTGGTTTTGGCCCTGCCTCTGCGTGTAGGTCACCCTCAGCCTTCCGCTCCAGACAAGACAGGGTTAAAGTAGCGGCTGATTCTGGGGCTCTGTCTCACTCAGGCTGGGGGGAGGGAGGGGTACGGATGCGAGATGATCCTGCAGCGTCAGAGGCGGCGTGACGTTGCATCAGCCCGAGGCGCGCCATGCGTTCTCCCGGGGAAGTTGTCCCTGGATCACGGGACCCTGGCGGTGGCGGGCTGCAAAGACTCCCAGAAGGGGAGGTGTGGACGATGACCTGTGCTCACATACAGGATTCTTGTTGGCTGCAGATGCAGCGTTAGCATTTCACACTCGTTGGTGTCTGAGTTGACAGGCAGGCTCGCGCCCGTCTCTGGAGCTCCTTTAGGCGGCGCTCTTAATCCCCTCTCCTCGCGCACCAGGAAACAATGGTCTCTTGCCTCTTTGGCAGCTCCAGACTCTTTCCCGGACTTCCTCCCGGCCAGCCGTGTCGCACTAACCCCTTCAGGCTGTGTTCACGCCGCCACCAAAGCCCGAGCCTCAGCTCCCAGCCCCTGCCCTTTCTGGCGGGTGAGCAGACAAGCCTCTCGGGCTGGTGAGTGCTGGTCGGCACCGATCCTCTGCGGGAATCTCTCTGCTTTGTCCTCTGCACCCCTGTGGCTGCGCTCTCCTCCATGGCTCCAAAGCTTCCTCCCCGCCAACCCCCATCTCCACCAGTGAAGGGGCTCCTACTGTGTGGAGACTTTTCCTCCTTCACGGCTCCCTCCCAGAGGTGCAGGTCTCGTCCCTATTCTTCTGTCTCTGATTTTTCTTTTTTTCTTTTCCCTACCCAGGTACGTGGGGAGTTTCTTGCCTTTGGGGAGGTCTGGGGTCCTCTGCCAGCGTTCAGTAGGTGTTCTGTAGGAGTTGTTCCACATGTAGGTGTATTTCTGATGTATTTGTGGGAAGGAAGGTGATCTCCACGTCTTACTCCTCTGCCATCTTGAAGGTCCCTCCCCATTTTTCTTGAAGGCAGAACAAAAGGCTTAAAATCAGAGCATTGTGGGTTTTTTTCCCCCATCTCTTTTATCTTGGCAGTTCAGAAAACTTCCCCTCTAGTCAGAATTAATCATCCAGGCCTCCGCGCTCCCCAGAATTTTGCTCAAACTGTTAATATTGCACTTATCACATTGCGTTACTGTCAGATTTTTCCTGCTTCTTTTCTTGGCAGTATCTTGAGCAGCTCAAAGGCCTCTTGTTCACCTTATCACCAGTAGCACTTAAAATGCTACCTAGCTCACAGTAGGCACTCCATAGCTGTAGAGTTCACTTGAGCTGGCCCAGAAAGGAATAGATATGGTCAGCTTCTTTCGATAGATATCCCTCAATTAAAAGAGGGCTGCATTTTGGAAAGCTAACAATAAATTATTTTTCTAGGTCACAAAAATAAACAGTTCCTTCTATAGTAAAATTCAAGTCACATAACAAATGCAATAAAAGAAGGAAAAGATGGAACCGTGAGATTTTGTCAAGGAGATATAGAGATGGTCCACCTGAATTCTATGTTAACAGGAGCCTTGGTGCTTTAGGACGACTGACCTAAAGAGACTCTGTAGCTTTTTGGTAAAATGAAGATAATCACACCACCCTTACTTAAATCCCAAGGCCGATGTGAGAATTAAATGAGAAAAATGTTTCTGAAAGTCCTTTATAAACTTTAACACCCCAAACAAGTAACAACTATTATTCTATCTACTGCAACTTACTTTGTAGGAAATTTGGAAATTTCTAGTACTCCTATAACTTTGAGATCTTGTCACTGCTTTAGTATTACCTTTGGAAGCCTGTGTCCCCATGTCAAGATATACACTCACCCAGACTTACCACTGAATGAACGCAGTTTCCTATTTTCCTGTTTTTGTTTTGGTATTTACAACACACCAGAATCTGAACTGTAATATCATACTAATTAGTCAGTACTGCCATCTAGTGACTTTAATAAACCAATCAGCTAACTCCAGAAAACCCAGCTACCCAGATATTTAAACAAATCCATTGCACAAATACTCAAGTTTCTGAAAGTGACATTCACCTCTCATGTACATGAAGCATTTTTTTAAGTGAAAAAGCTGCTGTTGAAATTTCTTTTGAAGATAATATGCCGCTAGTACAGCAACACCTTGGGGCATAGCAGCTCTGAAGCATTACAGCAGTCATTATTAATTTTGCAAGTGCTTCAACTATTTCTGGCAGATTGCTAAATCTTGACATCCACATTGGTAGCATTTCTTTGCCTGAATCAGGAGATTCCGGAAGGGATGGTTTGGTGCCAACACAGGTAGAAGTATTCTGGATTTATCCAAACATTGCCAGTGTGTCTTTGCTTCCAGACAATGACAGTGATCAAGCTGTTGGAATCTGAATAAACTGCCACCCGTCTTATCTGATTTCTCACGTATGTCTGCTTCTTGCCCAAGGGGCACTGTTAGCAGGAATTGTGCCTCGTCCTGGGAAGTGCCATCGGAGGTCTACGTGTTGTCACAGATGGCTGACACAGTAAGGCCAGGATTCAGGATGACATGAGGCCTGCAGCCTGCTTGCTACTTAAGGAGCATGGCTTAGGAGGTGATTCCTGAGAGAGCTAACAGTGACAAAAGCAAACCTCTGTTTGCCCAAAACCTCATAAATATGGAGTCCACTTTTTTTTTTTTTTTTTAAATAAGGGGTATAGTTGCTTTACAATGTTGTGTTAGTTTCTGCTGTACAATGAAGTGAATCAACTATATGTATACATATGTCCCCTCCCTCTTGGACCTCCCCCCCACCCCTCCCCATCCCCCCCATCTGGCTCGTCACAGAGCACCGAGCTGAACTCCCTGTGCTATGCAGCAGGTTCCCACTAGCTATCTGTTTTACACATGGTAGTGTATATATATCAATCCCAATCACCCAATTCATCTCACCCCATCTTCCCCCACTGTGTCCACTTTGCAGGGCAGGAATAGAGATGCAGACATGGAATCTACTTTTAATCACGCTTTCCTGTTCCTGTATCTTGCTTTTTACCCAATGATAGTTTAAAAAACTTATAGTATAATTTTTATCCATGACGACCAATTTGTCTAAATGTAACATTGTATCATTTTCTCTATTTCAAGAGGATAAAGTAAAAAACAAACAAAAACACACATACACAAAAAGCCCAGAAACAAAAATCTGGATTCCCCAAATGCTTAAGGGATTGTGCTTCATGGTTTTACTCTAATTCACAGAAGAAAGTAGATCCCCCTCTCTTGTGTGCTTTTAGCACTCTTTCTTGCTGCCTGGAATTATTTATCACAATCATAATTAATTTGACTAAACATCTGAAACATCTGCACCCCTGCTAGAATGAAGGCAACTTAAGAGCAGGAATGGATAGCATCTACAGAGGCCATTCCTCCCTCCCAAGAGCCTAGCACAGTGACTTCTTCATAAGCAGGCACTCAAAAGAAAATTTACTGAATGAGAAATAAAGAAATGCCTGAAGATTAGCCTTAACGTTATTTCTTCTGTAATCATCTCTCTGCATTATAAATCACACGCAAAACGTCTATCTCTGCTGTTTGTTTCTGCACCCAGCTCTGTTAACCCAGATTTTTCACTAATGAGCTATTAAACCTTGTCCAAGCCAACCAATCCCTTTGTGATCAATTTCTCCATATGTGAAATTCGAAGATTATAGTGAAAGAGTGATAATTTTTTATCTCTTTCTTCTATTATTTATGCTTCATTTCTGTTTTATAGCTTATTGCCTTGGCCAGGATTAAAAGAACAGTGTTAAATAACAATGATGATAGAAGGATGAGACCCTAGGTTTTTAAAGACTGGTGTGAAAGGTCATTTGAAGTATACTGAGCTTACCAAAGATGTGCTATCAGGGCTCTTTTTGAGGAGCATCTTCCCAAGGATTCTAATATGTTTTAAAGTCTCAGGGTCTAAGATCAAAATGAAGAAAACTGGATAGAGGAGGAAGCATAGTTCCTTCTCAACAAGCTGCTATTTTAATACTTTAAACCTAGATCTTTCATTACAATGCAGCAGCAAAATCCTTTGAGTGCTGGCAATTAGTTGAAAAGGAGAGATGATCGCATAGCCCTCTGAGGTAACAATTCGTAGGAATGCCCGTAGTTTTAATGTTTTAAGTACTCTTTTCCCATTTGATGAATGTAATCTTCTTGTTCATTTTAATGACGAGGATAACATCAGGCTGCCTGAATCCTTTGGTTTACTGCTAATTGCCAATGTCCAAGCCACGCTCCGCAGATGCTCACGCTTGCATTCATAGATATAATTTTGTGAACCATCGCTTTAGCAGTGAAAGCCACAGATTTAAAATGTAGGTAAAATCGTAGCTTTGGGAAATGATTATTTTCAAAACCTAGGGCTCCTTTCATAATTTAAAAAAATCCATCCAACTACGTACAGATAAAGGCTTTGCCGTTTTAGAACCATCCTTAACTTTTTTCTCCACATGCCCTCTGGTATTTTCCAAATTATCTATAAAGGGTTCATAAACTTTAAATGATTTTCTTTGTCCCTTGTCTCACAAGGGAGGCCAGTTCTTCTCGGCACCCCTCACAATCACTTTCCACTTCCAGGAATAATGAGATTCAAATTCCTTTGTAGCTCTGTCACCCTGGTCTTTGCTCAGTGGGCACATATACAAAGTAGCCATGGATCTGGGAGAAAGGCCAACTGCCAACAGCACAGGCTAAAATTAAGCCCCTGATGTAGAACCATCCCCAGCGTAACCGGAAGGCTGAAATACGGAACTTTCCATCGGGAAGGCAGCAGTCATTTTCGACACAGGAATAGATAGGAATTCTGTATGCAGATTTACTTTCCTTGCTCAAGATGTCTCTGCCAACGCTGCAATTGGTGGAAATCCTTATTCATCAATACAGTTTCTCACATCTATAAACCTCTGAGTAAGGAAATAATTTTATGGTGAAGGAAGTGCAGCAACGCGTCTTGCTCATACCTTTCCCTGCTCTCGAAAGAAAACGGGTGGAGTTACGTCAGCAAGATGGTGGGGCTAAGAGGTCCCAGACTTTGTCCCCCACGAAAACAGTGATTTAACAACTTCCAAAAAGAGCTCTGGGAGTGCTCCAGAGAACAGGTAAGAAGCTGCAGCAACCCAGTGAAGGAAAAGAACCAGGATAAGCATACGGGAGAGAGCCGCAGGGACCATCTGATTTTCACTGCGTCACTCTATCCCCCGGGGCTGGCACAGCTCCGTGATGAGTCCCTTCCGCCTCATGGTCCCTCATCAGGACAAAGGAGAGCAAGAGGGCCCCGGCAGCCCTACCCACTGCAGGGACCCCCACAGTCTTTGCTGCGAAGCCCACAGTTTTCACCAAAGAGAACCCTAGCTTCTGGAGCTGCCAGGAGCCCAAGCTGCCACATTTCACTGGAGCCAGAACTGTTGAACCCCGACCAGCCACCAGCGCCATAAACTACCGCCCAGCAGATACCACTGTACAGCCTTGGGACCCGGTGCTACCCCACACTCACTGGACCCAGAAACCCCACATGCAGCTGGCCTGGTGCCCTCAGGTACCTCTGAACCAGGTGCTTGCCATGCCCCCCAGAACCTGTGCCCTTATCTTCCCCTGAATCCAGCACCCCCAGAGCATGTATGCTCCCAGGCCCGGGGCCACAGCAAAGGCCACCCAGCTGTTATCCTCATGCCCACCAACAGCTGAAAGCCTTTCCCTACTGAAGCCAGTATATATAAAGTCTGACAGAGGTACTGCTTCTTCTAATGAGCAGACACCACTGCAGGCTACAAGGAACACAAACAAATCAGGGAAATATGAAACCACTAAAGGAACACAATAAATCTTCAGTAACTGATCTCCTAAAATGGAGATCTAGGCATTGTCTAACAAAGATTTCAAAATAATTACCTTAAAGAGATTCAGCGAGCCTCCAGAGAACAAAGATAGGCAACTCAATGAAATCGGGGAAACAATACATGAAAAAAGTTCAACAAAATGAGAGAAATCATAGAAAAGAACCAAACGGAATTCAGGTTCTGATAAGCATTCTCCTCCTGGCTTGGAGACAGCCACCCCTTGCGGGTCCTCAAATGGCCCTTCTTTTGTGGAGAGAGAAAGAGAGCTCCCTGGTACCTCTTCCTCCTCTTATAAAGACATCAATCCTATCAGACACGAGTCCCACCCTTATGAACACATTTAACGTAAATTATCTCCCTAAAGGCCCTGTTTCCAAACAGAGTCAGGAAGGAGGTTAAGGCTTCAACATAAAATTGTTTAGAGGGACAAAATTCATACCACAACATTCTGTCCACTGGCTCCCCCAAATTCATGTCCTTCTCACACGCAAAATACATTCATCCCAAACCAAACTCCCCCAAAGTCTCAATATTTTCCAGCATCCATTTCAAGTCCAAAGTATCATCTACATCAGATGTGGGTGAGACTTAAGGTATGATTCATGCCGAGACAATTTCCAGCTGTGAACTTGTGAAACCAACCAAGTTATGCACTTTTAAAATACGGTGGTGAGGGCTTCCCTGGTGGCGCAGTGGTTGAGAATCCGCCTGCCGATGCAGGAGACACGGGTTCGTGCCCTGGTCCGGGAAGATCCCACATGCCGCGGAGCAACTAAGCCCGTGAGCCATGGCCGCTGAGCCTGTGCGTCCGGAGCCTGTGCTCCGCAACGGGAGAGGCCACAACAGTGAGAGGCCCGCATACCGCAAAAAAAAAAAAAAAAAAAAAAAAAAAAAAATACGGTGGTGGTCCAGGCATAGGATAGGCATTCCCATCCCGAAAGGGGAAATGGGCCCCAAAGAAGTCCAAAACCTAGCAAAGCAAACTCCAATGGATCTTGAGGTTTGAGAATAATCCTCTTTGGCTCAAGGATTTGCCCTCCAAGCCCACTGGGGTGGCAGCATCACTCCCAGAGCCCCGAGGCAGTGACCTCACCCGACTCATCTCTTTGCAGGGCAGCCTGGCTGCTGAAACCAAAGAAGTGGGCCCCCCTCTGAAACTAAGGAGGCAATGGCCTTACTCCTGGGCCTGTGGTATTGGTGGTAGCCCTGAGGCTTTCTGCATTGCCTTCAAGGTTGTTCTTTCCCTTTTCTTGCAGGATATAGCATGCTGGCAGCTGGATGAGTATCGGCCCATCCTGGAGAATTCCAGGGTCGGAAAGTCTTCCTTTATTTCTTCCTATCTCTGTCCCCTTCAGTTCAAAGTAGCAGTATAATCCCATCCCTATTTCTGGCTTCTGCTGAGGTTGTTAATTAAAATCATGGCTAATTTCTTTATGGAGTGATTGTCCAGCCACACCCTTGGTGTTCTCTCCAAGAACTTGCTTTCTCATTTTTTGCAACATGGATCTGTTGAGATTTTTCCAAATCTTCAAGTTGTGGTTCCTTTTTGCTTAGCAGTTCCTTCGAATTCTCTCTTTCCTCTCACATTAATATAAGCAGGAAAAAGAAACCAGGTCACATATGCAACACTTTGCTTACAAATCTTCTCAGCTGAATAAATATTCATCACCGACAAGACTAAAAGACAAGGAATTGTACATAAGCACTGTTCTTGAGTTGAGGACGTTTTCCCCATGGGGTACATGTTAATAATTCTGAAACCACAATACATGTGTTGACCTGAAATAAACAGACTGCCAGATATTTCTCCAGAAAAGTTGGGCTTATTCAGGATCAGCCGAGAATTGCATTTTGAGGTCTGCAACCATGACGAGACATGTGTAAGTCTCCCCACAGCAAGGGAAGGAGACCACTACTACAGAGAGGAGAAGGAGGTTGGGGGGGGCTCTAGTAAACAAGGAGTCCGTGGCTTTTCATGGGCTGAGCGCTTGCCAGGGAAGAAGGGGAGTCTTCCTTCCTCCTGCTGGGCTCTGCTGCGATCCAGGGCCCGAGAGCTCCCCTGCTGGTCTCCTGTCTCTACTGATTGAGATTTCTGTTTATTAATTGTTTACAAATGTATAATGGAATTGAACAATTAAGTAACATTGAATGACAATGGTGGGAACCAGTTTTCTCAGTGTTGGAGTGGGAGGTTACAGGCACGCAATGGGAGAAGGCTAGAATGTTTCGTGTAGTAATGCTCGAGTTATAGACATCAGTATGAGTTCCTGTTTAGCCTATTATAGATACGTATGGTTACATACAGCAATATTTATAGATAAGTGTATATACACACACATATTTTGTTCTGTCAGCTGAGAGGACCTGAAAGAAATGACACCCTAGGAGCAATGAGACTACCCAGTGCTCAGATCTTGGGTTCTCGTACTATTCCTCTATAAAAAAACCAGCATTCCTTGGAGAAATGACTAATTTTAGGGCTGGGGAAGGAAATATACAAGATGAGCCTTTGAGCAACAAATAAGTATTGGGTTGGCCAAAAGTTTCCTTCAAGTTTTTCTGTAAGATGTTATGAAAAAACCCGAACGAACCTTTTGGCCAATCCAGTAAAATTGTATTGGATTATAACACAAAGGACAAAATAAATATCCATGAATTCATATTGGTTTAAATACATGATTGAGTAAATACACAAATGGGGGGAGAACAGACAAATCATCCACGCAGAATTACCGCAAATAATTTATGTAGATACTTTACCAGACACTTCACTCTCTAGAAGGGAGAGGATAATTCTCCACTCCTTATGTGTATGCTACCCATGGTGACTTCCAAAGATTACAGTACGGAAAGAGGGGAGGAGAGTAACTTTACAGTGGAGAAAGCTAACAAACATGACCTCAGCCGGGAAATAAAGGTTAACACCAGTTGTAACCAGTTATGTGGATATGAGGTACCCTTGATAAGATGTGATGACAATTGCACTTGACCTTTGTTTTTCTTCCTCTCAAAAAGCCCTAACGCCAGTCTTATAGTAAGAAAAACAGATAAATTCCAATCGAGGAACATTCTATCAAATACCAGTCCAGTACTTCTGACAACTGTCAAGGTCATCAAAAACAAAGGAAGTCACTAAAACTGTCACAGCCAAGAGGAACCTGAAGAGACATGATGCAGAAAGGTAATGTGGGATCCTGTAGGATTCTGGAATAGACAAAAAGGCACTAGGTAAAAACTAAAGAAGTCTAAATAAAGGATGAACTTTAATGTAAGATGTAAAAAATAGAGGAAACTGAGTATGGGGTATATGGGAAATCTGTACTACCTTTGCAATTTGTAAATCTAAAATAATTCTAAAATAAAGTTTATTTTTAAGAAACCATCATTTAGATCCCTTCTCTCAAAATGGAAATATGTCCACCACAGACAGTTAACTTACAAAAGCAGACACTGTACTAAACAGTAATGACAATAATACTTAGATTTTTCAATCAAAGTTCTTTAGAGATATTTATAAATGATGAAGAATTCCTAGAAATACACTCGCCAGAGGTTTTCAATTCTGCCACTGCCTTGCCACCTAAACACAAACCACTGCCAAGCTGAGCAACATTTTACTCTAGAGTAACATAATTAATTCCTCTATGCATGAGTTTTTAAGTGGTTTTGTGTATCTCATTAACTGAACTAATGATAAGATTTAGGACATTTTAAAAATTTATGAAAAAAACAAAAACGAAATTTGTGTATGTAAGGCCATACACAATGTTGTGGTATAATAATTCACTTTTTATCATTATAAATGGAGAAAACAAAACCTATGTGGCTTGAATTGGTGCCCCTCCTCCTTTGTAACATGAGTTATGTCTGTCTTTTCAACACACATCTAGCACCTCATGCAAATATCAGTACTCTGAGTTTGAGGCACATAGAGTGTTAACTCCACAATAAGTAAGGGATCACTAATTCCACTGGAAAATATCAGTGTTCCTGAAAATGTTAAATGTTTGCTAGATGGAGGTAAACCTTCCAATAAGGCATAAAGCACTAGGTCATTTATAAAGCTAAGTGGTCACTTAAATCTTTTGGGGGACAGGGTGGGTAGACAAATGAATAAATTAAACATAAAAATTTTCTATACTCTGAGTCCGTGAGCACTGGGATAACTTGAAGACTTATAAAAACTCGTCTTACTCACACTTCCTTTTAGCATTTCTCATGTTTCAGAAAAATGTTAATTGGGTGAAAACGTATGTGTGTTGTTTGGTGATACTTCTATATATAGCACATCACCAAACAGCAAAGGAAAACATGAGCAGAAGTATAAAATGATGGAAGAAAGATTAATTTTAGTTCTATAGTTGGCAAGAAGCTAAGCAAAGGCTATGAAGAACAAAAGTAAGAAATGCTATAAGACGTATATAGTATAGCAAATAGAATGGGACTTAGCTGCAGTAACAATTTAGAAATGATATAAAGATAAATTTGCAGTTAACAATTACATACACTCAGATGACAATTTTAAAAATGAGCTTAGACTTATGAAGGACTTTTCCCATAGTGCTAAGATGTGATTAATCAGCCTGCTCATTGGGGAAGGGGAACAAACTAACCTTTCCTCTATCATGTCAAAGGTCACAATTATGAACAAAACAGAGGCTCTTTATCTTAAAGAAAAATTAGCACAGCTCTCTCAGGCTTTGTTTCTACACATTCAGCAGTTTTAAGAATTGTTGAAGCTCAACAATTCAGCCAAGCAGCTTATCTTGCACCCGAGAAATTGTTAGAATTTGACACTTTTTATTCTGTTTATTTGCATTACTCTAACCTGGGTGTATTTATGTCAGTTCATGAAAGGTAAAGATCCCAATTATGTCAGAATTATTTGGCATTATGCTAGGCAACCCCTGGAGTGCTAACGGATGCCTTTCAGAGACCTTCATTCGCCAGGCACTGCCCTGTGTGTTCCTCAGCCAGTGCCAGCTGGGACAGGCCATGCTTTCATCAGAAGGTTTAGCTCTGCCGGCTGGTGGGATCTCGATTGCTTTTTGCTGTCTTTAGCCCAGTTTAAGCTACCCGGGGTTAGTGGTGAGCCCCATTTCCACTAAACCTTAGGCTTTCTGTTAAACCCACTAAGCTTTCTTTGTATGCCCAAGACCAGTACTTTTGCTGTAACTTTCTGATCTATACTCTGGTCCCCACCTCTGGGACTAGACTGTGATCTCTGTCATATAAATAGAAAGATTCATCCTGCACATAAGAGCTGCTTCCTCAGACTTACACCACACAGGATAACCTGTAAGAACTTGGTTACGTGGTACAGTAGAACTCTTGCTATGACCGGTAGAGAAGAAAACTAGGGTACTGACCTAATTTGTTTCCTAAAAAGGCAGTCAGCACTCCAAGTCTTAAATGGCATGGTTGGGTCAGGTTTGGAGTCTGTCAGTGTCAATATCTAAAAGTCCAATTCCAAACAGAACTGGAGTAAGTTCCATTGTATTTGATATACTATATCAAATATATATATTTCTCACTTTTGTTCTGTATAGTCTTTGCTTAGCTTCTTGCCATGCTGGAAGCTGGCAACATATATAAAGAGCTCCTTATTTTCTCTGATTTATGAGAAGAGAAAAGTAAAAGAAGGAATGCTGTCTGAGTCATGGCATTGTAGCTCCACGCGGTCCATCTAATTTGGAACAAAACTTTATGAGGGGAAGGGATGCAGCGCTACTCTGTATTTACTTTGGGTGTTGGGAAGTGCTCCTTTGATCTCAAAATCATTCTGAGACTGGACTGCATGGCTCATGACTTTAGAAGTGTTATAATTATTTTAGTTCACGTAACAGTATGTGGTAAAGATATTTGCCGGACACCAAAAATTTGTGTTCTCCTTTCCATAATACAGAGTTGTTGCCAGGATGCAGCTTCTCAAACAGGGGCTACAATCTCTTATCAATCTTGTATTCAGATGTGCCCATGTGTCTTATTCTTATCAAAGATAACTTTATCCTACACCCAAGACCCGCCTTAAAATTCATCATATGCAGCAGCCTGTGGGAAACAGGCTAGGGTCTCAACAGAATAGTGGAGAGGTGTTTAAGTTGAGCTCTCACCAATGTACCAAGCCCCAGTTTCTCAAAGTTTATAAATAGGCCACGATTTTTTAAAATCTTAAAAAAAATTTTTTTTCTGAGAAGGCTCCATTTACATTCCTACCAACAGTGCACGACGGTTCCCTTTTTCTCACATCCTCTCCAATATTTGTTATTTGTGTTCTTTCTGGTGATAGCCATTCTGACAGGTGTGAGGTGATACTTCATTATGGTTTTCATTTGCATTTCCCTGATGATTAGTGACGTTGAGCATCTTTTCATGTTCCAATTGGCCACCTGCATTTCCTCTCTGGAAAAATATCTGTTCAGTTTTTCTGCCCATTTTTTAATTGTGTTGTTTGTTTTCTTGATGTTGAGTTGTATGAGCTGTTTATATATGTTGGCTACTAATCCCTTATTGGTCATATCATTTGCAAATATTTTCTCCCATTCAGTAGACTTTCTTTTCACTTTGTTGATGGTTTCGTGTGTTGTGCAAAAGCCTTTAAGTTTAATTAGGTCCTATTTGTTTATTTTTGTTTTTATCTCCTTTACTTTAGGAGATGAATCCAAAAAAATATTGCTGCAATTTATGTCAAAAAGTCTTCTGCCTATGTTTTACTCTAGGGGTTTTATAGTATCTGATCTTACATTTAAGTCTTCAATCTATTTTGAGTTTATTTCTGTATATGGTATTAGAGAATAGAACTACCATATGACCCAGCAATTCTACTCCTGGGTATATACCCCCCCCCAAAAAAAAATACTAATTCTAAAAGATACATGCACTCCAATGTTCATAGCAGCATTATTTACAATTGCCAAGATATGGAAGCAACCTAAGTGTCCATCAACAGATGAATGGATAAAGAAGAAGTAGTACACATATACAATGAAATACTACTCAGCCATAAAAAAGAATGAAATTTTGCCATTTGTAGCAACACAGATAGACTTGAAGGGCATTATGCTAAGTGAAATAAGTCAGCTAGAGAAAGACAAATACTGTATGATATTATTTGTACATGAAATCTAACACATACAACAAACTAGTGAATATTAAAAAAAAGAAGCAGATTCACAGATACAGAGAACAAACTAGTGGCTACCAGTGGTGGGGGGGGTGTAATATAGGGGTGAGGGATTAAGAGGTACAAACTACTATATAAAACAAGCTACAAGGATATATTATATAACAGGGAATATAGCCAATATTTTTTAATAACTATAAATGGAGTATAGCCTTTAAAAATTGTATTAAAATTTTTTAAAAAATCTCTTCTAGGCAATCAATCATGATATTCTCCCACATTTGATTCCCAACTCAATACTTTAAATTGTTTTCATAGCATCTGGCTCCTGCTTCCATATTCATCCTAAATACCAACTTCTGATTCTTGCTAGATCTAGTTACTCTCTGGCTACTCCTACTCTCTTCTTTGGGTACAGTATTCTGTACCCAAAGACAGTATTCTCCTTTAGGACTCTATGACCTATTTCCCTGTTCTAAATACCCTGTCCTGTAAAACAATCAAACCAATTTCTATATCTTTTCCTAAGAACAGAGTAAAATGTGGAGAGGCAGAGAATTCAAAAGCTTTGATACAAGGAAACAATATTGTAGAACATACTGGTATTATTCCCAGAGAAAAAGTTCAGCATAATTTTAATAGGTTAACAATTGGAATCCAGGCTTGTGAGGAAATTAGGAATTAACATCAGAAAGCTTCCACCTTTCCTAGCTTGACAAAACGAAGGGAAGAGAGGGTATTATCAGATCTCAAAGGTTAGAATCAAATGACAGTAACTGACTAAATGTCAGGCCTGTCCAGAGGGAGCTGGAAATGATGAGGAGAGGCAGCCACTGCCAGAAAAGCGCTTCAAAGCAGAGAGAGATGAAAAAGAAAACTAGCCTGGTTGCTTCCTCCCTGCCTGCCCTCCAATCGCCCATTAGTACCACCCATTAGCCAAATCCAGTTGGAAGGCAGGCCACTCAGGAGCTTGTGAAATGGAGCCTGCAGAGGTCAGCCCCCAGAAATGAGAAACAAAGTACAGATAGGATAAGCAATAAAGCTGAGTGCAGAAGGGCTCCAACTGACACAGCCGCAGATACCCCAGTCTGTGGATGCCTCTCACTGCATGGTGGCTAAAGACGTTGAGTCTCTTCTTGGGTCACATCTCTTATTGGCAGCCACTGATCACTTTTTCATTCAATGCTTCTGTTTTCTGGTTTTTCTCCTGAGGTTTAATTGTGGCTACCACTTTCCTGAGTTTGGAAATTCATAGACAAATCGGCCATCTCTGATATGGGTCAGCTAGTTAATGGTTTGCTAGGTTATCCACCCTAACTCCTCACAGCCATAATATAAGAGAAACTAGATACATTATAATCCATTTTCTTTATAAGATGCTATCACATGTTCCCTCTTTTTCTTCCTTTGTACTAGCAGAGGAGTCACCTAGAGTTTCCCTTGAAGTCTTTCTCCTTAATAACCTGGAGTCATTTTACCCCACACTAGATTGCAGTTTTCTTCAAATCAACAAAATCAGTCTACTTTTCAGTCTATAGACTATTTTCAGGCTATAGACTGAAGGATTGGCTGCCTGTATTTGAAAGATATCAAAAGTTAACTTTTAGTTTGACTATCATAAACTACTGGATCAACAAATATACAGAGAGAGGAATTGAGGAATAGCCTTCAAAATGTCTAGAAATTCTTTTGTTTTTATATAAAACTTTCATGAGGGGAAAAATGATTTTTTTTCTAAAAGTAAAAAATGGTTAAAAATAGTACTTATGTAGCATTTATGAAAGCATTCTTTAAATTTTTAGAGAAGCTTCTATACCTCATCTAAGACGTTATATGACATCTAAACCACATCTATTCTGCTAAAAAAACCCCTGCAATTATCTAGCTAAAAGAGGATTTTTATCATGAGGACAAAACGATAATAATCTGACTGAGTTTAATTTAAAATGATGTTTCAATAATCCCATCAGTTTTTAACAGGTGAGGACACAGCTTGATATAGGAAGACCCTCGTTGGTAGAGCCTTTAGGCTGGTAGAAAGAGAAACCACTGCTCTCTCGCTCAATGACAGTCTTAAAGAATCCACACCAATAGAGTTGCAACAAATAAGAGGTCACGATTTAAAAAGAGAAAATCACAGAACACATAAGAAAATAAGCCACCAAGTGTGTAAGAAGAGCAGAAAATAAAAAACAACAAACCTAAAACCACAAAGACATCCAATATTGCTACGTTTGGATAATGAATATAAAATAAGAGTGTTTACTATGGGAGAAGAAACAAAAATGAAAATTGAAACTATTGGAAGGAAGAAAATTAGATATCAAATCTACACTCCATCTTAAACTAGGAGCTTTGACATCATTTGTAGATAGGCACAGGACTCAGAATATTAGAAAATAAAGTCACAGAGAAACAAAAAGATGGAAAATAATGAGAGATTACAAGACATGGAGAATTGTGACAGATGGATGGTCCAATGAACCTCTAACTGGAATATTAGAAGATATTGGAAACAATGAAAAAGTAGTAATATTGGAAGAGATAATGTTGAAAAATTTCCAGAATTGTTACAAAACAAAAATCAGCATATGAGAAAGCATAAAATCCAAGTAGGATAAATAAAAAAGAAATCCACATCTAGACAGTGTGTGAAATTATACAGAATACCAAAAATAAAGATAAGGTCTTAAAGCCAATTGGAGAAAAAGTTACATTAGCTACAGGGGAATAGCATTTAGACTAAAACTGATTATTCAACGGCAAGAAAGCAAACAGAAAACAAACAAATCCATAAATCAATAATCATAATAAATGTAAGTGCAGTGACTCTCCAGTTAAAAGACTGGATAAAAATTAATCAATAATTAAATCCATAAATGTGTTATTTATGACAAACATCTACATCATAAGAACACGGGGAGTTTGAAATTAAAACTACAACCAAAAAGAGCTTATATATGTGTGTGTATGTATGTGCATATAGATATAGATATATAGATATAGATATAAAACTGTGTTAGTCAGTGTCCTCTGGAGAAACAGAACTAAGAAGATATATAGATGATATAGATATAGATAAGAGATTTATTAAAGGAATTGATTCATGCAGTTATACAAGCCAAGAAATCCCACAATCTGCCAATTGGAAACTTGAGGACCAGGAAAAACTGTGGTATAATTCAGTCTGAGTCCAAAGGCCTGAGAATCAGAAGAGCCTATGGTGTAAATCTCAGTCTGAGGTCAAAGGCCCCAGAACCAGGAGGTCCAGGCAACAGAACATGGACATTCCAGCTCAAGAAGAGAGAGCAAGAATTTGTCCTTCCTTCCCTTTTTGTTCCATTTGGGCTCCCAACAGAGTGGGAAATATTTGTCCACATTGGTGAGGGTGGACGTCTTTACTCAGTCTACTGAATTAAATGCTAATCTCTTCCCAAAACACCCTCACAGACACAGCCAGAAATAATGTTTTACCAGCTATCTGGGCATCCCTTAGCCCAGTCAAGTTGACACATAAAATTAATCATTACATTACTATTTAAAAACTGACAAAGATATAAAAGAAAATAGACTTAAAAACTGAAAGCAATGCCAGAGATTGAGAGTCATTATAATCAAAGTTTCAGTTCACAAGGCAAAAATAACAACTTAAAATCATTATGAACCTAATAACCTAGCTTCAATAATTGAAAAATCAACTAGTCCATTTCATACTGGTACATTTCAGCATCCCTAACTCTTTGTACATATGAACATATCTAGAACCCTGCACACAACAGCTATGGAATACCACAGTGTCGCCAAATTTATTTTTTGGAATATTTACAGAAACCAAGCAAATACGAGAACAGCAGCCACCACCACAAAAAGAAGGGTTTAAAATTTTCCATATATATATATATATATATATATATATATATATATATAATATCAAACATGGGGTTTCTTATCATCTGTATTTTTTATAATCTTATAATCAGTATTTATTATAATCTGTATTTTTGTGTGTGTGAGCACTACGCAGGCCTCTCACTGTCACAACCTCTGCCGTTGTGTAGCACAGGCTCCGGATGCGCAGGCTCAGCGGCCACGGCTCACGGGCCCAGCCGCTCCGCGGCACGTGGGATCCTCCCGGACCGGGGCACGAACCCGCGTCCCCTGCATCGGCAGGCGGACTCTCAACCACTGCGCCACCAGGGAAGCCCAATATGTATTTTTATAATGGGTATTTTATAATCTGTATAGTACAAGTCACGTGGGGTAGTGGTGGAAGCATAACCTTGTACAAGTACTTTGAAAGTAACTTGGCATTGTCTACTAAATTTGAAAATAAACATGCCTCATGACCCAACAATTCCCCTCCTATATATACTTTTATACATATGTACCAGAAGATGTGTATACAAACTGTGGTAGCATAATTTTTAATAACAAGAAAATTAGAAAGAACCCAAATGTCAATTGGCAAAAGAATATAGATAACTAGATTATGGTGTAGTTACGCAATGAGATACTATAGCACAGTGAAACGAATAACTCATCATTAGAGCAATCCACATGTATGAATCTCAGAACATAATGTTGAGTGAATAAAGCAATATCAGAAAAAAATACATGCAGTATGAAAAAGTTCATAAAAATATAATATAAAGCATTATATTGTTTTAGGAGATACACAGGTAAAATCTGAAAGAAAAGAAAAATAATAAACATAAATTTCAGGTAAGAAGTTTCTTCTGGGAATGGGGGTTCACAGAGCTTGTGATACAGACTTTTATATATATATAATATTTCATGATTTTGAAAGAATGAAATATATGCAAATAGCCAATAAGCACATGGAAAGATGTTCAGCGTCACTAAGGAAATGACACTGCAAACCAATACCACTTCACACCTATTTGGATGGCTACTGAGAAAAGGGAGGAAAGGAAGGAAGGGAGGGAGGGAGGGAGGGAGGAAAGGAAGGAAGGAAGGAAGGAAGGAAGGAAGGAAGGAAGGAAGGAAGGAAGGAAGGAAGGAAGGAAGGAAGGAAGGAAGGAAGGAAGAAAGAAAGAAAGGAAGGAAGGAAGAAAGAAGAGAGGAGAGAAGGGAGGAAGGGAGGAAGGCAGGGAGGAGAGAACTGGAGGGAGGAAGGGAGGGAGGGTGGGAAGGATGGAGGAAGGAGTGAGAGAGAGGGAAGGGAAAGGAAGGGCAGGGGAGGGGACAGGACAGGAGGAGAAGGAGGGGAAAGGAGAGAAGAGGAGAAGTGTTGGTGAGGATGTGGAGAAACTGGAAGCTTCGTGCATTGCTGATGGGAATGTAAAATGTCGAAAATAGTTTGGCAGTCCCTCAGAAAGCTAAACATAGAATTAGCATACAATTCAGCAGTTTCACCTTTAGGTAAATATCCAAAACAGTTGAAAGCAGGAATTCAAACAGATACCTGCATGCCAAGATTCATAGCAGCATTATTTAAAATAGCCAAAAGGTAGAAAAAACCCAAGTGTTCATCAAGAGATGAATGGATAAACAAAATGTGGTATATACATAAAATGGAATATTATTTAGTCATAAAAAGGAACGCAATTCTGATACATGCTATAACATAGATGAACCCTGAAAACATGCTAAGTGAAATAAACCAAACAAAGAAGGACAAATATTGCATGATTCCACTTTTATGAGGTACATAATATAGGCAAATTCATAAAGGCAGAAAGTAGAATACAGGTTACCAGGGACTGAGGGAAAGAGGAAATGAGGAGTTACTGTTTAATGGATAAAGGGTTTCTGTTTGGGATAATGAAAAATTTCTGAAAACAGACAGTGGTGACAGTTTTACAACATTGTGAATGTACCAATGCCATTGAGTTGTACACTCAGAATTGGTTAAAATGATCGATTTTATGTTACACATATTTAAACACAATAAAAAATTGAAAAGGGGGCAAAAATATAAAAGATTCTGCATAAAAAAAGAATGATTCATATCTAGAAATAATGACAAGGAATAATCTCCTGGACATATTAGTAAATTAAAAAAGCAAGCGGTAGAATGATATGTGTAGGCTACCACTTTTAAAGAAAAATATCAATAGCCAGGACATAGAAGCAACCTAAATATCCATCAACAGAGGAATGGATAAAGAAGATGTGGTACATATATACAATGGAATATTACTCAGCCACAAAAAGGAATGAAATTGGGTCATTTGTAGAGACATGGACGGACCTAGAGACTGTCATACAGAGTGAAGTAAGTCAGAAAGAGAAAGATATTGTATATTAACGCATATATGTGGAATGTAGAAAAATGGTATAGATGATCCTATTTGCAAAGCAGAAATAGAGACACAGACTTAGAGAACAAATGTATGGATACCAAGGGGAAAGTGGGGGTGGGAGGACTTGGGAGATTGGGATTGACACATATACACTATTGATATTATGTATAAAATAGATAACTAATGAGAACATACTATATAGTACAGGTGACTCTATTTAATGCTCTGTGGTGACCTGAATGGGAAGGAAGTCCAAAAGGGAGGGGATATATGTATATGTATGTCTGATTCATTTTGCTATACAGTAGAAACTAACACAACATTGTAAAGCAACTATGCTCCAATAAGAATTAATTTTAAAAAAATAAAGAAAAAATGTGAGGACTTCTTACACACACCTGCACACAGATGTACATGGAGAGATTCTCTGGAAAGACACCCAATAAACTGGTAACTATTTCCTATGAAGTAAAGGACGGGGTGGGAGGGTGACTTAGAATAGATTTTGAATTTACTTATCACATACCTACTTTACTTACCAACTGTCACATACTTTAAAAAGGATATGAAATTAGAGACTTTTGTCAATAGAATATTAGGTATTTTCGAAAAATTAAATGGTCAGAAACATGTAATTGATTGGATGGGGAAAGACTAGAGTTAAGGATACCAGTTCAATGATTATTTTGATATTGCAAACACATGACTGTTGGTATGTGAACAAAAGCTCTGGCACTGGAGAAATGCCTTAAATATAAATAAATGTTCATTTAATATAATAAATATAAATACATAATAAATCTACTAAATTATAAATAATAAAAATATTTATTTATTTATTTGATATAAGGGATAAAGAAGATATGAAACTATAAAGATAACTTCAAATTCTGAAGTCTAGTTGACTGAGAAATTGCCAGTCCTTTAATTATTATGAATAAAGAATAAACAAAATTCTCTACATTCACAGATTCACTCCTCAAGCACTTATTGAGCATCTATGTTGTGTTGCCAGGCACTGAGCTAGCACTGGGGCTACAGAGATGACCGAACACAACCCCTACTATCAAAACCCAGTTTCCCGAGGAAGGCAAACGCGAATAGAAAACTACAGCACAGAGTGAAATCCGTGTTGCGGTGGCATCGTAATCAATGCAGAGAGAGCACAGAGTAAGGGGAACTCCATTTGCCAGGGGCGGTGACAAGAGCCTTCAAAGAGGAGGCACAATCCGAATACATCTGGAGGGACGGTCTAGAACCACACTAGCCACAAGGACCAAAGTATCAGGGAGGACAGATGGCTGTGGCAGTTTCCAGCAGTGTGAGGGCTTCGGGGCGCCGGAGAGCAGAGTGTGAAGTATATTCAAGCGCAGAAGAGGTTTGGAGAACATTAAGTACCCAGGATCCCTTCAATCAACATATCCAAACCAACAAGTCGTGATTTACCCATGAAAACCTGCAGCTCCTGCTAAGTGAATAATCTGGTTTTAGTCATAACAGGCTAAGCATATCCATTTGTGATTTATAGTTTTGACTATTTTGTTTTCTTGCCAATGCCAGCTCCCCATCTAAGTAATAATTTTTCTTCTGTCCTGAGGCCTTAAACTCCTACTTGTTAAGATAGGGTGAGCGGGGAGGTGAACGTGAGAATAATGATGATTCTGTCTTTGTGCTTCCAAGCAGGCTGAGGAAGAGGGAGATCTGAGGGGAGAGAGCGGGGACTTACTCAAGAATACATTCTGGGCTTCCCTGGTGGCGCAGCGGTTGAGAATCCGCCCGCCGATGCAGGGGACGCGGGTTCGTGCCCCGGTCCGGGAGGATCCCACGTGCCGCGGAGCGGCTGGGCCCGTGAGCCGTGGCCGCTGAGCCTGCGCCCCACAGCGGGAGAGGCCACAGCGGTGAGAGGCCCGCGTAACGAAAAAAAAAAAAAAAAAAAAAAAAAAAAAGAATACATCCCTGAATATAGAGCCCCATTCATTGCTAAGTGCCTATGAAGAGCCAGCAGTGTGCTTGTCCAGGCAAGGGGAAAACAGTGGTGAGCAGGTCACTGCAGTTCTCAGTCTCCTGCCTCACTGGTAAGGCTCCAAAACCACGGTACTCAGGGGCTTCCCTGGTGGCGCAGTGGTTGGGAATCCACCTGCCAATGCAGAGGACACGGGTTTAAGCCCTGGTCTGGGAAGATCCCACATGCCGCGGAACAACTAAGCCCGTGCGCCACAACTACTGAGCCTGAGCTCTAGAGCCTGTGAGCCACAACTACTGAGCCCACGTGCCACAACTACTGAAGCCTGCGCACCTAGAGCCCGTGCTCTGCAACAAGAGAAATCACCACCATGAGAAGCCCGCGCACCACAATGAAGAGTAGCCCCTGCCCTCTGCAACTAGAGAAGTCCGTGCGCAGCAACGAAGACCCAACGCAGCCATAAATAAATAAATCACAGTACTCAAATAATGACATGAACACTGAGTTGAGGCATCAGTCAATAATTGAGAGAATTGACATAGAGACACAGGAAAACATACTCAGTGGATGACTGCTGTATGCAGCAATATCATTTTACCATATCTGATATGAAAATGTTAATTTTCACAGTTCTCAGCCTCCCTTGCTCCCTCTCTTTTTCCTTCTCTGTTGTGCAAAAGTGTACACTAACGCTGATACCATGGGATACAAAAGTATTTCGGATAAAGACCTAGTTGTTGCAAGTAATGCCTATGGGTAATAACAGTAAACATAGTAATAGATGATACCCCAAAACTTACACTGTTCTAAGTGCTACAATGTTTTGTTTTGTTCAATGTCTACTACAAACCTTTGAGGTAGGTATCATTATTGTACCTATTTATTACACCTGAGACACTAATAGGTTGAATGAGTGACCCAAGGTCACACAGCTAATAAGCAGCAGAGCTGCGGTTTGGACTGAAACAGGCTGGCACCAGGGCCTGAAATGCTAAGCCTGCCGCTGTGAACCTCTTGGCTAGCGTAAGTCATTCTCAGCCATCAAATGAAGCACGGGTACAACATAAAGAATGTTATGACAGAGACTCTCTAATTGGTAAACACTTGTAGTGACGGACTCATACAGGATCTATTACAATATGTATCTCCTAGTTTGCATTGAAAATACTAGCTCTCAATATTCTTTCATAACTTTATAAATTAATTGCCTCAAACGTACGTAATCCCTGAAGTCCAGACTTCTCTTATAAGGACCTTGGCTATGCTACATTTTTGTAATTAGAACTGAAACATATTTAGTACCCTTTAGAAATAAGTAGGAAATGAAATTTGGAAATAAATAATTCAAATGATTTTGTGAATAAGATACTGTAAATTATATTATTTTTGATCAAATCATAATACCATAAAACCATAAAAACTCAAATTTGAAGAATCTTAGATTTCCTTACCCTTATCCTTTCTGGAATAACTGTCATTATTTTTTGGTTAATAATCCAAAGGCAGTGGTAATATCCCTAAGAATTTTAAGCTTGTGAAAATCTTAGAATAACTGCATATAGTTATGAATGATACACTTTATTTTTTTCACTTTGTTTCTCAGTATTTTCTCTTTTCAAAAAGCCTTTATGCAGCTGTTAGCTTGTTAGAAACTAAGGTCTTTCAGTGTTTCAAAAATGCCACACGTCATGACATTTTATAAATGGCACATTTGCTTCAATGCCTGAGTTTAGCAAAATCCCTCTCAGTACAGTTCATGATTCTCAACATGCAGACTGGGAAAGGGATGCTGTCACCAAAAGGTACTCATTATATTTCAAGAAGGCAATGTGAAGTCAAAAGAGGGAGACCAATTTCTTGACACTTTACGCAAAGGAGAATGTCCTCAGAGATGTATGGCTGAGATCTGTAACATATATCCTATAATTAAAATCGTAACCACAGGTTCCTGATTTTCTACAGATACCACAAGCTACATTAATTAAGGTAGAATTTCAAATTAGCAAAGTACTATAATCAAAATGAGGAGGGTTATAATTAAATGTGCTCGCGAGGCTCACCAAGGGAGACAAAACCACATTCTATCTGCCACTGTTGTCCTTCAGATGACTGCAAACAGAACTGTGATGTAACAATTTAAGCTAAGGTATTGACTTTAATGATTTATAAGTCCAGAATCCTAAAGACACAAGGTGGGATGAACATAGCTAAGTGTGTAACATGCTGAGTTTAAACCTCCTTAAAAGGAGAAGGGCAGTGGAGAATTTTGCTATATATGTATAATTTATATATATGCATGTTACATATAAATATATGACATTTCAATATATTTATACCTATAAAGTATGTTTTAAATTTAAATATATATATTAAATATAATCTATATTTTGTTTTAATAAATCCTAACCCACTGCCCCCTTGGGAATATGAACGAATGGAAAACGTCAGTGGTCATGAAAATGGACACTCTTCGTTTTGTCATTTTACTTATTTTGTTTTTCTTTTTTTTTTTTTTTTACTGTTAATAGGAGGAGAGTATGTTGGAGGAAAGCCAGAAGGTTCAGAGCTATTCACACTATGTAACGGCTTTACAGCTTCAAGTTTCAAGCAAATCTTTTCCAGAGCCCTCTGCTGGACTCATAATAGAAATGCTGATTCAAAGGAAATGACAAAGCTTGCCTAGTTGCCAAAAGTGTTTGTGTGGAAAACACAAAAGTGAAGGAGATAGAGAGTGAGGAAAATAATTCTCTATTCCAAGATCTCTATTCCTCTAGTCCTCTCATCTCAGCACTTGCAATTATTTTATATTTTCTGTCTCTCTCACCCACTAGAATGTACATTACATGAGGGTAGGGACAATCTTACCTTTCTCACCATGGAACTGAACATAGAAGATGTTTATATTAGAAAACCCTTTGTACCACTTCATGTCCTTTCAGCCTCTCCTTCCTCCCAGGCACCGGATTCCATCTGTAATCTGTCAATATCCCACACTGGCCGGTGCCACATACCTTCCTGACCCAGGGCTTCTCTGCACCAAGGTGCAGCTGGCCCCCACCTTGAAGGAAGCTTTTATGAATTGGAGAGACCCTCCCGAGAGGGAGGATTTGAGTTCTTCAGGGAGTGGATTATATTAAACCTTTCTCTATACCACTTTCTTCTCAGTTCTACCTCCTATTCCAGTCCCGATGCCATTCAAGAAACCAAGGTTGCGCAGGTTTAACTTCTCAGTAGTCATCTTGGCCGTGACTCCCGATGTCTCAATTCCTGCCCGAGGGCGTTTCTAATGCTGCCGTATGGGTTTCCCCGGGCGAACCGACGCCAACACGTACAAGCCAGAAGGGTGAGCTGTTGAAGACCTGTGGGGTTACCACTGGCAGACGGAAGGCAGGATTTCATGGATAAACGTTTCTCCTTCTCTTCCCTGGAGTGCGCAGTCTTGAGAAACATTCATAGCGTTCCTCAGATGGTCTCAGAGGATTAAGCATTGCTTACAGGCAATGACGGCCATCTTGATAACACACTTTAAAAAAAAGTTTTTAATAATTTATTTTTTTATACAGCAGGCTCTTATTAGTTATCTATTTTATACATATTAGTGTATCTGTGTCAATCCCAATCTCCCAATTCATCCCGGCACCACCAACAACACCCCCTGCTTTCTCCCCTTGGTGTCCACACGTTTGCTCTCTACATCTTTGTCTCTATTTCGGCCTTGCAAACCGGTTCATCTGTACCATTTTTCTAGGTTCCACATATATGCATTAATATATGATATGTGTTTTTCTCTTTCTGACTTGCTTCACTCTGTATAACAGTCTCTAGGTCCAGCCACATCTCTACAAATGACCCAATTTCGTTCCTTTTTATGGCTGAGTAATATTCCATTGTATACTTGTACCACATCTTCTTTATCCATTCATCTGTCGATGGGCATTTAGGTTGCTTCCATGAGCTGGCTATTTTAATAGTGCTGCAATGAATATTGGGGTGCATGTCTCTTTTTGAATTATGGTTTTCTCTGGGTATATGCCCAGTACTGGGATTGCTGGGTCATATGGTAATTCTATTTTTAGTCTTTTAAGGAACCTCCATACTGTTCTCCATAGTGGCTGTATCAATTTACATTCCCACCAACAGTGCAAGATGGTTCCCTTTTCTCCACACCCTCTCCAGCATTTGTTGTTTGTAGACTTTCTGATGATGCCCATTCTAACCAGTGTGAGGAGTTATCTCATTGTAGTTCTGATTTGCATTTCTCTAATAGTTAGTGATGTTGAGCAGCTTTTCATGTGTCTCCTGGCCATCTGTCTGTCTTTTCTGGAGAGATGTCTACTTAGGTCTGCCCATTTTTGATTGGGTTGTTTTTTTAATATTGAGCTGTATGAGCTGTTTATATATTTTGGAGATTAATCCTTTGTCCGTTGATCTGATTCCAAATATTTTCTCCCATTCTGAGGGTTGTCATTTCGTCTTGCTTGTAGTTTCCTTTACTGCACAAAAGCTTTGAAGTTTCATTAGGTCCCATTTGTTTATTTTTGTTTTTATTTCCATTAACTCTAAGAGGTGGGTCATAAAAGATCTTGCTGTGATTTAGGACAAAAACTGTTCTTCCTATGTTTTCCTCTAAGAGTTTTACAGTGTCTGCCCTTACATTTAGGTCTTTAATCCATTTTGAGTTTATTTTTGTGTACAGTGTTAGGGAGTGTTCTAATTTCACTCCTTTACATGTAGCTGTCCAGTTTTCCCAGCACCACTTACTGAAGAGACTGTCTTTTCTCCATTGTATATTCTTGCCTCCTTTGTCATAGATTAGTTGACCATAGGTGCATGGGTTTATCTCTGCGCTTTATATCCTGTACCATTGATCTATATTTCTTTTTTTTTTTGCCAGTACCATGTTGTCTTAATTACTCTAGCTTTGTATTATAAAGTCAGGGAGTCTGATTCCTCCAGCTCCATTTTCTTTCCCTCAAGATTGCTTTGGCTAGGGACTTCCCTGGTGGTGCAGTGTTTAAGAATCTGCATGCCAATGCAGGGGACACAGGTTCAAGCCCTGGTCCAGGAAGATCCCACATGCCACGGAGCAATTAAGCCCATGCACCACAACTACTGAGCCTGTGCTCTAGAGCCCGTGTACCACAACTACTGAAGCCTACATGCCTAGAGCCTGTGCTCCACAACAAGAGAAGCCACCGTAATGAGAAACCCGCACACTGCAATGAAGAGTAGCCCCCACTCACCGCAACTAGAGAAAGTCCACAGGCAGCAACAAAGATCCAATGCAGCCAAAAATAAATAAATAAAATAAATAAACTTATTTTAAAAAAATAGATTGCTTTGGCTATTCGGGGTCTTTTGTGTCTCCATACAAATTTTAAGATTTTTTGTTCTAGCTCTGTAAAAAATGCCATTGGTGATTTGATAGGGATTGCACTGAATCTGTAGATTGCTTTGGGTAGTATAGTCATTTTCACAATATTGATTCTTCCAATCCAAGAACATGGTATATCTCTCCATCTGTTTGTGTCATCTTTGATTTCTTTCACCAGTGTCTTATAGTTTTCTGAGTACAAGTCTTTTACCTCCTTAGGTAGGTTAATTTGGAAGTATTTTATTCTTTTTGTTGCAATGGTGAATGGGATTGTTTCCTTAATTTCTCTTTCTGATCTTTCATTGTTAGTGTAGAGGACTGCAAGAGATATCTGTGCATTAATTTTGTGTCCTGCAACTTTACCAAATTCACTGACTAGCTCAAGTAGTTTTCTGGTGGCATCTTTAGGATTCTCTATGTATAGAATCATGTCATCTGCAAACAGTGACAGTTTTACTTCTTCTTTTCAAATCTGGATTCCTTTTATTCTTTTTTCTTCTCTGATTGCCGTGGCTAGGACTTCCAAACACTTTGTTGAATAATAGTGGCAAGAGTGGACATCATACACTTGTTCCTGATCTTAGAGGAAATGCTTTCATTTCTTTACCAACCATTGAGAATGATGTTTGCTGTGGGTTTGTCATAAATGGGCTTTATTATGTTGAGATAGGTCCCTTCTATATCCACTTTCTAGAGAGTTTTTATCATATATGGGTGTTGAATTTTGTCAAAAGCTTTTCTGCACCTATTGAGATGATCATATGGTTTTTATTCTTTAGTTGTTAATATGGTGCATCACATTGACTGATTTGCATATATTGAAGAATCCTTGCATCCCTGGGATAAATCCCACTTGATCATGGTTGGTGTATGATCCTTTTAATGTGATGTTGGATTCTGTTTGCTAGTATTTTTTGAGGATTTTTGCACCTATATTCATCGGTGATATTGGTCTGTAATTTTCTTTTTTTGTAGTATCTCTGTCTGGTTTTGGTATCAGGGTGATGGTGGCCTTGTAAAATGAGTTTGGGAGTGTTCCTTCTTCTGCAATTTTTTGGAAGAGTCTGTGAAGGATGGGTGTTAGCTCTTCTCTAAATATTTGATAGAATTCACCTGTGAAGCCATCTGGTCCTGGACATTTGTTTGTTGGAAGATTTTTAATCACAGTTTCAATTTCATTACTTGTGGTTGGTCTATTCATATTTTCAATTTCTGCCTCTTTCAGTCTTAGAAGGTCACACCTTTCTAAGAATTTGTCCATTTCTTCCAGGTTGTCCATTTTATTGGCATAGAGTTGCTTGTAGTAGTCTCTTATGATGCGTTGTATTTTTGCAGTGTCTATTGTAACTTCTCCTTTTTTATTTCTAATTCTAATGATTTGAGTCATCTCCCTCTTTTTCTTCATGAGCCTACCTAAAGGTTTATCAATTTTGTTCATCTTCTCAGAGAACCAGCTTTTAGTTTCCTTGATCTTTGCTATTGTTTTCTTTGCTTCTATTTCATTTAATTCTTCTCTGATCTTTATGATTCCTTTCCATCTACTAACTTTGGGTTTTGTTTGTTCTTCTTTCTCTAGTTCCTTTAGGTGTAAGATTAGATTGTTTATTTGAGATTTTTCTTGTTTCTTGATGTAGGATTGTATAGCTATAAACTTCCCTCTCAGAACTGCTTTTGCTGCATCCCATGGGTTTTGGATCATTGTGTTTTCATTGTCATTTGTCTCTAGGTATTTTCTGATTTCCTCTTTGATTTCTTCAGTGATCTCTTGGTTATTTAGTAATGTCTTGTTTAGCCTCCATGTGTTTGTGTTCTTTATATTGTTTTCTCTGTAATTGATCTCTAATCTCATAGCATTGTGGTTGGAAAAGATGCTTGAAATGATTTCAGTTTTCTTAAATTTACTGAGGCTTGATTTGTGACCCAAGATGTGATCTATCCTGGAGAATGTTCCATGTGCTCTTGACAAGAAAGTGTAATCTGCTGTTTTTGGATGGAATGTCCTATAAATATCAATTAAATTTACCTGGTCTATTGTGTCATTTAAAGCTTGTGTTTCCTTATAAATTTTCTGTCTGGATGATCTGTCCATTGGTGTAAGTGACGTGTAAAAGTCCCCCACTATTACTGTGTTACTGTCGATTTCCTCTTTTATAGCTGTTAGCATTTGCTTTATGTATTGAGGTGCTCCTATGTTGTGTGCATAAATATTTGGCATTGTTATATCTTCTTCTTGGATTGATCCCTTGATCAATATATAGTGTCTTTCCTTCTCTCTTGTAACATTCTTTATTTTAAAGTCTATTTTATCTGATATGAGTAATGCTACTCCAGCTTTCTTTTGATTTCCATTTGCATGGAATATCTTTCCATTCCCTCACTTTCAGTCTGTATGTGTCCCTAAGTCTGAAATGGGTCTCCTGTAGACAGCATATATATGGGTCTTGTTTTTATATCCATTCAGCTAGCTTGTGTCTTTTGGTTGGAGCATTTAATCCATTCACATTTAAGGTGATTATCGATATGTATGTTCCTATTACCATTTTCTTAATTGTTTTGGGTTTGTGTTTGTAGGTCCTTTTCTTCTCTTGTGTTTCCCAGTTAGAGAAGTTCCTTTAGCATTTGTTGTAGACCTGGTTTGGTGGTGCTGAATTCTCTTAGCTTTTGCTTGTCTGTAAAGCTTTTGATTTCTCTGTCGAATCTGAATGAGATCCTTGCTGGGTAGAGTCATCTTGGTTGTAGGTTCTTCCTTTTCATCACTTTAAATATATTGTGCCACTCCCTTTTGGCTTGTAACGTTTCTGCTGAGAAATCATCTGTTAAGCTTATGGGAGTTCCCTTGTATGTTATTTGTCATTTTTTCATTGTTGCTTTTAATAATTTTTCTTTGTCTTTAATTTTTGTCAATTTGATTACTATGTGTCTCAGGGTGTTTCTCCTTGGGTTTATCCTGCCTGGAACTCTCTGTACTTCTTGTCCTTGGGTGGCTATTTCCTTTCTGATGTTAGGGAATTTTTCAATTATAATCTCTTCAATTATTTTCTCAGGTCCTTTCTCTTGCTCTTCTCCTTTTGGGACCCCTATCATGCAAATGTTTAATGTTGTCCCAGAGGTCTCTTAGGCTGTCTTCATTTCTTTTCATTCTTTTTTCTTTATTCTGTTGCATGGCAGTGAATTCTACCATTCTGTCTTCCAGATCACTTATCCATTCTTCTGCCTCAGTTAATCTGCTATTGATTCCTTCTAGTGTATTTTTCATTTCAGTTATTGTATTGTTCATCTCTATTTGTTTGTTCTTTAATTTTTCTTGGTGTTTGCTCTTTAATTCTTCTAGGTCTTTGTTAAACATTTCTTGCATCTTCTCGATCTTTGTCCATTTTTTTCAGAGGTCCTGGATCATCTTCACTATCATTATTCTGAATTATTTTTCTGGAAGGTTGCCTACCTCCACTTCATTTAGTGTCCTTCATCTGGTACATAGTCCTCTGCCTTTTCATTTTGTCTATCTTTCTGTGAATGTGGTTTTCGTTCCACAGGCCACAGGACTGTAGTTCTTCTTGCTTCTGCTGTCTGCCCTTTCTTGATCACAGACTCTTATTTTACTCCACTAATTCCTCACTTCTGCTCTCTGGGTTCACTCCTAATGAGATTACTGAATGCAGACTTTCATCTCAGACTCTGAATTGGGGTCCACCCAGACTAGGAAAGAGTTCAATATACATTCATAGAATAAACAAATGAACAAACAATGAATATTCATTAGTCTCCAAATTCCCTGAACAGTCCATCTTTCTTAATTATTCTTTCTCTATTCAACCTTAAAATGTTGGTATTCTCCAGGCTTCTAACTTTCACTCTTTCCTTCTAGGCAAATGAAACTACCCTTAGCATTCTCATACACAGCAAGGTTGTAACTAATCTCCATTCTGCCTTTAACTCTTACCCCGTGCCCTCTCAGAAACTCCAGAACTATACATGTGTGCATGTGCCCATCAACATATAGTGAATATACGTACACGTGTAATTTCCTAGTTTTTCTACTTGAGTGTCCCATTAACACTCCAAACTCAATATTTAACAAGAAGAAATCATTATCTTCCTCCTGAAATTCAACCCTCTTTCTAGGTCCCCAATACTAAGGAATGGTAGCACCATCCACTTCACCCCACAAGTCAGAAATTCAAATCTTTCTTTATTCTAATCCATCATTACTCATATCCACAGTCCTATCCATTCTATCTCTTTAATATAATGTAAATTTCTCTCCAATTAACAACTTTTATACTACTTCCTTAAATTAGAATGTCTGTACTGCTGTACATTGTAATAATATCATAACTAGTTTCTCCAATTTCATTCTCAAGCCTGTATCCTGATATAGTGAATTTCCTAAAATTCTTGTAATTTTCTTGTTTTAACTCGCATGGCCTCTAGTTTAAAGCTGAAGTTTCTTAACCAAGCTTTCAAGGTCCTTTATCACATGGGTCCTGCCTACTTCTCTCATTCTTTATTACTGTCACTACATGTACTTCCATATCAATCACATAAAACTCCCAAACAAGCCATACTCTTTTTTACTTTTGTGAATTTATATATCAGAGGTGTTTTTTTCTGTAACATCCCTCTCTCGTATCCACACCTACTATCTGTCACTCTTCAGGAAGTAACTCCAATCTTACTTCCTCTTAAAAGATTTCATCAATTTCGTTCATATCTTCTCAACCCCAGGGCTAGATTGGATGTTACTCCTTATCACACTCTCTCTTTAGCTCTTTTCCATTCAATGTATTCTTATGTGATAGCATCATCACAATGTATGTTAACTATTAATATAATTTTATTAAAATCTTATTAATTTTTTTAGACAACATTTGCCTTGGGTTAGGGACTTATCAACTTTGTATTTTTGAGATACATAAGAGTGTCTGAATATAATAACTCCTCAATGTCTGTTGAATAACATAATCAATGACAAAAGAAGCTACTGATTGTGCAATATTTTCAAAAGTACACTCTAAACTAGGCATTATTTCCCACGATTTTCTGGAAAAAAGCCAAAAATTTTAGAGAAAGTGAGAGACTTCCTCAAGTACACAGCTGGGAAATAGCAAAATCATTTTGCAAATCTTTGTCTACATGAATACAAGGCCCATATCCTTACTCTATGCCACATTATCCGAAGGCCCAAATAAATTGTGTATGGAGAGGAAAGAGTCAGTATTATGAGAGGTAATGGAGGAAAAAAGATAAAACCTTATTAGGCCACCACAAATGTCTTTCTTTCTCTTCATATTATTGTTATTACTTTGTTGGTTTGTATTATTTAGAGGAGAAAGGAGTTGTCTGTCTCTTTTAACAAGCTATGTTGAAAGCAGTATCTTCAAATGACAAGGACCCAAAATTCATCAAGATCTACCTTGTCATATCTATCATTGCCAAACTTTGGATGGTCAATAAATGGCTTGACCTGAAACACAACTGCTTCTTTTTAATACTCACTACTCTTCATAATTTGACAAATAGAAAATAAATAGACCAAAAAATGTTGTTAAGCATCAACGAAAATAGGATCTAACACAAATGAAAACAAAGACACATTTTCCATCTTAGAAATGATCTTCTTTGCTTTTCAAGCTGGTCAGTGTAATTAAAAAGAATAGCTTAATTTTTCTATTATTTTCTGTTAGAGCAGAAGTTTTGTTCTGAAGCAAAAGCGGCATTTGTTTTCGGCACTCTGTTGTCCATCTTATTTTCTAGGTATATAGATTTAAAAACCTTTTGTCAGGCAATGCAAACTGTGTAGACATTCACAAAAAGACGATGAAAAGAAATAATGTGACAGTTACTTTCCGACTATATGGATTTGCTTGGAACTGTACAATGGGAAACAATCTTAACACAGATATTAAATTATAGATGAGTATATACATTTGGAAATGTTTAAGGGTACTGATAAAGCAAACTACTATGAAAGCATCAAAAAATTATTTGATATATCGATAGAGGAATGAATATATGATGATAGTTGATAAATAATTATAGAAAAATATCAATTTTAGAATCTAGGTGATGAGCTTAAGAGTGTCCACTGTATAACTCTTTCAACTTTTCTGTGTTTTGGATAATATTCATAATAAATGTGAAAAAAGATCAATGAAAAATTATAATTGATCCCATGCATAATTTTCAGACATAAGCCAGTTCTCAGATTCAGAATTCATGACTGAAGAAAAATCTGGATTCCTGTGAGGAAGCATCACACAGAACTATGATATGCATACTCACTAGTAGCTTCCTCCATTCTTCCCTAAAGAGATCTATAGCCATTTACTTAGTTAACCATACACTGGGGAAAAGAAAATACCTTCAAACCTTTTGAGAATATTTGTATATGTGGTCTATATTGGCATTGATATTTGGGAGCCCAAAGTGCTACCATCACTCCCCTAATGGAATATGAGTAGATGTTATTTAGGAAATAAATATTATCTTGGAGCAGGTTCACCTCAAAGCTGTGGTCACACCCAACAGTTACTTCCCAGCCCCTAAATGTATAATTGTACTAGACATAGCTGGTAATTGGTAAAACACTCATATCAGGTCCTTGAGCTGTGGCATAAGAGAAAGAATAAAGGAAAAGGCCAAGTGGAAGCCTCAAAAATTGCCCCTCCACCTCTGGTCAAGATTGTACATACAGCAGATAATAACATATTACCAAAGGAATCAAAGAGATTAGTGCCACACTTAAGATGTAAAATATGCAGAGATATTGGTCCCCATCATATTCCACTTAATTCAAAGGTCTGACTCCTACAATAATTAAATAAATCTAGAAACTCAACCAAGCAGATGTCCAAATTTCAGCTTCTATGTCAAACATGGAATCTATACTAGAGCAAATTAACACAGCCTCCAGTACATGTTAAGTGGCTACTGATTTGATGAATGCATTATTTTCCATCCTTATCAATAGGAGGGTCAGAAATAGTTCACATTCAAATAGGATGGACAACAGTATACATATATGGTCCTACCACAAGACTATGTAAATTTTCCTGGTTTCTTTAAAAATATACTCCAGGGGCTTCCCTGGTGGTGCAGTGGTTGAGAGTCTGCCTGCTGATGCAGGGGACACGGGTTCGTGCCCCGGTCCGGGAGGATCCCACGTGCCGCGGAGCGGCTGGGCCCATGAGCCGTGGCCACGGAGCCTGTGCGTCCGGAGCCTGTGCTCCACAACAGGAGAGGGCACAACAGTGAGAGGCCCATGTATCGCAAAAAATAAAATGAAATAAAAATATAGTCTAAAGTGTCTTCAGACATATAAACATTCCACAGAACATCACATTGGCTACTATATTAATGACATTATGTTAACTGGATTAAAATGTAAATTGGAGACTAAGGTAAGACAAATGTGTTCCAGTGGCGGAAAACATACTCTACAAAGATTCAACGTTATGCCTCATCAGTGAAGTTTTCAGGCCCCTAGTAGTCTGTGGCATGCTGTGCTATCCCCTCAATATAAAGAAGAAATTTTTGCATCTCAGATCTTCCAGCACAAAGAGAGGCACATAATGTTTGGTTCACATTTTCAGATTCTGTAAACAGCATATTCTACATTAAGAAAGAATACTCTGACTTACTTACTGAATGACAAAGAAGGCTGCTAGCTTTGACTGGAGCCCAGAGAAGGAAGGAGCCCAGAGAAGGAAGGATCCCTCAGTAGTTTCAGGCTGTGATTCAAGTAGCTCTGATCCTTGAGATAACTAGGAAAGGAAAAGAATACATGAGGATTTTATAGTAAGTTCCAGTAGCAGAAAATTCTGAGGGTTCTAGAGAAGTGTTGTATTATCTACAGCATAGAAAGTATATAGTCTCTTCAACAAATGGGGCTGTGAAAACTGGATATCCATATGTAAAGGAACTAAATTGGACCCTTATATTACACCATACACAAAAATCAATTCCAGTGGGTTAAAGACTTGAAAGTAAGACCTGAAACCATGAAACTACTTGAAGAAACACAGGCAAAAATCTTCATGACATTGGTCTCAGCAATGTTTTCATGGATATAACACCAAAAGGACAGACAACAAAAAGAAAAATAGACAAGTTGGACTACCTCAAACTAAAAAGCTTCTACATAGCAAAGGAAATGATCAACAAAAGACAACCTACAGAATGGGAGAAAACATCTGCAAACCATATATCAGATAAGAGGTTAATATCTATAATATATAAATAACTCCTACAACTCAACAGCAAAAAACAAATAATCTAAGTTTTAAATGGGCAAAGGATTTGAATAGACATTTCTTCAATAAAGACATACAGATAGCCAACAGGTATATGAAAGGATGTTCAACACCACTAATCATCAGCGAAATGTTAATCAAAACCACAATGAGCACACATCTATCAGGATGACTATTACCAAAAAAAAAAAAAAAAAGAAAAAAGACATTAAGTCTGGATGAAGATATGGAGAAACTGGAACACTTGCACACTGTTGGTGGGAATAAAGAACGGTGCAGCCACTGTGGAAAACAATAGGGAGATTCCCCCCCAAATTAAACTGCCATATGATCCAGCAGTCCCACTTCTGGGTATTTATGCAGAAGAACTGAAAGCAGGATTTCAGAGAGATACTAGCACTCCTATGTTTATTGCAACATCACAGTGGCCAAGCTGTGGAAACAACCTAAATGTCATTCAACAGGTGAACAGATAAAGAATATGTGGTACATATGTACAGTAGAATACCTTTCAGCCTTTAAAAAAGAAGGAAAGTTCTGCAACATGTGACCATATGGATGAATCTTGAGGACATCATGCTAAGTGAAACTGATCAGTCACAAAAAGACAAAAAATACATGATTCTTCTTACGTGAAGAATCAAAAATAGTCAAATTCACGAAATCAAAGAGTGGAATGGTGGTTACCCAGGGCTGGGAGGTGCTGAAGGGTATGAGTAATTATTAATCAAGGGGTATAAAGTTTCAGTTAAGCAAAACAAATAAACTCCAGACACCTTCTTTACACCATTGTATCTACAGTCAATAATAATGTATCATACACTTACAAATTTGTTGAGAGTAAATTTCATGTTGTGTTCTCATCAAAATAAAATGAAAAAAATCATCAGTGACTGTTAAGTGGGCTTAATCCTAGATTTGCTTAATTTCAAATTCTATGTCCTTTCCACTAAAAATACTGCTACCCTAAAAACAATTTTAAAAATATTTTAAAATTTATTTATTTTATTTATTCTGTTTTTTTCTTTTGGCTGTGTTTGGGACCGCATTGTTGCGTGCCGGCTTTCTCTAGTTGCGGCAAGCGGGGGCTGCTCTTCGTTGCGGTGCACGGTCTTCTCACTGCGGTGGCTTCTCTTGTTGCTGAGCACAGGCTCTACGCGTGTGGGCTTCAGTAACTGTGGCACAGGGGCTCAGTAGTTGTGGCTCATGGGCTCTAGAGTGCAGGTTCAGTGGCTGTGGCACACGGGCTTAGTTGTTCCATGGCATGTGGGATCTTCTGGGACCAGGGATCGAACCCATGTCCCCTGCATTGGCAGGTGAATTCTTAACCACTGTGCCACCAGGGAAGTCCAGAAATAGTATATGTAATGTACAAGTACTTTCTATTCCCTAGGGGAAAACTATTGTTGTTATTGTTTTGTTTTGTGTTTTAGTTTTGTGATGTGGAAGTATTGTTAGGTCCTAACAATTCCTGGACAAAATGTCCACTTGAAGCTACCTAATAACATTTCATAACTTTTTATTTTCCATAAAATTATTAGGTTTATAAGCGTGTTTCCTCAATCTCTTAAAAACAAAAAGTTATGCTCTAGATAAAGGAAATTAGTTCTCTAGTCACTGAAGGTAGCATACTTTATTATAAAAGAAGAATTAGGATTCTTTTAGTCATCAATGTCTCATGAATTTCTTTGGTGAGTGAGATCTTTAAGGGGCCTATTCACAGAGTTTCTTTATCTACAAAGCTGAGGACCAGCATCTAGGTAACCAAGATTCCATGTAAGTAAGGCACCCGCAGCTGGTGTTTTCTATTAATTCTCTGATTAGACTTTGAACTACATCTTACACTTTCACTGATTCAAGTTGAGTCTATTATTTTATTGATACTCTGCTTAATTATCCTTAATTGACAGGGATATAATTCTTCCCAAAGAATCAGCATTTAGCAACTGAAGGCAATCAAGTATAACTTATGTCTCTATTAACATGGAAGTGATTCAAATGACACAAACCGGAAACAATCAATAAGACTACGTATTTCAGATAATCAACTAAGATTTTAACTATGTTATCTAAGTTAATGGAAAAACAGAAAAGAGTTTTGTTGTATTCATTTTATTATTGAAAAGTACTGAAATACTGTGACTGGTAAGATGAAAGAAGGCACTCAGAGTTATTGGGACTGGACTATAAAGAAAAATCACAGTATGTTAAACTCTATTTAAAAATATTCAGAGGAGCTTCAAGATGGTGGAAGAGTAAGACATGGAGATCACCTTCCTCCCTGCAAATACATCAGAGATACATCTACATGTGGAACTTCTCCTACAGAACACCTACTGAACGCTGGCAGAAGACCTCAGACCTCCCAAAAGGCAAGAAACTCCCCACGTACCTGGGTAGGACAAAGAAAAAAGAAAAAACACAGACAAAAGAATAGGGATGGGACCTGCACCAGTGGGAGGGAGCCGTGAAGGAGGAAAGGTTTCCACACACTAGGAGCCCCTTCGCGGGCGGAGACTGCGGATGGCGGAGGGGGGAGCTTCGGAGCCACGGAGGACAGCGCAGCCACAGTGTGCGGAGGGCAAAGCGGAGAGACTCCCGCAGAGGATCGGTGCCGCCCAGCACTCACCAGCCCGAGAGGCTTGTCTGCTCAGCCGCCCGCGGCGGGCGGGGCTGGGAACTGAGGCTCCGGCTTCTGTCTGATCCCAGGGAAAGGTCTGGAGTTCGCAGAGTGAAAACAGCCTGAAGGGGTTAGTGCGCCACGGCTGGCCGGGAGGGAGTCCGGGAGAAGTCTGGAGCTGCCGAAGAGGCAAGAGACTTTTTCTTGCCTCTTTTTTTCCTGGTGCACAAGGAAAGGGGATTCAGAGTGCCACCTAAAGGAGCTCCAGAGACGGGCACGAGCCGCGGCGATCAGCGCGGACCCCAAAGACGGGCATGAGACGCTAAGGCTGCTGCTGCCGCCACCAAGAGGCCTGTGTGCGAGCACAGGTCACCGTCCACACCTCCCCTCCCGGGAGCCTGCGCAGCCCGCCACCGCCAGGGCTCCGTGACCCAGGGACAGCTTCCCCGGGAGAACGCACGGCGCGCCTCAGGCTGATGCAACGTCACGCCGCCTCTGACGTTGCAGGCTCGCCCCGCATCTGTGCCCCCACCCCCGCTTGAGTGAGCCAGAGTCCCCGAATCAGCGTCTCCTTTAACCCCGTCCCGTCTGAGCGAAGAGCAGACACTCAGATGCCGTCAGGAGACCTACATGCAGAGGTGGGGCTAAATCCAAAGCTGAACCCCGCGGGAGCTGTGCGAACAAAGAAGAGAAAGGGAAATCTCTCCCAGCAGCCTCAGGAGCAGCGTTTTAAATCTCCACTATCAACTTGATGTACCCTGCATCTGTGGGATACCTGAATAGACAACAAATCGTTCCAAATTGAGGTGGTGGACCTTGGAGGCAATGATATATATATCTTTTTCCTTTTTCTCTTTTTGTGAGTGTGTATGTGTGTGCTTCTGTTTGTGATTTGTCTATATAGCTTTGCTTTTACCATTTGTCCTAGGGCTCGGTCTGTCCGGTTTTTTTTGTTGTTGTTGTTTTTTTAGTATACTTTTAGCACTTGTTATCATTGGTAGATTTGTTTTTTGGTTTGGTTGCTCTCTTCTTTCTTTTTTTACTTTTAATAACTATTTGTTATTTTAATAACAATATTCTATTTTACTTTCTTCTTTCTTTCTTCCTCTCTCTCTCTTTCTTTCTTTCTTTTCTTTCTTTCTCTCTTTTATTCTGAGCCGTGTGGATGACAGGGTCTTGGTGCTCCTGCCGGGCATCAGAGGTAAAAGAGCCCAGTTCAAGACACTGGTCCACCAGAGACCTCCTGGCTCCATGTAATATCAAACAGCAAAAAACTCCCAGAGATCCCCATCTCAACGCCAAGACCCAGCTCTACTCAACGACCAGCAAGCTACAGTGCTGGACACCCTGTGCCCAGCAAAGAGCAAGAGAGGAACACAACTTCACCAATTAGCAGAGAGGCTGCCTAGAATCTGAATAAGATCACAGACACCACAAAACACACCACCAGATGCAGACCTGCCTACAAGAAAGACAAGATCCAGCCTCATCCACCAGAACACAAGCACTAGTCCCCTCCACCAGGAAGCCTACACAACCCACTGAACCAACCTTAGCCACTGAGGGCAGACACCAAAAACAAAGGGAACTACAAACTTGCAGCCTGTGAAAAGGAGACCAAAAACACAGTAAGTTAAGCAAAATGAGAACACAGAGAAACATACATCTGATGAAGGAGCAAGGTAAAAACCCACCAGACCTAACAAATGAAGAGGAAATAGGCAGTCTACCTGAAAAAGAATTCAGAGTAATGACTGTAAAGATGATCCAAAATCTTGGAAACAGAGTGGAGAAAATACAAGAAACGTTTAACAGGGACCTAGATGAAATAAAGACCAAACAAACAGTGAGGAACAACACAATAAATGAAATTAAAAATTCTTTAGAAGAAATCAATAGAATAACTGAGGCAGAGGAACGCATAAGTGACCTGGAAGACAAAATAGTGGAAATAACTACTGCAGAGCAGAATAAAGATAAAAGAATGAAAAGAATTGAGGACAGTCTCAGAGACCACTGGGACACCATTAAGTGCACCAACATTCGAATCATAGGGGTCCCAAAAGAAGAAGGGAAAAAGAAAGGGACTGAGAAAATATCTGAAGAGACTGCAGTTGAAAACTTCCCTAATATGGGAAAGGAAATAGTAAATCAAGCCCAGGAAGCACAGAAAGTCCCATACGGGATAAATCCAAGGAGAAACATGCCAAGACACATATTAATCAAACTATCAAAAATTAAGTACAAAGAAAAAATATTGAAAGCAGCAAGGGAAAAAGAACAAATTACATACAAGGGAATCCCCATAAGGTTAACAGCTGCTCTTTCAGCAGAAACTCTGCAAGCCAGAAGGGCGTGACAGGACATTATTTAAAGTGGTGAAAGGGAAAAAGCTTTTCCCAAGATTACTCTACCCAGCAAGGATTTCATTCATTCGACAGAGAAATTAATACCTTTACAGACAAGCAAAAGCTAAGAGAATTCAGCACCACCAAACCAGCTTTACAACAAATGCTAAAGGAACTTCTCTAGGCAGGAAACACAAGAGAAGGAAAAGACCTAAAATAAAAAACCCAAAACAATTAACAAAATGGTGATAGGAACATACATATCAATAATTACTTCAAATGTAAATGGATTAAATGCTCCAAACAAAAGACACAGACTGGATGAATGGATACAAAAACAACACCCATATATATGCTGTCTACAGGGATCCACTTGAGACCTAGGGACACATACAGACTGAAAGTGAGGGGATGGAAAAAGATATTCCATGTACATGGAAATCAAAAGAAAGCTGGAATTGCAATTCTCATATCAGACAAAATAGACTTTAAAACAAAGACTATTACAAGAGACGAAGAAGGACACTACATAATGATCAAGGGATCAATCCAAGAAAAGATGTAACAATTGTAAATATTTATGCACCCAACATAGGAGCACCTCAATACAAAAAGCAAATACTAACAGCCATAAAATGGGAAATCGACAGAAACACAATCATAGTAGGGGACTTTAACACCCCACTTTCACCAATGGACAGATCATCCAAAATGGAAATAAATAAGGAAACAGAAGCTTTAAATGATACATTAAACAAGAGGGACTTAATTGATATTTATATGACATTCTATCCAAAAACAACAGAATACACTTTCAAGTGCTCATTGAGCATTCTCCAGGATAGGTCATATCTTGGGTAACAAATCAAGCCTTGGTAAATTTAAGAAAATTGAAATTGTATCAAGTAACTTTTCTGACCACAATGCTATGAGACTAGATATCAATTACAGGAAAAAAACTTCAAAAAATACAAACACATGGAGTATAACAATACACTACTTAATAACCAAGAGATCACTAAGGAAAGCAAAAAACACCTAGAAAAAAATGACAATGAAAACACAACGACCCAAAACCTATGGGATGAAGCAAAAGCAGTTCTAAGAGGGAAGTGTATAGCAAAACAATCCTACCTTAAGAAAGAAGAAACATCTCAGATAAACAAACTAACCTTATACCTAAAGCGATTAGAGAAAGAAGAACAAAAAAACCCCCAAAGTTAGCAGAAGGAAAGAAATCATAAAGATAAGATCAGAAATAAATGAAAAGGAAATGAAGGAAACGATAGCAAAGATCAATAAAACTAAAAGCTGGTTCTTTGAGAAGATAAACAAAATTGATAAACCATTAGCTAAACTCATCAAGGAAAAAAGGGAGAAGATTCAAATCAATAGAATTAGAAATGAAAAAGGAGAAGTAACAACTGACACTGAAGAAATACAAAGGACCACGAGAGATTACTACAAGCAACTATATGCCAATAATACGGACAACCTGGAAGAAATGGACAAATTCTTAGAAAAGCACAGCCTTCTGAGACTGAACCAGAAAGGAACAGAAAATATAAACAGACCAATCACAAGTACTGACATTGAAACTGTGATTAAAAATCGTCCAACAAACAAAAGCCCAGGACCAGATGGCTTCACAGGTGAATTCTAAAAAACATTTAGAGAAGAGCTAACACCTGTCCTTCTCAAACTCTTCCAAAATACAGCAGAGGGAAGAGGACACCCAAACTCATTCTACAAGGCCACCATCACCCTGGTACCAAAACCAGACAAAGATGTCACAAAGAAAGAAAAATACAGGTCAATATCACTGATGAACATAGATGCAAAAATCCTCAACAAAATACTAGCAAACAGGATCCAACAGCACATTAAAAGGATCATACACCATGATCAAGTGGGGTTTATCCCAGGAATGCAAGGATTCTTCAATATACACAAATCAATCAATGTGATACACCATATTAACAAATAGGAGAAAAACCATAAGATTATCTCAGTAGATGCAGAAAAAGCTTTTGACAAATTTCAACTCCCATTTATGATAAAAATTCTTTAGAAAGTAGGCATAGAGGGAACCTACCTCAACATAATAAAGGCCATATATGACAAACCCAACGCCAACATTATCCTCATTGGTGAAAAACTGAAACCATTTCCACTAAGATCAGGAACAAGACAAGGTTGTCCACTCTCACCACTATTATTCAACACTGTTTTGGAAGTTTTAGGCACAGCAATCAGAGAAGAAAAAGAAATAAATGGAGTCCAAATCAGAAAAGTATAAGTAAAGTGTGCACACGTATCATGCATATGTATAGTATCACTGTTTGCAAATGACGTGATACTATACAGAGACAATCCTAAAGATGCTACCAGAAAACTACTAGAGCTAATCAATGAATCTGGTGAAGTAGCAGGATACAAACTTAATGTACAGAAATCTCTTGCATTCCTATACACTAATGATGAAAAATCTGAAAGTGAAATTAAGGAAACACTCCCATTTACCACTGCAACAAAAAGAATAAAATACCTAGGAATAAACCTACCTTAGGAGAAAAAAGACCTGTATGCAGAAAATTATGACACTGATGAAAGAAATTAAAGATGATACAAACAGATGGAGAGATATACCACATTCTTGGATTGGAAGAATCAACATTGTGAAAAACATTATACTACCCCAAGTAATCTACAGATTCAATGCAATCCCTATCAAACTACCAATGGCATTTTTCAAAGCACTAGAACTAAAAATTTCACAATTTGTATGGAAACACAAAAGACCCTGAATAGCCAAAGCAAACTTCAGAAAGAAAAACGGAGCTAGAGGAATCAGTCTCCCTGCTTTCAGACTAGACTACAAGGCTACAGTAATCAAGACAGTATGGTACTGGCACAAAAACAGAAATATAGATCAACGGAACAGGATAGAAAGCCCAGAGATAAACCTATGCACATATGGTCACCTTATTTTTGATAAAGGAGGCAAGAATATAAAATGCAAGAAAGACAGCCTCTTCAATAAGTGGTGCTGGGAAAACTGGACAGCTACATGTAAAAGAATGAAATTAGAACACTCACTAACACCATACACAAAAATAAACTCAAAATGGATTAAAGACCTAAATGTGAGGCCAGACACTATAAAACTCTTAGAGGAAAACATAGGCAGAACACTCTATGACATAAATCACAGCAAGATCCTTTTTGACCCACCTCATAACGGAAATAAAAACAAATGGGAGCTAATGAAACTTAAAACCTTTTGCATAGCAAAGGAAACCATAAACAAGACCAAAAGGCAACCCTCAGAATGGGAGAAAATAGTTGCAAATGAAGCAACTGACAAAGGATTAATCTCCAAAATACACCAGCAGTTCCTGCAGCTCAATATCAAAAAAACAAACAACCCAATCCAAAAATGGGCAGAAGACCTAAATAGACATTTCTCCAAAGAAGATATACAGATTGCCAACAAACACATGAAAGAATGCTCAACATCATTAATCATTAGAGAAATGCAAATCAAAACTACAATGAGATATCATGTCATACTGGTCAGAATGGCCATCATCAAAAAATTTAGAAACAATAAATGCTGGAGAGGGTGTGGAGAAAGGGGAACACTCTTGCGCTGCTGGTGGGAATGTAAATTGATACAGCCACTATGGAGAACAGTATGGAGGTTCCTTAAAAAACTAAAACTAGGGCTTCCCTGGTGGTACAGTGGTTGAGAGTCCGCCTGCCGATGCAGGGGACGCAGGTTCATGTCCCAGTCCAGGAGGATCCCACATTCCACGGAGCAGCTGGGCCCGTGAGCCATGGCCGCTGAGCCTGCGCGTCCGGAGCCTGTGCTCCGCAACGGGAGAGGCCACAGAAGTGAGAGGCCCATGTACCAAAAAAAAAACACTAAAAAACAAAAAACTAAAACTAGAACTACCATATGACCCAGCTATCCCACTACTGGGCATATGCCCTGAGAAAACCATAATTCAAAAAGAGTCATGTACCACAGTGTTCATGGCAGCACTATTTACAATAGCCAGGACATGGAAGCAACCTAAGTGTCCATCAACAGATGAATGGATTAAGAAGATGTGACACATATATACAATGGAATATTACTCAGCCATAAAAAGGAACAAAACTGAGTTATTTGTAGTGAGGTGGATGGACCTAGAGTCTGTCATACAGAGTGAAGTAAGTCAGAAAGAGAAAAACAAATACTGTATGCTAACACATATATATGGAATCTAAAGAAAAAGAAAAGCTTCTGAAGAATCTAGGGGCAAGACAGGAATAAAGACGCAGATGTAGAGAATGGCCTTGAGGATACCGGGAGGGGGAAGGGTAAGCTGGGACAACGTGAGAGAGTGCCATGGACATATATACACTACCAAATGTAAAACCAGCAGCTAGTGGGAAGCAGCCGCATAGCACAGGGAGATCAGCTCGGTGCTTTGTGACCACGTAGAGGGGTGGGGTAGGGATGGTGGGAGTGAGGGAGATGCAAGAGTGAAGAGATATGGGGATATATGTATACGTATAGCTGATTCACTTTGTTATTAAGCAGAAACTAATACAGCATTGTAAAGTAATACTCCAATAAAGATGTTAAAAAACATAATAGTAATTCAGGTCCAAGGTCTATAGGCACTCTTTACTGATGTGTAAGCACAGATAAAATCATGAGCAAAGTCAGCTGCATCAAAGTGATTGGTGCTGTCTGGAATTTCCAGTACCTAAACGACAGGGAAAAATCATAGATAAATCCACGAAGCCCTGGATCTGCCACATAATCATTAGCTTTGTGATCTTGGTTGTGTAGCTCAATCTCTCTGAGGGTCAGATTATTTTTAATCTCTAAATGAGGATAGAGTACTAATCTCCAAGGATTTTTAAGGATTATAGAAGATCATCCATATATCTGTTGTGACAGAGTTAATAGTTACATTTCCTCCTGGGAACACAGCTAAATTCTATTTTCCATCCACCTCTACAGTTAGGTAGGGCCATGGGATTAAATTCTGGCCAGTGGCCTGCTGGTGGAATCCACATGTGCCATTTCCAAAAGAGGCTCCTAAACTGTCCTCCACAACCCTCCAAGTTCTACCTCCCAAGTTCTGGCTAAATGACTTCAGGTCTTTGATGAACACAGAGTATTAATCATCCAACTTGGCTTACTGGAGTTCCAGAAGACCCTCATCAGACTATAAGGGGAACATAAAGTAAATGTGACTAGGGCTCTGTTTGCACAGAAGTTAGCTGATGCTGTCAAATACTACAGAAATGCTGTTGTCATTTCCTTTTTCCATTATTAACTAGTATCTGCTGAGTAGCACATAAAGGTAAAGGGACATCTACTGACAACCCAAGTGCCATTTTATCTGATTTAATTAATTAACTACTCAAACCCTTATGTGTCAAGGACTCATCTAGATACTGGAAATAAAGTAGTAAATTCAACTTTATCCATACCCTTAATGTAGCAATATTCTAGTGAGTGAAACATATAATAAGCAAGCAAATTCACATATACACAGACACACACGTGTTTTATATATATCATGTTATGTATGTTACCTATCATATATATGTTGTGTGTATGTCTATATATAACGTATTTTATACATATATAACAGGTAATAAGTTCTATGAGGAAAAATATAACAGGAGAAGAACATATATTATGATGGAAGACTAACTTTAAACAAGGGGTGGTCCTGGGAAGTCTCCTTGGGAGATAAACTGAAGCGTGAATGAAGTGAGAGAATAAACCACTCCAAACAGCAGAAACTGCAAATGCAGAAGTGTGAATAGAAATTTTCTTGATACGTTTGAGGAATATCAAGGAGGAAAGAGTAATTAGAGACCACAGAGCAAGGGCTAGAATGGGAGGAAATGAGCCCACAGATGTGGACAGGGGCCAGACCATGTAGGCACACGGCCATAGCTAGGATTTGGGATTTAATTTGGAACCTAATGGGAACAGCTGAAGAGCTGAGACAACGGAAACGATAGGGCTTACCGTTTTTAAATGTAGCCACTCTAGCCACTGTGCAGAGAACGGACTGCAGAAGGCAAGAAGAGTCCAGCAGCTGTTGGGGTGATCCGCACGAGAGGTGGCACTGCTACACAACCAGGCTCGTTTGTGCCCGTCGCACAGTGAGCCAAAACGCCGAGACACCGAGGTTTGCAGAAGGAGAGGGTTCAGTCACAAGGCAGCCAAGCAGAAAGACCGGAGAACTAGCCTCAGATCCATCGCCCCAAAGCAAGGGGCCCAGCGTATTCATGGATTAGAGACTAAAGGAGCAGGGAGGTCTGAGGCTTGGGGAACGCGGGGAAAGGCGATTGGGAAAAGGTGAGATACTTGTCCTTCTGCGCAGGCGTAACTACGCTACAGCCGCCGCACGTTCAGAAGGTCACGGAGCGGACGCTCGCGCATGCCCAGTTGAAGGGTCGGTGGTCCCGTTCCCATCGTAACCAGCTCAGCTGGGACGAGCCACAGCTGACTCCAAGTGCTTGGAGAACCTCTCCGGCAAACATCTTGTTTCGGTGGTGCGCGGTTGGAGGACACGCAAGTGTTCTGTAGCGGCAATTAACAACCTTGATCAGTGAGGGCAGGTTACAGGATTTAAGTAATGATTACCTACAGTGTCAGGGCTGCCGGGGGCCAGCCTGCTAGCGGAGGATGGGGCGTGAAGTGGAGGGTTTAGAGTACACTGTAAAAGTGGGGTGAACAAGATTGCTGGTGCGCCGGATACGGAACAGGAGACAAAGAGTTCAAGCATGGCTCCGAGGCATGACCTGAGAGACGGAGTGCTCTTTATGGAGAGGGAGTATACAGTTCTAAGGACAGTTTTGGAGTGGTCACAGGGAACAAGTAAGGGTTTTGGACGTGTGAAGTTTTAGGTTCTTCAAGTCATACCAGTAAAATGTCCGCCGTTTATTCTATATCCAGTTGTCCTGGTTCAGAAAAGGAAGTTTGAAAAGATAAGGTCACTCCACGCCAGAGACCTTTCACTAGGGACACGGCAGGGGGTCCAGGAGAAGGCCTACTTCTAGTGGCTTTGAGGGAGGCCAGGATGGGAGCTCCTGTATTGGATACTTCTCACACCTTGCCTCCTCTTGGCCCAACTTTTACTCTAACCTTTGCTTCCACAACTAGCTCCGCCTGCTTAGACCTGACAGCTATCAGCACCTCACCCCCCCCCCGCCCCACTGTACCGCCCTGGGGCTTCTCTGAGGCCACGGTGTGGGACACCTTTGGGAACCCACAATCCCAAGGGACTGGCGTGAATGGACCTCGGTGTAGGAAGGAGCTAACACACCACGGGGCAACCCGCAAGCAAAGGAGGATGAGAGCTCATGGATGTTTCCTCCTTTCATCCCTCAGCTGGACAATTTTGGCGGTCTTCCTAACAGCTCCTCGGAAGTTCAAGGCAGGATCAAACTCCAGGAACCCATTTCAGTAACCAACTTAAAATACACGTCCACATTGGCTTTCCTTCCTTCTCTCTTGTACTGTCTCCAGTCTCTCAGTCTTTCTCTCTGGGGTCATTTCCCAAATAAATATTCTGCATGCAAATAGAAAGCAAATCTTCATGATTAGACATTCATTCATGAGTTCATTCATCTGATATAAGATGAGGGCCTCAGGATGTACTTATGTGTTTCACTAACCCTGTGTGTCTTTTACAGAAACTACCGTCCCTTAAAGGCTCTGTGATAGATTGAACACGATAAACGAAATGGTGTGGTACAAACTGCGAATACAATCGAATGCCTTTTATACCCTCCCTCACCTCTTCCTGGCCACCCACCTTCTCCAACGTTCTGAGGCAACCAGCACACCAGCTACGACCTGACAGCACCTGCCCCAGCAACACTGCCTACTTTTGATTTCTTACCCAGGATCTCTAACCTTGAGGGACTCCTGTACAAACTCCCCTGACACACACACGACCTGAGGAAGCTGGTGGGTTGCCCACTGGGGGAAACTCTTGAGTCGTATTCTCGCTTCTCAGAGGCCGGCAGGGCGAGATCAACTCCAATCACTTTCAGTTGCGGTCTTTGCATTTGCTCTCACTTCCTCTGTTGCACTCTCCAACTCTTACTCTTTATCCCTGAGATCACTTCCCAGATAAACCATCTGTACACAACCCTTGTCTCAGGTTATACTGTGAAGGAGAAGCCAGGCTAAGGCAGTTCAGTAGACAGGCAAGATTGCTACCTAGCTTGGAGAATAGCACCGTATTTCTTGGGTACACGGGTTCTACCTCTGTAAAAAGATTAAGGGGACTCTCCCTTTCAGGGCCAACTTTTGTTCATGACTGAATATGATCATCATGGTAAATGAAATGTAATTTAACTGCACTCAGCGTTCATTCCCATCCTCTCCTAGTGGGCCTTTCTGAACTACAGAGGCTGGAAAGCTGAAGACCTTATTTCCCAGACTCTCTTCAGGCCCACGGCTCCCAACAAGAATTCAGTTCCTCCAAAATTTGAAGACAGAAAAAAGAATTTTTCTTCCGTATCTGGGGCTATTTTCTGCTAGGAAGTGGAGTCATGAAGGCAGAGGCTTTTCTGCAGCACCCTTTGCTTTCTGGTCACCAGCTGGGGTGGAAGCAGTAGCTTCCTGACTTTCTAGTGGCTAAAACAGTGGTATGTTCTTCAACTCAGCGGCTCAGGAGGCGGCCTCCTGATTTCCTGCCACCAGACTCTAGCAGAGCTAACAGTTCCCCTGGTGAGTTCAAGGGCATGGTGTTGAGGAAGCTATTCTGGTGAGGCTAAAACCCACATTCGTCCCACCAATAATTTTTTAATCACTGCTTCTCTGTATTATATCCCTTTTCTCTTAAAATATGTTAAGACAGTAAATACATATATATATTTATATATATATATTTGCACTGAACGTTGACAGTGCAAATGTCAGCACAAATATGACAGTAAAATATATTTATATATTTTTTAAATATATATTTATACATATAAGTATGTATAAATATATATTAATATTTATAAATATAAATAAATATATATATATGTGTTTGCACTGAACTCTGACTGATACAGGCAGGTTATTCTTGTTCTAAGTAAATATTTCACTCCAGGAATCAATCATGTCTACATACAGCATCAAGATCTCATCAGAACTGTTGGACATTCATATGGCGAGTCCTTCCCAATAATCCCCAACCCAGGAGTAAAACCTGAGGAATAATGATTGCTAGCAGAGCTCAGGAAAATAACACCCTGCAAACGTTACCACAACCCTAGCCCCGGCACAAGCCTAGATTCCCATTCTTCTGGCAGCCACGTTAAAGAGGCAAATACTGAAACTCCATCTGAGACAGAAGGCACCACAGTCACTCCATAAATAAAACCATCTAGTTTTAACTTTCAGAGGAGAAACAAGAGTCACATGTAATTAGGTTTCCTGACAGGGGAAGAAAACTGTTAGTGGAGGGTAAAAAGTAAGCTCTTTTAATTATCAAATGTCTCAAAAAAAAAAAAAAGTCTACTGAACTGAAAAGAAAATCTGTTTGTATTACTCATGTTCTTATATTCTTAGGTGAAAGTTTCTGGATATTAATTAACCTTTATTGAAGATCCATGGTGAGTCATATATATCAAATATAATGCCTATCTCAAACATGACAATTTTATCCTCTACAGTTCTTTTATTAGTTCTTCCCTGTTGCAGACCCTCCCTACAATGGTCTGAGACTTCAGGTAATCAGATCTGTCAAACTTTGTGTAAATTGTAATCAGGAAGATCTAAGTAAGGAATAAGCCTGGGGCCCATTCCTTGTTAATCAAGTAATTGATTTTGAAATGCAATTTGATATTGAAATGCAATAATTTCAGTGCCTAGGTCATCTTTTAAGCAGCAATTTTAGCTGATCAGAAGCTATTTTAGCTATTACTAGTGTTTTCCATATTTGAGCCTCTGATGGAGTGGGAGCCCTTGGGTTATTTCAAGGAATACAGCTTGACAGACAAACCATTATGCTTTGCATATAAAGATGCTACTCACTTTTAAATGGATGTAGATGATACTTAGAGTAAAAAATAGAAATTGATCTAAAAGAGTGTCTGAATTCATAGTAGTGTTTGATTACCATGTATTTTCTCAATAAATAGGTAATAAATATACAACTGCTACCTCAGAGATACGGTTCATGGAATTTATTTTATGTTGAGAAGTAGTCGTAACTCTCAGAAATGTCAAGAGCTTTTGTGTCAAAGGATGGAGTTTGCCAGAAATGTGTCTTATGAGAAATGTAAATATAAATACAAATTAAAATAAGAGGCTTAATTCTCCCTGTTAAAAATAAGAGAACAGATTTACCGTCACTTCTTTTTCTCAGAGCATTTACTTTAGAAAACTTGTAATGATAAGTACTTCTCTTTGAAATGTACATAAATCCTTTAGAAAACTAGAATAGGACTTTTGCCTCGGGTGATCTTTCTTTGTCAACAGGTCAGCACTACATTTCATTTGGCAATTATCAGCACCTCAGCTGACATAGTCTCGAGTTCTAGCATCCCGTTTTCAAACTGTCACCAGTACTGTGATATCCCAGGTTTAAGTGTCAGTAGCACTGATAGAAAGATCTCACATGGCGCACTGCCTGGTGGGTGGTGCTTGTTAGCAATGACCCTGTACTTATTTCCCAAATGTGATTCCCAGACATAAGTAGCACCCGGAACATCAGCTTGTTTAATTGGACTGTTCCATTAGGCACTGACTCAGTCACGAAGGGGAGAGAGAACATGTGTGCTTTCAGAATTCACTGCCTGCTGCCTTACACCACTCCACAGTGATTTAATTGATGCCTAAGGCTGCTTTTGTGCTCAAGAAATACCTGTTATTTTTGATGGGAGCCCCAGCTGACAGTCTCATCAGGGAATACTGTATGTCCTTTTTTTTTTTGCTATTAGCGACAATATTATCAGAATTTCCTGACACATAAATCTTTTCACATTAAGTTACTGCATCTGAAGTCATGGTTCTTTTGCTTTTCCATAATAATGAATAAAACCCAAACAGATCATTACAACCTCTTTGAATTTTATATCAGTGATTCTTGGACTAGCTCCTCAACATATACTGTGGTACAGAACAAAGGAAAGCTATCATTTTCTTTTACCTGGAGATTTTTAGCGCAGCCATACATTAGGATGGATGTCCAGGCACCTACCAATAATGCTACCCAATTAATATCTGGGTTCACTGAAAGTCAGTACCAAAAAAAAAAAAATGTTGTAAGAAATCATCTGTTGTAGAGAAATTGGAATTCTTGTGCACTGTTGGTGGGAACGTAAAATGGCATAGCTGTTATGGAAAACAGTATGAAGGTTCCTCAGGAAGTTCAACTATCATATGGTCCAGCAATCCTACTTCTGAGTATTCATATAGAAAAGTTAAAGAGTGAGAAAAACAAAGAATTGGTATCTGCATTCCCATGTTCATTGCAGCACCATTCACAGTAACCAAGATGTGGAAGTAACCTAAATACTCGTCTGTAGAAAAAAGCATAAACAATATGTGGTATACACATACAATGGAATATTGTTCAGCCATACAAAGAAGGAAATCCTGTCATATGCTACAAAATGAATGAACCTTGAGGACACCTTGCTAAGTGAAATAAGCCAGTGACCGAGGAACAAATACTATCCATACATGATTCCACTCATACAAGGTATCAAAGGGAGTCAAACCCATCGAAGTAGAAAGTAGAATGGTGGCTGCCAAGAGCTGGGAGGAGGCAGAAGTGGGGAGTTGCTGCTCAGTGGATATAAAGTTTCAGTTACGCCGGGAGGAAAATTTCTAGAGATCTGGTGTGCAACATTGTGCTTAAAGGCAACAATACACACCTGTCAGGAGGACTGAGCTCACATCACGTGGTTCTTTACCACAATGAAAGAAAAAAAGAAAGGAATCATCCTCGTGACCACTACAAAGTATAAATGCTTTTTATACTTTGATGAATTGAGTTACAAGCTCTACCCGCACACATAATGATGTAGCTACCAGTGATGTTTGCACTTCTCACCTCTGTCCACGCTCCGTGACCACCAGAGTTTGCAAGTTATGAAAAAAAGGAGAAAGAGAAAAAAATCACAAATCTAATTCTCACTTTCCTATATGTCTCAATGAATAATAATACTTAGCTCTCAGATTTGCTAGGTATAATAAGTGTAGTGTATTTAAATCATATCCAATTTCTGATAGATGAGAAGGGAGTAACTCTCACACTAAATAAAGTCATTTAATAACATCCTTACTTAGTTCATAAATTTAGATGATCAACCTTGGTATGTATACATTTAATTGGAATTTTATTCAAGGAGGTGACTCAGTCATGAAGGGGAAAAATAACATGGAGATTTTCACACTGGACATAGACAGCAGTGTCTATAAAAGGCACTAGCGGTTCTCAAGTCAATTAAAGTACATTTCTTTTAATTTGTACAGAGTTGCTTTATTTTTCAAAATAATTTACAGATTGATTTTCTGAAAAACATCATTTATCTTTCCAAATGCCAATATGTATAGGTTATACCAAAGTTTGGTTTTGCCATGGGAACTAGCAAGATATGGTGTTACTCTTTGGCTTCTGCTGAATATGAACTCATATGTGATCAGTGGTTATATGATTATGTAGGTAACCATTACACACAGTCATTTTAACATCATTAAAAATATGAATAAGGTGCAGTGGATATTCTGGTACATTCTTCCTGCAGCCAGGAGCATTGACTGCTGAGGCTCACTGCTGAGCCCTTCCACATGAGCTGCCTTCTACTGAAGGAAACTGTCTTATCCAAGGTTATGCCCCCCTCCCTGCAGGCAGACTACAGCTATAACTAGTTGAATTGGGGTGCAAAAGCTTTGGCCCCTTGACTCAACTGGTATTCTAAGGAGCCATACCAGCTTCCAAACACCCCTTAGGATCAGCTGAAGCCACTTGGGCAACTTCTTCCTGTGACCAATTTTGCTTTCTTCATCTCTCCCAGCCATTGCATCTCAGCACTCCCAGTGAACTTTCTGCTTGCAAATCTCAGTATCTTTCCCGGAGATCCTGACCTACAGTATAAGGCATATCGTTTTAGAATTATTATTTTTCCTAACTATAAAAATTTTCAAGCAAGAAAGGTTGACAAAAACACTACAGTGACACCACTACACGGTGTCACTGTATTTGCATTTTAGATTCCGTATTTACATTTCACTATTGCTTTATAAGATGTCTATCCATCTGTTTTAAATTCAGTAAGAACACCTGAATATTTAATTTAAAATACTGGTAATCACCATACAATGTAAAATTGCAATGAAAATCCACCTCAGCAAAAATCAGCTACATGTTATCAAGATATCTTAAACTGCCTTATCTTGCATTTATATGAGATGTACAACCAAGACAGAATGAAAGCCATTACATGTTCAAGGCTGTTTGAACAAAAGAAGGCAAACCGTATTACATACCTTGCAGATAACAATACCAACCACTCAGGATATACTAACAACCAATGGTTGCTTGCCAAGCTTTCCTTTGCTGAAACCTGCTGAAGAAATCAAGACAATATATCACGGGGTGGGAGTACTTCTTACATGCTACGTAATGGACAGACCTCCCATCATTCCCCTCCAGGGAAATGTCATACTTGCCAATGAGAAATCGATAGAAACCTGAACGGCAGATAGGAATTCAAGAAAAATGTTAGTATCCTGAAAGCCAATCATATTTTTCAATTGCCAAAGTTCTAGTCCCTGGATTAAGAACAGATTTTTCTCAAGTGATTGTGTGAAGCAGAAAATGCATGTGGAAACATCAGAGATGGGGGAGACTGTACAAGACAGCGGAATAGAAAGCCGCTGAGCTCAGCTCCTCTCGCGAGCACATCAAAATCACAGCTATTTGCAAGAACAACCATCAGTGAAAAAGACCAGAACTCAGCAGATAAGATCTTCCACAACTGAAGAAGGAACTACAATGAGATGGGTAGGAGGGGTGGAGTCACAACACCGTCAAATCCCAAATCCCTGGGTGGGCATTTCACAAGCAGGAGAATAATCACAACTGCAGAGGCCCTCAAAGGAGTGAGAGGTCTGAGCCCCACATCGGGCTCCCAGCCCAGGGGTCCTGCACCAGGAGGACAAGCCCCCAGAGCATCTGGCTTTGAAGACCAGCCAGGCTAACTCTCAGGAGACCCAGAGGGCTGAGGAAGACAGAGACTTCACTCTTCAATGTTGCACACAAAATCCCACACCCTCCAGAACGCAGGACAGAAGTAGTCATTTGTTAGGAGCCTGGGTCAGGCCTACTTGCTGATCCTGGAGAGTCTCCAGGAGAGGCAAGAGGCAACTGCAGCTCACCCTCAGCACACAGACACCGGCGGCAGCCATTCGTGGGAGCTCCTTCTACCACGTGGACTCTGGTGCTGGCAAAGCACCATTTTGGAATCTTCCCTCCAGCTTATTAGCCCCAGAACCCAGCCCCACCCTGGCCAAGCCATCTGCAGGCACCAGTGCTGGGATGCCTCAGGCTAGGTAACTAACAGAGCAGGGGCACAGCCCCACACACCTGCCGACAGGCTGCCTTAAGCACCCCTGATCCGGGGCTTCCCTGGTGGCGCGGTGGTTGAGAGTCCGCCTGCCAGTGCAGGGGACGCGGGTTCGTGCCCCGGTCCGGGAAGATCCCACGTGCCGCGGAGCGGCTGGGCCCGTGAGCCGTGGCCGCTGCGCCTGCGCGTCCGGAGCCTGTGCTCCGCAACGGGAGAGGCCACGGCAGTGAGAGGCCCGCGTACCGCAAAAAAAAAAAAAACAACCCTGATCCCATAGCCACCTCTGGACATGGCCTTGCCCACCAGAAGGCCCAGAACCTGGCCCCACGCACCAGTGCACAGGCCCTAGACCCAAGACCCCAGAGCCCTCAAGCCAAAGAAGCAGACACCCAGCTCCACCCACCAGGGGGCAGACAGCAGCTGCGAGAAAACCACATTCTTATAACCTGGCCCGCCCACCAGTGGGACCTGCTGTGCCTGAGTCTCTTGCCCACTAACAGCCCAACACAACCTTCAGGACACCCTGGGTCCTGCGGCCAAACGCTTTAAGAGCCAGCCCACCCTCCAGTGATCCAACACCTGCTTTGGGACCCACAGGCCCTGCAACCAGACCCCAGGACCTGTCTCTGCCTGCCAGTAGTCTAGCACTAACTCCAGGACCTGGCTTCACCCATCAGCGGTTAAGCAACAGCCCTGGGGTCTCCCGGACCCTGCCCAACAGTAGCCCAGCACTAGCCCCAGGGGCCTCCAGGGTTCCACAGTCAGCCACTCCATGACCCTGTCCCCCCAGCCAGCAGCTGGCAGCCTCCACACAGGCAGGCCAGCCAAGCCTACCAGACCACCCCCATAGTCAGCCTGCCACAACAGAAAGAGCCCCAGAGCCCTCAGGGGGGAAACCTTAGAGCATATAAGTCTGGTGACAAGAGGGGAACACACTGCCGGAATGCATAGGACAGCTCCTACAAAAGGCCACTTCTTCAATGTCAGGAAATGTAACCCGCCTACCAGTTAAAAATACAAAATAAAAATAGCAAGTTAGGCAAAGTAAGGTGACAGAAACATGTTCCAAACAAAGGAACAAGATAAAACTCCAGAAGAAATAAGCCAAGTGGCGATAGGCAACCTTTCCAGAAGAAAGAGTTCAAGGTAATAATCATAAGAATGAGCAAAGAAGTCAGAAGAATAGATGCATAGAGCAAAAAGTTAGGAGTTTACAGCAAAGAGTTAGGAAATATAAAGAACAACCAAACAGAGGTGAAGAATACAATCACTGAAATGAAGAATACGCTAGAAGTAATCAACGATAGACCAAATGATACAGAGGAATGGATCAGCAAGACAGAGTAGCAGAAATCGTTGATACTGAAGAGAAAAAAAGAATGAGAAGCAATGAGGACGGCTTAAGAGACCTCCGGAACAATATGAAGTGTCCTAATATTTGTATTATAGGGGTCCCAGATGGAGAAGGGAGAGAGAAAGGGGCTGAGAACATAATTGAAGACATAGCAGCTGAAAACTTCCCTAACCTGGGAAAGGAAACAAACAGACATCCAAGTCCAGGAAATGCAGAGAGTCCCATACAGGATTAACCCAAAAAGGAACACACCAAGACACACTGTAATTAAAATGGCAGAAGTTAAAGACAAAGAAAGAATATAAAAAGAGCCAGGGGAAAAGCAGTACATTATGTACAAGGGAACTCCCATAAGGCTGTTAGTTGACCTTTCAGCAGAAACTCTGCAGATCAGAAGGGAGTAGAATGATATATTTAAAGTGATAAAAGGGAAAAACCTACAACAAAGAATAATCTACCTGGCAAGGGTCTTGTTCAGATTTGATCAAGAAATCAAAAGCTTCACAGACAATCAAAAGCTAAAAGAGTTCAGCACCACCAAAACAGTTTTGCAAGAAACGTTGAAGGAACTTTAAGTGAAAAAGAAAAGGACACAATGAGACACATGATAATCATAAAAGAAAAAGGTCATTGGTAAGGGCAAACACATAGTGAAGGTAGGAAATCATCCACACACAAAGCTAGTAGGGAGATTAAAAGACAAAAGTAGTAAAATCATCTATATCCACAATAAGCAGTTACGGGATACACAAAACAATTAGCTGTAAAACATGATATCAGAAACAGTAAGCATGAGGGGAGGAGAGTACAAATGCAGAGCTGTTAAAAGCATTTGAAATTAAGAGATCAGCAACTTAAAATAATCACACACACACACACACACACACACACACACACACACACACACACACACAAATTGCTATGTTTAAACTTCAGGGTAACCACAAACCAAAAATCTATAATAGATACACACACACAAAAGAGAAAGGAATCCAGAGTAACACTAAAGGTAATCATCAAATTACAAAAGAAAAGAACAAGAAAAGAAAGGAACAAAAAGACTTACAAAATAACCCCCAAACAATTAACAAAATGGCAATAAGAACATACATACCAATAATTACTTTATGTAAATAGACTAAATGCTACAATCAAAAGACACAGAGTGGCTGAATGGATACAAAAACAAGATCCATATATAAGCTGCCTACAGGAGACTCACTTCAGATCTAAAGACACACAGACTGAAAATGAGGAGATATAAATGGTATTGCATGCAAACAGAAATGAAAAGAAAGCTGGGGTAGCAATACTTAAATCAAGCAACTGGATTTTTAAAAAATGGGCAGAAGACCTGAATAGCCATTTTCCAAAGAAGACATACAGATGGCCAAGAGGCACATGAAAACATGCTCGACATAGTTAATCATCAGAGAAACGCAAATTAAAACCACAATGAGATATCTCCTCACACCTGTCAGAATGGCCATCATCAAAAAGAGCACAAATAACAAATGTTGGCAAGGATGTGAAGAAAAGGGAACTCTCATACACTGTTCATGGACATGCAAATTGGTACAGCCAAATATGGAGAACAGCCTGGAGGTTTACCAAAAAAACCTAAAACTAGAACTACCATATGACCCAGAAATTCCATTCCTGGGTATTTATCCAAAAAAACACAAAACCACTAATTTGAAAAGATACATGCACCTCAATGTTCATAGAAGCATTATTTACAATTGCCAAGATATGGAAACAACCTAAGTGTCCATGAACAGATGAATGGATAAAGATGTGGTATGTATACACAGCGGAATATTACTCAGCCATAAGAAAGAATGAAATGTTGCCATCTGCAACAACCTTGAGAGACTTGGAGGGTATTATGCTAAGTGAAATAAGTGAGATAGATAGAGAAAGGTAAATACTATATGATATCACTTGTGGAATGTAAAAAAATAAAACTACTGACTATAATAAAACAGAAACAGACTCATAGGCATAGAGAAAAAACTTGGTTACCAGCGGGGAGAGGGAAAGGAGGAGGGGCAAGATAGGGGTAGGGGATTAAGAAGTACAAACTACTACATATAAAATAAATAAGCTACAAGGATATGTAACACAACACAGGGAATATAGCCAGTATTTTACAATAACCATAAATGGAATATAACCTTTAAAATTGTGAATCGCTATGTTTCACAATAATACGTAAGACTCAGGTATACAACAACTATACCTCAATTAAGAAAAAGAAAACATTAGATATTAAGATATGTGACTGCTTTTGAAAATATTCAGAAAGCATCTTCTTCAGCACGGATGCAGAGCATCAATTTGAGGGATGACGTCATTAGCATGACCTTAGCATCACCTCATCCTCACCATCTAGTCCAGGAGCTAAAGAGGTGGGAAAGTTAGTTACAATTGGTGGAGGGGAGTTAATAACTTGACCACATTGTTACATCAGCCCTAGATGTAGGAGCTAGACAAAGGAATTTGTGCCTCCACAACCTCAGTTGAAAATAAATGTCTATTTAGCCCCCCCTAATGTGCAATATAATTACCATAGGAGCAATCTACCAGCTGCCATTGCTGAAAAAGTGTTTCTGTTCTATGATGTCAAGCCTTAAAGAACAATTACTAAAATTATAAAAAAAATTTTCAATGATTTGACTTTATTTAATAATATTTCAGATTTATTTTTGCATTTGACGTTTTTTCTATGTTATGTTATCCATCTTGGCCAACTGTTGATTTTAACATTTGACCTTTCAACCTCCAGCCAAAATGTGCATTCAGTACAAACACCCCCAGTGAATTTGAGAGGCTGTTTTCCCATTGTTAAGATGCCAGGTTGTTTCTATGTTGAAAAACTATGTTCTATATTTTTATGTTTAAAAATTATATAATATTCCTATAGAACCCTACTCTATTTTATTCAGAACCTTCAAGTACTTTTGAAAAGCACTATTAAAATTCATTCTCTCCATTATCCCTTTTGGAGTTAGTGTAAGCTTCTGTAAAATTTCAACAACAACGAAAAAGCCAACCAGATCTTATTATTTAGAATATGCACATTGATTTTAGAGCTTGTGTGGAATAATTTTTGGTTTTGAAACTTTTGCTAAATTAATACTTTTTCCTACCTTTTGTAGACCTCATGGTTTGTAGTCAGCTCTATTTTTTATTTTGTTAATGCAGACAATAATCAAAGAATAGGTTTTAAATGCATTGCTTTACTAATTAAATATCCAATACTAACCAAGTGTGGAAAATGAGAAAGAATGAACCACAGAGTACTTGTAAGAGAAATGGGATGTCTGTACCACAGGAAAGAGGCTGCCTTGAGGACTGTTTGCCCAATGAGCCCTGACTCACTCTCTTATTCAGAGCAGGTACACGTTTGGGCAGCAGCTTCTGTCCATTTCTGAGGCTGTTATTAAAAACATCTTCATGATGTTCATACTTCATGAATTTCAGGAAAGCAACCAGAAGAGAATGCCTGATGGAAATAAATAATACAGAGGGCAAAGGGTATTTGACTGAAGTATGGACATAGGGAAATTTGCCAGTTTAAACAGGAAAAAGTGACAAAGTGGTTAGTAGGTAAAGAGCTAGCTGACCCTAAACGTAACAGCTTTACTGACCCAGAAGGAAATCACCAGTCCTAAGGACACTTGATAGGTGGTTTTCAAAGGAGCTGTTGATACTGACGATTGTCAAAATGGCTTAATGAGGGCGTTGGCACTTCATTATAGCATCAGGGCACACACAGACGAGTGAGTGTACAAAAATCTCTTTTGTTTTAGCTAATGAGAGAGAGACTGTTCCATCTTGTTCTTGCCATAATGGAGATGTAAGCCATTTTCCGAGTAAGGCATATTGGTTCTTCAAAATAATGATAATAATAATAAGGATTTCTACTTTGTATAAAAGAAATCTGAAATTTTAATTTCTTGCTAAGAACCAAACAATCAAGTGAAATACTTTGAGTTCTACACTGTGGTGCAAATTAGGCTTTCTCATAACAACTTACTGGTAGTGAGTATTGGCTCATGATTTGTTTCAGAGTGGTAATAATATCTATGGAAGTTTCATCAATAACCTTGCTCAGGTATATGAATGGAGTGTGAAGATACTAGGGCATTTCTTTGCCCAGATGTCAAATATGAGTGTCAACTTCTTGGTAGCACAAATCTGATGACCCCAAAGACCCCCAAGGGGAAAATTCTCCTTCTCTGTACAAAGTATTCGCGTTGTCAGAGCAGACGCAATTAGGAATGCTAAGAGTATATGATCTCTAAGATTTTGGTTTCCCTGTACAGAATATATTTTAGCTTTCGTTGGTTCCAAATTTTACCAGTCTTTCCCATCTATGTTACAGCCATTTTAATGCCTTCACTTTTCAAATGCCTGGCCCTGCTGCCACGTTCTTTGAAGTAGTAAAGCCAAATAAAGACAGCACAAATACAATTCTCTTAAAGAGGGATCGATCCAGGAATGGGTGCACAGATTAGACAAGGCCTACCCAAGTGGCAAAACCTCTCCCAAACTCCGATCTAAATAGCCTGGGACAACTGCCTTGTCTGAAATTACACTGGTAAAGATTCACTGGATGGAAGAGTTCAAAGCCCAGCAGATCTTCTGTGGCAGAGAACAATGTAGCAGGAAGCTTCCTGCAGAGTCTCCGGAGCATTCACATATGCACCCCAAGAGAGAACCAGCATTTGGTACCTTTCACTCAGAGGTCATCACCAAGGCAACTGTCACAGCCAAGAGAGGAAAAGATCAACCCCAACTAAATGAGAATCATTTGACTGACTCTTTTCTCCCATCTCACTTCTCTGTCCTGAATATACCGGAAGAAAAAGAGCTTCAGAAAAAGGAGGATGGGGAAAAGTCCCTAAATCAGACCTTTTTACTTCCCAATTCCAACTCCTTCAAGCCAAAAGTCTTGTTGCTAGTGGAAGGAAAAAGAAAGATTTAAATTGGATATAAGCTGATGTTTAATAACTGAGTGACAGGAAAGCTATGGGATTTGTCCCAAGATATCACTAAGGAATAGAAATGGAAATGCTATGGAGAACAGCTGAAGGAAGTGACTTTTAAAAGAAAGAGATTATATCTGTGTCCCATCAAATTCACACTGTTCCTTAATTTGTTTACACATTGTTATTGGTAATTCATATTTAAATTAGTTCATCGAATCCTTTCCTCATTTAGTAATCTGACATGAAGTCACAGAGGAAATGGGAGTACTGATGAGGGAAGAGAACAGAAATAATTGTGGAGTAGAAATGTAGTTTTAGGGGGACAGCTTGGGTAATGGTAATCTTAAGAGTCAGAACTATTACATATCAAGCATTTGATAAGCATCTTTTGGGAATCCTTACAACTTTGGAAATTAACTATTATTCTTCCCAGCTTGCAAATAAGAAAAACACCTCAGGGAAATCAAGTGAATCATCTCAAGTAATGGGTCCAGAGTCTGGACTTGAAGATAGAGGGTTTCATTACAAGGTCTAATCTGTGGTCATTATATATACCTCTAGAGGGGAGGAGGGCAGGGGCATTTGGGGGGTGACAGTGGTGCGGAAAAAAGAGGAGACAGTAACCCAGAGAAGAAAAAGAAAACGGAAAGGAGAAGTAGGGATATACTGGAGAAAATACTTTCTAACTTTATAATTACGGTGAGGGGTGACCTGAAATATTGAACCTCATTGCAGTTTATCCGTGGAAAACAAAAGTACTGCCTTAAATACACAGAACCTTCTTAGCGCTTTTCCCGTATCAACCTACTCTTGGTTGTACATAAACGGCTTTCTTTCAGAAAGGAAATTGTGTGAGCCTTCATTATTTAGCCACAAAACCTGCTTCTACAAAGGTCAGTGTTTCAGTTTCAGATAAGCTGTTTATTTCCATGTTTGGGCAGACCTGAGCCAAGAAACAAAAGGGAAACTGGAATCAGTCCCTAGTCCTTCCTGGCATTTGGGTTAATTCAAGTATTACGTTGTCAGACATCAGACATAACAGTATTTAAGTATGACCACATAATACATCATTCAGCAAAAGTATTGTATAATTTACACTGCTACAAAGAACCTTAATCTACTGCTTCCTTTCATGAATGAAGACATGTGAAAGCTTTTAAAGTTCTTTTATATGAATATAATGTTAAAAATATAGGCATAACATCATTCTCTCTCCAGCGCCTAACCTCCCCCTGAATATCTACAGGCAAACATAGAACTTACAATTAGATTTACCTACCGGCAAATTTATTTCACACTTACCAGCCCAGTCAAAGATTGTGTGCCCTCACTGTGTGTGTATTTACAAGTTTATACGTGTGCATTTGCACGCCTGTAGAAAATTCTGCATCAAGAGCAGTACATTCTACTATTTACTGAATTACGTGGATAAATCCAGACATCATATCAGAAGAAACTTTTGTTCCTTCACAATCACACTTCAGATCTTCCCTGAAATCTCATTATGAAAATAAGTACTGCTTCTAAATCTGGGACATGAAATAACTGAAGGTGAACCTTAAGAAAATCAAGAAGTCATGTGATAACTAAACCAAAGACCTAAAATATAGTTGGTATGCTCTGTTCAAATTTCTTTTTTCCCATGTAATTTACATGGAAGTAATGTGAAGTACTCTCTATGCATCTGCTGCTTACCGTAAAATAATTTGTCCCCTTACCTTGGGAACATAAGGACATGAGCAGTGGAGGAAGCCCGGGGGAACCTTGGTTTGAATACAGCTCTGTAGCAGCCAAGGGAGCTTGGCCAAAGTAACTAACTAACTTCCCCGTGCCTCAGTTTCCTCATCTATAAAATGGGGAACTAATACCTACCTCACAGTGTTGTATAAAGATACAGTGAGAGGATATATGCATGATGCTTAGCACAGAATCTGGGACACATGGGAAGGCTCTACTAGTGCTCGCTGGATAAGGGGGCTCCCTTGGGAGCCAGACTCTGACACTCACTAGCTTAGTGACTCGGGGCAAAGGTACTTAACACGCTCTGTCCACTTTCCTCATCTGTAGAAGTGAGATAATAGCATTACCATGTTGGCTGGGTTAAATAAGATAAAACATTTTAAGTACTTACAATAGCTTCACACGATAAAAGTTAGCTGTTATTACTCAACACCAAGTCAGTGGTTAGTATTAATATCTGTTATAAAAAAGTGGCGAGTTTTGTTTTTAGGAGGGAAGAAAGATTTTTTTCAAAAATAGAAGCAAAGAGCAAAATAAAATATCCACAGGAAATAACATAAGGCCCCATGGCTTCTCCACTAACTCCACCTCTGGCCTTGCCTGGAGAGACAGGGGATTCGCCAAAGCCTAACACCCAGAGGGAGCGAGTTAGAGCTGCCTTGTCCCACCGCTCCCTCCCCCCAATTAGCTGCCACCTAGAGAGGTCTCTTTCAGAACTTTCCAAGAAACAGTATTGCAGACGAAAGGACTAAATTAGTTCTGCCCTGTGGGAAGGCGACACTTTCTTGTGTTCCGCATTTCACCTTAATTGTGGACACATTTCAGCTTTTCCGGATCATTTTTTATCTGATTCTAGGCTCGTCCTTCCTCCTAGTTTCTACCCCCCAAGCCCCCTAGCCCCAGGCTAGCGGTGGGAAAGCTCTGTCCTGTGGCTGTGGCTCTGCCAAAGGTTTCCTGCCCCCAAATGGAAAACAAGTAGACGGTGAGGGGACAGCATGTTCCTGCCCACACAGCCCCCTGACCTCAGAGGACCGCGCTGGTCGCTTTTTTTTTTTTTTTTTTTTTTTCGGTACGCGGGCCTCTCACTGCTGTGGCCTCTCCCGTTGCGGAGCACAGGCTCCGGACGCGCAGGCGCAGCGGCCATGGCTCACGGGCTTAGTTGCTCCGCGGCACGTGGGATCTTCCCGGACCAGGGCACGAACCCGTGTCTCCTGCATCGGCAGGCGGATTCTCAACCACTGCGCCACCAGGGAAGCCCGCTGGTCGCTTTTGAATGCAGGTTTGGGAACTAAAATTGCAGAATGTGCCTCGGTCCAAGTGAGTAATTTATACACAAAGAAAGGAAGGAGTCTCATTTCTGGACAAGAAGTAAAACTTCTGTAATGAAACAAGTGTCTGTAATGGACAGAATTAATTAATTTGAGATATTAACTCAGGAAAACCCGTTTTGTATGTACCACATGATCAATGTATGCAAAACAAATCCTTGGACGGATGAGCACATACCAACATTGTAACGGTGAGTATCTCAGATAAGCTATAACTATTTTTCTCGAAGTCTCCATTTCTGTATTTACCAAAATATGCAATTCTTTTCTAACAGGCCATTAAATTGAATTCCTATTAGTGACAGCTGGCCTCCGGGACGGTCCCTAAAGACCCCCACCTCCTGGTATTCACACGCTTGTGCAGATCCTCCCACACTGTGCCAGCGTTGGTCTGTGTGACCCATGGGAGTGTGGCAGAGGTGATCGTAGGTCGCTTTCAAAGTTAGGTTATAATGGACTACAGCTCCCGTCTTGGGTTCTTCTCTCTCTCACCACGTGCTCTGGGGGGGAGCCTTCGCCATGTCCTAAAGACTCTCGGGCAGCCTATGAAGTGACATAATTGACGAGAGATGGAGGCCTCCAGCTAACAGCCAGTAAGGAACCGAAGCCTGCCGACGAACTGGAACCGAGCTCCTAACTGGATCCTCCAGCTCCGGTGGGGGCCGTAGATGATGCAGCTCCGGCCAGAAGTGAGCCCGCAACCCCGCCAGAGGCTCTGAGCTACAACCAGCCGGATTCCTCACCCTCGCAGGTTCCTGACCCTCAAAACTGGGTAATAATGAGTATCTGTTAGTTTATGCTGTTACATTTTGCGGTAATGCGCTACTCAGCAGCAGTTCGCTATTTTTTTCTATAATACTGAAGGTCAAGTCAAATAACCAGACGGAGAAAGTGGGGTTTTTGCATTTCTTTTTCTCTCAGGTGGCTTGTGCACCTGTCCCTGGAGGGGAGGGGGTGAACATTACTCACCTTTATCCATGAAGACTCCAAGTTTGGAACAATTCTTCTAAAGTGAAAGATCTAATTGACACAAGTCCAGAACTCCTTCTTCATTTATGCTCGTATCTGTGAAGAGGGAATATTTTCCATCACAGGTTATATAGAGACTGAGAGAAAAATCTGAGGCAAAGTGAATCTAAGTGTGGGAAAGAACCCTTAGGGTTAAAGCAATTTTGTACCAACTTGAGAATTTTAGCCTTTGGCTATCATTTTACTGAAAACTAGACCAAAGGTGTAAATCCAGATTGAAAGCATTGAGCTATTACCTTCCTGCTCTGACAGCACAAGGATATCATTCTATATGTATAAGGGCCCTCAGGCTCTCTACTGACTAAACTGTACCTATGGAGAGGCTGACTGAACATGGAGTTTTATACAATACCGACATTTCACCAACATTTATTTTATCTAGGAGGCGAAGGTAGTTTTTTTTTTTAATGCCAATTATTTCCTTGGAGAAATAATAGAAATAATCTTCTCTTTTTTTTTTTTTTTTTTCTTTTTTGTCTCCACCCTTGATACCTTTCCAAATGGGCTCCAGCTTCCTTTTAAAGCAGACAGCAGATGAGATGATTTGTTTTTTTCAATTTGCTGTTACTTGTTTGGCTGTTTCTAGCTCCTTATCTCTTGAGAAATATAACAAGAGAACAAAAGCAATTTGAAAGGACCAAGTCTTTTCATTTTGATCACTGAACACATACAGATGTAACTAGGACGCTGGAAGGCGATCCTTGTCAGACAGTTGTGCAAGTACATGGATGCCCTCAGTCACTACACAGGCAGCGTCAGAGCCCCCACCAGGGATGAGTCAGAAGTTCACCTGCCAGGGATCTCAGTAAAGGCATCACCTTCTGACATCTTCCCCTGAATTCTTCATCTGATAAACTTTGCCCTCTTCTCTCCCTCAACTGCTTTGTCAAGACACTTCCTGCGCCATTCCTTTATTCTGCCTTTTATTATTGTTGTTTGTGTATTTGTCTTTATTACAAAGATGGATCGCCACTGATTGCGCTAGACTTTGGAAATGTAATGAAAAAGGATGCAAGGGACCTCAGCTGGAGCTGAGAATCCCACAGGGATCCTCAGCATCCTGGAAAAACAGCCCCTCTGCTTCCCTGGCCTATTTCAAAATGTTGCCTGTCTCACAGCCAAAGAGATCAGTATCTAGAAGGAGACCACATGAGAATCTATTATTCACTATTATTTTTCCTCTGGGAAATCCTGCAGACTAACCTCATTGCATTTACAAACTTCTTCCTCTGACACAAGAACTCCTAGTCCACCAGACTCTTATCTCTTATCTCCTTCTGTATAAGCCCCTTCGCTTACTCAAGTCCCCACTCCAGCTGCCTTTTCACGCACTGTGCCCTCCACAAGGGCATCTGCAAAAAGCTTGTATCCTCAGGTCCTCTGAATGTTCCTGTAACCCTCTCTTCCGTTGAAACCAGGCTATGCCCTGAGGACACTCACTTTCCTACAGGCCTCGATCGTGAAGAATGTCCTCCCTCTTCTCACGTAATACAGGGGCAGTTGGGTCTGTCAGCCTCCTTGCCCCCATCATGGCCTCCAGATCAGTGTTCCTCCCTTTGCCATGAAAAGAAACGAAACACAAACAAAAACCCAAACCTACTTGAAGCATATATCCTCATGAGTCCACCTTTCATTTGCATAGATACCCGCCATCCACCGGGTCACTCGGCCTCAAGTGTTTCTTGCTACAGAATCCCTGTCATTGCTCATGGTGAGTTTAACATCTATGCGGATGGTTCATTCAGGCTTCTAGTTTTTCAGGCCTCAAATCTTTTCAAGTTCAGTGTTTCACACTTCACTTTCTGCCACTTACATCCATGGCTATAACCTAGAGCAGAGGGTCGGCGAACGATATGGCCTGTAGCCAAATCTAGCCCACTGCCTGTTTCTGTACAGACTGCCAACTAAGGATGGGTTCTGTCTTTTTAGGTGGAGCACACCCGTGTTCATTCAGCGTCCTATCATCTATGACTGCTTTCTGGTGACAACGGGGGAGTGAGTAGCTGTGACAGACCTCACGGCTTACAAAGCTGGAAATATTTACTATCTGGCCCTTTACTTAAATGTTGACTCACCCTTGCCCTAAACTGTCCCATTACTAATAATTGCAACACTTTCTTTTTTTTTTTTTTTTAACATCTTTATTGGAGTATAACTGTTTTACAGCGGTGTGTTAGTTTCTGCTTCACAACAAAGTGAATCAGCTATACACATACGTATGTTCCCGTATCTCTTCCCTCTTGAGCCTCCCTCCCACCCTCCCTATCCCACCCCTCTAGGTGGTCACAGAGCACCGAGCGGATCTCCCTGTGCTCTGCGGCTGCTTCCCGCCAGCTAGCTGTTTTACACTTGGTAGGCAACACTTTCAAAATCACAGTTTTAAAAGCCCCCTCTGACTGCCCCCTCCGCTCTTTCTGGTTTGCTCCAACAGTCTTCAATCGCCCACCCTACTGACGCTGTCATCATTTCCCCACCTCACTTCTCTCATTCCCTAGGTCGGATTCCGCAGTCCAGCAGTAGGTGTACTTCCTTGCACGTACACGCAACTCCCGTGCCCTCATTTGTCTACCATTTGAGCCTCTTATGACCGTAACCACATCCCTAGTTAAGCTCAAGCGTCTCCCTTTTCTGCGCCTTCCCCTAAGGAGCTGTACGTGGCTGGAGTAGAGGCACACGGCCACATGACGAGGTAGTTTATGACAACCCGCTGGTTTCAATATGTGGGCTGCAGCTGGGAGAAACTGGAATGTCATCATGTTTGGAAAAAGCGTCTCTAGGAAAATGAAAGAGAAGGAAAAAACAGGTTAAGGGCTGATGCAAGTCTTCACCGTTCTGACAGGCCCAGGTGCAATTAAATGAAGTTCCACAGATAACGGGGTCTCATTAATACCAAGGGTAGTGCAGCGGCCTTTCTAATGGAAGAAATGTTTTCCCCCATCAATTTGGGGTTACCTTAACTCTCAGAAAATAGTACTAATAATAGTGGTAGTAGTAGTAGTACTAGCACTAGTAATAATAATGATAATATAATAATATAGATATTAATAATAGCGTTTGTCCTTGGGAGATGTGCTCTCTTGAAACCGGGCAGGATGAGCCCCAGTGATGTCCAGAGGAGTGCAGAGCTCCAGAGAGCAGACGACAGGACTCACCCATTTCATTGTGTGGCTGGGACCTGGAACCCAAGAAACAAGATTTTTATTCCCGATGGAAATAAGTGATGTTCATGTGTCAGGGAATGTCATAGACTGAAATGCATCCTCCTAAAAGTCAAGTGTTTAAGCCCTAACCCCCAATGTGATCCTATTTGGACATGGAGCCTTTAGGGAGGTAATGAAGGTCAAATGAGGTCATAAGGGTGGAGCCTAATCCAATGTGACTGGTGTCCTTATAGGAAGAGACATACCTGGCACAGAGAAAAAGCCATGTGAGGACACAGCAAGAAGGTGGCCGTCTGTAAGCCAGGTAGAGAGGCTTCAGCTGAAACCAAACCTGTTAACACTTTGATCTTGGACTTTCAGCCTCCAGAACTGTAAGAAAATAAATTTCAGTTGTTTAAGCCACCCAGTCCGTGGTGTCTTGCTTTGGCACCCCAAATAGGCTAATACAGGAAACAAAGTGGATTTTCAGACTGAGACACTTGAAAGTGGGGAGCTTGGGAGGCACAGATACAAACCTGATGGTGGAAGAGCCCAGTTAGGATATGGGGGAAAGAGTTTACAAAGCAAAGCATTGTATTAGTAAGGATTCTCCGCATCCTAAATGAAAGAACCCCAACTTAAACTAGCTTAGGCAAATAAGTAGAGGATGATGATGAAGATAGATAGATAGATAGTTGATAGAGAGATAGACAGAGAGATAGATAAATTCATTTCAGAGTTGTAAGCCTACTGGAATAACTGAAAGACTCAAGGAAATTAAGGAAAACCTAAAGGAACCCAAACAGGCCTGGGAGTATGGAGGAACTCGAACTGGGAACTTATGCTACACTCCTGTCTCTACTCCCTTCTGTGGGTTGACTTCATTGCCCACATTATGGACAATTTTGTCCACAGGTACAGCAGGATAGGGAAGGAAAGTCATGGATCTATCATCTGTTCTGGGTTTACCTTTTCCCAGGTTAGCAACCCAGAGAGACAAGGGCTTCTCTCTTCCCTCTAGGTCACATAGAATCCCAGAGAAGAAATTGAATTGTACTGGCTTAGATCACACGCCCTGTGACAAACAACTCTAGTTCTAGGAATGGAGTGTTGTGACTAGTCAGACTGGGTCACATGAGCACCTGGTGTCTAGAAACGGGTCTGGGTGGACAGGATTCACACAACAACTACAGAAGGTGGATAAGGAACAGCACCTAGAGGCAGGGGTAAGGGTACGTGGTGCTTGTATCAGAAGAAGTGGGGAGGGATTAATGATGGACTCCCTCACCCCTCACGCCTTAAAAGAAAGAAATCAACTCTATTTTGTTCATGGAGACCAAGGTCTTTAGGTGCTTTTCTCTTGCACTGCCAAGCAAAATATAAGTTAGATAGAACTTTAAAAGTTATAATAACAGAATGAACATTACAGGGCTAAGAGACATACCTGCTTAAACTTCTTAATACTCATTGGTTCCCTACATAAGGGGATACTAAGCAGTGTTCAGCTACTACTTGACTTCTGCCAAAGGTAGAATTTACTTGAATATCCATAAAATTCTGGAACCCTTAGTTGGCATGGCTCATTTGGACTTAGGGGCACACCTGGGGTCATCTCTGTGGGCAGGAGGGGACAACTCTTTTAGAGGAGGAGGGAGATGCTCTAACCCTTTTTCATAATGACTGTCTAAGCAGAAATCAAGAGTCCTTGGGGGGCATCCTATACCTCACTAGTTACATTAAAGGGCAATGTTCATTCTAATCTCTAATAGAAATACTAAAAAAGCAATGGAACACAATTTTTTAGACAAAAAGCCTTTCCTGGAAATTCACAAATATTACATGTCTTTTCTTTTCTTGCAAAATGTATAAACTGTATATAAACTATGAGCTGGGTTTAGCCACACACAGCCTTGTAGTACTTCACTGAGGAAGGCTCACCACAGTCTATGAACACTATTTGTCCCTGAAAGAATGAAGAACTATCATATGAGAATACAGAGTCTCCTGACAATGCAGGTTTTTCTGTAGTTTCCTTTTGAAATGGCCCTTATTCTTCAGAAATCCACACATAACTGTGCAGTATAATGGGGCTGAATAGAGAGCTTAGCAGAAGAGAAGTAGACCTGGTTCTTTCTTTTTTCCCTCTTAATTCCAGAGGGATTTGCACAGCAAAAGGGTGAGAAGTGAGCTGCAACAGTGGAGGGCAGTCATTGCAAACTGCAACAGAGCAGGGAACCCAAGGATACTAGAAAACTCTTCTGCAGAGGATACATGTCAGACATTTAACATCTAAACTTCAGTAAGCTTATCCACAGTAAGAAAACAGACACACTAAAAGGGCAGACAGAGGTCGCGGCAACATTTAGAAGAATTATACATGAGCCTCACTTTATAGTAACGTTCTTAAAAATTTGCTTGAAACTTTGCAAGTATTCACTATGTTTTATGTCCTAGGGATGGTCGCTTTAAATAGAACATTATAATCATTCTTTTCTGTGTGTGAACTGAAAACAATCTTTTAATGATAAAATTTATTTGCTTCTAATATTTGGTTTTACAAATTTAACTATCAGTGTATTGAGACTTCTTTAAATAAGAAACAACTATAAATATTTTGAGGGACATTTGAAGTAAGGGAACTCATCAGTGTTAATTCATATATAAAGAGAGTAAAGCAGAATTAGTAAAGGTCAGTTAATAACTGACATTGAAATTATCTTGTCACTACCATATTCAATGACTATCAGTCTTCTTTTTCTTATTTGGATTCTTTGAATAGAATATAATTATGAAAATAACACCTCAAAATCATGGAATTAGAAGGAAAAGAGTCACATAAATCAAAACTGTACTTTTGGGCTTCCCTGGTGGCGCAGTGGTTGAGAGTCCACCTGCCAATGCAGCGGACACGGGTTCGTGCCCCGGTCCGGGAAGATCCCACATGCCGCGGAGCGGCTGGGCCCGTGAGCCATGGCCACTGAGCCTGTGCTTCTGGAGCCTGCGCTCCGCAACGGGAGAGGCCACCAACAGTGTGAGGCCCGCATACCGGAAAAAAAAAAAAAAAAAAAAACTGTACTTTTGAAGAAAGTTTAATGTCATAGGAGACCTAACTAAAAGAACAAAATCTAAGACTGGGAGATCAAGATGGCAGAATAGGAGGATGTGGAACTCCCCTCCCCACACAGACACATCAAAAATACATCTTCACATGGAAATGTTCTCATTGAAGACTAACCAGAAACTGGCAGAAAGTCACTTGTACAAACAAGGATATAAGAAGGAGCCACATGGAATTGGGTAGGAAGGGAAGAGATGTGATCGGGTCAGGACCTGTGCCCCTGGGAGGGGACACAGAGGAAAAGGGAGATTACATGGGAGGAGATCCACCCTGGGGGGTAAGCAGGTCAAGCCACACATTGGGCTCCCCCATCCTGGGGTCCAACACAGGGAAGACAAGCTCCCTTTGCTGGTTGCAGTGCTGGTGGGACCAACAGGAGGGCTGCTGGAAGCTGTGGCTCCACTTGTGAAGAGCACGCACAAGCTTGCTGGTTCCTGAAGCAGGGTCAAAGGTAAGGGTGCCAGTACTGGGAGCAGGGAGATCACACACTTAAAGGGAGCGGAGTCAGCTTGGACCCAACCCTCGGGACTTCTGCTCCAGCAACTTGGGACCTGCCCCTACCTATGATAGTGTGGTAATGGCCACTGAGCATATGGGGAGCCCTAGCTGACACCTGTCCCTGGCCCTAGCTCCTTCATCTCCAGACCCACTTCCTACAAAGGTGATAGCTACCAGCACACTCTGAGGAAAGATGTGACTTGTGTTCACCTGGAATCCAGCTCTCACACCAAAGCCATCAGGCACATGCAGACTGTACAGGTGCCCCTATGTAAGCACACCACTTCAAGACTGCCATAGGTAACTGTTTCATCTAATATCTAGAGACAGAAAAAGATAAGCAAAATGAGAAGACAGAGGAATTTGTCTCAGCTGAAGAGCAAGAGAAAAACCCCGAAAAAATAATTAAAGAAACAAATAAACAGTTTACCAGATAAGGAGTTCCCAGCGTTAGTAATAAGAAATCTAACTGAACTAGTGAAAAGAATAGATGAACACAGTGAGCATTTTAACAAGGAACTAGAAAAGATAAAAAAGAACCAGTCAGAACTGTAGAATACAATAGCTGAAATGAAAAAGACACTAGAAGGAATGAATAGCAGACTATGTGATACAGAAGAATGTATAAGTGAGCTGGAAGATAGAAAAATGGAAATGGCCCTATTGGAACACCAAAAAGAAAAACGAATTTTTAAAAATGAGAGCAGTTTAAGAGACCTCTGGGACATCAAGCATACCAACATTCACATTATAGTGGTCCCCGAAAGAAAAGAGAGAGAGAAGGGGATTGAAAATGTATTTAATAAAATTATGGCTGAACAATTCCCAAACCTAGAGATGGAAACAGATATCCAGGTACAGGAAGCATAGAGGGTCTCAAACAAGATGAACACAAACAGACCCACACCAAGACATATCATAATTAAAATATCAAAGTTAAACACAAAGAGACAATTCTAAAGGCAACAAGCAAAACAAAGAGTCATATACAAGGAAACCTGCATAAGGCTATCAGCTGATTTTTATGCAAAAACTTTGCAGGCCAGAAGGGAGTGACATGATATATTTAAACTGCTGAAAGGGAAAAACCTGCAACCTAGGATACTCTACCCAGCAAGATTATCATTTAGAACTGAAAGGGATATAAAGAACTTTTCAGGCAAGCAAAAACTAAGAGAGTTCATTGATACTAAACTGACCTTAAAAGAAATGTTATAGGGTCTTTCTAAATGGAAGTGAAAAGGCAATAACAAGAAATAAGAATCTATAGGAAAGGAAAATCCCACTAGTAAAGGCAAATGTATAGTAAAGGATGAGGATCAACCACTTAAATAAGTTAGTACAAAGAATAAAATGCAAAAAATTGTGACATCAACTACAACAAGAATAATCAGCAAAGTGATAACATGAAAATGTAAAATATAACACCAAAAGCAAAAAAGGTTGGGGAGGGGAGTAAAACATGTAGATCTTTTAGAATGTTTGAACTTAAAGGACTACCTGTTTAAAACAAGTAGATATAGATCAACATATATGGTGACCACAAATCAAAAATCTAAAATAGATACACAAAAATTAGAAACACAAGCGCACCAGTAAAAAAATCATCAACCTACTAGAAAAGAAACTAAAAGAAGAAGAAAAGAACAGAGAAAAACTACAAAAACAACCAGAAAAACAAGTAACAAAATGCTAAGTACATACATATCAATCATTACTTTAAATGTCAATGGCTAAATACTCCAATCAAAAGACACAGGGTGGCTGATTTGATAAAAACCAAGACCTCTGCTTACAAGACACTCACTTCAGAGCTAAACACACAACAGACTAAAAGTGAGGGGATGGAAAAAGTATTCCACTCAGATGGAAATCAATTCACATCAATGGACAGATCAGCCAGATGGAAAATCAATAAAGAAAAAGTGGTCTTAAATTACACAATAGACTGGTTGGACTTAATAATATGACATTCCACCCCAAAACAGCAGAATACACATTCTTTTTAAGTGCACATGGAACATTCTCCAGAACAGATGACACACCAGGCCACAATCAAGTCTAGACAAATTTAAGAGGATAGAAATTATATTAAGCATTTTTTTCCACTCACAGCAGGCACACCTCATTCTCTATGAGCTCTGGGAGCCTGCAAGCCCTGGTGGGTTGCCCACACACAGAGGTGGAGCTGAAATCTGAGCCAATCCCCGGGGCCCATATGACTTCAGAAATGGAGCTGAAATATGAGCTCTGTTGAGGCAGCTCTCTGACTTTGGCGGATTTATGCTAAAATCTGGAAGAAGACAAGGATGCCCACTCCCACCACTTCTTTTCAACACAGTATTGGAAGTCCTAGCCACAGCAATCAAACAAGAAAAAGAAATAAAAGGTATCCAAATTGGAAGAGAAGAAGTAAAATGGTCATTATATGCAGATGACATGATAGTATAAATAGAAAACCCTAAAAAATCCACACAAAAACGACTAGAACTGATAAACAAATTCAGCAATGTAGCAGGATACAAGATTAACATACAGAAATCTGTTGCATTTCTTTACACTAACAATTAAATATCAGAAAGGAAAAGTAAAAAAAAAAAAAAATCCCTTTTAAAATTGAAGCAAAAAAGTAAAATACTTAGGAATAAACATGACCAAGGAGGTGAAAGACGTGTACAAAACACTGAAAAGGGAAATTGAAGATGATTTAAAGAAATCATCTGGGAAAGATAACCCATTCTCTTGGACTAGAAGAATTAATATTGTTAAAATGGCCATAGTACCCAAAGTAATCTACAGATTTAATGTGATCCCTATCAAATTACCCATGACATTTTTCACAGAACTAGAACAAATAATTCTAAAATTTATATAGAACCATAAAAGACCATAAAACCAATGCAGAGGAAAAAGAACAAAGCTAGAGGCATAACCCTCCCAGACTTCAGACAATACTACAAAGCTACAGTAATCAAGACAGCATGGTATTGGCAAAAAAATAGACTTATGGATCAATGGAACAGAATAGAGAGAGCAGAAATAAACTCACACACCTACAGTGTTATATATATATAAACACACACTCACAATGGAATATTCCTCAGCCATAAAAAAGAATGGAATAATGCCATTTGCAGCAACATGGCTGGACCCAGCGATTATCATACTAAGTGAAGTAAGTCAGACAGAGAAAGACAAATATCATATGATATCACTTATATGTGGAATCTACAAAATGATACAAATGAACTTATTTACAAAACAGAATTAGACTCACAGACATAGAAAATGTCATAGAAAAAGAAAAATTTTAATAGCCTTAATAACTGGTTATGTAATCAACTCCTTCAACCTTTTTTATCACCATTTTTTATCATAGATTTTTAATGGTTAAACCAACTGTATTTTATTCATCTTAGGCTGGGAAATGAACCCCAAACCAGTAGTGTGTTCACAGAGGTCTAAAACGAAAGTCTGAGGCCACAATCTTAGAAGTCTGTTGAATTCTGTCATCCATAGTTATGTTATGAGAACTCGGAAAAACAATGCGAATTCAGAACAAGGAAAGGGAGTTTTCAATTGCTGTTTGTACTGCCATTCTCCTTCTTCCACCCCTTCCCCAGGAGCCATAGCAGTAGCAGCAGTGGGGCCTTGATAAATATGCATCTGAGGTCCCCAGTGGCTAACCAGCTCCCACCTTACTCCACAAGAGTATCTGTGGAAAGAACCATCTTTGCCACTCCAGTCAAGCACCCATGAAGGATTATCCGGAGTTCTCACATATTAATGGATTACTCATCACCATGTTAGTCTTGCTTTCCTTTCAACTCAATTATATCACTGATATACCCTAAACTTACTTGTTTATAGCTCCAAAGACTTTTTGGTTCCAGTTTGCCTACAGCTCTATTTTCCTCTATATTTTCTGTATATATTTCCTCCAAAACTCATAAATTTTAAACTGCATCATTTGGTTTATTTTGAAGTGGATAGTGACCAAAATAATGATTAAAAGGTACACTTGTAAATTTCCAGGATATTGGAAAAGGATATTGAAAAGTGCTGGGGTGAGGGAAGTGCTACTTAACTTGTGAAGGGAGCTGGATTATAGAATTGTGGCATATTTAAATTTGTGGAATGAATATATTTCAGTGTTATTATTGTAGCTTGGTATGTACTTACATAAATTAATTTGTAAATAATGTCAGAAGTCTGAATTTGAATCCTACACTAAATATATTTTCTGACCCTTTGTAGGAAAACTGGCTGCACGGTTTTTGGAAGGCATTTCTGCAGTTCAGTTTTCTCATATGTGCAGTGAGAGCATTTGCTTAGCTATTTCTAAGGACCCGTCCTACCCTAAAAGTCTATTAGTCTGAGATATACTCCCATTCTTCCTTTCATATTCCATTGAGGTAAAAGTTCCTTTAATCTCATACTATCTTCATCTCTTACTGAACAAGGATGGCTCTGTGTTCTCAAGTCTGTTCTAAATGACTCTTAAAGAGAAATCAAACTTTTTAGACTCTTGAGTCCTGATTGACTGAGACCTTTACATCCTAACAATAGCTATTTGATACAGTCACTGGATAAAGCGAAGTCTCTTCTGTTGATGTGTCTAAGTGTCTGTGAATTAAGTCAACCAAAAAATCCACTTGGTTGAGCAGTCTTATTTCTGGACAAGGTCTTATCCCAAGGGATTACATCCAATTGTAAGATAAGAGAAAATGTTGGGTAATCTTTTGTTAGAATCTCTGTGAATCCAAATGCCGCTGTTGATAACTTGGCAGGGGGTGGGAGGAGGAAGTGTGGTTTAGGAAGATTTATATTATTAAAAAGTGAATTCTGTAGTGTCTGAAACAAAAGCAGCAATCACTGAGGGAATAAACCATATATCAATATTGCAGTAAAAAATACAGGTATTAGTTCTGTATTTCATAAAAATCCACATAGTGAGAGAAAACAATATATTTTAAGTGAACTTACATATAATGATGCAAAATGTTTATATCTTAATAGCTATGGAAGCATAAAATAAAATCAAGACATAATTCTGAACTATTAGTCAAAAGACTTAGTAGAAGTAAGCTACTCTATGATAAAGGGAGTTCTACATTTGAGGCAGAAACATTCCTAGTTGGAGATGTATAAATAAGGCCAAAAAAAAAAATCCTAAACAGAATTTTTAAATATCTATATGATGAGGAGGTTTATTTATGAAGTTTTCAACATTTTCAAAGCATCTGAATATCACTTTTAATGGTTAACTGATATTATTATCATCTAGCCCCATGTCTTTTTCCAAAAGTTTAAAAGGTCTATTCCTGGGCTTCCCTGGTGGTGCAGTGGTTGAGAGTCCGCCTGCCGATGCAGGGGACGCGGGTTCGTGCCCCGGTCCGGGAGGATCCCACGTGCCGCGGAGCGGCTGGGCCCGGGAGCCATGGCCGCTGAGCCTGCGCGTCCGGAGCCTGTGCTCCGCAACGGGAGAGGCAACAGCGGTGAGAGGCCCGCGTAGCGCAAAAAAAAAAAAAAAAAAAAAAAAAAAGGTCTATTCCTAAAATCATGAAATTTTAAGCTGTCCTTAATGAGCTGTATAAAATGACTTTCTTCCACTTTTTTGTCTAACCGACTCCTAATAATTCTTAAATGTCTCTTCTCTGAAGTTCTTCCTAATCCTGTTTTCCCTGGCAGATTTATCACTAGCATTCTGTTTTTTTTTTTAAAACAGAAAACTTGGATGTAATTTTAATATGCATGCTTTAATTGTTTCCATACCTATCTCCTTACAATGCTGTCTTATTCATTTCTCTCTTCCTAATACCAAGCACAAAGCCTGGCATAGAGTGTGGGCTTAGTAAATACATATTTTTGAACTGGTGAGAAACATAAGGCCCAGAGAGAAGCTGTTTTCATAGATCACACAGCTCATCAATAACGGTACTTGTGCTAAAATTCAAATACACTACTATTAGCATGATGACTTTCACACAATCAATAAATATTTAAGGAATTAATGAATCAATAGGTTAACAAATCAATGGTTTCTACAAACTTTCCATTGCACTGTTCAGATGAATAATAAATATAGCATACCTCATGTTTATACCAGGCTCTGGCTACTTGCCTTCGCAACATACACAACAGCAAAGGGAACAGATATTTCATGTACATTTGATTATCGGTTTCATGTAGATATAGTCTGCATCAGTCATATAAACTAAACTTTATCTGGTAACAAAAATCTACTGGTGATATCTGATGGTCTAAGCCAGTGATGTGAGAGACAGCTTTCCTACCAAGTTGAATATCTATCCTGTGAACACAGCTATCCAACGGCTTTTGTTTGAAAATTAATCTTCTTGGATTTGGGTCAGTCCATGTGTAACATGCTTTAAGGGAGGCTGAATGGCTTCTCTCTTGTTCTGAAAGCAGAGAGGTAACCTTTATATCGAGTTGGACACTAAGGAGTTGCCAACTTGACCTCAAGGATCACAGTATGCTTTGGATATATTACTTCTCAGAAACAAAAGAAGAACCCTTTACCCTTGGATACCCCCAGAGCGTCCTCTCTCGCGTCAACCAGATACCTGTGCATATACCACCCTACTAGAGAGGCCTTTTCTGATCAACTTTTTCTATAATAGGACCACATTCTGGATTTCTCCCTTCATCTCCTTACCCTGCTTTTCCTGCTCCTATTATCACCTGATATACTATACACTTACATTTTCATAACTTGTTATTACATATGTATATATAATGTGTATATGCTATCCACATTTTACACATTTAATATTTTTGAGTAATCAGTGAACAATATCATAGATACATCGGAGAGTCTACTTTGCGTAAAATTCAGACCGAAGGTTTGAAAATTGGTAATGACATTGTAGGTCATGTGGTACAAACTATTCATTTTATAAGTATGAAATCAAATAATAATAAAAGATAATAACACGGGCTTCCCTGGTGGCGCAGTGGTTGAGAATCCGCCTGCTGATGCAGGGGATACGGGTTCGTGCCCCGGTCCGGGAAGATCTCACATGCCGCGGAGCGGCTGGACCCGTGAGCCGTGGCCTCTGAGCATGCGCGTCCGGAGCCTGTGCTCCGCAACGGGAGAGGCTACAACAGCGAGAGGCCCGCGTACCGCAAAAAAATAAAAATAAAAAAATAATAATAATAGCACACCACGTGCAAGGCACTGAGTAAAGTGCTTTACATGTATAAACTCATGATACTTATGGCAATCCTAGTAGATCTTATTACTATATTTCATTGATTTAAATATATGAATTTTCACATTTCCCACTTTAATATATTTAAACTATCAAAACTGAAATCAGAACAATTATCACCTCAAACATTTTATTTTATTTTATTTGGAACTAGAGTTACCATTTATTAAGCACTTTATCAGTTAAGGTGTTTAGAGTAGCAAACAAAACTGGTTTGATCAGAGGGTAATTTATTGAAGGATATTGGGCTGTGCACAGAATCTCTAGCAAAGCTAAAGAACAGGGTTGGAAGCTGTACGGCGGAGAACAATGCTCAAAATTTCACTGCAGAATCGGAGGTAATGGGGCCACCACAACTGCCGCCCCGGGGCACCGCACCGCAACTCAAACTGCTAAATGCTCAACGCCGGAAGCCATGTCTAATTTTCCCCGCAACCACCATGACAGGTAAACACTATTACTTTCATTTTACAGATGAAGCCACAGAAGTTCAGAGACGTTAGGTAGCTTAGTCACAAAGTTTGCTAGAAATTCTCAAGTGTAAGTTCAGTGAGGATGCGGGTTACATTGACTTTGATCACTATTTATTATAAGCTCAGAACCTAGTCCGGTGCCGGTTCACTAGGTACTAAAGAAACTTATGGGGTGAATACATGCGGGAAGTGGTGGAGACATGCATGGTTATTGGATTTGTTTTGGTCCCACTTTAACATGACCTGTCCTCGTCTACCTTCCTGTGGGAACATAGCCCATGCTTCTGGCCAGAGGGCTGGGTAAATGACGCAGGGTCAGGCAGTCACAATATTATATCCTCCTGGCCATGGTGATGGGTCCCAACGTTTGAAGGATGTGAGTTTGACCAGATGGCCCAGCAAGACTGATTGCGATATGAAAGAACAGAGTTAACATACAGACAGGAGGAAAGACAGGATTTATATTCAGTTTTCCTGCACGTTACCAAGCAAGCACCATCGCTCCGGGAAAGAAAAGCAGGTTGAAAATGGTGACTTCTCTCAAAAAAGGGGTTTTATTTTGGATGCCAACTCCAATGCCCCATTAGATGGATATGTTTCAAGAAATAGTCCAGAACGGGTAAAAATGCATTCTTGTTGTTGTTCAGGGAAGTCTTTTCTTTTTTTTTCCATTCTCTAGCAAACATTTGTACTTCTTTTCTATAAATTAATTTTTATTGGCTTATAGTTGATTTATAATGTTGTGTTTGTTTCTGCTGTACAGTCACCTCAAACATTTTAGGACTTATGTGAGTTTGGAAAATATGAAAAGGAAAGGAATTGAACATAACTGTCTTTGTTTTAAAAAAATAATAAATTTAATTACTGTGTTTAATTAAATTTAATTTTTTAATTTACTGTGTTTAATTAAATAATTTAATTAAAGAGATTTTCTTACAAAAATCTCTAAGATGGAAAAATAAAATTGGCAATAACATAGTTTCTAGGGTTTTTTTCTGACTTTTCAGGAAAGAAGTGCTCATGATCCACTGAGCAAGAAAGAGGTGCCCGGGCTTCCCTGGTGGCGCAGTGGTTGAGGGTCCGCCTGCCGATGCAGGGGACGCGGGTTCCTGCCCCGGTCCGGAAGGATCCCACGTGTCGCGGAGCGGCTGGGCCCGTGAGCCGTGGCCGCTGCGCCTGCGCGTCTGGAGCCTGTGCTCCGCAACGGGAGAGGCCACAACAGTGAGAGACCCGCGTACCCGAAAAAAAAAAAAAAAGTAATATGTACCTGTATTGATTGATTTATGAATATAAAGCCTTTCTCCTAACACAGAAAAATCTTAATGGACACAGTCTACACTGGGCAACCCTTACTGGTCACTTTTTTTGAGTAATAATAAATGTTTATGAAAAACTGCTCTTGGTTTTCATCAGTTTTATATTTAAAAGGACTTAGCAATTAATTGCTGCATCTATGCAGCAATGATGATTGACGTGGAGAATGCAGCCTCCGATATGAGTATGTTAGCCCAACCTATGTCTTTAGTCACTAGACGAATGCTGGCTTATCCCTGTCTTTAACAGGGCAGCACTGAGTCAGGGTGAAGACTGTTGCTGTAGCATTTGAAATGCTGACTAGTTTTAAGCTGCTGTTGGGGGATATTTGGGGCCACTGACTGGAGCTAATCTTTACTGAATGCTTACTATTCGCCAGTAATTTTTTAAGACATTTGATATATTTTAAATGAGAATTTAATCCGTACATCAACCTTCTGAAGTGGTACTACTTCTGCTCATTTCACACATAAGAAAACACAGGATTTTGGAAGTTAAGTAACTTACCCGTGCTCACACAATTTCACGTAAACCACAGGAAAGTGTCTCTCCCAGGAGAAGGAGTAGGGAGGTGGATAACAGGAGGTCAGGGAGTAGAATTAGGTGAAAAGGAAACATTTGCTCTGTCTGGATTAAACTAGGAAAATCCACATGCAATATCTGTGCTTAAGCCTTTCATAGAAGTAAACCCCAAATTGATATATATTTTTTTCTTTTTTTAAATGTGTGACTGAAGAGTTTGTAAACATCAACATCTTGAACCAAGATTACTAGGCAATTACTTTCAGAGAAGATACAATTGGAGTAGGATGGAAATTTTGCATTAAGAAAATTCCCCACACGCATGTATTTAGTGTTGTGAGTAATTGCTAAAAGAAGGGGGAATTGTCAGCCTAGAGGACCAAAGAAGAGACCCAAACAGCCAGAGGCAGGCTATGTCCATCCAGAATTTTCTACTTCTGGAGGCAGTGACAGAGAGCAGGGCGTCAGGCTACTTAGACAGCACGCCGTTCAACAGGTAAACTGTGACACTCCCCTTGTTTTGAACCATGCTCACCAAAAGACTTCTGATTATACTCTTGCTTCCTGAATACCACATTTGACGGGAAAGATTCTACTGATACAACCATTCTTGATTGCTTACCATGGCATTTCTTACTTTAAATGAATAAATCAGAATTATGGAAGTGTATCCATTTCTACAAGCTTGAATAACATGAGCCCACTCGTGTTATTCCAAAGATAGATCAGCTCTTTCTCTGATAAAACAGCAGGAACAAAAGAGGACCAAACTCCAAATAGGATCAATTCACCAAATGAATATATCTTTATGTATCGAAAATATGTAACAGGCCTCTTCAACACAGTGAGCTCTGCACAACTTAACAGCCATGGTGCAACTCTACTGGGAGAAAAGTTAATCCAGGGATAAGTTCATTTTCAAAATGAGATGTTTCTTGCTGCCAAAACTATGCCTACCATAATCCAGAGGTCCATTCATCTTATAAGAATTCAGAAGGAAATAAAACAGTAAACAGAACGAAAAGAAAAGAATGTAAGACAGGGAAACCTAATAATCTAACATATAAAACAAAACTCTTCCCTTAGCTAAATACTAGGCATAAACAGATATAATGGTATATTAGTAGCTGGCGGAACTTCAGTAATTGTGCTCTTAAAAAAAAACAAAAAAAAAACAAAACCGTTACCCTGTGTTCTGATCTTGGGTTCTGACACCATTCTCCAATGAAAAGAACCAGGGCTCTTTGGAGAAATGGCTGGCTGGCTCTAGAGCTGGGGCAGGGAACACATATATCAATCAGGAGCACGTTAACAGGGCCAGGGAATAAGGAAGCGTTCAGAGAAAAGGTTGGGGCCTGTCAAACGGAACCAAAGTGAAAGAGCTCTGAATGGCCAGAATCAGAATGATGTGAACAACATTTGGATGATAACCCAAAGCATAAAATACGTATCTCAGGTCCATACTGATATAAATAAATGATGTAATAAACAAACGAATGAGGGGGAAGAGTCCACGCTTTCTTACAGAAGAATTTCAAACAATGTATTTGGATGCTCCCCTATCCGGGGGACGGTGCTTCAATCACCCCGCACCTTTAAGGGCGGGCTACCCGGAGTGACTCGCTTCCTTAGAGCAAGGAAAACAAGGAGAGGAAGTAACCGCACGGCGGGGAAACCCGGCAAGCCCGACCTCGACCAGAGGCTTACGATCAGCATCGTCACTAGTAAATCCTGGAAATGGCATGTAGCCTGACATGATGTGGTGAGAATTCACCTCTCCGGTCGTCCTCCCGAAAGCCCATGACCCCAGCCTACCAGTGAGGAAACCATTAGACAAATCCACACTGGAGGGCGCCCTACACAGTGCTCCTCAAAACTGACAAGGTCATAAAAAACAAAGAAAGCTCGAGAAACTGTCACACGGCGGAGGAGGCTGAGGAGACACGATGACTAAATGTAATGAACAGAAAACGGAGCTCAGGAAACAACTACTGAAATCTGAATACCGCCTGCAGGTAATAGTAACAAACCTCCGTTGTTTTCTTAGTGTGATCGCGATACCGTCGCAATGAAAGATGTTAACATCAGGGGAGCTGGAACTCTCTACTATCTTTGCAACTTTTCTCTAAGTCAAAAAGTATTTTTTTGTTTGTTTGTTTTCGGTACGCGGGCCTCTCACAGCTGTGGCCTCTCCCGTTGCGGAGTGCAGGCTCCGGACGCGCAGGCGCAGCGGCCATGCATGGCTCACGGGCCCAGCCGCTCCGCGTCACGTGGGATCTTCCCGGACCGGGGCGCGAACCCGCGTCCCCTGCATCGGCAGGCGTACTCTCAACCACTGCGCCACCGGGGAAGCCCAAAAAGTATTTTTAAGTTAAAAGTTTATTTTTTAAAAAAGAGAACTATTGTTTTCTTCACGTTGTGGCTCTACAGATTTCTTAAAAGCTATGTAATGGAAAATTCTACATCAGATGGATTTTGACATCTCTAGTTGTCCTGCTGTAGTAAAGTCACTTTGAAAAGATTGCATTCACATTGCGCAACGCAGCTCTTCAATTATGTGCCACGTCAAACCATCCCAACGCGGGATCTTGCCAGACACAAGCTTTCTGACCTCAAGTACAACGGCAGGATCCTCCTTTGATCTGGCTCCTTAGTTTCTAGTAAAGGCTAGAACTGGTAGTAAAATAAACAGACGGTAAATGAAGCAAAACAAGATCAATAAAACAACCTTGTCATTATAGGTATTCAGCTTCGTCTGGGAGAAAATGAGCAAGAGATGTTTTGAAAGATGGTCCCATGAGAAGGAGACGTGTGATGGAAAGTTATTTATTCCTTTAAGAATCTATTGCATAAAAATGTATTGCTTGCCCGTAGTAAGCTAGCTATTCCAGAAACAGAGAAAACGGATAAAGCCCTGGTCATCATCATCATGTAAGTCACAATCCGGGGGGGGAAAGACAGGCAGGAGGGGGAGGATTTAAATACAGTGATGAGTGCTAGCTCTGCCTTTTTCCTCCAGTGTCTATGCTTTTGTTAAATATGCTGGAGGCGGCCCCAGCACATCTTCTCGCCCTGCAGCATCAGTGGTTATGAATTCAGAAGCCAGTCTGGATTTATGGGGAGAAATAATTTTCAGATAAAAAGCTACCTCCAAAACCTTTATCCCTTTTTTATTGTATAAAGCCATCACTTAAGTGTAATTTCTCTGTCTCATTCAAATATTAGCCCTGCTACAGCCATCTGGGCTTTTATTATTTAACCATTTTACGCCCACTTATGAGCAAGTCACCAAAGTGACCTAACATCCTTAAAAGGAGATTTATGATTCCTAAAGATTTATAAATGCAACTCCTAAATAAGTGAAGGTTCTGTTTTTGCCAATGCTATGCAGATTCTTTGTTTATTATCCCCTTTGCCTTGTAGTCTGTATAAAATATGTTATCTAAACTACCTGACCTGACCGGTAAGCCATGGCATTTGGAATTATTTTTTAAATCTATTTTATTAAGGAATAAAATATACTCACTTTAAGTATACATTTCAGTGTTTTGAGAAACGAATATACTCATGTAACCACCACAATGATAAAGCCTAAAACATCTTTCCATTACAGCCAAAATATCCTTCATGTCCCTACTCTCTGACTCAGACACTCAACGTGTTAATTTGCGTCCTCAAGGAAGTAGATGCCAAGAGAGAATTAGCCCTGAAATAGATCTAGGGGAAATAATGTGAAGGATAAAGGGAAGAGAACCAAGAAGGCGTGGAAATCCTACAGAACAATGCAGCTCTGATACAGGTAAAAGAAAGGAGGGAGTCAGGAGGAGGGGGTAGAGAGACAGATACTCAAGAGTGCAAAATGCAATCCCAAGAAAGCGTTGGCCAGGCCAAGGGGGCACTCTCCAGTCAGGCTCCCATCAGAGGAGCTCCTGTGTCTTTCAGGAGCGGGCTGGAATCAGCGCCTCCTCTCTCAGCCGTCAGGTGGAGGTATCCCATTGTGGGATGCACCACCATTAGTGGATACGTTTACCTGTTGCTGTGCCTTTGCATTGTTTCCAGTTTGCGAATATTATAAATAAAGCTGCTATGAACACTTATACACAGCTCTTTGTGAAAACAGATGCCTTCTTGTCTCTTAGGTAAATGCCTAAGAGTAGAACCGCTGGGTCTTAAGGTAAGCGTAGTTTAACTTTGTAAAAATCTGCCCAACTTTTTTCCCAAGTGGTAGAGTCACTGCGTATTTTACAAGACGTCCAGTTACTCACATCCTCTCCAACACGTGGTATTATCAGTCTTTTTCATTTTAGCCCTCCTAGTGAGTATGTAATGGTATCTCGTTGCGGTTTTAATTTGCCCTTCCCAGCGATGAGGAGCACCCTTCCTAAGGTTCGCAAGGGTTTCCTCGCATTAGAGCATCAGCTCAAAAGCATTTCAATTGGGCTCCCCCGGGGGCGCAGTGGTTGAGAGTCCGCCTGCCGATGCAGGGGACGCGGGTTCGTGCCCCGGTCCGGGAAGATCCCACGTGCCGCGGAGCGGCTGGGCCCGTGAGCCGTGGCCGCTGCGCCTGCGCGTCCGGAGCCTGTGCTCCGCATCGGGAGAGGCCACAGCGGTGAGAGGCCCGCGTACCGCAAAAAAAAAAAAAAAAAAAAAAAAAATCATTTCAATCAGGCCCAGGTGTTAATAAGGTTACCGAGTGTAATCTGTTAAGTACAGACCCTGATCTACCAGTGTTCCCTCTTCAGGGGAGAAGAGTAAAATAAAGCAAAGAATCTCAAGAAGGTTGTAAGCCACTGCTATGAATATATACATATCCTTTTAACCTTATGTCACCTAGCTGCGATACTCTGTCAGTTTATAACTACAATTGCATCCAGCTGCTAAAAGCAGAGTTCCAACAGACACTTAATTACTTTTCTCACAGAACAGAAGTAAAGTGTAGCTGACATTGATTCAGGCGTTCGAGAGTATTAGTGCTGACGTACCTGAGACCCTCTTGACATTGTTCTCAAGGTCCCACGGTGGCTGCCCATGTCACGAAGGTAGAAACACGAAGGGGAAAGGACATGACTCCCAGCTGAGGTAGCGCTTTTAAGCAGCTGTCCTGGAAGCTGCTTCCCACCCAGTGACTCACGATCACGTCTCACTAGCCACCCAACTGTATGGGGGCTCGGAGATGTCACTTTAAACTGGGCATAATACTGTGACCAGTAAGAGAAAAGTTCTGTAACTCAATGAGAACGACAGAGTTGACAGGAGGCAACTAGCAGTCTTTATAGTTTCCTTTCCCTTACACTTGAGGGTTTGAAAAGAACAATCTTAAATCTCTGTTCTCTATTTGATCATTTTTAATTCACTGCCTAATATATGCAGCTTCTTTCAATTTAACTTCTCCACAATTGCCTATATTTGATCCTCTCAACATATTATACCCTTCTACCTGGAGTGTTTATCTATAGGTAAATCCTTTCTTTTAAAAACTCCTTCCTTGCTTTATAAAACATTATTTAATACTGATTACCCATCTGCTGTCAGGCTACTCCTCAGTATCCTTTTTTGGGGTCCCTCTTCCTTTATTTCTATACATTAACTCTGGCAATGTCATCTATAGCTGTGACATCAATTTTAATATGACCTACTTCCCATCAGTACCTGCTTCTAAGTCTCAGGCTTGAATTACTAATCACCTACTAGATACCTCCTTGACTTGCCAACTACCTACCGGATACTTCCATATGGGTATCTTACAGAAAATCAGATTCCAGATTTTCAAATTGAAATTGTCTCCCTCCCCATTTTTCACCCCAAATCTCCCATATTTCCTGTCCTGGCTGATGTTATAGAATTAATAAGAATTAGGGGGGAAAAGACATGACCAATGGACATACATACACTACCAAATGTAAAACAGATAGCTAGTGGGAAGCAGCTGCATAGCACAGGGAGATCAGCTCGGTGCTTTGTGACCACCCAGAGGGGTGGGATCGGGAGGGTGGGAGGGAGACGCAAGAGGGAGGACATATGGGAACATATGTTTATGTATAGCTGATTCACTCTGTTATAAAGGAGAAACTAACACACTATTGTAAAGCAATTATACTCCAATGAAGATGTTAAAAAAAAAAGACATGACCAAAAAATTATAAATCCCTTATACAGGTCAGAAGGTTAAAATATTTTTATCCTCCATATTATTTCATTGTCATTATAACCTAATAAGAAAAGTACTTTATTGTATCCATTTTACAGGTAAGGAAACTGAGCCTTAGAAAAGATTAATAATTAAGAGCAGGGAGATAGTAAATGATACTCTCTCCTAGGCTCAAGTCCAAAATCTTTGCATTAGGGTGTTTCACTTTTTTTTCGTTAAAATATCTGACATAACTTTCCTATATACCTCCTTGCCTAAGGAGAGTGACTTCTACCTCAACCCTTATAAAATTCGGCAGAGTCTACCTTAAAAATACGTTTACATAGGGCTTCCCTGGTGGCGCAGTGGTTGAGAGTCCGCCTTCCGATGCAGGAGACACGGGGTTCGTGCCCCGGTCCGGGAAGATCCCACGTGTCGCGGAACGGCTGGGCCCGTGAGCCATGGCCGCTGGGCCTGCGCATCCGGAGCCTGTGCTCTGCAACGGGGAGAGGCCCGCGTACCACAAAAAAAAAAAAAAAAAAAAAATACGTTTACATAGCCTCTATCCCACAGCCATTGCTTTTAGTGCAAGATCTTGGCATTTCTTACCCACACTAATAGAGATAACTTTCAAAGTCTTCTTACCAGTGTTACCAGATAGTCTTTTCTTCATTCTTCTGAAAAAGAGGTATTTGCAAAACTAAATTCTGTCCATGTCAGTACTCTGATCATATTTCTTCAGTGACATTTTACTATGCAGAGAATAAAGGTCAGTTCCTCAGTATAAACAGTCTGTCTGCCACGGCAGGACCCATGTCTGTTTCTCCCTGTCACCCCACATTTGCCCTATGGAATTACTTAATGACTCCCTGTCTTTGCATATGTTGATTCCCTTCCCCTATTTTGATAACTTCTTTTATTCTTTAGCATTTGGATTCTCTTGGAAATTTCCTGGCTTTTCTAAGCAGATATAGTACCCTTAGCATGCCACATTCTTTCATGGGTGTTCTCCCTCTCTCTCTCCCTCTCTCTCTCTCCCTCTCTCTCTCCCTCTCTCTCCCTCCCTCCCTCTCCCTCTCTCCCTCTCTCTCTTTCTCTCTCCCTCTCTCCCTCTCTCTCTTTCTCTCTCCCTCTCTCCCTCTCTCTCTCTCCCTCTCTCTCCCTCTCTCTCTCTCTCTCTCCCTCTCTCTCCCTCTCTCTCTGTCTCTCTCTCATACACCATAGTAGTCTTACTGCATGCCCCAATGTCTAAACAAGAATGAGACAATCTACTCTGACCTCTTTGAGGTCAACAACTGCGTCTTCCTAATCTGTATGAGTTTAGTCCCTGAAACTGTGCCTGTTGCTGCTAAGAGCTCACAGTCCAATCTGAGATACATTACAAAATACATAATACAGTACGCTGTGTCTGACCACAGGATGGACTTAAAGTGCTGCATTAATATAGATGTCGTTATTTACCTGTAACTTGATTTGTTCATGTGATATCTTCTCCTTCTCACAAGCAGCAGAAATGAAGAAACAGGTTAACCCAGGCTCTGTAAGATGTTAATGACATAAGGGAGAAACCAGCCAGTATTATGTCCTTTGAACAGCCGTAGAAATGCAAGGAGTGTTTTCTAAATGCACGGGCCTTTCCTCTGCTTTTAAATTTTACAACATACAGCATACTTGCTCCTGATCTTCCGAGTATAAGTCAGCTTTGCTGGAGTAACAAACAACCCCAACTTTCAATGACTTATTATAACAAAGGTTTCTTGCCCATTAATGTTAGATGTAACTGCATTTCTACTCCAGGCAGAGGAACTTCTCCATGGGTCTTTTCATTCCAGGACCAAGGATGAAATGACAGCCACCCTCTGGGACTTGCTGTAATAGTACAAGAGCAAGCAGCCTCCCACGATTGCCCTCCACGATTCTGCACATCTACTCACATCTACCTCAGCAAGTCATGCGGTCAGGCTGCTGATGGAATAGGGAGTGCAGGGAAGCTCTGAGAGTCACATGGCAACAGCAACAAGACAGAACCCTCTTACAGGAGAGGGGACAATGTCATGGTTTTTCAATGTCACTCAGTCATGTGTTTTTTTAATTTTTTCCTTGTAGAGAGCACAGTGCAGTGGGAAAAGGGCCCATCAGAAGACAGGAGGCTTTGTCCTTGTTCTTTTCCGTCTCAAACTCACTGCCTAGAGGAGTCCTCAGGAAAGCAGGCCACGTGGGTGGTGTGTGGAGGACCGAACAGGAGGGTGGTTTTTGGCTTCTGGAGAATCGGGTCTTACACATACATACGGCTTCACATTTTTTGTATGAAATACTGTGAATTCCTATATCATCAGCCACACTTTTCCCACAGGAAATGTCAAAACGCGTTCCAAACACAAATATAAGTGATTTTTGGATTATCTGCTTTTGTTCCTCTCCAATAGCTTAGAAAATTGAGTCAACTGCATGTGAATTTCTCATTCACAACTAGACAGAATATAGCCTCCTCTGAATTATTCATGCTAATTGTGGGGAAGGAGAAGAAATGTCATGAATAAATTAAATTTACTGATGAAAGAAATCTGGATTGCTATGGCATATTGCATTTATCATTGAGAGAGAATATTTCACAACATACTATAATTATTTATGATATTTGCCTATTGGGCTTGGAGTTTTGTTTTGTTTTGTTTTTTGGTTTTTTTTGCAGTACGCGGGCCTCTCACTGTCGTGGCCTCTCCCATTGCAGAGCACAGGCTCCGGACGCGCAGGCTCAGCGGCCACGGCTCACGGGCCCAGCCGCTCCGCGGCACGTGGGATCCTCCCGGACCGGGGCATGAACCCGCGTCCCCTGCATCGGCAGGCGGACTCTCAACCGCTGCGCCACCCGGGAAGCCCAGGGCTTGGAGTTTTGAGGGCACCCAATGATAAGGAAGTGAGGCAGGCACGAGAACTATAAAAGTTTAGCAAGTCACAGTTGGTCATCTAAGGAACTTAGTGTTTCGTGGAAACACAGATAAGAATAAATACTAAAGTCTACACAACAATACGACAATCACATGGGGACACAGGGGCAGAGTGAGGGGGGGCCTGGAGGAGTCAAGAAATTCCAAGCATAGGTAAATGAGCTGAATTTCAAAGGATGACCTACCTAGACAGCTGAGGAAGGGTGTAAGTGAAAAAAGAAGACCTCAGAGCTCGCCAAGAAAACCAGGCAGCTCCATGGAGCTTCGGCAAGCTCTAGGTAGTGGTGCAAGTCTGGGCCTGGCTGATGCCACAACTTTCCTGGCACCACAAGCAGCTATGGCGGTTAAGATCTAAGTATCATGCAGTGAACCAAAGCACCTGAAGACTTATTTTTTAAAGGTGTAGATTTCTGGACACTACACCTGATCGATACATCTGAGTATGACAGCTGGCCCCAAGGACCTGCCTGGTTAACAAATTATCCAGATTTTTTTTTAAAGTTCACTAAAATTTGATGATATTGTTCTACGACATTGGATGCACATCATAATCACCGAGGAAGCCTTAAAAGATGTCAATTCCTAGACCCATCTCAGCCATTGTAACCCAGGCATCATCATTTTCAAGAACTTCCCAGGTGATTCTAATGTAGTCAAGTGTGGAAATCACTCATCTAAGGCAATAAACAGTATATTGTTTTCCTTTCCTTTTTGCTGACACACATCCCCATTGACACTTTAGACCAAAAAGTCCATGTCTCGAGGTACTAGAAGCCACTTTTACTAGTGCCATCCTAATGACAATCTGGTTTCTGTGTTTGTGTTTGCCACAGTTTGAAACAGACCTTGCAGGCTAGTACAACCACCTAATTATGCCTTTATCCAAAATGTAACCAAGATAATTGAAAGAATATTAGAGAACACAAAATCTTTAGGAGTATCTGACTGTCTCACATACTGCATATTGAGATTAAATAGTCCAAGAGCTCTGTTTCAGGTGGCTCCGGTACCTTCGCTTCACGAATGCATTTTGACAGTAATATGTCTTTCTACACATGTGAATATAGCAACTAATTACGTGGTTTTTCCAGTATAAATGGCTTCTTTCATGGGCAAGTATTTCTCATAAGATAATTTGGCAGACACATTCACAGTGTTCAAAAAAACATTTTTCCTGTTTTATCAAGATATAATTGACATACAACAGTGCATTAGATTAAGTTATACAACATAATGATTAGATATACGTATATGTTGTAAAATGATCACCACAGTAAGTTAAAATCCATCACCACATACAGTTACAGATTTCTTTTGTCATGAGAACTTCAAAGATCTACTCTCCTAACAACTTCCAAATATACAAGAGTACTGTTAACTATAGTCACCATGGTGTATATTACATCCCCAGGACTTATTTATCTTATAACTCGAAGTTTGTACCTTCTGACCACTTTCACCCATTTCTATCTCTGGCCACCACCAATCTGTTCGCTATGAGTTCTGTTGTTTTATATTCCACAGATAAGTGAGATCATACAGTATTGGTCTTTCTCTGACTTAATTAGCATAATACTTTCAAGGTCCATCCATGTTGTCACAAATGGCAGATTCCCATCTTTTCTATGGCTGAATAATGTTCCATTATATATATCACATATATGTATAAAATATATAAGGTATGTATATATATATATATATATATATAACATACATTTTCTATTTTATACATACTAGGTTGTTTCCATGTCTTGGTTATTACAAATAATGCTATAATGAACATGGGAGTGCAGGTATCTCTTCTAGGTAGTGATTTCCTTTTCTTTGCATATATACATCCCCAGAAGTGAAACTGCTGGAGCATATAGTTCTATTGTTTTTTTTAATTTTTGAGGAACCTACATGCCATTTTCCATAGTGGTTGCACTAATTTACATTCCCACTAACAGTGCACAAGAGTTCCCTTTTCTCCACATCCTAGCCAACACTTTCTTGTCTTTTTGGTGATAGCCAGAGCCATTCTGACAGGTGTGAGGTGACAGCTCATTGTGCTTTTGATTTGCATTTCCCCGATGATTGGTGACGTTAATCACCTTTTCACGTAGCTGTTCGAAAAATGTCTTCTTTGGAAAAATGCAGTTCCTCTGCCTATTTTCTGATCAGATTGTTTGCTATTGAGTTGTGTGGGCTCTTTATATATTTCAGATACTGACCCTTTGTCAGATAAATGATTTGCAAATATTTTGTCCCATTCCACAGGTTGCCCTTTCATTTCGCTGATGATTTTCCTTTGCTGTGCAGAGGTATTTTATCTCATTTATTCATTTGCTTCTCTTTCCTCCTTCCTATTGGAGGCAATACCTCCCTATTTTCCTTACTTAAAGTAAAACCATTTTAGGAAAGTCTTTTTAAATGTACCCTTACCTCTCAGACCTATACGGTATCGTCACTAGCTGTTTGGCAATGCATGCCCCAACTGGTAAGAGGCAAAGGGGGCAAACTCAGCCACTGATTTAATTTCCAACTGTATCAGAAGGCAGAAAGAAACTGTGATCACTCTCTACCTGTTTTGGGTACAATTGTGAGAAGGATTAAGAACCTCAGGAAGATGGATGTAAGAGGACAGTTCCACTCAATTGTTGGCTGAAATAAGGAGTACCAGAATTTTTAGCACATGTTGATTAAGAAATAATGGGAGATGAGGGGAGAAGAAAGAAAAAAGCAGTAAGTTATTCTTCTTTATCTTTTGCTAAGAATAGTTCTCAGCTGTTTGGAGTCTGGGGCCAGTGCTATTTACCGCGGAAACTAAGGTTCCTGAAAAAAACAAAAGACCAAGATCATGCCTGATTTTGTGGGTGGTTAAGTGGTGAAACCACCGCCCTTCCCCACAGGGCTCTCTCCAAACTATTTCCACCGAACGGCAGGAAGTGCAAAGGACACTGTGCAGTCCATCCTAAAGCATCCCTTTTGTCCCTTTCCAGACAATGTTTTCGGGTCAGAAATGAGTATTCATTACATTTTGGCCTGGCAGGAAATGAACCTAATAAGATCCTATTTTGTTCTTGGCCTTGTACCATCAGTAACACCAAAAACAATCATGGTTTTGCATAAGGTATTTTATATAGGAAACAAAATACATTCACTCCTTGTTTTCATGAGGTTAAAAATCAAAGACAACTAATTCTATGGCCAGGAGAGGCAAATACATGGCAAGCCTGTAACATCTTGTGATGCAAGAAAGTGAAGAAGGATTAAAAAGCGGGGGGAGGGGAATGTCAAAGGTAAGAGGGAGCCCACCTGCAAGAGGTGCCAGTGATCAATGCTGGAACAATCTGAGCAACAAAAACAACGTAGTATTGGGTTATCATGCAAAGTATAAAATAAATACCCCTGACTCCACACAGATACACATGACTAAATAAATAATCAAATAGAGAAGAGACAAATCTTTCTTAGGGAAGAATTCCAAATAACTTATATAGATATAGCCTCCCCTTCAGGAGGTGGAGCTTAATGCCCCTATCGCTGGAGTGTGGGGTTTACTTAGTGACTTGCTTCCAAAGAATAGAATATAGGCAAAGGGAAAAATAATAACTTTACAGTGTAGCAACAGGGCAGACACCACCTTGCCCAGAGGATCAAGGTTAACGTCATCAGTGATAAGTCACGTTGATAGCCTGCACCCCCTGATATGACATGATGAGAAGGGCATTTCATCATGTGGTCTCTCTCCCCCAAACCCACGACCCCAGTCTAGCCACGAGAAAAACATTATACAAACCCAAGTTCAGGGACATTCTACAAAATACCTAACCAATATTCCTCAAAACCGTCGAAGTCACGAACAACAAAGAAAAAATGAGAAAATATCACAGACCAGAGGAGAGTGAGGAAACCAGACGACTAAATACTGTATGGTATCCTGGACCGCATCCTGGACCGGAAAAGGACATTGATGGAAAAATCAGTGACATCCTGCTGTTCAAGTTAATAGTAATGTACCCACGTTAGTTTCTTAGTTTTGACAAATGTGCCCTGGTAATGTAAGATGTGAATGCTAGGAGAAACTGAGACGTATATGAAATTCTCCGTATTATCTTTGCGACTTTACTAAGAATTTTAAAGCATTCCAAAATAAATACTGTATTGAAAAAAATAAAAGACAAGTCAACATTAAAAAAGCATGTGGAATGACACTGTCAAAAAGCATTTACTTGACACATGCTATGAAGGGAGTTTTAAAAATGTGTGAATTAGGGCTTCCCTGGTGGGGCAGTGGTTGAGAGTCCGCCTGCCGATGCGGGGAACGCGGGTTCGTGCCCCGGTCCGGGAGGATCCCACGTGCCGCGGAGCGGCTGGGCCCGTGAGCCGTGGCCGCTGAGCCTGCGCGTCCGGAGCCTGTGCTCCGCAGCGGGAGAGGCCGTGACGGTGAGAGGCCCGCGTACCGCAAAAAAAAAAAAAAATGTGTGAATCAGTTGCATTTTAGAAGGAATAAGCTGAAGATATATGATGAAATTTTGATGCATAAGATTTTAAATGTTTCCACTTCTTTGTAACAATTCAGGAAGGCTTCCTGTATCAACTTACTCCCTTTGCCAAAAACAAACAAACGATTAGTGTCAGTTAAAGTGTTTTCAAGGGTAAATTTTCTCTAAGCTGTATCAAGCCTGAGATCATTATGCAATCGGTTAATGGCATTAAAGATTTTGCTCCAGGTACCCCCTGATATTCATGATTAGATCCCTAATCCTCCAGAGGTACTCTTACTTTTCCCGTTAACTCACAGTGTTTCACGCTCTCTCTCTTCACTGGTCTATGCTTCAGTTCCAGGTGAGGTCTTGCAGCCTCATTAACTGCTTCCGTTTCTGTTTCCCTGCCATCACTGCCTTTTCTTTATTCTGTTGCATGGAGAGAGAGCAACAGAATTTGGAGGAGGGCTTTATTTCCCTCATTCATTTTATAAATTTTGATCAGTGTTGGATAGTCAAAGTTATTTGGATCATCTTAGTCTTGTTTCTAGGTCGGTGTTTCTTAAGGAGTGATGTGAAGACCACCTACAACAGAATTACCTGCGATACTGACTCTTTGCCTAGACCTGTGGACTTAGACTCTCTGGGATGGAGCCCAGAAACCTCATTTTAACATTGGCTCCCAGGTGACTTTTTTGTCCACCGCTATAGGAGGTTACAAGTCTCTGGACATGCCAAAGGAGTTTTCGTCCTTAGTTTTAGCTTCCATTTACGGAAGAACTTGAAACATTTTTAGCGGCGTCTGAACTCCAAGTGAATACCGGGGTGCTCCCAAATTCAGAGGCTGAGAAAGTTTCGTTCTTGACTTTTTATTTGGAAGAGTCTATCAGCCCCATAACAAAGGACTCGCAGAAATAAAACTTCTTGTGATTGTTTCTCAATCTCAGCATTTCCAAGGGCCCCTTTCAAATAACCAAGACCCAGCTACGAAAGGCTATATTGAGAAGTGTTCTTACATATCTAAACATTATCTCCATGTACTTTCTTCACTTTCTTCAATGGATTTCTTGTCACATTTTCTAGACTAATGATAGAATACCAAGGATCACATACATAATAGAGAATTAGGCTGAATCTATCTGAAGAATAAATAATTTCAGCTGATTCCACTTAGTTAAAATATTCCCTGAAAAGAGATTTCTTTTCTCAACGTTAGAATAATGTGAAAAGTACATGTGGTTTACACTTGTTCCACCTCTTCTTTGATGGCTAAAATTTCCATCGTGTGCCTCATTGTGACACATTATTTCCATTTTCTTCTCATTTCATTTAAAATGGTCAAGTTGTCTTTCATGTTAATTAGCTTTAAACAAGAAAAAAAAAATCTTTGTGCAGGTAATAACCAACTCCAAAGAGGCATTATTTCATTAACTTCATGCTTTGGAGACATAATGGCTGCTTGTTACAGCACAGCAGAGCTGGTATAAATTAAATCTCAATGGGTCATTCACTGAAAAGGCAGTGTAAAATGTCCTAAAAACCAAGGTTCTATAGCTAAATTTAACGATATTTTTTCCCATAAAATTTTCCTAATGTTGCTCTTATAGTTCAAACACACATCCATTTTAATAAGTTTCTAAATTCTTTAGTCAATAATATCTTAAAAAAAGAAATTAATGCTGATTAGACCTTCTGACAAAACAAGCCTAAATCATCAGTCTTGACGTTTCTAACCAAATGCTATTGAGAACTGTACATATGTTTTTGTGCATGGATTCAACATTTCCTAAGAAAGTAATATGCAAAAAGCTCATGATGACCTACTGAAATGTCAAATTTAATATTTAATGATCTCATAGATACTAGTCATTTTTAAAGCAAGTAATTCATTCCTTTAATATTTTGAATTCTGAAGTAATCTCAGCCAGGTTACAATGATTAATAAAGTCCTTTAGACAAGAACTCTTCGTATTCTAAAGACCCTTCCAGCACTTTTTTCCTGCTGAAAGATATGTGTGTTTGCATGGTATTTGGCTCTATTTGAATACATATAGGGAGAAAGCCTTCTAGTTATGGAGAACACAGAAATCGAGTTATGACTTTTTTAAATAAAAATTCTCCTATTCAATTACTCAAAAAGACTGTCTCAACAACTGTGTAGGCCAGGCACTATACCAAACCCTTTGGGAACAACTGTGGATAAGGCAGACGTGTTCCCTGCCCTTATGGGGCTTGAAAATCAGTGCTGTTTTATTCCTAAAAATATAATGACTTTTTGTCATTTGCATGTTAGTTGGATTCACTTCATATTGACTGATAAGATTTTACAGTACCTAATTGTTACTGCTTCAACAATACAACAAAACAAATAGGGAATTTTAAACACGGTAGAAAAGTAGGGCATACATTATACCCAAAATAATTAGTGATCAAGGCATTATGGGTTTTACAAAATTTGCAATCACTGCATTTATGATATAATTCAGTCAACTGTATGGTAAATTAGAAAACAGAAAAGTACCTGAGAAGATGCTAATTCTGTGATATAAACCGCAATCCCCCCAAATGAGGAGATGAATCTTTTGGGACGTCTTTACAGAGAGATTAACCCTCATCCCAGGAGTTTCAAGATCTTTTCCTTTCCTAATGAAAAATGATAGACTTTGAGGAGGAAAGGCTCTCTCTTCTATTCTCCTGCAACAGTGTGAAGTTCTTAACCTCCTGTGATTGTTCCTGTTTAGAAAATTATATTCGTTAAATTAATTGAAAAGGGAATTTTGAGTAATTCATGAAAATCCCAGAAATCAGTTTTTCATTGTGAGATTAATATCATATACCAACATACTAAATTTAGAGTTTAGCCATTTTTCCACCGAAATAATGCTTGGTTTCTCCCAACTTTTAGTTCAGCTCGATCGTCTCATTCACCTTTACTAAGTCAGTAAAGGATTTCTGCTGGCCGTCAAGGAAACTATAATATAGAGAGGGTTGAAAATGGTGAAAACCTTGTTTCTCATGAACCTGTAAACAGGAGATAAACTGGATAGAAAAAGCACAAATGCATTCACTGTCCCACTGGAGAAAACAGGTTTGAAATTATCCCACAAAGAAGCTCTTCAAAAACAGGGCATGCTGTTTTATAACAGGAAAAAAACGAAGTGATAATCTGAGGGATTCTCTAGAGGTACTGGGATAAATGAGGAAATAAATGGAACATGAAGAATAAGGATATACATTCATTACAAATGCAGGAGGAATTTCTTCTTTCTAATTTAAATATTGAAATCATGAGCCTGAAATTCTGCCCTTATTACTTTGCCTTTTTTATACAGCGGGACACCTTTATTTCATAGTACAATATAAGCAAATTTCAGGAAGATTTAATGAAAACACAATCTTAGCAGTAGCTGTTTCATATTTCACTGAATGGTGTTGGAAATATCCAGAAATATCACTGTATTAAAAACTCTCAAATTAACTTAAATATATAAAAGTTTTCATTTCCTATTTTCCAATTTTGAAATCATAAAATGAAAAAAAGGAACCTCTGACGCAAAAGGAGGAGGAGGAGGAGAGGAAGAAAAAGCAAAGTGTAGTTAGTTACACGGGAATTTTAGCAGAGCCCAATCTGACTGTTGAAAGATCCAAGTACAAGTTAAAAGTAGGGATGAAACAGGAAAAAGTAAGTATGGAAACCACTGATAGAAGGAAGAGATACCAAAACCAAGTTTCAATTACTTTATGATTTAGATCAAAACAAATCCTACAGAGATAGCTGTTTTAACACTAATTGCCCAAAAGATATAAAATAGTACTTGTTTATATTCAGTGAAATACACCATTACATTCTACTTTCTATGGTCCTCTGTTTCACACTGCAAATGTCCATCTCTACAAATACTAAAACTGAGGTCCTTGAGGACCAAAGCATATATCTTTCTGTAAATTTCTCCCATACTTCCCAGCCCTCCCTCCACAGGTATCCAGCAGGAAAGTAACAAATGCTCCCAAGACAGAAGTAAAACAGACAGGAATGGAATTGATTTTCTTAAACACTGAGTAGAGAGGTACCTTTTCAGTCTTAAATTCTTTGCTTCTACCAACGGAGTGATGGGGTTCAGGACAAGCTACCCCAAAGTATTGCACCTTTTTGGAATATTGAACATTTTAAGCTGAAAGCATTTGAGAAAACAGCAAAAGCAGGAAGGTCACTGACATTTCTCCAACCCTTCTCCTCTGAAATATCATAAAACCCTCCTGCGAGAGGTGCCCTCCCTATACTCAGAGGAAAGGAGCATCCTTCTGGGGAGACAAGGGGACACCGAGAAAAATCTGAACAGCACTTGCTAAGTTCCCCCCACTTCTTAACCTATCATATTCCTCCATGGCTGTCCACTCTTCATTAAAGCTAGCAAAATGATACTCAGGTTGACTTCGGGTCTTCACTTCCTTATGGAGGCCGCTGTGTCAAGTAAAAATTATATTAATTAATTTGTATGCTTTCCTCCTGTCCATCCATCTCTGTCGGTTTAATTTTCAGACCCGGCCACTGATGCTAAGAGAGAGGAGGAAACCTTTCCCTCCCCTCCAGGAGATATATGCTCCTATCTCCCAAAGTTGATTTTGTTTCAGGTATCCTTCTCATTGAATAGTTTTACAACTAGAAAAGTCTTAAAGGTAGTTGTTAGCAGAGCTGTCAAGAAGGTTAAGGATTTAAAAGGGAAGTTCAAAACCTAACCTAAATATAGGTTAACTTAGAACTCCTCTGACAGATTTTCTTTACAATGAAGATAGGAAAGGGAAGTGGAATAATGGAATGTGCAGAGGTTTTTTTCCTAGGATACAATGGCTCTTCCAAAAGACAGTTTGATGTCCCGCATATTTTTTAACAACCAGCTTAAATTGCCATGTGGAAGATGAAGACGATGAGGTACCGCTCGGCTGCCTCGGCCCTCAGCACCCTGGGCTCCGGGTCTCATCGCTCACTGAGTCTCCGTCCATCGGGGGCCATCCCTGCAGAACTGTGAGTACACAAGAGACTTCTGTCCCGGATTCAGGACGAAGTTAATGTGCAGGTACGAAATCATTCGTACTTAGTACTTAGTTTCAATTTGTTAATACAAAAAAGGAGACTTCCAGTAATTTTAAATCTCAACAATCATGCAAACATGTACAGTGTTTCATTTATAAATTCTAAATTTATCTAAGTCAGGGAGAACTCTGACTTAGAGAAGGTTTCACGTTATCTATACATAAATGTTGACCTACAAGTGCATTCAATAATACTTGAAGAACTACTCTTTCGTCACTTAGAGAGTCCTATTGTAAACTACGTGGTGATTCTTTGATGGATTAGAACCCATGTTCTAAGGCATATGTTATCTCCTACTTTTGCTACATTTAGTGACGTGACGGAAAAGAATTCAATAATCTAACCAGAATTCCAACAATAACAACGTCTGCCTTAATAGGTTTTACTCTAAGGTAGTACAACTGAAGTTTTCATATAGCTAAGAAAGTGAATAAGTCAAAAGAATTTAGTAGGAACATGTGATATGTATTTTAAGATCAAACCATTAAGTGGCCATGGAAATACACTGTTAATACTCTTATCAGAAATCGCCTGTTATCCTGTAAGCTTCATCCAGAACTTGTACAATAGGTGATAAATTTCCTTTTAACAACAAACATTGTTTTTCATTGCTATGACCAAATATTCTACCAGTGAGTGTCAAAAGGTGAGAATATTTGTTTGCGATGACGGAAGGACATCATCCTGGAAAAGAGATAGCCAAGTGCGCTGGAAATTCTGCTCCTTCAATTTCCCTTTATAAATCCCAATTCAGCACATCCTCCCCTTACATAGTCTGTGCTCGAAAAACTTCTAGTGAAAGAGTTCAATCACTTAAGACTGGAATGGTAAGTACATAGACACTGTGCTGGACCTTTCAAGGTCAGCAGAAATCAGCAGTCCAAAGGTAGAGAAAGACAATTTTTATTCTACAAACAAGAAATAAAGGAGGAGATGAAAAAAGGAGACATAAAAGTTTACTTGAAGGTAACTTTGGGAATGTACTTTAATGATCCATGGGAAGGAGTATAGAAGAGATTCAGGTCACAGTAACAGGAAGTATAGAAACCTAGCCCTGCTATATTTAGGGGCTGGCTAATAATCTAGAAGGCTTATAAATCCAAGGTGAAATAAAGAGGTTTTTCATGTACCAGCCATTAAACAAAACAAGACACGATTCTTTCTAAACATGGAGAGTGTGTCCAGATTCTATTTTGTTCGGTTGCTTGAAGGAACACAGGGTTGGGTCACAGGCAAAGATCAGTAATAATCCTAAAACGCTGCGATGGGAAGAACAGCCAACAAAGAATTATATCTTCCAGTTACACATTCCCTAAACCACTTTCTCAGAGAAAGATGCTCTATAATGAAAATATATTATTAGTCACGGTCATGAGAATCCAAGCACGTATCTGCTAAAGGAACAAAGCGTTCCTGCTACTCCCTGAATTTCCTGCACCATAAAACCTGAAAGACTGTGATGTGTAATTCCCATGTACCTAGAATATTTCATCAGAGAACTACCAAGAATCGTGCAGATGTTACTGACAGCTACTTTACTATGAATTCCATATTTTAAGGAGAAAGGATGAGGAAAAGGATATAAGTCATTTTAGTTTTTGAAGGAAAATATTGGAATAATGCCATTGTGCAAGAATCGGCAGTTTGGCAAATGAAGGCCTCACTCAGGAAACAAAAAGAAGCAATTTCATAATTAAACAAAGTTGCCAGCATGAAACATCTGTCGCTTCACCCTTAACCCTGCACTCTTCTTCTCTATGACATTTTAGGAGGTTCAGTATTTCTATTAAGCTGTGGGTCACTTCACTAACAACTTCACTACAATACCAAAGAAACAAATCTCACAGGATCCTCACAAAGAAATGCATTTTTGCAAAGATTTCTCGATTAAAAGATACTGAAACTGCTCCCAGAAAGCCTGGAACTTCTCCATTCATTTGTGCCATTCTGTTTTCCTGTTTCCAGCCTTTCCCACAGACTGGTCCCTAGTTTTCCTTACTAGATCTCTGTCTCTCTCACAACAATCTCCTGAGACTAGTGTGACTTGAGTAGAAAACCCTCAAGTTACCTTCTGACCCTGAGATTCTGTCATCTATGAGTATGAAACGTCTTTGATACGATCAGTTAGAATTAACCATAGCAAGTCTCGGCTCCTTTTAGCTTTTCCTTTTCAAAACCTAAAACTGAACTTAAGTTCATTAGGCAAAAGTTAATCATGTGGCCATGTTTTGCAAATTATCCTTCCCTTGGGGTGCTTCCCCAGAAAGGAATTAAAAAGGAAAGGACTCATTTGCACTCTAGGAACAAATAATAATAGCCTATAAGGACATGACAATAAGCATCAGCCCATGGGGTCTAGGGCTTAGAATAAATCAGGGTGCGCCTAATGTGAAACAGGCACTGGTCCTAATGGGTGGTAGGCAGAGACCCTAGGGAGAAATACAATGATTTCTGTCTTGCCTTTCCATCAAACTGTGATTTGTTCTCTGTGGTACTGATCGGTCGTGAGCTTTAAGAAATCTCTCCCACACACATGCTCCTGTTCTCTTACCTCTTGATTCGGAGATCAGTTAGATGTTACAGATGAAGATCAAGAAGAAGAAAACTACATCTGAAATGTGTGAAGAAGACCTAAGCAAATATTCAATCTATTTAGTCTACTTGAGTCAGTACACTAAGCCTAAGAGATCAATAATTGTCGTTGGGAGAGTTGTATGGGGACGCTCAGCAAATTGCAGTAAATCCCTTTCTGCATAAAATGTTTCCTGAACTGAATTCTGAGTGGTAAAGTAGACACATTTCATTTCATATTTATGAAGTTGATATCACCTCATCTCAAATTCTTACATTAAAAAAAGAATATCACTCTTTGATGTGTAAACTGGAATATTCTAAAGACAGCCGTGTTCAGAAAAACAAAAATATTCTTAAAGTATGTGGCCTCTTTTCTGAAAAAAAGAGAAAATTAACTTGAAAGCAAATGTTAACATTTTAAATAACCAATTAGACACTAGTGTTGAAAATTAGCTGTTTGGTTAAAACAAACTGTATGTTCTATAAAGCAATAATTGATTTTGTTACATCGTTAGGGAAAAAAAAAAAAACACTTCAGAATTGGTTCCTTGGAATTTAGAGTTGGATACTAATAAGTTAAGTTGAAGGGAAAAAAATAGTCTAAAATTCACAGAGCTGAGCAGCTCTATGTCAAAACTGACTGTACTTCCAGTTGTTCCAATTATTAGCAAGTTTTTATTTTTAGTCACTCCCCGTGAAATTAGTTAAGACAGTAAATAATAGCATATTTGCAGCAAGTGTTTCAAAGTTAATGAGAATTATTAAAGATAATTTTTATCACATGACTTCCCTACAAAGCCAGGAGATTAATAACTAAATAGGGACATTACCCACAGCCTGGCTGCCAGGAAGAATTATATGAACTAATTAACAAAAGACCTTGGAGGAAAGTGGTCTCATTTACAGTCTTGATAAAAAGGAGGGGAGAAGATATAACAGAGGAAGAGATAAACAGATTATTCTATGAACTATTCTTTCTTTATAATAAAATATATCATAACTAAAGAGGAAAAGCTAATAAAATTTTTTCAGGAAAAGACATGAAATTGAAAAGAAACATCTAAAGAAAACTTAGTAAACAAATAAATGAAAAAAATTAAAGAAATCAGAAATTAAAATTTTGAAAACATGTTACACCTAACAAGTGTGCAAAATAAAAATAAGGTAATTATCTATGCTGGTAATATGTATATGAAAATTGATAAATATTTTAGAAGTCATTTTTACTATGTATTCCAAAAATTATGTAGATGGTAGTATCCTTTGATAGAGTAATCTCATCTGCATCAAATTTTCCTAGGGATTATCTAAAGGAAAGAATATCTACATTCATTGCCAAATTATTTATGGTAGCAAAAAAGACTAGATATTTAACAACAGGAAATGATTAATTGCACTTTGGCCAATCGACTTCATGGAATAACATTGGGCAATAATTAAAATGTTATTTACGGGCTTCCCTGGTGACGCAGTGGTTGAGAGTCCGCCTGCCGATGCAGGGGGCGCGGGTTCGTGCCCCGGTCCGGGAGGATCCCACGTGCCGCGGAGCGGCTGGGCCCGTGAGCCGTGGCCGCTGAGCCTGCGCGTCCGGAGCCTGTGCTCCGCAGCGGAAAGGCCACGACAGTGAGAGGCCCGCGTACCGCCAAAAAAAAAAAAAAAAAAAAAAAAAAAAAAATGTTATTTACGAGGATTCTGTAGCAACATATCATAAATATTAAGTATAAGTAGCTGTTGAAAAACTGCATAGCTGTAGGGAATAGAGAGAAATGTGGAAAAAGAAAATAACTTTGAGTGGAAATATTGCTAATTCTGAATCTAATTTCTATCCACATTTTGTTTTAACTTATTTGGGGAGAAAGATGATAGAGTAAAAGATTGCTCAGGCTTCTATTGGAATTCAATAATTTCCAGATAGGTAAATATAAGCTCTTATATTTAAACCTGTATTGCAATTTATTTCAGAAACAGTATCCTTCAGTTATATACACGCTGTGAAATTATATTCAGTAAAATATTTGGTCAGTGCTATCAATTGAGGTATAGGAGGTTTGATGGGATGTTTCGCTGAACTAACTGACAATGTTCTGGATTTTAAAACAAGGGACTGAGTGAGGTTCAGGGCAGGTGGAGGATGACAGAAAAGGCAAGACAGAACCAGCAATGTTCTAACTGGATATCATCTCCAGGTGCTTAGTGAGGAGAAAGTGAAATCGACACTAGAACTCTCCTCTATACCCTTTATAATTTTATCCTGTAAACATCCTTTATAATTTTACCTACATGATTATGTGTAAAAATTGTTGCATGAATTTCATTAGAATGCAAGCTCGGTCTGGCTGCACAAATCCTCTGGTTGCTTTCACAAAGGCCCAAGTTAATGCTTTGTCTCTAGACAGAATACATAAATATCTAAACCAAGCGTTAGAGCAGGGGGTTAAAAGCTAAGGACCTGGGGGCTAAAACTGGCTTACAGATTTATGTTCAGGTGGACCTGGTGTTGACAAAAGTTTGAATGAGACTGCAGTATGGTAGAGCAAGCAGTCTGGACCAATTCAAACATTTTTGTCATTTGCCTGGATGCCAGAGGCATTTGAGCTGACACATTTTTCACCTATAATAGATACAGATGTTTGGACCCAGAACTAGTGGGAAAATGAATGTGGTCTAAAAAGTCTTATGAATAGACCCCAGCTCAATTTTCCCAGCAAGGCCTGGGGCTGTGGCTACTGAGGCTGATTTTCCTCAAAGCACTGTGGTTGCTGAAGCTGTGGAAGTGGGATGGCCTCACCCCTGTGCTTCTTCCCTTAGCCCAAGGGCCTGAGATATTTTGCAGCTGTTGTCTTGGGATCAAACCATCAGGGCAAGGTTGGAATTAGCCTTTGGTAAGTTGAGAAAGCAGCTGGGAGGCCCTTATCTTCTTTCTCTGCCTCCTATTGAGAGAAGCAGCTCTCGGCCACTCTTAATTGACTATTAGGCAATGATATTCAAACATGATGATGTTAGCATTATTGATAGTACAGGGAGAATCTTTTACCCTTGTTTAAAAGAAAACTATGATAATTGGAACATATTGCAATTAGCCATGCATTTCATTTAACACCTTTCACCTAAGAATCTCAGAGGTTTATAGCAATTAGCTGGTTAACCTTTAATGAATGAGGTATTTTTATTCTTAGAGCCTGCAAACCACACATAAAAAGCACAGCTGGAATTTTAAGATGTGAAAAAAAAGGTAGAATAATACAAAGAAATAAAATACATTGTCCTTTCAAGGGGCTTTAAATCCATCCAATAGGAAGAGACACTGCATTTAATTGATAAAGACATCAGTCGAGCACAGTTCATGAAAAAGCACGTTTTTTTCCAGCTAGCATTTTTTTTACAACTAGATCCAAATAATACTTAATCACTCCTCCTGTGTGCTAAGAGCATTTACTACTCAGGCATCTTTAACTTTGCGGCGACATCTACTGTACAAACGGGGAAATGCTGTGGAATCACTCTGTACCCAGAAATATTCTAGAAATTATATTATTTTATATTTTATTTAGATGCTACAACTTTTTTGATTCTTTCCTTCAATATAAGCAGGCTTAATTTTTTAAATTTAATGATATTTAAGTAATTTCCATATGTATTACTGCATAGAGCCATAGAAAGATCAGTCCTTGCTGACAGATCCTAACTTAATTCTCTGGTAGATATTTTAAAGACATCATTTCGATTTAAAGACTTTGCTAAACCTCTGTTTAAATATTAGGAAAAATTTTAAAGTGAATATTTAAATGCATTCTCTTATATTTAAAGAGAACCATTTCTGAGGACTTAAATATTATTATTTAAATGTTATGTATTTAATTAAAATATAATATTACTAAAATTGACATTATAATTGTAATATTTACAAGTAGAACTTGAATTTTAAAGGAAATAAAATCTCCAAATCAGTCGTCAGCTTGACTTGCTATTTCTCTAGCTATAAAAAACAGCAGAATTATCTGGTATGCGCAGTATCCTTTGTACTCCTCAATTACGCTCAACCGGCTCACAGCTGGTGGGTTGCAAAAGACGAACAATTTCGATTATAACTAGGAAATTCTTGCAGAGGAATTTGGTAATTCAACGACAAAGTAAATAATTTTTTATTGAGTATCTATTATAGTATCATGCTAGCTGCTTTCACCAATGTAACATGTGATGAAATGGTACAGCTCCCAAAGAAAACCTCCAAACGGGGGGGGCCCCCTATTCCATAGAACAAGCTCTTCTCACCCACTCTGGTAAGTGGTGAGAAGGTGTATCTCCGATTGGCTATGGGTCTCCAGGTCTTAAAAAAACTCTACTTTTTCAACCTGCCCATTGTAATGCAGTGAACAGACAGCCATTTCAAGTTTGTTAACAGTGTGAAAACCAGATATGATAGAAGCAGACAAGCCTATAAAAAAAAAAGTAAACAAGCCTAGAGTCTCACATCATGTTACATGAACGGTTTTTTTTTTTTTTTTTTTTTTTTTGCGGGCCTCCCACTGCTGTGGCCTCTCCCGTTGCGGAGCACAGGCTCCGGACGCGCAGGCGCAGCAGCCACGGCTCACGGGCCCAGCCGCTCAGCGGCATGTGGGATCTTCCCGGACCGGGGCACGAACCCGCGTCCCCTGCATCGGCAGGCGGACTCCCAACCACTGCGCCACCAGGGAAGCCCAACGGTTTTAAATTATTAAGCAATTCGTTCCCCATTATGATTTCCTTTCCAGTCCTCGGTATTTTTTTTTTTTAATTAATGACCCCAAGGCCCAGTAATCTGCATGAAGAAATAACCCATGTCAAGTAATTATTTAATTATGTTATTTTTATAATTATACTATTTTAATAATTATATATTAATTAATTAATTAATTATTCTGCAAATATTTATTGGCAAGGCTGGCTCACCCTGTGAACAATAAAATGCAGACTAAATTTTCAAGGGTTTACAGCCTGGAAAAAGGGATGAGTCAACAGCTCAAATCAAATCAGAAGGCACTAAGTAACCAAATGAGATCTATGGGAATAAGATTAGCATTTAGAAGAAGGTATGAGTACTTCCCGCTGAGGGAATCAGAGGAAAACGTATGGAGAAAGTGATCCATTTGATCGAAGAGGAGGAGTGTGTGCATTTTCCAAGTGCTGTTATGGATGGTCTAGGTGACGTGGAATTGAAGAGCCCAGTTTTCACCGAGACAGGAAGGCCTAGCTAGGCAGGGGCCTGACGCTGAGCAGCCCTGGACGTCTGCTCATTGGATACACCTTGGCTATTAAACCAGTGACGAAGAAACAAACGGAGGCTGAGACATCTCACAAAGGGCCCTGACTTGCAAACTAAAGAGTTTGAGATACTTCCCGGGAATACGGAGTGCCTTATCCCAAGTTCCCTAGATCATGGAAGGGAAATGTCTGCGACTCTGAGTTTCAAGTCAATTTCCTTTTAGCTTCATCTCAAAGCTGTTGTGCCGGGTTGCGTTTTCCTCGGCTTCATTCTTCCTATGCTTCTGAATTCTTCCTGATCTAAGACTAAGCCTTTTTGGCAAGTTGCCATAGATCTTTCACACAGATCAGTTGATCCTTTTGATTCTGAAAAATTTCTGTTTCCCCAGCTTCCTCTAAAATTTACAAACTACAATCACCATTTTTCCCTGAGAAATTGTTTTTATGCTATCAATTTTCAAATACTTGAGATTTTCCTCTCCAAATACATTTTATCATATTCAGCCCTAGCCTTTCCCTTACCACTTCTGGTAAGTGAAAGGATATTTTGGGAACATAACTGCCGTCTCCTTTGACCACAGAAAGTGGGAAAGTAACAGCATAGAAAAAGGCAGAGATATAGGAGGGAACTTTAGTTGCCTTCACCCACCTTCCAAAAGACCCCTGGGTTCACTTTATCTTAAAGTTTGAAATAATCCTTTTGGGACCTGTCAATAAAATATATAAACAGCATATCTGAAACGCCTAATATATAAGTACAAATATATTCAGAGATAATTAAATTCAGTTGACAAGTCAAATGCACATCGTAAATATATACACGTTGAGATTCTGCCTAGAATTTAATCTTCATCCTAATTCTACAAATAACTAAACATTTTTCTACTAGATCAAGTTTGGGGTTCTCAACTCTACCCTAGGCAAGTATAAGTTTGAGTCTCCAGTGTATGAGTTTATAGTTTTTTTTCATCACTTACCACTATTCTTCTACTAACCTCAGCATATTCGTAAAATTAAACCACCATCCTTTATTTTTCATTTATAGTTTCAGTCTAACTTCACACAACCTAGAAAGAAAATAGGACAAATTCAACGGACAGAAAAAAATTATACAGATAATTTACACTTCTGTACAAATTTTTAAATATCTTCATGCATCAGGCAGCTTAACTTCAGCTCTGTACAAATCTGTGGTATAAGCAGATGCAATGGCCACAAGGAGGCCACACTTTTTCTCTAAGTCAAATTATACTCTCTATGATACGTACCCGTGCACTAAACTGGTTTTCCCCACCTGCTTGACTGTCCCTTAGATAACATTGTCAGGACTGACATCTACTGACAGAGCAGGTGGCGCCTCAATGAGATGATTTAAGAATAACCACGTAATTTTTGGTCTGGATTTAGGACACTTTTGAGAGTAAAAAAACATGCATCTTTTGCATATTCTCAAAACTCTATAAATTTTTTATAAAAATAAAAACTACATATCTGTATAAACTAAGAAACATTTTAAAATTTCTTCACGTTCATTATCTGAACAGTAAAAGATATGATCACATAATGAAGATTTAAACACTAATAAAAGATATAAACACATAATCTGTGTGTGACCAGACTAGAATCAAGATGGTGGCATAGGAGGACACAGAACTCACCTCCTCACAGCCAACACATTAAAAATACATCTACACATATAACAATTCTCACTAAAAACTAACTGGAGACTAGCAAAAAAGAAGCCGGTACAGCCAAGGCTATAAGAAAGATCCACATAGAATCAGGGAGGAAGGGAAGAAAAATGATCAGGTCAGGACCTGGCCCCTGGGAGGGGACCCAGAGGAAAAGAGAGGATGCAACGGTGGAGATCCGCCCTGGGGAGTGAGCACATGTTGGGTGCCCCAGGCCTGGGGTCTGACAAGTGAAAGACAAGCCCCCTTGGCTGGTTGAAGGGCTGGAGGGTCTAATAGGAGGGTTGTGAGAAGCCTGGACTCAGCCCATGAGATGCACATAAATGCTCTCTTTCTCCCAAAGCAGGGCGGAGAGGGCAGACTGAAACCGTAAGGGTGGCTGACTCATTTCCCGGCACCACCACGGGGTGTGCCCCAACCTGAGCCCAGCAGATGCTCCAGCACTGCTTTGCCTCGCGTTGCAGCTCCACACTAGAGCAAGGGCTGCCACCACTGAGGAAAAAGCTCGGCCACGAAACACTGAAGAGGCTCATACCCTAAGTGATGTCTGAGCAGGGAGGGGGCAGCCGTTCCTGCTGTTGCTTGGGTGCTGCATCAGAGGCAACGTGGGGACAGCAGTCAGAGCAGCACAGCCCATGCACAAGCCTCACTGGACACTCACACCAGCCCCTCTTGCTCTGGCACTGCTCCCCTCTGGGACAAAGGGGCTGGTGCTGGGACAGGCAAGAGCACACACTTAAAGGAGCCTGAGCCAGCTTGGTCCTGAACCTCGGGCTTCCTCTCTCTAGCAGCCTGGGACCTGATCCTGGCCCCGACGGGGTGGCGATGGCCACTGAACAGAGGGGAAGCCCTGCCCCATACCCGGCGCTGGCTTCAGCCCCTCCATCTCCAGCCCCACATCCTACCAAGGTGACAGCCGCCAGCGCACCCTGAGGAAAGATGTGACTTGCTCTCACCAAAGCCAACGGGCACATGCAGACTGTACAGGAATACTTCTACATGAGGACACCATATCAACATCAACATAGGTAACTGTTTCACCTAATTTCATAGAGACAGAAAAAGATAAGCAAATGAGAAGACAGAGGAATTTGTCCCAATTGAAAGAGTAAGAGAAACTCCCTGAAGACACAACTAATAAACAGAAATAATTCACCAGATAAAGAGTTCAAAGCATTAGGAATAAGAGTGCTAACTGAATTAGGGAAAATAATAGATGAGCACACTGAGATTTTTAACAAGGAAGTAGAAAAGATAATATAGAACCAGTTAGAACTGAAGAATACAATAACTGAAATGAAAAACACACTAGAAGCGGTGAACAGCAGACTAAGTGATACAGAAGAATGCATAAGTGATCTAGACGATAGAATAATGGAAATCACCTAATCAGAACAGCAGAAAGAAAAAAAACAATTTTTAATGAGAACAGTTTAGGGGATCTTTAGGATATTATCAGGCATACCAACATTCCCATTATAGGGGTTCCAGAAGAAGGAGTGAGAGAAAGAAGGGGGTCAAAAATGTATTGAATAAAATTATGGCTGAAAACTTCCCAAGCCTGAAGAAGGAAACAGATAACCAGGTTCAAGAAGCACAGAGGATCCCAAATAATGGTAAAAAAATAAATATAAAGAGAGAATTGTAAAGGCAGCAAAATAAAAACAAAAAGTCATATACAAGGAAACCTCCATAAGGCTATCAGCTGATTTTTCTCCAGAAACTCTGCAGACCAGAAAGTAGTGACATGATATATTTAACGTGCTGAAAGGGAAAAACCTGCAGCCTAGGATACTCTACCCAACAAGAGTATCATTTAGAATTGAAGGAGAGATAAAGAACTTCTCAGGCAAGGAAAAACTAAAAGAGTTCATCAATATTAAACCAAACCTAAAAGAAAAGTTAAAGGGTCTTCTCTAAGTGGAAAAGAAAATGCCATAACAAGAAGTACCTACAGGAGGGGAAAAAAAGTCCCACTACTAAAGGCAAATATATAGTAAAGGCTGAGGATCAGCCACTAGTTGAACCTAGTACAAAGATTACAAGACAAAAGATTGTAAAGTCAAGGATAACTACAATAATTAATAAAGAGATAGACATTAAGATGTAAAATATGACATCATATACATAAAAGGTGGGAGAAAGGAATATAAAAAAGGTAGATCTTTTAGAATGTGTTTGAACTTAAAGGACTACCTGTTTAAAAAAATAGATATAGTTACAGGTCCACATATGTGAACCCCACGGTAAGCACAAATCAAAAATCAACAATAGATACACAAAAAGAAGACAGAACAGAACAGAAACATGCCACTAAAGAAAGTTATCAAACCACAGGGGAAGAAACTAAAAGAAGAAGAAAAGGCAAAAACTATCAAAACAATTGGAAAACAAGTATTAAATGACAATAAGTACATACCAATCAATACTTACTTTAAATGTCAATGGATTAAACACTCCAGTCAAAAGGGGGAGCTGGATAAATAGGTGGCTGACTGGATAAATAAACAAGACCCATCTATAGGCTGCTTACAAGAGACTCTCTTCAGAGCTACACAAATACACACACACACACACACACACACACACACACACACACACACACACACACACACACAGACTGAAAGTGAGGGCAAATGGAAATGTCAAGAAAGTGAGGGTAGCAATACTTATATCAGACAAAATAGACTTTAAAATGAAGTCTGTAACAATGAGAAAGAAGGTCATTATATAAATTAAAACGGATCAACACAAGAAGAGAATATTAGACTTGTTAACATATATGCACCCGATACAGGAGTACCTAAGTATATAAAGCAAATATTAACAGACATAAAGGGAGAAATTGACAATAATACAATAATAGAAGGGGACTTTAACAACCCACTTACATCAAGGCACAGATCATCCAGACAGAAAAATCAACACAGCAACAGTGGTCTTAAATGACACAATACAGCAGTTGACTTAATAGTTATCTACAGGACATTCCATCCAAAAACAGCAGAATAAACAATTCTAAGAGGGAATTTTATAGCTATACAGTATTACCTCAAGAAACAAGGAAAATCTCAAAGAGTCAACCTGAACTTCCACCTAAAGGAATTAGAAAAAGAAGAACAAACAAAGCCAAAGTCAGCAAAAAGGAGGAAATAATAAAGATCAGAGAGGGGATAAATAAAATAGAGACCAAAAGAACAATAGAAAAGGTCAATGATACCAAGTGCTTGTTCTTCAAAAAGATAAACAAAATTGACAGACTTTCAGCCAGGCTTGTCAAGAAAAAAAGAGAGAGAACACAAATAAACAAAATAAGAAATGAAAGAGGAGAAACAACCACCAATACCACAGAGATACAAAAAACTATATGAGAATACTACAAACAGTTACATGCCAACAAATTAGACAACCTAGAAAGAGTGGTCAAATTTCTAGAAACATACAACCTGCGAAGACTAAATCAGGAAGAAATAGACAACGTGAGCTGACTAATCAGTAATAGCGAAATTGAACTTGTAATTAGTAAAAACAAAACAAAACAAACAAAAAAACGCTCGGCAAACAAAAACCCAGGACTCAATGGCTTCACAGGGGAATTCTATCAAACATATAAAGAAGGGATAATACCTATCTTTCTTAAACTATTCCAAAAAATTGAAGAGAAGGGAACACTCCCAACCTCATTCTAAGAGGCCACCATTACCCTGATATCAAAACCAGACATGGCCACTACATAAAAGGAAAATAGGTTCAAATCACTGATGAATCTAGATGCAAAAATCCTCAACAAGATATTAGCAAACTGAATTCAACAATATATAGAAAGAATCATACACTATGATCAAGGGGGATTTATTATTTTTTTTATTTTTTTATTTTTTGTGGTAGGCGGGCCTCTCACTGTCGTGGCCTCTCCCGTTGTGGAGCACAGGCTCCGGACGCGCAGGCTCAGCGGCCACGGCTCACGGGCCCAGCCGCTCCGCGGCACGTGGGATCCTCCCGGACCGGGGCACGAACCCGCGTCCCCTGCATCGGCAGGCGGACTCTCAACCACTGCGCCACCAGGGAAGCCCCAGGGGGGATTTATTGAATTTACAGTTCAATATTTGGAAATCAATCAATGTGATACACCACTTAGCATAGTTTGTTCTAAATTTACCATGTGCACAAATCCGGCCATCACACTATCAGGAACTGCCATGTATTGATAGTAGCTGTGTGACTTTGAATGTTACCCTCTAAAATCCATTTGTCCCCTCTGTAGAACAGGGAGCAGTAATAACACCTACCTCACAGGTTTTTTGTGAGGCTTAAGTGACATGATGAATGTAATGGACTTATCACAGAGCCTAGCCTAAAGTATGTGCTTAATAAATGTCAGATGCTGTTAGTCTTGTTACCATCATCACCACCATCACCATCATCATTTCCTCACCTTTAACTCTGTAAAGAGGAAGAAGGTATGGGACAAGCTGTATGACTTATATTTAAATAGAATATCTGTTTTAATACTACCATAAGAGTAAATGTGGGTAAGAACCACCTACCGATCACATTATAATTTAGAGCCATGTAACGAGACATGTTTTCACCCTCCTTTTTAAATTAAAAGCTTAATTTTTGAACTTCTTTTAAAATGCTGGATGTCTGTCTTCTCGCTATAGAGGATGGAGAGAGGATTAGTCTCGTCACTTATGAAGCAATTTAGCCTCAATGGATACTTGTTCTACCATCTAACTACTGCAGAAATAATAGCTAAAGATGAATTACTCTAAAACTCAATGTAGCAATTTTGAAAGACATCTTCCAAAATGTACTTGACTATCAATCAACAACTCTATGTAGCAAACGCATCCATTGCTTTACACATATGTGCATTTTGCTACAACTTTATCCTAGAAGGTCCATTGGGAAGTTATATTGCTTAAAACCATTCCAGAGAGGGATTATTGAGATTTCCCAGAGTCAAAAGAGCAACTATTAATGTCTTCTTTAGGGGCCATTCTTGATGGCACAAAAAAGAATTTTGTTTTCTATTGTGGATAAAACGAATTGAGAAACTCAAATCTAAAAGTGAGACCCATCATGAATAATTTTAAAAACAAAACAGGACAAATGTTGCCGAGGATTGTGAAGAAAAGGGAACCCTGTATACAGTTTGCAGGAATGTAAGTTGTAAGTCATTATTGAAAACAGTATGGAGGTTCCTTAAAATATTAAAAATAGAACTTATACATGATCCAGCAACCCCACTTCTCAGTATATATCCAAAGGAATTGAAATCAATATCTCCAAGATAAACCTCCACCCCCAAGTTCATTAAAGCATTGTTCACAATAGCCATGATAAATAAACAACCTAAATATCCATTGACAGATGAATGGATAAATAAAATGTGGTATATATACATACAATGGGATATTATTCAGCCATAAAAAAGGAGGAAATCCTGCCCTTTGTGACAACAGAGATAGACCTGGACACTATGCTAAGTGCAAAAAGCCAAATGCAGAAAGACAAATACTGCATGATTTCACTTACATTTGGAATCTGAAATAGTCAAACTTATAGAAGCAGAGGGTAGAATGATAGTTGCCAGGGTCTGGGGGAAAGGAAATGAGAAGATGTTGGTCAAAGAATACAAAATTTTAGTTATCCAAGATAAAGAAGTTCTGGAGATCTACCTTACAGCATAGAGCATATAGCTAACAATATTGCATTGTATACTTAACATTTTCTAAGAGTGTAGATCTACATTAAGCATTCTTACCACAAAAATAATTTAAATAATAACGATAATAAAGCAATAATAAGGGCAGGAGGAAGCTGTATGAGGTGATGGGTATGTCTCTGGCCTTGATGATGGGGATGGTTTTACAGTTGTATACTTATTCCCAAACTCATCGAGTTATATACAGTGGTTCCCCCCCCCTTATCTGCAGGGGATACATGACAAGACCCCCAGTGGATGTCCAAAACTACAGATAATACCAAATCCTATACACGCTATGTATTTTCCTACACATACGTACCTATGATAAAGTTTACTTTATAAATTAGGTACAATAAGAGATTAACAACAATAACTAATAATAAAATAGAACAATTATAACAATACACTGTAACAAAACTTATGTGAATGTGGTCTCTCTCTCAAAGTGTCTTATTGTACTGAACTCACCCTTCTTGTGAGGATGTGAGATGATAAAATGCCTACAAGATGAGATGAAATGAGGTTAACGACGCAAGTACTGTGACGTAGTGTGAGGCTACTATTGACTCCTGACAATCCATAAGTCAGAGGGAGGGTCATCTTGGATGATCCTGGATCATTGAGCCACAGTGACGTCACTGGTTGGATGTCAGGAGCAGAAAGATACTGATGGGTGGGGATTCTGGCAGTGACAGAGCAGGACTGCACAAGACTTCATCATACTACTCAGAAAAACATGCAATTGAAAACTTATGAAGTGTTTACGTCTGGAATTTTTTATTTTAATATTTGAGAAAAATCTGGATGGTATAGTGATTAAGTGTTGTTATTAACGTGTGACAGTAAAGAAATAGCTTATTTAGAGAGGAGTAATTTGATAAGTAGACATGGAGTACAATTATATTAATGAAAATAGAAAATAGAATCCTCTATTTTTTACTCTGTTTGCACTGAGGCATTTAATTATTTTTCCAGCAGATAAATGACCACTGGAGTTGACTTTTTGATACAACAAATACAAATTATATCTTCACTTGTTAATAAAGATTCTGCTGCTACCCTTAACCTAAAAATAAATATGTGCATATGTTCTTTCACTAAAAATGTAACAATAATTGGGCAAGGTCATAAGTGTACATATTGTCACTCTTTTTGATTTCATCTTTATTTAGTTGAATATAGAATACAATGATAAGTATAGTACACATTTCGAATGGTTCAAAATTCAAAACATATAAAAATGTATACATGAAACTTTGTCTTCACTCCTCTATCCTTCAGCTACTCACTTCCCCACTCTCGTCAGGAAACAAAATACTGTTACCAGTTTCTTTTTCATTCTTCCAGAAGTCTTCAAAGTATGTATAAACATGTGCATATACTTTTCCTTTTTCCTTTTTTATTTTTTTGCAAGAAAAGGAGCAAGCCATATACATGATTTTGCCCTTTGCTATTTTTTAACAATATATGTACAGATAGTTTCATCTCAATACATACAGACCTTATTCCTTTCTTTAAATGTACCATAATTTATTTAACCCAATCTGTACTACTAATAATATTAGGGCTGTTTTCTATCTTATGCCATTTCAAATTGTACAAGGAACAACCTTATAAGTACACATTTCACACACATGAATGTTTGAAATTTTTAAGGATATTTTCCAAAATATTTTATATAAGTATTATTGATTTACTTTCTCACTATTATGCTCCTATCATATATATTTACCAATTTGGTGAAGAACAATATCACAGTGATAGTATTCTCTAATTGTGAGTGAAGTTGAACATCTTTTTATGATTAAGACCTATTTGTATTTTTTGTTAATGGTTTGTTTTTATCATTTGCCCTTTCCTATTGGATTGATGATTCTTTCATTATTGATTTGTTAAAGTCTTTTTTATATTAGGAAAACTAGACTATTGAATGTAATAGGATGCAAATATTTCTACTAGTTGGTCATTTTTCTTTAAAGGTGTTTTACCTTGCAAAAAAATTCATTATTATTATTGTTTTTGTTGTTTTATACGATTGAATTTATCAATCTTATTTTATATATTCTAAGTTTGGGATCCTACTTAGACAGACTTTCCCTCTCTGAGATTATTTTAAAATGTATAGTTTCTTGAAGTGCTCATTGATTTCAGCTCTGCTGTTTAGTCTTCCCTGCCTGTAGAACCCTTTCCAACAATTTTTGAGTCTGGAGTTTCACCTGTTGTCTAGTTTTACTGAAAAATAAATTTGCATTTAATTTTATCTTTCTTGTTTACTTCTTGTGATTTCTTTGAGAAGAAGGGAAAGACTATATGTTTCCAATTTTAGACTGAAAATCCTTTTTAAAAACAAATCTTCTTTGGGGCTTCCCTGGTGGCTCAGTGGTTGAGAATCTGCCTGCCAATGCAGGGGACACGGGTTCGAGCCCTGGTCTGGGAGGATCCCACACGCCGCGGAGCAACTAGGCCCGTGAGCCACAACTACTGAGCCTGCGCGTCTGGAGCCTGTGCTCCGCAACGAGAGGCCGCGATAGTGAGAGGCCCGCGCACTGCGATGAAGAGTGGCCCCCGCTCGCCACAACTAGAGAAAGCCCTTGCACAGAAACGAAGACCCAACACAGCAAAAATAAATTAATTAATAAACTCCTACCCCCCCAAAAAAATCTTCTTTTATCCAATGTATTTCTGTAAGTCAAGTCAAATCCTTTGTAGAATGACAATATAAGTGCACAAACACAATTATTTTGATATACAGTTTTTTTTAATAGCACTCAGTTTTCTTTGACCAAAAAACATGTTGATTTTTTAGAATGTCTTGTTTTAAGGCATTGTCCTTCTAAGATTAAGTTGCATATAACAAATTATAAAGATATACATAAACTTTTACATAGAATTTCAGGAGGAACTCTGCAGAATTCCTAATGCCTATCCTGACCTATTTTGTGATTAAGAAGGAAGCTGAATGTGAGGATTTAACACTCAAAATAGAAAACCTTTTATGATAAAGGAGAAAAACGTGCCTTTGCTGCCACCACCAAAGTGTGGAAATTCAAATATACAACAAGATCAGACCTATTTTAATGATCCATCACAATATTATTTAAATAGTTGTTTATTTTGAAATAATCATGGTACATATGATTCAACCTAAAATGTTACTATTTCCAAACATGAATATGAATGAGTTCAGCAAGTACATACTCAACACAGTTTTAAACAGATGACTGACTTGTCTTTAAAATCTTTGGTTGATGTAGCAAGTCGACTGCAATTAAATTCCTTTATAGATAAAAGTCTAGCCAGACTGTTGAGAATGTACAGTAATGTCATGGAAAATAAAATTTAGGTACAGAATATAACAAGATGTTAAAATGGCACTTCATCTGCTCTAGTTTTACATCAGGCCCAAAGGGAAAATAGAACCATTGATACCACCTGCTCTCCATTTCAAAGCATCTTGCTAAATCATTTACGTAGGATCTGCAAAAGAGGCAATCCAAAATATTTTTGCATTTGTTGGCTCATTACCTAATTTAGGGATATGTAAGTAGTTGAATAAGCCTAATAAATAAGAGAATTTCTTTAGCACAAGTTATCCAAATACAGCGGCATGTTACCTACCCCCCACTCTTGGGGTAGGGAAGATAGTGTTTCTTCCTCACCTCAAGGCTACTGAATGGATCAACCAAGGTACCGATGAGAGAATTGAATGTCTGACTACTAAAGTTTGGAGAACATAAACATTTTTTTAAATGTATACTTTAATAAGTATAAAGTATATAAACATCAGATAAGCTTGTGGAGAAGCTGACCAAGATACATAAATTAGGAGATACAAGTGTCCATCTAAATTTTCTACGTCATTCTTTTTTTACAGAATATTTATTAAAGTTGTTTAATGTTCAATTTCTCATTTGTCATCCTGGAAGCCCTTTATTGTAAAGATTCTTCTCGGTCTGATTAAACAAACAGCAGCCACACTGTCGGTGATTATTCTGGACCTCCACGTTTTCTTCTTGAGATACGAGTTTCCTTCTGTACTTCTGGTAAAGTTTTGATTCTCTCTGCAGTGTGTGGCGGACGCTGGCGCATCAGGCAGTCTGGCGACTTACTTCCCTTAGAATGTTGGGAAACGGAAGAAGCGTGAGACGGCAGTCCTGCCGATCTCAGAACTTCTGACACATTGGGTTTAGGACTGTCTCTTCTGTCAGGGAACTTATTAATGGAGTACGTGGCTTGACTACCGGAAGAAATTCCAAAGGGAATGTCTGGAGCTGGGTCTGCAGAGTAAAGAAAGCAGGCGATGTTTTCCATCATTGGTAGGTCAGAGAGGCATGGTTCCTATGCTTAGAAGCAGATTTTGGAGGAAAGAGCCACACAAAGATCATTTTAGGGGAACACCCTCTTCAGGAGGTTTGCTGCCGAGAACAAGGAGCCTTTAGCAGGAAGAGATCAGAGATACTGTCCATTGAAGAAGTAGCCGGGAGATCAGGGGAACGTAGGGAACAACTGCAGGAGAAACAAACCTCACAGCACAAGAGCTGAATTTTGGGGTTTTTGTTTGTTTGTTTTCAAAGGGAAAATATCTAAAAAAAACCCACAAAAACATTTCAGGAGGAAAAGAATGAACATTGGGAATCTGCCATACTCAGAGGGCACCAAATACCAAGTTACATCTGCCTCTGCCAACTTGGATTTTTTTTCATTCCTCCTTGGCTTCCTCGAGAACCAACTCAGGAAGTTGCAGTGGCAGCCTGCTGGGAAAGTGATGTTGAGAAGATCTGGATCAAGGTCGAGGAGTGGAGCAGCGGCCATACCCTCTTCCTTTCTTGTGATGGTTAATTTTATGTGCCAACTTGGCTGGACGAAGGGCGGCCCAGGTAGCTGGCACACATTATTTCTGGATGTGTCTGTGAGGTTGTCTCCAGAAGAAATCGGCATTTGAATCAGACGAGGTTAAGATCACCCTCACTAATGCGGGCAGGCACCACCCATCTGAACGAGAGCCTGAATCACAGAGCAAAAAGTCGGAAGAGGGGGCTTCCCTGGTGGCGCAGTGGTTGAGAATCCGCCTGCCGATGCAGGGGACACGGGTTCGTGCCCCGGTCCGGGAAGATCCCACGTGCCCCGGAGCGGCTGGGCCCGTGAGCTGTGGCCGCTGCGCCTGCGCGTCCGGAGCCTGTGCTCCGCAACGGGAGAGGCCACAACAGTGAGAGGCCCGCGTACCACCAAAAAAAAAAAAAAAAAAAAAAAAAAGGCGGAAGAGGGGCGAATTTGCTCTCTCTGCTTGGCCTGGGACATCCATTTTCTCCTCCCCCTGGACTTCAGTGCTCCTGGTTCTTAGGCCTTCTGATTCAGACGGAATTACACCACTGGCTTTCCCAGCTTGCAGACCGCAGGTACTGGGACTTCTCAGCCTCAATAACTGCATGAGCCAATTCCTATTATATATTTCCCCATCTCTCTCTCTCTCTCTCTCTCTGTCTCTCTGTCTCTCTCTCTCTCCCTGTTCTATTTCTTTGGAAAACCATGACAAATACACCTGCTAAACACTTCCTAGGCTGAAGTAGCATGACTGTCCGTGGTATGAAAAAAGGCTTTAATTTAAATGAAGCGCAGAGATTGGATCACTAAAAGAAGCTGGGCCTCTCATTTGCAATTCTGAGTCCGAATGGATGATTAGAGTTTAGTGCGATCAGCAGAAACTTTCTTCCAAAACGTAATAAATAGCGTGTGCAGGTTTTATTCACCTCCTCCTCACCCCTATGGTAAGGGAGAGACTCCTGCCCTGGAGTTATGTGATGACTGAACAGACAACAGCCACCACTAGCCAAATGAGACCGACAGCAATTTCTTAGTCACATAAACTACCCAAGCCAGCTGAACAGGACATCACATGCCATGCAGGGCCACACGGGGGTTGCTCTTGGGAACAAATTAATAAGCAGGGGATGTAGGGGGCAGGGAGGAAGAGATCAGAGACACCGTCCAGTGAAGAAGTAGCCGGGAGATCAGGGGAACGTAGGGAACAACTGCAGGAGAAACAAACCTCACAGCACCAGAGCTGAATTTTGGTGTTTTTGTTTGTTTGTTTTGTTTTTTTTCAAAGGGAGAATATCTAAAAAACCCACAAAAATATTTCAGGAGGAAAAGAATGAACATTGGGAATCTGCCATACTCAGAGGGCACCTCAGAGGCTGAGCTGGCCCTTGGCTTGTGGGAATGATTTCTTGCACTGGCAGGGAACTGAAGGCTGCTACTTCAGGACTGAAACAGGTCTTGTGATAAGAGGGATGTTAGACTAGCGTTCTTTATCTGCAGGAGCAGTGGGGAAGGGGAACTTGTGGTTGGGTCATTCAAAGCTCTCCCAGTTTTACAGATGTCAAGGCAACATTAACACCGAGTCTTAATTTCAGCCTTACACCACAGTGTAAAAGGGCCAGAGAGAAGACACTATATATTTAGGGTCTAACTAGTATTTTGGAATGCAGAGCACAGAAATAGAAAGGTTTGAAGGAGGCTGGAGAAATAAGCAGGGACCAGAACCTAGAGTCTCAAACGCCCTGCTACAGAGTATTTCCCTGTAAGGGCAAAGGGAGAGCGTTAAAGAGTCTTAAACAGAGTAACATCATGAGATTGGTTTTTTTGTTTAGAAGTCTCTCTAGCTGTAACAAAGTGAATGTCTGGGAGTAGGGCACTACTCCAAAGGTAGGTAGACAAATTAGGAGGCTGTTGGAGTATCTAAGAGACTGAAATGTACCAAAAGTAATTTGGGGAATAGGAAGATATGGATGGATCTCAGAAACTTAAGCAGAAGGAAAAATTCAGTTTTCTGGATTTGGCAACTAGATAAATGATATGTCTTTCACTGTAGTAAAGAAAACCAGATAGGCACAATTTAGAAATGGAAATGTTCTAGCCACAAAAGTATGATAAATTAATCATATAGTAAGATGACAGTAATTTGTATATATTTTAATGGTAAACTTTTCCACTTCTTGTGTTTATGGATTATTAAAAGTATAATGAATTAGAATCAATATCTCAGTAACATGAATCAATCAACAAATATTTTCAACATACCCACTAGATATTAAAGACAGTACTCTCAAAGAATTTTTACTAGTTGAGTATGTTGAGACCAGACTCATAAAAGAACTAGTAGCACATTGTGGTATTTGCTAAGTACCAAATGATCAAAATGGAAAATAAGTTTTATGAAAGTATTCAAAAATGTCTGGTAATACCAGTGAAAACTTCTCTCAAAACACAAAATTTTAAATGTCATTATTTTATCTAGAAGTTCCGCTTCTAGAAATTTATGCTAGGAAAATGGTAAAGAAATTATGAATAAAAAATGTGAGATAAAAGAAGTGATAAACTGAAGTTAATGCTTTCTCTAAGGTTTTTGCTTATAGATGCAACATGCTATCTTCTTTTGGATCATGCTTGGGGTCAAAAGAACACCAATCTGAAGATGAAACAAAAGACCCCAATTAGGCACTTGAGATGTTTTCCCATCAATTCCTCCTCTTCCTTTTTACTTCATCCTCTAGGGCTGAAATCAGTCAAGATACAGAAAAGAATGAAGACAGGTTGACAATGGTATCTTTAATTGCCTCTGGCTTCCTCACTGTTTTCAATGCTGATTTTTTTTTTGGTTAAGGACCTCACCTTTAGTCTGCTTCCCCAGCCTTCAAAAACAACCATGTTCTATCCCTTTATAATTATCATTGACAGACTTCCTGAGCTTAAAAAGTTAAAAAAAAATGTGTTTACTTTTGGATGGAGCCTTAAAAATACAACTGATAAAAAAGCCATCTTTTTACTTGGAAGTTCTGCTTCTAGAAATTTATGCTAGCACCATAGTGAAGAAATTATGACTATGTGTGCATAGAACGGTGCTCTTTGTGAGTTTTAATAGTGAAAACATAGCCATCACCTATATTAACATCAAAAATGGTTTGGTTATATAATAACAGCATAACTACACAATAGAGTATTATGCCACCATAAAGTAGAACTGAAAGTATTACCAAAAAAGGACATAGACATTGTATTATTACATCGAAGAGCAGCTAATAGGAGAGTATTACGGCAGGATGCTCTCTATCTATATGCATAAGGAACTCAGAGAGGAATTACCCAACACGTTAACAGTACTTATCCTGAAGGATGTGGGATTGCAGGGTTACTTTCACTTCCTCTCTACCACCTGAAATTTTAGAATGATAATACACTATCTGAAAAAAAAAATGTATTACGAAAGGACTTCCACTGTTGTCTTATGAGGAGCTTTCTGGACAACACTTCTTCAGACAAGGGAAAATCATACGGGCCGAATGATGTAAAAACTCTTTCTTCTGTGGTTGCATCCTGACTCCTACTACCGAATGCCTCCCATTTTCCAGCAACTAGAATGAAACCTGATACACTTGTCACTTTGATGGGGTTTGTTGTTTGGTCAACTCCTGACCACTTTAATGTTCATTTTTCTAGTTTTGCATAATGATGAATTACAAAAAGGTATCTGGCCATTTAAGAACAACCCCCAAATAGGGCTTCACTATTTTTACTAAGGTAGAACATTCTCTCAATAAGCCAAATTCAAAATTCCAGAACCATCTTTAATTTTTCTTTGCTTCTTATATCAAATCTCTAACAAAGCCACCCATCCTCTCCCATTCCTTTCTATTCTTTGTAACAGGGGTCAGTAAACTTTTTCTATAAAAGACCAGGTAGGAAATATCATAGCACAGCAACATGCTTGGATCTTAAACGCACTTTGCTAAGTGAAAGAAGTCCGACATAAAAAGGCTCATTTTGCACAATTCCACGTATATATAGCGCTCTGGAAAAGGCAAAACTGTAGGGACAGAAAGCAGATTAGTGGTTGCCAGGGATCAAGGTGTAAAGAGAGAGGCTGAATATAAATGAGCAACACTAGGGAACTTGGGGCGGGGAGGGGGGTGAGCAAACCTCTGTACGGAATTGTGGGGATAAATACATGAGTCATCACAGTTGTCAAAAGTCAAACAACTGTACATTGCAGGGTGAATTTTACTGCACGTTAACTTTTAAAAATCAGATCAAACAAGATGTGGGGAGGGATGCAGGATGTGACAAATCTAGATGTATTTCAAAGGAATTACATAATCACAAAAAGTTGCTGACCCAAACAACTTTGACAGTTTCCTGACTGGACACTTCCAAGTTAAACACAAAAAGAAATGTACCTTAACTCTACGCTCTAGCTCAGGGCTTGGCAAACTTTTTCAATAAAGGACTTGACAGCAAATATGATCGGCTTGGCAAGAAAGAACCTCTGTCACCACTATTTAACTGTGCAGCTGGAACACAGAAGCAGCCACAGACAATACGTAAACAAATGAGCGTGGCTGTCTTCCAGTAAAACTTTATTTATTAAACAGGTGCTGGGTTGGATTTGGCCTGTGAGCTGTACTTGGCCAATCTCTGCTACAGTTGGTAAATTTATTCCTCACAAGGGTATGGCCTAGCAATTCTAAGACTACTTTACTTTTAGGCTAGGGTGTAACTAATAAATATACTGTAGCAACTGAGAGTTGGCTTTCTCGCTGCCAAAGGAAGAAGTTACAAACAAGGAAAACGTAAATGCTAGAATGAACCACGTGGTACTGGATTGAAGATGGGGGTATTCAAATGGATTCATGATTTAAAAAATACCTACAAATACAATAGGAATAAATAGAGACATGTTTATAGACATGAGTTAGGGTACACATATTCCCCAGTTCTATCCACTTAGAGGTGCTAGAAGAAGTATCACCACAGCAGCAATGAGCTTGGGTTTCTAAATATCATTCTCTAATAAAAGGAACCAGGGCTCCTTGTAAAACTGGTTTGTGCCAGGGCTGGGGCAGAGAAAACACTGGATAATCCGGGAGCGGTATGTGATGCCAGAAAGTAAGGAAGTGATTAAAAATAAATAATAAAAGATCAAGACATAGTGAAAGGGCCTAAAAAAAGCTCCCAATAGCCAAAATTAGAACACTTACAAAACCAAAATAAGTAACAATAGTATTGGAGTGTAACCCAAAGGATGAAATGCATATCCACGCTGATGTTAACACCCCCCGCCAAAGTGAACACATAAACAAAGAAATGCGGGAAAGGGACTAGTCTTCTTTACAAAAGATTTCCAATTAAAGGTGTAGAAGGGATGAGGAAAATCACCATTAGAGCACCACAGCAATTCCTGCCTCAGACAGGACAGGTTAAACACTTACCACACTGGCTCATAATGCCTATGCAATTGAAATGATACTTAAGATACTACCTTACAGGTAAGAAATATTTTCCAAGTGTACTCCATTTGTTATTTGGGGCTTAGGGTAAAAGAACATATGACAACTGCCTTTAGGGTCCAGTTGTGAAGAAATTAGATCGATAGAAGAAGATCAAAGATAATGTGCTGCTCCCCTGGTGTCTATCAGCAGAAGACTCAAGCCTCTGCGAGAAGCCCACTGTTTGACTTGAAGCAATAACTAGACCGCAGGGAGGCTCTCAGCTTGGTAAGTCTAAACCAATCCCAGATCCTCATGTGCTGCATATGTGTCCACATAACCCAAGATACAGACCATGAGAGGGCCAATAAGCCAACAAAGGCTTGGGGGTCATGGAGAAAATATCCCAGGATTTCAACACTGCGGGCAAATGACTGGGACCACTGACTTCAGGGCAGGTGCCAGCGCAATACCTCAAAACACCACACAGAAGTGGTCACATCCCAGTGGATACGAGTCAGGGGCTAGATAAGATCCCACGCTTCACAGAACATCAGCGAGGGTTCACCTAATTCAATATGCTTCCACAAGGTTCCCACAGGGTCACTTAGAAATTATCTGGAATTAGAGCAGGGGGGAGAAGAAGAAAATTTTAAAGACTGAAAACTTACACCAAAAAGCTTGAAACAAGCCAAAGAGCTTACTTATGCTGGAAGAGATGGAGAGATCATTATATTCTAAAGTGGGTTTTTAAAAGAAATAAATATACCTTTAAGAGGACTAACAGTATGGAACACATGGTAAATATAAAATTGCTTTGATTTTCATGTTAACTTATTGAATACACGTGTAATGATTCTTTTCTTATAACTGAATTGTTGGCCGTGCCGCACGGCTTGCGGGATCTTAGTTCCCAGGGATTGAACCCAGGCCCTCGGCAGAGAAAGCCCAGAGGCCTAACCACTGGACCGCCAGGGAATTCCCAAAAGTGGGGTGCTTTGTAAAAAAATTAAAAAGTTGCATTTTATTTGTACATGTGTAAGCAATTACTAAATTAGTAATACCTGTTTACTTTTATGTACCATTAGACTGAAAGTTCTGTAGAAATGGGAACTGCATCTTTTTTTTTAACCATTGTATGCCTAGCATGGTAATAGGTATTTGATAAATATTCATCATATGAGTGAATGAAAGAATGAATAAGGTACTGTCCTGGAGCTCGGCAACAGACATGTAAACAGATATTTAAGATAAACACTAATAAAAGCTATGATACTGATCAGCCATCTCTGCCTATGAGGGACAAAGAATACTTCAGAGAGGAGGGGTGTAGATCTTGAAGGGTTAACAGGGGTTTGACAAGGATATTCTGAACCAGAGAGAAACTTGGAAACTTCCTTGAGGTTAAAACCATTGATTTTATACTTCTTAGTATTTCCTCTGAGCCCCGGCACAGTAACAGACATTCAGTGAATGCACTGATTTTAGTTTCAGTTTGCAATCCATTAGTCAAAAGAAATTGTCATTGCCTAAAACATATTTCCAATTGATGATGTTGGATGGAATGCTTTTTGTAAGCGAAATTGATCACTACAGTGGTCTTATGTAATGAGGTTTATTTCTGAAATTTCCTGCCATGGGATCAAATCGAATAATGATCATGGATAAACATATAAGTAAACTGATGGGTTTTTTGGGTGTTTTGTGGTTTTATTTTTGCTTTTTTGGTTTAAATATATACAAGTTTAATAATGATGTAATTTACCAAATCTCTAGGTTGGATTCTCTGAGCAAGTCTTCTGTGTTTTTCATTGGAATTTCTCTACCTACTTTATTAAAGTGTAATTGTATTTATGTGAAAAATATTGAGCTTTAAGTGTTATAAAAGGTTAATTTGACTTCTTTTATGTCACCAGTTTGAATCTTCTTACTCTCAAAGAATCAAAAATATGTAACACAAAATAGCGAGAGAAAGGCAAAGAGAGGGAGGGAGAGAGAACTTCAATTAGGAGCACGGACTGATCACGACAATCAGATTTCCATCAGATTTCAGGATAAAATCATAAACTTATAAAATGCAAATTACACTCTGGAGGCAACTTTAGAAATCACCTACTCAATTCCTGTGTTTTACATATAAACTTATTAAACTAGAAACCGACTCTAATCAATAACCAGAGACGTATCCTAAATGTCTTGATTTGAATTATTTTTTAATAACAATTTTATTGGGATATAATTGACATACCATAAAATTAACTGTTTTAAAGTATACAATTCAACAGGGTTTAGTAGATGAACAGAGTTGCACGACCATCACCAATATCTAATTTTACAGCACTTTCATCACCCCCAAAAGGAACCCAGCACCCATTATGAGGCATGGTCCATTCCACCTTCTCCCAGTTGCTACCAACCTAATCTACTTTCTATCTCTATAGACTGGCCTATTCTGAATTTCATATAACTTTAATAGGACAATATGTGGCCTTTGTGGCTGGATTCTTTCACTTACCATAATGTTTTTAAGGCTTATCTATGTTGCAGCATATAATAGTACTTCATTCTCTTTTTTTGCTAAATAATATTCCATTTTATGGATATGCCACATTTTATCTATCCATTCGTCACTTGAGAGACATTTGGGTTGTTTCTACTTGTTTCTACTGTTCGGCTACTAGGAATAATGCTGCTATGAACACTTGTGTACAAGTTTGTGTTTGGACATATAATTTTAACCATGAGTATATACCTAGCCATGGAATTGCTAGGTCATATAGAAAAGAAACTCTAGGTTAAAATTTTGAGGAACTGCCAAAGTGTTTTCCAAAGTGGCTGAAGCATTTTAAAATCCCACCAGCCATGCACGATGGTTTTAATTCCTCTGTGGCCTTGTCAACCCTTACTATTTTCTGTCTTTCTTAATATACTCATCCTAGTGGATATGAAGTGGTATCTTCTTGTTTTGATTTGTGTTTCCCTCATGGCTAACGATGTTGAGCATATTTTCATGTGTTTATTGTCCATCTGTTTATCTTCTTTGGAGAAATATTTATTCAAATCTATTCTCCATTTTTAAATTGATGTTATGCACTGAATGTTTGTGACCTGCCCCCTGCCCCATATTCATATGTTGAAATCCTAACCACAATGTGATAGCAGTAGGAGGTAGGGCTTTGGGGAGTTAATTAGGTCATGAGGGTAGAGCCTTCATAGATGGGATCAGTAACCTTACAAAAGACTCCAGACTCTTGCTCTCTTTCTTCTGTGTAAGGATGCATGAAGTCAACTGTCTGCAACTGGTAATAGAGCTCTCACCAGAACCCAACTATGCTGGCACTCTGATGTCAGACTTGCAGCTTTAGTCGGAAAAGATACTTGATATGATTTCAATTTTCTTAAATTTACCAAGGCTTGATTTGTGACCCAAGATATGATCTATCCTGGAGAATGTTCCTTAAGCACTTGAGAAGAAAGTGTAATCTGCTGTTTTTGGATGGAATGTCCTATAAATGTCAAATAAGTCCATCCTGTTTAATGTATCATTTAAAGCTTGTGTTTCCTTATTTATTTTCATTTTGGATGATCTGTCCATTGGTGAAAGTGGGGTGTTAAAGTCCCCTACTATGATTGTGTTACTGTCGATTTCCCCTTTTATGGCTGTTAGCATTTGCCTTATGTATTGAGGTGCTTCTGTATTGGGTGCATAAATATTTACAATCGTTATATCTTCTTGGATTGATCCCTTGATCATTATGTAGTGTCCTTCCTTGTCTCTTGTAATTGTCTTTAAAGTCTATTTTGTCTGATGTGAAAATTGCTATACAGCTTTATTTTGATTTCCCTTTGAATGGAATATCTTTTTCCATGCCCTCACTATCAGTCTGTATGTGTCCCTAGGTCTGAAGTGGGTCTCTTGTAGGCAGCATATATACGGGTCTTGTTTTTGTGTCCATTCAGTCAGTCTATGTCTTGTGGTTGGAGCATTTAATCCATTTACATTTAAGGTAGTTATCGATATGTATGTTCCTATTACCATTTTCTTAATTGTTTTGGGTTTGTTATCGTGGGTCTTTTCCTTCTCTTGTGTTTCCTGCCTAGAGAAGTTCCTTTAACATGGTTGTAAAGCTGGTTTGGTGTTGCTGAATTCTCTTAGCTTTTGCTTGTCTGTAAAGGTTTTAATTTCTCCGTCGAATCTGAATGAGATCCTTGCTGGGTAATCTTTTTGTATGTTTTTCACTTTCATCTCTTTAAATATGTCCTGCCACTTCCTTCTGGCTTGCAAGTTTCTGCTGAAAGATCAGCTGTTAACCTTATGGGGATTCCCTTGTATGTTATTTGTTGTTTTTTCCTTGCTGCTTTTAATATTTTTTCTTTGTATTTAATTTTTGATAGTTTGATTAGTATGTGTCTTGGCGTGTTTTTCCTTGTTTTTTTTCTGTATGGGACTCTCTGTGCTTCCTGGGTTTATTTCCTTTGCCATATTAGGGAAGTTTTCAACAGTAATATCTTCCAATATTTTCTCAGTTCCTTTCCTTTTCTCTTCTTCTGGGACCCCTATAATTCGAATGTTGGTGTGTTTAATGTTGTCCAGAGATCTCCAATACTGTCCTCAATTCTTTTCACTCTTTTTTCTTTATTCTGCTCTGCAGTGGCTATTTCCATTATTTTATCTTCCAGGTCACTTATCCAGTCTTCTGCCTCAGTTATTCTGCTACTGATTCCTTCTAGAGAATTTTAATTTCATTTATTGTGTTGTTCATCATTGTTTGCTCTTTAGTTCTTCTAGGTCTTTGTTTAACGTTTCTAGTATTTTTCCACTCTATTTCCCAGATTTTGGTCATCTTTACTATCATTACTCTGAATTCTTTTTCACGTAGAGTGCCTATTTCCTCTTCATTTGTTTGGTCTGGTGTGTTTTTCCTTGCTTCTTCATCTGCTGTGTATTTCTCTGTCTTCTCATTTTGCTTAACTTACTGTGTTTTCGGTCTCCATTTCACAGGCTGCAGGTTCATAGTTCCTGTTATTTTTGGTGTCTGCTCCCAGTGGGTAAGGTTGGCTCAGTGGGTTGTGTAGGCTTCCTGGTGGAGGGTACTGGTGCCTGTGTCTGGTGGATGAGGCTGGATCTTGTCTTTCTGGTGGGCAGGACCATGACCAGTGGTGTGTTTTGGGGTATCTGTGATCTTATGATTTTAGGCAGCCTCACTGCTAAAGGGTGGGTTTGTGTTTCTGTCTTGCTAGCTGTTTTGCATGTGATGTCCAGCCCTGTAGCTTGCTGGTGGTTGAGTGGAGCTGGGTCTTAGCATTGAGAATGAGATCTGTGGGAGAGCTTTTGCCGTTTGATATTAGCCCCCTCCTGGGGCCAGGAGGTCTCTGGTGGACCAATGTCCTGAGTTCGGCTCTCCCACCTCAAAGGCTCAGGCCTGACACCCAGCCAGAGCGCCAAGACCCTGTCAGCCCCATGGCTCAGAAGAAAAGGGAGGAAAAAAAGAAAGAAGTGAGGGAGGGAGGGAGGAAGGAATGAAGGAAGGAAGGAAAGAGAAAAAAGAAAGAAAGAAAGAAAGAAAAAAGAAAATAAATAAAGTAGTTATTAAAAAAGAAAAGAATTATTAAACATAAAAAATTAAAAAGTAATTTTTTAAAAAAAGAGAGAAGAGAGCAACCAAACCAAAAAAACAAAACATCCAATGATAACAAGCACTAAACACTATACTAAAAAAAAAAAAAAAAAAAAAAAAAGGACAGTCAGAACCCTAGGACTAATGGCAAAAGCAAAGCTATACAGACAAAATCACACAAAGAAGCATACACATATACACTCACAATTGGTGAAAAAGGAATATATATACATATAAAACATTTAAAAAGGAAGAGAGCAACCAAATCAGTAAACTAATCTACCAATGATAATAAACTTTAAATACTAAACTAAGATAAACATGAAGCCAGAAAAAAATTAGATGCAGAAAGCAAACCCTAAGTCTACAGTTGCTCCCAAAGTCCACCCCCTCAATTTTGGGATGATTCATTGTCTATTCAGGTATTCCACAGATGCAGGGTACATCAAGTTGATTGTGGAGATTTAATCCTCTGCTCCTGAGGCTGCTGGGAGAGAGTTCCCTTTCTCTTCTTTGTTCACACAGTTCCTGGGGTTCAGGTTTGGATTTGGCCCCGCCTCTGTGTATAGTTCACCTGAGGGCATCTTTTGGGAAGTCTGACATCTTCTGCCAGTGTTCAGTAGGTGTTCTGCCAGCATTCAGTAGGTGTTCTGTAGGAGTTGTTCCACATGTAGATGTAGTTTTGATATATTTTGGGGCAGGAAAGTGATCTCCACGTCTTACTCCTCTGCCATCTTGAAGGCGCCCCCTCAATGGAATTTTTGAAAACATAAATTACTTGATCTTTGATAAAGAGTAGATAAAAGCATGTGAATTCAACTTCAAATTACACAAGATTTTTTTAATTGCAGAAAATATGGTGATTGCTAAATTATAATTTTGACCCATAACTTTAGAGAGTGAATAAATCTAAAATGAAACTAGAATAAATCATATTTTAAGCAAAGATGAAATAAAGCATAAAGAAAGCAAGTGTATACTTACAAAACTTTAGAGATATTAAAGTAGTATTTCTGAAGATACAAAATAAGAAACTAGTTTTACACATAATGTGGATAGCTGGAGAATGATTTAGTGCCTTTAATTTTTCAATCTTATGAAAAGTAAAAGTTTGCCTCTCATCTATATGATAGAAACTTGATAATATTCATTCTAAATATTCTGTATATTCTCCTTTAAAAAACTGAGGAGTGGGTAAATTCTAAATTAGTAAATTATTTATGTTGTCATATGTTATTAGAACATGGCATTTTGAATGCCAACACAGAACAAAAGGAATAAGGTATTATACCATACTTTCTAATAAATGCTAAAAAGACCCTTTTAAGCTATAGGCGCTATTTCCATATATGTTGATTTTAGCAACTATTGGACCTTTTTAAGAGTAGTGTGTGTGTGTAACTGTGCAGACCAGATTATAATAAAAAAGATAAATGCTAATATTGAAAGCCATGTATTAAATATAAGTTAATTGTCCAAAGGATCATTTATACAAAGACTCATTTTATCTAATTTTTATACATACGTCTAGGCACATAGCCTGTTATTTTAAAACTTAATCTAAAAACATTTTATTTGGCCAAGGTTTCTCGCTCAAATCTATGAAGAACAATCCCTTTTTTGCTAAATAGCTTATTCTTTACCATAATGAACATGGCACCCTCACAAATTATATTTGCAAAGTGTTTTCAGGCAAAATTAAAGTGTTATAACTATGCCATTAAACTCTAAAATCCCATTTAAGGCAGATGGGACCTGAGTGTGAACAATGCATTGTAGACCACTTGACATTGATTTCCTGAAATGGGAGGCATGAGGAATAGGGGCTACTGTGCCCTCAATCCCTGTCTCTCACCTCTCCAGGTGCCTTGCTCCATTCATTAATTGCACTTTATCTTATGCGTTCTGCCCCTCAACCCACAAACACTCAAGTCTTTCCCATCCTAAAAATTCCCATTCTCTCAAATACTGTTCAAAATACCTCCCCATATCTCTACCAAATATTTTGGAAAACACAGTGCATTTTCCTTTGTGTCTCATAATCCATTGAGACAGAGACTATTAGCTGCCTGTCCTGTTCTTTGTCTCTAACTGGACCCTGATCAATGTGCCCAAATAAAATATTTTATTTCCCAGTCGTTCTGGTAGCTAGGGGTGTTCAATGTGTTTTAAGCAGAAGTGAGGTAGACTTCAAAACAAGTGTTGAACAGAGGGTTTTAACATGTTCCCTCTTGCCATTAGTCCTTTCTCCTTCCTACTGTCTAGAATACATGTCTGGTGTCTAAAGCCCCAGCAACCATATGGACAATGAAAAAAGCTTTAGGATGGAAGCCATGGCCAAACACAGTAGAGGAGAAAGATAAAAGAGCCTGTGAGCCAGGTAACTATGGAGATTCATACCAGCTCTGGGATGTCTCTTCCCGACTTCCTCCATGAAAGACATGAACGTTTAACTTTTGTTTTATTTCATTATAACTTTTTAAGTTACCAGTCCTCTGCTTTAAACTACTCTTTATCTTCATTTACTTATTGATGTAGTGTTGAATGCATTTATTTAAACATTCACATATACAGTAAACTATATACGTTGAGATGATATTATTTACGGCTGTGAACTTTAGTTTTAACATATGAATAGTATTTTAACATAATATAGTTCAGTCCATATACTATGTTGATTTTAACTAGTTGATATTTTATATGTATGCATATAGATGCAAGAGTATAAGTAAAATGATTCTTTGAAAGCTCAATTGTCTTCTGATTTCTATGAATCAGCTTAGGAATTTTTTGACAAACAAATTACTCACTAGTTATTTTTAAGGTCTCAAAATCAAATAGAAATCACAGAAATTAATCTCAATTTGACCTGAAAGCAGAATATAATCACTGTTGATATTTAAAATTCATCAGAGAAATATGATATTTAAAACTTTTACCCATATGTAAATCATTATTTTTGAGCCAAATATAATCTTAGTTGATACATTTGTGCAACACTCAACCTCTGAATTTTCTCTCGTCCCTTTCCTCTAACAAAACTCCTTTCTTAAGGGTCATTCATTAACCTGAGTTGCCAAATCCAAAATGTAAATGCTAATTGAAAAGCTGCATGTCATTCATCTTTTACTTTTACCACATACACCGAAGTCTTACAACTCTGTTCTTTTTTATTTCTTCGTTGTTCACCCTTGGAGTTTCTCCTACTTCAGATCAGCCTCCCTTTTTTCATTGATTCCTCTCTTCTAGCTCCCTATTAAATATTAGCTTCCTTATAGTTCACATTCAGTTTTTTTCTTCTTACTGTATATCTCATACAATGCCAAAATTTTCTCTTACTAATATGATAGTGCTACCAAAATTTATATCTCAAACCTGACATTTCCCTTGAGCTCCACACTCATATTTCAGAGCACCTGCTGTCCTACCAGGAGATCCTGTAAACAATTTAAATGAGTGTCAAACTTACTATCATTCCATCAGAGTCAGTCACCCTTCAGACTCTGCTCTGCTCAATGACTGAGGCAGTACCACCAGAAACAGTACCACAAGACCCTCACGCAAGAAGGGAGAAGATAAAAATCTTGTGCATGTGAATAAGGGCTCATCCTGTTTCGAGTAAGAAAATTCCAAATCTATTCAGTTTAAGCAAATAAGGGAACATATTGACTCATATATTTCTGTAATAAACTAGCTGCTGACTCGGTACAATCCAGTTGTTTAATCCTTGTCTTCAAGAATATTTTTTCCTCTCTCTTTGTTACTTAGTTTTGTTTTCAACTTTGCTTGCTTATTTCGCAATCATATTCATCCCAGTGGCAGCAAAAATCTAAACGCTTATATTATCAAAGTTTAAGAATTTTATTGGGAAGAAAAATCTCTTCTCCAATATTTCAAGCAAAAGCCAAGGAATGATTCTCATTGATTTGAGTTAGATCACAGGTCCCTAAATGATCACTAAAATTCTCATTACCTGCCTTAGACCCAAGTAAGTGGAACCCCTGACCTGGGCTCCACACCTCAGGCCCCCTTTTAATCCCCTAACTCCCACCACTTCAAAGTGCCTTTTCCAAAGTTTTCATAATCCTCTTCTGGTGATTGAATCACCCAGAATCTGCATTATTATCCAGGAAGGGCACCCAGGGCCTAGATTAGGACCTGTATGGGTGAGATTTCTTAGGAGCACTCTCCAACTCTCTATACCACTCACTGAGGTCAACCAGATGCCTGAAGAGCTCCCAGAATCATACCCATAGGGCTGTTCTAAGGCCCTGAAGTCAAGTTCCGGAGTCAGGCCCTCGTTCCAAGAGGGTGGCTTGGTGACAAGTTCACCCTCACTGGCCAGGACGGGATTTCTTTCATGGTATCACAATATCCACATTCCGTGGGTATTCTGCCCATGGAATGGTACAAACACACTTATTTTGGGTGACTCTTACATATAGATACAAAAGCTGTGTACTATGGTTTTTCCATACTTTCTTCACTGTGTGCTTTAGTTTGCATGGCTTTAATAGCTTATCTTCCAGTTCACAAATCCTTTCTTCTGCTCAGTCTAATCTGATAAAAACCCAAATATTGAATTCTTAATTTTAATTATTATGATTTTCTGTTCAAGAACTTGTTTGATTCTTTTTTGTAGATTCTAGTGCTTTGGTGAAATTCTCCACTGTGTCGTCTATTTTCTCAAACATACAAGTAATAATTATTTAAAATCTGTGCCTGACAACTTCAGTTTATGGATTATCTTTAGATATGTTTCTGTTGTCTATTTTTCCTCTTGTTTGAATTAGCTAGCATTTCCAGTATGATGTTGAAAAGGATTGGTGAAGGGACTTCTTTGCCTTTTTCCTGATCTTAGTGGGAAAGTTTCTAGTTTTTAATCATTAAGTATGATGTTAGCTGCAGGTTTTTGAAGATGATTTTTTATCAATTTGAGGAAGTTCCCTTCTATTCCTAGTTTGATGAGAATTTGTATCATGAATGGGTATTGGATTTTGTCAGATGCCTTTTCGGCATCTATTGATGTGATCATGTGCTTTTTCTTCTTGTTGATATGATGGATAACATTAATTGACTGTCAAATGTTAAAACACCTTGCATAGCTAGGATAAATGCCACTTGGTCATGGTGTACAATTCCTTTTATACATTGTTGGATTCAATTTGCTAATATTTTGTTGAAGATTTTGCATCCTGTTCATGAGAAATATTAATTTCTAGTTTTCTTTGCTAGTAATGTCTGTGTCTGGTTTTCAAATTAGGATAATGCTGACCTCCTAGAATGAGTTAGAAAGTATTCCCTCTGCTTCTATATTCTGGAAGAGAGTATAGAGGATTGGCATAAATTCTTCCTCAAATGTTTGGTATAGTTCAGTGGTGAATCTATCTGGACCTAGTGTTTTCTCTTTTGGAAGATTATTCATTATTGATTCAATATTAAGTAGACATCGGCCTTTTCAGATTATCTATTCCTTCTTGTGTTTTTTAAGTAATTGGTCCATTTCATCTAGGTTATCAAATTTGTGGGCATTGAGTTGTTCTTAGTATTCCTTTTCAATCTTTTCAACGTTCACGGGATCTGTAGTGATGTCCCCTTTTTCAATTCTGATATTAGTAATTTGTAGCTCCTAACAAATATTTGAAACATACTCTCCACTTGGCTTCTGAACACCAGTCTCTGGGGTGTCCTTCTATCTCACAGAACAGCTTAATACTTTGCTGGATCATCCTTATCTTGCTGACTTCTAAAATTTGGAGTGCCCCCTGGAGGTCCTCTGACCTCCTCTCTTCAGTCTACACTTACTCCCAGTCTTTAAATACCATGTATTTCCATATGACTCCAAAATGCATACCTCTGGCCCTGAACTTTTTGCTAAACTCTAGATTTTTGTATCTGACTCTCTACTAGAAAACTCTACTTGATTATCTAATGGTTATCTCAAACTCAACATATTCTAAAGGGAATTCTTTAAGTACCAGCAGCAGTCCCTCTCCTACAAAAGAGCTTCTCCTAGTTTTCCACCTTTTGTTTCCCTATTTTTAAATAGTTCTTAGACCAAAACATCTCTATTCCCTATTTTTATGGTTGCTTAGGCCAAAACGTTAGAATAATTCTTCACACTTTTCTTCCTTCCACTTTATATTAGCAAATTCTGTTGGCTCTCTCTTCCAGATAAATAAATCCAGATCCCAGGCACCCATCAGCATCTCTACTACACTTGTGCAGTCACACTCAGCACTCATCAGGAGGACTATGAGACGCAATTTACGAGGTTCCCTGCCACCACTCTTTCCCCCTCTATTCTAACATAGCAGCTACAGTCATCATCCAGAATACACTCCAGATTATGTTACTATTCTGCTTAAGCAATCCAAAGCCAACATGGTTTACTCAGAGGAATGGCCAAGACCTTTACAATGGTCTATTTGCACCACACTGTGTCCAAACCCCTAAACCATTCCCTCTCTAGCCTCGTCTCCCAGTGTTCACCACTTCACTCACTCAAATCTAGCTTTTCACCTTCTTTTAGATCTAAATCCAAACTGCTCACCATGATCTACATGTTCTATGAGTTTGTCTTCTAGTTCTCTCCCTGCTCAATTCCCTTACTTGGTGCTTGCCATATTGGCCTTCTTGTTCTTTCTCAAATAGCAAGTCCATCCTACCTCAGGGCCCTTGCACCAGCTTCCGCCTCTGGCTGGACTACCCTTGCCCCAGATAGCTGCAAGTTAAGTCTTATTTCAAATACCTTCAGGTCTTTGCTCAAATACTACTTGATCAGCAATGCCTTTTTTGATTATCCTATGTAAAATTACAGCCCCATTATCATTCTATGTATTTCTCTGTAGCAGTTAATACCACAAAAATATGCATTTATTTCCTGTCCTTCCCTCATAGGTCTGAGGGGTCAGGGAAAGCTTTCCTGAAAAGGTGGTGCTTCAGCTCAGCCATAAATCAGAGTAGACTATCCAAAAAAGGGAAGAAGCACATTCAGTATAAGGGTTAGAAATTATAAGGCCTTGAATCTAGAAAGGCAGACACAGGAAATATCTGTATTGTAAAAGGACCATGTAAGTCATGCTAAGGACTTTGCATTTTATCTCAAGCATAATGAAAGATTTATGGAGTAGGATTATATGATTAGAATTTCTTTTATTTTAATCAAAGAGAAATTTTTGTGGTTTTTTTTTTAAATAAATTTATTTATTTTTGGCTGCGTTGGGTCTTTGTTGCTGCGCACAGGCTTTCTCTAGTTGCAGCGAGCGGGGGCTACTCTTTGTTGCCATGTGCAGGCTTCTCATTGTGGTGGCTTCTCTTGTTGTGGAGCACAGGCTCTAGGTGCGTGGGCTTCAGTAGTTGTGGGACACGGGCTCAGTAGTTGTGGCTCGCGGGCTCTAGAGCACAGGCTCAGAAGTTGTGGGGCAGGGGCTTATTTGCTCCACAGCATGTGGGATCTTCCCCAACCAGGGCTTGAACCCGTGTCCCCTGCATTGGCAAGCAGGTTCTTAACCACTGTGCCACCACAGAAGTCCCTGGAATTTCATTTTGACAAGATGCTTTTAGCTGTTTGAAGAAGAGATGTATTCAATGGAGGCCGAGGAGGAATAGGAAAGTCAGTGAGAGGCTCTTGCAATGGCAGATACGTGTCTGTCATGTGATGGCTTCTGAGATTCATCTTCTACAGTATTAACCATGAATCTCTTGCAGCCTTTTGGTCCAAATTTCTTTTACTTATTTTGAGATAGTCATATGTTTTTCCTTGGTTTGATATTAGCCATTTATAATACCTTAAAATGCAGAGTTAACTTTACCATCAATATATGAATTTTCTTTCATCTTTAAGCATGCAATCAAAGGCTATCTATACCTGGTTTAAAAACACTTTTTATAACTAGCTCAGATTTTGGATATAGGTAGTAAGTAAGGAACTTGTTCCAGCATCCCCTTAAGAGCATCCCCTGCTGTTGTAAAGAAAAACCAGTACAGACAGAAAGAGAAAATATAACATAGATTTCAAACTGCACACATTTTCCTGTGAATATATTCATATCTGCAATCCACAAAGGGAACAATTTTCTTTTATAGGATAATGATGGCCATGAGATGGAGTTCTAATGGGATATTTCTGTAGTCTAACAAATATTTGTACGTTTCCGTTCATTTTTTTTTTTTTTTTTTTTACAAATGAAATGACAAAATAATACCCTATGTCCTTGATAATTCCAACTCTAGTGCTTTTAGCTGGCAGCTCCTTCTGTAATATGTACAAATTCTATTTGTTGCTTTCAACCTCATAGGTGCCTCTTTCAGCCGAGTTCAACCTTGGTCTGTCATTTTTAAAACCATAAAATGGCCAGAGAACATATGCTAGGGACTGGTTCATAATAGCTGAATCAGTAACTGCGTCTCAACTAGTAAACGGTTCCATATGGTTAGGAACTTAGATTGTGATCTTAAGTCAAGGGTGTTTGGATTTAGCAAGAAATTACTTGGATTTTTACCTTATCCCTAGTCTATTTTTACATGTTAAAATTATAACTACACATAAAATTCCCCTTACACATAATAGTTAAGGCTGAAAATTTCTGTGAAATGCAGTATTTTGGTTTCTGAGTCTGTGTGTGTGCGCGCATATTTGAATTTTCTTTACCAGGTATAGTCTTCGATTCCATACTCAAAGACGAAACTTAAAATCCATACAGTCAAGGAAGAGTTACCCGTGAACTTAAACTTGATGTATGTGTTGCAAATCTGTGAAGGGTTAGAATACAACGTAATTGACTTAACTACCAAAACTACACTGACCAGAGTTTAGCCTTTTTAAAAATATAAATGAGATAATATATTTTTAAATAATTCTGAGCCTTATCCCGAGGAAGATGAAGAGGGTACCCACTTCCTCAACTGCTCATCCTGAGCTATTTATTCACTCAACAGTTACCTTCTTTGTTATAATGGCTTTCAGGTAAATTTTCGTTTAAAGAATGTGTTCTCCAGATTTCAATGGTCCCGTTATTTGGAAGATGAAATGAGATAATTTATGTAGAGGAAAGTTGCACAACAGTCAGCAAATGTTAACTCTCTTTCGTCCTCCTTTTATCTTTCCCAATCCATATCCCCCTTCCCCTTTCTCCCATCCTTCACTCGTGTATGCTATGATGTCTCCAATAATAATTTTACAGATAAACAAAATAATGAAATAGAAATATTTGATATCAAAACAAACCTCCCCAAACACAGCATTTTAAAAAATAATTTCTTTGATATGATATCATTTACCCATTTTATTCCACAGAAATAAAAGACAGAAAAGATTTCTGATCATTTTGTTTCTCATTGCTGATATTTTATATTAACCAATGATGACTATATCAGGCCTCCACGCCAAGATATCACAATAGAATTATGAATATGCAATACTGATATTGAAAAACATTTTAAATTGTAAACAATATTTATGAACACAGGATACTACTGATGTTACATTACTCAATGGAGAGGCAGGATATAAATTTTTTTGGCCTTTTTTTCTTTGCTTTCTCTACTTTTTTGAGGGGAGGGGTAAGGTGGAGTCATTCTTTTTAAATTTTACATATGATCAAGGCAATAACGATGCCTTGGAAAAAAGCGTAAAACAGCAAGCAGGGACATTTACCTAGTGCTATGTGCCAGGCCCTGTTCTAAGTGTTAATACTTTATAAAGTTCCGGAACTCCCACGTGGACTCTTTAGGGCAGTGCGATATCCCCACTTCAGGCCCCAGAGGCAACCATTATTTTCACCTCCCACTCCCTGCCCCCAGCATTCACTCTCCTCCTTAATATCATTCTTATCATCTTACGACCTCTGGGGTCCACCAACCACTATGGAAGATGAGAGGGCCCAGTTCCTCCTTTATCTTCTCCTACTGGTCAGGGATCAGTTGGCACATGAGCTAAGCTGAGCCACTTAACTCAACGCTAAGCTCACCCCGGCACTTAGACTTTGGCTGTCTGACATCAGAACACGTCCTGATGGTTAGATGTTCGGTCATCTCAGCAGCCATGAGGCGGCGTCGGCGCCTTGACCTGATCCATCCTGCGGTGGCTGTTCTTCCCTCTGATTCCCCTTCGTCATCCTAGTCCTGCCCATTCACCCTCCCTCATCCCCCAGCCCCCAGGTGAATCTGTGCGGTACCACTTCGTTTCAATAAACCCTCGTTCGTTTTCCACAAGTTTTTCCTTGTAAGACAACCATACTTGGTTTCTGTTGTTGGCAATTCAGATCCTTGGTACAGAAATTGGGACTGAGATTAAGGTTAACATTAAGAGACTCTAAAATGTGGTCTTCGCTGAGCCAAGGAGGTTGGGTGGAGACCAATGGGACACATCTATTCAGTGGCTGGAAGATTGTAGTTATTAATACATGGTAACGGAAATAATCATTTTTGTCCATCTGTACTCTGGAGAACCAGATCATGTACATATTGAAGCTTTTGCATGAAGGGGCTTTGGAGGAAAAATTAGGATGTTAGAGTGTGCTGTTTTTAGTGGCCTTCAATAAATTCCTACACAAAAGAGGTATGATAGTTTTGATACTGCCATCGGAAAGCAGAAGGAAGAAAATAAGGTCTTGCCTAGAGAAACACTACCTTTGATGTCTATTCAGTTGCCAGAGAGTCTAGTACCTGGAACCCTGAAAGATTAGAAGAGCAGCTCAGGAAAACGCTGCTGTTCCCTAACCCCCATCCAGGCCTTTGCTAATCAGCTCTTACTAAGAAGAAAAGGAAAAGGCTCATGGCTCCACTTGAGAAGAAGCCCTCACGTAAAGCCTGCAGGGAGAGACAACTTTAATGGCATTTTCATGCCCCAGCTTACTGTTTCAAATTGCCCCCAAATGACATCACTCAAAGCTGTGGTCTCAAACTTTATCTCACCTCCAGTGCTTAGTCCACCACAGATTGCTGGGCCCCAACCCCAGAGGTTCTGAATAGGTCTGGACCCAAGAATTGGCATCTCTAACCAGTTCTCAGATGCTGCTGCTGCCGGCCAAGGAACCACACTTTGAGAACCATAGCACTAGAGGGGTGAGCAAAGCAGGGAAGTGGGGGCTCACTACCAAAGAAACTCTGGTGGCTAGAATTGCACTTCAAGACTACAACTCATCAGGGTCCCCGCCTTTGGCTGCTGGCCTATGAAACAAATAGCCTGGAAGCCTCTATACTCTTATTGAAGTTTTATTGCCAAATAAGCTCCCAGCCTGTGGCTTCTCAGGCCCTGAATATAAACTCTAAGCTCCTTAACTAATAGGAAATGAGCCTCTAAGAAGTAAAGGGAAAGGGGTGACCTACTCAGTGCCCATCTCAGAGATGGCTGTGAAGGACAGCAGAAAAGAAACATTCTGCCATAACCGAACCAGAGGTCAGCAGATTGGCAAAGTAAGGAACTCCCAGGTGAGGGAGTCCTGTCATATCATGGATATTGGGACCAGTCATCCCTATGAGATGTTCCCTCTTTTCCAAATGGAAGTTTTCACTTTAGTCACTCTTTTTTTTCTGCACCATTGTATTCTTATATGCACTCCATATAAATAAGTATTCATTTAGCCATAAATTGGTGAATCATGAGAAACTATATTTGGACCCAAGAAAAGGAATGCACCTCACCCAGGGTCAACTGCTCACTCTCTGAAGAGCTCCCCAAAATAACTTGTTGCTAAACCAAAGTCAAGTTTATTGCTTACCACTGTAAAGGAGACCACTGATGCAATATTAGTAGCATTTCAGAATAACAAGGTCAAAGGTGAGGGCTTTGTTCCGATTTTCTGTATCTGGGGATATTTCCATGTGAGAGGCAGCTGAAGACTGGGCCAAGTTTATTATAAAACAGTTTAGGGTTGGTGGACCCAGCAAGAGAAAAGTTTGAAAGCAAGCCTTGAAGAATAAACAGTCTAATGATCCTAGTTTAGTGTGATCTATTGAGACACCCTGGGAGCGCAAGCCGAGAAAAGTTATTTGTCACTTCAGCTTATAGGCAAGACTCTCTGGGAATTATGCAGTCGGTCAAACAAAGCATGGTAACGTAGCCCCTAAGCTGTGTGATTATATATGGTTTTGATTTTTATCAGAGCCCTTAGAATCTGGATTCAGTAACTGAATCAATCTCTGGATTGTGTTTTCCGAGGTGACGTGCGCGTTTATAAGGTCTGTGTATGAGGTGTGTGCTTGTTCTATGTAAGCTTGACCACGTTTTAAACCACGTGCTGAAAGGAGAGGACGTCTGGCTACTGGGTGGCCTAAGGAGTAGGCTAACGTGGGCATCTGTGTTTGTCTCCAGAACCCATGTCCCTTTTCTAGTAGTGCCTGATTTCCACTTGGGATCCACTTAGTTGTAGGGAAGCCAACTCCTCTCCTGGAGTCCAGTGGTGGATGTGACAATAACTAGGTGATTAGCACATTTTATTCCCCTCCGAGTGTCAGGTGATCATGCTGATTGGTTCAGCTGTGTGACCTAAGCCTGTCTCATCAGAATGGATCTTGGAACACTTGCTGGAATATAAAGACATTCTCTTGGTCTGGATGGTGTGGTGTTTGAACATGAGAGCAGAGTCAGTCCCTTTGGCTAGCCTGAGGGACAAGGGCAACAACCTAGAAAGGAGGACAGAGCAGACAGAACCTATGAGAAATGCAGAACAAGCTTCTGATGCTCAGATTCCCTCAAAATTATTTCAGTGCTTCAGATGCCCTCCCAGCCCTACCAAGGACAAAGCAAAGACATCCAAACCAGATTGCTTTGCTTTGCTTTCCTCTATCTCTCGTTCCCTTGGTTCCTTCCCCAAAGCACAAGAAGACTTTCTACCTCTTCCTGTCTGATGGGAACTGCCCTGATATCAGAACCTTCCTTCAATTTACTGAATGTCTTATAGTATAAAACACCATGAACCGAGTCATATGTAGGTACCTTGATATGTGAAAGGGAAGTGTCAGAATTCCAAGAAAAACTTTTCTTTCCTTTGAAACTCTGGTATTCAAGGCAACTGTTTTACTGGGTGCTCAAAAAAATGTCTTAAGTAACATTCAAAGCTGAACAATGACTTCTCTGTGTTAGGTGCTATCTACAATCACCCTGAAACAACTGAAGCCTAGTCAATGCCTGGGGATATCCAGGACAATATACATCATGGGGTTCCAAAATGATTCTTTTTTTATCCTGCCTTCATCCAGTTCCCCTTTACCCCATCACCCCCAACTCTGGTACCACAAATCTGATCTTTTTCTGAGTTTGTTTGTTTGCTTTTGACGCATAATTGACCTACAATAATACTGTTAGTTCCTGTTACACAACATAGAGATTCAATATTTCCATAAATTTCCAACGTGATCACCACGGTAAGTCTAGTTACCATCTGTCACCAGGCAAAGATATTACATAGCTATTGACTGTAATTCCCAACACTGCACATTTCACACCCGTGACTCATTGATTTTGCAACCAGAAGTTTGTGCCTCTTAATCTCCCTCACCTATTTCTTTTTTTAGAATAGATTCTTTTTTATTTTGAAAATATCCCTGTTATAGACATAAACCAAACTCACACAACATGATCATAAAATATAAACCCTCCCTGTCCCAATTATGACAACCCAAAATGCCTCCAGACGTTGTCAAAATTGCCCTGGTTGTGAATCCCTACTTTAGGTCTCAGGTTAAATGTCACACCCTCAGGGAATCCTTTCTTGGAAGCCTCACCCTCATTGATTTACTTGTGCTGTTCTGTCATAACACTCATACCAATTTGTAATAAAAACTATTTGGGGGTGTTTACTTGTGATTATTATCAGTCCTTTCCACTAGGCTGTAAATTTCTTGAAGGTAGAGACTGAATTTCCCTTTCTTTTCTGTTTTTAATTACTATTTACTAAGCATTCCCTCTCTACAACAATAGTTACATGTTAACATTTATTAGCAAACAAATGCTTGTGAAATGAATAGATTAAGAGTTGGCTAAATAAACAATGCAAAGATATCTCAGTCTGGGGGTAGTTAAACTCACCATCTGCTCTTATTTTGGGCACAGCACATAATTATCAAGGGACAAAGAGAAGGGAAAAGAAAGAAGAAAAGGAGGGAGAATGAGAGGAAGTGAGAAAAGGACAAAAACCAAGAGCACAAGTGAAGGTCGCAGGTCCAGGAAACTAAGTGTTGCCAGAATAAAGGGCATTATTGAGAAACAGGAACAGAGCATCCTATCTCTGGGCATGAATATGGCTGCATACTGAGACAGATAATTGCTTGCAAGTGTCTGACTTTCCTAAGGTTAGAAATCTGTTGAATCAAATATGAAATTTCTCCAGGCCCTTCCTGTGTTCCCTGTTCCTGGTATTCACAGTTACTCACTGTGAAGTCTTAAACTAATCAATAACTATCCTTGGAATTTCCTACTTTCCTCTAACTTTTCCCTAATTGCAAAAATTATTAATAAAAGGCTGACATCATCACATTGTTCCAGAGAACTTGAACTGTTGTCTGGAGTTGCATGTAGGTCGGATCTGGACTGTTCTCAGAATATTAAGAGATGCTGCAGACTTGCCCACAAAGACACAATAGCTTCTGTAGTGGACCTACTATGGTTTCTAGTCAACAAAGGACATTGAACCTTTTAAAATCACATTCAGAAAATGATAGATGTGGAGCCATCACATTTCATGTTTCTAAACTATATTACAAGGCTATTATAATTGAAACAGTACAGTATTGGCATAAAAGCAGATACATAGACCAATGGAATAGAATCACAAGCCCAGAAATAAATCCATTCATATACAGTCAACTAATCTTTGACAAGAGTGCCAAGAACAGACAATGGGGGAAGGATAGTTTCTTCAATAAACAGTGTTGGGAAAACTGGATATCCACATGCAAAAGAATGACACTGGATCCTTATCTTACACTATACACAAAAATTAACTCAAAATGGGTTAAAGACTTAAATATTATATCTGAACCATAAAACTCCTAGAAGAAAACACAGGAAAAAATCTCTATGACACTGGCCTTGGCGATGTCTTTTTGGAAATGTTCCAAAAGCAAGGCAACAAAAACAAAAATAAACACATGGGGCTATATCAAACTAAAAAGCTTGTGCACAGAAAATGAAACAACAAAATGAGAAGGCAATCTATGGAATGGGAGAAAATACTTGCAAATCATATCTGATAAGGGGTTAATATCCAAAATATATAAGGAACTCATACAACCCAGTAGCAAAACAAAACACACACACACACACATATAACCCAATTAAAAAATGGGCAAAGGACCTCAATAAATGTCAATAGACATTTTTCCAAAGAAGACCTACAAATGGCCAACAGCTACATGAAAAGGTGTTCAACATCACTAATCATCAGGGAAAAACCACAGTGAGAAATCATCTCACACCTGCCAGGATGGCTAAAGAGACAAGGGATAACAAGTGTTGGCAAAATGTGAAGAAAAGGGAATCCTCGTGCACTGTTGGTGGGAATATAAACCGGTGCAGCCACTAGAAAACAGTATGGAGGTTCCTCAAAAAAGTTAAAAATAAAACTACCATATGATCCAATAATCCTACTTCTGGGTATATATCCAAAAGAAATAAAATCAGTATCTCGAGGAGACATCAGCACTGCCATGTTTTTGCAGCATTATTCACAATAGTCAAGATATGGAAAAAACCTAAGTGTCTGTCAGTGGACGAATGGACAAAGAAAATGTGAGATATATACATATGAATGAATATTATTAGCTTTAAAAAAGAAGAAAATCTTGCCATTGCAACATCACAGATGAACCTGGAGGACATTATGGTAAGTGAAATAAGCCAGACACAGAAAGATAAATAATGCATGATCTCACTTATATGTGAAATCTAAAAAAGTCAAACTCACAGGAGTAGAGACTAGAATTGCTGCCAAGTTGTGGGTAGGGGAGAGGTCAGGAAATGGCAAGATGCAGGTCAAAGGGTACAAACTTTCATTTATAAGATGAATACGTTCTGGGGAATCTAATATACAGCATGGTGACTATAGTTCATAACAATGCATTTTACACCTGAAATTTGCTGACAGAATAGATCTTAAGTGTCCTCACACAGAAAAAGATAAGTATATGAAGTGACAGATGTGTAATCAGCTTGACTTTGGTAATCATTTCACAATTATCGTGTTGTACCCCTTAAGTATATACGATTTTTATTTGTCAATTATACCTCAATAAAGCTGGGAGAAAAAAGAAAGAAAATGACAAATGTAATGCATGCTTGCATGCACAATGCAGAGAACTTTGGACACACACACATGATAGAAGAAAAACAGAATAAAACCACCTATTTAAAAACAAATCCAGAGATAATCATTCCTTCTTTGGGTGTATGACTGTACTTTTAAGAGATATTTTTACTACAGGTGCTTAAGTATTGCTTGGAAATCATTTTTACTTGCTTCCAGATTATTGCTTCTATTCCTGTCAAATTCAAAACTTACTTAAAAATACAGTGATGTCTGATGACTAAATCTCAGGTAGCTCAGTCAATAAAGAATGCCAGCACTGTATATGGTACCTTAAAATAGTGTAGAGATAATTATGACAGTATTAATGTTATTCTCAAATACAGTGGTATTGAATTGAACATTTAAAAGGGTTCAGAATCAAACAAGAAATCCCAGAGAACTGAGCTGCTTTCAATTCTGCTAACTTGGGTTTTTATATTCTGCAAAGGTGGATTAGACAAGTTTCCTCATATACGCTCCCATATCCAATATCTCCTTATCTCTCACACTACCCCTCACCAGCTGCTTACAATTCCCCCAAACAATTCCTCTCTTAAATGGATTTATTTTCACCTACCTAAGACACTGTATGTTGTTGATTAAAAGCATTGTAATGGAAAAGCTGAAGTATGCCTAAGAAGTCATAAGGTACTTTCCTGATTCTTCCCTGAGCTTAATCAAAGTAATTTTACATTAGGATATTATTATTAATTTTAAGGATTCAAATAGAGTTTTATCCTTGCTTTTACAGTTTTATATTTTTACTCAATTTTTTAAAATACCTTGTTGCTGTTGTTGTTTTTAAATTCACTTTTTCCATCATATTTGTGACTCTGGCAATCAATGGCTCATATAATTGTCTCTTTCCCCTTTTCTCTATTTGAAAATGAATACTTTTATTTTATCTACCTTGTACATGAAATTCCACACATAAGTAATTAGTCCCCTCCTGCAGGTTTTTTTAAAGTTTTAATCATAATTAAAAGATTACTGGCTTCATTTCCATAAGCCAGTCACTCTAAGTATTTAATTATAAAAGCAAAATTCATAAGGCGTATGCCATTAAACCCTACTGATAAGAAATGAACACAGCAAAAATTACGCACAACAGAACCAACAGCATTGTAGAGCAATGCTTTTATCTATTTGTTCTTTTGTAAATAAATTTTCCCCAGCCATTTTATTCCAATTTTGTTCTCAGCCATTAGATTTCTGGAGTTTCCTTTTTGCCACTAGAGGTCTACCGTACCTATCTTGACAACATGCTCGCCTTTGTTACTGTTAATGCCGTCTGGGGCCTGCCTGTGTGTGTCCATAATTTACCCATCTTTTCATGCACTGATTCACTAATTCGCTCCTCATTTGTTCATCACTGCTCTGATGCTACTTTCAAAGAAGGGGAGAGTTGTGAGTTTCTGACATCTGCCTCTTTCCCTATCCTTCCTGGCATATGACTCTATGTCCTACCTCCCCAGGCCCTTATTCTATCAGGCATCTCTTTTCCTCTCTCTACCTCCAAGCTTTGCCTTCTTCTTTGTTCTCCACTCATTAGCATGTAAACTTGCTAATAAGGCTCCCATCCTATAATCCTTCTTCACTCTGGTCTTCCTCTGGCAACTCTTCTAACTTTAGGACTAAGTTCCATGTCTCACCACCCATTCACTGATGGTTCTTACAGGGTTATAAGTGCTGCCACTGTCACAGCCCATGGCTCCTCCACTGCAATTGGACTCCACTGAAACTGCCCTAACAAGACAATTCCATTCTTGATGTTTCCTCTCTGTCTCCTAATAAGGAATCACTGCTGAGTCCTGAGACTCCATCTCTTTAATAGTTCCAGAATCTGCCTGCTTTCCTGCATGTCTCATCTTCATTCGAGCCCAAATCACTTATCTAAATTACACCCACAAGCTCTAACTGGCCTCATGGCATGAGCTTTGTTCCCCGCCAACATTCTCGACCCTCCTGCCAGTGATCTTACTAAAGCACATCTAACCACGTCACCACCTTGCTAAGACCCTTCCATCATTCCCTGAACCACCAGATGAAGCCCAAATCCCTAGGAAAGACAAAGAGCGGCCCATCACAGGCCTCTGCTTACCTCTCGCCTGTGTCCCTCTCCATTTCTCTCTTCCCCCAGATCTTCACACACGAACTTCCAGTTTGTCCTTGCTCTTTTCGTTACCATTGATTTTTGCACCCTCTTTTCTTCTGTGTTGAATTTCATCGTTTAGAGTACTTTCTTCAAAAGTCTGTGGGTGATAAACACTTGGTATCTCTACTTCTTTTTTTTTTTTTTTAAATTATTTTTTTTTGCGGTACGCGGGCCCCTCACCGTTGTGGCCTCTCCCGTTGCGGAGCACAGGCTCCGGACGCGCAGGCTCAGCGGCCACGGCTCACGGGCCCAGCCGCTCCGCGGCACGTGGGATCCTCCCGGACCGGGGCACGAACCGGCATCCCCTGCATCGGCAGGCGGACTCCCAACCACTGCGCCACCAGGGAAGCCCCTCTACTTCTTAAAGTGACTTTATTTCATTCTCCCTTGTGAATATGACTTATCTGAAAACAATTCTATCCTGACAATTATTTTTCTACACTCCTTTGAAGATTCTTATGTTTTCAAGCATATATCATTGCTATTCAGTTGTTATTGCTTTGTAAAAAACCTATTTTCTTCTCTACTTGGTGGTTTCCCAATTTTCAGTTTTTCCTTATCCTTCTGCAGTTTCACTCTATGTATGTGATTTCTTTTTAGTTTTACTGATTAGAAGTATTAATTATTTCTGACCTTTTTTTTAATACAGCAGGTTCTTATTACTTGTCTATTTCATACATATTAGTGTATACATGTCAATCCCAATCTCCCAATTCATCACAGCACCATCCCTCCCCCAGCTTTCCCCCTTTGCTGTCCATATGTGTGTTCTCTACATCTGTGTCTCTATTTCTGCCTTGCAAACTGGTTCATCTGTACCATGTTTCTAGATTATGGGATTTGATTTTATTGTGATTGCGCCCTTCCTACCTTTTCATTGCAGCTTCTCCTTTGTCTTTGGACGTGGAGTATCTTTTCTGGTGAGTTCCAGTGTCTCCTTGTTGATGATTGTTCAGCAGCTAGTTGTGATTCCAGTGCTCTTGCAAGAGGGAGTGAGCTCATGTCCTTGTGCTCTGCCATCTTGAACCAATCCAAGGATGTATTACTTTTTTAAATCTGAGGGCTCCAATCACTTTCTCCCGGAAAAATCTTGAGCTTCTATCTTTCCCCAATTCTATTTATTCTCTCCTTTTACTCTAATTAAATCTACATAGAAATTGATCACATTATCCTATTTCTTAGCTTTCTTAGTCCATGTTTTCATCTCTTTATCACTTTATATTGTGAGTATCTCACAATATAAAAATCTATCTTCTAATTCACTTTCTTTTTTCCTCTGCTATTTCTATGCTACTGCTTAAATTCACCTAAAAAGCCTTCTTGAAACCTAAACCTGAATTAAGTTTTCTTTCTCTGGGTCACCATAGGTCCATATGCAGGCCTATATACAGTACATTTAAAAATTTATTTTAACTTTCTGCTTATTTCTATCGCTTCCATTTCAAATTCTCTCATTTTTAAGGGCAGGACTGTATCTTATTTTTATACCCACTGTACTTGCTACTGTGCCTGTAACATGAGGAGCATTCTGTAAACAATGATTATTTCCCACCTTTAGCCTCAATATGCATACTTGTCTGGTACTATTGATAACTTTATTTTTGCTCTACATCTATTTATACTCCTTCCCCAGTAGATTCTGTAAGGGCAAGAAGTATATTTATTTTGTTCACTATTATATCTCCTGTGCTTGTTACATAACAAACACCCCAATATATCTGTGTTTTCTTTATGATGTGCTTCCCATTACCTTGAAGAAAACCAAAGGCATGGTCTGTGATTTGAAAACACTGGCAATATTACTATGATTGTGGGGCCATTGAGGGATCCCTATTTTAAAAGCAAGCCTTCTCCTAGCTTTTCTGTGACAGTTAGGTCCCAGATTTATATTTTGAACAATTCTTTCCATTCCAAGCATAGTGACCTTTTTTTTTTCCTCTATGGTTTGCTGAAAGCAAAAGTAACAACTCCAAATATCTTAAATCTATTACTTTTAACCAAAAAACAATTTCAAGAGAGAAATAATATAGGTTATTATTAGGGGACAATACTTCTTTCCCATACCTTATGTTTTCTTCTATATGAAGAGATATTTATTAGAGTAACACTTCTGGCCTCTCTCCATCCTCTCACCACACGTTCTTCTATATCCACCTAAACTGCTCCACCTCCCACCTATCTCCAAGAGAAGGAAAACATGTTATTTGTTAATTTGGAAGGAGAAAGTGGATGAATACCCATTTCCTTCCTCTTTCCTTACTCTGAGGGGTAAGAATTCTCTGCTTCTCTGGCAACCCATTCTGCTCCTGTTGTGAGACATTTGCCATGGTCCAGTATTGCTTTGTAGATACATGTGCCTAATTTGGGAATTCAGTATTAGGTAACTGACTTGACTACAGACATATGCATGTTCTTTCACTGGTCCTTCCAGTAATAAGGTGATATTTTATCCTCTTACCACTGAAACTCAGCTTTATTTAGCAACTGCTTTAGACCTAGAACAGGTAGGAGGAGCTATTTATTGGTGTCCCCTCCAAGATACCTACACATTTCAGCAGAAGGTGGGAGCCCACGTTACGGTGACCCAAACCACTCTTTCTGCCACTGTCATAAAATAGCAATGGATTCATTCATTCATTCAACAAATATCTGAAGACCTTCAAGAAGGCAGAGGAGTAAGACCTGGCAATCACCTTCCTCCCCACAAATACATCAAAAATACATACATATGTGGAACAACTCCTACAGAACACCTACTGAACGCTGGCAGAAGATCTCACACCTCCCAAAAGGCAAGAAACTCCCCATTTATCTGACCATGTGGCTGACAGGGTCTTCGTGCTCCGACCGGGGGTGAGGCCTGAGCCTCTGAGGAGGGAAAGCCACTTCAGGACATTAGTCCACCAGAAAACTCCCAGCCCCTCATAACATCAATCAGCAAGAGTTCCCCAGAGATCTCTTTCTCAACGCTAAGACCCAGCTCCACTCAACGACCAGCAAGCTGCAGTGCTGGACACCCTATGCCAAAAACCTAGCAAAACAGGAACACAACCCCACCCATTAGCAGAGAGGCTGCCTAAAATCATAATAAGTTCACAGACACCCCAAAACACACCACCAGACATGGTCCTGCCCACCAGAAAGACAAGATCCAGCTTCATCCACCAAGAACACAGGCACCAGTCCCCTCCACCAGGAAGCCTACACAACTCACTGAACCAACCTTACCCACTGGGAGCAGACACCAAAAAATAACAGGAAATATGAACCTGCAGCCTGTGAAAAGGAGACCCCAAAAGCAGTAAGCTAAGCAAAATGAGAAGACAGAGAAATACACAGAAGATGACGGAGCAAGGTAAAAACCCAGCAGACCAAACAAAGGAAGAGGAAATAGGCAGTCTACCTGAAAAATAATTCAGAGTAATGACAGTAAAGATGATCCAAAATCTTGGATATAGAATGGAGAAAATACAAGAAATGCTTATCAAGGACCTAGAAGAACTAAAGAGCAAACAAACAATGATGAACAACACAATAAATGAAATTTAAAATTCTCTACAAGGAATGACTAGCAGAATACTGAGGCAGAAGAACGGATAAGTAACCTGGAAGATGAAATAGTGGAAATAACTGCCACAGAGCAGAATAGAGAAAAAAGAATGAAAAGAATTAAGGACAGTCTCAGAGACCTCCAACATCCGAATTATATAGGGCCCAGAAGAAGAGAAAAAGAAAGGGATTAAGAAAATATTTGAAGAGATTATAGTTAAAAACTTCACTAATTTGAGAAAGGAAATAGTCAAGTCCAGGAAGCACAGAGAGTCCCATACAGGAAAAATCCAAGGAGAAACAAGCCAAGAAACAAATTAATCAAACTATCAAAAATTAAATACAAAGAAAAAATATTAAGCAGCAAGGGAAAAACAACAAGTAACATAAAAGGGAATGCCCATAAGGTTAACAGCTGATGTTTCAGCAGAAATTCTGCAAGCCAGAAGGGAGTGGCAGGACATATTTAAAGTGATAAAAGGGAAAAACTTACAACCAAGATTCCTCTACCCAGGAAGGATCTCATTCAGATTCGATGGAGAAATTAAAACCTTTACAGAGAAGCAAAAGATAAGAGAATTCAGCACCACCAAACCAGCTTCACAACAAATGCTAAAGGAACTTCTATAGGCAGGAAACACAAGAAAAGGAAAAGAACTACAATAACAAACCCAAAACAATTAAGAAAATGGTAATAGGAACATACATATCGATAACTACATTAAATGTAAATGGATTAAATGCTCCAACCAAAAGACACAGACTGGCTGAATGCATACAAAAACAAGACCCATATATATGCTGTGTACAAGAGACCCACTTTAGACCTAGGGACACATACGGACTGAAAGTGAGGGTATGGAAAAAGATATTCCATGCAAATGGAAATCAAAAGAAAGCTGGAGTAGCAATTCTCATATCAAACAAATTAAACTTTAAAATAAAGACTATTACAAGAGACAAGGAAGGACACCACATAATGATCAAGGGATCAATCCAAGAAGATATAACGATTATAAATATTTATGCACCCAACACAGAAGCACCTCAATACATAAGGCAAATGCTAACAGCCATAAAAGGGGAAATTGACAGTAACACAATCATAGTAGGGGACTTTAACACCCCACTTTCACCAATGGACAGATCATCCAAAATGAAAATAAATAAGGAAACACAAGCTTTAAATGACACATTATACAAGATGGACTTAATTGATATTTATAGGACATCCCATCCAAAAACAACAGAATACACTTTCTTCTCAAGTGTTCATGGAACATTCTCCAGGATAGATCATACCTTGGGTCACAAATCAAGCCTTGGTAATTTTAGGAAAACTGAAATCGTATCACGTATCTTTTCTGAGCACAAAGCTATGAGACTAGATATCAATTACAGAAAAATTACAGCAAAAAATCTGTAAAAAATACAAACACATGGGGGCTAAGGAATACACTACTAAATAACCAAGAGATCACTGAAGAAAACAAAGAGGAAATGAAAAAATACCTAGAAACAAATGACAATGAAAACACGACAATCCAAAACCTATGGGATGCAGCAAAAGCAGTTCTAAGAGGGAAGTTTATAGCCACACAATCCTACCTTAAGAAACAAGAAACATTTCAAATAAACAACCTAACCTTACACCTAAAGCAATTAGAAAAAGAAGAACAAAAAACCTCCAAAGTTGGCAGAAGGAAAGAAATCATAAATATCACATCAGAAATAAATGAAAAAGAAATGAAGGAAACAACAGCAAAGAATCTGGTTCTTTGAGAAGACAAACAAAATTGATAAACCATTAGCCAAACTCATCAAGGAAAAAAGGGAAAAGACTCAAATCAATAGAACTAGAAATGAAAAAGGAGAAGTAACAACTGACATTGAAGAAATACAAAGGATGATGAGAGATTACCACAAGCAACTATGTGACAATAAAATGGACAACCTGGAAGAAACTGAGAAATTCTCAGAAAAGCACTACCTTCCAAAACTAAACCAGGAAGAAATAGAAAATATAAAGAGACCAATCACAAGCACTGAAATTGAAACTGTGATTTAAAATCTTCCAACAAACAAAAGCCCAGGATCAGATGGCATCACAAGCAAATTCTATCAAACATTTAGAGAAGAGCTAACACCTATCCTTCTCAACTCTTCCAAAATATACAAGAGGGAGGAACACTCCCAAAATCATTCTACAAGTCCACCATCACCCTGATACCAAAACCAGACACAGCTGTCACAAAAAAACAAAACTACAGGCCAATATTACTGATGAACATAGATGCAAATATCCTCAACAAAATACTAGCAAACAGAATCCAACAGCACATTATAGGATCATACACCATGTTGAAGTGGGATTTATCCCAGGAATGCAAGGATTCTTCAATAAATGCAAATCAATCAATGTGATAAACTATGTTAACAAATTGAAGGATCAAAACCATATGATCATCTCAATAGATGCAGAAAAAGCTTTCAAGAAAATTCAACATCCATTTAGATTAAAAACTCTCAGGAAATTAGTCATAGAGGGAACTTACCTCAACATAATAAAGGCCATATATGACAAACCTACAGCCAACATCGTTCTCAATGGTGAAAAACTGAAACCATTTCCTCTAAGATCAGGAACAAGACATGGTTCCCCACGGTCACCACTATTATTCAAAACAGTTTGGAAGTTTTAGCCTCAGCAATCAGAGAAGAAAAAGAAATAAAAGGAATCCAAATCGGAAAAGTAGAATTAAAACTGTCACTGTTTGCAGATGACATGATACTATACTTAGAGAATCCTAAAGTTGCCACCAGAAAACTACTAGAGCTAATCAATGAATTTGGAAAAGTAGCAGGATAAAAAATTAATACACAGAAATCTCTTGCATTCCTATACACTAATGATGAAAAATCTGAAAGAGAAATTAAGGAAACACTCCCATATACCATTGCAACAAAAAGAATAAAACACCTAGGAATAAACCTACCTAATGAGACAAAAAACCTGTATGCAGAAAACTATAACACACTGATGAAAGAAATTAAAGATGAGACCAACAGATGGAGAGATATACCATGTTCTTGGATTGGAAGAATCAACGTTGTAAAAATGACAATACTACCCAAAATAATCTACAGATTCAATGCAATCACTATCAAATTACCAATAGCATTTCTCACAGAACTAGAACAATAATTTTCACAATTTGTATGGAAACACAAAAGACCCCTAATAGCCAAATCTTGAGAAAGAAAAATGGAGCTGGAGGAATCAGGCTCCCTGACTTCAGACTATACTACAAAGCTACAGTAATCAACACAGCATGGTACTGGCACAAAAGAAGAAATTCAGATCAATGGAACAGGATAGAAAGCCCAGAGATAAAGCCACACACATATGGTCACCTTATCTTCGATAAAGGAGGCAAGAATATACAATGGAGAAAAGACAGCCTCTTCAATAAGTGGTGCTAGGAAAACTGGACAGCTACATGTAAAAGAATGAAATTAGAACACTCCCTAACACCATACACTCATACACTCAAAATAAACTCAAAATGTATTAAAGACCTAAATGTAAGGCCAGACACTATAAAACTCTTAGAGGAAAACATAAGCAGAACACTCCATAACATAAATGCAAGATCCTTTTTGATCCACTGCCTAGAGAAATGGAAATAAAAACAAAAATAAACAAATGGGACCTAATGAAACTTAAAAGCTTTTGCACAGCAAAGGATACCATAAACAAGACCAAAGGACAAGCCTCAGAATGGGAGAAAATATTTGCAAAGGAAACAACTGACAAAGAATTGATTAATCTCCAAAATATACAAGCAACTCATGCAGTTCAAAATGAAAAACAGGGCTTCCCTGGTGGCACAGTGGTTAAGAGTCCACCTGCTGATGCAGGGGACACAGGTTCGTGCCCCAGTCTGGGAAGCTCCCACATGCCATGGAGTAGCTGGGCCTGTGAGCCATGGACACTGAGCCTGCGCGTCTGGAGCCTGTGCTCCTCAACGGGAGAGGCCACAACAGTGACAGGCCCGCGTACCGCAAAAAAAAAAAAAAAAAAAAGAAAGAAAAAGAAAAAAGAAAAACACAAACAACCCAATCCAGAAATGGGCAGAAGACCTAAGCAAACATTTCTCCAAAGAAGTTATACAGATTGCCAGCAAACATATGAAAGGATGCTCAACATCACTAATCATTAGGGAAATGCAAATCAAAACTACAATGAGTTATCACCTCACAGCAGTCAGAATGGCCATGATCAAATAATCTACAAGCAATAAATGCTGGAGAGGGTGTGGAGAAAAGGGAACCCTCTTGCACTGTTGGTGGGAATGTAAATTGATACAGCCACTATGGAGAACAGTATGGAGGTTCCTTAAAAATCTAAAAATAGAACTACCATATGACCCAGCAATCCCACTACTGTGCATATACCTTGCGAAAACTATATTTCAAAAACAGACTTGTACTGCAATGTTCACTGAAGCAGTATTTACAATATCCAGGACATGGAAGCAACCTAAATGTCCATTGACAGATGAATGGATAAAGAAGATGTGGCACATATATACAATGGAATATTACTCAACCATAAAAAGAAATGAAACTGAGTTATTTGTAGTGAGGTGGATGGACCTAGAGACTGTCATACAGAGTCAAGTAAGTCAGAAAGCGACAAACAAATACCGTATACTAACACATATATATGGAATCTAAAAAAAAATGCTTCTGAAGAATGTAGGGGCAGGAGAGGAATAAAGACTCAGATGTAGAGAATGGACTTGAGGGCAGGGGGAGGAGGAAGGGTAAGCTGTGACGATGTGAGAGAGTGGCATGGACATATATACACTACCAAATGTAAAGTAGATAGCTAGTGGGAAGCAGACACATAGCACAGGGAGATCAGCTCGGTGCTTTGTGACCACCTAGAGCTGGGGGAGAGGGAGGGTGGGAGGGAGATGCAAGAGGGAGGGGATATGGGGATATAAGTATATGTATAGCTGATTCACTTTGTTATAAAGCAGAATCTAACACACCATTGTAAAACAATTACACTCCAATAAAGGTGTTATAAAAATAGACACTGCACAAAGAATTGATAAAAGTGAGAGAGTAGTTGATGGATATCTTGGGTAGAGGAAAGAGCTCTGAGGCAGAAAGAGTGAGGAGACCAGTGGGGCTGGAGAGAGGGAGTAGAGGGAAGGAGAGGTGGAGTTCATGGGACAGGAGGTCAAAGAGGTGATGGGGAGAGGAAAGTGAGTCATGTAGCACAGTGACAGCTGTAGTATTGATCTGAGCTTTCATTGAGAGTGATGTGGGCTGCAATCACAGGATTTAAACAGAAGAAAAACATTACCTGACTTGTGTTTCCAAGGGATTTCTCTTGCTGCTGTATTGAGAATGCACTTAGAGGAAGCAGTGTAGAAACAGGGAAATCAGTTCGGATATTATGGCAACAATCTAAGTGAGAGGTGATGGTGTTCTGGAAGAGTGGGGGCAGAAATGGTAACAAGTTGCCAGATTCTGGATATATTTTGCAAATTGAGCCAAGGGGATTTCCAATGAATTGCCAGTTGGATATGACAGCTTGTGCTATTAACAGCTTTCCAGGGTAAGTGCCTCTTAAGAGATACTGAATAAGCCTCACAAAGTCCATCAGTAATCCCTGTCTCTATGGGAATCATAATTTCAACAATTTAAAATGGAGCTTTTGCAATTCAAGTTACTCCCAATGTAACTGGGAAGTTAAGTCTGGTCTAGAAGGACTCACTTCGACGTATCACTTGGTAGGCAAATTAAAATGCTTGCTCTCCTGATATCAATAAACACTTTTAAGAATATGTCCTGTATTTAAATATATAAAACATATAGCTTTAATAAGAAAATATATTGATAAGTCAATATGCAGCCTCATATCTATAGTAACTGATAAAAGAACATCTCCTATGGACCACATTTAGAGTCTACTAAAAGGATGCATCTGATATTTTGTCAAATCCTGTTCAATTTAAATCTTTATCCATTTTTCAGGACTACTGGGAAAATGCATCATTCCTCTTCTTTTTACAGCTTTTTCATCAAAGACGAAACAAAGATCTAATAAATAGAACATACTAAAGATTGTTTTTTTTTAATCGACAGAGCATTTAAGTACGACTTGAAGAGCTCAACCCACAAATGACTTCGACAAGATTATGAAATAAAACTTCATAGACATTTCTTGAAAGACTACACTTGCTCATCCTCGACTATCTAAGGTAAGGTTGTAAAACTGGCAGCTTCGCAAGGTGAGTAATGAAATGTCTGACTAATCATCTGTATTTTTCTTAAGTATCATTCAAATATAACAAGGTAGGTCAAAACGCAGCATTGCGCGCACAGTAGTACCACGAACATTTGTTGAGGACAAAAGGAAAATGCTAATGTTTACTTGCTATGTGCATAGAGTTATCAAAATTAGAACATGAAGGAAAACAGTCTATGGTCACAAATGCGTATAAATAGTGTACTCTCGGCTCCCACTGACAGGTGCCATCCAGGCCAACGCCACATGTCACTTCCTTTTAGCTGCCACCATTCTGTACTTGAAGAAACGTCCAAGCATCAAGGCATGAAAGACCTGCACCCCTAGCACCAGACGCAAAGGTAACAAAGTGGATGTCAGCACCTCCCTAGACAAACAGGAAGAGTGTCAAGGACCCGTTTTTACAACACAGTAATCTGGGGTTTTTTTCATTCGGAGATTCTATTGGTTTTTCCACTGCAATGTGTAACAAAACAGGGAAATGAGGTTTTAAAAAAAATCAATGTTAAATGTAAACAAATCATCTGGGCTCCACTTGGCTCCATAGCGTTTTATGTTTACTTTACAGGTGTAACCTTTCCAGGCATTGGTCAATCCTGGCGTGATAAATACAATTATCTTTAAAATTGGAGTATGACGTCATCACAAATGGTATGATGGAAACAAAGATATGGCCAGTGCCCATTTATCCAGAATGACAGGAAACTGGATAACTGAATAGTCTCATTAGGTAAGAATTACTGTACATAAATTACCACTTTTCCAAGAAATAAGAGTAAAAATAGAATGTATTTAAACTGTAGTAAGTACAAGTTAACCCATCTGGTTCACAGCAGTAACTATGCCATGGTAGTAATTCTGAACACCAATTCAGGCTGCTAGATACAAGACTGAACCAAAGCTAGCTTTCTAATTTGACCTGAAAGTCACTGATTTCAACAAATTTCTGCCATATGAATACACCATTACTATCTGTCTTTCTTATAGAGGTGTACAAGTGCACATTTTTTATAATTCCCATAATTTCAGCTTCTTAAATGTTTCAGAGAAAGAGAAAGAGGGGAGTGAAAATCACTACGATAATTCTCACATAAGGATAATAGAGAAAAAGGCACATGTTTTTTCTACATTACTTCTAATTACTAATCATATAGTATAAGTCTCATGGCTTAAAATATTTTAAAATTCTGGTTGAAGTTGCAAAAATTTATTTAAGCTGTATACCCTTGTCTCCTACACTTGCTTTTATATTGTAGCAAGAATAAACCTTCTAATCTGAAAGACTGAATTTGGAGCATAATAAATCTGAATACAAAATATCCTGGAAATACTTTATCCTGCTTTTGGATACTGATCAGGAAACAGCCTATGCTTTTTAAATCCAAAGATCAATCCTACCTTTATTTTGTGCATAGTAAAGTTTCAAATTCTGTATTCAGCGTGGAATTTGATATGAACCACAAGCTCTCTGCTCATCTGAAATTTTACTAGCCTCCTAAGGAGGAAAAGCATCTTCTGTTTTTGTTGTCTTTGAAGGGTCTATAGCTTCCCAGGAATGCAGGCATTTTACAGTACAGAGGAGCCCAACTAATTCGAGGAGGAAGGAGGCTTTCGCCCACAGAGATTCAGGTACCCGAAGCATCCCTGCCCACTAGGCATCACAGGCATGACGTGGGGAGGATTCCGAGGCTGCAGCACCTCCCCGGAGCCCCTCTTACCCCCTTGCATAGCATTCATCATCTTCTGATTGCTATGCTGCAAGCAGCGGAACCTATGACTTTCAGAGGCTCACCCTTGTTTCCTGGCGTTACCTCGCCGGCAAGTGCCTGGTAGGTTAGGTCTCCACATACACAAAATACGAGGTCTACCTTAGTCAGTGACTGATTCCTAGGAGGGTACAAAATCCCCACACCTTTGCCTCCAGATATGACAATCTCTGAAACATAATTCATACTCCAGAGCGCCCTATGGGATCAGGCTGAGTCTGGAGCTACACCTGAAATCACAGGAAGATTGCTTGGCTTCTCCTTCATCCCTTCACTGGCCTCTCCAGGGAGCCCTCTTTTATAAACCACTTGCACCTGAATCCGTAATTATAAGTTCTCTTTTGGAGAGAGCTTCATCTATGACGGAGGCGTAGCTCAGTATTCAACAGTCACAACCTCAGTATCTCAGCTCAGGCAAATAAGTATACACGACAGAAAGCAGATGCAGAAATAGGAGATTTGGCGGCTTCCCTGGTGGCGCAGCGGTTGGGAGTCCGCCTGCCGACGCAGGGGACGCGGGTTCGTGCCCCGGTCCGGGAGGATCCCACGTGCCGCGGGGCGGCTGGGCCCGTGAGCCGTGGCCGCTGCGCCTGCGCGTCCGGAGCCTGTGCTCCGCAATGGGAGAGGCCGCGACAGTGTGAGGCCCGCATACCGCAAAAAAAAAAAAAAAAAAAAAATAGGAGATTTGGGGCAGGTGACATTCAGATCAGGATCTGGGGCGGAAAGGCAGCATCAGGGAATTCTAATGGCTACTATCAAAAAGGACTGATATTCAGGGGCAGACCTCAGTTCTTCTGGAGCAGAATGGGACTTTGGCCAGTGATAAGAGTAGGGACGCGGGAAGAAGAACTGATGCAGATGTCTAGTTATAACGAGTGTGCCAAAGATTTTACCTTTGTCGCGCCTTGCTTTGTCCTTCCCCCTGGAATACCTGCTCCCCATCTCCCCACATTGCCTTCGGTTGAATCTGAGAGTTTGGAATAGGCTTTGGAAACACAGCCCTGATGTTTCCTCCTCTATGAAGCCTTCCCAGTGCCCATAACACAGGCATAATCTCTCTCTCCCCTCTCCCATCTCTATAATGGGCACATAACTGGGTGCAAGTATCGTCCAACTTTATTGTTAATGTTTGATTTTTATCCCTTTGTAGACTGTGACATGTCTTATTCACCATTTTATCCCCGGAAACTGTCAGGACGTTGAGAAGCACCTACCGTGAACTGACAGGAACGATGCAGAACCCCGATTCCCTGACTGGGGAAAAGCACGAAAGCGCACGGGAGCCGCTCGGATCGATCCCGGCAAAGCTGGGGCGGCACGCAGGGTCGAGGCAGGTAGTTGAGAACGACACGGCACACCTGAGGGGGCGGGGAGGCGGTAACTGCTGCGGGAAAGAACCAGACTGAGCTGCAGACGCACTGATGTCTAGGCTCATGCCTTTCATACCCCCAAATTGATGAGTTGCAAAAATATCTGATTTTGTTCTCCTACACAAGAAAGATCAAATTTCTCTCATACTTAAAAAACTAAACATTAGGATCCTATCAGGTAGACAGTTATCTTTTATTTTCTTTCCTTGTCTTCTACAATCTGGTGTTATGATTGATGGTTGAAGAAATGAAGTTGAAATCCTATTTGTCACCCAGTTCTGCTAAAGAATTCACTAAAGAAATACATTCCAATTACCAACTTAAATGACGATTTAAATTGTCTCTACATTTTGTTCAGGACATCTTTTCCCTGTAACGTTAGAAAGTATTAGTACGGGGAACTCTACTCAATACTCTGTAATAACCTGTGTGGGAAAATAATCTAAAAATGTATGTATACATATATGTATATGTATAACTAAATCACTTTGCTGTACACCTGAAACTTAACACAGTATTGTAATCAAATATACCCCTATGTTTAAAAAATTAGCCCTAAAAAAAAAAAGAAAACAGAAAATATATGGATGTTTGTATTGAGAATCCTATCAGTGTTCTGGTATCTTAGTTCATATGACTATAATCAGTTTATCAACTTACTATAAAAAAAGTAAACCCCATTGAACTGCACTCAATCAAGTCCCTGGTTCAACAAGTGCGGAAACAAAAATGATTACAGTTCACTCAGATTTCTGTTTTAAAACTCACTGCCTGGGCTTCCCTGGTGGCGCAGTGGTTGAGAGTCCGCCTGCCGATGCAGGGGACACGGGTTCGTGCCCCGGTCCGGGAGGATCCCACGTGCCGCGGAGCGGCTGGGCCCGTGAGCCGTGGCCGCTGCGCCTGCGCGTCCGGAGCCTGTGCTCCGCGGCGGGAGAGGCCACGACAGTGAGAGAGGCCCGCGTACCGCAAAAAAAAAAAACAACTCACTGCCTTTAGGAAGGATGGCACTGTAAGACTTCAACAGCTAATTTTACGGGCTAACTGTCAATCTGAATAATGGAAATAAAGAAATAGAAAAGAAATAAGAAAAAAGAATTTTAAAAATTAATAATAAAAAAATTTTAAAAATAAATAATAAAAAAGAAATAATAATTTCTTCTTCTCGCTGTCACGATTCCTCTTCCTAGCATCGCCACGTCTCAATTTTAAGTGGAGTTAGAGAAGTATTATTACAACACACAGACTCTGACCCTCACTGACTCCAAAACGGTTCATCTTGAAGTATTCGTCGCTTGAAGTGCATTCTGAGAGAACAACACTGTCTGATCTGCGCTGTAACCCATTAGACATGTTGCTCGCAGCCGAAAGGGGGTCCTGCTAGCTTTCATCCCGAAAAGGTTCCAGCCTCTCTTCCATATTTGCAAAGTGCCAGTGAATTGGAATCTTCCAATGGTGCTACCTTCAGCTCACCCCTAACACTCAAACCATGTCCAAATTTGTCAATCCTTCTCTCCTGAGTGTATGCTGTCTTCCAGTATTCTGTCTTCCTCTCCTCCACCACAGTGAATTCACTAGGTCAGTGTTTTACTGTCTTTATTTGAAGCTATTACCATAAGCTTCTTACCAGATCTCCTCCCTGCAGCCTACTCCTGATACGGCCACCAAACTTATCTTTCTAAAATACACCAACTATGTACCATGTTATTTCCACTGGAAAACTTTCAGTGCTCCCCTATTGCTTTTTGTCTGAGTAAGCACGATGGCACCTTTCGTGGTAGTTTAAGCTATTACTTTCCCTGAGTGCTATTCTCACGGCAGACCACCTGCCAGCCAATCTCTAAGACAGCAAGCATTTCCTTCCAACCCTCTTTGGCTTTATCTACTCCCACAACCTAGAATACATTTTCTCCCAGATTCCTATTCAGCCCTCAATGCCCTTCTAAATGCCATCTTCTCCGTGAAATACTTTCCTTTGAGTATTCTAATCAGAACTCATTACACATTTCATGGGCATCCTAAATTGTACGAACTGTGTCTTGATTGTCCAAGACTGAGAACAATATCTAGCCTATAAAGCATGTTCAATTAATGTTTCTTTAAAGAGTTTTCTGAATCTTCTGTGGTGGAAAATGACAAGATACAACCCTCAGTCTCCAACCTGATCCTCTTTAATACTAAACTTTAAACTCTTGCTAGAATTACTTAACGAAGACGTGACTGAGCCTGTCATTCCAATGATTATATAATAACTTTCTATCATTCATCCAAGTCAGTCAATAAATATTCTTGGAGGACCTAGGATATGATATAGCACTGGGAATAAAAGTGTAAGCACAGTGCACCTCACGCCTGTCTCCCTGGAGATGACAGTCCAGAGCAAGACCCAGTTAAAACACACACACAAAGTACAAGTTATCTTAACCACTAAGAAGAAAGTGCAAGACGTACAAGGGAGAACAACAAGAGATCTGAACCCATCTTACTTGTCTTTTAATAGCCAACATCTGAAAAATTACCAGAGTTACCCCCAAAGCTTATAAGTATATTGAAATGCAAATGTATTTTTCCTGCTTTGCTGTTACATAACATCAAACAAGTATTGGGGAAACTGTCAAGAGGCTAATTCACCTTACTCAGTTTATCTTTTTAGTTCATCAGAGGTGAAAAGTTTTCAATACTGCCCACATGGATACAGATAAATACATCTTCCATGCAAAAAGTCCTATGATTTACATGAATCCCAAATTTAAATTTAAATTTAAATTTAAATATATGTGGGAAAGTGGTGGAAGTGTGGCAAAAGGTAGAACAGAGATAAGTGAGGAGAAGCTAGAAACAAAATAATAAAAATGGGAGGGGGAAAATATAAGTAAAATTATAAAGAGAAGAAAATTGGAGTGGACATACAGAAAAGTTTTCTTTTTGCTACTTATCTACACACACATTAAAATCTTTCATCAGTACCTGGCATTTTTCCCTGTTGCTCTGTCAACACTGAAGAGCTAAACTGAATTTCACATTATGAAACTGTTAAAACAGACATGATTTTTTTTTTACGTTTTTTTATAGTTAGAGATACCATAACCATGTCTTAGCTTTTTTTTTAAAGACCAGATAAATATTTGTGTTTTACCAAAAATTTTTGTGGGCCTTATAATAACTATTGGAACTACTCACATACACTGTGTAGTGTGAAAGGAGCCACAGATAATACAGAAACAAATGAATGTGTCTGTGTTCTAATAAAACTTTATTTACAAAAAAAGACATCCAACCTATGAACTGTAATTTGCCAACCCCTACCTTAGAGTAAAACGTACCATTCAATATACACACATACATCTATGCAAAGTGCCATGTGTATCTTTGGGTTATATAATGTGTCTTTCATATGGATAAGAGTATATATTATTCTAGGGTTCAGTCTGCATTAAATTATCTATACAATATGAAGCATATTTTAAATATATTGTAATCTTCACCCTTCACTTTTTATGAGATAGTATCTGATTCATATATATATATATATATACACATACACTAAACTTTGCTTTTTATGATCCTCAATTTTTGGTAATCAATGACCCTTTTTATAATTATTCTTCATAATAATACTGTCTTAATGCAAATAGCAAGTTTGATATACTTGTGCGTGTATGTGTGTTATTTAATCACTTTCCCCCCCTCTGTAATATAACTCTGTAACTTTAACTATGGATGTTATTCTATAGAAACAGGTCCAGCCAACTAATCCCTCAAATTTATTATTGTCATCGAGACTTATGCCTTATAGGTAAGCCAATATCAATCTTTTTTCCTATAGAAATGTACCACTGGGTAGTAACTGATGTCCCCTTTCTGGGAGACAATGCAGACATTTCCAGGAGAGTTACTTGAATAGAAAATGTTTCATACCTTTTTTCCAGATAGAAGATTTTAAGAGGAAACATGCACATAACTGTCTGTGCGAAACAGGAGGTTAAAGGCGCTGATTCTCCAAGTGGGGAGATTGTTAGTAAGGCGGCTGGAATGGCGAACCCGAGCACCAGGAGATGAAAAGTGAGGCGCGCTGTAGAAGAGGGGCAATGACTGGCCCATTACCTTAGGTCCTACCAGTTTTCCCAGTTGAGAGTACTGTCAGAAGCCAGAAGATGATCCCTTTGCTTTCTTCTTGCCCAGCTCAGTACGCAGGTTTCATGACTGAGTTACCTTGGCCCTTGCACCGGTGTACATGGCAGAACTAGAGGCCAAGTAAAGGCACCTTAGAGACAGTAAAGATGACTGGATATTTACAGAATGGAAGTCAAAATTGTGTACCACAGAAAAGAGAGAGGGAGTTCTGTTTTCCCATTTACAGAAACGGGCACAAAGCCAAATTAATTTCTTCTAAAACTGAGGTTTGCGTTACATGGCCATCAAGTCTGAGCTCGCAGAAATGAAGTTGACAGCTAAATTACAGGTAAAAGTCACGGTTAAGTACTGACCTCAGAGCCTTTACTCACCAGTCTACGTATGGAGCCACTTCTGTGTCTGAAGTGTTAATCTGACCCTGCCGGCTCCACCCAGATAGAACTCCAGGTGAAGCCTGAGAAATCAAAGGAGGAATTGTGCACAGACGGGATCCAGGAAGGCAGGAAAGCAGGGTGGGGCTTAGGGCCCCTGGAAAGACAGCAGGCTTGAATTGGGTCTTTGATATTACATCAATTAAGCCAGACTAGCACACCAGGCAACAACACGCTTGTCCTGAATTTGCAGATTGAGCTATGTTTCCTCTAACCACGAAGTGAAGGAACACAGGCAGCCTTTTCTTCAGTTATGGCAAATAACTGATTGATCAAGTTAAATATATATATATTTATATAATATATATTTATAGATAATCTATTTATGTATTATATATCTATACTATGTATCTCTATATTTATAGATGTATTTGTATATATCTATAGATATATAGAGATATATTATATCTAAATAGATATATATAAATTTTATATATACATGTAAACATAAGAGAATGGCCTGGCCTGGCAATCTCTAAGTTTAGCAATCATACTTAAAGGCAGTACCATTATTTCAGTTTTTACATCTCCTTTCTGCTTGCATTCTTTAGCAAGAATACCAGATTTAGCAATGCCAGCTAAATTTGAATTCCAGTTAAATAATGAATAATGTTATAGAAGTATACCCTCTGCAATAGTTGGGACATATATTCATTTTTGTCTGAAATTCAGATTTATTTGGGCATCTGCATGTTATCTGGCAGCTCTAATTCTTAGTAAAGCACGGAAGATGGAATGGTGTGACATTTCATAGGGGAATGTTAATTATTGGATGGATAAGTTGGCACTGAAGTGTTCCATGCTATGGTTCATTATAGATCAAATGAAATCAGTTTATTATTTCTTATATAGATGTACAAAATTAATTCAGAATAACTGGGGAAGGCCAGTCTAAAATAGTAAAATATTTTAAAGTAAAAGACACAATTTAAAGAGAGGAATCTTACAGAATGTAGTCACTCACCAGGAACTCAAAAGTATTTATTGAAAGAATTATGTGAGATAAATTGTTCATTATCATATATAATGGCACGGCTTTTAATTAATTCCAATTGAGACTGATAGAGTAGTAAGTTTATTCCCTTGAAGAAAACAGATAATTGTCATTTAAAGCCTCCTGAGGGTTAGACAGCAACACAGAAAGGAAGAAACAATAAAAGATTATTAGACAAAGATTAAAGGAGGGACTTCCCTGGTGGTCCACTGGTAAAGAATCGCCTTACAATGCAGGGGAGGGAGGTTCGATCCCTGGCCAGGGAACTAAGATCCCACATGCCACGGAACAACTAAGCCCATGCGCCACAACTACTGAGCTCGCACGTCTCAACTAGAGAGCCTGCGTGTAGCAAACTACAGAGCCCACGGGCTCTGGAACCCACGTGCTTCACAGCTACAGAGCCCACGCACTCTGTAGCATGTGCGCCACAACTAGAGAAAAGAAAACCCGCACACCACAACTAGAGAGAAGCCCACACACTGCAACAAAAGATCCCACATGCTGCAACTAAGACCCAATGCAGCCAAAAATAAATAAATCTTAAAAAAAAAAAAGATTAAAGGAAAAAACTCTCTTCTTGAAGTAAGCACAAGATAATAATAATAGCTAACACTTTACCGAACACTTACTATTGTTCATGTATTTGGGTTGCACATTTTGCCAAGCACTTTATATACATCAGCTCATTTTGTCTTCTAATCCTCAAAGTATCTCTATGAGAAAAATACTCCTACGTTCTCCATTTTATAGACAAGAAAACTGGGGTTTAAGACGGATTAAGAAAAGTTACCCAGAAGCTGGTCAGAGTCCTTAATCCAGATTTCACTAATACCATAAAATGCCATGCTCCTAGCCATTAAGTAATATCAACCCCAACAAGTAAAAGACCAATCTGATGTATATTTGAAAATAGAAAATAGGTTAGAATAACAATAAGTAACCCAAGTTTGAAAGGCTCAGAAATCAGAAGATGTACTTACACAAGCATAGAAACTATAAATAAAGGAGACAAAGTAAGAACCTGTCTGTCTGTCTTCTGACCTCAGTGGACATGACTCTGACCATAAGGAGGCTAGAATCTTGTGCTAGGGAAGGAAAGGATGCTGCTGTGCCGTTTATAAAAAGCCCTCAAAGTGAATCAGATATATCCTCCTAGTGGAGAATGACTGATTTGGACAGATGCACTTTACTAATACATACAAGCGATTCATAAGGCCGCCATATGTTGGGATTATTAATTGAGACATAGGGTTGAATGTTCTAGGAATGGAACTGTTGTCATTAATTACCCCCTATGGAAACCGGCTTCCATTCTGGGTGGCTACCAAGGACTCACGGGGCATGGATAGAGCACGTGTTAGGAAAACATCATTTTGTAAAAATAGAATACTTTATTAAAGTTGCTAATAGCTTAATCAGCTGTACAGTGTCAGGAGAGAATAAAAATTCAAATATCCAGAAGGATCAAGACAGGAAAGAAATAAACATCTAAATGTAACGGTATACCTTTTATAAACTGCTTATTTGCTTTGAAATTAAAACTTTCATGCCTTGCATGAGTTTCAGCTCCCAAGATTTAGGAAGTCACAGAATAGCACCCTTCCCTGTCACTCCTGGGTTCAGAACCATCTGAGAGGAAGGCACAGAGATCAGAGAGATGGGTATTAAAATGTTTTATTATAATAAGTGTCTGATTGGAAGGAATGACTTGTCTTAGATTTACAGCCATACCAGGCCTCCTCTACTTCACTCTTGAATTACTCAAGTGTCCCTAGCCAGCAACAAGCAGCTCTGGGCAATCATAGGCCTGATCTTGCAGGTTTATAACACGTAGGAGTAGAGAATTCATAACTTCCTGCAGGCAAGCTGCATCCAAAAGTGAAAGAGAGGAGAAGGTATAGAGTGGCACATTCTAAGCAGTTTTTCCAAACTCATTCAATAAACAAGCCACTCCTCTTGCCTGGGGACAGTGAGTGAAGGGCTGGGAAGAGGCCAGGAGTATCACTGGAGTTGAAAAAAATGGAGATCCTCCCAAAACACGGGCCTTGGTCCATCCTATTCAAGTTGAAGCCTCAGTTGCTGAAGTCCCTTAGCGAATTCTAAGAGACTCAAAGAAACTGGATACTTTCGAATCAAGATTTTACACTATTTGAACTCTGCAGTAAAAATAACTATAACAGGAACATTTACTTAATGCTTATCATATGCCAGGCCCTGTTCTAAACTCTTTACATATACGAATTCATTTAATCCTTCCAATTATCCTATGAGGGAGAGTCAACTGTGATCCACATTTTACAGCTGGGAAAACTGAGGCACATAGCAGTTAAAAATAATCCTCCATACTTTTGCTGGTGGTCCTTTTATTGTAAGTCTCCTTACCTTCCACCTGTGCTAGAGACACAGGAAATTTTAGCATACTTTTCTGTATTTTTTCTTTAGACAATAAGGCTTCGTTTGGTTCCTGTCATCAAATGCTGCACCCTACATCGAACTGGATAAGCCTTAGACTTCTTTAAATCAAGCAACGTCTTTCCCTGGTCCTTGTATCCACCGTCCCACAAATGCTCCAACTGCTAAAACTTCCTCAACAGAGAGGCTGTATATCTGCCTTCTTTCTGATCTTTTCTGCATATTTGCCAAGCTAACTTTTCTAGATTTTTCCTCTTCTCCTCCTCAGGCATCTGCGCAGGTCATCTGCAAACTTCCCAGGTGAACCGTGACCGCCAGAAAACCCATCATGGAATATAAAGCCAGCACTTCTCTGTCTACTAGGCATGACACCAATCCCACTGTATTTAAAATCAGAGCCCACTTACTTGCAAGGTACTCTGCCTGTGTCCTTCCAGTGGGCCTGAGTCTCTAAGTGTACACATTTAAAAAATCTAAGTGAGCCAAACGTAAAATAGCTAGCTAGTGGGAAGCAGCTGCATAGCACAGGGAGATCAGCTCGGTGCTTTGCGACCACCTAGAGGGGTGGGATAGGGAGGGTGGGAGGGAGGGAGACGCAAGAGGGAGGAGATACGGGGATATATGTATATGTATAGCTGATTCACTTTTTATACAGCAGAAACTAACACAACAGTGTAAAGCAATTATACTCCAATAAAGATGTTAAAAAAAAAATCTAAGTGTACTTGCTTCGTGAATTTCTTTTCTTTCTGTCTCACCTTGATTTGTTCAAGCCTCTGTTATTTGAACTTTGTTTGCTATCTCCTGTCCCTACTCTATTAAGAAGTTTCTGATACCATCTTTGGTCTTTAGTTCTTCCTTCTTGGTTTGGCCCATGCCTATCTGCAGACTGGAAACCTAATCGTTCCCTCTAGACCAGTGTCTTTTAAACTGTAGTCCTCAAATTACCAGTTTTTTAAAAATGTAGAATATAATTAAATAAAATATAATGTAGTATATATGTATATATATACTACTATGTATATAATGTAGTATAACAGACTACAATTCTCATGATACCTTGGGGTGACTTTTTTTTCCAGGTGTGTGTGTGTATTAGAGACCACAAGGTCAGTGCTGGGTGAGAAGTATGGTGGCCCAAGGAGGCCATATGCAGGCAGAGAAGCACAGGTGTATGATGAAGGAACAGCAGGAGGTCCAGGGCAATATTCTTTATTCCCACTGGAAGGAAATGGACATCATTGATGATACACGTCCCACACTAGAGTTGAGGGCATGGGGCAAAGCTATTGAGATGTAAAGATATTGTATCACAGAAGAAGAAATGTGAGTCCCAATGACCTCTAACTTCATGTAAAATGATTTAGGTCATGTGTTAGAAGCCTTGAATATAAGTTGGGCATTTTGAAAAATCCTGGAACAACTAACCTCCAAACTATTAGCAATTCAAGCAGGCTAAATTTTTAAAAGCCTTTGCTGAATGACAGTAAATGTTCATTTGAAGTCAATACAGAGTGACTTCGTGTAGCCATGTTATCCCTCATCAGCACCAGCAACCACAGAAAAAGAACTGAGAAAGTGGTAGCTCAAGATTGGCCACAGGAGGACATGGCCAAAGAGGCTCGGCTGTGGGTGAGGGACTCCAGCAGGCTGGATGGGAAGCCTGCTCGGTGCCGGGGGGGAAGGGTGCTGGAAAACTGCCCACCAGGTACAGGCTGTGTATGTGTCCATAATGAGAAGAAAGAGGGGATCCTAGGAAGATAATCGGCATCACTTCTTGAGGCTGACATACTTATTACATATTAATAAATAGGATGCCTGAGGCAAATCAGTTAGGTAGAGGTTTGGGTATCCTTACTTACATTTCTGAGCTCTGGTCTTCCCAAAATAAACTGACTACCTAATACCAATTTAGGTGATGGAGGAAGATGGGGGCTTGGAAGTGGGACGTAAGTCTGAAACACAGACTCCTCTTCCTTCTTTCCGCAGCGGCTCTTGGATCTTCTTTCTACTTTCCGCTATTTTACAACAGACTTAATTGATTAATAAGTCTTCTGAATATATTCAAAGTAGAATTGATTAAATCTTGAAAATCATCTTGAAATTTTTTAAAAAATCAGTTCATTATTGTTGTTTAGTGTTCCAATTATCTATTGTTGTGTAAAAAATACCAAAACTTAGCGACCTAAAGGAATTCATTTTGTTCCCGAATACGCAGTTTAGGCAGGGCTCAGTGATGGCATCTGGACTCTGATCTACTCAGCCTCAGCTGAGGTGGCTCCAAGGTTGGGGTCTAGAATCTTCTAAATATTTGTTCAGTCCCATGTTTGTCAGTTAGTGCTGGCTGTTGACTGGGACCTCAGCTGGGATTGCTACCAGAGGACCCAATGTGGCCTCTCCACGTGGCCCGGGCTTCCGGACAGCATGGTGGGAGGATTCTGAGGGCAAGCACTCCAAAAGAGAGGGAGCCAGATGGGAGATGGGTCACTTCTTACGACTGAGCCTAAGAAGCATCCTTTCCCCTGCATTTTGCTCATGGGGGCAGTCACGACAAGGTCCGCCCAAGTTCAAGAGAGAAGAGAAGAGAAAGAGACACATGCCAAGTCACTTGTACCACATTCTTTTCCTCTGTGCAGTCCCCCCCAGGCCTGTCAAATGTCAAAGGGAAAGGAAACAGACTCTTCTTCTTGATGGGGCAATGACAAAGGGCAAAGTGCCGGTCCTGGGAATAATGCTTTGGCCATTTTTGGAAAATACAGTGCGCCACATTTAGCAAACTTCTTTTCAAAAATCAAAAGGTATGAAAAGTAAGGTCCAATTTCATTTAGTTACAGAGAAGAGACAGTCGAAAAGCTTTCTCAAATGGAAGCAAAGAGGTAGGTACTGGTACCTTTCCTCTGCCAACCACAGATTTCCTGAGGTGTTGCATCAACGGGAGTTTTATCCCAGCAGTCAAAGGCATGATTTGACCCTAGCATTTTTATAGGTGCGTCTTAGAGAAGAATCTGATGATATACGTAAACTGCTCTTCTGCTTGAAGGTTATTTTAGAAATAAGGAATGGATGCATCACTAAATAGCTTATGGATATGTTTTTATTGATTTATGACTCACCATGCGTTCCTATCTTTCAGGCAAAAATAATGTCTTTCCATGTAAGTGATTTGCTTTATTAGACCTCATGGGGGAAAGGAGTTCTTTGCTCTATGTTTTACTCTGACAAGGTAATGGCTCTTGTCCTGCTCTTGAGAAGTGACCAAGATGCTCACTTGGGAAGATGCATTAACTTTTCAAGCTGTAGAAATTCCATTTATGAAACAGAATGTACTGGGCACTATTATCTAAAAAAGTTAATGCTCTTTCTCAGCACATGGAATTTACTGCTAAGACCCAGGCCTCCCAGTATACACAGGGTGTCACAAAAGGGAAATCATGGATCCATTCTGGGAAGTTGTGCTCAAGATCAGGAAAATGGGTCAGATGACCTCCAAAGGGCCTCAGCATTTTGTCCACTGTCAGAAGTACAGGATGACTCCCTACATCTTACGGTTTTTCACTTTCTTTTTTTTGGCCATGCTGCACAGCATGCAGGATCTTAGCTCCCCGACCAGGGATCAAACCCACGCCCCTGCAGTGGAACCGCAGAGTCTTAACCACCAGACCTCCAGGGAAGTTCAGTTTTGTACTTTTATTCACATAATTTCTTCCCTACTTCCAACTCAACCATCATCACCTCCACTGAAAGCCTCTCCATGCTTCGCCCACATTATAATTACTGTAAGTCTATCAGAATGCACTCAACCACAGATTTACTTATTTCTTAATTCGATATAGTACTTTATATATTCTTTTTTTTTTAGCACTTGACACTATATATTAAATTATTCTTTATTTTCCTTTCCCATTGGAGACATTGATAATAATCTATGTTCCTCTGGTACCCCAAATAAGCCCTGCCAGATAGAACTGGGCTTTCTAACACTGAATTCATGTTAGAATCCCCGAGGCACTTTTTGAAAATACCAACCCCTGAAACTCGCCTCAGACCAGTTAAATCAGAAGCTTGTGGGTGGTGCGGGCATCAGGCATCATGGCATCAGGAATTTTTTAAAAACTTTCCTGGGTAATCCTGTGGTCAGACAAGGTAGAGAACCACCAACATAGAGGATATCCAATGGTGTTTTCCTGAATGAGGTTTGTCTATCGAGTACTAAGTTCCCATTATAGATCCTTAAAGTATCCACCTTCTACAAAATGTAAGAATCCTAGCAGATGTGCTCGATAAGTACTTTCCTTTTCCCCCAGCTAAAATAAAGTAGGAACTACATATATAAAATGTATTTCAAGCCATTCTACACAAAGGGTTTTACATGAAAATTACTTATTTCCTAGAGTACAAAAGTTTAGATAACAATTTAACCTGATACAGAAAAAGAAATAAAAGGTTCTCCAAATGTTATCATGGGCAATGTGTGGTTAATTATAAAACAGAATAATCTAGGCCATGGTTTTCAAACTGTGTTCAGGGGAAATGTTTAAGCCAAATTCCATGACTTGTATACAGCTGACCCTTGAACAATGCAGGATTGAATCATGTGGGTCCACTTATAGAAGGATATTTTTCAACAGTAAACACTACAGTACTACAGAGTCCGTGGTTGGTTGAATCCGTGGATGTGGAGGGAACCACGGAGGCCAGCTATAAATTATACATGGATTAATCCCCCCATGTTGTTCAAGGGTCAACTTGTATTTTTATATAGCACAAATATGCCATATATACTATAAGTTAACATATTGGTGATTACCAACATATTAAGATATGTTGGTGGTTAAAATTACTTTTGTGGTACTTTTGCCAGAAATACGCATGTACACATACATACACACACACGGAAATCAGACCTGCTTAGGTCTGCTCACATAAAACTACAGGGCAGGGGCTTCCCTGGTGGCACAATGGTTAAGAATCCGCCTGCCAATGCAGGAGACACGGGTTCGAGCCCTGGTCCGGGAAGATTCCACATGCCGCGGAGCAACTAAGCCCGTGCACCACAACTACTGAGCCCACACGCCACAACTACGGAAGCCCACGAGCCTAGAGCCCGTGCTCCGCACCAAGAGAAGCCACCGCAATGAGAAGCCCGTGCGCCGCAAGGAAGAGTAGCCCCCGCTCGCCGCAACTAGAGAAAGCCCACACACAACATGTAAGACCCAACGCGACCAAAAATAAATAAATCATAAATAAATTTATTTTTTAAAAAAAAACTGGAGCTAGTTGAGGTTCTTTCAAACCTATCAGACTGCAAGTGTAACGTTTGCCACTTGCACCGTTTTGTAATCACTACACCTCAAAACCTCAGATTTGTGTGTAGGAGGAATTGCGGAAGTCTTCTCTGCTTGGCCATATTCTCCTTGGCGTATTTTCTGAGGATGTCAACTCTTAGGGATCCTAGCTCACTTAGTGAGTGAACCCCTAAATAAGTAGGCTAATAATTAGGAAAATAACATTAACATGTTAATGGTCTGCAGCTGCTTCAACCCAAAATAATTCTCCTGTCCTTTCAAGGGGCAGGAGGGGAAGGGGAAGCAGGAGGTGAATTTAGTATTTTTGTTACCCGTTAGAAATAAGTTTTGGCATCAAAATGTCTCAAGTTTGGCTGGACTCTGAGGGCTACTAGGTTTAAATGCTTTTTTTTAACCGAGAACCTGGGCAGCTTTCTAGTTCAGCATAGAGGGCTACTCTGCAAGGCTCCTGCAAGCATCCCTGGCAATTTTAGGGAATCAGGAAGACGGTACTTACCAGAAGCTGCCTCCACGTGTAGCAGGTAGAATGAAAGGAATACTGCAGAAAGCCCCTTGGAGGAATTGGTGGAAAAATCCTGTCCCCCTTCCAAAAAAAAAGAGAGCATACTGGAGTAACAGATGATTTTAGAAGGATGAGGCTAATGAACTGCAGGATTTGGTTGTGGTTCCCAGAGGATCAAGCAGTCGAACTGCCGCCCAGGCATTCCTTCTCTGCCCTTTGTTGGAGCAGCGGAACTGCGAACTCGTAACACCTGCGCTGTCCCTGCTGGGCTACGTGACTACGTGAATACGTGACTACGTGGCTACGTGACTACGTGACACGTGACTACGTAGAAGTCGTAGGACACTGAGCGCGTGATCTAACCTCTCATCGCCTCTACTCCTTATCTGGAAACAGAATATCCTCCATAGGGATGTTGAGAGGGTTAAATGAATAAATACGCATAAAATACATAGAACAGAGCCTGGCACAAGTAAGTCCTCAATTAATTTCAGCTACTTTAAAAACTTCGAGAATATTTGTTCAAAACACTTCCAAATTCATATCTAGCCAGGAACGCCAACCAGCCTCTATGCTTATTTAGCCTCGTCTTTGGTGTTCTACCATTGCCACTTCTATTGTATTTTACATTTTTTTAGAGCTGAAAGACAAAGTAGCTATAAATAAATTGTGTAGGTCACAAATCTGGAAATTAAATTTGTTCCTCTTCTTGGAGGAGGTCAGCCAGTTGTGGTTAAAATCATGACAAAAACTTTTCTCCTTGAGAATACATTCCTCCCCCTGAAATTTTCTTTCTGGAAAACACAGACCTGAATGAGCTGTTGAATTCTCTGCAGTACTGATTTGAAACTTTTATCAATAATTCTGCTGGTAGAATTCTTTACTATACACGTGTCCCTTTACGACTGCCACTGGAGCCTAGCGCTGTAGGATGAGCAACAAGCATCTCTCACTTTGGCGATCTGTGTCTTTGGTTTCTCAGTAACAAAGAAGATACCCAACACTAACGTCCCTTCCATTTGTAACATTATGACAGCAAAGCTGTGACAGCTGTAAAGTTGCTCAGTGATGTAACATTGGAAAACACTTGCAAAAATTGGCAAGATAAGCTACTCTCAGCAGTCATTTTGCAAAAGTTGAAAATACATCTACAAAGCAAGATTATGTCTCTTGCTTTAAAGAATGTAATTTGTTTATTTTTCCATTATTTAGAACGATCCTCAAAAGCAAAATGAAATCAGTATTTGGGATTTCATTGGATATTTTATTTAATAAATAAAATATAACACTTGCCTTCCAGGTATTGTGTTATGTGCTAAATATAGCATAGGGAACAAACCAGCCATGAATCCTAACTTCACGGAACTTAATCTAAGCATGTAGTTTCAGACTTAGGGTGCATTAGAATTACTCAGGAAGGGCTTCCCTGGTGGCGCAGTGGTTGAGAGTCCGCCTGCCGATGCAGGGCACGCGGGTTCGTGCCCCGGTCCGGGAGGATCCCACGTGCCGCGGAGCGGCTGGACCCGTGAGCCGTGGCCGCTGAGCCTGCGTGTCCGGAGCCTGTGCTCCGCAACGGGAGAGGCCGCAACAGTGAGAGACCCGCGTACCGCAAAAAAAAAAAAAAAAAAAAAAAAAAAATTACTCAGGAAACCTGTTCAAAATGTAGTTCTCGGAACTTGGTTTCTCATTCAGATCACCTGGGAGAAACCCTGAAATGTGCAGTTTTTACAGGGGCCCCATATGATGGTGATGCAGATCCACGCACTGAAAACTGGAGCAGGAGATGATCCAGGCAAACCTTATTAAGAAAATAAGTGTTTGTGATGAACATTTTTATAGTAGTAATTTATGATGAAGGGACACACAAGACGTGTCAGGCTTCCATATCATCTTGCAAGCACAGACAAAGTATATCTGCAAATGGAAAACAAAGAGTCCATTTTACAGGGAAATTTTGCATGAGAGGCAAGCTTTGTCGTTATCCGGGCTCTTCTGGGTGTCCCATCTTCCAGCTGTGACCAAGTCTCTCAGGACTCTCAGTACGTGTTCAGCCTCTTTCCCAAGCCCCTCTTGACACTCATCCAGCTGTCCAGAGAACAAGCCAACTGAATCAACACAAGCTATATTTACCACAAGGGAAAGACTATCAATACTTGAGATAGCAGCAGGGAATTCTGACATCTGGTAGCACCAGATGATTAACAAAGGCATTTGGCAAATCAAAATAGGTGAGGCTTAGGAAAGACAGCTGCTTTGTGGGATCAGGATTAAACCAAGCCAGTGAGAGGAGGAACCGTCTCAAGTAATAGCAGACTTGCCTGCCAATCTGCAAAACTTCTCCTTAATTCCCCGAGGTGTTTTTCTCACAGATAACTAAATGAAGCAAATTGTGTTACTGTATATTATTTTATCTAAATAAATAACATGTAAAATTCAATATTCATTCATAGATTATCTTTCTTTGCCTGAAGATTAAGACAGAGCATTTCTTAGCAATACTGAGAATCTCTGAATGGCTTTTATCAGTCAGGTGTTTGTGGGAACTTTAGTTCACTCATCCTGTTGGGGCAGGTGCCATAAACAAATAATGTGCCCAACGGAGGTGTGATTTTCAGCAAGGCGAGGAAGGTAGCCTTCTCAATTTCTTAGTAAGACAGCCTGCTCAGTGATGAACCATCCTTCTAGGAAATAAAGAAATTCCCATATAATTCTCCCCTTTGGGTTAATATTGATGTCTCTGTTTGAAATGCCGATACTTTCTACATGTGGGAGCTCAAGGAGCACCGAACAGGGAACAGATCTGGAGCTAAAGATCACGGGAAAGAAACTTGTGTGGCAAGAAAACGGGAAGTTTGCATCCCAGTTGTCATTACGCAAGTTTCAGAGACCCAGCTGATAGAGGTGGGAGATTCACGAGGAGGAAATCCGAAGACTTTGCTGTTCACCTGAAACTAACACAACATTGTAAATCAACTATACCCCAATTTAAAAGAAAAATTAAATTAAAAAATAAAATGCAGGAAGATAAAATAGAATAAAAGACATTGATCTGTAGAGAGACCAGACCTTCTCCAACTTTAATGTGCATGTGAATCACCGGTGGATCTTGTTTAACTGCTGATGCTGACTCAGCAGACCTGAGGCAGGCCTGAGATTCTACATTTCTAACCATCTTTCGGGTGATGCTTAAGCTGCTGAGGAGACAGGGGACCAAACTGGCTAATGGGAAAAGGGTGGAAAAGGGGTTCGGTGTTTACCGACATGACCTTGGACGCTGTATCCTTAGGAGCTGCCTACTCTTCATTCTTGCATTTATTCATTCTTTCAGCAAGTGTTTCACTAAAATGTCCACAATGTGCTTCGCTCAGTGCTTGGTGGTGCAGGTATCAAAGCGAGCGAAACAATCGACTCCTACATGCCCCGCTTTTCCTGCCTTCCTCAAATTTAGCACACTGTGCTAGATGATTCACTCCTTAGGACAATGACGGAAGTCTGACTGTGATGGCAGTCTCCCTGAAATCTTCTGCTCTGCTCAGACATCTTACCTTTTCTCTCTGTGCTAATTACCAAGAATTCACTTCAGTGAGCTGCACTGAAACACATACATTTTTTTTTTTTAAAAAAGCAGGTTAGAGCCATTAAATAATTATGAAACGATTTAGTATAGCCTCAAGTACTTTAAGGATATTTAATACCCTTAAAGACAGTTTCAACCCTAGTTTTCCCATTCCCCAAATCATTTCCTGGCAGACTGTTCATTATTCGAGGAGAATATTAAATCTTCTAATGCCACTAACGTGGCAATAATGGGGAATGAATACATTATAAAACATTCTAATGTCTCAGATAATTTTAAAATACATGATACACAAGGGAGCTTATTTATTTTAAAGTTTGTCTCATCAGTGATGGTTCTTAACCAATTTACAGAGTTCAAACCTTCTTTCTTAGGTCTTATCTACTTACTTTCATGGCAGCTTTCCATCGTGGACTCTCTGCAGAAATTATTTTCAGGGTTATCACAATAGAAGAAATGGAGAGATCTGGAAAGGCATCTGTATTCGATCTCCTTGTGTGTTATCTAAGTTCCCTACTGCCCCAGTTCTCAGTTATTAGTAACAGAAACGACTACGTGCTAGGCTAGATCTTCCGTGAGGCATTTGCCTGTTACCACCTGCAGCAGTTCTGTCTAGTAGGTCTTATCCCACTTAAACCAAGTGGATATCACAGTAAACCAAGGCTTAGAGAGGTGGGGTTTACATGAGCTAAGGAGCAAAAGGGACAGATCCAATCCAGGGGGACAAAACCCCTATGTCTCTCCTCCCACCCAAACACCAACACCTGGTGAAGTCTTCCATTAGTTCTCAAGGACATGAGTGATTTTTCTAAGTGTCCCAAAGCCGTAAGGAAAGAACCTGTAGTCTCTTTCTGTCACGTATGGAAATAGACACTGATATGCATAATTCCTTTGTTCATTTTAGTATTCAAATTCTTTGTATGTGATGGGGTTAAAATACAGCATCTTGACGTATTGAATATCTTAAGCTGAAGGGGTTTGAGAAAACAGCAGAAACAGGAAGGTCACCGGAACTTTTCCCCTCAACCCACCCACCCCTTCTCCTCTGAACCAATCATAAACCCTCATGTGAGAGATGCCCTCCCTATACCCAGAGGAAGGGAACATCCTTATCTCCAAAGATAAAGGAACACCAAGGAGAGCCCACGTAAACAGGCCTTGCTACGTTACCCCACTTTACAATACTTACCTCACATTGCTTAATCTCTCATATTCCTCCATGACCTCCCGCTTTTCATCAAACCTAGCACACAAATACCCAGATCCGTCTCTTTAGGTCTTCATTTCCTTACAAAGGCTCCTATGTCACATAAACCTTACATTAAATAAATGTATATATTTTCCTCCTGTTCATTTGTCTTTGTCAGCTTAATTTTTAGACCCAGCCACACACCGTAAGAGGGTCGAGGAAATCTTTTTCCTATCCTGCATATGTTTACTTATTCTTTCACTATTTGGTCTGTCAAATTCTCTCAAATGATAAAAGGTGCCTATTAAGCTCATTTGATCTAAAAATACATAAGCTTCTCAGCTCAGAATTTTTTCTCTTCCTGTTGTTTTATGCGCTATTGCTTCCCCTCCCCCTGTTCTTTTTTTCTCCTTTTAAACATGTTATTATTTGCCTATTAAATACCTGGATCTAGCTATCTTATCTTCTCTATTAAATCATGCTTCCCATTTCTTGGTATTTTTGCTCCACATTGTGAGGTGGCAAACAATTTGATCTTCCAGATTATTGATTCAAGTCAGCAAGGTCCAATCTCTTTTCGTTTTCTCTGTTGTTGTTTTTTAATCAAATATTCATTCAACAGCTATGAGCATCTATAGTGGTCCTGGCACTAGTCTAGGCTCTTGAGACGTATGAAGGAATGAAATGAAACAGGTAACTCTTATCTTCTAAAATTTCTTTAAGGCAGTTTACCAGAAATGCTCACATAGAAATTCTCCCTGGTGACACCCGGACTCCCCTCCTCCACCCCCATCTAGAACATTCTGTAACTCCAAACACTCCAAGCACTCAAAAGTTTTAAACTTTAGGTTGAACCCTCCTCTGCAATTTGTGATTGCTTCTGGCCCATTTACCTGTGATTCTTCCTATTGAGGAGCTATTTTCTACCTTGGAGTTTACCATTGCTAGAAGGTTACTTTTATAGAATCCACTTATTTTATTTGTTCTTGATTTTTGGCATTGTTGACGTGTAGATGATCAATACCCAGCTGACAGAACATATGGAATTAAGCATCCCATAGTATTATAATTTTTAAGACTTTTTGTGGTGGTTACTCCCTGAACCATATCAGCAACTTAAGGCAGTTTGTCTTATTCATCTCTGAATTTCTAGAACCAAACAACATGCCTGGCACAGGTGTTAAATAACTATTTTGAATAAACAGTACAAAGGGCTGATTTCAATGTGTGTTTCTTATTGCTTTACATGATGATAAAATCACAGAATTGAAATGATAGACCAGACACATGACTGAGAAGAGCCTGCTGAGATTTCACTTAAGAGAAAGAAGAAGTAAACCATAGCAGACTTTCCTTCAGCATTATTAAGTGAAAAGTTGAAATAACTTCTTCCTATATGTTCCCCTATTATTAAAATTAGCATTTTATAAGATTTTTACTTGCTGTTCTTTGATTTTACATCAGGAAACAAATTGATGTCTTTTTCAATCTCTTAATTTCAGTCTCTTATAGCAGTGGTTTCTTGGACTGGAAGGTGCAGCTTCTCATCATACTTGGACTATTGTACTATTCTTTTGCTTTTCATAGATTGACACCTCACATACTTCCACAATATTAGCAAAATAATATTAAGGTCAGTTTTTGTTCATAGGTTTGTGGGGTTTTTTGCTGGGGGAAGTAGGAGCTACTAATTGGTACTTTGATTTTTGCTTTGTAAGCGCTCAAAGATAAAAATGATTTTTTTCCTTCCCCTGACACAAGGGCCAGTTCTCTCTGTTCCAAGTAGCATCTCAAAGAAAATCCATCCCCCTGAGGGCTAGACAGGCAATATAACAGAACAGTGTGGATGAGGTGCCCGTGACTGGTGAAATGGCATATGTTCTTTCCCAACAGGATGGCTGCTATTCAGCTCCAACTCTGCAGGAATACAGCCCAATTTCCACATTCCACATCTTGCAGTTTTCCATGAGAAGGCAGAAATATGTTTGTTTTTGCTTTTTAAAATTGCAGCTTTATTGAGGTATGATTTCTTTATAAAATAAGATATGTAAAGTGTGCATTATGGTGGTTTGATGTATGCATACATTGTGAAAGGATTTCCCAACTAGTACACATCCACAACCTCACATATTCTCATAGATTTATCTTTTTTTTTTTTTTTTTTTTGGTGAGAACATTTAAGTTCTACCCTCCTTGCAAATTTCAATTATACAATACAGTGTTATCAACAGTAGTCGCCATGCTTTTCATTAGCTTCTGAGACCTATTCATCTTATAGCTGGAAGTTTGTACCTTTTTACCAAACTCCCCTCTTTTCCCCACCCCCAGCCCCTTTCCTACTTTTCTATTCACTATTTCTCTGAGTTTGACTTTTTCATTTTTCAGATTCCACATGTATGTGATACCATGCAGTATCTGTCTTTGGTTTATTACACACAGAATAATGCCCTCAAGGAGGTCCATCCATGTTGTTACAAACGGCAGGATTTCCTTCTTTCTCATGGCTGAGTAATATGCCACTGTTTATGAGATATATATAGATATCTATATATCTATATATATATATCACATCTTTATCCATTTGTGCATTAATGGACACTTAGGTTGTTTCTGTATCTTGGCTATTGTGAACAATGCTGCAATGAACATGGGAGTGCAGATACCTCTTTGATATCCTATTTTCATTTTCTTTGAATGTATACCTAGAGGTGGGACATGGAGATTGCTGGATTATATTTTTTTTTCTTTAGTACTGGTAAGTAACTCAATTTAACAACAACCTCCCCAGACATGCTGAAAAAAAAAAAAACCCAAACAAACAAATAAAAGTCCCTGCAAACCAAACCAAATACATCAGCAGACTCAGTCTATCCACAGCTGCCAGTTTGTGACATCCAGTTTAATGACTGTAATTTTCTTAATCCTGGAGGAACTAAAACTTCATTTTGTTTTGTTTTCCTGAAAAAGTTTTTTAAAAATGACTCTTATTCTTTAAGAGTTTAGAGACCTATAAAGAATATAATGGAATTGTCTCAGGATACAAGGATACAGAAACTGGAATTTGGAGGATTTAAGGGAAGAAAGTAGCACAAATCCAGAAGTGAACTGTTCCCCCAGATGGAAAGACAAAGGGGAGGCAGATTTCCAAATGGCAGAGCCCTTCTATTGGCCCTAGAAATGTATTATTTCCAGGAGCTGACTGAGCTGACTGTATGGATAGATGGATGTCCATGAAATGGACACAAAAAACGTGGAGCAACGTATCCTCAGGTGGACTGTGTGGGCTTGACCACCAACATCGTCTCAGTGGTAACCACTGTGGACTTCAATCTAGAGGCCAGTTTCTAATTTTCTTCAATTACAAAAGTGGAGGGACTTCTAGTTATTGTCTGGGTTCCCCTTATTCCCATGGTCATAGAATTTTTAGTGAGGCACATGGCCACCGAGTCAATAACAAATACTAAGTTTCTGTGCAACTAGATGTGGCCCTGTGACCACCTTCTGGCCATTGAAGAATTGTGTGTACAACTTTAAGTTCATCCCTATAAAAGAAGTTGGCCAGACCTTTCCTCTTCCTTTCCCTTAGTTGGAATGTAGACATTTTGATTAGGAGTTGAAAACCTTGAGCTAAGAAAAGGAAATCAACAACTCCAAAGGCAATCCTACCAACTCTTGGCCACCTACCCAGAATTTTATGCAAGAAAGACATGTTTTTAACTTGTGTAAGGCACTGAATTTATGGGTCTCTTCGCTTCTTTAGCCTAACTTATGCCCTAATGAATTCAAGAGGCCCTGGAGTTTTTATAAGAACCCAAGAGGGTACCTTACCCCCCTCCAGAAACAAAAGAGAAAGAAAAGGAGAAAGAAAGGATTTGTGCCTAATTCCAAAGTCTAGGAGGATGGAGTCTGGATTAGATTTAATTGTATTTATTAATTAATTTATTTATTTTTGGCTGTGTTGGGTCTTCGTTGCTGTGCACAGGCTTTCTCTAGTTGTGGTGAGCGGGGGCTACTCTTTCATTGTGGTGCATGGGCTTCCCACTGCGGTAGCTTCTCGTTGCAGAGCACAGGCTCTAGGCACGTGGGCTTCAGTAGTTGCAGCACGTGGGCTCAGTAGTTGTGACTCGTGGGCTCTAGAGCACAGACTCAGGAGTTGTGGCACACGGGCTTTGTTGCTCCGCGGCATGTGGGATCTTCCCAGACCAGGGATCAAACCCATGTCCCCTGCATTGGGAGGCAGATTCTTAACCACTGCACCACCAGGGAAGTCCCGATTTAATTGTATTTAGAAAAATATTTTTACATGCCCAAATGTTATGCAATAATTCGTGTTGATTAAATGTTTTTGCCACTGAAAGAAGAATAAAACTGAGTGTCTTGTCTTGGCATTCTAGTCTTGAAATATTGTCTTTGACCTCCACCACGGCTGAGGTCTGGGTACTTGGGGATGTTGCTGTGAGGATAATGGAAGTTTTCCCACAATAGATCTATTCCTATGTACAAAGGAAATATCATATATTTTTTTTAGGCAGTAGTAACTTGTTTAGGTGACTACTACTGACTATGATTTGTGCTTTGATTACTTTGGACTGTGGCCTGAAATTTTTCTGACTGCAAACCTTTAAGTGAAAATAATTTACTGTCTCTCAACAGTAAATTTGGGCACATGGATTTTTTTTTATCCACCCACTTCATCATACTTAATGGTTTTTTATTCTTCTTTTCAAAATAATACTCAAAAATTATTTTATTTAATGGATGAAGGAAATACAAATATGGGAAAGTAGGTAGAAACCCAATTCAGTAAAAGAACCTGGTGAGGAATAAGAGATCATCTAAATTCATGACAATCTCAGATTATTACTAGATGTATCATTTATGATGACAAGCCTCAAAGGTGCAATGAAATCCAATGTAATATTAGAATTAATATCAATAATCCCTTTAAGATGTTATATAACCCTTAACAGAGCCAAAAATATTTCAGGGAGTTTTGTTATGGTTGTTGTTCTAAAGCCTAGGGAACATTTCCCTTTATGGAAAAATTAAATCCAGGATTGATTTCCTTCTTCAAGAGATTTTCTAGCCTACATAAAGGTACACGAAAAAATCAGGCAGTTCTTCTATTTTAACAAATATCATAAATGAATGCTCAAAGCCTGTGCTGAGAGTGATTAAATAAGTAATCTATATCAAAACATTTTCAATAGCTGACAGTGTGTCCTGCAGTCCTTGAACTTCTTCAGTCCCTGTGGTCTTGGAAAGTCTTACATAAAAAGCATCTTTCCCAGGAAGCCCTCATTAACGTCTGTGGAATACATGAACGGGTGAAGAGAGGAATAAATGAACACCAGACAAAATTTCGATCAAGTTAAAATATTAACCACCTATATGTAGCAACTGACCTTGGTTGAATTGTTTTGTTTACCTATATTTTTATTAAAATTCCTCTTCAAAACTTGGAGACCATTTGTAAGTTTTCCAGGAAAAGTGTCCGATATCACCACATCTGGGTCCACAGAGATGCATAGCAGGGCATAACTGGGCATTCCTTAAACTGGGAAATACATGGAAAGTTAGAGTGTATCTTGAGAGAAAAAAGCATGGGATATATTATGTTTATAATATATAAGCAGGCATTTCCTGAACTGGGAAATACCTAAAAACCTGGAATATATTATGGACTATGGCCCTGGAGGAATAGAGTTGGGGACAAGGTAAACCAACACCATCCAACAGAAATATGATGCAAGCCACAAACGCAAACTACATACGTCATTTTAAATTTTCTAGTAGCTACACCAAAAAAAAAGTAAAGAGAAGCAAGTGAAATTAATTTTAATGGTATATTTTATTTAGCTGAAGATATCCAAATTATTACCCTTCAGTAGGTAATCAATAACAAAATTCTTAATGAGATATTTTATTTTTTTTTTTGCAAACTAAGTCTGCAAAATCCGATGTGTATTTTAACTGAAAGCACGTGTCAGTTTGGACTAGGCATACCTGAAGCGCTCAATGGACTCATGAGGCCAGCTGCCACCCTACTGAGTCACATAGAAAATTTGGTTCTTTTCTTTCTATTCTGAGTGATCTCTTTTTCAGAGAGTGGAGGAGACATATAACCCTCATTTTTGTATTTTTGTTTTGTTAAAAGTATTGTTGGTGCCTAAAATATTAAACGCTAAGCACTCCTAAGTCAAACAGAACTTAGTTGGAAGTTTTGCATATGTTAAAGCTGCAGGACCCCTAAAAGTCAAAACCCAAAGGAAGCAGACTGCATTGCACCCAAATGCAAGTTTATAAATTGTGATTAAAATTTGCAGAACTGCCTCATGCTTAATCCCATGCTTCTTGATTTCATTAGTTGAAATTATGCTCTGATCTCGATTTCTGACTCCATGACTCTGGGCTTTCTGCCCTGTTTTACCGGAGAGTGAACATGGCTTTGAAACCAAATATTAGACTAATGCCTCCAAGTCATCTTTTGTAAAATGGAGCCAATAAAACCGAAGTTGAGAGTTTTTCCATATCAAATGGGATGATATAGGTAAACTGCTTTTTGTCTTTCCCCAATCCACTACAGTTTGTTCTCATTGCTTTTCAGTTGCTCACCTTGAATTAGCTGCTATCACCTGTCACCAGCCCTAACTCCCCTGCATGTGCATTAAAACCCTTTCAGCCTATGCCCGGTGCTGTAATGAGAGGGTTCTCTGGTCACCAGCAGACCCAGCCCTAGACTGTGCTACCAGCACACTCCCCAGCATACAAGATTATTTCCTCCCACTCACCAGGACGATGGACAAGACAAGAACTACACGTTAAGGGGCAGTTATGCAATTTCTATTTTAACCACACCTTTTCCTTTTTTTTTTTCTCCTTCCTGCTGCTTATTCGTCGTTGTTATTTCATTTCCCATGAGCACTTACCCCACTGGGGAGCAACGAATGAAAAGTAGTGAACACGACTCGGTCTAGTTTAGAGGTTAACAAGATCACTTTAAAATACTATATAATGAAGGGTGCTCTAATGGAGAAAAGTAATTGCAATAGAGCAATGGGTCAGAAACATGCCACATAGCAGGGTGGAAATCACAGAAATGACTGATAAGATGAGGCTGAACAGGGGCACAAGCGATGTCCTTCCATCCAACGGAGGAGAAATAAGAGAATTAGTGTAAGGAAATCTGAGTGTCACAAGAAACACAATCCTCGCGTCTTCAATTATCATAATTAGCTTTCAGACCCTCCACATGCCAAACATTTGTGTTCAGTGTGTGTGTGCGTGCCATGTGCCTGCATATATTTTAAGGTTGGGGTGAGAAGAGAATTTGTCATTTTTATAAAGCATTCTGTGAATAAATATTCAACATGCTGGGTTTTGTATTTGTTTTCTTTTTTACGGAAGTGTAGTTCACTTAAAATATTGTATTAGTTTCAGGTGTACAACACTGTGATTAGATTTTTTTACACATTACAAAATGATCACCAGGATAAGTCTAGTTAACACCTGTCACCTCAAAGTCACTACAGTATTATTGACTATATTTTCTATGCTGCATATTTATTACATCCCTGTGGCTTATTTATTTTAAAACTGGAAGTCTGTACCTCTTAATACCCTTCACTCATTTCACCCAGGCTCCCACCTCCCCACCCCTCTGGCAACCAGTAATTTGTTCTCAGTATCTGTGAGAATGTTTCTGTTTCTGTTTCTGTTTGTTCGTTTTGTTTTTTCAGATTCCACTATAAGTGAAATCATATGATAATTGTCTTCCTCTGTCTGACTTATTTACTTAGCATAATATCCTCTAGCTCCATCCATGTTGTTGCAAATGGCAAGATTTCATTTTTTATGACTGAATAATATTGCATTGTATATATACATATATATATATATATATATATAGCTTCTTTATGTATTCATTTATTGATGGATACTTAGGTTGCTTCCACATCTTGGTTATTGTGAACAATACTGCAATAAACATTAGGGTGCATATATATTTTCAAATTAGTGTTTCTGTTTTCTTTAGAAAAAGAGCCAGTAGTGGAACTGATGGTAGTTCTAGTTTGATTTTTTTGAGAAGCCTCCATACTCTTTTCCATAATGGTTGTACCAATTTATATTCCCACCAACAGTGAATGAAGGTTCCTTTTTCCCTATACCCTCACCAACACTTGTTATTTCTTGTCTTTTTGATAATAGCTATTCTGACAGATGCTACCTCAATGAGGTGATATCTCATTATGGTTATGATTTGCATTTCCCTGATAATTAGCGATGTTGAGCATCTTTTCATGTGCCTCTTGATCTTCCTTATTTATTCTTTGGAGAAATGTCTATTCAGGTCCTCTGCTCGCTTTTTAATTTAAAAAAAATTGTTATATTGAGTTGTATGAGTTCTTTAAAATTCTCTCTTCATCTTTAACCTTTGCCCTTAATTATGATGTCTTGGCATGGATCCCTTTGAGTTCTTCTTGTTTGGGGTTCTCTGTGATTCCTGGGCCTGGATATGTTTCCCTGGATTAGGGAAGTTTTCAGCCATTATTTTTCAAATAAATTTTCTGCTCCTTCCTCTCTCTTTTCTATTTCTGTAATCCCTATAATGAGAATATTACTATGCTTGATGTCGTCCCAGAGGTTCCTTAAATTATCCTCATTTTTTTAAATTCTTTTTTCTTATTGGTGTTCTGATTTGATGATTTCCACTACTTCATCTTTCAGATCATTGATCTGTTCTTCTGTATCATCTAATCTGCTGGTGATTCCCTCTATTGTATTTTTCATTTTAACTACTGTGCTCTTCAGCTCTGATTGGTTCTTTCTTATATTTTCTAACATTTTGTTGAAGATCTCACCGTGTTCCTCCATTCTTCTCCCAAGTTTGGTGAGTATATTTATGACCACTACTTTGAACTCTACATCATTCTCTATCTCCATTCTATTAGGGTTTTTTCCTGGGGCTTTATCTTGCTCTTTTGTTTGGAACATATTACACTGTCTCCTCATTTTGTTTGACTTTCTGTTTGTTTCTATGAATTAGGTAAAAGAGGTTCCTCTGTGGCCTTATGTAGGAGTGTTCCTTGTGTGGACTGCACATGACAGGCAACTTTGGCAGGCTGGCTGGACCTGAAGTGGGCATGGACAGGGGTATCTCAATGCACATTATGTCACAGCCACCTTGGAAAGACTGCTGGAGCTGGAGCAGGCATGGGTCAGTGGGGTCCCAGGGCAAACTGGGGCCACTTTGGTGGGACAGCTGGAGCTGGAGTGTTAACAGATCAGGGGGTGCTGGGGTGCGACGCATCCAGGCCCCTTGGCAGAATGGCTAGAGCTAGAGCAGACATGTGCAGTAGATTCCTGGGGCACATATCACTAGGGCTACCTTGATGGTCAGCTGGAGTGGGAACAGGCTGTGCTGAGACCGCCGTGACAGGACAGCTGGAGTGTGCATGGGCTGGGGGTCCTGGAGTGTGCCATGGCAGGGCTGCCTTGCTAGGACATCTGGAGCTGGGACGAATGCAGGTGGGGGTCCCAGGGCACTCTGCACTGCAGCCGCCTTAGGGAGAATGGTGTAGCTGGTATGGGCCAGGGAACTTGGCAGGTGGGCCAGCACGCCTAGAACGTGTTCTTGTCCACACTATCAAGGTGGAGGGGGGAACATAAAAAATAGTACTCTCTGGCTCTTCCGAACCCGAAGAGAGCTCCAGCAGTTCCTTGCCTGTTCGACAGCACGCGAGGGTTAGTAAATGGACTTCCTTTAAGTATCCTCTAGGTGCCCTTTACACTGCTATTTTTTGCCATGGGTGGAAGAGTGTGCAGGCAGGCCCCTCAGTGATGTCCCTCCCTATTGCAGGTGGCTACATCGGGAATGAGTTTCTATAGATACCATGTCTCCATCTTTCCAATCCATCTCCTTGTGGTCCCTCTATCATTTGTTTTGCAGAGGATAATGAATCAACCCTTGTCTTCTTCAGGAGGAATTGCTCTACATGTAGCTGTCAATTCGGGGTATCTGTGGGATGAGGTGAGTTCAGGATCTTCCTGTGCCACCATCCTGGACTGTCCTCTTACAGATGTGCTGTTTTCAATTAAACATGTTAGTATAATTCTGTGGTTAAAAAGTAACGTGTAAAACTCCAAATATTTCTAGAATTTCAAAATACAGTGAGCCTATCACATTCCAGGGGAAGTAATAAGTTGGACATTATCATTGATAATAAATAATTGACTGAAAAAAATCCAGTTCCAGCCTTTTGTTTATTTAAGTGTTTACTGAATACTGAAAGACTACGCAGGGCCTAACCTAGAAGAGCTTGGAGTCAAGCCAGGGGTAAAAAATCTCACCCATAGAGAACAATTCAGAGGCAGTAACTCTAAGTTTAAAACAGACAACAACATTTGACATCAAATATAATTTCTAGATTAATTGTTTCTAGCCAGCATCAAGCTTAGACTGAGTAAAAATTGTTTTTAGTACTGACTGTCAGTTTCTAGCTACATAATTTACAAAGCATCTCTGAGCCCACTTTCCTACATTATACAAATAGGGAGAACACACTCTATGTTTTCTCTGCTTTGTCAGCATTAACATTCTGAAATTCCAATTCTATTTCCCAAATGGTGTTTCATGGTCGACATTTTTTACAAAATTAATATCTTACGCAATATGAAATTTCAGGATGAGGATAGGAGATGCAATTTTATTAAAGAAATTAGAAATGATAAACATCAAAATCTTCAAATTTCTTGGAAGCTAAAGCAAATAGAAAAAGAAAATACGTGATAACTCTTACCATTTGATGAGACAGTTTCTCCTTTACATGGAAAAACTCAAACACTTTGTGTAAAATAATATTATTTATGAAGACACCATGCTCAATAAATTCAACACCAGCACTGTAGAAAATGCAATTACTACTTCGTATTGTCATGTTGCTGTGAAATCTCCATGTAACTTCAGAGAAACTAATCATAACTATCTATCTGACTCTCAAGTTATCAGCCCAGAAAGAGAGATTGTTCTTTGGATTTTATACAATCAACAGAATGAGGAAAATAACTTGACTACCAGTAATTGACACATGAAGAAACAACTCTTGCCAAATTTTTGCTTCTCAATTTTTTTCCCTCTGAGAAAATTTTTTGAGTTAATATGACTTTTAAAAAATTGAAAAAAAATATATATATACATTTTTGGTTAGGATTGGAGAAAACTTTTATTTTTTCCTTTTATTTTTAATTTATTTTTTATACAGCAGGTTCTTATTAATCATCAGTTTTATACACATCAGTGTATACATGTCAATCCCAATCACCCAATTGACCACACCACCACTACCACCCCCACCACCCCCCCGCGGCTTTTCCCCTCTTGGTATCCATATGTTTGTTCTCTACATCTGTGTCTCAATTTCTGCCCTGCAAACCAGTTCACCTGTACCATTTTCTAGGTTCCACATATATGTGTTAATATATCATATTTGTTTTTCTCTTTCTGACTTACTTCACTCTGTGTGACAGTCTCTAGGTCCATCTATGTCTCAACAAATGACCCAATTTCATTCCTTTTTATGGCTGAGTAATAGTCCATTGTATATATGGACCACATCTTCTTTATCCATTCATCTGTTGATGGACACTTAGGTTGCTTCCATGTCCTGGCTATTGTAAATAGAGCTGCAATGAACATTTTGGTAAATGACTCTTTTTGAATTATGGTTTCTCTGGGTATATGCCCAGTAGTGGGATTGCTGGATCATATATGGTAATTCTATTTTTAGTTTTTTAAGGAACCTCCATACTGTTCTCTATAGCGGCTGTATCACTTTACGTTCCCACCAACTGTGCAAGAGGGTTCCCTTTTCTCCACACCCTCTCCAGCATTTGTTGTTTGGAGATTTTCTGATGATGCCCATTCTAACTGGTGTGAGGTGATACCGCATTGTAGTTTTGATTTGCATTACTCTACTAATTAGTGATGTTGAGCAGCTTTTCATGTGCTTCTTGGCCATCTGTATGTCTTCTTTGGAGAAATGTCTATTTAGGCCTTCTGCCCATTTTTGGATTGGCTTGTTTGCTTTTTTAATATTGAGCTGCATGGGCTGTTTATATATTTTGGAGATTACTCCTTCGTCTGTTGATCTGTTTGCAAATACTTTCTCCCATTCTGAGGGTTGTCCTTCCGTCTTGTTTATGGTATCCTTTGCTGTGCAAAAGCTTTTAAGTTTCATTAGGTCCCATCTGTTTATTTTTCTTTTTATTTTCATTATTGTAGGAGGTGGATCTAATAAGATCTTGCTGTGATTTATGTCAAAGGGTGTTCTTCCTATGTTTTCCTCTAAGAGTTTTATAGTGTCTGGTCTTACATTTAGGTCTCTAATCCATTTTGAGTTTATTTTTGTGTATGGTGTTAGGGAGTGTTCTAATTTCATTCTTTTCCATGTAGCTGTCCAGTTTTCCCAGCACCACTTACTGAAGAGACTGTCTTTTGTCCATTATATATCCTTGCCTCCTTTGTCATAGATTAGTTGACCATAGGTGCATGGGTTTGTCTCTGGGCTTTCTATCTTGTTCCATTGATCTATGTTTCTGTTTTTGTGCCAGTACCATACTGTCTTGATGACTGTAGCTTTGTAGTATAGTCTGAAGTCAGGGAGTCTGATCCCTCCAGCTCCCTTTTTTTCCCTCAAGACTGCTTTGGCTATTTGGGGTCTTTTGTGTCTATATACAAATTTTAAGATTTTTTGTTCTAGTTCTGTAAAATATGCCATTGGTAATTTGATAGGGATTGCATTGAATCTGTAGATTGCTTTGGGTAGTATAGTCATTTTCACAATATTGATTCTTCCAATCCAAGAACATGGTATATCTCTCCAACTGTTGGTATCATCTTTAATTTCTTTCATCAATGTCTTATAGTTTTCTGTATACAGGTCTTTTGTCTCCCTAGGTAGGTTTATTCCTAGGTGTTTTATTCTTTTTGTTGCAATGGTAAATGGGAGTGTTTCCTTAATTTCTCTTTCAGATTTTTCATCATTAGTGTATAGGAATGCAAGAGATTTCTGTGCATTAATTTTGTATCCTGCAACTTTACCAAATTCATTAATTAGCTCTAGTAGTTTTCTGGTGGCATCTTTAGTATTCTCTATGTATAGTATCATGTCATCTGCAAACAGCAACAGTTTTACTTCTTCTTTTCCAATTTGGATTCCTTTTATTTCGTTTTCTTCTCTGATTGTCAAGGCTAGGACTTCCAAAACTATGTTGAATAATAGTGGTGAGAGTGGACCTCCTTGTCTTGTTCCTAATCTTAGAGGAAATGCTTTCAGTTTTTCACCATTGAGAATGATGTTTGCTGTGGATTTGCCGTATCTGGCCTTTATTATGTTGAGGTAGGGTCCCTCTATGCCCACTGGAGAGTTTTTATCATAAATGGGTGTTGAATTTTGTCAAAAGCTTTTTCTGCATCTACTGAGATGATCATATGGTTTTTCTTCTTCAATTTGTTAATATGGTGTATCACAGTGATAATATATCTACATTTTTTATTAAGATTGGGGAAAACTTTTAATGAGTTCAGTTTTTCTGGAATATATGGCATTGGATGACAGATTGTCCATATTGTAGTTCCCTTATGCTCTATAAATAGCCATGGAGGAAATAAGAGGGAGAATGTATTTATACACTGAGAACAGAGGGTCTCCTAGTTGCCATGGCTGTCCTCTCTGAGGATAATATTAACCCTTGCACTAAAAAAGCACTTGATTTCAGCTCAGTCTGTATAGAAATGTGTCCTTTCTGACAAAGGAATCTGAATCAAGGTAAGTCTGAGAAGGAAAGTAACCATACAATACTGAATTAATGTATATGATACTGGCAAGGCTCATGATATAAACTTTTCTTTCTGTATTTTTGGCTTCATGTACTCTAATCTTATAATCAATATGAACAAAACCTAAACTCAGTGTTTGTGAATCTTTTCAGTTGAAAAAACTTTCCACTCCTATTCCAACAAGGAGAGCCCAAGAGTTGGGGGATGGCCAGATTTCAGGTGTAATTGAATGGCTGATGAGGAGTTTTGGTTGTAGGACAGAAATTAAAATGAAAAATGCTTCCCATAGTTTTAAAGATGTATCAGTTCAACATTCAATGATATCCTAAATTATGTCTTCTTACTGGATTGTTAAAAATCAGTCAAGTACAGTTTAGTCTTATCTAGCCAGGTAACTTATCTCCTGATGTCTTATTTTTCCATATTGATAGGAAAAGGATCACACTATATCTTCCTCTGTTTTGTTTCAATACTATGCAGCAACGAGATGAAAAAACGTCCAGCTACTTCCTTTTCTTCCTAGTTAGCAACCCTCCTGGATTGCTTTTCTACCCTATCAAAGCACCCAGCCCACAGATTCTATAGCTTTTTCACTATCATCCCCCTTCTATGCTCACTTCACTCTTTAGCTAGAACTTAGTTTCCATGGTCCATCATTTAAATAATTTATTGCCAAATGCTATTTTACTCATTTCTCTCCACATCATACTCTCTTGGCAAAATCCCAGTCCTAATTAAACTCAACTAATACACTGAGTCTCAATCTGCAACCAAACAATTTTTCCTGGAGAAAAACACACACTTACTGAGTTTGAATGTATTGTATGGCCACAAAGCTCAAAGGGGCATACAACACTGCTCAGAAATTCTGTTTATCATATGACTCTTCAAAATGACTCTTTCGTGCATTACTATGTTCAATTCTACATCCCTTCTCATCTAACTCTTTCTCATTTGACAATCTTGCCTCATAATTAGCCCTAAAATAGAAATATCAGACAATATCTCATGTATCTTTACACTTCGAACTAACTAGTCAACCAATATCTGTACTCTTTTTTTCTATCCTTCCCAGAGCCTATCAATGATGTAAAGGAAACTAGTGTCTGTATAGTGGCTGTTGTTTCCATATTGTCGCTCAAAAGGCCAAGAAGATGCCTCTTTTGCTTCCCTTTTACCTGGCCCCAAGAGCATTGCCTTGTTCTCTTTTTGTCTAGGAGACTTAAAGAAAACAATTGTCTTGTTTTGTTTTTCCCATTGAGCTTCACTGTCAGGCCTCGGGTAGTACAAATCCCTGGGTCTGTGTTGGGAAATCAAGAGATGTGTGTGCCATACAGGACAGAACAGAGGACCGTATGAACTGCACACACTCATAGTTACCCGACTCCTTCCACATTAGTCCATGACCTTGAACCTCTCTTATGAATTCAACATCTTCCTCAGTATAAGTTTCTTTCTTAGGGGCTTCTCATATTCAGAGACTAGACTTCTGGAATGTGTAACCCCTTCAGACACTGACCATACATGCCTAAGTTCTGAAATTAAACTATCTCAGCTAGAAACCAAAATATGCTGCTTACCTACATTTAATCACAAAGAATTCTCCTACAGCTGTTATGTTTTTGACTAGATCAAAGAGTCATGGAACCTACAAACAGGAAAGAAAAATATCTACACTAGATATTGTCTTTTCCAACTGAGGCAAGAAAAATTAATTGTTGATATTGTCTTAAGGTTTTTTCTGCAGTACACTGGTATAGATAAAAAGTTAAGATAAATACAACATTATCTAAATCAAGACTTAACTGATGTTCAGTAAAAGCAGTTACACTTTCCTTGGGACCTTTCAATGTTTTCCTGGTGGCTTATGACAGGACATTTAGAAGTGCAGCTTTTTTCAAATGAGACCTTTGCCTAATCACCATTGCTAAGTCCAGGGAGTCATTTGATCATGGAATTTGCACCATTTCTTATTCAGCTGTTGGTACTTCTTATTGTTCAAGATTCTGCCCTGACCCCCTGTTTGTTTGTTCTTGCATACTGTCTCCTTGGCTGAAATCATCTATTTTCATGGTTTCTGTTGCTACTTGTCTTCAAATGATGGTCAAATCTACATTTCTAACTCTCTCCACGATAATAGCCTCATTTTGCTCTATGAGGCATCACTTTTATGCCCTAACATCACTCAGCTAAATCAAACGAAGCTTATCTCCCAGCCTTAATAACCAAACTTCCAAATTTCCCTATGTCAGTTATACATCAGTATCTCAGACTACTATACCAGGAGTCTGGTTGAATATTTCTCTTTCACTTTATTATTTTCTTTCTCCAACTAGTAGTTAAATTCTATAGATTCTTCTTTAGAAACATTTCTGTATTTGTCCTCCCCCCTCAGTTCACATGATCACCACCTCAGTCCATGCCCTCACAATTTCACAGCCAGTTTCCTTCTACTGTCTCCAAAACAGGTGCTCAAAGACATACCTTTCCCTCTAATTTACCTGATATTCTACTGCCAAATTAATCTTCCTGAAATCTGCTTCCCTCATACCTTTACAGGGAAGGGAAAGAGAAGGAACTAAATTTATTGAGCATCTAACCATGACCTTGGCACTTTAAATGTGTTACCTTATGACATTCTCTCACCCAATACTATGGGGCATGTATTAGGATTCCTACTTCACAGATGATGGGAGAAAGGGTCAGAAAGTTTAACAACTTGCTCAAGATCACCCACAGCTAATCATCAATGAAGCTGATGTTTGAACCTGTGCTATCTCAAGTCCCCGCTGCTGACTCTAAAATTCTCAATTGTTCCTCATTATCTAGCACACTTCTCATTGAACCTTTATGTTTTGAACATCTATGCTGTATGAAGAACTTCATGGAAAACAAAGATCGGTAAGAAAGAGATCCTCCCTCTAGCTAGAGCTTAGCTAACTAAAGGAACAGACGGAGACGCCGCATGAGTAGCTGGGACAGAGAGAGCCATAGAAGGAGTCGAGGAGAGGAAACGGGGGGGATACGTAGGAGGTGGTGCTACAGGGCCTTACCGGGTAAGAAAGTTGGATTTTACTCTGAGTGCAATGTGAAGCCATAAAAAGGCTTTTAGCAGGAGAAGAACCTGATAGGACTGGATTTTTGTACAGACCACTCTCAGTGTGGTGTGATGAATGGGTTGGAGATAAGGACAGATGACCAAGGAGGACCACAGGGAGAAGTGTTAGGGGGCAGTTTTTGTATCCGGATGAGAGATGATGGTGACTGGGTCTGGGCTGTGGTTGATGAAATAGGCAGATGACTTTGAAAGTAGACTGACTAAACTTTGTGGTAAATCATATTTAGAAAAAGAAGATGGAAAGCTCAAGACTGACTTCAAAGATTCTGATTTTAAACTTGGGGTGGAGGGCTTCCCCGGTGGCGCAGTGGTTGAGAGTCCGCCTGCCGGTGCGGGGGACGCGGGTTCGTGCCCCGGTCCGGGAGGATCCAACGTGCAGCGGAGCGGCTGGGCCCGTGAGCCGTGGCCGCTGGGCCTGCGTGTCCGGGGCCTGTGCTCCGCGATGGGAGGGGCCGCAACAGTGAGGACCGCAAAAAAAAAAAAAAAAAAAATGGGGGTGGATGATCATGGGTGAGAGACAGGAAAGATGAGCGGAGTCACAGGCTTCGTGGGGAAATGCAGAGTTTGGCGTGGGACAGGTTAAGAGCGCAACTTGAAGCGGATGCGAAAGTTGGACAGTTGGAGAGCAGCGACAGGGGCTCTGATAGGACCTCTGCTGCGATCACCTGATGTCTCTGCTGGAGCCCCCGCCGCCCCCAACCGAAGAGATGTGGTCAGCGAGAGGAAACTCGATATTTCGCTTAATCAAATCACACACACTCTTTTGCATTTGACCTGGCAGCTCCCAGCCGCTGACCTGCTGCCAAGTCAAATTTGGAGCCAGGTAATGAGCTGAATCTCTTGCAACCACACCTGCTTCCTGCTTGGTTGGAAGCAGGAAAGTTACCACCAGGTAGAACCGTCGACAACATCAACAAAGGGAAGCAGCTGCTATCGGTTGCACCAGTAGTGAGAAGAACTCTGAGATGAGAAAACTATATTAAAAACCAAAAAAGTCAGAGAGGACGAAGGTGTCAGGTAAGAAGGCACCTTCACGTTTTTGGAGGGATATCGGTGAGTCGGCATTGAGAAGAAGGCAGGACTTCTGAGACTGTGACTGATAAGGGGTCAAAGCCACATCAAGAACAGTGGCTGCTGGACTTCCCTGGTGGCGCAGTGGCTCAACAACCACCCGAATCAAAAAATTTCCTGTGATTTTTCATCTTAGTAGCCACTTATAAAACTCAGTTTTAATATTAATAATTCCTACCTGCCACTCAATAAAAATATGCCAGGGGCTTCCCTGGTGGCGCAAATGGTTCAGAATCCGCCTGCCAATGCAGGGGACACGGGTTCGAGCCCTGGTCCGGGAAGATCCCACACACCGCGGAGCAACTAAGCCCGTGCGCCACAACTACTGAGCCTGAGCTCTACAGCCCGCGAGCCACAACTACTGAGCCTGCGCGCCTAGACTCCGTGCTCCACGATGAGAGAAGCCACTGCAGTGAGAAGCCTGCACACCACAACGAAGAGTAGACCCCGCTCGCTGCAACTAGAGAAAAGCCCAGGCACAGCAACAAAGACCCAGCACAGCCCCAAAACTAAATTAATTTTTAAAAATTTTTTAAATTAAAAAATTCAAAAATAATGCAAATATTATTAAAAAGTTCACAAAGACTAAAGACATGGGGAAAAGTCTGCCCAACGTGCAAAATACAAAATTCAAGGGAATATATAAATGGAAAATGTATTTAAATTAGGTGATAGCATGCTTCTTTGACACCTACATTGAAGAATAAAATGTTAACATTGCTTATTTTTTTAGGACTATAGGAAATTTAACATTTCCTATAAATAAAGATGTCATGAAGATGGAAGTGAAGAAATTTCAAGATGATAACCCCAGGCAGTTGATATTTCAATCCAATTGGTCTATTTGCTATTTTCTGAACTCACAATACACTCTGATACCTTTGCTTTTGCTTCAATTATTTCTTCACCCTCTAATGCCCAAGGGTCTCCTTTTACTTTTTCATTCCTTGTACCAAAATCCCATCCATCCACAATGACAGCTCAAATTCGACTTCTCCCATGAATACTTCTACTAATAAAGGAAATAAAAGAACATCTTCATTATCTTTTGTACACCTTGTATTATATTTGTCTTGACTGTCTCTTCTAGCTTGAAAGCTTCTTGAGAGAAGGAGCTGTATTTTATGCATCTTTGTGTCCCTCCTCTTTCATTCAAACGCTAGGCATGCTTCACCACAGAGGGAATTCAAAGAGTTCAGCATATGAAATCATCTCATAAAAGCTTGAAACATTCTCAAAGCAGAAAAAGCAGGGTTTTTTCCAGGAATACTCTCGGATTCTCATTAGAACTAGTATCACTGCTCACCTGCAGAAGTAATACAGCCTTCAGTCTCCTACATTTTCCTGATATAAATTTAACTTGCTCTGTCAATCTTTCCGAGATGAATAAATTTTGGAGCAAGACTCCATCAAGGACTCAGAGCGTCTCCGTTGGGTTTGTAGGAAGATTTATGCAGAGATAACCAGAGTATAGAAAGCATCCAGTTTCCATTGTTTATTCTCACAACTATTCCCCTTTCTCTCCTATTCCTATTCCCTTTTAAAGAAAAAGATGGAAGGCAAAACAAACTGTTCGTTAAAATTAAAAAGTGAAACTGTAAAAACAATGTCTATAGCAACAGCCACTCCAACTCAATAGACAAAATCACCACTACAAATCTGACAAAATCCTTTCTGTGCATTAGAAAACCATGAATAAAATAGACTACATCCTGACTGGCAAATGAGATTTAATTCAGGATTTATTCATGCAAGAGCATCATGGGTGAAGACCCCTGAAGACTGATGTTCTTGGCCAGAAGCAGGGTAGGAGCAGAGCCCTGTCCCTAGAGACTTGCAAATCTGATGGTAGCAGCAGCTCCCAGAGTGGGTGAGCACCTAGGACTTCCCACCGTGGCCAGCGGAGAGGAGAAGTAGGAGGAAAATGGTGACTTCAAGCAATAGGGGCATCTGGGATAACAGCAGCCAGTGACAGCCATTGAGCCTTACTGCGTACCGGGTACTGGGCTAAGGCTTTTACCTGCATCATTTCATTTAATTCCCACAACAACTTTACAAGAGAGGTCCTATCTTCACGCCTCGTTTAATGAAAAAGAATGAGGTTTAGAGAGATTCGGTGGCTCTCAAAGGTCAACATCTAGCAAGCGCTGGCACCAGAACTAACCCAGCAACAGGTGTGGTGCCCAAGGAAGCTGGCCTGCAGTTAAAATCATCATGCCCAGCCAGGATGGATTATGGTGGCAAATACCTAAGTGAGTTTCTTGGAAGGGGCAGTACTCACACTGCAGCAGGATGAGGTTGGTACCGGGGTCTCAGGGAGTCTACGTGGCTCAGAACCCAGTTTCCTGGAAGTGAAAGTACTAAACAGCTTTCCACGGTGAGGGGTGCATGCCCAGGTTTCTAGGTAGCTTCAAGCGTCAGCGGAGAACTGGAGGGTGGAGCGGAGGTCTCTGTGTCCCTTCACCCCTCCCCTTGCCCCACCTACAATTGTAGCTGTACTGAGATGATCTGTCCCCAGGCAGGCGGCCGATATCCTACCTCATGGGCTCGCCGAGTCTCTCTCCTTTGCTGCCGCAGGCTTTCCCTGAAGCCGCAGGAGCTGAGGGCAGGGCGCTCGGGGCAGCGCAGGGGTACAGACAGTTAATTGTCCCAAGGACAGCCCTCAATCAACTGGGAAGGAGGTGGCCCGAGGCCCCTAAGGTGAGGAGCTGCAATCCCCGGGCTAATTCTCAAGGCTTCTCAGAGGGCCCCAAAGAGCTTAAGCCCCAGTTTCTCAGAGCAGTGGTTCGCCCAATGATACAGCCTGTGACGGACGTACCTTCCACCACGTCCCTCTCTCCTTGCGCCTCGCTCCTGCCGCTGGGGTTTACTTCCAGCAAAGTTACTGCACAACAGTTCTTAACAGATGGTCCGCTTGTGCAGGAACCAAAACTAAGACAACGAGGAAACCAAGAGACAAAGTCCGCCTAGAACTCTGGGCAAATATGACAGGCGATGAGGGAAACAGCAAGACACCGCCGCCTCTCACCTGAACTCTGGCAGCAGCCCCCTAACTTGTCTCTCTCTTTTTTTTTTTTTTTCCCCTGACAACTTATCCTCCTCACAGAAGCCTGAGTGGCCCTTTAAAATGTAACATGAACTTATCCTCCCTTCAAAATCCTCCAAAGCCTTCCAATCACATGTGGAATAAAATCCCAAATCTTTACCATGGCCTAAAGGCATGTAGGACCCGGCTTTCAGAGGCCTCCAACTTCATATTCTGCTACTGTTTTCAAGTTGGACAACCTTGGAGAGATCTTCTGCTGAGTCCTTTCCAAACTAGCGATTCTTCCACCTCTTCACATCCATGCCTCTCTATCCTCACGCTATGCACAGCATTTAACACTACCTGACATTGATTGTATTACTTACAGCCAGTTCTCGCTACTTATGGCAGTCATGCTTTATAAAGCCACCGAGGATGCTGAATTAGTGAGTGCTGAACCAACATTCCCAAGGGAAGTACACGGTTAGGTTCCTGTGAACTTCTGGACACAGCATTTTCACCACCTATCAATATATAACCTTGTTTTATATGTGTTTCTGTTCAAAGACACCTTACTTAACACACTGTTGATGCATTAACATTGGGCTCAGACTCACAGCCAACGGTACTATAGCTCATGCCTGAATGAAGCTTCTCTAACACACATATTTTCCGTCAGGCACACCATAGCTTTCTTAAGCTTAGGAAGACTAGACAGTATTTCAGCACTGCCCTCGGGGGCCACTGGAAACAGCAAAATCACCCCCAAAAAAACCACACAAAAGATGTCAAAACCATGGCACTAAATAGTCCATGAAAAGGATACTTGTTTCCAGAAGGAGAGCAGGAACAAGAAGAGCACCGCCTCGTTTGACTTCAGCTGAGAACGCGCGTAAGGTAACTCAAAGTTTTTGCCACCCAGCACGTATCTGTGAATGATTGCATAAGGGCTACAAAGATTTATGTCAGTGGCTACAAATACATTTTAGCAAGCGGGCAAGTTCACAAACAGAGAATAGCAAATAATGAGCATCAACCATATCTACTTGTTCATTTTGCATTATCTAGCTCCTCTTCCTGATATCTAAGCTCTATAGGAGAGAAGCCGTTTGGGGTTTTTGGTTTGGTTTTTTGTTTTTCACTTTTTCCTCAGCATCTAGACCAGCACTGTCTACTAGAAGGGTAATGTGAGCCACAGATGTGAGCTACATGTGTAGTTATACATATTTCAGTAGCCATGGTAAAAAATATAGAGTTAATTTTCATAATGTATTTATTTACCATAATATATCCAAAATATTATATCAATATCTAATCAATATACAAATATTCACCTGATAGTTTACATTCTTTTGCTTGTTTATTTGTTCCAAAGCTTTGAAATCCAGCATATGTTTTTACTTACAGCACACTTCCATGTGGACCAACCACCTTTCAGGTGCTGAAAAGCCACATGTGGCCGTGGCTACCATATTACAGTTTGGGTCCAGAACAATGACTGGTACGTCATAAGTCCCCAGTAAACACTGTTGAGTAAATTCATTTATTCATTGCTTTCTACATTCCAGACACTGAACCAAGAAGTCTACATCCTTCAGATCACTTACTTCACACAACCACCCTGTTGTTAGCTACTGTTTGCCTCTTTTTACAATTCAGTACCTGAGATGCACTAAGTTGCCCACAACCACGAAGGATTCCAAAACATGACTCGCGTCCCCCCTCCCCGATCATCTGACCAAGTCTTATGTCTCCAAATATGTCTTCATTAAAAGATACTAATGCAGTTTTACTTAAAATATCCATTAAGTAAGAAAGATGTGGCACATATATACAATGGAATATTACTCAGCCATAAAAAGAAATGAAACTGAGTTATTTGTAATGAGGTGGATAGACCTGGAATCTGTCATACAGAGTGAAGTAAGTCAGAAGGATAAAAACAAATACCGTATGCTAACACATATATATGGAATCTAAAAAAAAAAAAAATGTCATGAAGAGATTAGTGGTAGGATGGGAATAAAACACAGACCTACTAGAGCATGGACTTGAGGATATGGGGAGGGGGAAGGGTAAGCGGTGACAATGTGAGAGAGTGGCAGGGACATATACACACTACCAAATGTAAATTAGATAGCTAGTGGGAAGCTGCCGCATAGCACAGGGAGTTCACCTCTGTACTTAGTGACCACCTAGAGGGGTGGGATAGGGAGGGTGGGAGGGAGGGTGACAAAAGAGGGAAGAGTTATGGGAACATATGTATATGTATAACTGATTCACTTTGTTGTAAAAGAGAAACTAACACACTATTGTAAAACAGTTATACTCAAATAAAGATGTTAAAAAAATATATATCCATTAAGATATTAGTCAAAAGATGTTTAGCTGTGGGTAAGACTGCATGCTTCTGAAAGCATTTCAGCTTTGGCGAAATATAGCATGCATGTTTTACCTTTCTAAGAACCAGGAAATGCTAATTAATACAGTTGTATGCCTGAGTGATTAAGCACAATGTCACCCCAAAGCCTCTCTATCAGCTGTCCTCCTAACTTGCCAGAGGCTTGTTGGGAAGTCTGGTAACACCACTGGCTAGGCTAGGAGCACGAAAAATCAGGCATCTTGCTATTGTTACCGACAGCGCTGGAAAGAGCATCGTTCTCCTTCTAAACCATAGGATTCCCCTCATTTCCCCATTGTGTGGAAGAACTTCTGCTATTTTTTCTTATCTGTAAACAAACATTACTGCACACAAGCTTCTGCAGTGGGAATACTCCATGATGGTTAGAATGGCAATGTCATAATCAATTCATAATATTTACCTTCTTATGATTCCAAAAACGAATGGCTTTAGGATGGCTTAATCAATTAATATGAACAACTCACAGCTGATTAACACAGACTATTTTTTTTCTGCTCAAATTCTGCTCGTATAAAAATCTGCAAGATTAATCAGAGGTAATGTGTTGCAGAGCAAAAATAGAGACGAGAGACGGTTATTCAGTGAGAACAGTTGTAGAATAATAAAGCTCATTTTGATTCTGTGAAAATTCAAGAGCCCTCAGTATCGGAGTAAAAATTGCAAATCATGTTTTCAATATTCCCGTAATTCCAGACTCTGATTACAGCCAATTTTGTATCATCCTGTCCCCTCGGCTTGCAGTATGTTACCCACACGCTCACGCAGAAAGCCATCTGGACACACCAGTCCATGGAGAGGGCACCAGAAGCCAGGCCTCTGTGACATGGGCTGCTACAGACCCGTAACTGTGCTCCCTACATCATATTTTCCTACAGTGACAGAGATTTAAATAGAGAAATAATCTGCACTTCTTTCGAATACACCTATAGACTCTGGGCTTTTTCGTTGTTGTTCTTTAAATAATCTACGAATATGATATTCCCAAGAAATAAACCATACGTGTACATCACATACCATCAGGGAGTAACTAGAACTGAACTGCATATTCCCATTAGGGTTGAAAATATTCTCAAACGGTGAGAGAAAATGCCCCCATCTTCTCCAAGAGGGTCAACGTTTGAGGGCAATTCACAAGAAACAAACGACTGGCGTTGCTTCTGTCGCAAGACAAATGTGAGAGGTATGCATTTAGAGGTAGCAGTGCTGAGAACAAATTAATCTAAGATCAATTGCGATTTGCTTCTGTTGGTTTTGAAAAGTCCTCAGCAGCAACAACAAAATCCCATGAAAGTTGCTTTACAAATTCAAAATTGCATAGGGTAGAAAAAGAGATGCAATAGTGCGACCTTCGGTCCAATTGGCAATTTTAATCAGGAGACAGAAAGTAGGGCAGAGTCCCAACGAGAGGAAGAAAATTGTTCTTCCAAAGGTCAGACAGTGAAGGTGGAAAGAAAGGACAGGCTACAGGGAAACAGAGAAGGGGAATGAAAATAGGCAGCCCTGAGAGGATCAGCTCTTAAATCTCTAGCAGCTTTGGCTGTAGAGTGACTAGCTACATTACCTACTTGACAGAATGCCCAATCTATATTCCCCCACATGAAATGATACTGGTGATATTCTTCACTTGGTAATATGTGTTCAGATATCCCACACCTCCTAAGACCTTTCATAATATCCTCCCTAAATCCTGTCTGTCACTATGATGCTTAATTTCATGTGTCAACCTGACTGGGCAAAGGAATGCCCAGATAGCTGGTAAAACACGTCCAAGAGGGTGTCTTCGGAAGATATCAGCATTTGAATCCAGAGACTGAGTAAAGATTGCCCTCACCAGTACAGCTGGGCATCTCATCCAATCCATTGAGGGCCTGAAGAGAATAAAGAGAGGGAGGAAGGGTGGATCCTAGCCTCCATAACAATGTCAGTCAATCCTTTATCTATCTATCTATCTATCTATCTATCTATCTATCTATCTATCTATCTATCTATCTATCTATCTATCTATCTATCTATCTCCCACTGGTTCTGTTTCTCTGGAGAACCCACACTACCACAGCCATCATGCACATAGTTGAGGTTAGTGAAACTGTGCTGAGAATATAAATTATAGTTCTTGCATAGAAAGACTTTCTGTCATTCATTTATTGACTCCCCCCCTCCTTTACTGAGCACATACTTTTTGAAAAGCCTACTATGTGCCAGGTACTGTTCTAGGGTAGGACATAACGTTAGTTTATGCATCTAACAAAGCCCTTGACATCCTAGAAATTCATTTCTAGCTGGGGAAGACAGACGTTAAATAAGACAACATGTAAATAATATAATTTCAGGCAAAAAGCAGAGGAAAGATTTAGAGCCAGGTGGTGAAGGCTTGGGCACAGCCCAGAACGGCTAACATTATTTTGCATTCCCTGGAAGCCTTGAGGTCTCCCACCTGGCTGCAGCATGGATCAGGGCTCATCCGATCTAACGATACATGAATATCCTGAGTGTCTGAGCCACGCCTAGGAGAACGTGAACGCCTAGTAGCAGTAAGATGCAGGGCAAAACTGATTTATGACAGCATTGTCAGCGACAGGGGGAAGTGTGGTAAGGGACTAGGGAGTGTCTAAGTAGGGCAGTCAAGGAAGGTTTCGGAAATACTGAGACTTGAGCAGAGGCCTCGTGGTGTATAAGCAGAGGGAAGAATCTGAGCCCAGATAGAGTTTCAGGTAGGTATTCAAGGAACTGCAAGAAAGTCAATGTGCTTAGAATATGGTCACCAAGGGTAATCGGCCGCAGGAGTTGAGGTCAGAGGCTGGCAGAAGATCACAGAGGATCCTGTAGACCATGGTAAGAAGTTTGAGGGTTATTTGAAGCGCAGTGGAGTGCCATTGGAGAGCATTAAACCAGGAGGAAGTTGATGTGCTGTGAAACTGTTCAAATCTTCAGAGGAAGACAGCACAAAAGGAGGACACCGGCAACAATCAATTCTCTGTGTCTGGGTGAAACAAGCCCTGCAAGAAGAGGAAATTAAAACAGGGAGCAGGCAAGTTGTGCAAAAACAACAGCAGAAAGGATTGGAGGATTATCTGAAATACACGGAGCCAGATCAAGTGAAAGGATGTTATTATGGAACAGACATGCTTATGCAACAATGTGTAGTGTTCAGGGAAAACAACGGTCTATCAATATATTACAGAGCCTGCTAGGTCTTGCCACGCCCACTAACCATCACACACTCCTGCTGCTTTATGTAAGAAGAAATGACACCTTCAGAAGAGACCAGAAAAACATCTTTAGTAACTAAGATACCCTGAGGTCCTAAACGGATACGCTTAGAAGGAAAGGGATCGATTCTCTTGTTCCCCTCTGCAGCAGGTATGGTGGCATTTCCTCAGGTCTTCCTTCAAGAACCTGCTGCAATGGAACAGGATAGAAAGCCCAGAGATAAACCCACACACATATGGTCACCTTATCTTTGATAAACGAGGGAAGGGTATACAGTGGAGAAAAGACAGCCTCTTCAATAAGAGGTGCTGGGAAAACTGGACAGCTACCTGTAAAAGTATGAAATTAGAACACTCCCTAACACCACACACAAAAATAAACTCAAAATGGGTTAAAGACCTACATGTAAGGCCAGACACTATCAAACTCTTAGAGGAAAACATAGGCAGAACACTCTATGACATAAATCACAGCAAGATCCTTTTTGACCCATCTCCTAGAGAAATGGAAATAAAAACAAAAATAAACAAATGGGATCTAATGAAACTTAAAAGCTTTTGCACAGCAAAGGATACCATAAACAAGACCAAAAGAAAACCCTCAGAATGGGAGAAAATAGTTGCAAATGAAGCAACTGACAAAGGATTAATCTCCAAAATTCATAAGCAACTCAGGCAGCTCAATAACAAAAAAACAAACAACCCAATCCAAAAATGGGCAGAAGAACTAAATAGACATTTCTCCAAAGAAGATATACAGATTGCCAACAAACACATGAAAGAATGCTCAACATCATTAATCATTAGAGAAATGCAAATCAAAACTACAATGAGATATCATCTCACACCGGTCAGATTGGCCATCATCAAAAACTCTAGAAACAATAAATGCTGGAGAGGGTGTGGAGAAAAGGGAACACTCTTGCACTGCTGGTGGGAATGTAAATTGATACAGCCACTATGGAGAACAGTATGGAGGTTCCTTAAAAAACTACAAATAGAACTACCATACGACCCAGCAATCCCACTACTGGGCATATACCCTGAGAAAACCATAATTCAAAAAGAGTCATGTGCCAAAATGTTCATTGAAGCTCTATTTACGATAGCCAGGACATGGAAGCAACCTAAATGCCCATCAACAGATGAATGGATAAAGAAGATGTGGCACATATATACAATGGAATATTACTCAGCCATAAAAAGAAATGAAACTGAGTTATTTGTAGTGAGGTGGATGGACCTGGAGTCTGTCATACAGAGTGAAGTAAGTCGGAAGGAGAAAAACAAATACCGTATGCTAACACATATATATGGAATCTAAAAAAAAAAAAAAATGTCATGAAGAGATTAGTGGTAGGATGGGAATAAAACACAGACCTACTAGAGCATGGACTTGAGGATATGGGGAGGGGGAAGGGTAAGCGGTGACGATGTGAGAGAGTGGCATGGACATATATACACTACCAAATGTCAATTAGATAGCTAGTGGGAAGCTGCCGCATAGCACAGGGAGATCAGCTCAGTGCTCTGTGACCACCTAGAGGGGTGGGATAGGGAGGGTGGGAGGGAGGGAGACGCAAGAGGGAAGAGATATGGGAACATATGTATATGTATAACTGATTCACTTTGTTATAAAGCAGAAACTCACACACCATTGTGAAACAGTTATACTCAAATAAAGATGTTAAAAAAAAAAAAGAACCTGCTGCAAATTTCCCTCCTGCTGTTGTGTCTTCAGGGTCCATTGCAGAGACCACTCTCTTCCCAGGCAATCCCCAGCCAATTACACTCACAGTGGGGACCCTGGAGAGCAGCTGTTTCTCACCCAACGTGGAGCTCCTCTAATGAGCAATCTGCTTGGACTGGCCACGCGCTCTCAGACCTGCGCTTCAGGCTGAACCTTTTCCATCCTCCCTGCACCCTCTCCTTTGACAGAATGTGGACCTGGATTGCCACCTGAGGCAACCATGCCTGTGCCCTCTCCTCTGATGTGGGTGATAAGGGAAAAGATAGAGATATGGAGTGCCCACCTACAAATCCTGGGTGTTGTTAAAGAACAAATATGAGCAAAGGGACACATAACAATAATAAATAGAGGAAGTTTTTGCTAAACTGAACACAAGCGTCAGAAGGTACAATGAAATCTTTCACTGTGTTTCATGGAAAATTAATTTTAAATTTTAATTACAAGGATAAAGAAACAACTTAATCATCATCCAACCAAAACATAAATATGTTTCCTTTGAGGAAACATATTTTTTCCCTTATTACCCTCTTTTCTCTATTAAATTGGGTCTTAGAATCATTTATTGCTATCCAAATTTTGCATTCTGTTTTCTGATGACCACCAGTGCAGATTTTAAATTTGCTGTCGTTTTAGAGGATTTTTGTATCATTTTTTCAATTTATTCATATTTACCTACAACGGCACTTGAGCCCACTTGACTGAAACATTGAATATGATGAAGGAACTCCCACCATTGACTTCTCCATGTCACACTGTCTTTCTCAGTTGATAGCTTTCTGGTCATATTCAGATGACTGTGATACCCTAATTTACCATGTTCAACCCACTAACCAAAACCACTTGGCTCCCTCCTCACCCCCAGTGCCACCTTGGGGTTCTTACTATAATTGTCACCCTTGGAGACCACTCAGTCTCCCCAGACTGTCACATGGCCCTGCAGCCCCCTGAGCAGGCCCGTTTCCACCAAAGGTGGCTGTCAGGCCACTAACTGCTTCTGTCACCCAAAACATACCAGAATGAAAACACCAACAGAAAAACAGTCTCATATGTCCTATACAAGAAAAATTAGATTCATATATTTAGTAGCCCCAAATTAAAAGAACAACCAAAGAAGAAAGTGAGATAATTTAAAAGAAACAAAAAATACATGTAGCAGCTAATTGTCATGTAAAATATAATCGCTCTTACTAGTAATTAAACAAACTTAGATCAAGTGAAAATTTTCTTTCTTTCTGTCATTTTTAAAAATTAAGTGATTGATTGATTTTTGGCTGTGTTGGGTCTTTGTTGCTGCGCGCGGGCTTTCTCTAGTTGTGGCGAGCAGAAGCTACTCTTCGTTGCGGAGCACGGGCTTCTCACTGCGGTGGCTTCTCTTGTTGCGGAGCATGGGCTCTAGGTGTGCAGGCTTCAGTAGTTCCAGTGCATAGGCTCAGTAGTTGTGGTGCATGGGCTTAGTTGCTCCGCAGCATGTGAGATCTTCCCGGACCAGGGCTTGAACCCCTGTCCCCTGCATTGGCAGGCGGATTCTTAACCACTGCACTACCGGGGAAGTCTCGTTTCTGTCATTTATACTGATGTATTCTCAAAACTGCTCTTGGGAGTGGATTTTGTGGCAATATTTTTAAAAATTAATTTGGTTTCATTCATCAACAACATCTCAATAACATCAATAACATCTCAATCTCTACTTCTCGCAAGCACATCTAATAAAATAATGTGAAATACAAGCCAATATTTAGGTATAAAGATGTTTATTGTGAAGTTAGTGTCACAGTTAAAAAATGGAAGCAATGTGAACACCTAAAATAAAGAAAACTTCAAGTAAATGATCATCCATAATTACAATGGAGTAGTGTACAGCCTTTAAAATAATATTCATATGAAATTTAAATAACAAGTAAATGCTTAAATATTATAATCTGATGTTTAAAGAGAAAGCAGGACATAAAGCTACCTAGCTACCTATGTAGATGTAGGTAGTGTGTGTTTGCATATATGTGTGCATTTTATTGGTAATCATTGGTCTTAACTAGAGAAAAATTACAGCAGAATGTTATCTAATGTAGGAACACAACAGACTTTCTTGTTTCCAAACTTTTATGCTTTCCTGTACTTTCAAATTATTTTAAGAGAAGAATGTGCTCATTTTATAATCAAGAATTTAAGATTTCCACCAATGTATTTCATGAGGTTCTTGCATATTTCCAGAAGGATAATACTGAGAAAGCCATTATAAACTAGAGGTTGCGGGCTTCCCTGGTGGCACAGTGGTTGGGAGTCCGCCTGCCGATGCAGGGGACGCGGGTTCGTGCCCCGGTCCGGGAGGATCCCACGTGCCGCGGAGCGGCTGGGCCCATGAGCCGTGGCCGCTGAGCCTGCGCGTCCGGAGCCTGTGCTCCGCAACGGGAGAGGCCACAACAGTGAGAGGCCCGCGCACCGCAAAAAAAAAAAAAAAAAAAAAAAAAAAAAAAAAAAAAAAAACCGAAAAAAAATTGAAAAAAAACCTCCTAGAGGTTGCAGACTGAAAACCTATGGGTTAGATTGAGACTGCAGATCTGTTTTTGTTTGGCCGATGACGTGTTTTTGTAAACTGATTTGTCACCAGCATTGACATATGGGGAAATTTCATATAAAAATCCAGATATATGGCCTACTAGAGAAGTCCAAAGATCTCGCGATACTGGGCCCACTTTCCCACAGGGCAGCACTGGCTGGAGCTGTGGAGCAGCTGCTCCTTTGCGTGGGGCACGAGTTTCCCCACAGCCTGCTTCTCCCATGACTTGTCCTGATCCTCACAAGCGTTTGCTATGAATAACTTGCTAATGTAAAGTTTTGTTACAACCACAGCAGTCTACAGAGTCAATGGCACTTCCTGGCCCAAGGCCACTGAGCTCAGCGGTTTGGCAGCCTGGAGTAGAACACATCTACTCCCGTGAGGGCTTCGCGGTGCAACAGGTGCGCTCTCCCCACCTCACGACATCCAAGCTGCTCAGCCGTCTGTCGCTCCTCTCCATCATCGGTGTTTGTTACACGCCATCAACACAGCTGGTTCTAACCTGCACCTGTCACCACCATCATGGCTGGAGTCTGTCATTCTTTGTTTCTTCCACTTCCTTACATGTTCCATTTTCTGTTTCTTAAGCTTCCAATTCTTCCTGAAATACTTTTCAATTGGGGGTAGACTTTTATAGTTATATTTTTATATGTATTTATATATTTATATGTAAATATGCTTTTGTTGATCTCCCCAGCTCTTTAAAGCACCTTTTCCTTCATACTAGGCTGTCCAATTACAATTTATTCATTCATCCATTCAACAAATGGTTAGTAATATTACAGTGGTAGGAAATAGCAGCGAACAGACAGAAAAACCCCTCCTGTCCCCGTCTCTGGTGCAGTTATATTTTAGTAAGAGAGACACGGTCAACTAAGAAGTGAGCAAATAAGATCATGTCAGAGTGACACAGGCTATAAAAACAAAATAAAACAATGTGATATGACAACCACTAAAGAACTATTTTAGATTGACTGGATAAGGAGGGTCTCTCTGAGACAGTGACTTCTGAGCTGAATGACAAGAGACAGTAAATCAGAGCTGGAAGGAGGGCATTGCAGGATGAGACAAGAGCCAGTGACCGGTGATAAAGTGGGAAGACATCTGGCACGGCAGAGTAGCAGAAAGGCGAGGTGGGCAAGGCCAGTCCAGTTCAAGAAGGTGGAACTTGCAGGTGCCCCTGAAGAATTTAGATTTTCTTCTAATGCAACTGGAAGCCACTGAGGACTTTGCAGGGAGGCTGCTTAGGAGGCTCTTGCAGTAGTTCCAGCGGGAGATGGTAGTTCGGATCAAGGCAGTAGTAATGGCATTCATTAAGTGCTCTTCAGATTTTCTCAACTATAGTCATTTTTCTTATTTTTTATTATTTTTTAAAAATGTTTATTTTATATTGGAGTATAGTTGATTTACAATGCTCTGTTCGTTTCAGGTATACAGCAAAGTCACTTAGTTATTATACATATCCATGTCTATTCTTTTTGAGTCTTTTCCCATATAGGTTATTACAGAGTATTGAGTAGAGTTTCCTGTTGATTACCTGTTTTGATTTCCTTTTTGATTATCTGTTTTTTCATATAGTAGTGTGTATATGATAATCCCAAACTCCGAATTTATCCCCAGGTCCTCTGATGCTGTCTATTTGCTACCAAAGAGATTTGTTTTCCCCTCGTTATACTGACATAAGTATAATTAGTAGTGAAGTCAAAAAGTTATGGAAGACTGGGTTTTCAATAGCTCATGTTTCACTGTACCTGAGGGAATAAATGACTGCATTTCTTTGACTCTAATATGTCATTTATGAAAGATGCACCATGATTTTATGTACAGTACTACTAAGAAAAAAACAATGTTCCCAATTAAACTAAGACACAAGACTTTCTTACATAGAAATTTTGTTTCACCCTTATTCAGAGTCCTTTCAGCCTTTCTTAGACATGATTTTCTGATTTTATTTTTCCTTATATGCAATAAACTTTCAGTATAAAGCTAAAGCATATTGTCTTCTTTTTGAAGAGATTTAAACAGCAATTAAAATCAGCATGTGCAATACCAATAATGCACATAACTCCACCACAGTAGCTGTGACAATATGGAAAGCTCTTTCCACATACGTGCATTTAAAGACAATGACGACCAGGTCCTCATAGGCCTCATCAACAACAGCTGGAAGACACTATTATTTGTAAGACACACCCTGATTTTAGAGATGGTAAAATATAACTAAAGTGTACCTCTTATAACTAATGATGTAATGGAGTAATAGGAAAACTTCTTAGTAAGCAAAAATAAATAGGGCTAGAGTTGAGTCTCCTGATTAATTGCTACTCCACTCTGCAATTTATTTTTCCAATAACCAGAAAGCTTGCACCTACTATAAATTTCTCTCTCTCTCTCTCTCTCTCACACACATACACACACACACACACACACACAAATACAGACATATATATGTCCATGTACATATATATTCATATCACAATATAAAGCATTCTAAAAATGTGAGGATAGATTAAAAAACTCAATTTTCCTTATTCCTCACTTAGTTCAATAGCTCGTTGAAGCCCTAATTCAATGTTCCACTCCACCGTTTGTCTTTGCATCTGTCTTTCTTAAAGCTGTTCAGGCTGTCAGCTAAGTTCCCCACTCTGTTACCAATTTCAGCAGGGACAGATGGCCCTTTGCCTAGTCTTGACGGTTTTCATCTGTCAGATCCCTCTCAAGAGATTCTTGGTGTTATAGGTATAACAAAGTATCTTAAATGGACCAGAATTGATACCATGGCCCCCAGATGTCCACTTCCTTCTCTTGGAAAACAAGCCTCCTTAATTGCTAAGGATTGCAACATTGGCTTGGGGTTCAGGAGACCCGGCATTAAAAATGCAACCCCCTGGAGAGCACACATAAAACAGTGTATCTGATCTATGAACTCAGGGAGAAAGCAATGCAGGAGAAACACAGGAGTTCCTAACAGAGAAATTACCAAAAATGCAATGATATTTTAACATTGTGGGGTGGAAATCAGGAGGGAATGATGATTTGAGGTGATCATGAGGCTTTCCCTCATCACTCCCTACCTCTGGCTCCTGGGGCAGTTTGCTCTTTGGGAAGAAAAGAATTATGGTTTGAAAAAAAGTTAAGGAAATAATTCTCTCCCTAGTGGTCCAAGCTTGGATTCTATTTGTTTGCTCGTGTTCATTTTGGGACGAGCTTCCTCTAAAAGAGCTAGACGATGTAAGCGGACGTTTCCCTCCCTGGGAAAGAACGGTTGGCTGAACAAAGGAGACCCATAGGTGGTCATCAAGAAGCTCTACGACAGCAGACTCAGTGTGCCTGGAGGCATCAGTGTGCGTTATGGGTTAAATTGTGTCCCCCACAAAGATATCTTCAAGTCCTGACCCTCCATATCTATGATTGTCACCTTATTTGGAAGTTGTCTTTGCAGATGTAATCAATTTGGGATCATACTGGACCATCGTGGGTCCTAATCCAATGACCGATGTCCTTCCAAGGAGGGGACGGTTTGGACACAGACACAGAGAGAATGCCACGTGACCACTGAGCCAGAGGTAGAAGCGGTGCATCTAGAAGTCAAGGAAGGCCAAGGGTTGCCAGCAACCTCCAGAAGCTGGGAGTCAAGGACGATTTATCCCTAGAGTCTTCAGAGAGAGCACAGCCCTGCTGACACCTTGATTTTGAGCTTCTAGTCTCTAGAGCTGTGAGACAATACATGCTGTTGTTTTAAGCCATACACGTTTATGGTAATATGGGATGCCAACCCGAGACAACTAACACGGTGTGTAAAGAAAGCTCTTTACTCCTGAGTAGGAACCCCAGCTGGAGCTTGGGCAGCACAGACAGGTCTCACACTGCAGAAGATTGCCCAAGCAGGGCAGCAGCCCTTTCGGTTGACCTAGAGGAGAGGGGCAGCCAGCATGGACGGCCACTCTAGAGGGGCAAAACTGCAACCGACAGGGGCAGCGTAGTGGCGAAGTGACAGGGGGCAGCTCTAAATACATGGTTAAGGACTTGCTACTCCTCACCCGTTAGCACTGAGCTGAAACAGCATCCCCCAACAGGGCTTAGCGGACCACCTCATTTAATTTACATTCCTCCCTTTACCACATTACCATCTGCTTTGGCATCTGACTTTTTACTTAGCAAGTCCCAAACTGTAACATTTTGTTTCCTCTCTCTCCTTTTAGACTATAAATTCCATAAGGGCAAATGTCAACACTGTCTCGTCCATTATTGATCTCCAACACCTAGGAAAATGTCAGAAATTTAGTATAGGCTCAAAAGGTACCTCTTGAATGAGTGACGGAGAAAAAAGAAAGGATGATAACTTCATCCTTTGTCTTGGCAGACGGAATCCTATTAGTTCGCAGTATAATGAAGCCTGGAGGATACTGGCTGGTTCGGCTCACATCAAACTGCTCTGACCTCTCCTGGAGTCGAAGTTAATCTGATAGCCGACTTTCAGAATGCTGTGTGCCAAGTGGATTATGGGTAGCAGTGAGGGCTAAGGGAAGGGAGGACGATGCCATGGGAGGCCGTAGAGAAAAGGAAAACCTTTTGAGAGATACAACATTTGGGGCTATGATCGTTATCTTCAAATATCTGAAGGCCATTACATGTAGAAGGTACAGTTGTTTTGTTTTGGTTTAATTTGATTGTGTTTTTTTCCTGTTTCCTCAGAAAGCAAAACAGATATCACTGAGTAGCATTTGTAAGGAAGCAGACTTCGGGAGAATTTTCAAGCAGCTAAATGTAGTTAGTGAAGCGTATGTCATCAGAGTTATTTCAGTTGATATTAAATAATCTCTCGCCAAGGTAACATGGAAAGGATTCAAGTATCCAATGAGAATGAGCTGGAGAAAGTAGTTGGATGAAATAGTTTCAGAAGTCCCTTCCAATCTTATGAATGTATGCACCTATAAAAATGAATAGAAAGTCTCTAAGTGTGACCAGATTATTTAACTAAAAATGTACAAACGGAACACTGGATTTGTTTCCGTTCTTAAACTTTTATCACATTTGTTTCCAAATCTTTAGAGTTTAATATCAGTCAATACCATTTTTTAGTACTTTTCTACTCTTACACTTACACAATTTTGATTATTTGCCTCTAGTAACGCAATTTCAATGGAGTTCTTTTGCACTGTGCTGTTTTATTACCAAACATGTTATGTTACTTGCAAAGCACAAAGGACCTCAGGTTTATTTCAGAGAGAACACATTGAGGTCAGGAAGTAATCCATTTAATAAATGAAGTTACACTGTAGTTTAATGACTTACAAACATGGCTGAGGAAGCATTAAGTGGGGCTGGGATTCGATTCTGCATCTGCAGACCTTCTATACAGCACAGGCATTCTTTGTTTGGAGAGAAAGGAGTTCGGTTTACTGACTTGCCGATTTCAAGAGCTCATGAAAATGATAAAGTCACGGGAAAGAATGGCAATGCATTTTAATTTACCAGTTTTAAGAAAGCACCTCTGGAGGATACTGAAAGTAAACCTGTCACTTGGCAAAACAATAAAAGAAAATCAAGATGTTCTGAGAAATTATGAAATTTCATCAAACACCGTCCCAAATAACAGAATAAAAATGGTGACTGTCCTAGGTATCTTACAATGGGGAAAGTAGCACACTGTAGGAATATAATAGATTTAAGATGCATTCATAATCTATATCCACATTTTATTACTTAGATGAATTGCATATTATAGAACCATACATTGCTTGCTGGAGAGAAAATGATAGAAATAGGTGTCATATTACTAGGAAGTATAGACATTTAAGACTGGATATAAACACAAATCATTGGACTTCCTCCATGTGTGTCCATAATTGGGAAGGGACTCAAATCCTCTTCACCAAGACGTGCTTGCAATTGAATATAAACAACTGTGCGGTGCACAAAGGTGTGTGGTGCCAGTGGAAAGGGGGATGTAGATGGTAGGCAATGGAGGGCGATAGAAATAAAACATGTAAAAATCCATCCAATAAAGTTCACGCTCATCAAACATATTGATTCATGAATCATGATATCCTGGAGATCTTTTCACTTCCAACACACATCCCCCCGGCTATTTACTAATTCTGATTTTTTAAAGTGCTGTCAACAGAGAATCATTTCCCTAATAGAGACAGCTCTCCATGCTGTTTTTAACAGCCACCACGAAACAACTGTGATGTCACGCTTACACACCTCAGTCTAGCCACAGCATTCCTTATTTGATGAGTCCATTTCTAACAAAATTAAACCTTAGTAATTCAGTCAAAATGATTTGTCATATGCAAACAATGCTGAATGACTCTCATTATTTCAACAGCAGTGGGGGACCTGCAACAGTTACTACAGCTTTCCAGTAATAACCACAGCCAGGCCCATGCCGGTGGGACGCAGAAGCTGATTTTGTTGTCGTCATTTCCTGAGTGAGCTCCTTAGGTACTTGGGATCCTCATTGGGCCGCACAGTAAATCTTTGGGATTGAAACGATAACTGATAAGACTGCTGAGTCATATTTGTGTTTATTTCAAAAGTAATTATCATGACTTATACTTAGGAAGAAAATATAATAAAGGGAGGCTCTCCCAGTTCTCAATCCCTCACAATCATAAGTTTTAATTGCTTGTTATTATTTTGATTCAAAATGCAGTGAAAGAACCTACATATTTTCTCAAAGCTCCGTGTACATATCAAAATCTAAAATAACATGTTGACATGTTCTCCGAGGCAGACCTTTGGTCTGAAAACACAATTCAGTAATGTGATTAGGTCAAGTTACTTAGCTAACCACCAGCTCAGAAGCTAGACCTTTAGTTGTCAGTAATAGAGATTCTTCCTATGTGAATGCTAATCTGTTAGATGAGTTTAAATTTTTCTTTGGATTCAAAACGATATTTTTCAAAAGCTTTCCCCTTTGTCTGAGCCATTTGCTATTTGATATAGCAGAGAAAGATGTTTTTAAAAACATGATTCATTCATTGAGGAGCACCTGCCATTTCTCAGAAACTCTTCTATTTATAGTATTAAGGATGAAAACAGAAGCAACCTTGAGGTACTCCCACGTCTAGATACAAGAGGAATGAGAGGTTCTAGAATAGAGGCATGTATGTTGTCCTATGGGAGCACAAAACTACAAATGAAATAGAAGATAAAGGCTGAATATAGGCTGATGCAAGTAATCACCTCCAAGCCTCCATTTGAAGACTTATTACTGAGGTGCCACTATAGACATCCTATTACAGGAACTTTCCGTCTTTATTGATGTCTTAGTCTGCAAGGGGCTGCCATACAAAATACCATCCGTTGGTTGGCTTCAACATTAGAAATGTATTTCTTAGAGTTCTGAAGGCCGGGAAGTCCAAGATTAAGGTGCGGGCAAGATTGGTTTGATTTTGAGGCCTTTTCTCTTGGCTTGCAGGCAGCTGGCTTCTTCTTGCATGCTCCCACAGTGGAGAGAGGAAGTTCTGGAGTCTCTCCTCTTCTTATAAAGACCCTAATCCCAGTATGGGCCCTCTATACCCCTGACCTTGTCTAAACCGAATGACCCCCTCAAAGACCCTGCCTCTTTGTACCATCACATTGAGGCTTCATCATGTGAATTTATCTGGGTGGGACACAAACATTCAGTCCATAACAATTGGTCTGACACATGCGCATTAGAAGCTAAAAAGAAGAGGATGGCAAAAATATTGCATTAAAATCCAAAAGCTGAAAATATTTTCTAGTTTAGTTTGGGAAATGAAGAGAAGATATCTGGAGCATTTCAGGCAAAAAAAAAAAAAAAAACTGAAGCAGCATAGGAGTAAATTTAAAAGAATAAGTGGAAAATTTTGGAACATTTACTTGGATACTTTAGAGGAATAAATCTTTCTGAGATTTTGAGACTTTGAATGATTTTGAGAAAAAGTGGTTTTAATCATTCAACAATAAAAATACGTATTGTTCTAAGTCCTATGGAAAATACAGTTAAATATATGATATGGTTTTTCTGTGCAGAGAACTTATTCTCTCATTTGCTTCTAATCAGAGCACACAACGCAATATAAATGATGCATCCCTCAGTTTAAATTGTTGACTCAACACTTCTGGTTCAAGATGTCTGGCTTTATCTTTCTTCCTGCAAAAGAAATCACATCAAAATGACATAAAAACAAATCCTCAGCAATCCTGTCAAGCCAGAAAATATATCATCAGCACAGCAGAACAGACAGGCATTTCGAATGAGAACGAACTGATGGAAAAATGCAACAGAGCTGAATCATGAAGTAATACGAAGTACAGAGGTAATGGAGCCTAGCTGGTTGTACCAGTCCCCTGCTTCCAGAAGCTGACTCTGAACAACTGCCACCTACAAGTAGAGCCCTCTGAAAACTGGAGCCTGGGGACGGAGAAGCAGGTGTTCCGGGTGACCCAGTGCAGCCGTGAAGGACACAAAGACCCTCCCTGACAGAGAAGATCCATAATAATCATTTCCTAAAAGAAAGCCAGCCTGGCCATGTTCTTGCTACGTGCACACACACACACGTACACACACAAGGAGTGAGGTCTCATCGACATTCATTAGAATTCAGACCCTGAGGTCTGAATCTACATTCACTGCCAAGATTCCATAAACTTTTATTTGAACACTGAAATAGTCTCCTGCTGTCAAGAGCGATCTCAAATATCAACCAGAGATGTCATAGACAACGAATATTCAGTAACCATTGGAGGAACATCAACATGAAGGAAAGCTAATAAAATCTATAAACAAAAGAAGTAATGCCCTGAGCAACAAAGGAGCATTTGAAAATAAGCACAACTAGGAACCTCTGAAAGGTTCAAAGGATAACTCATCCATTAAGGATGAGGCTGCTAAGAGAAAGAAATTACTAAAACAGTCAGTAAGTGAGATGAACAGAAAATGAAATGCAGCTGAAAAATCAATCCTAGAGACTGCCCCAGAATGCCATGCAAATAAGAAATAAAAGCTAGATGGTCAAAAGTATGCGGGAAGAGTTAGGAGATGAGACGTGGAGTATAGGTCTATGAATTCGAACATCCATCGACCAGGTGTTTCTGTGCAGACGCACGGAGTGGGGGAGGGAAGGAAAACAGGGAGAAATAAAGATATACACTAAAATGCCTTATTCTTCAAAAAAAAAAAAATACTCTAGTTTATAGTTTGAATGACCACAACAACTCTGGTCAATAAAGTAAGTCAAGTTGATGCCAAAATTTGCAGGAAAGAGGAAAGGACCAAGACAGTTTGGTAGACACACAAAATAGGAGGGCTTGCCTTCTCAGACAGCAAGACATAGTAAGTCAGAGTAATTAAGCCAGTGTGGTCTAGGACAGGGAAAGACAAATAGTGCTATGGAAGCTAGTAGAGAGCCCAGAAATAGAGTGATGCCTTTAGGAAAACCCTATATACAACTAAAGTGCTAGCAATCAGTGAAAGAGGAATGGACAGCTCAACAAACGGTGCCGGGACTGTTCATTAGCCATGTGGGAATAGGATCCCTAGCTCACTTCTACAAAGATAAAATCATTCCCATGCAGATTAAAGACTTAGGTGTGAAAATCAAAACTTTAAACTTGTGAGATTGAATTTGGAAAATATTTGTTAATGAAGATACAAAAAAATGGATGATCCAACACTCATGGTTTGAGTGTAATTGGCTCCACCACTCTGGAGAGCAGTCTGGTCATATCTATTAATAACAATTTAGGTTGAAGGTGTGCATATCCTAAGACCCAGCAATTCTATGTCCAAATATTTATCTTAGAAAAACCAATACATATTCTCAAAAACACATCACGGTGTTATTTAAATAGCAAAAAAAGTGGAAAATAAAAGTGAATAGAATGACATGAAATTTGAAAATGTAAACATCAGTCAATAGGAGAATAAGGAAATTGTGGTATATTCATAAACTATGGTATAATCAATGAAATACCAAACAGTAAGTATAAAAACAAACCAGAGCTACTTCTATGAACATAAATAAATCTCAAAGAAAAGCAAGCTGCAAAATTGTATATATAGTATAATACTATCTGCTTAAAGAATAAAAAGACACAAAACATTTTTACCTGTGTGTGTGTGTGTGTGTGTGTGTGTGTGTGTGAGTGTGTGTGTGTATTCAAAATGTTTAAAATTCATGGGAATAATGCACACCATTTCATGGTAGTAGTGAGGGAGGTAAGGTATTGGGATCAGGGCGGGATACACAGACAGCTTTAACAATGTCTGCAACATCTTTTTCACATGTCTGGAAAATACGGCAAAATGTTAAGATTTGATAAAACTGGTATACGATTACCCAAGTTTGTTTTTTGTTTTTCTCCATATTTTTCTGAATGTTTAAAAATTTCATAATAAACATTTTACAATTAATTCAACAAATACTGTTTATTTTTAAAACAGTGAACAAATAAATCAATAAAACTTGTAATGAAGCCTAAATAAGGGTTAATGCAAGGTATCATGAAATTATTATAATCTGAAGAGCTTTAGTGCCTTTTCCATTGTCATACAGCTAATAAATGGCAGAGCCAAAATTTAAACTAAACTTTTCACTGAGCACCTCATTCCTCTGTTTAAAATACTAGAATAAAATATAGGAGCTAATTTAAAATATTGGGCTGGGTAGGCCTCCTTAAATAAGATATAATACCCAAAAGTCACAAAGGCAAACAATACCACAAGCACCATTAAATTACAAATATGTGCAGGGGAGAAAAGATTTGCAAGGCATACCTTTCAAAAAGGATTAACTTTCAGAATAAAAAGAGCTTCAACTCTGAAAGAAAAAGGTGACATAATAAAAAAAATAAAGCATATGAAGAGGGAATTCATGAAAAAAGAAAAATAGAGGGTCAAAAATATATGTGAAAAAATGCTCCAAAATAAAACAACATTAGATGAAAAGAATTTAAACTGCTCATCACACGCACTGCTGGCCATAGTGGAAAAATACTTTCCTATATCATCGTTGGAACTAAAAAACTGGATGATAATTTGGCAAGTTTTTTTAAAACTAAAACTGCACATACCTTGTACAGTTCAAGACCAGTTTTCCCATATAAATGCAAAGACAAGTATGCATTATTGTTTAAAATAAAGAAAAATTCTAAGTATCCAGAATACACACCGATAGGGATATGGTGAAACAGCGTATCCACACTAAGTTATATAGTACAAATATATAAATATATATAATTATATATGTAAACTATGTTATATATAAAAATAATGAGCTATATATATGTGTACTGAAATGCAAATGTCATCAAGAAAAAAGCGAGTGAAATGAAAAAAGCACATCAACGAACAATTCATTTATGCTAATTCTATAGCAAAAAAAAGAATAACAGAATTTAATTATATTATATATGCAATATAATTATATAATATAATCATGACAATGACATATATATGTATATATTTTACAATATATTACACACACCTATGTATATCCATAAAATTTCTCTTGGGAAACATACCAAACTATTGCCACCAGAGATGGCCAGATTGAGAGGGGTGAAAGGTCAAATAGTAAAAAGAACTTAACATTTTACTCTACGTGTGCTCTATTTTTTGCAATGTGAATGTATGACTTTGAATTACTTGGCCATTAAAAATTATAAAATATTCAAAATATAAATTTCATGTTTTGATTATTTGTAATAAACAAACGCTTCCTGTTGTGGACTGAATTGTGCCCATCGAAATTCATGTTCTGAAGTCTCAACCCTTAGCACCTCAGGATGTAACTATATCTGGAGATAAGAATTTTAAAGAGGTGATTAAGTTAAAGTGAGGCTATTAGGGTGGGGCCTTAAGCCAATATGACTGGTGTCCTTATGAGAAGAGGAAGAGACCCCAGGGATGCTGTGCACAGAGGAAAGACTAAGTGAGATCACAGTGAGAAGGTGGCCATCTACAAGCCAAGGAAAGAGGCCTTAGAAGAAATCAGCACAGCCAATACCTTGATCTTGGACTTCGAGTCTCCAGAACGGGGATAAAATGAATTTCTGTACTTTAAGTCACCCAGTCTGTGGTATTTTGTTATGGCAGCCTTAGCAAACTAATAAATATGCTTAGGATTTCATTTGGCTTTGCCTGTGCAGACATGAGCTTAGCGGAAGATTAGTGGGAGAATAGTATGTGGGAAACTTTTAATGAAGCAGTGAAGTTTAGTTTGGTTTGGCCCTGTGACCTAATACAAAAATTCACTCCTTACTTTTCTTTCCTTGGATACAGTTATCTGGGCAAATAAACGTCTTCCATGGCAATATCGGTAATCTCTAAATATCATTAAAGACTTGCAATATACCATTTAAGTGCATTTCATACATTATCTCTTGTATTCCTCAAAAGAACCTCTTGTAGCTGCATATTTTATCACCATTTTATGGACAAGAACACTGAACTTGGAGAGATTAGGTGAAGTTGGTATTCCAACCCAGGCAGTCTGACTCTAGGACTTGCTTTTGTAAACACAGCCCTCTCTAGCTCCCAGACTCCAAATCGCATTATTTCTTTTCATCTCTTCTGTGTTGTGTGTGCTGCCTTTGGAGCAGCGGGATACATTCAAAATTAAATCAGCGTGTTATCAAATCACTTAAATCCCCAAGTTTAACACATTCTAACAAAATTCAGAATGAACCGGCCATGCTCAATATTCCTCATTTACTCACGGTACCAGTGATAATTATTCCTTTGAAAAGACTACATGTTGTTGAGTTAAGACACCCCGTCAATTGTTATGTTGGTGTTCTTTTCTTTTCTTGACTACTCTGACAGCCATACTTCATTCCGAGTGACAGTAAGTACTACCTTACTTGTCTCTTTTGTTACAGAGCATCAAGGTTGATCCTTTTCCCAGCTCAACACTCTTAATGTGACGGAATGCTAGTCTTGACTGAAAGTATGATCAATGATGATACGATATCAAATTCTAGAAAGTCACATATTTTGGAAAAGTCACATATTTTGGAAAGTCACATATTTGTTATTTAGATTTTAAAGGTGTTATTTTGAGGGTGTTTTCTTTCCCTGCATTGACATGTGATCTGAGCTTCAGTCTCCTCTCCCTTCCATCGTTACTCTCTCCTACTTTAATTAGGGAAAAGAAGAGATTTGTCTAATACTTGTTCCTGAACCATGTTTCTGCTACCTAGCTGCTCATCACCTAACAAGCTCTGGTCACAAGCACTGCTTTTAACAAATTGGGACCACAGATCATTCTCGGATGGCCCTACCTTGAATCCTGGGCTATAATCTTCCACCTGGACGTCATATACATATGTCCTCCACATCACCATCAGAACTTACTGAAGGATTAAGATAAATACATTGATTTTGAATACGGAAAAGGAAAACAATTTTAACTATATGTATAAGTTTAATTATTTTAGTAGTCAAAAAACTAGGCATCCCAAAAAGTTGGCCTTTTACGTTTGGTCTTTGGGGTCCCTAGTCATGCTCCCTTTCATCAGGTGCAGAGCATTGGAGAGAACGTCAGATAACACACAATTCTCCAAACCACTGGGAGGAAACTCACTCCTTACCCCAGCGTTGGCTGTGCTTTAAAAATGCCCATATCATCAGACAACTCTTGGAAGATAGATATCCCCCAATGACACATGTCCCAGCACCATGATTATTTAGTGCAGACTAAGTAACCTCTGGGTTGGTAAGAGGAGGTTCTAGATGGTCCAAGACCTTGAGTGCAGTAGAGTGAAAAGTGAGGAATCCAGGTTCTCCTGGTCTTCTAGGAGCATCAGTTTAATCAGACATAAACAGCTCTTCCAGAGAGAAGCTCTCATTCCTAGAGAGAGTAGAGTCTCCAACTATATTTAGGAAGAAAAGCAGGTTCCTAAATGTGCCACAATCTACACAGACCCTCACAGAGTAGAAATCAGGCTTCACACTGTTCAAGAGAATCCTGTCAGTCCTGTCTGCCTCCCTCCCCAGCTTTTGGGTTCTTTATGGAAAACACAACTGCAAACCATCCAGTCACCAGTGCCTAGAAAAAGAAGGGTTGATATTTCCTACTTGTCTACACCTTAGGTCTGTTCACATTTGCATGCTACTGTTTGTAATGGAATAAGGATTGAATACTTAAGACTCTTCTGAGAACACCCAGGATGGCAAGAAGGAGGGTGGCCCTCTCTCCTAAACAGAGAAATAAAAATGGCTTTATAACGTCTTTAAGTATAAAAGACGTGTGCTTTGGTTTATTTTATTTTATTTTGGTTTATTTTTAATGAGTTGGTTTTATCTAGATGTACTTAGATATATTGATAAAATTCTTTAATAAAGTTTTTTTAACATCTTTATCGGAGTATAATTGCTTTACAATGGTGTGTCAGTTTCTGCTTTATAACAAAGTGAATCAGTCATACATATACATATGTCCCCATATCTCTTCCCTCTTGCATATAAAGTTTTAATCTTGAATGACCTCAAGGTTTTTTAAAATTTTTTACTAATTCCTCAGATTGACAAACAATATAGAGTTAAGATATATTTTCAAAGGATTATTTCATATACACAAATACCTCTCTATGAAATGCAAGTTAACTTATGGGTTTTGCTCAAGTAACTTTTTTCTCACATTAACGTGGGGCAGGTTGATATTTTCAAAGAAAATGGAATAATGATCTAGTAACGGAACGGCATCTCTTTCTAGAGAAAGACATGTTTGCAGTTTTCTAATTGAATAATCTCTGTCATCTACTCTCCCCTCTGAATACATCTACTTTCTTAGCTTTATTATTACACAAAGGATTTCCTCTTGGAAATAGCATTGATATTTATAAACATCATTATAAACTGATTTATAAACATCAGTTTATAATGTATGATATTTTGGAGATGTTTAAAAATATGTTTCAGAACTTATTTTCATATTTAAGAAGAGTTGAAGCTTCTAAACATATCACTATTATTTCACAAATAAAGGAGATGATTCAGCATGGAGGACCGTCTCTCCACAACTTGAAGATTCTCTCCTGACTGAACCAAACGGCCTGGTTAGCAGGTAGGAGTATGAGTAAGCACCAGCTCGACTGACAGGTTTCAGATGGTGATAAATGCCAGAAAGTAAGTTCTAAATGGAAGAGCTTGATGTGCTAGAGATAACAGGTGGGGAGCATGCACATCTTAGAAAGGGAGACCAGGGAGAACTTCCCGAGGAGGTAAAGCAGGAGTTGAGGTCCAGATGCTGAGATAGAGTCAGGGGTGGGAAGACATGGAAAATGTTTTCCTTGCTGGGAGTGAGTATCCACAAAGGCTCCCAGACAGAAGTAACCTTGACAGGTTCAAGGATCAGATCTTATACCAGTATTAGCACAGGCTAGCAAGCCAGGAGGAATGAGGTAGGAGGGAAACAGATCAGAAAGGAAGGGCACACAGCCATGGAAATATTATATTCCCAGCTCATTGGGCAGGCACTGAGCATTTTAAAGCAGGAAAGTAATGCATTCTGACATTTGGGGGAAGATCATTTTCCTTGTTTTGCTCTTCCTGTTGGTGCTGTATCTTTCCCCAGAAAATACGTTTAGCTCTAGAGACATGAAGAGACGAGACCAAGGCCCAGGAGAAAAGAGCTGAGTTTTTTGGGTTGGCAAAAAAAATTTCGTTTGGGTTTTTCAGTAATTTAGAATTCTTAAGGATCACCAAGAGTGCGTGTTTTGGGCTTCCCTGGTGGCGCAGTGGTTGGGAGTCCGCCTGCCGATGCAGGGGACACGGGTTCGCGCCCCGGTCCGGGAGGATCCCACGTGCCGCGGAGCGGCTGGGCCCGTGAGCCGTGGCCGCTGCGCCTGCGCGTCCGGAGCCTGTGCTCCGCAACGGGAGAGGCCACAGCGGTAAGAGGCCCGCGTAACGCAAAAAAAAAAAAAAAAAAAGAGTGCTTGTTTAAAATACAGATTCCTAGACCCTACTCCTGAGAGATTCTGATTCAGGGGCTCTTGAGTGGAACAGGAAGTTTGCATTTTAACAATGACCCCGGATGATTCATATGTAAGTGGCGGCCTACAGATCACTTTGGTTCAGTAATCCTTCCGAGATGAAAAGAAAAGAGTTAAGAATTTTTTAGGTTTACCAACCCAGATCACCATTAGAGGAAAACAGCAGGATTTGATGAAGGTATTCGACCCAGAAAGCTGGACCCTTGACTAGAATTGGATCTCTGATGGAAATGTTCAGATCTTCCTTTAAAAGAGAGACAGAAATAGAGACAGACAGCGTGTGAGCAGGACGGATATACGTTTGATGGTGGATGGGTTCAGCTTGACCTGAAGCTTCAGGCAGAGACCTCACTAAAGCAGCATCCCACGTGTTTATCCCACGTCTCTGTTTCCTAACCTGTCCATCCGTTCCACTCCCTATTTCAATCCTTGTCCCACTTCTCTACACAATTGTGATTACAGTTGTCACTGCTCCTAAGCTCCTATTTCTCCTTGAAACACTGCAAGTCTGCTCTGTCACGGTTACAGGTCTTTGCGTCTGGTTTTTGCATCTCTTTCAGCAACACACAAAATGAGCTACTGTGCATTACGGTCATCTGGATTCTCCCCACTTCTCCCTTCTTGGCAATATTCAAGCTGACTTTTCTGATCTTTTTATAATTCAAGGGAGACACACAAAAACGCTATTTTGCACATGCAATCAAGGATCACTTTCCTTTAAAACTGTATCCATTTCATTACGCGACTGTGTTGGCAGAAATTCAAACCTAGCTTTCCACCCCGAAGAAAACAGAGAGGGCTGAGCACGAGGTTCACTGCAGAATTCCACACTTTCACGAGATGTGGTCTGAAAGGATGCTGCCCTGAGCGTATGGTTTCGAGAGGGGTTGGCAAGTTTCCTGTGTGACAACAAGCTCTGGATACCACAGGCAGACGGCCAGGCCACACTGTGGCGTATTGTTTATACCTGTAGGCCAGGCTGGGCAACAGCATATCTTAATAGCCAGTCAGGTCGAGGGTCCAAGCTGTCCACCATCAAATTTAACATGGAGCCAATGCAAACAGAGAAAATATGTCGTCCACAGCCGAGAAAGCCTGGGCCTGAGAAGTGGGGTGGGATAGGTCCAGAGAACCTACCATCCCATTGTATTGACTGGGGACCTGGACAGAGGCCAGGAGACAGCCCTGCCCACCTAGAAAGAAGGAACTGTCTGCACCCCTCATTTCCTTCCATCACCCCTGAACTTTGTTGCTCCATCAGAGAGAGGGAACTAGAATATTCAGTACTAGGAGTCTGGAATTTCTCTACTTGAGGAATAAATTCAGGCTACTGATCCAATGGTGATACTGAGACAGATTCTTAGATCTATTTCTACACATTCTTTCCAACCTGGATGTTTCTCACCCTTCTAGGTATAAATACAGGAGTTTCCTTTATGGGCAAGGACCATCCAAGCTCTTTGTCTTGACTAAGAGGACAAAGGACAAATGGATAGAGCTAGATTATACATAATTATTAAAATGACTCAAGTTTGTATTATTATTACAAAGGTCATACATGTTTTTATTACAGATCTTAATAGGGTTATCTGTATATTTATTTGTGTGTCACCACCTGGAAGCTGGTTTCTCTTCTTAAAACTACGCCTGTTGCAGCATTTCATTGACCAAATTTGTGGAAATGTTGGCCTGCAACACCTGCAGGCAGGCCTGAGGTTGGCCCACCTCTAAAAGTGTTCTGGACAATGCCTCACACAGAGAAGGTACTCAAATAAATAGTTAGCATGTACACTTATAGGAAGAAATTTTTCTTCATGATTCTGAGGAGAGAGAAACATTTTTCCTTCCAAATAGGTATTTAGTAACAATACTGAGAATGTACAATCTGAAATGTCCATTGTCTCGGCCTCTTCCCCTCACCATTACTAGTACCTCACCTCCTAACTGGTCATACTGACTCAGATTTCTTCCCTCCCACCCATCCTCCAGACTGCCAATAGGACGTTATTTCTGAAATGTAAACTTAATCCTATAATTATCCTGCTCAAAATAGTTTCGTCCTCATCAAGAATTAAATCAAAATCTCTTTGTCTATGCACATGTTCTCAAGGGTCCTCCCCTTACACTATTTTTTTTATTGAAGTATAGTTGATTTACAATGTTGTCTTAGTTTCAGGTGGACAGCAAAGTGATTCATATATATATATATATATATATATTCTTTTTCAGTTTCCATTATAGGTTATTATAAGATAGTGAATATAGTTCCCTGTGCTGTACAGTAGGTCCTTGTTGTTTATCTATTTTATATCTAGTGGTGTGTATCTGTTAATCCCAAACTCTTAATTTATTCCTTCCCCCTTCCCCCGCTATCTATTTTGGTAACAATAAGTTTGTTTTCTATGTCTGCACTCACACTATTTTTGAGCCACACCAAACTTCTGGCATTTTCAAGTTCAACGCCTCTCACTTTCGCACATGCTATTTGTTTGACCTGGGATACCTCCTCTCCTTTTATGTCTGGACAATACCTACTCTTCTTCAAGGCTGCTCAAGCACCAGATGTCCCCAGAAGCTGTCTATTAATTTGTCCACCCAGAAAAATTTAATCACTGAAAGCACAGCCCCTGGTTCCTCCTCTGATGTATTAGAGTGTCTATGCACAGCTGTTAGGAAAAGAGTTGGGAAGCCAAACTGCCTGCAATGGAACTGCTAGTTACCAGTGAATTTGTCAGCTGTGTGACATTGGACAAGTGCACAGTGTTCCAGTTTCCTCACTTACAAGATAAAGATAATACAACACCTACTGTAGAAGATAGTTGGGAGGGTTAAATGAGCTAATACAATATATAAAGTGTCTGATAACTAGTATGTTCAATAAATGACAGCTATTATTATTACTAAGTAAACTTTATATTGAGGTATAACGTACATAAAGTGTACAGTTCTAAAGTATACAGCTTGATGAGTTTTCTCATAGTGAAACACACCTGCATATCCGCCCAGATCAAAAGTAAGAAACAAAACCTCACCAGCACCCTAAAAACCTCCTTCGTGGCCCTTCCCGTTACCTATCCCCCCAACTCCTGCAAGGTAACTGCAATTCCGGCTTCTATCAGCATAGGTTGGTTTTGCTTGATTTTAATTCTATATAAATAGTATGATACGATGTGTAATTCTGGGTCTGGTTTCATTCACTCAACATTGTGCTTGTGTGATCCATCCATCTTGATGCATATCATGTAGCAATAATTCATTCATTTTCATTACTGAAATGTGTAATATTCTGTTATCTAAATGCATCTTCAATTTAATTATTCGTTCTACTGGGTTTTTTATCATGGTAAAAAAACCCACATATAACATGAAATCTACCATCTTAACAAAATTTTAAGTAAACAGTACATTATTGTTAACCAACGCACAGCATTGTACAGCAGTCCTCTAGGACTTCTTCATTATGCATAACTGAAATTTCATACACACTGAACAACAGCTCCCCACTTCCTCCAAACCCCAGTCCCCAGCAACCACCATTTACTTTCTGTTTCTAGAAGTCTGATGACTTTAGATAACTCATATAAGTGGAATCACACAGTATATGTCCCTTTGTGACAGATTTATTTCACTTTGCATGTCTTGCATCTTCAAGATTCATACGTTTTGTCACATGACAGGATCTCCTTCGTTTTTAAGGCTGAATAATATTTCACTGTGTGTATTTACCACATTTTCTTTATCCATTCGTGAATTGATTGACATTTAGTTTGCTTCCCTGTCTTGGCTACTATGAATAATACTACAAGAAGCATGGGAGTGCAAACATCTCTTCAAGATCCTGATTTCAATCCTTTTGGATAAATACCTAGAAGTGGAATTGCTGGACTGTATAATAGTTCTATTTTTAACTTTTTGAAGAACTTCCTTACTGTTTTCAGTAGTAGCTGCACCATTTCACAGTCGCACAAATACTGCTCGCGGGCTCCAGTCTCTCCACATCATCACCAACACTTGTAATTTTTTGTTTGTTTTTGATGATGGCCATCCTAACAGGTGTGAGGTTAGATACCTCATTGTGGTTTTGACTCACATTTCCTGTTGATTAGTGATATTGAGCACCTTTTTCATTTACCTATCGGCCATTTGTATGTTTTCTGTGAAAACATATCTTTTAGGATCCTTTGCCCATTTTTAACTTGGGTTATTGTTTTCTACTATTGAGTTGTAGGGGTTCCTTATATATTATGGATATTGACCCCTTATCAGATACGTGGTTTGCAAATATCTTCTGCTATTCTGTAGGATGCCTTTTCATTTCGTTGGTTGTTTTCTATGCTCTGCAGAAGCTTCTTGGTTTGATGTCCCACTTGTCTATTTATGCTTTTGTGGCCTGTGCTTTTGGAGTCATATCCAAGAAATCATTGCTAATACCGTCATGAAGATTTTCCCTATGTTTCCTTCTAGTTGTTGTTGTTTTTTAACTTTTTATTTTATACTGGAGTATAGTTGATTAACAATGTTGTGACAGTTTCAGGTGTACAGCAAAGCGATTCAGTTATACATATACATGTATCTCTTCTTTTTCAGATTCTTTTTCCATTTACGTTGCTACATAATATTGAGCAGCGTTCCCTGTGCTCTACAGTAGGTCCTTGTTGGTTGTCCTTTTAAAATATAACAGTGTGTACGTGTCAACCCCAAACTCCCTTTCCCCCACTCTTCCCCCCGGTAACCATAAGTTCTTTCTCTAAGTCTGTGAGTCTGTTTCTGTTTTGTAAATAAGTTCGTTTGTATCATTTTTTTTAGATTCACATATGAGCGATATCTTATGATAATTCTCTTCCTCTGACTTATTTTACTCAGTATGACAATCTCTAGGTCCATTCATGTTGCTGCAAATGGCATTATTTCATTCTTTTTAATGGCTGAGTAATATTCCTTTGTATATATGTACCACATCTTCTTTATCCATTCCTCTGTCGATGGACATTTAGGTTGATTCCGTGTCTTGGCTATTGTAAACAGTGCTGCAATGAACATTGGGGTACATGTATCCTTTGGACCATGTTTTTCTCTGGATATATGACCAGGAGTGGGGTTGCATGATCATATGGTAACTCTTATTTTTCATTTTTTAAGGAACCTCCATACTGTTCTCCACAGTGGCTGTATCAATTTACATTCCCACCAACAGTGTAGGAGACTTCCCTTCTCTCCACACCCTCTCCAGAATTTATTGTTTGTGGATTTTTTGATGATGGCCATTCTCACTGGTGTGAGGTGATACCTCATTGTAGGTTTGATCTGCATCCTTCTAGTTGTTTTATAGTTTCAGGTCTTACATTTAAGTCTTTAATCCATTTTGAGCTGATTTTCAGGAATGGCGTGGGGATAGGAATCCAATTTCATTCTTTTGCTTGTGGATATCCAGTTTTCCCAGCACCATATGTTGAAGAGACTGTCCCATTGTGTAGTTTTCATTCTGCTGTTGATGGACAAATGGCTCATTTCTAGTTATTGTTTTTGTTTTGTTGACTATTACAAAAAGTGCTTCTATTAACATTTTTGTTCTTTTGGTAAACAAGTACACATTTCTCTTGTCTGAGAGTAGAATTGCAGAGACTTTGGGTAGTGTGTGATCCTTTAGTAACTGCAAGTTTTGCAAACTGTGGTATCATATATTCAGCAATATTATCAGTTTTCTTGTTTAACTTTAGTTTTCTTGTAAAGGTATTTCACTGGTATTTTAATTTACATTTCCGTGATGACTAACCATGTTGATGACCTTTGCAATTGTGTATTGGTTAACCCTATAGCTTTTGTGAAGTGCTTATTCCAGTGTGTTGCCCATTTTTTTCTGGAATATTTTTATTGATGTACAAATAGTCTGGATATAGTTCTTTGCCAGATATATGTATTAAAAATATTTCTCCTACTCTTTGGTTTTCTCTCTTGCTAGTATCTTTCACTGAATAAAAGTTCTTAATTTTAGTGAAGTTCAACTTATCAATTTTTCCTTTACGTTAATGCTTTTGATGCCTGGTTTATGAAAATTTTTTCTCCCCAAGGAGATGAAGACATTTTTCCATGTTATTTTCTAGGAGTTACTGCTTTAATTTTTGCATTTAAATCTATAATACATCTAGAATTAATTTTTGAGTATGCTGTGAGGTGGAGGTCAATTAGATAGCCAATTAACCCAGCACCATTTTTTTAATTTAAAAAATACTTCTCCCTATTATACTATTATCATTATTTTATCATAGTCACTATCTTTATCATCATCATCATCATCACTATTGTCAACATTCCTTTATAAACCTATCTTCTCCACTAAACCATTAGCATCTTTGGACAAAATTGTGTTTTATTCACCATTTTTCCTCTATACAGCTGCCAGTTAAGAGTTTGTTCAACTAACATTTATTTTAAAATTATGCATGTCAATTTATAATATGGGTAGAGATACTGTAAGAAAGCACAGGATTATTTTCAGAGTTCTGACATCCTGCCTTAGTATATTATATGGAAAGTTATTGACAGAATGTGGAGGCAGTGAGTCACCATTGCAGTTCTGCAGAGAACCAGCGTATTGCTAAAAGACCGACTACGGGTTAATGTTTTTACTTTTCACCACATTCTGGTGAGTTTGTTGTGGATTCTCAAAAATGCTATCAAATGGATTTTAAGAACAATTTAAAAAATGGAATAAAGGATTCTAGGAGCCAACATCAGTTAATTGTGAACAAGTCATGCCAGACTAAACTTAATTGCTCTTTTGCAGCATATTTATCTCGGTACAGTAGGAAAATGTAGTTTAGAAATGCATTTGGTAAGCTCTCATGATTCCCTAGCAAATAAGAGCTATGATTCCTAGCTATGGATCACAGAAACTATGACTTCTTAATTTTTTTAACTATGCTTGATACCTCATACATTGTAATAGATCACTGTTAATGAATGATTTATAATGGAGTTAGGTGAGTTCTTATTCAGTAGTGTGTCTCTGCTGAGCATGAATTTGTGCTCAGAATCTGGCTATTTGATGGCCTGGTAGTCTCATTTGTGTGTTTTGATGATGCACAGGTCTTTTTTTTCCTGGGGCTGACATAGAATGGAGAAGTTTCAAAGCCTAAGAAGAAAAATGAAGGGAACAGAGCTGAGTAAGACAGGGATTGCTTGGACCTATCTCTCTCTGGCTTCAGATACTATATTTCAGTCCTGATGTTGAGAGGAATTAAGGGCAGAAAGTTTAGGAGATGTATACGTAAAGGACACTGGAGGCTATGGGCACAAATGTTACTGCTGGTCTCAGTGAACATTCCTCCCCAACTTTGCCATGTATCTGAGAGGCTGAGAGGCTTTGGCAGCCAACCCATGGGCTCAGAGGAGCCACTTTAGGGGATTCTCACAGAGAGCACTGGCAGCAGAAGCTGTGGCGATGTGACTCATAAAGAAGATTATGAGCTAATTTGTTCCTGGATACAAGTGACACAACTTGACATCCCAGAAATAACAAGGGGCAACTTTGACAGGAGACTGGAGAAGCCCTTCAGTATCACAATCAGACGTTAAGTTACTATAATTTGGAAATTAATGTTAACGTGACTTCATTTCAACAGACTGGTGAGACCTGGGAGAATTCTAGAATACATAAGTACTAAATAACCATGTATAAAACTGCAACTTATTGAAATTCTAATCAATCTCAAAATCCTGTATAAAATGTTTTATTTAAACTTTTTTATACTCCTACTAAGCAACTTTCATTAGCAATAAATTCAGTTCTTTTTGTTCTATTTTTTCAGATAAACCTTGGAAACATTTGTAAAGTTTTTGATTTTTAATCCCATTTGAATTTTAATTAGATAGTTTGCATATATATTTGTTTGAAAGAAAATATCATTGCAATATTCAGTCTTCTTATAATTAGAGTATGGCATTTTTCTCCAAATATTCCAAAGGCATGTTGTCTATCTATTTATGAAAAACAATAGTTTACTTCAAATAATAACTATAGTTCTTGATAAGGTTATTTCTAACTTAATTGGTGTATTTTGTTAATACTATGAATGAGCTCTTCTTTCGTTATATTTTCTAAATTATAATTGCTGGAATAACACACAGTTCCCGTTAAATGTTTTTCATATATGCCATTTTGCTAAACTTTTTTATTATGGTACATTTTTAGTTTAATCACATACATTTTCTAGGTATATCTTCACATCTGCAAATAATAATGTTGCCCTCACTTTTCCAAAATGTATGTACGACTTACTTCTATTTCAATCTTATTACATTAACCAGAACTTACAGAACATTGTTAAATGATGTGATTATGAGCGGAATTATCTATTTTTAAACCCTCCCATGTGGCAAAATGGAAATAATTTAAACACTTCCTGACTCACAATTAAATTGAAGACCAGAGCAGAAATAATCCTAAGGGAAGGATGGAAGGTGGGAGGAAAGCAAGCATATTCACAAATCTACAAGGGAGAAACTGAAAATGAAGATACGAAGGGAAAAAGGTAAGGTCTGATGACATTAGCATGAATGAGTATACCAGACCCTTCCCTGAGGGAAGGTCCTGAGTTCACCTCCTCCCAGACACACCAAAATTAGAGGCAAATATAGAACAACTCTCTCTCTGAGAATGACCTAAAGGCTAGCAGAGCAGCTTTTCTACAGTAAAGGATATAAAGGAAAAAACATTGAGACAGGTAGGCGGGACAGAGATGCAACCAGCCGGGATCAACACCCCCAGCAGGCGACCCAAAATAGGAAAGAGACATTATAAACTCTGAGGTCCTCCCTAAAGAGCAAGTGATTTGAGTCCCACATTGGGCACCCAAGCCCTAGGGATTGGCATCAGGAAGACAAGCCACCTTAATGGATTTTAAACCAGCAGGGCTTACAACTGGGAGAGTCAGAGGGCTATAGGATACTGAGGCTCCACTCTTAAAGTGTGCGCCCACAGACTTACTCCCTCTGAGTCTCCGTGCAGAGGAAGCTGACTGAAAAGTATCAGGCCCTCTAGCTGGTCTGCCAAGACCACGCCAGCATGCCCCCCCAACTCACACCAGGGTCTGGCTCCAGCATCCCTCCCCCGACAAAGCAGTGGCCCTTGGCGAGCCCCAAGAAAAGCCCCAACCCACACCAGGCACTGGCTCCAACACACCCTATGCCCTGCCACATTTGCATTATAGGGATTCCAGAAGGAGAGAAAGAAAATGGCAGAAAGCTTACTTGGTAAAATAATGGCTGAAAACTTCCCCAACCTAGGGAAGGAAACAGATATCCAGGTCCAGAAATCAGAGAGAATCCCAAATAAAATGAACTCAAAAGACCCACATCTAGACATACCATAATTAAAATGGCAGAAGTTAAAGATAAGGAGAGACTTTTTAAGGGCAGCAAGAGAAAAGTAAAGAGTCACTTACAAGGGAACCCTCATAAGGCTATCAGCTGATTTTTCAGCAGAAACTGCAGGCCAGAAGGGATTGGCATTATATATTTAAAGTGCTGAAAGGTAAAAATCTACAAACAAGGATACTCTACCCAGAAAGGCTATCATTCCGTATTGAAGGAGAGATAAAGAGCTTCCTAGACAAGTAAAAACTAAAAGAGTTCATCACCACTAAACCAGCCTTACAAAAAATGTTAAAGGGCCATCTTTAAGCAAAAAAAATAAAGGCTACAACAAGAAATAAATACTATATGAAGGTAAAAACTCATTGGTGAAGACATATACAGTTGACCTTTGAACATCATGAGCCTGAACTGCATGTGTCCACCCATATGCGGATTTTTTCAGTAGTAAATACTGCAGCACTACACAATCCACGACCTGTGGTTAGTTGAATCTGTAGATGTGGAACAGCAAATATGGAGGAACCGTGTATGCAGATTTTTGACTGCATGGAGAGTCAGAACTCATAACACCTCCATTATTCAAGGATCAACTGTATATAATAAGGGCAGTGGACTAACCACTTAAAAAGCTAGTATAAATGTCACAAGACAAAAGTCATAAAACCAGCTATAACTACAATAAGTAGTTAAGGCATACACAAAAAGATATGAAATATGATGTCAAAATATCAAACATAGTGGGGGAGTGAAAATTTAGAGCTTTTAAAATGTGTTTGAACTCAAATGACTAACAGTTTAAAACAAACAGATACATACATGGGTCAATATATATGAGCCTCATGTTAACCCACAAAGTAAAAACTTACTATAATACACACCTAACAAAGAGAAAGGAACCCAAACATAACCAAACCACAAGGGAAGAGAATAAAAGAAGTAAAGAACAGAGAAGAACTAAAAAAACAGCCAGAAAACAAGCAACAAAATGGCAATAAATTCATATGTATCAATAATCACTTTAAATGTAAATGGACTAAATGCCTCAATCAAAAGACATAGGGTGGGAGGACAACCTTCAAGATGATGGAGGAGTAAGATGTGGAGATCACCTTCCTCCCCACAAATAGATCAGAAATACATCTACATGTGGAACTGCTCCTACAGAACACCTACTGAACGCTGGCAGAAGACCTCAGACCTCCCAAAAGGCAAGAAATTCCCCCACGTACCTGGGTAGGGCAAAAGGAAAAAGAATAAACAGAGACAAAAGAACAAGGATGGGACCTACACCAGTGGGAGGGAGCTGTGAAGGAGGAAAGGTTTCCAGACACTAGGAGCCCCTTCGCGGGCGGAGACTGCGGTTGCCGGAGGGGGAAGCTTCGGAGCCGCGGAGGAGAGCGCAGCAACAGGGTGCAGAGGGGAAAGTGGAGAGATTCCCGCACAGAGGATCGGTGCCGACCAGCACTCACCAGCCCGAGAGGCTTGTCTGCTCACCCGCTGGAGCGGGCGGGACTGGGAGCTGAGGCTCGGGCTTTGGCTTCGGTCGGACCGCAGGGAGAGGCCTGGGGTTGGCAGCGTGAAAACAGCCTGAAGGGGTTAGCGCGCCACGGCTGGCCGGGAGGGAGTCCGGGAAAGAGTCTGGAGCTGCCGAAGAGAAAAGAGACTTTTTCTTCCCTCTTTGTTTCCTGGTGCGTGAGGAGAGGGGATTCAGAGCGCTGCTTAAAGGAGCTCCAGAGACGGGCGCGGAGCTGCTGAAGAGACAAGAGACTTTTTCTTACCTCTTTGCTTCCTGGGGCGCGAGGAGAGGGGATTAAGCACGCTGCTTAAAGGAGCTCCAGAAACGGGCGCGAGCTGCAGCTATCACGCGGACCCCAGAGACGAGCATGGGACGCCTAAGGCAGCTGCTGCGGCCACCAAGAAGCCTTGGTGTGTGCGAGCACAGGTCACTCTCCACACCTCCCCTCCCGGAGCCCGTGCAGCCCGCCACTGCCAGGGTCCCGGGATCCAGGGACAGCTTCCCCGGGAGAACGCACGGCGCGCCTCAGGCTGGTGCAACGTCACGCCGCCTCTGACGTCGCGGACTCGCCACGCATGCGTACCCCTCCCTCCCCCCGGCCTGAGTGAGCCAGAGCCCCCGAATCAGCGGCTCCTTTAACCCCGTCCTGTCTGAGCCAAGAGCAGACGCCCTCAGGTGACCTACATGCAGAGGCGGGACCAGATCCAAAGCTGAACCCCGAGAGCTGTGCGAACAAAGAAGAGAAAGGGAAATCTCTCCCAGCTGTGCGAACAAAGAAGAGAAAGGGAAATCTTTCCCAGCGGCCTCAGAAGCAGCGGATAAAATCTCCATAATCAACTTGAAGTGCCCTGCATCTCTGGATTACCTGAACAGGCAAAGAATCATCCCAAAATGGAAGCGGTGGACTTCATGTGATTTTTTCTGTATAGCTTTGCTTTTACCATTTGTCCTAGGTTTCTGTCTGTCCATTTTTGTTGTTGTTCTTCTATAGTTTTTTAGTGCTTGTTATCATTGGTGGATTAGTATCTTAGTTTGGTTCCTCTCTTCCTTCTTTCTTTCTTTTATTCTTTTTCCTTTTTTTAACTACTTCTTAACTTTTTTTATTTTTAATTTTTTTTATTTTAATTATTTTATTTTATTGTTTTCTTTCTTTCTTTTCTTCTGAGCCGTGTGGCTGACAGGGTCTTGCTGTGCCTGCCAGGTGTCAGACCTGTGCCTCTGAGGAGGGAGAGCCGAGTTCAGGACATTGGTCCACCAGAGACCTCCCAGCTCCACACAATATCAAACAGCGAAAGCTCTCCCAGAGATCTCCATCTCAACATTAAGACCCAGTTCCACTCAACAATCAGCAAGCTACAGTTCTGGACACCCTCTGCCAAACAACTAGCAAGACAGGAACACAACCCCACCCATTAGCAGAGAGGCTGCCTACAATCTTAATAAGGTCACAGACACCCCAAAATACACCACCAGAGGCAGTCCTGCCCACCAGAAAGACAAGATCCAGCTTCATCCACCAGAACACAGGCACCAGTCCCATCCACCAGAAAGCCTACACAAACCACTGAACAAAACTTAGCCACTGTGGGCAGATAACAAAAACAACACAGTGCTTCTTGGCATCTGTATGTCTTCTTTGGAGAAATGTCCATTTAGGTCTTCTGTCATTTTTGGATTGTGTTGTTTGTTTTTTTAATATTGAGCTGCATGAGCTGTTTATATATTTTGGAGATTAATCCTTTGTCTGATGATTCATTTGAAAATATTTTCTCCCATTTGGAGGGCTGTCTTTTCGTCTTGTTTATGGTTTCCTTTGCTGCGCAAAAGCTTTTAAGTTTCATTAGGTCCTATTTGTTTGTTTTTGTTTTTATTTCCGATACTCTAGGAGGTGGATCAAAAAGATCTTGCTGTCATTTATGTCAACGAGTGTTCTTCCTATGTTTTCCTCTAAGAGTTTTATATGCGCGGTCTTACATTTAGGTCTCTAATCCATTTTGAGTTTATTTTTGTGTATGGTTTTAAGGAGTGTTCTAATTTCATTCTTTTACAGGTAGCTGTCCAGTTTTCCCAGCACCACTTACTAAAGAGACTGTCTTTTCTCCATTGTATATCCTTGCCTCCTTTGTCATAGATTAGTTGACCATAGGTGCGTGGGTTTATCTCTGGGCTTTCTATTGTGTTCCATTGATCTATATTTCTGTTTCTGTGCCAGTACCATATTGTCTTGATGACTGTAGCTTTGAAGTCAAGGAGTCTGATTCCTCCAACTCCGTTTTTTTCCTCAAGACTGCTTTGGCTATTTGGGGTCTTTTTTGTCTCCATACAAATTGTAAGATTTTTTTGTTCTAGTTCTGTAAAAAATGCCATTGGTAATTTGATAGGGATTGCATTGAATCTGTAGATTGCTTTGGGTAGGATAGTCATTTTCATAATATTGATTCTTCCAATCCAAGAACAAAATATATGGTATATCTCTCCATGTGTTGGTATCATCTTTAATTTCTTTCATCAGTGTCTTATAGTTTTCTGCATAGAGGTCTTTTGTCTCCCTAGGTAGGTTTATTCCTGGGTATTTTATTCTTTTCATTGCAGTGGTAAATGGGAGTGTTTCCTTAATTTCTCTTTCAGATTTTTCAACATTAGTGTATAGGAATGCAAGAGATTTCTGTGTATTAATTTTGTATCCTGCAACTCTACCACATTCATTAATTAGCTTTAGTAGTTTTCTGGTGGCATCTTTAGGATTCTCTATGTATAGTATCATGTCATCTGCAAACAGTGACAGTATTACTTCTTCTTTTCCAACTTGGATTCCTTTTATTTCTTTTTCTTCCCTGTTTGCCATGGCTAGGACTTCCATAACTATGTTGAAAAATAGCTGTGAGAGTGGACATCCTTGTCTTGCTCCTGATCTTAGAGGAAATGCTTTCAGTTTTTCACCTTTGAGAATGATGTTTGCTGTGGGTTTGTCGCATATGACCTTTATTATGTTGAAGTAGTTTGCCTCTATGTCCACTTTCTGGAGACTTTTTATCATAAATGGGTGTTGAATTTTGTCAAAAGCTTTTTCTGCATCTATTGAGATGATCATATGGTTTTTATTCTTCGGTCTGTTAACATGGTGTATCACACTGATTGATTTGCATATATTAAAGAATCCTTGCATCCCTGGGATAAATCCCACTTGATCATGGTATATGATACTTTTAATGTGTTGTTGGATTCTGTTTGATAGTATTTTGTTGAGGATTTTTGCGTCTATATTCATCAGTGATATTGGTCTGTAATTTTCTTTTTTTGTAGTATCTTTGTCTGGCTTTGGTATCAGGGTGATGGTGGCCTCATAGAATGAGTTTGGGAGTGTTCCTTCCTCCATAATTGTTTGGAAGAGTTTGAGAAGGATGGGTGTTAGCTCTTCTCTCATGTTTGATAGAATTCATCTATGAAGCCATCTGGTCCTGGACTTTTATTTGTTGGAAGATTTTTAATCACAGTTTCAATTTCATTACTTCTGATTTGTCTGTTCATATTTTCTATTTCTTCCTGGTTCAGTATTGGAAGGTTATACCTTTCTAAGAATTTGTCCATTTCTTCCACATTGTCCATTTTATTGGCATAGAGTTACTTGTAGTAGTGTCTTAGGATGCTTTGTATTTCTGCCATGTCTGTTGTAACTTCTCCTTTTTCATTTTTAATTTTATTGATTTGAGTCCTCTCTCTCTTTTTCTTGATGAGTCTGGCTAATGGTTTATCAATTTTGTTTATCTTCTCTAAGAACAAGTTTTTAGTTTTATTGATCTTTGTTACTGTTTCCCTCATTTCTTTTTCATTTATTTCTGATCCGATCTTTATGATATCTTTCCTTCTGCTAACATTGAGTTTTGTTTGTTCTTCTTTCTCTAGTTCCTTTAGGTGTTATGTTAGATTGCTTATCTGAGATTTTTCTTGTTTTGAGGTAGGCTTGTATAGCTATAAACTTGCCTCTTAAAACTGCTTTTGCTGCCTCCCATAGGTTTTGGATCGTTGTGTTTTCATTGTCATTTGTCTCTAGGTATTTTTAGATTTCCACTTTGATTTCTTCAGTGATCTTTTGGTTATTAAGTAGTGTATTGTTTAGTTTCCATGTGTTTGTATTTTTTACAGATTATTGTCCATTGACAGATGAATGGATAAACATGTGGCACATATATACAATGGAATATTACTCAGCCATAAAAAGAAACGAAATTGAGTTACTTGTAGTGAGGTGGATGGACCTAGTTTCTGTCATAGAGTGAAGTAAGTCAGAAAGAAAAAAACAAATATGGTATGCTAACACATATATATGGAATCTAAAAAAGAATGGTTCTGACGAACCCAGGGGCAGGACAGGAATAAAGACACAGATGTAGAGAATGGACTTGAGGACTTGCGGAGGGGGAAGTGTAAGCTGGGACGAAGTGAGAGAGTGGCATTGACATATATACACTACCAAATGTAAAATAGATAGCTATACGGAAGCAGCCACTTAGCACAGGGAGATCAGCTCGGTGCTTTGTATCCACCTAAAGGGGTTGGGATAGGGAGGGCAGGAGGGAGACGCAAGAGGGAGGCAATATGGGGATATATGTATGCATATAGCTGATTCACTGTTATAAAGCAAAAACTAACACACCATTGTAAAGCAATTATACTCCAATAAATATGTTTAAAAGAAAAAGTAAAACTAAATAAATAATTGTTGAATGAACTGAAAACACAGGACACAAAAAGAAAAAAAGACATAGGGTGGCTGAATGGATTAAAAAACCAAGACCCATCCACATGCTGCCTATAAGAGATTCACTTAAGAGCTAAGGACACACAGAGACTAAAAGTGAGGGGTTGGAAAAAGATATTCCATGCATATGGAAGTCAAAGGGACACTGGGGTAGCAATACGTATTTCTGACAAACAGACTTTAAATAAAAGACTATAACAAAATACAAAGAAGAGCATTACATAATGAAAAAGGAGTCAGTTTAAGAAGAGGATATAACAATTGTGTGTGTGTATGTGTATGTGTTTGTGTGTGTCTGTGTATGAATATATATATACATTCACACAGGAGCACCTAAATACATAAAGCAAATATTAACAGACATAAAGGTAGAAACTTACAGTAACACAATAATCATAGGAGACTTTAATGCCCCACTACATCAATCAACAGTTCATCCAGACAGATAATCAATAAGGAAACATTGAACTTAAATGACACATTAGACCAAATGAACATAAGATATTTATAAAAAGATAGATAGATATAGATATAGATAGAACATTCCATCCAAAAGGAGCAGAATACACATTCAAGTGCACATTGAACATTTTCTAGGATAGATCACATGCTAGGGCCATGAAACAAGTCTCAGTAAATTCAAGAAAATTGAAATTATATCACGCATCTTTTCTGACTACAACACTATGACTAGAGATGAACTACAAGAAAAAAACTGCAAAAAACACAAACACAGACGCTTTTTGTTTAGTGGAGGCTAAACAATACGTTACTAAAAAATCAATGGGTCAATAAAGAAGTCAAAGAGTAATCCCCCAAAAATACCTTGAGACAAAAGAAAATAGAAATGCAACTTTACAAAATCTATGGGATGCAGCAAAAGCAATTCTAAGAGAGAAATTTGTAATGATACGGCCTACCACAGGAAATAAGAAAAGAGGACTTCCCTGGTGGCACAGTTGTTAAGAATCTGCCTGCCAACGCAGAGGACACAGGTTTGAGCCCTGGGCTGGGAAGATCCCACATGTCACAGACCAACTAAACCCATCCACCACAACTACTGAGCCTGCACTCTAGAGCCTGCAAGCCGCAACTACTGAAGCCTGCGCACCTAGATCCTGTGTTCTGCAACAAGAGAAGTCATCATGATGAGAAGCCCGCGCATTGCGACAAAGAGTAGCCCCCACTCACTGCAACTAGAGAAAGCCCGTGCACAGCAATGAAGATCCAACACAGCCAAAAATTTAAAAAATAAAATAAATAAATTTATAAAATAAAAGAAACAAGAAAACAATCTAACTTTATACCTAAAGAAATTAGGAAAAGAAGAACAAAGTTAGTAGAATGAATGACATAATAAAGATCAGAGTAGAAATAAATGAAATAGACTAAAAATATAGAAAAGATCAATGAAACTAAGAGCTGGTTCTTTGAAAAGACAAACAAAATTGATAAACTTATACCCAACTCATCAAGAAAAAAAGGGAAAGAGCCCAAATAAAATTAGAAATAAAAGAAAAGTTACAACCTATATGAACAGAAATACAAAAGATCGTAAGAGGATACTACAAACAATTATATGCCAACAAACTGGATAATCTAGAAGAAATGGATACATTCTAGAAATATCCAATATTCTAAGCCTGAATCAGAGAGAAATAAAAAATAGGAACAGACAAATTACTATTAAGGAAAATGAATCATTAATATGAAAAATTCCATTATACCAAAATCCAGGATCAGATGGCCTCAGAAGTGAAATCCTATGAAACATTTAAAGAAGATTTAATACCTATCTTACTCAAACTGTTCCAAAAACTTGAAGAGAAGGGAGCATATCTAATTCATCCCACAAGGTCAGCATCACCGTGATACAAAAATCAGATAAAGACACAACAACAAAAAAAATTACAGGCCAACATCCATGATGAACATAGACACAAATATTCTCAACAAAATATTAGCAAACCTAATTCGACAATACACTGAAAGGACCATACATCATGATCAGTGGGATTTATTTGAAAAATGCAAAATTGATTCAGTATCTGCCCATCAATCAATGTGATACACCAAATTAATAAAACAAAGGATAAAAATCACATGATCATCTTAATAGATGTAGAAAAAGCATTTGAAAAATTCAACATCCATTCATGATAAAAAAAATTCTCAACAAAGTGGGTATGAAAGGAACATACCTCAACATAATAAAGGCCATTTATGACAAACTCACAACTAACATCATACTCAATGTGAAAAGCTGAAAGCTTTTCCTCTAAGATCAGGAACAAAACAAGGACGACCACTCCTGTCACTTTTCTTCATCATAGTACTGGTAGTCCTAGCCACCGCAATCAGACAAAAATAAATATATAAAAGCATCCAAATTGGAAAGGAAGAGGTAAAACTGTCACTATTTACAGATGACATGATACTTTATATAGAAAGTATCCACCAAAAAAAGACTCCACCAAAAAAATGATTAGAACTAATAAATGAATTCATTAAATTTGCAGAATACAAAATTGATATACAGAAATCTGTTGTATTTCTATACACTAATAATGCATTACCAGAAGGAAATTTTTTTTTTTTCTTTTTTTTGCGGTACGCCGGCCTCTCACTGTCGTGTGGTCTTTCCCGTTGCAGAGCACAGCCTCCGGACACACAGGCTCAGCGGCCATGGCTCATGGGCCCAGCCGCTCCGCAGTATGTGGGATCTTCCTGGACCAGGGCACGAACCCGTGTCCCCTGCATCGGCAGGCAGATTCTCAACCACTGAGCCACCAGGGAAGCCCGGAAAAAATTTTTTAATCCCATTTATAGACACACCAAAAAGAATAAAGTACCTAGAAATAAAATTAACCAAAAGGTAAAAGAACTGTACTTTGAAAACTAAGTAAGACATTGATGGAAGAAATTGAAGACAATGCCAATAAATGGAAATATATACCGTGGAAAAACCCAAGCGAACTTTTTGGCCAACCCAATACCATGCTGATGAACTGGAAGAATTAATATTGTTAAAATTTACATACTACCCAAAGCCGTCTATGGACTCAGTATAATCCCTATCAAAACACCTGTGGTATTTTTCCCAGAATTAGAACAAATAATTCTAAAATTTGTGCAGAACCACAAAGATCTCAAACAGTCAAAGCAATCTTGAGAAAGAAGAACAAAGCAGAATATATCATGCTCCCTTTCTTCAAACTATACTACAAAGCTATAGTAATCAAGAGTATTGTACTACCATAAAAACAGACATATAGATCAATGGAAAAATAGAGAGCCTGGAAATAAACTCATACAAATATGGTCACTTAATCTAAGACAAAGGAGGCAGGAATATACAATGAGGAAAACACAGTCTCTTCAATAAGTGGTATTGGGAAAACTGGACAGCTACATGTAAAAGAATTAAACTAGGCCATTTTCTCATACCATATACAAAAATAAACTCAAAATAGATTAAAGACTTAAATGTAAGACCTGAAACCATAAAACTCCTAGAAGAAAACATGGGCCGTTTTAGCAAAATATTGCTAAAACTGCCCATGACATCAATCTTAACAAAATTTTTTGGCTCTATCTCCTCAGGCAAGGGCAAAAAAAGCAAAAATAAACAAATGGGACTACATCAAACTCAACAGCTTTTGCAAGGTGAAGGAAATCATTAACAAAAAGGGAAATTACTGAATGAGCGAAGATACTTGCAAATTATATGTCTGATAAGGGATTACTATCCAAAATATGTAGAGAACTCATATAACTTAATATCAAAAAACAAACAATCTGACTAAAAAGTGGGCAGAGGACCTGAATAGTCATTTTTCCACAGAGGACATACAGGTGGCCAACAGACACATGAAAAGATGTTCAATATCACTGTGATTTAGGGAGATGCAAATCAAAACCACAAGATATCACCTCATTGAGATATCACCTGTCAGAATGGCTATAATCAAAAAGACAACAAATAACAGGTGTTGATGAGATACAGAGAAAAAGTAACTGCCATGTACGGTTAAGGAAAATGTACATTGGTACAGCGACTATGAAAACCAGTATGGAAGTTCTTCAGAAAATTAAAAATGGAGCTATAATGTGATCCAGCAATTGCACTACTGGGTATGTATCCAAAGAAAATGAAAACACTCATTTGAAAAGATATAGGCACCCCCATGTTCACTGAAGCATTATTCACAATAGCCAAGATACAGAACCAACCTAAGTGTCCATCAATGGATGAATGATAAAGAAGATGTATATATATATACAAGGAATACTACTCAGCCATAAAAAGAAAGAAATCTTGCCATTTTTGACAACATGGATGGGCCTAGAGGGTATTATTCTAAGTGAAATATCAGACAGAGAAAGACAAATACCATATGTTTTTAGTTATACACAGAATCTAAAAAACAAAACAAATGAACGAACAAAACAGAAACAGACTCACAGACACAGAGAACAAACTAGTGGTTGCCAGAGGAGAGGAGGTTATGGGGATGGGTGAAATTAATGAAGCAGATTAAGAGGTACAAATTACCAGCTATCAGATAAATGTCACAGGGGTGTAATGTACAAAACAGAGAACGTGGTCACTAATATTACGATTACTTTATATGGTGTGTAACCTATAAAAATATCAGATCATTGTTGCACACCTGAAACTAATATAATATTGTAAGTCAACTATACTTCAATGAAAAATGTGAAAGTAAAAAATAAAATAAAATTCAGAAGATAATCTTCTGATCTTAAAAAAAAGAAGAGATGAGATTCTTAGACACAGTGTTGTGTGGTGGATATAAACGCAAGGTGGCAACTGCTAAGAAAGGAGTGAGTGGATCATATAAAGCAAATTTTATCGGCCTCATGATTTCACTTAGGACCAAGCTTGACAACACATGCAACACGTTGTATGGTACTAATTTTCACTGTTAGCCAGAGTAATGAGTTCACATATTTTCTCTGTATTCCTGTTTTAAATTCAGAGCAAAATTTCTTTGCCACTGTCTTAAGCATGATTCCTTTAATTCATTATGGGAATGGGGGGAAGAGTTTTTCTAAGGAATCTGTGATGAGAAGAAAGATGAGGCTTTGGGTCAAAGTAACAAATACCCGAGAGAGACGGAATGAGGTTCTTCCACAAGGACAGCCTGACTTTTTAAAGTAGAATCAATGTATTGGCAGAATTCACCGGTAGAGCAGAGTTCATTCGCATTGACTGCAGTCACACTGAGATATACTTTCATAATTGATGTCACACTTGCAGGTGGAAACTGTATCCTAGATTATTTTATTACTCGGACAGAGGGAAGGCTCTCCAGATTCAGGAGGATGCCTCCACAGTTGACAAGACTGCAGCTGATGATGGAAAACTCTTCTTTACAGAAAAATGCTCTTTCCCAGTCAGATGCTTTTCTTTCAGAGAATTAAATTTTAGGGGGTAAGGGGTGGACCGTCAAGAGCAATGAGTGGGAAGAGAATGTCTTTTGGAAGCGAAATGTCGGTTTGAATCGTGGCCTAACCCTTATCGCACTTAATAGCGTGGGCAAGTCACTGCAAATTCTGCAAACCTCAGTTTATTCACCAGTAAAATGGAAATGAAACTACTTACGTAAGAGGCTACTGTAAAGATTAAGCAATATATATTTCATGGCCTGAGACCTGGCACCCTTAAAGGAAATTAAAAATGTTGGTTCTCCTTTATTGTTATTTATGTAGCATTTTGAAATATGTTATTATTTTAATATTTGTACTTTTTAAAATCTTTTTTTCATAAGCTTCTCCTTTTGAGACAGAAGTGTTCATTGCCTCAGAGAAATTTAGTATCTTTACAGCTGGGATGAAAGCACAAATAAAACTTGTTTGTTCATTTCTAGACTTCCACAATAGGCACTAGAAATCCATCTCTGAAACAACAGTCCTGAAATCCAGGCTTTTGATTACAACTTCTGGACCTTTGTGATTTAAAAAACTATTCTAAATTCCAAACTCTTATCATTAAATATCAAGGATCAAAGCCTGACCCTCAGAGCATAGCCTAGTGTTTTTACTACAAGCCACAGACCAAGAAAGATGTAGAATATGGCACACATGCTTACTCTATAGCGAGGAGATTATAACAGCGAAACCATCTGCATTTTGTATTCCAAGTACTTTAGATACGTTAACTCGCTCATTCTCATAACAACCGTTCGTACAGATAGGGAAATTGATGCTCAGAGAGGTTAAGTAACTTATCTAAGCTTACACAGCTTGTAATCGATTGCTCTAGTATTTGATCCTATGTGATTTGGCTCCAGTCTGTGCTCTTAACTACTGCACCACGGTGCTATAAAAGCAGACCCTGGGCTTGGGAGAAGGTGCTTGGAGAGGATTGGTAAGAAAGATCTGAAATCCTGACGCCTGGAAGGGGCAGATTAAAAAGAGCTCCAGTTATGTTTCAAAATTCGAAAGCAGAGGAGGCTGTGTAAAGATAACCCCACAGAGGGACCCACTCCTCATCCCCAACGCTGCCACACACACACACCAATCCTGGAGGAGTAGATACACTGGCATGGAGTATCTGTTCCGTAGCATGCCCTCTGCTTTGCAAGGCCTACATGACCCTGCATATCGGTGTGGTACCCTCAATGTTACTAGGGCACTAAATGCTCCTGGGACTCAGAAGCGGAGTGAGGGGTGCTGAAACGTGCAGGCTCAGGGAACACCGTTCCTGGAAGACAGCTGGGGTCTGGACAAGGAGAACACCGAGTCTCTGCATAGGGGCTGGAGCCCAAGCCCCCATCACACAGCAATGTTGACACCTCCAGGGGCATAAGGAGGGCAGAATTGGGTTCACAGGGCATGAAGCTTTGCCTCCAAGCCTTGGGGAGCCCTGGGAGAAAAAAGAATATAACGCGATAAATACAATACTAAGAATGAAAGTAAATGTTTCTTTAAATATGTGAGAAAAGAAAACAACAAATATATAAAAGCTAATGTACAAATATCATAAAATCTAGACAATAACGATGGTTTTAGAAATGATTTGTTTATATCTCTATCAGACATTTTTCATACATTTGGGGCTGCACAGTTTCTGATCACTTATTCATATGATAACTACTTTGTAACAGTCTCCGTAGAGAGAATAAAAAGGTAGAGAATCCTTTTATTTAAAACCGCGAGGTTTTCCTCGAGGATCATTGATTGACATTTTTTTTTTTATAACTGATCATTGGGAAGCAGGAATCATGGGGCCTCGCACATGGATGCACCTGCTCTCCATGCCTGTGCTTTACAAACACAGGAATTTTAAGTTCCATTTTGCATAATCTCTGCCAGAAAAAGAAAAAATATGTAGCACTTATCATTGCATAGGCTACATTATTGAAATATTCCTGGCCTAAAAATATCTCTATGTCAAGCTGTCAACGAGAACTAAACTTTCTGCTTACAATGTTACCCCTCTGGTAACTGGAAGAATCTTCCAGAGGCTTTTCCCAAGCCTTTTCTCCTCCACTCCCCACATACTTCTAACGCCAGGCATCATAGACACTATATCCTGATATGCCGCCAGCCGTCCACCGTTTTGCATTGGCACAGCAGGTGGCAGGAATATTTCTAGAAGCCATTTCCAGCCAAGGTTGACCAGCCTATAACTTAACTATTCATAGAAGTGACTGTAAGCCACATGAATCTGTCACATGAACATATCCCCACCTCAGCGTCCCCTTAATCCGGTCCTCAAAATTCCTACAGCCACTCCAAAGCTATTTTATATGAGGGAAAGTTTTGGTAGGGTGGAAATCAAGTGGCAAACAACGGTGGTCTTAATCAATTGCTGTTAAAATATTTTACTTCCATAAATGGTATAAAATCTGTGACGATGTGAACCCATCACTGCTTCCCTTTCCAAGGGCTCAGAAGAAGCCCTGAAGTTTAAGCTTCGTTAACAGTACGGTAAATTCAGCTCCAGGTATGAGATACTGCAGCAGGAGGACAGAGCAAGGACCAGTGGCCTTTCCCAGGGATCTAGAGCTTACCCTGGGGGCAGGAAAGGGGGCAGAAACACCGACTTACTCTGGAAAAGAGGAAGATTTAAGCTAAAAATGAGTCAGGAAACTTGAACGAGCAATTTAAAGCTCTTCCCCATTCCTGACCAGAGCTGGAGGGGGCGGGGGGCGGGGGGTGCTCGTGGACCAGCTGAGCTCAGTTACAGGAACTAAAATTACATTTCAGCATGTCTAAGTGGTGACATGAAATATAAACCCCCCACATATGAAAAGAAAATGACTGAAACAGAGAAAAGTCAAGGAATTTAACTCTCTGTCCTCAAAAGATTGTGAGTTAGTATATGATATGCTAAAAAAAAGGAAGAGATAACAGCTTAGATAGCTTTACATAACTTTCTGTGGTAACCTCTGAATCTCCATGGTTCTGGATGATTTTGACAGACCTGGACCCAGAATGGGTTTATCTTGTTATGGTTTGAATGTGACACTGGTAATTCGGCCAGGTTTGTAAACACCACCTGGTGGCTGGCAGTGAAGCTTACCCCTATTTTAACCCTGCTCTCACCAGAAAGAGTGATGGCTACGGCTAGAATAAACCACCCCATCAAAGATAATGTAAAGAATGAATTTGGTTGGTCCTGGTTATGGACTGAAGTGTATTCCCCCCAAGCTCATATGTTGAAGCCCTACAGCCAGAACCTTACAACGTGACTGCATTTGGAGACAGGGCCTTTAAAGAGGTTAAAATGAAGGCGTATGGGTGAGCTCTGGTCCAACATGACTGGTGTGCTTATAAAGAGAGGAGATGCAGACACAGACAACTTAGATAGAAGGAAGACTGTGTGAGGATACAGTGAGAAGTCTTCTATCTGGGAACCAAGGAAAGAGGCCTTAGAAGAAACCAACACTGCAGCTACCTTGATTCAGGACTTCCAGCCTCCAGAATTGTGAATAAATGAAGTTCTGTTGATTAAGTCACTCCGTCTGCGGTACTTTGTGATAGCTGCCTTAGCAAACAAATACAACCCCAAACTGGGGTCTGGGTGGGATGGAAGTTTCCCTTCATGCTCATAAATAACCACGATATTCATGAAAGTTTCTCTAATAGCTTCACACCTATATCTACCATATCTATTATTTTTTCGCCGTATCTACAATCCCCTCTGGGCACTGAAGAGCCTCTTTAAAGGGGAACTATACCAAAAACTAATGTTGCAACAGGGCCTACACCCCTTAAGACCTCCATTGGGCGTCTTAAGCACACACCGTGGGTCCTGGGGACTCATGACAATTTCTATGTAAAAATTATTCTTTCCCTGTGATTTCTCTTCCTTTCTCTGGCAATTTAATATTTCTCTGGGAATTTAATATTTTTACCTTTGAATTAAATTTCTGAGCCTATATTTGGGATGGGTGTTTCTTCTATTGTTTTGTAAATATATATATATATATATATCTGTATGTGTGTGCGTGTGTTTGTTATATAAAATATCAACACTTCATTTTAGTGCCAAAAAGAAAGAGTTGTCAGCATTTGAGGCCAGACACAGGTTTTATAAATCAAATACTCGGGAAAGAGTTAACTCATTTTTTTATATTTTGCAAGCTTTTGTGTAACATGAAACCTCCTTTTCCAGCAGAGTCATCATTTAAACACAGAGAGAGATGTGGAAAGGCTAGACTGTTGACTGTGAAGATGGAGGAAGGGGCCAGTAACCAAAGAACACAGCTAGAAAAGGCATGGAAGTGGATTTTCCCTAGGGTCTCCCGGAGGAACATAGCTCTGCCCACCATTTTTTTTTTTGCGGTACGCGGGCCTCACACTGTCGCGGCCTCTCCCGTTGCGGAGCACACGCTCCGGACGCACAGGCTCAGCGGCTCACGGGCCCAGCCGCTCCGCGGCACGTGGGATCTTCCCGGACCGGGGCACGAACCCGCGTCCCCTGCATCGGCAGGCGGACTCTCAACCACTGCGCCCCCAGGGAAGCCCTGCCCACCATTTTAGACTTCCGACCTCCTGAACTTTCAGATGACACATCTATGTTGTCTGAAGCCCCTCAATTTGTGATGATCTGTTACAGCAGTAATAGGAAGCTAATGCTCAGTGTATACTACAGTGCACCCCTCAAGCCCAAGCCCAAGCCCTTTCCTGGTCTTGAAAACATCATGAGAAGGCCAGGAAATGTATCAAAACTCTAAGTTCCACTCTCCATTGGAACATGAATTAAATGAGGCCCTCAATCTGACCCACTGGGGAGCAACATGGCAATTTTGTAGCCCTTGAACCCATGTCACTTCCTGTCCACTCGTTCTTCCCCGAGACACTGAGCTCCTATCTGGACCCACACTGGTCCTATCTTGACCAAGGCTCCAGGCTTTCAGAAATGTCACTGCCCATAACTTGGGTAAACCCAGCCCCACGGGGAAGAAGGGCCTGTACTGACACAGAACAGGGTCTTAGCAAAGCAGAGCAGAGAAGCAACACCCTTTCAGGAAAGAATCAACATTCTATGCCACAAGCCTGAGAGCAACTTGTTAAGATTTAGTCTGGCAGAAGGAGATAATAATAGCTAATATTTCCTTGAGTGCTCGATTTGTGCAGGAGACTTTACAGGAATTATCTTATTTAATCCTTATGGCAATGCCTACGAGGAGGTATTTTATTCCCCTCACTTTACAAATGAGAAAACCAGGGATTCACAAACATCATGACTTTGACTAATGTTACGCAGCTGGGCTTGAGCCCAGGCAATCTGACTCAGGACATCTACAAAGACTTCTAGCCAGCAATGCAGTGAGGTTTGGGGCAATGTATTATATTTTAAAGCTACACAAGTAAGATTGTCAGCAGTCATCACTTCCTAGGAGGCTCTAAGAAGCTAAGTGAGGAGGGGACGAGAGTTTTAGGGACCCAGGTAAAGGGGGGGGTGGGGGAGTCCTGTACGGGGCTCCAGTTCCAGAGATACAAAGAACAAAGGGAGAAGGGGAAACAGCAGAGAGACCATCCCCAGTAGGACCCGGAGAAGAGCTGCAGCCCTACACTCACCTGGGAACCAGGTAAACTAAATTCCCCCACTGTGACTTGGGGTGGGGAGGGGTTGAGGAAGCAGGCACTTTTTCAGACTTCACGGACAAGAGAGAAAGACCATCTCATTACATCCTCAGTGCTGGTTTTCCTTGACTTGGGGCCCAAAAGGGGCTGAAACTTTGGGCCCTTTTGGCTAGCTACAGGAAAGGGCTGGACTAGGGAAAGGTGGATCATGGTGATGAGGGTGGGTGATGGGGTCCCTCTTTCTGGGCTCAAATCCCACCCCGCTGCTTGAGCTGTGGGACCTCCAGCAAGTTACTGACTCTCTCAGCCCTCAGTTTCCTGACTGCAAAATAGGGCTAATGATAAAACCTACCTGATAAAGCTTTGGAAGGATTACATAGCAAGTACAGGTAAAAGGCTTACAACCATGTATAACCCATAATAAGCTTGCACTAAACATTAGCTATGATTATCATCTGCCTCTTGGAAGTTTCTTCTTCCCTGCCCATCCCCCCTCGTTTACATGTGGAATTTCCTAACCAAGGACCCCTTCCTCCCAGGTGTAGCAGCATGTAAGCTCAGGTTGATTCTCTCACCGCCCCATGTCCCCATCGGGGTCTGGTTCAGCTAGGCCACGCCCAGTTTCCATCCATCCCAGACACCTGTGTTCACTGCAGGCCAGCAGCTCACACGTCTTAGTTAGATAACATGCTCCGCCAGGCTCCCTCATGAGCAAGGCTGAGCCTGGACAATGGAACTGATCTGAATTCTCAGGTTTGGAAACTTGAGCCCAGGGTTTGATTGTCAAAGGGCAAACTCGTGCCAGCTCCCCAGTTCAGGATTATAGCTAGATATTATAAGCTAGGGCATCCCTACAAGACTGAGGGAACACTGGATCATCTATCGCTTTTAGGATCGCTGGGGGAGGAGGGTTGTTAATGTCCAGGAGAATTTCCTCCGTCTTTTAGCCTCTTTAAAACAGAAAATTCTGCATAGCGATACAAATTATCTGAAGTGCACTTGCCAAGATGATTCTCTGACATAAAATCCTGGCTCTCTGCCCGGTAACACGGGGAAAAGGAAACCTCCTGGATAGGAGCCTCCTTAGAAGCGCATGAAAATCCTCTTCCAGAAAACACACCTACAAACGTGTGCTTGAAATTTTGCATAGAATCTCAGAAGATTCACATCACCCCTGAAACTGCCCAAGGACCCCAGGTTAACTCCTAGTCGTCTGTTAAAAATCATTTTCTTTTTTATTATTCTCTAATTTTTCTTTCCTTTTTCTCCCATCTCAACCACTTATACTTCCTGCCAATTTTGTAACAAGTAGACCACATACAAACGTATCTGTCCATATTCTGCATCTTGATTTCTAAACAAGTATCAATCCAAGAAATTCTTGAGCATCTAATTGCAGGCTCGGTACAGGGCTACTAGACAGATAAAATAAGGAGCTTGCAGAGAATCCTGCTTATCAGTAGCAGATATCCCTCTATAAGAAGGGGATTGAGAAGAGATAATAGGTTCAGAAGCATATCCATTTTGGCTAATTAAATGAAACTTGATTTAATGATGAGCAGCAAGGAAAGAACATCTTGAAATGATGCAGATTTCATGTTGGCAACATTGCTAGTCTGACCTCACTTTGCCTTTGGTTTATGTTAAATTAAAATTAACTTCAACCAGCATCTACATATTTAAAACTATTGGAGTTTTCCTTTGAGCTGAATCAGTAAAAAGGCCTAATGGCTTTAGAACAAATTGCTCAAAATTTTATTTCAAACCTGACATGAAAGCAGAACATTACAAGTAGCTTACTTGCCCTCAAGGAAAACTTAGATATAGAAGTGCTGTAATTTAAACTGTTCTTCCAACAGTGAGAAAGCTTGTTTATTGAAATAATGATGGTGATGATGACAAGATCTGTCATCCACTGAGCGTCACCCATACACCAGACACCGAGGTAGGTTCTCCACATGCATTATCTCTAGTCCCTGCAACAGCTCGGAAAGGTAAGGTCTATTACTTTATTTTATATATGAGAAATCTGAGATCAAGTAACTTGCTTAAAATCACGTAGATAATATATGGAAGAATGCTCATAAATGTGCAATATTTACATGAAAGATAAAAGTCATTTTGATTTATTCACGTATTTTATATTGTGCATTATAGAAAGGCCACCTATTTCTGTTTTCTCTTATTCTTGCAAGTTATATTTTTACTTTCAGATATTAAATCTCTATGTAGTATTTTCCAAAAATTCTGAGAAATGATCGACATCTGTTGTTTTTGCATACTCAGCATTCACACATCCTTCAGATAATAGTACCTCTATCCAGTTTCATTCTATGTGATTAGGTGGGCCTGACCCCATCACCTGGCTCCAGATTTAGGCATGTGAGTCGTGTCTAGACAATCAGAGCACTGAATTACTCTGACCACAGGGTGTCTGCTTTTAAGATGGTCATATGACAAAGCAGGGCAAATGAGAATTGTCCTCCAAAGGTTTGTTGGAACTCTTGAGAAAGAAGACCTTTCTTTCTACTGGCATTGCTAGAATGATAAGGCAAAAACCTAGAGACAAAGAAACGACCTGCCTGAATTTGACATTAGCACAGAGGAGTGAAGTGTCATGGGATAAAGAAAGGCAAATTCCTGGATCCATCTGTGCCTGAAGCCATCTGAACTTCTCCGCTTAATAATTTAATGAATATCTTTTTTCCGCTTTATCTCAATTTCTTAATTCAGTCAAAGTCATCTAATACAGAGCATAATTGCAGTCTGTAACTTTCTACTAGATACTAGTCATGTTTTTTGGTAACACTAATACAGTAAGAATCAATGAGCAGATTCTGTGGTTAGCAAGATAATGACACCCCCCACACCAAAAGATATGCACGTCCTAATCTGTAGAATGTTATCTTACAAGGAAAACTATCTTTGCAGATGTGATTAAGGATAAGAACCTTGAGATTAGATGGCCCAATCTAATCACGTAAGTTCTCAAATGCAGATGTTGGAAGCAGAAGAAAGGTCAAAAAATGAGATGTGAGAAGAATAAAGAAAGAATCTAAGCATGAGAGGGACTCCACCTGCCATCATTAGCTTGAAAGACGGAGGAAGCAGGCCATGAGCCAAAGAATGTGGTGTGCTCTAGAAGCTGCAAATGACCACCAGAAGGGAGCAAGAAAACAAGAACCTCAGTCCTACAACCACAAGGAACTGAATTCTGCCAACAACGTGAGTAAGTAGGGAACATAATCTCCCCATAGCCTGCTGGCACCTTGACTTTAGTCTGATGAGACACACGCCAGGCTTCCGACCTACAAACTATAAGATAATAAATTTGTGTTGTTTTAAGTCAGCACATTTGTGGTCATTTGTTCCAGTAGAAATAGAAAACTAGTATGGATTCTGATCACTGTTTTTGCCTTGGAGAGTCTGGGGAATCAGAGCATAACACCCAAGGTTCTATTAACAGGATCTCCTGGGTTTTGGGGGAGGAAACTTTGGGCCTAATCATAGCACCCACACAAAGAGGGGGGAGTAGGAGGAGAGGCCTCCGAATCAGAACACAGAGAAGGCAGAGATCTTAGGCTGATAAAACACATGCCTCATTTTGTGTAACTCAGCAATCATTGAAGAGAAATACATCTGCTGTGCTAACCTCGGGCTTTGGTAATCATCTCCAAAATTCCTCATACAGAATTAGTAAGGAAAAAGTAGCCAAGTGGAGCCTTGGGGGCCTAGGAAGCATTAACCAGCGATAGAGAAACTTCTCTCCATCACTGTTAGTACCAATGTCAGAAGTTTTGACAACAAAGGAAAGTAACAATAGGAAGAGAAAGCAACAAGAGTATTGAATGGGAGTAGCAATAGCAGCAACACTTAACAGGCCTGGAATGATCTAGGCATTGGCAGCAGCAAAGTTGTAGCAGCCACTGAGAAAGAATATGAAGTCCCCAGAACCCTTGAAGTGAGAGAGGAAAGAAAAGAAAGGGCGGGGGTTCCCATGAGAATTCTGGGGAGGGAGCAGAGAAATTACGGAAACACTATTGCAATTGTTGTACAAGACCTCAGTGGCCCCAAGACCCCACAGTCTGGCAACATATGGGTTACCATGCACACCAGTTTATATTTTCAGAACCTTCTCAGAATATACTAAATGAGCTCATGCCGGCTTTTTCAAGGATGTTGCTGCCTTTGGAACGATGCTTTGGAGACTCTCTCAAGGTCCGCCATTCAAGGTTCACTAGTCTGTTCGCGATGGTTTTACGCTGCCATGGCAAAGGTTCCAAGGTTCCAAACTCATGACTCCCTTGTGCTGATTTGACACAATGAAGAAAAGGCTTAGGTACTTAAGGAAGAATGTTCTTTCCATTTCTCAGTTTACCTGCCTCCTGATGTCTCCTGAAGGGAATTAAGCAGGGAGTTCCTTAGTCATAAATCTCTGAAGATAGTACTCAAGAGAGAAACAAACCTTAGAAAGTGGAACTCTTAAAAAACATATTTTCTCCAGTCAACAAAAGTAGCATTTATAACTAAAGCATTGAAACCAACTTTCTCTCTTACATAAATCACCATTTTCTTTTCTTTCTTTTTTGTAATGTGCTAGGATTATACTCTTAAAATGCAACGTTGCATCATATGAAAGATTAGCCTATATTCAAAAAATCCTAAATATTTGAATTATTCATTTAATTTTTCAAAACTATCCAAACACTGTTTAAAGACACTTCTAGCTACTTGGACTTTGATATTTCGTGGGTCAAGAAAAGAAAAAACAACCGAGAAAATAACAATAGTAATAGCAGCAAGAATTCATTAGGTCTCTGCTTACTTTGTACTGGGAAATCAAGGAATAAACACTATATTTTTTAAAGTTATGGCTAGAAGTTTTATTCATGTATTCTTTTACTTCTTTGCTCATATATAGCTACAAAGCCTTTATTCATTAATGACTCAGTTGGCTGATCCTAGATAATCTATTACATGGGGGCCATTGGCCTCTCAAATACACAACTTGGAAGAAAGGATTCTGGTTCATATTTCTTATAGTCGTCCGAGCTTGGGAAATTTTAAAGACAACTGGAAAGAGTTTTTTCTGTGATACTATATTTAGTTTTATTTGTTTATCTTCCTTGCTGCTTAATTGAAATGTGAACATAAAATAATCTGATTTCTGGTTAACCAATCTACATCTACTAAACAGTAAACAGCAGCATATCCTTTCTAACCACCAGGATTCTCAGAGTTGGGAAGGGTAATTAATTGTCTTCATACAAGTTACCCAATGGTAAAGAGCAATGCACTGCCTTTCTTTGATAATTAAGATTCATTATTCTTTTTTTAAAAAACATCTTTATTGGAGTATAATTGCTTTACAATGGTGTGTTAGTTTCTGCTGTATAACAAAGTGAATCAGCTATACCTATACATATATCCCCGTATCTCCTCCCTCTTGCGTCTCCCCATTATTCCTTGTAATTCTCAGAAATGGCTATCTGTAAGGTTAGTAATATACAGTAGCACAATGTGGATTTTTCTGCTCTTTGTTCTTCTTAACAAAAAACATTAAACTCATGCACTGGTTGCACTCAAACAAAAAGCTATTTTGTGAAACCCTGTTTTTCTATGAATTTTGTTCCTGGGTTTATGAGAAGTCCTTCTATGTATCAGGAGATTGAATTTTAAAATTATTTTTAGGAACTCTGGGCAAGGAACATGCCTGGCTTTTTCTTCACTGAACTGCATTACAGAAGAGGAAGTTGAGGCCCAGTGACCATTATCACTCCACAAGCCATTAAGGGAGCAGGGCTCCTAACTTCCTGTCCAATTTTTTTTTTTTCCTGCATCCAGGGTCCCTGGAGGGTGTGAAAGTTCAGAACAGTAATCAAAATAATGATGCTGATATGATATTAGAGCTAAAGGAATGTAGTCATCTAGTCCAACGCCCGTATTTTCTAGATGACAAATACAAGACCCAGATAGATTGCAATTTGTCTGAGGTCATATGGTTTGTCAGAGGAAAAGCAGAACCCAATGGTGTTGCTTCCTGACCCCCATCACCAACAGAAGTCAACATGTTCTTTGTAGTGGGACCCGGAAAAGTGACGCCAATTCCAGGGACCTCGATAGCTCTTTCATCTTTCTGTCTCTCATAGATGAGTCCTGTGTAGGTGACTTTCTCCAAATGGAGTTAGTAAAACTACTTAAAAGGCCAAAATAATGAAGAGCCTCAAGACATTCCTAAATACCTTGGGTTAATGATGCCATAAAACTGGCCTTTGAAAGGAAACACGTCAACCTGCCTTTCACTGCACCCTTCTTGTTGTACATCAAGAACAGAGCCATCTTCTGCCCTGATTTGGGGCTGAACATCATAATTACATTCTGGATACTCTAATAGTAAACAGAGGTTTTCAGGTGCCATTGGAGCATAGATCCAACATGTCACTTTTTTGCCAAAAGAGAAAACATGTCTTAGGGCAGGGGTAGTGTTTAATGGATCAAAAGAAGGAGACTGTTGCTTTTAATTGTACATTTTACTTAAACTATTATAATGCATTGAATTGTATTTTTTACTTAACCTATTATAATGCATTGAATATTTTTTTCTCCTCATGATTCATATGCTGCAACCCTAACCCCCAATGTAATGGTACTAAGAGATGGTGCCTTTGGAAACTATTTGGGTCATGGGATAGATCCCTCATGAATGGGATTAGTGCCCTTATACAAGGGACCTCAGAGAGCTCTCTTGCCCCCTTTCCATCATGTGAGGACACAGCAAGAAGACAACTGTCTATGAACCAGGAAGCAGGCTCTCACTAGACATCAAATCTCCTGGCACCTTAATCTTGGACTTCCCAGCCTCAGAACAGTGAGAAATAAATGTTTGTCATCTATGCCAGCCTTAGATCTGGTACAGATCTTCTTCCACTTACGATGGGGTTACATCTGATAAACCCATTGTAAGTTGAAAATATCACAAGTTGAAAATGTATTTAACACACCTAGTGTACGGAACACCATAGCTTAGCCGAGTCTACCTTAAATGTTCTCAGAACACTTACATTGGCCTACTTTGGGGCAAAAGCATCTAACACAAAGCCAAGTGTTGAAGATCTCATGCGATTTATTGAATACTGTACTGAAAGTGAAAAACAGAATGGTTGTAAGTGTATTGGTTGTTCAACCTCATGATCTCGTGGCTGGCTGAGAGCTGTGGTTCACTGCCACTGCACAGCATCATGGGAGTATCGTGCTGCGTGATGCTAGCCCAGGGAAAGGTCAAAATTCAACATTCAGAGTATAGTTTCTACGGAATGCATATTGCTTTCATACCACCATAAAGTCAAAAAATTGTAAGTTGAACCACTGTAAGTTAGGGATAGTCTGTAGTTTTGTTATAGCAACCTATAACTAAGATACCTATTTACGTTTTCAATAGGAAGGACAGTGAAATCCACATTACTAGACTCTCAGACTTGGCAGGTCATTTGGGGACCTTGGTGAAGAAAGCATTGAGTGAGTTTATTGGGAATGACTTTCTCATTGGGTGAAGACAAATGTTGTCACAGCCAAGTTCTCTAGACTCCCTCTCTTATTTACTTGATACTCCGGAAGTATGTGTTTGCCACCATGGCTCTGAAAATTTTAACGGTTTCTTAATTCATTTATAAGCCCTGCTCTCTCTGAAGCCAAAAATAATAACAAAAACTGCCATTAAATGAGCTCTACTTTTGTGTAGGTACTGTGCCATGTGCTTTAAATACATTATGCCCGTTCTTATGATAGATTACAAGATGGATCTTATGACACTCCCTTTACAGATGGTAAGTCTGAGAAGCCCAGAATTTTTTCTTTCTTTTTTAAAATTTATTTATTTATTTTTGGCTGCCTTGGGTCTTCGTTGCTGCACGTGGGCTTTCTCTAGTTGCGGTGAGCAGGGGCTCCTCTTCGTTGCGGTGCATGGGTTTCTCATGGCGGTGGCTTCTCTTGTTGCAGAGCATGGACTCTAGGCACGCGGGCTGCAGTAGTTGTGGCACACAGGCTCTAGAGCGCAGGCTCAGTAGTTGTGGCGCAAGGGCTTAGTTGCTCCGCGGCATGGGGGATCTTCCTGGCCCAGGGCTCAAACCCATGTCCCCTGCATTGGCAGGCAGATTCTTAACCACTGAACCACCAGGGAAGCCCCCCAAATTTTTTCAACAGGTAAGTTAAGGATATAGATTACTTCCACTTGTGTCTCACCTGATTCAGGTGTTCTTTACAGATTCCTCTTCTCCTCTAACTTAATTCTAGTTTATAATCTTCTAGATGTATTACTCCTAAACTGAAGGTTTGGAAATGATGCCCAGCCTTGGAGAGACTTCCCCTGCTCTGGCTTGCTTGCTTTCCATTGTTGGGGTCTTAGTAACAAAGAGGAACCTGGGAAGCCCAAAATGAGACTGTTGATTTAGTTGTGCTTTTTACTCAACCTATAGGCTACATTTTCAACAGGAAGAACAGTGAAATCCATATTACTAGACTCTCCAACTCAGCAGGGCATTTGGGGACCCTGGTGAGATGAGATTTGAGTGGGTTTAAGGAGATGTTTGAGCAAAGGAAAATTTGGAGATTGAAGCTTGACACTTCTTAATCAGAATAATATTCAAATCCAAAAAGTGGAGCAAAAATAAGTACTAACTATGGGATAGAGTGGGAGAAGGAAACAATAAGATTAAAAAGGTTTTAGAAATACTCAGTAAGATAGAAGGAATGTAGGAGGTGATGAGGGTGATAGCGTGGTTGGCAGGGTGGAGTTTTGGCATAATTTTCAGTGTATACCTAATAAGATTTAAACGTGAGCTGTCAGAGGAGTAGTTTCTAGGTTAGAACAAGGTATATACAAAGACATGAAGGATCAGAGATTTATTACTGTCTCTTAACTTTTGTAAAATATTACATAATTATGTTGACTCCCCCAGCAATAAAAATTGACCTAACCTTCACATTAACAGAAGTTAAATCTTGTCCAGTTATTCAACAATCTTGTAACATTGAGATATGGCCCAAGAGGACTTAGGCTTTATGTTTTCAGTAAGACTAATGATTGAGTTGTTTTTATATATTAAATTTGTGCAAAAATAACTTTCCTGAATCCAGTGTCCTTCTTCTGTTCTAGTGATGAATGGATCTCTCATCTGTATCCAAGTAGCAGTGGAATATTTATTCTCAAAGGCAATAGTGGACCATAACTGACTAAAGGTAAAGAGTACATGATTGTAACCCATAATAAAGAGTGTATTGTCTCTTGTTTCCTAGGACTCAGATATGAAGCAACATATGAAAGAGGAAATCCTATTACTATTCACCCTAATGTGTACAGGTCTTATGTCTATGGAAATCATATTGCCCAAAACTTCTCTGAGCAATAGATATTGTTATAGAGCATCTAATCTATCTATAATCTAATAGGTAGGTAGGTAGATAGATAGACAGACAGAGAGAGATATGCATATGTCTGTGTCTCTTTGTGATGTGTATGTACTTAATTATTTGGATCAAATTTGGTTAATTGAAATATTTCTAGACTTCAAAATTTTTAAATACCCATCACTCAGCTTATATATGACTATTTGTATTCCTTGGGGGGTTTGTCATTAGAATATGTTATAAATTACAAAATTAACCTATGTTGCCACAATCAGAGAAAACTACAAAAAAGAAAAGAAAACAAATACCCTTGCCCCATAGCCCTCAGTTCCCATAGACCATCCGTACCCTGGGGTAACCTTGATTGTCTTTTCACCTCTTTGTGCGGTGGTGAGCTCAGGTTTGGGATGAGTCCATTTATCTCAATGTACCGGAGAGTTTTTAATGCTATTTTGTAGCCATTGGATGACAGAAATGTGTGCCACGTATCCCCAGGTTTATGTGTGTGCATAAAGTTCCAAAATTTAACATCAAAGAATTCTCTTTACCCTTCAGGAAGCGCTATGAAAGCTCAGATTTCTCTGTCATCAGATCACTAGAGTATCTGAGGAATAGGTTCATCAATTTTAAGTCTTCCTCCAGTGACACCCTAGGGGTTAAGGAGGCCGATCTGGGGAGCCTCCTAAAAAGGAAACATTTTAAAATGTTTGATCTCATCCATTTCAACCTCTATGGATTAGTAATGTCACTCAACCAGTCCAGAGTAAGACACGTCTCACTCCATGTTCCATAGATCTTCCTTTTCTTACTAATGATTTTGTTGTTAGAGAGTACACTCTAAAATCATTTAAAGTGCTGTAGAAAATCAGTGGGTATTTTATTCTTATCCCTACGCATACTTTTCTGTTTCCCATGATGCCATTTCTGGGCTTTTTGCCCACTCTGAAGACTCTCCTTTAATGAGCCCTGAAGCATTTACTTGTACAGAAGTTGCAGTTAAGATGCAGGTAAATCTCTTCCAAAGACCTTTACGCTCTACATAAAATACCTACAACAAAGTCTAGAGGTGATCACAAACAGTAAGATATTTGTTGAGAGATTTGGAGAAGATCACACTCACACAAGCAACAGTTACCGAGTTCAGTCAAGGAGGCAAGATAAATGTGATGCCATTCCTGCCCTCCAGAGGTCACCTCTGTTATTCTTGATTTACGAAGAGCTCAACAACAAGGTGGCCCTTGGCGTAAGGGAGGATCAAGGATACGTTGCGGGAGAATCGGTGGGAAAAGTCCATATTTCAGAAAGCAATGTGGACAGAAATCTTTTCCATCCCAAGAGAGAACTTTTCTGGGCAGCTTCACCTAAGTCAGCAGTTGGCAAACATTGTCTGCAAAGGCCACGATGGCAAATATTTCAGGCTGTGCGGCCCACACAGTCTTTCACAGCTACTTAACTCTGCCACGTTCCAATTAACCTTTCAATTTACAAAAACAGGCGGCAGCCAGACTTGGCCTGAGGGCCATAGTTTGTTGACCCCTGATATAAATAATCACAGTTTCAAACTGATATCATTAATAGAGAAGAAAATAGAAGAGAAGATAGATTTCATGAGAAAAAAATATGAGTTTGGTATTAATAAACATTTGATTGAAAATGACAAATATGTCCTGAGTACTTACTATATTCTAGGTGTAAGGGGTTAAAAAAATGGACAAAATATGAACTCTGCTCTCAAGAAACTCACAATCAATCATACAATGTGATAAGATCATATCATGGAGCCACAACGTCAGGGAAGTTCTGTGTCTTGAAATAAGCAAGCCATGTGCAGGGCCTCAATAAAGGCCCTCCATTCAAATCACATTACTCCTCAAAACATGCTCGTGGCTCAGTGAGCTGGGCTGAAAAGGGCAAGTTGAAAAATTTGCCAGAGTGTTGGCTAAATGAAGATAGGAGTGTTTGATGACTTTTGAATCATGTGGATGGAAATGCGATTTAAAAATTCAGACAGACCAAGCCTAAATTGTTGCTGACAGCTGAAGTCATGCTTATTCCTTTAAGAGGAACAGTGGAAGCTGAAATGGAACGTGACACTTTAAGTGTAATAATATCATAAGGATATTGACGTGTGATAGGTAAGCATATCACCTACTTTAAACAGGATGTGTTCTGTGTACCAGAAACCATTATAAAAAGAGAAAAGGATGCACCACTGATGTCGGCACAGGTTCTGAGTATTCAGTCAAAAGCGTTTGCCTACATGTCAAGTTTGTGGTTTTGATGGAGGAACCAATCCCACTCCTGGAGAAACTGAAAGAAAAAGGGAAGTACCATTATGATTATCTGGTACAATGATTTTTAGTATTTGACAAGTTTACAGACCCTTAGAAAATGTAATAAGAAATAGAGATAAGATTCCCCCTAAAAAAAAAAAAAAAAACCACGTGTTTATACATACAAACAAAATCTTGCATGTAAATCCAGAGGATCAGAGATTCACTGAATCCTATCTGTGGATCCCCTGGAAGTCTGTGTACCAGAAGTTGAGAAGCCCTGCCTACAATAAGCCTAATGCTTTTCATATTTATCTCAGATGATCCTCAGACAACAGATAACAACACTTGACAAAGGTCCTATTATCACCATTTTACAGAGATGAAAGAACTAAGGATCACAGACGCTGAGCAATTTGCCCGAGATCACAGGCTAGAAAGTGGTGAGGCTGAGTCTGTGAACACCGTGCTACCTAGTAAAACGGAACTCCCGTGTGCCTTCTTGTTGTAGCAGCCTATCTGCAAACTGGAAGAAAGTAAATGAAATTTTTCTTTTATAAAACAACTTCTACGACACTCCAACTGAAGCTTACCCCAGAGGGAAATAAGTTCTTTGCTCTTAAATATTGAAAAAGTGTGATAGGGTGAAAACTTGCTCCCTACCTCCCCCAAAGATATTCACAGCCTAATCCCCAGAACCTGTGAATATGGTACCTTACGTGGCAAAAGGGATTTTGCAGATGTGATTAAATAAATGATTTTGCGATGGTGAGATTATCCTGGATTATCCTTGTAGGCCCAATAAAATCACAAGAGTCCTAATAAGGGACTCAGGCAGGTCAGACAGGGGAGAAGAAACTGTGACGGTAGAAGCAGAGGGAGGAGTGATTTGGCCACAAGCCAAGGAATGCCAGCAACCTCTGGAAGCTGGAAGAGACAAGAAACAGATTCTCCCCTAGAGCCTCCAGAAAGAACTAGCCCTGCCAATACCTTGATTTTAGCCCCATAAGTCTCATTGCAGAACTCTGACCTGCAGAACTAGAAGAGGATACATTTGTGTGGTGTTAAGCCACTAAATTTGTGTTACTTTCTTACCATGGCAATTGGAAACCAGTACCAAAAGTAAAACCAAGCTAAGTTATATTATAATTTCATTTTTTTTTCCTGAGCTCCACAAGGGCAGGCAGTTCTCTATCTTAGCACCTAGAACAGTGCCAGAAACAGAGTATATGCTCAATAAAAACACAATGAAGCAATGGATGTTCATAGTGGTATCATGTACACTTTACAAATATAGGAGAATTAAAAGTGAACCTAGAGGAACGTTCCTACAAGGAGAAAAAAATGTTTCAAAATACTGTTGGAAACTATAGTATAAAAATAACCGTATCTTTGCCATGTGTTTACACCCAAAAGGTGCAGGTGCAAGAGAATTATTATATACATTTTAAGGTGAATTGATTAATTATTCAGCCCAATTCCCTAATACACAAGTCCTTTTCTCACATAATCTTTTGATATTTATGAATGAGGTGGTCCAAACTTCAGTTCTGCTTAGTGAGTAATTATATTTTTCTTTCTCTGCACTCCTGCTCACTCTGGCTATTCTTGGAAGTGGGCAGGGAATGAATTAGGGAATAATGAATCAGTTAGGAGTTGCTGTCGGGAGGAGGCTGAAGCTGGTGATTCCTACCAGCCTTGAACTTCAAGTCCTTACCTCTCAGCCTCACTAAGACAAAAGGTGATTATCCCCTTCTCTTTAAAACAAAAGCCTTCAGATTGATCTTCTGTGGCCATTTTGCTTCTTTAAGATTTTCCCTCCAAAGGGGGGGCTGATTGGAGAGGGGGGAGATATAGGATAAAGAATGAAGAAAAGAAAATGAACTCAAATATCAAATTCAATAGATGCCTCTTTTCAAGCCCCACCTACTAAAAACTGCATTAGAGTCACTGGCTGCTGGCGATGCCTGGAACTGTAGCCATTAGAGGCAGAAACATTAGATAGATAGCTTTCCAAGGGCAGGAGAGAAGAGGACGGGAGAGAATAATTCCAGATCTTGTGGCTTAGCACAGTTCACTGTATGTTTTGTTTATACCAAGTACAGAGCAAATGTTCCTAGCCAATGAGCAGTCTTCCATGTGCTTAGTAAGGGACGCAGGACTGCTCAAAGCCTTGGAGTCCTCCATGAGACTGGAAATCAGAGAGAAGCAGGAATCATGCAGAACATTGATGTAAGTCTGGGAGTAGTATACAGCATTTTCACCACATCCCAGGGGTTGGAACTCTTTCATATGGCTACACACCCCTACCTGCAAGGAATTCTGGGAAATATAGTACGGCTCTGAATGAGCGAAAACAACTTTGGTAGAGATAAGTGTTCTATATAACTGGCCTCTGGCCACTTCTACCAACTCATTTCCTGTCGTTCTTTCCCCCATTTACTGTACCCCAAACATTCTGGCCTCCTTGTTGATCTTCAAACATACTAAGCCAAGGTCCCTGTCTCAGAACCTTTGAACAGGCTGTTCCGAGTTACTGAAGCACTCTTCCACTAGATATTCACACAGCTGGCCCTCTAACTTCATTCCTCTCAAAACCACTTCTTCAGAGAGGATTTCCCTGACACCCACCCCCATCTAAAAATAGCACCCTGTCACTCTCTAGTCCCTCACCCTGCTTTTTTCCCTATGTGTCATTCATCACTATCTGACATTATAATATATGTTTATCTGTTCATTCCATTTTTCCTGTTTTTCTCACTCGGATGTAGGCTCCTGAAAGGCAGAGATTTTTGTCTGTTTTGTTAGTTGCTGTATTTGCAGCACCTAGAACATTGCCCAATACCTAGAACATTGCCCAATACATGATAAAACACTCAGGAAGCATTTTATTGAATGAACTGTGTTTCTTAATAAAGACTTCAAATATGTAATAGTGCAATGGCTCTATTTTCTAATGACCCATTTTGAGCACAGCCCAAGATATCCTCTCACAGATATCTCCTGTTCATTCCACTTCTTCATCTCATTAACTCCTACCCACCTTGGATTTAACTCGTTTCAAGGATCCTCTCTTTTCACAAAACTCCAGCTGCCCTGTACTCCATAGTGCTTCATGCATAACTCATTCCTATATGGAAATCAACTGATTATGTCTTTCGCCCCTACAGAACAATGAATTCCTCCTGGGCAGGGCTGTGTATTATTCAACTTTGTGTCCTCGCTGCTTAGGGTAGTATCTGGCATTTGGTAAAATCTTAACAAATATGTGTTCATCAGAACTGTTCAATAATTTTGAAGACTTCTTGATGCAGGAAAAGTTAACAAGAGAAAAAAATATCAACCACTCAAACCTCCCTAAGCAGCTTTAATAAGGATTTGGCAAAACATTATTCTTCTCAACTCCTTCCAAATTGTAAGAATGCAAACAAAATTGTTCCTTGAATCATATATAATTAATGCAATGGTTATTAGAGCTGGATTATTCATTTTAAGTAAGTCATTATGATACAGTACAGTTATAATAGTTTTATTATTATATATGTACTATAGTACATTGAGATCCCATGAATAATTGATGTACACAACCTATTTATGTCATTTTATAAAATGTAGAACATAATCTTATTTTAAATGACTGTAGAGGTTTTAGTATTTGTTAGTTTTTAACTTTGAGTCGTTTTGTTGTTGAATTCACGATCAGAGAAGCCAGGCCTAATGGTAACGTTATTTTTATAGGAAAAAAAAATCCATTTCACACTGACATGCTTTACAATATAACTTCCAGGAATGTCTTATAGAGAAATGTGGAGATTGCTTATAGTAAATGGATAATTAGAGACACAAATTAATCCTGGAAATAACAAACAGAAATAATAACCCATTAGATGATTAGGAAAATCAAGTATTTTTCTTAACTAGAGAAGTCTTTTTTTTGCATTCATCTTTCATGTGCATAAAAGGTTTCCAGAAAATACGATAACATTTGGAAAAATGTAAATCTTGTCAGAGACACCTTCAATCTATAATATAAAAAATAAAACATTATCTATGTAATTAGACTTTGTGGATCCCCTATGTACATGTGTATATTTTCTGTGATACACACATATATTCATATACATCTGTATTTGTACATAAAGCATTTTCTTTCTCTCTTTTCATATATATAATATATATATAATATGTATATCTTAATATTTAGCATGGTTAATAGCCATGCCTCTCGGGGTAGGGAATCATGACTTTTAGAAATCCTGTTCCACCACGTTATCCGCACTTCATGGACTGGTTAGATGTTTGGTTCTGCCTTCACCCATGCCAAAAGAGCAGGGTTAAGACACAGCAGCCAGACTGGATGTGAGTTTACGAAATGGATTTGTCCCATTTCTCTTTTGATACTCGCCTAAAAATCAATCGTGTCCCAGCTACCACCTCATGGCGAAGACCAGCCACAGAGAACTGAGCCAACTGGATGTCATGATATTAATACAGTTATCAATGCATATGAGTCTATAAGACCATAAAAACCAAGTATAGCTTAAATGTCTCTGGGATCTTGAGTAGGCATCAACCCTACTGACTCATCAATAATGTGTGCGGCAGTGACTTCAGGTTTCAGAAAGTAAAGTGAGGTATACCTGGTACAATTCTACCCTCGGGTGAAGGAAGAGGAAAGATAGGATAGAAAGAACCCCTTTTTCTTTGAGGTTCTAGGTTTTCCTACCATTCTAACAAATAAATCAGATTTTCCATTTTGTTCAAATTTGGAAAACACCATTTACATAGAATACAAGTTAAGTTCTATTCCTTGAGCTGTGCGATTTCGTGATAGCTAGATAAACTTAACCAATCTGGGGCAAACAGGATACATTCATCAATCTACAAACAATATTCTTATGACATGAGTTTATTCATTCATCCGTTCAGTTCCGATGACTGATGTCGTGGTGATGTTGAATGCCAAATCACTGTTTATTCTTGCCATGGTTTCACGTCCATTACAGAAGACAAAATCAAGAACTATATCTTAGTTTTCATTTATTTTTGGTTTATTTTCTTTTGTGATATGATACTGCACATGCCCAGCAGGAATCTTTATAGTTCTGCACTGGAAAATAATATTCCATCTAATTTCTTGTAGCTGCGACGTGTCAAAAAGAAAGAGCAAGAGGCCAGCTGGCTGACTGGCTAATGCTTTTAGGGAGGGTTTCTTGGGGATTCAGTACCTGTGTGAGGCTAACACGGGCCAGGGGGTTAGCTTTGCAGTTTGTTACAATTAATTCTCTCAGTTCATCCCAAATGTGATCAAACTCTGGGGAAATTATTTGGACTGGAAAAACTCACAAGAAATGGGCATGCAAACCAGAGTATCAGTTTATGTGCATGGTTGTGGTAGGGTAAGTATCATTGATTCGGATAAAGCACTAAGGAAACTGAATTAGAGGTGAGATGGCTGTTTGTGTGCTCAGCCTTAGAATAATGGGAGTTAAGAATTCCCAGAAAGTATGCCATCAGTCTAAACTAGTTGTTAAAGTAATATTTTTAAACAGCTTTATTGACATATAATTCACATGCCATACAATTCACCCTTTTAAAGTGTACAACTGAATGTTTTGAGTGTATTCACCCCTACGTAACTTTCGACTATTTCCATCACCTCAAAAAGAAATTCCATACCCATCGCCAGGCGTTCCCCTTTCTCTCCTCCCCTCGGCCCTGCATCCCAAGGCAACAACTAATCTACTTTCTGTCTCTACTGATTTGCATATCCTGGACATTTTATATCAGTGGCATCCTACAATATGTGGTGTTTTGTGGCTGGCTTCTTCACTTGGCATGTTTTCGAGGTTTAGCCATGCTGTAACATGTATCAGTACTTTGTGACTTTTTATTTCTGAATAAAATTATATTTTATGGATATACTGTAAATATAGAGTATATGTAAATATACATTTTATTTATCCATTCATCAGTTGATGGATATTCGGGTTAATACTATTTTTTGGCTACTATGAATAATGCTGCTATGAACACTTATATACAAGTTTTTGTGTGAATAGATGGTTTAATTTCTCTTGGGCATATACTTAGGATGGAATTGCTGGGTCATAGGATAACTCTATGTTTCACTTTTAGGGGACCTGATGAATTCTTTTCCAAAGGAGGTGCACCATATTTAATTCCCATCAGCAATTATAAGCATTCCAATTTCTCCACATCCTCACCAGCACTTGTTATTTTCTACTGTTTGTTAGTAGACATCCTAATGAGTGTGAGGTAGTTAGTATCTCATTGAGGTTTTGATTCGCATTTCCCCAATGACTAAGGACAGTGAACATCTTTTCATGTGCTTATTGACCATTTTCTATCTCCTTTGGAGAAATACCTGTTCAGATCCTTTGCCCACTCTTTAATTGGAGCATGTATGAATATTTCATTCATTTTATTGATGAGTAATATTATATTGTATGGATATACCAAATTTTATGTATCCATTTATCAGTTGATGGACATTGTGGAATAATGTTTGTATTTTTATGGAGAATGTTGGTGATGTCAGCAGGATAGACAACCAGGGAAATGTGTACTATGGAAATGAATTTGGTTTATAGGCCTAACTCAGAAAAAAGTAATAGTGCCTGGAAAGAACACAGCAAATTTATAACATACAGCCAACCTCTTTAAGGTGGGGGGAAGGTGAAGTAGTCTTAGAAGTCTCTGCTCCCCTAAGAAGGTGGAATAGTCTTAGGCAAGGCAGCCAGTTTCTAGAGAGTGGTTGTACCTGAAGCCACGTGCTAGTTGCATTCTCTTTCCAGGAGGTCCATCCAATTTAGAGCTGAACTTTACCCAATTACTGGAGAAGGTTGCACCAAGTACCATTAGCCCATTGCCCTTGGAGAAGAAGGGCTGGCAAGGGATAAGAAGCGTCGGGGACTTAAACAAGCAGGCTGAAATGCCAGCAGATGAAGCATTACTGAGAAGTCAGGCAGAATTGGGACCATATGAACCAGGAGAACATGGTGGAGGACAGAGATGAAGGTTGATCACCCTTGGAGACTTTGTGGCTCAGGGCCCACCTCAGCCATTTCACATTCAATGTGGAAATTTAGTGAGCTTACTTCCATACTCCACCAGCTGGAGGGGGAGAGTCTACTGCCTGTCTTTGTTAGACTTGGCTTTGGATCTGAAAACTTGAGTATATACGGCGAAAAGCCTGAGGTCTGTAGCAACACCGTGCAAGAGAAAGGCAGGGACTTCCAAGCCTCTGCAATCAAAAGATATATTCAACACTAGCTCATCTATCTGTCTGTCAGCCTGTCTATCTATCAATCATCTATCAATTTTTCTCAGAGGAAAGTAGTATCTCCTCTTTTGAGCCCTTTCTTCCGGCATTGGAACAGATTTCTGAACCTTTGGTCTAATACCGAAGCGAGTCATTGATTGTGTTCAGGTGCCATTTTTATGGGGAAAAAAGGACCTTTAAACACCAGAATACTCCCCAGTCTGTCAAGAGAACTCTGCTATGAGAGCCTTACTGAGGGAACAGCAGGTTTTCGTCGCTTATCTCATGCTAACCCCGGGTCAAATGCTAAATGGTGGAATGTCACGCCCTAATGCCTGTATCATATGAATTGTTATTGCTGTATTTCTCTCACCATCCCTCCCCAACACTACTTATTTATATTTACATAAGTTAAATGGTCATATGAACTTTCAACTCACGCTACAGTTTTCTTTACATTAGTTGTATTACAGTCCTTTTCCTGATGTTACACCTTGACCATGTTGAGTGAACTAATTCTGGAGATCCTTTGCTATTTTGGTCAATGGTATCTCTGATAGATACTGGGGATACACCCTAATCTAACTGTCAATTATTTTATTCAATAGTTAACAAATATTGTTTCTTTGTATCGACTATGTGCTATGTACTACGCCAGATGCCACTCATAAACCAAGAAAAAAGTCCTGTCCTCGAAGAAATTACAGTCTAGGAGTTGTGGTAAAGAGGCAGACAAATAAATAGGCAATGTAATACCAAGGGGTGAACAGGTAGATGCTTTAGGAACACAGAAGAGAAGTACTTAACCCAATCCCTGAGTCTCAGATAGCCTTTTTAGAGGAAATGGCTTTACCTAAGACTTGAAAGATATATAGACATTGGCCAAAAAAATGGGGTGGGGGGCAGATCTGGGGCAGAAAATCATGCTAGACAGGAACAACCTACAAGAAAACACTTCATACCTTTAAGGGAATGTATCAAGTAGTCAATCAGATTGTCTTTCTTGGGAAGCTTGAACGCAAGTTGTGCAGAGAAAAAGAAGAATTCAGGGAATAGTGGTGTAAACAGAGAAACAGAAAGAAAGACAGTTACAAGGTCCTTTGCAGGTTTCAGAAAAAGAAGCGACAGCAAGTGGCTGCTTCTTAAGGAATAGTGTGGCTAAGTCACCAGAGCTTCTTGTTGGACCATAAGCACCATTTGCCAATCCCTGCGTCTGCTGCTCTATTCTGAGGGACATATGAAGTCTTTCTGGGCAGCTGTTATAAGAGCCTATAAGAACTCTTCCCTTGCAGGAGACAAACCCACCTTGAAAATGACTGAGCAGTGTAAAATCCAACGGTAGAACTTGAATTCAAGGATGGCTGAAGGTAGAGGTTTAAATGATATCACCAGAAATAGAACTCTATCTCTTTCTCTCCATCTCCTAGCCCTGCTTTCCTTTCTTTCGTCTTCGTGACTCCCTCATGCAAGTTTCTTCCAAGTTGTCCCCACTAGCATCCTCAGTTTTATACTTTACTAGGCAGGAGACGCCATCTTTCCCAAGAGTCCCAGCCAGAGTTTGGGTCTGGTACATATCCGCGAACCGATCACTATGGCCAGGGACAGGCGGTCCTCTTGCTACTCTGTCTGAGGTCATACATGCACCCTGGATCAAGGTCAGCTCCATCTAATCGCATGGACTGAGGTGTGCCGCCTCAGTGGATATTCCTCAGGGGAAGTTTAGAAGACAGAAACAGCAGCTCTCTTCCATAAACGGGTCCCTGTGTGTCCTTCCCTCCCTGCATCTTTCAAACAAGTTCACAGTAGCTAATGTCAACTCAGTATATTTGTGTGTGTGAGTGTGTGTGTGTGTGTGTGTGTGTGTGTGTTTTCTTCTCCTCATAGCCTAAAAGTTCCTGGGAAAAATAATCGCTTGAAAAAATGGTCCTGTGTGAAATAGATTTTTCACATGTGTGACATGTAATTTTTAAACGGAAGGTGTGACAATGATCCTTGAGAGCATACGGCAAAAATGGCCAAGTACAAACCAAACACTGCCCCACTGCAGAGCCATGAACATGGAGTCAGCACAACCACGGTTTTCAGAGCCTAAAGTAATTCGGGACTCCTCCTTTGTCTTAAAGTTAGCTGGATGTCTTTTGTTGTAAAAGGATCATTCCATCTTCTCTGACTTTAACTGAATAGAGTAATAAACTTTAAAATGCCTAGCACAACAATGGAAGCAGAGTTAGTCCTTTTAAAAATTGAGCCGGCCTGAAATTCTACAAATGTTAACAATCAATAGGCAATGTGCCAAGTTTGACAAAAGAAAATAATATAATACAAAGACTTGTCCTCATGGGACTCAGCGTTTATTAAAGGAGAAGAAAAAATAAAAACACAAATTCTGGTACAGTGCTTTAACCAGAGCAAAGATTGATACCCGGTGCAGACGTATCACAGAGGAAGAAGTAATTAAATATGGGACTGGGTGGTCTGGGCAAGGGTTCCTGGAGGAGGGGATAGCTAAACTAGATTTTGCCAGAGGAACAGGAATTTGATAAGTGGCTCCGAGGAAAGGGCGTTTCGGGAGGTGGGTGAGGGGCGGGTACAAATCAAAACAAAGTCATGGGCTGTGGGAAAATATACTCGTGTGCTTTACAAACTACTGGGGCAGGAATGGAAAATGTGAGCTGGGGAGCAGCAAGAAAGACACTGCTGTGACAAGCAGTGATCTGCGTGTCTTTTATCCAATCAACTGAACAAGCCTATCTTAAGACTATTGCAGATGGTGAGAATCTCAGCCTGTGACAATAGGGCACTGATTAAATATACAGTAGAGTACTAAATATGACTAAAAATGATGCTGTGGAGGCTATTAAGTATTAGAGGAGGGGAGGGAAGGAGGGGGAGGGGAGAAGGAAGGAAGGAAAGAAGGAAGGAAAGAAAGAAAAAGAAAGGAAGAAAGGGGAAAGAAAGGAAGGAAGAAAGGAAGGAAGGAACAAAGAAAGAAAGAAAGAAAAGAAAAAGAAAGGAAGAAAGGGGAAAGAAAGGAAGGAAGGAAGGAAGGAACAAAGAAAGAAAGAAAGAAAAGAAAAAGAAAGGAAGAAAGGGGAAAGAAAGGAAGGAAGGAAGAAAGAAAGGAAAAGAAGAACAAGAACGGGGGGGGGAGTAGGGGCGAGGGAGAGAGAGAGAGAGATAGAGAGAGAGCGCGAAGGGAGGAAAATAGGTAAGAACCTGACTTATATGACTGGCCCTAGTTTTCCAGAAATCCAAAGGCAGTCAGGTAATATCAAAATGGACCTTACCGTGAGTCTTCAGTATTTCTCTACTGATTCTCTCTGAAAGACACTACTAAGGGCTGATCCTAGAGCCTACGTTCCTTCTCTCTTAATAACAGAACCTTGGTTATGATTGGGGCACCAGGACAACTAACCTAGAAAAATCAAAGCCAGCCTCTTCCTCCTGGCTAGGTACTCACTTTCACAGCCTCCTTGGGTGATTTGGTGACTGAATTCTGGCCAATGACTTGGGAATAAGAGAATGGGTCTGGAAAATATTTTTTTCTTCCATAAAAAGAAGAGGTTCCCTTTTCCACTGGAATTCTTTTCTTCCTATTATATAGGAGGGGAAAATACGTTTTTCCTCTATCCTCCTAGGGTCTCTAATTGGGGCCCTGAAAATTAGACAGTCAAAATACAGATTAACAGGAGAAAAAGAAACAGAGTTTATTAATACGTATGTACATCAGGCGTAGATGCAGAAGAAACTCGGTGATGAGTAACTCAAAGGGGTAGTTAGAACTTGGGCTTATATAGCATCATCACAAAACCAGTAAATGTTTATAGAGATAACACGACAAAGGAAAAAGGGGTTTAGGCTTTTAGGGGCAGCAAACTGTGGGAAGGCAAATATATAGGGGGAAACCTAATTAAAGATGAGTTATTTTAATGAGATTTGTTTGCAGACTTATCTCAGTGCCAGCTTTCTGTTTTCTTCATGGCCTTAAAACTGCCCAGGAGAGGGGATTTAAGGTAATCCTCACTTCTCAGAAGTTTCTGGTTTTAGTCAGATAAGGGAAACTCCAAGAAGGCTTCTATCTGAATCTGTCGGTTCACATTTTCCTCCAGCTCAAAACAATCCTGCCAAAGTGGCATATTTTGCGGTGGCATATTTGAATCCCCTACACTGTCTTGAATGTGGTTTGTAAGGATATGATTTTTAAAGCAATGGCAGCCATTTTGTAACCATGCAGTGATAAAATCTATTTAGGGTCCAGTACTGGGCAGAATGAATGGATATTAAAAAAAAAAAAAAAAAAAAAAAAGTTGTAGCCCCTGAGCCCAAAAAATGTAATACCAAGTGTCAAGACACACATATGAATTAACCAGAGAACGATTACAAAACAACTTACAGTATTACTCAGTGCCAACTAATAATGCAGGGGTGATGGCAGCCCTCCAGAATCTACCATTGCTAACTTATCTTGCCAATGTCTCTTGCCAATCCAGCTAAACTGATGAAGTTTTTAGGAAAGATGTGACATTTAGAGAAGATTCTCATCTTTTTAAAATACAGCGCTGCCCCTGTCTAAACAGCCCTAAGAGGTTTCACTCAGAAAGGAAATAGACTATCAAAAAAGCATTTGGCCGGACACGGGGCTTTAGTCTTGGTAAAGGAACTGAACGGCTGTGGAACATAACAAAGTTTATTTAAACATCTGGGATTTGATTCCTGATTTATATATTGGGGATAATGATTCATTCACCTTACTGAGCCCTTACTAAATGGTGCACACTGTTTTCAGTGATAGGGATTTAGCAGAGAACAAAAGACACAAAGTCCCTGCCCTCATAGACAGCAGACATACAATAAACAAATAAATACAGAACACAGTAGGAAGTCTGATGGAAAAACATAAAGCAGGGCAAGGAGGTTAGGAAGAATGGCAGGTAAGTGGGGAGGGAGGTGCTATTTTGTACAGAGCGGTTGAGAACACCTCTTTGATAAGAAGCTTGCATTTCCTTCCCCGTGCGATGTGAGGGGCGTATGTGTTCGTGAGCATGTTGGCCTGCTTCTCTGGGGGCAGACGGAAGGAACTCAAATAACTGAAAATATGTAAAAAGCACTTGGTAGGGGCTTCCCTGGGGGCGCAGCGGTTGAGAGTCCTCCTGCCGATGCAGGGGACGCGGGTTCGTGCCCCGATCCGGGAGGATCCCACGTGCCGCGGAGCGGCTGGGCCCGTGAGCCGCGGCCGCTGCGCCTGCGCGTCCGGAGCCTGTGCTCCGCAACGGGAGAGGCCGCGACGGTGAGAGGCCCGCGTACCGCAAAAAAAAAAAAAAAAAAAAAGCACTTGGTAAAAGACTCTGCACGCACTATGTGAACATAAGGTACTATTATTGTTGTTATTATTTCAGGTTAAGTCTAGACTCTGTAACTTGACATTGAAGATCCTTCACAACACAACTTTTTAACCTACCTTTCCAGTTTTATTTCCACTTCCCTATATAAACCTAACTTCCAATTAAAATTTTCACTTTACCTAATTCACTTGGCAGTTAACCATGGACCATCTCACGCCGCTTCTCCTATTTCTTCTGTTTAAATCCTTTATTATTTTCATTTTCCATACATTCTGTGTTCCTAATGAAATGTCACACTTCTGCATGTCAGAGTCTTTCTACAAATTCCTTGAGGCGTTCGGTAACATGATTTGGCTTTGTTTCACATACTGCTTTAATGTTTATCATCGCTCCGATAATTATTACGCTGTGGCATTTGGTGTTATACTCAATTTTGTATGAGTTTTGAATTGCCTTATTCATCATAGAACAATGTACCTTTGAGAAGCAGAATTTTTTTTAAAAAATTCTGTATTGCTAAAGTGAGCCTATAACTGTGGTTAGGACTTCCCCTAAGGATTACCTCAGTGCCATTCAGACCCATAAGTGTCCCCTAATCTTATGTGTCCCCTTCATGACCACAATCCTACGTATCCTCATGGCTTTTTCATGGCCTCGGGGTATTTCTTGCCAGTATACGTTTGTTATTGTCTCTTGAATGACTTCCAAGTGAATATTTCCATTGAAAGAACGTCCCAGCAGTCTGAGAAATCAAGCAGAAGAGAAAGATGAGTAAAATACAGTAGAAACGATAGCCTAAGCACTAAGTGAAGTTTTGGTAGATATAATGACCCTCACAAAGTATCTACATCCTAATCCCTGGAACCTATGGAATATGTTACCTTGCATCGCAAAAGAGCCTTTGCAGATACGAATAAATTAAGGATTTTGAGCTGGGGATAGTATTCTGGGTTATCTGGGTTGAACCAACATAATCACAAGAGTCTTTATAAGAGGGATGCAGGAAGGTCAGAGTCAGAGTAGAGGACAGAAACAGAAGTCTGAGTGATGTGGTCACAAGCCAAGGAATGCAGGCTGCCTCTAGAGTCCGGGAAAGAAGAGGAAGGAACAGATTCTCCCCTCTGAGCCTTCAGAAGGAATGCATGGCCCTAATGGACCCTTTGACTTCAGCCCTGTAAAACCTATTTTCAGGCTTTGGACCTCAAAAACTATAAAATGATAAGTTTGTGTTGTATTGAGCCACTAAATTTGTGGTAATTTGTTACAGCAGCAGTAGGAAACTAATACGGTGGTATAATAAAAATAAAGTCCTGAGCTAGGGATCTGTCACAATCTAGTTCCCACCACATGTCTATTAATTGTGTAATATCAGGAAAATCACTCTACCTCAGCTTCCTTTCCTGTAAAGTAAAATTATACCTGCCTTACAGCGTCGTTATGAAGACAGATAAAATTATTCATGGGAGCACTGCGCGAAGTGTTTTGTGTTATACAAATGTTAGGTGTAAAACTTTGACTTAATGTTTTCTAAACAAGGGCGAGGACTGGGATTGAAGACGTCCATCCTTGAAAATACATCATAACCACGCTCAGTATCTGACGTGTTATTTTAGCACTGGTAGAAGTGGCCACCTGTCACCCCGGTCACAAACTTCCCTCCGTTAACCAAGTTGAACATGGCTGATGGACCGCAACATGCTTTGCCCGAAAGCCAAGACACAGCCTTAGAATCCTTCTTAACCCACCTTTAGCAAGTTGCTGTCGATCACCTAGAGCTGCCCTGAAAGAAGAAACTCATTAAAATCCCTGACCGAGTGGTTTAGAAAGTTTTGTCCCTTGGCCAGCAGCACGGGCACCCCCTGTGCGCTTGTTAGGGATGCAGGTCCTCGGGCCCACTCTGGGCCTACCGAATCGGAATCCACATTTTAATAAGACCCCCAGGTGATTCCCACGGGAGAGAGGATGTATTTTGCAGCGTTTCGAATCCCAGCTGTGCAGGTCACTACTGTGTGACCTCAAGCAAAGTGTCTGAATCATCAAAGCCTCAGTTTTCTCATCAATAAGGTGGAGAATACCCACCTCACCGGGTCGTTATGAGAATTACAGAGGCTGCATATAAGGCATTTCTCACAGTGCCTGCCAACAAATACTGAGTGAACATGATTTCTTTTCATTGAATCATCTGCACCATCTACAGCTGCTGACCATACTACACATCCATTCAGTGTTGCTGAAGCCGCTTTGAGTGGACACTTTCCAAAGCCATCCACGCCCAGGAGAGCGCAGGGGGGCGGGGGGACAGGAACACTGACAACAATGCCATCTCCACATACGCAGGTACAGTACATGTTGCAACACACAGGAAACGTTGGGTGGTCTCCCTGCTTTCAGATCTCCCCTGCGCGTGGCTTTATGAGAAACCGTCTGCTGGAGTCCAGACACAGCATGGAGTCTGGCGACCTGCGGGAGGGAGCAAAAGCCAGAATCCCTGCTGAGTCGCTCTCGGGCCCAGCTCTCTACCTTAATCCTTTTCTTAACTTTCCATCTGCAGCCGGTCCGCCTGCAGGGGCTCCGCAGCCCGCCAGCCCGTGCCCGGCTGCCCCGCGGCAGCCGCCGCAAGCCCCTTCCCAGGGCCGAGCGGGCTGGGCGGGGGCGCGGCGGGGGCGGAGCTCGGCGGGCTGCCGTCGCCGCCGCCGCCGCCGCCCCCGCCCCCGCCGCCGCCGCCGCCGCCGCCGCCGCTGCCCCCGCCGCCCCTTCCTCGGAGGCTCGGGCGGAGCAGCGCTGCGGGCGAGGACAGAGGGCCGCAGCCCGGGCCTGACGGATGAGCCGGCGGGCACGTGAACTCCCACCTCCAGTTTGGCTCAGTGCCCGCCGGCGGCGGCGGCGGCGGCAGCCCCGCGGTGCCCCCCGCCGTCTCCGCCCGGCTCCTGCGCGCCGCCTCTGCTCTTTGCGTAGTAATTTCAGTTCCTGCCAGCACCCCGCTCGCTCCCGGAACGCGTCTGAAGAGGACCGCCGCCGCCGAGCCCGCCCGAGCCATCGGTGTGGCGCCGGGAGCCGCTGCTCGGGACATGCGACGGGAGGCCGCCGGCACAGCGCAGGCAGTGGCCCCGCCGCGCCGGGAGAGCCGGGCGACAGCAGGTAGGCGACCGGCGGCCGCGGGAGGAGCCGCCCCCCCGAGCCACCTCTGCCCGGCGTCCAGCCCTAGGCTGGAGCTTTGCGGTGTGCTTAGTACTGATGGGGAGTGGATTCGGTCCCACATTGTGCCAGGTGGTCCTTTTTGCCTGTTGCTCTCGTCCCCAGCCCAGCCTGAGCTCCAGGAGGGGCCGTCTTTCTTGCAGGTGATGCATTTCTCGGCAAGGTCATTGCTCCCTTAGGCTCTGGCTTTGAAGGTAAACGAGAGAAGACGCCTGCTGTTCTTGTTCTTGGGAGACGTATTTATAATCAATCAGGTCTGCACACTGTGAATATCCAGATAGGAGTGTGTGTGTGTGCGCGTGTGTGTGTGCGCGCGCGCGTGTTTGGCAAATACTACACGGGCATTTTCCTCATTTTCCTACGCTTATTCCCTTTAAGGGAAACATACGATCGTTATATATTATATACATGCGTTTGTGTGCATGTGTATCCACACATTTACACACATACAGGTTTTCTTGAGATAGGCGGAGAGAGAAGGGCGGACAGAGGTTGATAAAGGGAAATCATTGCAGAGACCTCTTTAGTATCTAGAGGTGAACTTTGGAACCACACAGAATAAGGGTAGAGATTAGAGGCTATAAACAGTTCTTCAGAGATGGATTTTAGAAAAGAAATCACTGAAGAGCACTGTCAGCCAATACACAGACAGATCCTATGCCAACCAGGCAGATCTACAAGATACAGGCAAAATTTCAGACGCAACAATGGACAGTGAAGGGGGTGGGGGGGGGAAGAGAGGAATTTAAACACTGGAAAGTGAATTTTAGGTGGTGGGAAGGCAGCAAAGCCCCAAAAGGTTTCAAGGGCTTTTCGGAGGTGCACTGGGAGAAATCTCGGCTTGGGGTGTAGGTAGTTCAAGGTTAAGATGATGTGAAGGTCCAGAAAGCAGCACAGGTGGTGGGAAAAAGGCAGTGGTTTGGAGGAGGAGGGGAGAAACGAAGCTCTGAAAGTCACCGAGAAGCAACCGCCTTTTATTAAGGTATCCTCTTCTTCCTGTTAAGGCAATACCTTGGATATGCTCCATGTAAATATTTTTCATAACACATTTGTTAAAGATCCATTGGACCATGTTTCCATCTTGTTTTTGCAAAGAATCTGGGTCATGGTGGGACTAGAAGAAACTGAAGCGTGTACAGCACCAGCAAGATTTGGAGAGAGAGTTGATTAAGGCTTTAGCTTCATGAAATATTTACACATCTCTTGCGTGGGCTTTTGTTTGCTCTTGCTGGTACCGCTGCATATTTTACTTTGATAATGCTTTGAGTGTACTTCTCCCGAATGCACCTATTTTCCAGTCATAAACTATTCTTTCTCTTCCATTGTGTTCACCATTGGCCTGCCCTGAGTAACAGCTGTGGGAATAAAGATACATGAGTCACAGCTTAAAGAAGGAAATCTTCTCTGTTGTTATCTGGGAATGGCAGGAATTTATATTAGAGAATATTCTTTTGAAATAGGACCACGAAGAACATTTTTCAAGCTTTTTGGTGCGTTTAGTGGAGGGGATAGGTTGTTGATTCATAAACAGGAAAAAAAAAAAAGTAGTAATTGCCATGGCAAAGCCTAGATGTTATATCATCGGAATTTATTTTGGAAACAGTGCAGAGGAACTCATAGAGATCCTTGTAAAGTGTGTTTTGGTGCAGTGAGGCTTCACCTAATCACTAATTAGACTGTTATGAAAATGATGAGGGCAAAATTGCAAGTGTATAGCTTTATATTGGAAACAGAGGACTGAGGCATGTTATGAATCAGAAGTGCCTCAGTTGGAGGGCAGGGTGGGTTCTAACAAGCAGTTTTAAAATCTGGGTGTTTTTTTAAAAATTGCCTTAAAGCAAATACACTTGCCCAATACACTTAATTATTTGTCCTTTCACCATTTCCTTGCTTGTGCCCTAAATGAACTTGAAAGAATGTATTAGACACACACAGCTATCCTTCACTGTATGAATTTCCAGTCACAAAATCTGCAGCTTTCAGGGAAGCACTAAAATATTGATCATAGAATCACAAAATCATGAAAGGTTGGCCTCAGAGGGTCAGGATACACAATTCCAGTCCCAGATCACACTCGAACTTTTTCAGGGGCAGCTCTTTATGCACTCGCTTATTGATTCATTTATGCCTTCTACATTTTTTTTTTTTTTGCGGTACGCGGGCCTCTCACTGTCGTGGCCTCTCCCGTTACGGAGCACAGGCTCCGGACGCGCAGGCTCAGCGGCCATGGCTCACGGGCCCAGCCGCTCCGCGGCACGTGGGATCCTCCCGGACCGGGGCACGAACCCGCGTCCCCTGCATCGGCAGGCGGACTCTCAACCACTGCGCCACCAGGGAAGCCCTGCCTTCTACATATTTTTATCCTGAGCTCGACGTGGTCCTAGATTGTGGAATAGAAGAGTCTCGGCCTGCAAGACTTGGGAGGGAAGGAGGAACAGCTAGTGAAGTGCTCTGGCGGGGAGAGCACAGGGTGCTGTGGAAGCCAGGGTGTGGAGGAGGAACGAACGCAGTTCCCAGGGACCTGAAGGGTGCGGAGCTAGCCTGGTAAAGACGAGAGAGAAGGGCGCTCCTGGCATAGAGACCAAAATATACAGAGGCCCAGGAAGAACAAGTAGCCCTAGGTGGTTGAAAAACTGTGAGGATATAAAGATGGAAAGATGGGGATGGAGAAGGAAGTGGATCCATCCTCAGACTGAAGTCCAGAAGGGCTGCTAGGGCTTCCCCGGTGGCGCAGCGGTTGAGAGCCCGCCTGCCGATGCGGGGGACGCGGGTTCGTGCCCCGGTCCGGGAGGATCCCACGTGCCGCGGAGCGGCTGGGCCCGTGAGCCGTGGCCGCTGAGCCTGCGCGTCCGGAGCCCGTGCTCCGCAACGGGAGAGGCCACAGCGGTGAGAGGCCCGTCTCTGAAGAGCTGCTAACTCATCTGGCCAGGAGACCATTTGATCAGACAAGTTAGGTAAATACATACATATGGAGGCTCCTTGTTGTTCATATTAATACCCAAGTTTCTCTCTTTCAACTATCTAGAAACCATATTTACCTTAACTTACAGTAGCCTGATTAAAAGGGAGATACATCCTTGAGAAAGTCAGAATTCTCTGTGGCTCAATTTCTTCATCCACAAAATGTCTACCAGCTACTGTGCATATTGTGAAAATAAAAGAGAACGAGGGAATGGAGATTTGAGTTTTATAGAAATGCAGTGAATCTTTATGACAGCATTGCTCAGGGCAAAAGAATAGAAGATACTTGTATATTCCAAGCATTTAATTGTGCCAGATGACTCCAAAAGGCAAAAAATTAAAAAAATTTTAAAAGTACTCAGGAAAAGCCCAAAGGCCACAGATCATTATAAAATTATTTAAAGTGAAGGAAATTATATACAGCAATCCCAGAGTGCCCTTCTAGAACTGGTCACAACCCGTTGTGAAGTCAGTTCACTGGGTCTGATAGCACTTTTATTTTCGAAAAACAAAATAGAGTAAAACAGAATAGGCGGGTAAATAAGTATTGTTCTTGGAGCTTTTAAATAGATATCTACATGTATATACACCTCAGACTATGATAAAATGTCTATCTTATTGTGCATCGTTTCAGAAAGTCCAAAAGCTACTGCTTTAAGTGACACAAAGAAGAGATGCTTCCAGTTTGCAACGACCCCGAGCGTCAACTAGAGATCTCCTACGCAAGCATTTACGCCATATTCTGAAGAGCAAACTGCTCTTGAGAAAGACAAGGCATCATCATTTACCAGCAAATTCAAGGCAGGAAAGTCAGAAGAGAGGGAGATCCCTGGGGACTGAATTAGTCTAGAAAAAGTTCAAAGTGGAGGTGGAACTTGAGGTAGTTTACGAAAGATGGATGGATCTGGGTGGGCAGTGAGCAAGGGGTGGTGATATAGGAGGAGGAAGGAAAGAAGGAGGTGGGGTAATGTGAGGTTTATTTAAGAGTCACTTAGAAAAGGAAAAATTGAATATTGAGTTGGGAGGGAGAGAATTACAGCAGAATTTCTGTTTAGACTAAAGTATGACTCAAAACTCACTTACTTCTGTCATTTATAAAATTTATTTATTTTCTATCTAAGATTTCTTTTCCTAATCCTGGTACTTTAGGAAAATCTAGACAGAAGGGCCATAATGTCAGTCATTAATCTCTTATTTCCTGCCATCTTTTTATTTCTTTTGCAGTAATTTAATGGCTAAGGCTTGTTTCAAATGAATTTAATGGTTGAATTATCGAAGTTATGTGATACACCACATTATAGCATGATTATTTCATTTCTCAGAACACAAGTATAGTCATTGGCCCAGAGGGTCAAGGGTGATCAAGTGATTGCCGTAAATAGAGCAAACCCTTCTATCGTTTTCAACAAGTCTTCTTTCTTGAGGGCCTTGTAGGTGTAACACCCCGTGCTGGGCACTGGCAGCTCTGCGAAGATGAATCAGACCACTTGGTACTCAGAATCCCAAAAGGAAGGGCAGAAACTGCCAGATTTTCTCTTTCAGTTGCTCTATGCCTTGTCCATCATTTTAGCTAAATATGTAAATATGTCTACATGCATTTTGAGAAATTAACATCAGAATGTTTTGCTATAGCTGAATAGTTATTTTGAGGAGGTAAAATCAGAGAGAAAAGTCATTACTTGGGTTTCTGAAAACTTTTGGTGGGCTACTCTCAGCTCTTGCTGTCTTTCCTAAGCAACAGAACAATCTTATGGGGCTTCCCTGGTGGCGCAGTGGTTGGGAGTCCGCCTGCCGTTGCAGGGGACACGGGTTCGCGCCCCGGTCCGGGAAGATCCCACGTGCCGTGGAGCGGCTGGGCCTGTGAGCCATGGCCGCTGAGCCTGCGCTCCGCAACGGGAGAGGCCACAACAGTGAGAGGCCCGCATACCGCAAAAAAAAAAACCATTTAGAGGCTGCATTTGAATTGAAAAGGCATTTGTTGAATTTCATGGGGGAAGATGTATATACATATATATACATACTCTTACAATTCAGATTACTGTCTTGAATACCGGTGAGAAAAATTTTCACAGCCTTTTATCTGGGCATGTTAGAGATGGCAATACAGTAGCAGCTTTCTAATTTTTCATGTCTGTAATTAGACTGTCAGCTTTACTTTGAAGCTAGCAGCGTAATTGAGGGCCCGAATTATTCTTTTCAGTCAGTAATAACTGACCCTTAGCTGGAGGGTTAAATGCTATGACCTGTGGAATCTGAATCCAAATCTGTAGGTAGGGCTTAGAAATCTGTATTCTGTAATGGTCCCCAAAGGATGTCAATAGCCAGACTTGGACACCCCTGTTTAGTCCTGCCTTTATATGCAAGGAAGTAGACAGATGACAGGTGAGTCCCAGACAAGTTAATAAATTGTCCTAAATCACTCTTAGAACTGGGGCAAAACAATCTAGACCTCCCCTTTCTAATTCTCCACTGATTCTCCACTAAGGGGAGGAGGAACAGGACCTGAAGTGAGGGTCTGAGGGCTCCTCAGCGGGAGGGGGAGGGAAATCAAATGACTCCCGCAGCCCCTCCTTCCAAATTGCGAGTCAATGCAGTGAGCTCTGTCTCAAGGGTCTGATGTGGTAGAAAAATTGTGGGGATTAGCCGTGTGATCTGAGGCCAGGTGCTTTCTTGGCCTTACACAGCAGAGTCAATTTTAAAATGTTAATTCTTGGGTCCTAGACCCAGTGGGTACCCAAGCCATCCCTAGGAAGACTGCTTTAGTCAGTAGTCACAGCCTGTGACACTGGCAGAAGCAAGCAATCCCTGAAAAAAACTCAAGGCCAGAGAGTAAAAATCCACAAAGTCTCAGGCGCCTCTAGGGACCTCAGGACTGTTGCTAACTCAGTAACAGACAGCTGGACGGAGAGCTCCAGAGCTCCTTAAAAAATCTAATTGCACCTACTAATTTTCTGGAGGCATAGGAGTTGCAGAGAATCCTTTTTTTCAAAGCCTGAATTGCAAATGGTTCAACAAAGTGAGAGATCTAGTTTAGGGGGAATACTCAAAATGTTTTATGTGGACAGATTCTTGATTGTTTTTTCAGGATATTGACTTCTAAATAGACTCAAATTAAACTAACCATATTGCGTCTATGGGAGACTCTTTCTTTATAACGTAAAACTTTGGGTAAATGAAACGCTTGCGGGAGTTAAATGTTTGTGTTCAGTATATTTTCTGAGGAATCAGAGAATCTTTTTGTTTCAATTACTGTTGACAATTTTTCTAAAATCTAATACCCTGTGCCTGTATGTCTGCCTTAATAAGGACATATGGCAAATATCAGGATTCAGAATTTTGCATCGCCTCTGGGTATTTGTTCTGAATTACACCTGTGTAGGACAGGGCTGCCGAATATAATATAGAATTTTTAAACAGCTTTTCTTATTTTTTTCACTCGGATGTGAATGTGCCTTCTCATGATACACTTTTTAAAAATTTGTTATTGTTCAAAAATGCAAAAGATATTTGATTCATTGTGGGTTCCACTTTGTTGGACTTTGGTCTTTGCCTCTTCCATTACATCATTTTGGAATGCCTATTTCTTCATCTGAAATTAGTTTCTCAGTCCCCTCAAAACATGGTTTAAAGCTCAATCATTTCAGCAAACTCACCATGCTTCTTTAGACCTGTTTCTAACTGCTATTTTATACATAGCATGGATTTAAAAATATATATATATATTTATTTATTTGGTTGCACCAGGTCTAAGTTGAGGCAGGCAGGCTCCTTAGTTGTGGCTCACCTGCTCCTTAGTTGCAGTACACGGACTCCTAGTTGAGGCAAGCGGGATCCTCAGCCGAGGCTCCCAGGCTCCCCAGTTGCAGCATGTGACCTCCTAGCTGTGGCACGCGTGTGGGATTTAGTTCCCTGACCAGGGATCGAACCCAGGCTCCCTTCACTGGGAGCACAGAGTCTTATCCACTGCGCCACCAGGGAAGTCCCCATGGCATGAATTTTTAATTTATCCTTACTTGTGTTGTTCTCTAAGCATGCCTTTCCTTGAATCCTATAAATTATTTCTCCTTGAAATATGCAGGCAAAAATGAAGTGACTAGAATTTTAATGCTAATGAGAATTTTAACCAGAGCTAAGGTTAATAAACAGATGTACATTTCCCCCCGCATCCTTGAATATGTAAAAATTGCTTATGACAAATGGGTGTGGAGGATTGGTTTTGTTTTTCGTGTTGAACAAGTGCTGAAAGCAGTCAGAGAGCAGAAACCTGTCAATGTCAGGGTCAGGGGCTAAGCTCTGACTGAGTGAAGATGGCTATGCCTTCTCCTTTCACAGGGGGGGCGATTTCTTGTCTACATAGGTAGATTCTCAGAGCAAAAGAATCCTTTGCCGTGAGCATCTGAGGGATCTGGTGCACTTCACTTAAACTGCCCAGACAGGTTTGAGGATGTATGTTACAGACCAGAAACTGAAAACTGGCTGTCTGTGGGCCGAGCAAGGGGATCATGTTCTACTTGGCCTGCAGGTATTTCTTTTCAACTAAGCCAATATTTAAAAATCAGAAGATCTATTATAAAAATGAAACACCCACCCACATTCTCTAAGCTGGAGTTGAGTAACAGGATGTGCTACCTCTTTATTACACTTCAGACCCCACTACTCCCTATTGTCTCCCTGACATTGAGACTTCTTATAAGTCCCTTGTACTCAACAGCTTCCCTTAATTGTGTGAGCTGCCTAGAAGCCGTAGATACCGAGTTCACAAAGCCTGGACGAGATGTTTGCTAAGTACCACCGAGCTCTCCAGTGCTCTGAGTGGACTCCTGAAACTGACGGGGCTCTACACAGGAGAGAGATCCTTGTGCTGAACGTAGCAAACTCCCATAAACTACAGTGAGAGTCTAAACAGTTTTCATCCTCAAAATATGTAGATTCTGTGAAAGGGTAATGAATGCAAACTGAGTTGACCTTGTCTGTTAAGAAGAGAATAGGGGAAGTTTTTGTTCGCTTGCTTTTTACTCTACCACGTGTTGCAAAAAGCAAAACAAACAAAAGAAAAGTTTGATCAATTATTTATTCTTTAACTTGACCAATGATTACAGTTTTACATTGATTGCTTTTTATTTTTCTTTTCTTAAAATTGAGGTATAGTTGATTTACAATATAGTGTTAGTTTCAGGTGTACAGTAAAGTGATTCAGTTATATATATATGTGTGTGTGTGTATACACATGTGTATATATATATATGGATATATATATTCCTTTTCAGATTCTTTTCGCTTATAGGTTATTGGAGAATATTCAGTATAGTTCCCTGTGCTCTACAGTAGGTCCCTGTTGTTTAGCTTTATATATTTTTAAATGCACCGTATCTTTGTTTTACGTACAAGTCTTTCCATAGACGCTACACATGCATAGCCTCCTGAAAGCCCAAAGCACGTCTGGAGCTTTCAGTAGATGGTACGTTCTGTCTGGTAGGCAGGGCAGTTGAGACTAAACCGTCCGGGGCGGTATCGCCTCGTATCCCAGTTTGTAGCTGTGCTCTGCACACCTGAGGGAGCGTCACCTAACGACGGCAGTCGGCTGTGCTTCCACCCCGCGGCTGCAGCTGCCCAGGTCCCTGCGCGGTCTGGCTACTTGGTTGTGTGGAACTGCTCTGTTCCTGTGGCTGAAAATGAGGTGACTCTGTCAGGGTTGATTTCTTCGTGTTGTAAATACAGACAAATGCCCTTTGGATACAACAAGATGGAAAACGCAGGCAGATTCCCTGAAGTAGAGAGAGCTCTTCCCAGCTCTGACATCTCCCCTACTTTCTCAACCCTCACCACCACTCTCCTCCCTGGTGCACGCTTCATGCCTGCCACCTCCACACGGGGCCTCCCACTTTCCTTCTAAAAACGTCCTCGCACCTAATTATTACGCCCAAAGTATCAGTGCCTCAGCAGCTTCACTGCAAGAAGACAGTGCTGAGAATAGTATCCGTGGAAGCCAGCGGAGGACACGGTGCTACATCGACTCCGTGCTCTCTTGGGGCAGAGTGTGTTTCCTTCTAGAAGAATGTCCAAACCTTTAAGCAGTAGGCACCCCCTGAACTGTGTAGATAATGGGTACAAAACCAGAGGTGTTCAAATTCTCTAGGGATAAAGTTATTTTTGTGTGTGTGAGTGATTTTAAGTACCCTAAATTTAGTTACACTGAAACTTTTATACTCTCTTATGAAACTGTTCTCCTGTTCCCCTGGTGTTTATTTTGATGTTTATAATGGCAGTGGTGGGTTTTTAAAGATCTTCCCTCCGGGGTTTGTGGCTTTGGAGTGGTGAGTCCCAGGCTCAGGAAGGGGTGGTCAAAGTTAATAATCTGAACTGGACTGGGTTGAGGGTCCATCAGTACTTCTGCTTGGTAAATCGAATAAAAGCATTCCTCAAACTGGAAGTAGGAATTTATTTAGGAGTTGAAGGAGAGAACGTGAGAGAGGGCTAGCAGAAGGCCAGATTTAAGGAGGATGGATGCTTGGATCATTCAATAAGTTGGTGTTGAGTACTTTATATCTTCGACCCTGTGCTATGTGCTAGGGATCCAAAGTTGAATAAAACATAATCCGAACTTTCAAAATAATTCCCAGACTACCAGATTAGATAAACTTATTCATAAATGTGGCTCCGCAAAGCTGCAGTGGACTCTTCTCCCCGCCAGGATCTCCGGGATTTCCCCAGCAGCCTCACAAGCAGGCTCCTTTCTCAGCCCCAACCAAGTAACCCCTGTACTTCCATCTTCCTTCCTCAGGCCCTAGCAATTCAGCTCCATTTCCGTCCGCCTTCACAGCTTCACCACCTTCTCGCCACACCTGGGTTCCTTTTACCCTAGCCGGGCCGACATGAAAACTAGGAGAAGTCTTTCCCACGCTGTACTTCCTTCATGCCATCAAAAATCAAAACATAGACACACGTATTTTCAACTTCATCCCGCTAAAAACAACTAAGAAACAGAGGCTCCCAAGAGTGACTAAGATGGGGCAGATATAAGATGAAGAAATCTTCTAAGTTTCTGCTGGTGGCTCGTCTGAATACTAGAGGACGTTTCCTCCCCATGAGTGTACCAGAAACTCTGGGTAACTCCATCCCCTCTCTTTCTTTTCTGTTCAAGAAAACATCTACAAATGCAAGTGAGGTGAATGAGAGTAACGTTATTATAGAAATGACTGTTATCGAGATTGGCATAGCTGACATGAGAGAAAACTGCTCTCAATTATTCTTTTAAGAAATCATTTGTTGTCACTGGTACTTTATCATTGCTCATAAACAGTTTGTGATATTAGATGGTTTAAAGGTCATGGTTTTACACCATTACTTAGACTCTCAGGGATTACCTCCACCCTGGCGGGGGAATGATCTTGAGTCAGATCATTATTGGGTCATGTACCCATTTCAGGGTACTGAAAATACCTGGCCGTTTTCATAGTTGCTCCGTGAAATGCCCCATGCCCTCGTACTATCTTTTTTTTTCTAAGGTGGGTCTCATCGCTTTACCCTGGTTTTCCTCTCCAGGGTTAGGACCCTGAAAGTTCAAATGGTCACTCATGTCTCTGCAAAGTGCTGGTGAGTGACTGCATCTCTTTGTGTTTACCCTACTTAGAGGAGAACTTCCTAGCCGTGCTGCCCAGAAGGCAGTGACACAGGGAAAAGGGAGGAGGGTACCTGGATTACAGAACTAATGATGATGAGTGGGAAAGAACAAAAGACCAGCCAGACACAGGAGGGAAGAGGAAGTAAAGTGGGGTAAATGGGAGCCAGAGACCAAAGGACCCACTCAGGCCGCTTTGCCGTCTTGGTTCTGGGGCCCGAGAGAACGGAATACATTTCTCTTTATCCGTCTGCTTTCCGTTGTAAGGAAACCGGACATGGGTAGCTTATAGATGTGTATAATTAATGACCTCTGACTCTTTCGAAACCTCATTCTTTAGGCTCCTCTGCCAGTAGCATCTGCTAAACTCATTTCTCATTTAAACAAATGTGTGAGGTTTGTACTATTCTTTTCCCCATTTTAGAGAGGAGGAAACAGATTCAGTAACTTGCCCGGAGTCCCTCAGATGCTAATTGATAGCGCTGTGTGAGAATCCAGCGTTGCCTGCAACTTCAAAGGCACTGGGCCGCGTGCACTGCAATGTACGAACGTTATTAACATTAATACTATGAGTCAAAATAAGAGGAACGGCAGGATTTTCCAGACCGCTCTTTCCTCTCTCAGATTTCATTTCATGTTGTTCAAAGAGCAAACGTGAAAGCTTCTAGGTCAGTGATAAGTCATTCTTTCGGCGAACGGGGGGAGCTCAAGGACAAACATTTTAGGTTGAAACTTTATGAATCTTTGTATAGGTGGTACAACTTGCAAAACAAAACATTTTCTCAGAATATCCAGGTGACACCTACGTCCTACAAACAACATGTCTGTTTCTTGAAAGAAAAACCAGTTTCGCACACACACGTGCACATACACACACAGAACAAGAAAGAAAACCAGGCATGAGTCTGTGTTTAGCTTTCCCAATGGACTTTGGACCTAGAAACTATTTATAGAACTAGTGTTTCCGTGATTGATGTTTTAATCACAGACATTCATTTACTTATGAAAGTGAGCGATTCCTTATTATAGCTAGCAAGCAACTAAGTGTTCTGGTTGCAAAGTGAAGGCTGAACAAAAGGTAATCTATGTGCAGGAGGCCCATCTGAGACAAATTCCTTCTGAAAACTCTATTTCTGACAAACTAATGGTGCTTGACAGGAGGATGGATCTACATATATTTGTCCATTTCAAACATGAAAATCCACTAATTGTTTTCAAGTCGTGACTTCTTGCCTTCGTTTTTTTAAGTAATAAGTGATTGATTTTTTTTTTTTCTACTTAAAAAGAAGGAAAACAGAAGTCCCCTACAGGCACTAGGCTTGTCACTGGCCTCTTGTCATCAATATGGAATGTCTTTACCACTTTAATGTTGTTTCAGAATACAGACTCTGTTCCAGAGGGTAACACAGTAGAATGCACTGCTTTTCAAAGTGCGGGAGATTCCCATCAGTGACCTGTGAGGTGATCTTAGGTAGTATACGGATTTACTTTGTATTGAATAGTTATGAATTTCTTTTAACATAAAAATACTTGGAATAAATTTTAAAGTATATATTTTAAAATATGCTCTCTGAAAAATATATCACTGGCACAACAAACGTGTGGTATCATTTCTTAAGGCTCAGCTAATATTTTTAACTAGTGCACCAGTTACGGTCAATTGAATGAAAAATATTAAGTCAAAAATCATTTAGATAAGAAGTACATAAGACAGAAATCATGAGAGAGGTACACAGGTGTCACAATCTGTGAAAGTGGTACATGAAATCATGTCATTTGCCCCAGGCACCTCCGGTTCTCTCTAGAAATGAGAAGGTTAGTCCAGGATTCCCTAAGATCAATTCTAGCTCTGAAGTCCAGTTATTTTTAAGTCTTTATTCTTGGGCCTGTCTTCTAAATTTTAGTTCTCTTCAGCCTTTTCTGGACCTTAAAGGTACCCTTTTGGCCTTCCCCCTCGGTCCGCAGCAAGCATTCATGCATTCATTCATTTACGCCACATACTCCTGAAACAGACATTCTAGGGAGAACTTACATACTAGGTAATGTGGGCAAACAAGAAAGCTACAGAATTCTGTACCCCTCACTTCAGTTTTAAATGAGTATACACGTCTGTTATTCCCATTGAAGTTAAAGCCCTCGAAAGCCCTGGACTTCCGCCATAATCTTTTTTTTTTTGTACTTCCTGAACAGCTAAAAGATCTTCAGTGGAAAGTCCCTTCATTGATAAAAACACATTATCAAGGCTCACATTACAAATTTAAAACATGTGTTGTGCAAATCCTGAATGGGATTACACATGAGAATGGACAAAAAGGGCTTTCTATACTTCACAGCTAGAGTGGTCTAATGCTTGGGATCCTTTGAATGCAAAGGGAAAAAAAGCAGTGCTTTCTTGATTTTTGAGTAGAGGGCAATGCAGTTGGTCAGCCAGAAATTTTTACAGGTCTGACTGAAATGAGGACTACCTCAGGTGTTTTTTTTGAATTCAGTTACATTGAGGGAGGAATTGAGTTTCAGTGGTGTTTATTGTTTTTCTGTATAATTACCCCCCCACACATGGTTAAGGTATAACTATTATTATGACTATATTGCTTTGGGAATTTGTCCTTGAGAAACATTGCAAAAATGTTGTAAAGCACCTGAGTGTCGTAAGTAGAAACTGTCACAGACATCTTTGTAATGTCAATAGAGCTCTTTTATGCTTGCCAGCAATTCATAAGATTCTCCTATACTGGCAAAGAGGATATAGCTGTGGTTTCCTGCTGGAGTTTCTATATAATAGTGAGAAAAGCATCAGAGGATGCAGTTGCCTGTGGTTGTTCGTTCATGCACTGCTGTTCTTTTCTTTCTTGTAAAAAACAGGAAGCTGAAGTTCGTTTTTTACTCAGTTCAATTGATGTTTAATAAGGACGTATCTGTGTACCGCTATGGGAGGATGTAAAGATGAAAAAAGCATCCCTGCCTTAAAAGACCATAAAATCTTCATATTAAGAATGAGAGGTTGAAACATTCATGGCAGTATTTATCTACTTTCAGTGCACATACATTGTGATAAAAAATTAATTGAAATTGTTTTCAAAATTTTAACGTTTATGTTTTGTCATAGCAGGTATAACATTCCAAGTGTCACATTAAAACATATTTTGAAGAAACAGCTAGTTAGTGCAGGTGGTTTTTAATGCTAGTAATTACACCAAAGTTCAAATTAGTTTGTTAGTTTTTCTGTCTTCTCAGGTGATGCGTCAAACTTCTAATTCTCCAGCCCAGTAGTTCTGAGGGGAACTGGGCAAAAGAGCATATTCCAAGTCCCTTTCTCAAAGAGAAGGTAAAATAAAATGATATACTTAGACCTAATAAATCAGTACGATTGCATTTGACACTATCATAAATTTCAAAGAAAGAAAGAAGGCCATGCACAAAAAGAACATTTGTAACCAAGTATGTATTCTGAATAGAAATGACTTAATGGAAGCCGTATCAGTTAGGAAAGCAGAACCACTATGGTGATATGGAATAATGGATTTATGATAAGTTTTAGACCTTGCACAGTCGTGGGAGCTTATAGAAAAGTTTACGAGCAGTGCTTGCTTTTGCATCCGGTATTGGGTCTGAAGTCATCGTAGGTTAGCAGAGCTGCTAGGTGGATGTGATGTGGAGACAAGCAAGGACAGACTAGAACCTATGTTGGACTCCTGTCTCCTCCAGCCTCAGTGACCTGGGAGAACTGTGGAAGGAGCTGGCAGTCTGCACTGCAAAGCTGTTTGTGCACCTGGGCCAAAAGGTGACGATGAGGATCTGGTGGGAGGCAAAGGACCAAAGCCCGACTGCTGCCCGGCTCCACCAAGGTGAACCGGAAGATCAGCACCCAGCACCTGTTGTGCCCACTGCCCTTCTGAAAGTAGAAACGCTGCTGCTTCACTTCTGCCTTCCACACCTCACCTAGGTTTCCCTTGTAACCAACTGTAATGAAGAATCATTTAGAGAAGGGAATTCTGGGAATGGATTTCCATCTGAGCTAAATTGACAGCTGGTACAAAATCATCACAGAAACTAGCCAATAGGAAGAGAAATGTCTAAGGTCAGACAGTCCCTTGTTATTGAATTCTGCAAGAATCCTTCCTGCTAAAGGACTCAGAGTCCAATCTGCTCGTGGATTACGTTGCAGACGTTTTATTCTATTTTATACAAATTTTCTTCTATACACAACTATAAGTTGTTGGTTTACTTACACTCAAAAACTAAAGCTTCAGAAGGAGTATTTTTTTTTTTTTTTTTTTTTTTTTTTTGCCTTACATGGGCCTCTCAGTGTTGTGGCCTCTCCTGTTGTGGAGCACAGGCTCCGGACGTGCAGGCTCAGCGGCCATGGCTCACGGGCCCAGCCGCTCCGTGGCACGTGGGATCTTCCCGGACCGGGGCACGAACCCGCGTCCCCTGCATCGGCAGGCAGACTCTCAACCACTGCGCCACCAGGGAAGCCCAAGAAGGAGTATTTATAAAAGAAAAGTTCCAAGATTTATGTCATTTAAGCCACTGAGCTCATCTTTTCAAAACACACATATCATCTTGCGATATAAAAGTTAATGAGATTAACTCAGCACACGTCTGGGTGATATAACGATAAACATATTTTCTGCCACAGTAGATTCCAGACCCCATTTTTAGATTTCTGTAGGTGCTACAGAAGGTTCGTATAATATCGTGTGACAGCACAGCAAAAGCTTGTTTAGAGAGAGAAGCTGCCTTCCCGATGTTTCTGTTATTTACTTTTTGTTTTTCTTTGAGACTTTTTTTTTAACATCTTTATTGGAGTATAATTGCTTTATAACAAAGTGAATCAGTTATACATATACATATGTCCCCATATCTCTTTTCTCTTGCATCTCCCTCCCTCCCACCGTCCCTATCTTCGAGACTCTTTTGCTTGTAAGGATGTGTACAGTGGTGCTGCATGAAGTGGTGAGCTTCTTAATGGTAGAAGGATTCAACCAGCTGCTAAAGCCAGAATTCCTGCAATGACTGGGAGGTTGGCCTTCAGAGCTTCTGAGACTCATTCCAGTTTTGAGATTCTTGGAGTCATTATCAGTGACTCTCAACCCCCCTTTTTTTTTTGGCCCCCAACTCACTTGATAAATGATGTCTACAGTTGGGTACCCCTTGTAATTCCAACTTTTTCTCTCTCACTTAAAAAACACATTAAAATGCAAGTAAGTGATCGAACTCAAAAAATAAATTATAAATAAATATCCATTATCCCTTACTTAAGTACTAGGAAGAGAAATCTTGTCTTTCATATACGCACAAGAAATCTGTCAAAAAGCAGATCACAACCATATTTTGCCATGCTAACCATATTTTCTAATTTACTGCTTAGTAAAGCAAGAAAACAAAAATCTATGGTTTACACAAATAAAAATGGAAATATCCATAACAAGGAAGGAAAATGCATCGTTTTATAAAAATCCCTGTGGTGTACAACAGCTGATGAAATTAGGCAGTACTGTCTTACGTTTTGGACGCATCAGTTGTATTGTTGTGTGTGTTGATGTAATCTGATCATAGAGATGCATTTATTGAAGAAGCATGTGGTATTGGCCTATTGCAAACCTCTGCACTTGGGCTAGGGTAACAGTGCCTCATATGTACATAGGTGGCTAGGATTTACTCCTTATCCACTAATGAATCTGCAATCTAGTAGGAGAGAGGACACAGAGATTCAAGCAGAGGGAGAGGAGGAAGTGTTAAGTGTGTGCTTAATATGGAAAGGGAAATATTATGGTTCTAAAAAGATGAAGTTTAAAAATTCTGTTCCACACTATACATCTAGAAGGACAAAGACAAAACAAACAAAAAAACTTGACAATGCCAAGGGTTGGCAAGAATGTGAAGCCACTGGGGCTCTCGTATGCTGCTAATAGGAATACAAAATGATACAGCTACTATGGAAAATTCGGCAATTACTTATAAAGGTAAACATTCACTTACCATCTGACCTGGCAGTTCCACTCCTATTTACTTAAGTGAAATAAAAACCTATGGTAACACAAAGACCTGTTTCTAGGTCATAATCACCAAAAACAGGAAATACTGAAAATATGCGTCAACCAGAGAATGACTAAACAGCCATGGCACACCTGTGCAATGGAATACTACCCAGCAGTGGGAAGGAACAGACTGTTGATGTGGACAACACAGGTGAACCTCACATTTATTATGCCAAATAAAGAAAGAAGGCAGCCCGAAACAGTTCTGTACTTTTATCATCACACGACAGTTGGGAAAAAGCAAAACCAGGAGTAGACACAGATGCGTGGGGGACGGTCTGACTACAGAGGAGTAGCCAATTCCCAAAGGACTTTCTTCGGGGGATGATAGGATAGTTTTATATCTTGATTGTGGTGGTGGTTATAGCACTATGTATGTGTCAAAACTCATGGAACCGTATGCCCGAAAAAGAAAATCTTACTGTACATAATTTTTTTTTTAATTCTTAAAAAATAAATTTAGCCTTGAATCATGGTCCAAATTTTAGCACCCTCCTGGTTCTGAAATCAGAAGAGCAGGCCATATGGGGAAGATGCTAATCCTATTCTCTGTTTATTGACACAGAAAAATGTGCAGACTGAACAGATTTGTGCCCTGACGTCCAGAAATCCTGGGTTAGTTCAGACCTCAAAACTCTCTTTCAATGGATGGAGGCCCTGGATATCAGCTGACGGTTCTGTTGCTTAAAATAATGTTATGTTAACCATCTGGTGGATGTGTGTGAGAGTAGCGTGTGAGCCTTCTGTGTCGTCTACTGTCTGTGTGTAAATGGGCCGCGCCCCCCCCCTTTCCCCAATCTCATATTCACAGACCCTGAAAGTAATTATTTACAGTCTGATTTATCAAGGTCTTATAATATGAGAAGTGCTGCTCTACATGCTGTGAGCGCTAACACCGGGCTACTGAGAATCTCTGTCAGAGGTGGAGCTTACAGCCTAGGGTGAGAGAGAAGACACGTGACTCGGTAACTATAATCCAATCAGATTATGATAAATCCTGTACTATGGCTGTTGAGAGGAGGAAGTCATCACTTCCTGCCAGGAAGCATCAGGAAAGGTTCTTTGGCGGAGAGCGTGGCGTTTGTCCTGAACTTTAAGATTCTTAGTTCCTAAGCTCTTTGAGAAATGGGCCTTTTCTGTCTTGTTTACTAGTTTTCCCCCATATCTCGTCCAGTCCCTGATACACCATTGATACGTCAATATTTCTGAATTAATTAATAAGAGACAGAGAACACGCTCCAGGGACACATGGCCTGAGCACAGGAGCGCAGGCAAATGCTTGAGAAATGCGTGTTCGAGAAACTGAGACTTGTTCAGTTTGGCTGGAGGAGAGGGTGCTTGGGGGAAGCAATGTTCCAAAACGGTGTTGAAATCACACTGGAAGTGTTCTGCTGAACATTTCTCAGTATAGGAAGCCGCTGAAGAACTCTGAGCTGAGAATGATATAACAGTCTGTTTTAAAACAACATCATTTTACAGTGACTATGAGACAGTGACTATTAGTGATTATATAAGCTGTACTGGAGCAAAGCAGACAGACCACACCTGAGGCCCCTACACCAGCTCAAGCATGACTTGGAGGAGGCAGGGGTTGGAAGATTGCAGAAGTCAGAAGCCCTGGGATCAAGTCCTAACTCTGCTACTAAGCTATGGGACAAATCACATAAGTTTCTGAAGCCTCAGTCTTTGTATCTATGAGGTTAATGTGGAAATTATAAGAAAGAACATCTGTGGGCGCTTTGTATATTTTAAAGAGCTATATAAATGGGAGCCTCGGCTATCGGAAAGAAAGTTGCAAATATTTCTGGCAGAGATGTGGCACGAATTGGTGACTGCATGATTACAGGGGCTAAGGGAGCTGAAACTGTCAAAATCACGACAGGATTGTAAGCCAGATCTGGCTGGGAGACCATTGGTGCCATTAGCAGAAACAGAGCTGTCAAGAGGGAAAGTTCATTTGGGCATTGATTGACTCATGTCCAATCCTAGGTTGGCTGTTAAGTTTGGGATACTGGCATGACGTGCAGGTCCACAGCTCTAAAATGGAGAAGGACGGCAATGTTGGGGGGAAAAGTGGTGCCTGAAATTACAGCCATTAGGTCAGCACCGTTAGATACCCTAAGTGTGACAGAGATTTCCAAGGACAGGGAAGAAGAGGACTGAAGAGAAGAATTCCTAGTAAAACCCAGATATAGGGGTCAGAAAAGGAAAGAGTTTGGTCTAAGGCTACAAAGAGACCATCCGAAAGTGGAAATGAAAGTCAACAAGGAAGAGTGTCAGAAAGAGGCGGGCGTCAGCAGGGAAAACCGTCTTCTAGACAGATGAGGAATAAAATTAAGTTTCCTCATTTTGAACTGAAGAAAATAATACTTTCTTTGCTGGCTTGTTGTGGAGAATAAATAAGAAACAGTGTATAGTGCAATATGCATAATAGGCTTAAAATAGGAGCTATTATTAGCATTGCTACTGGAAATTAATTCCCATGTTCAATATCCTTTAGGAATTTTAAAAAATGTAAACCAAACCTTGTGAATTTTGCATATGTGTGATGTTCCTTTCTTAAAAGTAAGTCATAGGCTAAATTTGCTGCATAATAACATCTCCCAACCTTTAAAGCGTAAAACCTAGTTCCACCCTGGTTTCAGAAGAGCTCCATGCTGTCCTGACAAGAGCATATTGTTTTTCAGTAACTCATGAAGGTGCCCTGCGTGAAAAGCATTTCTCCCATCCCTGCCAAAGGTAAACCATAGCAAAGGCACCCAGGGGAAGAAGAGCTTTCCCGTCTGCTTCCTGCTGCCCTAATGTGGAATGGATCCTTTATATGGCATTAATGCAACATTTCAATCCTGAAGGTGGCAATGTAAAATAAACTTAGTTGACCCAGAAAGTCACTAGTGAAGGTAAAAAAATTAAAAGAATATTTGTTTGATGTATACACTTTTCTTTGTCTTAATGAATAAGTGATCAGGACAGCATAGAACAATCATAAAATCTATCCGTGCCATGCCAATTATTTTTTAAACTTTTTATCTAAGCGGCTGAGCATCTCTGCTTTGATTCAGGTAGAAACCAGTTTGCTTTTAAAACAGGAAAACAAAAACACAAAACAAAGAAACCCCTCTCTTCCAGGATCACATCTTGCATCTCACCTCAAACCAGGCACCTTGAAAACATACAAATGTACACAATTAAGGAAACGCAGTGAGGAAGCAGAAAAAGCGCAGGGACGTCTGCAGTAACTCTGGGGAAAGCTATCCAAGGCAAGGCGCAGGATGCTGTGGTCACTCAAGATCCTTGTGGCTCTGAAATTCAGTGGCACATTATTCCATGTGTTCAAATGATTAATCAAAAACTGTAGAGAGAAGGTGGCCAAGATGGCAGAGCTGAAAGACCCTGAACTCCCCTCCTCCCACAGACACACCAAACTTACAGCTACTTACAGAGCAACTATCTATGAGAACTACCTGAAGACTAACAGAAAAACAATTCTCACAACTAAAGACACAAAGAAGGAACCACGGCAAAATGGGTAGGACAGGCAGACACACAGTGTAGTCAGAACTCACATCCCTTGACTGATGACCCACAAATGGAAGGCATATAACAATCATAGAGGTCCTCCCCAAGGAGCAAAGGGTCCAAGCCCTACAATGGGCTGAGCTTGAGGGTCCTGCACCAGGAAGACAAGCCCCCAGAACATCTGACTTTGAAAACCAGGGGGCTTATGTTCAGGAGAGCGCAAAGGCCATAGGAAACAAGAGACTTTGCTCTTAAAGGGTGTGCCCAAAATCTCATACTCTGAGTCCCGACACAGAAGCAGTTGTTTGAAAGGAGCCAGCGTCAGACCCACTTGCGGATCTTGGAGAGCCTCCTGGAGAAACGGGAGGCAACTGGGACTCCCGCTGGGTATGAAGATGCTGGCAGCAGCCATTTTGGGGATCTCATTCTACCGAGGTAACACCAGTACTGGCAAGCGCTATTTTGGAATTCTCCCTATAACCTATTAATACTAGGGACACAGCCCTGCCCATCGGCAGGCCAGTGTCAGCCCTGAGCACCGTGGGGTCGTGCAGACAGCTGCAGAGGGACCCAACTCCACCCTCCAGCAGGCCAGCACCGACCCCGTGGCCCTCGGTGCCGTGTAGCCAACTGCACAGGAAGCCTGCCCCACCTACCAGTGTGCCCGCAGTAGTCAGTTCTGCCATAACAGGAGGGTGCACTCAGTCCACGTAGGGAGCACCCCTAGAGCATATGGCTCTGGTGGCCAGAGCGGAGCAGGCTGCTGGATCCCACAGGACACCTACATAAGGCCGCTTCTCCAAGATCAGTAAATATAGCCCACCCACCTAACGCGTAGAAATAATCACAGAGAATTGGGCAAAATGAGGAGACAGAGGAATATGTTCCAAATGAAGGAACAAGACATAACTTCAGAAAAAGAACTAAACAGGTAGAGGTAAGAAATCTACGTGATAAGTAATTCAAGGTAATGGTCATAAAGATCCTAACCAGTCATAGGAGAAGAATGGATGAATACAATGAAATTTCAAGAAAGAGTTACAAAACGTAAAGAACCAAACAGAGCTGAAGAATACAACGACTGAAATAAAAAATACACAAGAAGGAATCAACAGTAAATTAGATGATACAGAGGAACGTATTAGCAAACCAGAAGACAGAGTAGTGGAAAACACAGAAACCAAACAGAAAAAAACAAAAACAAGAAGCTAGGACAGTTCAAGGGACCTGTGGGTCAACATCAAGTGTACTAACGTTCGCATTATAGGTGCTGGTAGGAGAAGAGAGAGAGAAATGGATGGAGAACATATTTGAAGATATAATAGCTGAAAACTTCCCCAACCTGAAAAAGGAAACAGACATCCAGATCCAGGAAGTACAGAGTCCTAAACAGGGTCAACCCAAAGAGGACCACAACAAGATAGTCATTAAAACAGTATGTTACTGTCATAAAAACAGACACATAGATCAGTAGAACAGAATAGAGAGCCCAGAAATGAACCCACACTTATATGGGCAATAAACCCACAACAAAGGAGGCAAGAATATACAGTGGGGAAAAGACAGCCTCTTCAGTAAATTGTGTTGGGAAAACTGAATAGCTACATGTAAAAGAATCAAACCGGACTACTCTCTCACACCATGCATGAAAATTCAAATTGGGTTAATGACTTAAATGTAAAACCTGAAACCATAAAATTCCTAGAAGAAAACATAGGCTGAACACTCTGACATAAAATCATAGCAATATTTTTTTGGATCTGTTCTCAGGGGAAAAAAAGCAAAAATAAACAAATGAGACGACATCAAACTTAAAAGCTTTTGCACAGTGAAGGAACTATCAACAACACGAAAAGGCAGCCTACGAACTGAGAGAAATTATTTGCAAACGATATATCTGATAAGAGGTTATTATCCAAAATATACAAAGAACTCATACAACTCAGCATCAACAAACAAACAAACAAACGAAAAATGGGCAGATGACTTAAATAGACATTTTGCCAAAGACAACATACAGTTGGCCAACAGACACGAATCATTAGGGAAATGCACATCAAAACCACAATGTGATCACACCTGTAAGAATGGCTATCATCAAAAAGACAACAGGTAACAAGTGTTGAGGAGGATGTGAAGAAAAGGGAGCTCTTGTGCACCGTTGGTGGGAGTATAAATTGGTGCAGCCACTATGGAGAACAGTACAGAGGTTCCTCAAAAAATAAAAAATGGAATTTCCATATGATCCAGCAATTTCACTTCTGGGTATTTACTCAAAGAAAATGAAACACTGATTTCAAAAGGTAAATGAACCTCAGTGTTTTTTGCAGCATAACTTACAATATCTAAGGTAGCAACCTAAGTGTTCATCAGTACATGAATGGATAAAGAAGATGTTATATATACAGTTGACCCTTGAACAAGACGAGAGTTAGAAGGCTGACCTCCCCAGCCCCGTGCTGTTGAAAATCTGCATATAACTTTATGGTCAGCCCTCCTTATCTTGAAGTTGTACATCTGTGAATTCAACCAAACAGATTGTGTAGCACTTTATTTAATGGAAAAAATCTGCATGTAAGTGGACCTGAGCAGTTCAAACCAATGTTGTTCAAGAGTCAACTGAATATATAATGGAATATTAGTCAGCCATAAAAAATGAAATCTTGGGGGCTTCCCTAGTGGCGCAGTGGTTGAGAGTCCGCCTGCCGATGCAGGGGACACAGGTTCGTGCCCCGGTCTGGGAAGATCCCACGTGCCGCGGAGTGGCTGGGCCCGTGAGCCATGGCCGCTGAGCCTGCGCATCCGGAGCCTGTGCTCCGCAACGGGAGAGGCCACAGCAGTGAGAGGCCCGCGTACCGCAAAAAAAAAAAAAAAAAAAAAAGAAATCTTGGCATTTTCGACAATATTGATAGATCTAGAGGGTATTTTGCTAAGTGAAAAAAGTCAGAGAAAGACAGATACCATATGATCTCACTTATATGTGGGAACCTAAAAAGCAAAACAAAACGAAATGAAAACACTCATAGATACAGAGAACAAATGGGTAGTTGCTAGAGGGGAAGGATTGGGGCAGTGAAATAGGTTAAGGAGATTAAGAGGTACAAACCTCCAGTTATAAAATAAATAAGCCACTGGGATGTAATATACAGCATAAGAATATGGTCGATAATATTGTAATAACTTTGGTGACAGATGGTTACTAGACTGGTGGTGATCATTTTACAATGTATGCAAATGTCAAATCACTGTGTAGTATACCTGAAACTAACATAATATTGTAGGTCAACTATATGTCAATTTAAAAAATTGTGGGACCTCCCAAGGAAATTGATAACACTCTTTTGTCATCATTTGATATAAGTTGCTGTCCCAACACTGAAACCAAGGCAAATTTTCTTCTATCTTTACAGTAATCAGTAAAATTCAGTATTATCATGGAATCAGCCCATCAATCTTTCTTACTTTAGGATTTATTATGATTTTCTAAATGTTCAAACATTTCTAAACATACACATTTCTTTCTCTACTTTCGTTCCACATTTTATTTAATGGAGTCATTTATTTTTCACTTACTTCAAAGTATGGAACTTTGAAATAATTTCTAGAATAAAATTCAGCTTCTTAATTGGCATTGAAATCTATTCATAATAGACTTGGACCTAGAGCCACGTTTCCCAATGGGCATCCCAATCCATACCCTGTTTATACACTACTCCCAGCTCTCCTCCTTCATATACTCTTAAGTTCCAGACATAATGGACCACAGTAAGTCTGTAATTTCCCATCTTTGAATCTTTGCTTAGGCTTTCCGCTTTCGGCCCCAAAGCTCAACTTTAAAAGCCCAGCTCAGATCTTTACCATGTGCTAGGAAATAGCACACAGGCCAGTTTTGTCAGTTTAAATATATAAGCCAGAGTAGACTAACTTCTAATAACATATAACCCCAAAATATCAAGGCTTAAGGAAATAACATTATATGTATGTACTTTAAAAAATCTTACCCAGCACTTCCAAAAAGGCTTTGAAGTTCACTCTAGTGTCAATTGAACATTTGCCCTCCTGGACTCCCGTAGCACTTTCCTTTACATGTCTAGCATTATAGTTGTTCTTAGGGTTATATCTTCCCTAAAATAGTCAATTGCGGAGCCTATCAGCCAGCTTTTCTATATCTTTGCATAGCCTCCCAACATAACATAATGCCCTATACATAGGAATCCCCAGGAAATGTTTATTGAATTCAGTTCAGTTTTCCACTGAGTTCAGTACTGAATTCTTCAGGAATTTGAGACGACAGTAGCAGATTAAAAAAATAATAATTTGCTTTATAAGTATTTTTGTGGTACTACCATTCAAATCCTTGTAAAATTAACAGTTGAGGTTTTTTTTAAGTGGCTTTATTGTACTAAGGTTTGTACCATATTTAAGGTGTCTTTAATGTAATGAGATAAAGCATATATTTCCCTGTCAGTACTTGGTGATTCTTCTTCCTTGAGATTTTTGTTTTTCTACTCATTTTGCAAGTAAAAAAGCTCCTGGAACCAAAGATAAGGGATAAAATAAAAATGGGAAATTAATGTATAAGAGGAGATGTACATAGGAAATGGAAACACATTTAAATCGGAGTCACACTTTTAAAACATGAAAAAAAAAGACAAAAGAACATTAGTATTTTTTAAAGTAAGCTTTCCAAATAGGAGGTAGATTCTCAGATGAAAAGAAAGTATATCCCATGTGATAAAGACAAAATATAGGAAAGCACCAATGAAAGGTGAATTTGGCTGAAAGAGAAATATCAAAGCTGCTCTGAAGCCAGCCCCAGCCAGAGCACACGAGGAATCAAAAAGTTGAGGGCAAGATTTTTGGGGTCATCATTATGCAGTGGTTATAATGAGCATCACCCACCCGATACTATCATCTGTGTAACTTTAACAAGATGATCAGCAAAAAACCATACTTTTGTTGAAGCAAGTTCAGCCTTTGAAGTGAACATCTTCATATTTTGCAAACTGGTGTCCTTCCTGACTTCTACTTCTTTTCATTGCTCCTGTTAAAACATTCAGCGAATGCAACAACTACTCGAGCCTCATGTCCTCTTAATTTTTATGTATATTTACATCAGGAAAACATATTCCTTTTATTCAAAAAAATGAGTGTAATTGAGGAACCTCCACCAAAAGTAAAATGTCTGAAAGTTAAGGAAAAAGATATATTTTGCAAAAGGAAAAGGGAGAGAGCTGAAAAGATAAGCAACTGATGAAGTCAAGCTAGAAAATGTTGAATCTAAATGGAGAACTAGTGTATGACTTCCTTTTCCAACTGAGGATAAATTAAGCAGTTGGAGCCGCAGAGTTAGAGATTTAGGCAAAGAGTGGATGTTCTAACAAGCTACTTGTTCACAGTGTTTCCCTCTCAAACACCAGTTCCTCCGCCAATTCTTGGATGCTGACTTACTTTCAGTTTATGTACAGGGAATCTTGAGTAACTTCTTGAAGGAATAATTATGGAGAAAGGACATAGTAAGATTTGAGAAAAGTAAAAAGAAGTGCATTGGATGCCAGAGTAGAGACTTGAGGTCTTTGCAATGCAGCCCGAGGTTGCCAACGCATTTTCATAATTAAAATGTCAAGTTATGGACCATGATCTTTTTGTTATTCTGTGATTATGGAGTGGATGGCGTGAGAGAAGGGAGGTGGGGAACGGGCACGTAGAAGGTCACCTGGCAGTGAGTTTACGTTAGTAAGAAAGTACAAGCAATTGTACCGTGGCCATCACTAATACCACTCACGCCGCTGCTATAGCCAGCGCTGTGTGCCAGGCTCTCTCCTAAGAGCTCACAGCCACCTCTCTTTCCATCCCTGCGTTGTAAGCCTCAGGCACGGAGGAGTTAAGTCATTTACCCAAGGCCATGCAGCTCATAAGTGGCAAGCTGGGTGTGGATCCAAATCACCTGATTCTAGAAGCACACTCTAAACAACTGGCTAACGTAGGCTCTCACACAGAGAAATGTTTCCGGAAGGTAAGGGACGCCGTAACTCCGAACTGCTGGTACTTCTCTAATGTGTTGAGTTCAGTCTCCTGCCTCTGCTTGTGCTGTTTCCTTGCCTTGAGTGACCTCCTTCCGTCCATCCTCTCCTTCACACGGCTACGTCTTCACCCTTCAGGTCTCAGCTCAGGGGCCATCCTGCTCAGCACAGCTTTCCAGAACCCTCCTCAAGGCGGGTGGGGTCCCTTCCCTCACAGACGTATGTGGTACCCTATGAGTACATCCATAATAGCATTTACCATAGCATCCTGACACCACCATCCTGCCTCATCTTCACACCTTGGGTCCTCCTGCTAACTTGTCCTTCACATCTAGTCAGTCGTGGTGCACAGGAGATTTCACCTCTTCTGGTATTTCTAGAGCAATCCCTTCCCCTCTATTCCTGTGACCACTACCCTGGTTCTCTCAGTACCTCCTGCAGTCGCCTTCTGAGAGGCCCTTCTGCGTCCAGTCTCCACACACCTGCCCCGTCGAGCCCTCTGTGACCTGGGGAAATGCCATACAAGGCCCAGAGCAGTCTTGTTTTGTTACTGCCTTTAGCCTCCTCTCTTGACAGATGGCTGCTTTGTGCTCTCAGCCTTGGATCTGGAGCTCCAGCAATGCTCAGCTACAAGTTGTTCCAACCCCGTCCCACCCTCAGTCACTCCTCCCAACAGACTGTCTCTCGCTTCTGTACATCTGTCCACATGTTGTTGTTCGTGTGCACGTGAAATGCCCTCTCCCCTTCGCTGACAACTCCTGTTCAACTTTCTTTTTTTTTTTTTTTTAATTGAGATACAGTTGATTTACAATATTATATTAATTTCAGGTATACAGCATAGTGATTCAGTACTTTTTACAGATTATACTCCATTAAAAGTTACTACAAGGCAATGGCTATAATTCCCTGTGCTATACAATCTACCTTTGCTGCTTATCTATTTTATACATAGTAGTTTGTATCTGTTAATCCCATACCCCTAATTTCCCCCCCTTCCCTCTCCCCAATAGTAACCACTAATTTCTTTTCTATATCTGTGAGTCTATTTCTGTTTTGCTACTTACATTCATTTGTTTTATTTTTTGGATTCCATGTATAAGTGATATAATATCATACAGTATTTGTCTTTCTCTATCTGACTTATTTCACTAAGCATAATATTCTCTAGGTCCATCCATGTTGCTGCAAATGGCAGAATTTCATTCTTTTCTATGGCTGAGCAATATTCCGTTATATATTTCATATATATATATATACACCACATCTTCTTTATCTATTCATCTGTTGATGGACCCTTGGGTTGCTTCCATATCTTGACTATTGTAAACAGTGCTGCTATGAACATTGTGGTGCATATATCTTTTCGAATTAGTGTTTTTGGTTTTTTTGGATATATACCCAGAGTGGAATTACAGGATCATATGGTAGCTCTATTTTTAGTTTTTTGAGGAACCTCCATACTGTTTTCCTTAGTGGCTGCACCAATTTATATCCCCACCAACAATGTACACGGGTTCCCTTTTCTCCATATCCTCACCAATATTTGTTATTTGTAGACATTTTGATGATAGCTGTTCAGGTGTCAGGTGATATCTCATTATAGTTTTGATTTGCATTTCTCTAATAATCTATTTTGATCATCTTTTCATGTGCCTGTTAGCCATCTACTTGTCTTATTTGGAAAAATGTCTATTGAGGTCTTCTGCCCATTTTTGATTGAGTTGATTGGTTTTTTTTGATATTAGATTGTTTAAGCTATTTATATATTTTGGATATTAACACCTTGTCAGTCATATCATTTGCAAATTTTCTCCCAGTTCGTAGGTTGTCTTTTTGTTTTGTTGATGGTTTCCTTTGCTTTGCAAAAGTTTTTAAGTTTAATTAGGTTCCATTTGTTTATTTTTGCTTTTATTTCTTTTGCCTTAGGAGATAGATCAAAAAAACTATTGCTATGATTAATGTCAAAGAGTGTTCTGCCTAATGTCACTTCCAGGAGTTTGATGGCTTATGGTCTTACATTTAGGTCTTTAATCCATTTTGAGTTTATTTTTGTATATGGTGTGAGGAAATGTTCTAATCTCATTGTTTTACTTGTAACTGTCTAGCTTTCCCAGCACCACTTGCTGAAGAGACTGCCTTTTCTCCATTGTATATTCTTGCCTCTTTTGCCCTAGATTAATTGACCATAGGTGCATGGGTTTATTTCTGGGCTCTCTGTTCTGTTCCATTGGTCTATTTGTCTGTTTTTGTACCAGTACAAAAACACTGTTTTGATTACTGTAGCTTTGTAGTATAGTCTGAAGCCTGGGAGGGTGATTCCTTCAGCTTTGTTCTTCTTTTCCAAGAGTGTTTTGGCAATTCAGGGTCTTTTGTGATTCCATATGAATTTTAGGATTATTTGTTCTAGTCCTATGAGAAATGTCATGAGTATTTTGATAGGGATTGCATTAAATCTGTATATTGTTTTGAGTAATTTTGACAATATTAATGCTTCTAGTTCAAGAGCATGCGATATCTTTCCATTTCTTTGTACCATCTTCGATTTACTTCATCAGTGTACAGTTTTCAGAATATAGGTCTTTCACCTCTTTGGTTAAGTTTATTCCTAGGTATTTTATTCTTTTTGATGCAATTTTAAACAGGATTTGTTTTTACTTTTTCCTTCTGATAATTCATTGATGGTTTATAGAAAAGCCACAGATTTCTGTATGTTAATCTTGTATCCTGCAACTTTTCTAAATTCATTTATAAGTTCTAATAGTTTTTGGGTGGAGACTTTAGGGTTTTCTATATAAAATGTCATGTCATCTGCAAATAGTGACAGTTTTACTTCTTCCCTTCCAATTTATCTAAATTTTATTATTATATTATTACTTCTATTTCTTTTTCTTGTCTAATTGCCAGGACTAGAACTTCCAATACTATGTTAAAAAGAAGTGGAGAAAGTGGACATCCTGGTCTTATTCCTCAATTTAGAGGAAAGGCTTTCAGTTTTTCACCACTGAGTATGATGTTAGCTATGGTTTGTCATAAGTGGCCTTAATTATGTTGAGATATGTTCCCTCTATATCTACCATGATAAGAGTCTTTATCACGAACGGATGTTGAATTTTGTCAGATGCCTTTTCTGTGTCTATTGAGATGCACATGTGATTTTTATCCCTCCATTTGTTCATGTGGTGTATCACATTGATTGATTTGCAAATACCGAACCATCCTTGTGTCCCTGGAATAAGTCCAACTTGATCATGGTGTATGTTCTCTTTTATATATTGTTGGATTCGGTTTGCTAATATTTTTTGAGGATTCCCACTTGACTTTCAAGGCGACTTTGCTGTTGCTTACACTCAGAATGCCTAGGTAGGCCCTCACTCAATGGCACCAACAGTGTGCTCTCCTCATGCCCTGTGCCTTACTCTGTCATGGAGCTCATTACTTTATATTCCCATCATCCCTTTGTGTTTCTGCCTCCCACACTAGAGAGGAACTTCTTGAAAGTGAGGACTGGTATATACTTATCATGATATTCTCAGTGCCTGGGACATAGCAAAAGCTTGATAAATGTTTGATGAATTAATTAATGAGTTAATATACATGTTTAAATGTCATATATAGAAATAACATTATTTCCACCTTTTATGCATCATGCCTTACTATTTCTCCTTCCCCCTCACTGCTCATTAAACTTGGAGCTGTCCTTGTGTGTACCATGATCTGTGTGGTTATTTACACTGTTCCTGATGCTCCTCTTGGGCTCCTGTCGAAACCTCTGGCACTGAAATTGCCTGTCTCCCCAGCAGATGCCAACCCCTATAGTCAGGGATGGAGTTTTGCTCATTTTTGTGTCTCTCCCGTACCTACCAGAGGCTCAGCACTAGTATATGTTAAACAGTTTGGAATAGCTAAAAAAAAGTTATATGTTTCATGTTTAGTACTTCAGGCCCTTTATTTAGCTGAGTTGGGTTGAGTGAATACAAAAAATAATTACTGTGAAGGCCCTGCTTTAATCTCATCTCATAGCCTTCACTTAAGCAAGAGGTTTTACAAGCAACACAGTAAGGCCCTCGGCAAGCTTTGTTAATCTTAATAACAGGTGGTCTTATTAGGCCTGAACAGATGTAGATGATGTTCTTATCACTTTTAGAAAAAAAATGGCCTCCATTACCATCTGAGAGTAATATAATTGCATATATGACAAATAATCAGATTAATGAATTCTTAAAAGTAATCAAGTCCAGCTTGTTATATCTTTATTAGGCGAATTTCCACAGATTTGTGAGATCTTTGACATAAATCCATAGTTCCCGTGATAACCAAGTGGCAGTAACCCACTAAGCCGCTTCAGGCCATGAAGAGGTCATTTTTAATTAAAAGTGCCAACACATCTGACAAGTAAGTTCTCAGGCTAGCATCCTACATACTTTGGATTGATCCTTTCTTAATGAACTCTTATAAACCTGTGGGTTTATCTCAATGAAGGATGGACGCTGCTGAAGCAAGACAGAGACTGCAACTGCTCATGGTCAGGCTGACAAGGCATGATGTAAACTTTCCTGGCTTCCCTTTATTTTATTGTTTAAAAAGGATATTTCTATTGCCTAGATAATCATACAATATTTATTTTTGTTATAAACTGCTAGTCAAAGCAGTAAAAAAAAAAAAAAGCAAAGCAAACAATTCATGATTTGAGATAGCATGGACATAATTCTCATCATTGCTAGTGAATAAAATTAACTTCAATAATAGAAACAGCTCTTCCTTTATGCTAAAGTCATTTTGTTGGCAATACATTGCATGTTGTTGGTCTTATGTGAGGTCTTATTTTTCCCATTAATTTATATCTACTCTACTGGATGATTTGTAACTTTCTGTTTGAAGGAAATAAAATCACACTTCTTTTGAGGCATGTTAACTTTTACCAATGTTAACTGCATGTATTTTGTCTCTTGTTAGTGCCGTGCAGGATACTGGGGCTGCCATGTAGGCACCCTCTCTATACTCTCTCAGAGCTTACTGCCTAACAAAGAAAAACAAAGGAAAAAACCACCACCAACAATGATGGCTAGCACTTATAATGGAGATATGCACAGATGCAATGAGAGAACAGAGGGGAGGTATCTAAAGCAGGGACTGGGAAAGGCTTAGGGTGGGAAAGTTCCAAGAAGGCTTCCCGGAGGAGGAGATGCTGAGCTGAACTGAGGTTCACAAAGGAGTAAAGAGTTAGGAACAGTGTGTTAGTTTCCTAGAGCTGTCGTAACTAAATACCACAAACTGGGTGGCTTGAAATGACAGGAATTTGTTCTCTCACTGTTCTGTAGGCTAGAATCCAAGATCGAGGTGTCAGCAGAGTTGGTTCCTTCCAGTGGCTCTGAGGGAGAATCTGTTCCATGTCCCTCTCCTAGCTTCTGGTGGTTGCCAGCAGTCCTCGGTTTGTAAATACATCACTCCAATCTCTGCTTCTATCTCTTCACGGGACATTCTCCCCTGTATTTGTGTCTTTGTCCATATTTCCCTCTTCTTATGACACATCCTAACTTGATTATATCTACTAAGACCCTAGTTGAGGATTAAGGTCACATTCACAGGTTCTGGGTGGACCTGAACTTTAGGGGACAGTATTCAGCTAATACAGAGGGCATCAAGAAATAGGAGGCAGCATGGATAAAGCCACGTGGAGACCTTGACATGTTTGAGCAACCATGGATGCTTGTCAATGGTTGGATTGAAAGGCTCTGGGAATCCTAACAAGTTATGAGGCTTAAGAGGTAACAGGAGCTTCATCACCAAGAGTTTTGTGTGCCAAGCTCAGGAATTTGAATTTCCTCATGAAATGTGTGGGTGTCACAGAAGGATTTTAATTCTGGAAGGTACATGATCATATTTTCATTTTAGAAAATCTCTCTGGCAGCAGTGTGGAGAATAGAAGAAGGTACAGATTGCAGGCAGAGAGATTATATAGGAAGTCCTTGAAATAATTCTGGCAAGAAATGATAAGCCCCTACATTACATCAGCAGCAGGGAGACTAGAGAAGAGCTGGTTCATAGAGGAGCTATGTAGAAAGAAGGATCTCTGAGACATGATGGCTAGTTAGATGTGAAGGAGGAGAAGAGAAAGACAAGAATGGCTTTGAAGTTTCTGGCTTGCGTGAGGAGATGGAGGTGACATTCGCTGAGATAATTAAGGAGGAGGAGCATGCTTAGAGGTAAAGGTGGATGAGTTTGTGACCTATCTGAGGTACCACTAACACTTCTAAGTGGAGAGTTGCTAATCTGGAGATCCATAGGCAGTTCTGGCTTGAGATTTGACATTCATGAACATATAAGGAATCGTGTCCCTCAAGTGGAGTATAAAAAGTGAGAAGAGAAGAAGGTCTGGGAAATGCCAACATTTAGGAAATTAACTGAGGAACAAAGAACCAAAGAATGCGTTAAAGAGGAGATTTCTGTAGAAGAAAGAGGAAAACCCAGGGAGAGCATATACCACAGATAAGAGAGCTTCCAGAAGGACACAGTGCTCACAGGGTCAAATGCTACTGAGAAGTCAGCAAAGATAAGGAGAGAAAAGTGTTTGTTTTGGCAAAGTCCAGTCATTCCTGGCTTTAGCAAGGCCCGTTTCAGTGGAGTGGCAGGAATGACAGAGGAAGAAACAAGACCATAGTAGGTTTGGGAAAAGGGAGGCTTGTAGGGATTGTGGACTGTCTTTTCAAGAAGTTGGATTGTGAGGGAATCGAAGATCTATTGGAGTCAATAGCTCCGTGGGGTCAGGGAAGAGGTTTCCCCTAATGCTGGGGGTTTAAGCATGCTGTGATCCAACTCAAGTGGGAAAAGTATGGGTTCTACAGGGTGGCCTTGGGGAAGAGGTGGAAGGTGGAAAAGCATAGGGATATCTCTTACAAATAAAGGAGTCTATGAGGACATGTTCTAAAGGCAGTTGAAGGGTTTCTCATACAGTTGCTATGTGGACACCTTGTTAATATGAATAAAAATCTTTCCTTCATTCTCCATGAAATGGGCATTTTTTGCTGGCTCCCTTTCCCAAACCCATTCCCTGTCCTTTTGGAATAACGCTCACATTTCCTCTTGGGGAATTGATTGTTCTGCTATGTCTGCAGTCTTAGAACTCTTGGACAAGATGCCCTGTCCTCCCCAGGCAAGGGTCAATTGTGCCTGTCTCCTAGGGCTTTGAATCTGGAACCTTAACTGGTACAGGGGTTTGGGGGATGGGGGAGGGGGTGATTAGAGTTAATTTATCCCAGTGACAGTTCTTTACCATACCCTGGCTTCTACCCTCTTCTACCTTGCTTCTGTAGCCTCTCCTTCAATTCCGTGACTGCCCCATATCCTTTGATAGGCTATAGTGCCAAAGACTCTGGAGCCACATGGCTTGGCTTCAAATCCGGTTTGGCCACATCCTACCTGCATGACCTGGAACAAGTTATCACTTAGCTTCTCTGCGCCTTGATTTCCCTATCTGTGGGACTAGTAATGGTGCCTATATACAGGGTTCTCTAGGAATTAATGAGTTTAATGTTTAGAATGGTGTCTACTCAAAGTAAGTGCTCTAAGTGTTTGTTATTATTATTCCAATAAATCCCCCTTCTCTGTAAGCTAACCAGGATCATCTGTTGCTATGTGACACGAAAGAATCTTAATGGATACCTCTTTCATTCCAAAGGCGTAACATTATATTATACTGAACTTGAAAATTGCATGTAATTAATACTTTCATAGGGATTGACCGTTCACAGTGGTTTAGAGAGAATTTGAATATGATAGTATAGTTGTGCAAATGGATGAAAGCTCTCATTTAAGTATCAAATAAAGGAGGTTAACAAGAGACATTAATGGCATGTTTGTACAGAGTTTTGGAGAACAAATATGGGTGAGTTTTTAAAAATTATTTTGAAATGTGGTAACTCCACACTGGCTATTGATAGAAATGAGATGGATATGATTGTTCCTTTCTTTCTAAATTCATAATACAGTAGAAAATGCAGTGATCCAAGAATCAGATTTGAAGGCTTATGTCACTTATGTGCCCTAAAGGTAACATTTCTCAATGAGTCTCAATTTCCTCATGAAGAAAACATTCACTGCTGTCCGACATTGAGCTCTGGCGTAGTTTGTTACACAGCAATACTGCAGCTAAAAGTAACTGATAAGATGGGTTCTAAAGCTGTGGGATTAGGTAAGATCCCCTTTAAGGAAAAGGGGGAAAAGGCCGAGGAATAAATCTAACAAACTCCGGCTGTTAGAGCTAAGGAGGAAAAGCTACCCAAGGCGGACTGCAGAGAAATACAGAAGAATATGAATAAACTGTGGGTCATGGAGGCCAAGAGAGGCACACATTTCAAAGAAGAGATAGTCACGTGTTGAATGTAGCTAAGAGGTCGACTAAGATGTGTGGATCCACCCACATCGAGGTCACCAGTGATGGCAGCATGAGGCTGGGTAGAACACAGTGGTGAAGGTTGGGCTTTATGAGTCAAATAATGAGCAACTAGTGACAAGAAATTATACCCGGGAGCCTCAGACACCCAAGGACAGAGGACGGAAAAAAGGAGTTTGGAATGACTAAGGCCCAGCAAGTGGCCCAGCAGTGAAACATGACAGTTTCCTCTCTGCAGACAAGTAATCTAAGGTCACCGCTGTGGACTGACTCTCCAAGGTCCCATGACACAAGGGGAAAAGCCAAGTTGTAGATCTGATAGGTGGAGGGATAACGGGCAGGCAGCCACGCAGAGCAACATCTGGGTCAGCACAAGAAAGCACAGTGGTTCGGAAGTAGAATATAGTTCAGCCTGTGTTCCCTGGGGTTCCTGGCCCCTCCCTGGCATGCACGGTGTGTGGACTACAGCCTGCCCCCTGCAGACAGACGTTCTGCTCTTGCAGGTCTCTTGTGTCCTCCCCTGGGGTCATCTTGCCTCCCACCTAGACATAGGCCCCACAAGGGCGGGATCTGTCACTTCTCCTGAGAAGTGAGCCCACAAATAGAGAGGACACTGGCTACTCTTCTCACCGTTTGGGCTGGAATCTACAATTCCTAAGCCATTTTAAGAATTCAGCTGTAACCTCAAAAGCCACTGTGATGGAGAATGGACACTTCTGAGATCATAACACTCCCCAACTTTAATGGTTCTAGGAGAAAAATTCTTTGTTTGGGCTGAAGGCCCTTCCCAAAATGGATGAGAAGCTAATGAATCAGAATGAACTGCTGAAAAGGAAAAAAAGACATCAAAAAAGTGTTATATTTAGGTCTGCCCAAACAAGCATACTTGACCCATATCCTTTTTTTTTCTTTTTTTTAAGTGATTCAGTTATACATATATACACACATATATATTCTTTTTCAGATTCCTTTCCATTTAGGCGATTACATGATACTGAATATAGTTCCCTGTGTGATACAGTAGGAACTTGTTGTTTATCTGTCTTATATACAGTAATGTGTATCTGTTCATCCCAAACTCCTAATTTATCCCTCCCATCCGCCTTTGGTAACCATAAGTTTGTTTTCTATGTCTGTGAGTCTATTTCTGTTCTGTAAATAAGTTCATTTGTATCATCTTTTTAGATTCCACATATAAGTGATATCATAGGATATTTGTCTTTGTCTGATTTATTTCACTTAGTATGATGATCTCTAGGTCCATCCATATTGTTGCAAATGGTATTATTTCATTCTTTTTATGGCTGAGTAATATTCCATTGTGTGTGTGTGTGTGAGTGAGTGTGTGTGTGTGTGTGAGTGTGTATGTGTGTCAGTATGTGAGTGTGTATGTGTGTGAGTGTGTGTATGCCGCATCTTTATCCATTCATCTCTTGATGAACACTTAGATTACTTCCATATCTTGGCTGTGTACACCATGAACACTGGGGTGCACGTATCTTTTCTAATATTAGAGTTTCATCTTTTCCAGGTATATGCCCAGGAGTGGGATTGCTGGATCATATGATAACTCTATTTTTAGTTTTTTAAGGAAGCTCAAGACTGTTCTCCATAGTGGCTACACCAATTTACATTCCCAGCAGCAGTGTAGGAGAGTTCCGTTTTCTCCACACCCTCACCAGCACTTATTATTTGTAGACTCTTTTTTTTTTTTTTTTTTTGCGGTATGCGGGCCTCTCACTGTTGTGGCCTCTCCCGTTGCGGAGCACAGGCTCCGGACGCGCAGGCTCCAGACGCGCAGGCCTAGCGGCCATGGCTCACGGGCTTAGTTGCTCCGCGGCATGTGGGATCTTCCCGGACCAGGGCACGAACCCGTGTCTCCTGCATCGGCAGGCGGATTCTCAACCACTGCGCCACCAGGGAAGCCCCTATTTGTAGACTTTTTGATGACGGCCATTCTGACTGGTATGAGGTGATACCTCACCAGTAGTCACAAAACCATGTATTTTTGATGTGCATTTCTCTAATAATTAGCAATGTTAAACTTTTCATGTGTCTGTTGGCCATCTCTATGTCTTCTTTGGAGAAATGTCTATTGAGGTCTTCTGCCTATTTTTTTGATTTGGTCGTTTGGGTTTTTTTGTTATTGAGCTGCATGAGCTGTTTGTGTGTTTTGGAAATTAATCCCATGTCAGTTGCATCAATTGCAAATATTTCCATAGGTTGTCTTTTTGTTTTGTTTATGGTTTCCTTTGCTGTGTAAAACCTTTTAAGTTTGATTAGGTCCCATTTGTTTACTTTTGCTTTTATTTCCATTACTCTAGGAGACGATCCAAAAAAATATTGCTGAGATTTATGTCAAAGAATGTTCTGCCTATGTTTTTCTCTAGGAGCTTTGTAGTGTCCAGTCTTACGTTATAGTATCCAGTCTTACATTTGACATGTATTATTATAACCTATCATTTTATGAATGTATCCCTCCTCTCCCCATTATGGGAATATTAAGTATGTGTTCAGACTAACGCTGCAGGAGCCAAACTCCTCCTGCTGGATTCTTGGCAGGCAACCAACATACCCAGCCAACATACCCACTCTACAAATGAGAGTAGGAGAAATGATGATACCACCACCTTTGAATTCCCATCATGTGGGTAATAGAGAAGAGGCTGGGAAACACTGCCAATATGCCTGACAATAATAATAACCTGTAACTGTTCTTTCCCTGTTTCTTTACAATTGCAGTGCACTCACATTATTTTCTAATACATTTATGTTTCTTCTCTTTTCGTTTTAGAGGCTTTGGGATGAGTGAGGGGAGGATATACTTCTCATGTGTAACAGATTACCTGTTATTTCTGTAGAGAAACATAAGAGTGATGTCTAGTTTTTCAAAAAAAACTAACCACCATTTATGTTAGCACCCCCCAAATGAAATATTTAGGTATAAATCTAACAAAATATGTACAAAATCTATGAGGAAACCTACAAGACTGTGGTGAAAGAAATCAAAGAAGTAAATAAATGAAGAGATATTCCATGTTCATGGATAGGAAGAGTCAGTAATGGCAAAATGTCAGTTCTTCCCAACTTGATCTGTAAGTTTAATGAAAAACCAATTGAAATCTCAGCAAGTTATTTTGTGATCTTGACAAACTGATTCTAAGGTTTATGTGGAGAGGCAAAAGACCTAGAATAGCCAACACAATATTGAAGAAGAACAAAGTTGAAGGACTGATGCTACCAAACTTCAAGGCTTACTATAAAGCTACAGTAATCAAGGCAGTCTGGTATTGGTGAAAGAACAAATAAATCAATGGAACATTGAAATGTCATTAGAGTTCAGATATAGGCCCACATAAATATAGTCAACTGATCATGAAGGAAAGAGCAAAGGCACTACAATGAAGCAAAGATAGTCTTTTCAGCAAATGGTACTGCAACAAGTGGACATCCACATGCAAAAAAGTTAGTCTAGGTACAGATCTTACACTCTTCACAAAAATTAATTCAAAATGGATCATAGACCTAATTGTAAAATGCAAAACTATAAAACTCCTAGAAGATCACATAGGAGAAAACCAAGATGACCTTGGATATGGTGGTGACCTTTTAGATACAACAATAAAGGCACAATCCATGAAAGGAAAAATCGATAAACTGAACTTCATTAAAATTAAAAACTTATGCTCTATGAAAGATGATGTCAAAGAGAATGAGAAGACAAACTACAGATTGGAAGAAAATATTTTCGTAAGACAAACCTGAAAAAGGACTGTTAATTCAAATATGCAAAGAACTCAAAACTCAACAAGAAAGCAAACAACCTGATTTTAAAATGGGCCAAAAATCTTTAACAGATACTCCACCAAAGAAGATACACAGATAGCAGATAAGCATGTGAGAAGATGCTCCACATCATATGTCATCAGAGAAATGCAAATTAAAGCAACAACAAGATATCACTACACACCAGTTAGAATGACTAAAATCCAAAAAAATAATAACACCAAATGCTGATGAGGATGTGGAGCAACAGGAACTCTCATTCATTGCTGGTGGGAATGCAAAATGGTACAGCCACTTTGGACAACAGTTTGGCAGTTTCTTACAAAGCTAAACATACTCTTAACATACAATCCAGCAGTTACACTCCTTGGTATTTACCCAGATAAGCTGAAAATGGATAGTCATATAAAAACCTGTACATGGATGCTTATAGCAGCTTTATTCATAATTACCAAAACTTGGAAACAACCAAGATGTCTTTCAATAGATGAATGAATAAGTAAGCAATGGTTTATCTGGACAATGGAATATTATTCAATGCTAAGAAGAAAAGATAAAACATGGAAGAACCTTAAATGCATATTACTAAATGAAAGAAGCCAATCTGAAATGGCTACATACTGTATAATTCCAACTATATGACATTCTGGAAAAGGCAAAACTGTGGAGACAGTAAAAAGATCACTATTTTCCAAACTATAAGACACTGATGAAAGAAATCAAGGATGACACAGACAGATGGAGAGATATACCATGTTCTTGGATTGGAAGAATCAATATTGTGAAAATGACTATACTACCCAAAGCAATCTACAGATTCAGTGCAGTCTCTATCAAATTACCAGTGACATTTTTTAAAGAACTAGAACAAAGAAATCTTAAAATTTGTATGGAGACACAAAAGACCCTGAATAGACAAAGCAGTCTTGAAGAAAAACACCAGAGCTGGAGGAATCAGACTCCCTGACTTCAGACTATATTACAAAGCTACAGTAATCAAGATAATATGGTACTGGCACAAAAACAGAAAGATAGATCAATGGAACAAGATAGAAAGCCCAGAGACAAACCCACGCACCTATGGCTAACTAATCTATGACAAAGGAGGCAAGGATGTACAATGGAGAAAAGACAGTCTCTTCAATAAGTGTTGCTGGGAAAACTGGACAGCTACATGTAAAAGTAGAACACTCCCTAACAGCATACACAAAAATAAACTCAAAATGGATTAGAGACCTAAATGTAAGACCGGACACTATAAAACTCTTAGAGGAAAACATAGGAAGAACACTCTATGATATAAATCACAGCAAGATCTTTTTTGATCCACCTCCTAGAGTAATGGAAATAAAAACAAAAATAAACAAATGGGACCTAATGAAACTTAAAAGCTTTTGCAAAGCAAAGGAAACTACAAACAAGACGAAAAGACAACCCTCAGAATGGGAGAAAATATTTTCAAATGAATCAACAGACAAAGGATTAATCTGCAAAATATATAAACAACTCAAGCAGCTCAATATTAAAAAAATAAACAACCCAATCCAAAAATGGGCAGAAGACCTAAATAGACTTTTCTCCAAAGAAGACATACAGATGGCCAAGAGGCATATGAAAGGATGCTCAACATCACTAATCATTAGACAAATGCAAATCAAAACTACAATGAGGTATCGCCTCACACCGGTTAGAATGGGCATCTTCAGAAAATCTCTAAACAACAAATGCTGGAGAGGGTGTGGGGAAAAGAGAACCCTCTTGCACTGTTGGTGGAAATGAAAATCGATACAGCCATTATGGAGAACAGTATGGAGGTTCCTTAAAAAACTAAAACTAGAATTACCATATGACCCAGCAATCCCACTACTGGGCATATACCCAGAGAAAACCATAATTCAAAACACACATGCACCCCAGTGTTCATTCCAGCAGTATTTACAATAGCCAGGTCACGGAAGCAACCTAAATGCCTATCGACAGACGAATGGATAAAGAAGATGTGATACATATATACAATGGAATATTACTCAGCCATAAAAAGGAATGAAATTGGGTCATTTGTAGAGATGTGGCTGGACCTAGAGACTGTCATGCAGAGTGAAGTAAGTCAGAAAGAGAAAAACACATATCATATATTAATGCATATATGTGGAACCTAGAAAAATGGTACAGATGAACCGGTTTGCAAGGCCGAAATAGAGACAAAGATGTAGAGAGCAAACGTGTGGACACCAAGGGGAGAAAGCAGGCGGTGTTGTTGGTGGTGCTGGGATGAATTGGGAGATCGGGATTGACATGTATACACTAATATGTATAAAATAGATAACTAATAAGAACCTGCTGTATAAAAAAAGAAATAAAATAAAATTCAAAAATTTTTAAAAAAAAGAGAAAACACAGACATCAAAAAAATTTTTTTTTAAAAAGGCTCAGTGTTTTCCAGGGATTAAAAGGGCAGGGAGGGTGCTCACTCAGGCAGCATGAGAACTAAAAAAGAAGGGCAGGGAGGGGAGGGATAAATAGGTGGAGCACAGAGTGAAATAGAACACTGAAACTACTCTGTATGGTACCACAGTGATGGGAACACATCATTATACATTTGTCCAAACCCACTGAATGTACAACACCAGGAATGAACCCTAATGTAAACTATGGACGTTGGGTGATAATGCTGTGTCCATGTCGGTTCATCAGTTGTAACAGATATACCACTCTGCTGGGGGACGTTAATAGCAGGGGCTATGCATGTGTGGGGTTAGGGGTGTATAAAAAATGTCTCTATCTTCCTATCAGTTTTGCTATAAACCTTAAACTCCTTTTTAAAAATAAAGTCTTAATTTTTAAAAAAAGTTTAATGGTATTTCCAGAGTGACATTAGGAATTTTTAACTTTCTTCTTTAAATTTTTTATATTCTAAAATTTACTTATAGTTATTGTTGGTGGTTGCATTAATCATATTTATCAACTCAGTTTATGAGCACTGGTCTGTAAAGGACGCTATCTTGTTTAATTATTTAAATAATTAATTTCTCTTTATCCTTTTCCCCATGGATCACCGTGGCCTGTCACGCCATTTTTATATGTTCTTATAAAAAGGATATTATATCACTATGTCTATTTCTATTGTATAAAATTTTTTTAAAAGAAACTAACTACTGAGGGTATCTTTTTCAGCTAGTCTTTCTAAACGTATAAATAAGGAAAAGGGAAATCTAAATTCTAGGCAATAACAGAAGTGTGTAGTGCAATAGTAAGTAATGAAAGAGATCTAGAATTAAAATGTGAATTCGAATATCATTAGCAAAATTATAATAATTAAATTAAAATAAATATTCTGAAAGGGACCTAAAGATCAGTGTATATTTTAACTTATATGTGGAATCTAAAAGATAAATAAATGTAACAAAATGGAAACAAGAATAGAACAAAGTGGGGGTTGCCCTCTGAGGGGAGGGGGCCGGGGGATGGGCGGAATAGGTGAACGGAATTAATAGGTACAAACTACCAGTTCTAAAATTAAAAAGTCATGGGGATGTAATGTACAGCACAGGGAATATAGTCAGTACTATTGCAATAACTTTGTATGGTGTGTAAGCTATAAGAATAATTGAATCACTATGTTGTATACCTGAAACTAATGTAATATTGTAAGTCAACTATACTTGGATAAAATTTTTTTAATTAATTTTTAAAGGATCAGTGTGTAGACAGTTGATAGAATAAATAAGAGGAGTAAAAACTGTATAAAATACAATTATACATGTTTATATCTGGTACACAGTAGGTGATCAATAAATATTTATGAAAGAATGGTTGGTAATTCATTGTTAGTATCAAAAAATACTCTATATTATTTGCTATATGGCAGAGGGACGAGATAGCTCTGAGCTCCCAAACAGGTAATTCTGTTTTTAAGCAATAATCTCCTGGAATTCAAGTCTCTTGAGACAGGTAAGGCTCAGAGGAACTTCCCTTGAAATTAAGTCTGCCTGGCCTAGGTAAATTGTAGGCATTATTTATTATGGAACTGAGAGAACCACATGAAACTGACCCACTGTTAAGATCACTTAGGCAGATTAGGATGTTGTTTTCCTTTTTTTCTTGATGAAATGTGTTGGCAAATATTAACCAGTCTGATTAGGATCCCGGATTGCATTATGGTGACGACATTACAGTTCGTCATTCCTGGTGACGTTGACAGGGAGGCAAACAAAGGTCTGTCTCATTAAGGAAGAAAGAAAGGACAGCCAAGGAAGGGGCTGTACAGTCATTTTTCCTAGAGCTCTTTGCGGGGCTGGCAGGAGGTGAGTGAGGAGGCAGAAGGGCTGCATTCACCCCTCCTCCAAGGATGGACGCAATTCTCAGCATGTCGGCAGGGGCACAGAGCTGCCAGCGCAAATCGAGTCCAGCTGTTGGGGAATCCGAATCTGTTCTGAAGAAGGAAGAAGAAAGCTATCCTGTTGTCTTTTATCTCCGCTTTGATTCCTTTTTTTCCTACTGATTCCAAAGTACTCAAATACAACGTGAGGTCAAAGAACGTGCTAACTCCGCCTCGCATGGAGTGGCTGCTGACCGTAGGCAGGATGCTATCATTTTATTATTGACTCGAGTGTCTTGAAATGGGACTTCCCTGGCGGTCCAGTGGGTACGACTTCGCCTGCCAATGCAGGGGATGTGTGTCCCATGCCTGGTCGGGGAGCTAAGATCCCACATGCCTTGGGGCCAAAAGCCAAAACATAAAACAGAAGCAATATTGTAACAAATTCAGTAAAGACTTTAAAAATGGTCCACATCAAAAACACTTCAAAAAAAAAAAGAACAATATCTTCAATAATACAATGTAAACATCATTGGTAAAACGTTAAAATTAGATAGCTAGCTTTTGTTCTATTACTCAAATCACAGGGCCAGACCCATCTTCTATCTGAGTTCTCTTCTCAGACAAAGGCACTGCTTTACTCTTAGGTTAGTAGCTTTCCTCCCACTACACCCACGTGTGAGGGTACCCACCGCATGCACACACAGAGACACACACGGTCTGCCCGGCCCGTTCCTGGAAAATGCAGATGTCACCAGGACACAGTGCTTGCCAAAGAGGCTGAAGCTCCTCTTGCCTCATCTGTAGCTGCTATGCCTGTCCATGACCTTCAGAAGATTTAAGCTCCAATTTGTTGTAGCTGTTGGATAAATGCTATAGTTGGGATTATCTGGGACTTGGGAACACGTTTACTAAATTGGCAGATGGCGTAAACTGAGATGGTCATGCAGTGAATTTACCAGATATTTCTTAAGAAAAATAAATGATCTACCAGAAAGATGTGACTCCTTCCCTGTTTCTCGTCTGCAACATTTCTAAAGCTCTACGTGTTAGATTCTGTGCTGGGCCCCAGAGGCCCCAGCTGAACACATGGTTACCTCTTCTTTGGCGCTCTGAGTTAAACTCTCTGTTTTTCAATCTTTGGGTCACTACAGATGTCAATTTGGTGGGTTTTAGTCAGCATTTTTGTTTTAAATTTACTTTATTGAAGTGTAGCTGATTTACAATGTTGTGTTAGTTTCTGGTGTCCAGCAAAGTGATTCAGTTATGTGTGTATGTATATTCTTTTTCATATTCTTTTCCATTATGGTTTATTACAGGATATTGAATATAGTTCCTTGTGCTATACAGTAGGACCTTGTTGTTTATCCATTCTATATATAATAGTTTGCATCTAGTCAGCATTTTTAAACGGGATGGAATTGAATAGAAATATCAGAACTGTTGTTTTTAGTACCGTTTTATTTTAGTGGGCTAATAAACAGTTGGATACAGATGTGTGTACTGGATTGTGAGGTATTTTTTTTAAAGCTGAATTGTGTCCAAAAATGCCTGAAATCCACTGGTATAGCTACTATATTGAGAGAGAAAATGTGTCGTAGCCCGAGTTTTCCACTGAAGCAAAAATCCCGTTAACCACAGTTCTTTTCAAACAATTAGGAAACGTGCCGTCAGAAGAGTACCAAACAAAATCAGGGACAATGGAAGTTTGAGTTTAATGCCCAAAGAGTGATTGAGAATGTGAAAAGAAAATGTTATTTTTATAAATCTTAAAATAGTAAGTGCTAATACAGTCATGACCGCCATAATGGTATGATTGAACATAAAACTCTGAGAGGAAACTCCTTGTGGGATTAGCAGCGTGGTAAAGTGTGACTCGTCCAATGCCCAACACCAGCAATTGCCATCCTGTGACGGTACTGCCTTCCCCTTTCCATCCACTCCCTGCAGGCTTATATTAAAGACCGAATTTGGACACAGCCTTCCCACCGACACGAAGGCCCGGTCTCCGGGTTCTTGTTTCCTCCATCATCTCCTCTAACCAGTTAGAGTTTCAAGTCCTGGTCATTCTTCCGTCAAAAGATGCATTGCATCCGCGCCTCTCTCTTTCCACTTTCCTTCTCCCTGCTTGTCCAGACTGTTGTTTCACGCACCCGTCCATTGCCTTTACTCCACTCTCCGCAGTTCCCACATACCCCTGTACTGCCCACTGCCTTTTGATTCTGCCGTCCCTGTCCCGTGTGCTTCACTCCTAGTCCCAGCACTTCAATGAGCTGAAAGAATCTGAACTCTGAACCCAGAGGTATCGCTTATTAGCTGCTGACTTTGGGTAAGTTAATTAAATTTTATGAGCTTCAGTTTCATCAACTATAAAATGCGAGTTCAATGAGTACCACCTCATAGGGTTATTGTGGGTTTTAAATGAGATCGTGCTTATGAAGTGTTTAGGACATAAGAACACCTAGAGCGTAGTATGTGCTCAACAAAATATGTTTCCACATCATAGCATATTGCTAACCCATATGATGGGTGTCCACTCTTCAAAACAATACTCAGTTTTCCTTAGTCTGACACATTGTGTTCATAGTGTCAAATCCTTCTGATTCACAGCCTCACCACTGTAGCTGTCCTTGAGCGTTGTAGCCTCCGAAATGTTTGCCTTCTCCCTCAGTGGCCGCTTCCCCGATGCACTCTTATCCTTCTCTGCTGTGCCACGTTCCAGTGTGTCATCGTGCTGCATCTTGTGTTCTGTCGGCCCTGAGCGATCTATGTGATGAGTTATTGTTTCTCCTGTGTGTATCTCCATGCATGAGATGTATAGGAAAGATGCCATAGCCAACGAAAAAGTAAAAATGCCAAATATGTTATAATACGTATGAGAACAAAATGTCTTTGAAAGAGTAAGAAATAGATGAACCATTTGTATCTCAGTGTAGACTCAGTGAGGCCTACCTTTGTCTGGCAACTTTGATAAGTTAATTTGATTCTAGTTAACTGACCCTTGTTTTCTTAGCATCAAAGCAAATTGCGTGGAGACTGACTTAGTCACAAAGATTTGATATAGACCCCAGAGGTTATAATGTTAAGCTGCCTTCTTCATCCCTGAGAAGCTGTACTAAGACCACCAGATAAAGGGAAGTCCTTTATCTTTTTTTGTCCCACTCCTTTTGTCCTTTTTATGGTAAATCAGTTTATCATATCCCTCTCCTCACCTCCTTTATGTTTTTTCATGTCACTATGTACTCTGCTTTGGTGACTTTAAAGTGGTAATTAATCAATAGGTCTCATGTAATATTTTTCTCCCTGAATGAGAATTAAAGATACTCAGGTTGACTAAGAGAATAAATAAATGCTCAAGATTTACATGCTATTGGTTGGCTAAATTAAACTGACAGTTCTAAAAGTGTTTTAAGTGAAAGGGACATGTATTACCTTAGTTCCTCAAATATTTGATTTAAAGCTTAGTGCAATGAGAATCCTCTCGCTACAGAAAAATATTCCTGTCTCTCCACAACTATTTTTGGTCACCAATTATGTATCAAACCACATAGCAAAAGGTTGGATTCTTTGATAGTGCCTAATCATTGCCTTGAAAACGGGAATCCCTGTTGCTTAATCTATAGTTTTTTCAACACCTGAGTAGGCTTGAAGAACTGTGTTTTGTCCTATATGGGAGAATATGGTTCTAAATAATGGGTATCTTGACCTTAATCCAACCAAACTGTCATTTAGGCATAATCACCTCTTGTATCCTGCCTGCTCTGGTTAACAATTCCTGTAATAAATTTCACAGTTGAGGGATTAAGCCTTAGAAATGATTCATTATGAAAAGAGTGAATACCAACGACACTAGCCTTTTGGAGGAGGGAGGAGAAAGACCAGGCAGATTTGGTTGTAGAGAGATGGGGTGGACATTTTAACACAGACCTACTTCCAGAAAGGTGCCCTCAAAGAGAAATTTAGTGATACACTATTGAGGTGAATTGTTATCTTTTTAAAAACTGCTACACATTAAGCATGCTGGCCCACTGAAAAAAAGTCATTATTGCTCAGTTGAATAATTAACCAAATTTGCAGAGGAAATCCAGCAGCACCACTGCCACAGGAAAGATGAGAGGCAGGTGTCACCTACAATGGCCATCTTTGAAAAACATAATTTGTACTGGAGTATGAAATATTGTCTTAAAAATCAGAAGAGATTTTTCTCTCGAGGAACTAAACTAACTTAGAAATGTTTAGGGATTCCTTCCAGGTGGGAATAAATTCTGCCATCCCACCTTCCTTCAACCTTGATAACGTGTATATCCAGCAAACCTCAAAATCATATGCGTCTCCCTTTCTCCTTCCAGCTGATTTGCCTTACAATCATTCAAGAGCTTCACTGTTTTTCTTACTTCCATAGCCAGCTTCTCAAGAAAGGTATTTAACACCTGGCTCTCTGGGAGAAAAATACCCCTCAGATTTGGAGTTTGCCAGTGATTTCACTGATTACAGACTTACTGATTACAGAGATGTGGCCCAGTACTGCTTGTAGGCCTGCTAGTTCCATCTTTCACTGCTTAGGTACCTTAGTCGTGGCTCCAGAATTTCTATATAAAAGGGAATTGCAGGGCCATTGTAATTGCAAAGGGAGGCTGCATATTAAGTGCACTATTTTTATTGGATTATATGGGTTTGGAGTGAATTCAGGGGCATAAAGAGATCAGTGGAGAGTAGCTAAAGCCCCCAACCCCCAGTTCATGCCATTCACCCACCTTTGGCAACAGTCACCCATTAAAAGTCTTCCGGTCCAGCCTTGGTCCCTGTTCTTTAATCGTCTTGTCAACCTTCCCAACACCCTCCCAGTCACTCTCATTTGAAATCTTGGAATCATCCTTCATTCCTTCCCTCACCTTGCTTCCCACATGCCACCTCTGCCATAGTTTTCACATCACTTTTCTCTTACTACTAACGACATGGATGGACTCCTCCCTACCTTTTACGTGGCAGTAGCCTTGTAATTGATCTCCCTAACTGTGGATTCTTTTCGACTAGTCAGTGCAACTCGAAACCTGCTTCCTTTGTAAACTTTCTAATTGTCTCACTGGCCTGTTGGAAAAGCTCTGGTAGCTCAACTGCCCACCAAAAAATCCCAAATATGTCAACAAAGCCATTAAAGGGTTTCCAGTCTCACCTGATCTACCATATCAGCTTTTAGCTCCCAATAGCCACTTTCATGGAACTGCATTCCAGTACTGGTTGTTTTGCAGATAGCATCCCATCTGATAAGTCAGGTGCATGCAGGCGTGTACTAGCTGGTAAACATTTTCAGTGACACTCCTGCCTATGAGTACACTATGTTTAAATTTTCAGGGCAACCCACTCTTCCTTGAATAACTGGTATATTTTCCCCATGTCTGCGTCTTTCTTTTTGTGTCTGTGTCTTTCCCCTTTGTGCCGTTGAAATCTTCCCTGTCCTTCAAGGTCTGACTCAAATTCAAGTAGCACGTTCAGACATTAACAAACAGAAAGAGTAGGTAATACGCCTCAAAACAAGAAGAGAGAAATGACTGTGGCATGTAAATGGCTTAAGCCAGAAGCCAGAGAGTGCGTGGAGCCCAGGCAGGAAAGAACGCCAAGGACTGAGGACAAACAGTGACAAGCAATTCCTAGGAAAGGCATGTAAATGCTGTTGAACCAGAGATGTCAGGGTGACTGTAATCCTTCTACGGCAGCAACATAGAGGACCTACCTCAGTGGGGCAGGTTTAACCCCAGGTTTCTTCCCAGGCATCTAGTGGAGTCTAATTGTGTGCTGGGGGCTCGCGTGCAGAACGGGTTTAGACAGAGTAAAGAGCTGGTGTAATATCTGAAAACCCGGAGAGTGTGTCAAGATAAAACAAGGCCTGACCAATCACAAGCACTGAAATTGAAACTGTGATTAAAAATCTTCCAGCAAACAAAAGCCCAGGACCAGATGGCTTCACAGGCGAATTCCATCAAGCACTTAGAGAGGAGCTAACACCTATCCTTCTCAAACTCTTCCAAAAGATAGCAGAGGGAGGAACACTCCCAAATATCATTCCACGAGGCCACCATCACCCTGATACCAAAACCAGACAAAGACATCACAAAGAAAGAAAACTACAGGCCAATATCACTGATGAACATAGATGCAAAAATCCTCAACAAAATACTAGCAAACAGAATCCAACAGCACATTAAAAGGATCATATACCATGATCAAGTGGGGTTTATCCCAGGAATGCAAGGATTCTTCAATATAAGCAAATCAATCAACATGATACATCATATCAACAAACTGAAGGAGAAAAACCATATGATCATCTCAATAGATGCAGAGAAAGCTTTTGACAAAATTCAACACCGATTTATGATAAAAACACTCCAGAAAGTGGGCATAGAGGAAACTTACCTCAACATAATAAAGGCCATATATGACAAACCCACAGCCAACGTCGTTCTAAATGGTGAAAAACTGAAACCATTTCCTTTAAGATCAGGAACAAGACAAGGTTGTCCACTCTCACCACTATTATTCAACATAGTTTTGGAAGTTTTAGCCACAGCAATCAGAGAAGAAAAAGAAATAAAAGGAATCCAAATTGGAAAAGAAGAAGTAAAGCTGTGACTGTTTGCAGATGACATGATAGTATACATAGAGAATCCTAAAGATGCTACCAGAAAACTACTAGAGCTAATCAATGAATTTGGTAAAGTTGCAGGATACAAAATTAATGCACAGAAATCTCTGGCATTCTTATACACTAATGATGAAAAATCTGAGAGTGAAATTAAGAAAACACTCCCATTTACCACTGCAACAAAAAGAATAAAATATCTAGGAATAAACCTACCTAAGGAGACAAAAGACCTGTACACAGAAAATTATAAGACACTGCTGAAAGAAATTAAAGATGATACAAATAGATGGAGAGATATACCATGTTCTTGGATTGGAAGAATCAACATTGTGAAAATGACTCTACTACCCAAAGCAATCGACAGATTCAATGCAATGCAATCCCTATCAAACTACCACTGGCACTTTTTACAGAACTAGAACAAAAAATTTCACAATTTGTGTGGAAACACAAAAGACCCCGAATAGCCAAAACAATCTTGAGAATGAAAAATGGAGCTGGAGGAATCAGGCTCCCTGACTTCAGACTATACTACAAAGCTACAGTAATCAAGACAGTATGGTACTGGCACAAAAACAGAAATATAGATCCATGGAACAGGATAGAAAGCCCAGAGATAAAGCAACACACATATGGTCACCTTATCTTTGATAAAGGAGGCAAGAATATACAGTGGAGAAAAGACAGCCTCTTCAATAAGTGGTTCTGAGAAAACTGGACAGGTACATGTAAAAGTATGAAATTAGAACACTCCCTAACACCATACACAAAAATAAACTCAAAATGGATTAAAGACCTAAATGTAAGACCAGACACTATCAAACTCTTAGAGGAAAACATAGGCAGAACACTCTATGCCATAAATCACAGCAAGATCCTTTTGACCCACCTCCTAGAGAAATGGAAATAAAAACAAAAATAAACAAATGGGACCTAATGAAACTAAAAAGCTTTTGCACAGCAAAGGATACCATAAACAAGCCAAAAGACAACCCTCAGAATGGGAGAAAATAGTTGCAAATGAAGCAACTGACAAAGGATTAATCTCCAAAATTTATAAGCAACTCATGCAGCTCAATAACAAAAAAAAACAAACAACCCAATCCAAAAATGGGCAGAAGACCTAAATAGACATTTCCCCGAAGAAGATATACAGATTGCCAACAAACACATGAAGGAATGCTCAACATCATTAATCATTAGAGAAATTCAAATCAAAACTACAATGAGATATCATCTCACACTGGTCAGAATGGCCATCATCAAAAAATCTAGAAACAATAAATGCTGGAGAGGGTGTGGAGAAAGGGGAACACTCTTGCGCTGCTGGTGGGAATGTAAATTGATACAGCCACTATGGAGAACAGTATGGGGGTTCCTTAAAAAACTACAAATAGGACTACCATATGACCCAGCAATCCCACTACTGGGCATATACCCTGAGAAAACCAGAATTCCAAAAGAGTCATGTACCAAAATGTTCATTGCAGCTCTATTTACAATAGCCGGGACATGGAAGCAACCTAAGTGTCCATCAACAGGTGAATGGATAAAGAAGATGTGGCACATATATACAATGGAATATTACTCAGCCATGAAAAGAAATGAAACTGAGTTATTTGTAGTGAGGTGGATAGACCTGGAGTCTGTCATACAGAGTGAAGTAAGTCAGAAGGAGAAAAACAAATGCCATATGCTAACACGTATATATGGAATCTAAGAAAAAAAGTGTCATGAAGAGATTAGAGGTAGGATGGGAATAAAACACAGACCTACTAGAGCATGGACTTGAGGATATGGGGAGGGGAAGGGTAAGCTGTGACGAAGTGAGAGAGTGGCATGGACATATATACACTACCAAACGTAGGGTGGATAGCTAGTGGGAAGCAGCCACATAGCACAGGGGGATCAGCTAGGTGCTTTGTGACCACCTAGAGGGGTAGGATAGGGAGGGTTGGAGGGAGGGAGGTGCAAGAGTGAAGAGATATGGGAACATATGTTTATGTATAACTGATTCACTTTGTTGTGAAGCAGAAACTAACACACCATTGTAAAGCAATTATACTCCAATAAACATGTTAAAAAAAAAAAAGGTCTGAGAGTACAATGTATGAGAAAAACATCCTTCCCATTTTTACACCATGAATACTCTTAGCAATGGGAAACCCAAGAGTTTAACATGCATTATAAAATAGGAAACCTCAGGTCTGTGGAGTTTGATTTGGCAGTAATCGTGTTTCTCCATTCTGACTCTTCTTTACATGTTTTGCTAAGTTTTACACAGCTGAACTAAGACAATGTTTACAGGGTTTTAAAAGTACAAAAGAATAAAGTTTTAAAAATCACCCATAAAACTGCTATATATTGACTCACCATTTTACACATTTCCTTCTAATATTTTTTTCTACATATGAATTTTCTCTACCCATTATATTAGATATAAATTTCTCACAGCCTGTAGCATCACAAGTTACTGATATCTAGAAAAAATGAGGAATTATGAAAATGATACATATATTCCTAAGATTTTTTTCCTTCCAACTAAAACATTTGAATTTGCATCATTCACTAGCCTTTTGATACAGGGCAGATGTTTTCTTTGAGAATAGAACCACTAGTTGGAATTTTGTAAACTCTTTCTTATGTAAACTCATAATGGACTCTCAATATTTTTCTACTTCAGTTTTGTTAAAGTGAAGCAAAGCACTTCTAATTAAGAATGTTAAGTGTTTACAATTATTTTCCTCTTTTATAGCTGTCTCACCCATTCCTAATTCAATCGCTCCTTTTTTGTAGTCACCCACCTTTGTCAAGTCTTACCAAAGCATTCAACTTAGTTTCCAGGAAACAAAAACACTTTTTCCCTCAAGTTATCCTTTTAATGCAATACAGTTGTAGTCAAATGACGAGGTAACAAGAACAAGGGCAACTGGCACAGGCAAGTTCAGGAAGAGCCACTGACTCTCGGTCTTAATACAATGTAAGTGATAGAAGCAGAACCTGGCAGGACCCCCAGAGAGAGGGCTACCAGCTACAAGGTTCCATGAGTCATGAGCCTCACCAGTAAAGCCTGCACTGAGAGTGGAAAGCTCTTTAGCTGGGTGAGGTCATGTAGAGAGCTCCTGCCGCAGAACCCTCCAGTGAGCTTCATGGTTCACAAACACTTACCAGTCATTTTGTTGACTTCCTTAGGCTCAGGTCCCAGAAGTAGAGTTATAAGGAAGCTTTGTAGGACTTCAGAAGTGATCGAGAGTGGAAGGCAGAGGATTGGCGATTTAACAATAGGCTGGTCAGGAGGGACCTCACTGGAAAGGTGACACATGAGCAAAGACCTGCAGAGCCCTGTGCGATCCCTCCACCTGATTTCACTCCCCTGCCCTCCTACTCAGCTTCCGCTGCCACGCTAAGCTCCTCGCTCTTCCCCACAAGCTCCTGCCTCTGCACTAGTTGTGCCCTCTGCACCCGGAGAACAAAGGATGGGACACAGTGTACAAGGTGCCGTTGGTACAGCAATGAACGATCTACTACCTGAGATGAGAGGTGGGCCAATCACTTTGGGTTGATGTGATCAGAAAAGGTCCTAGGGAGATATTATCTTTCCAAAATGCTTTGCAGATTTTCCCCTCTGGCTGTCTTTAATGTGCATACGTCATGAATTCATTTTTACCTCCCATTTGGCGCTCTTGGACGCAGTAGAGTGTGGGTTCAGACTCACCTGAATTTGAATTCCAGCTGTGCCACTTACTGAATGTGCAACTTTGGTGAGCTGGATTTCTCTGAGCCCCCGTTTTCTCATCTGTAAAATAAAGATAATAACCCTCTTTGAAGCTTGCTGGAAGAAAAGTAAGTAACCTACAAGGTCTGGGAGATGATGAGAGGATATCACTGTTACAAGAGAAATGGCTCAGATAGTGAAGGACCTTTTTTAAACTGTGCTAAGGAGCATGTATCTTATCTTATAGGCAATGGGGAACCATTAAAATGGTTTTGCACAGAGAAGTGACATAGTACACGTTTGTTTTAGAAAGACAACATGAGCAGCAAGTGGAGGGTACGTTTTTCAGAACTGGCTAAATGAGACCAAGTAGTGTGATATGGCACTGTGGTGAGATGTGATAAATTCAGTTAAGCCTGGTAGAGATAGAAGAGGTGGATTTGATAACTGGCAATTAAAATGTGTTTTCTAAACTTTATGTCTTAACATGTAGTTGATTCTCAAAGTATCGGCGAAATAAATAAATTTTTCTTGATCATTTTCATTGATGGTTTGACCCAGTTTCCCAGAGTTTGGCTTTAGGTCATCCTTGGATTTATTGTTTGAGGTATATATGATTTGAGGACCAACTGCTCAAGCTACCAAGAATAGGAAAGGAGGGGGGAAAAAAAAAGAAATCAACTGATAAAAAGGAGTCAGAGAGTCTGGGAAAAGAAACTTAAGTAAACTTTATTTTGTGGCCCAACAGACATTGCTTTAAAAAGCATTTGTCAACTGTTGACTTTGAAAAATAATTACATCATCTAGCTTGAAGCTTTGTAGATAACAAAAATGGATAAAGAAATTATGGTTTATTTTTATTTTTATTTATTTTATTTATTTATTTTTTTTTGCGGTATGCGGGCCTCTCACTGTTGTGGCCTCTCCCGTTGCGGAGCACAGGCTCCGGACGCGCAGGCGCAGCGGCCACGGCTCACGGGCCCAGCCGCTCCGCGGCACGTGGGATCTTCCCGGACCAGGGCACGAACCCGTGTCTCCTGCATCGGCAGGCGGATTCTCAACCACTGCGCCACCAGGAAAGCCCTATGGTTTCTTTTGAACTGGTGGCATTCTGGGCTGATCTTGCAGAGCAAAGAGCAGATGGAAAGAGTGTGGAAGGACAGAGCGACACAAATCCATCACCAATGAGAGAAAAGCTTCAGGGTGTCAGCATGTTCAGTTTTGCCTGGCAGGGGGGCACCAGCTTTAAAATGTTTAATTATTTGTGTATGGGTAATACATTCATATAGTTTAAAATTCAAAAAGTACCAAAGGATATAGAATGAAAACTCTTCCACCCATCCTACCCCCCAGGCACCCAATTACCCTCCTCTGATAGCAATTTCTTACTTATCCTTGCAGAGATATTTTATGTATATACAAGCAAAAGATATTCATTTTTCCCTTTTTAATACAGTTGGTAGCACAGTAAACGTACTGCTCTGTATCTTAGGGTTTTTTCTAACTATCATTGTGTTTTTGTTTTGTTTTATTTGTTGTTTTACTTAACACTATATTTTGGAGCCTATTCCATATCAATACATAAAGAGTTTTGTTGTTATTAAATCAGGCTGCTTGTATATCATTATATGGAAGCGCCATAATTTTTGTAACTAACCACTCCCTATTGATGAACATTTAGATTGCTTCTAACCTTTTGTTATTTCATGCAGTGAATAACCTTGTACATATATCAATTAGTACACTTATTTATTTATTTTACTCATAAGGTTACCTAAGTAGTAACTAAGGCAGAATTGTTGAGTCAAAGTGTATTTGACCTTGTTTTTTGACCAATAGTGCCAAATTGTTCTCTATAAAAGTTGTGTTAATTTACATTCTCAAAAAAGATTTGCATTCTCACAGGTAGAGCATGAAGAATGCTATCTTTAGCTTGAGAGCAGAAAACTGTATCGTTAATTCATGTGTACCTGGAGTAAATTGAAAGGGTCTCACATAAACTCACAGGTATTCATTCTGAAGATGTTGTTTCCTATCCAAGGTGATAAGTTTGTCTCCTAGATCAGTGGCTCTCAACTGGGGACAGTTTGGCCTCCCCGGAGACATTTGGCAATGTCTGGGGACATTTTTGATTGTCACCACTAGGAGGTGGAGGTGCTGCTGGGATCTAGTGGGTAGAGGCCAGGGACGCTGGGAAACACCCTACAGGCACAGGACTGTCACCTGTCTTTCCTGCCCCACAAAGAGTTATCTGGTCCAAAATGGCGGTAGTGCAGAGTGAGGCCATATGCCCTAGATCAATGGCTACATCCTGCTGATGGTACTAAATACGTCTTTTACAAAGCTGAGGATCCCTGACTCTGAGACCTAAGGTCTGTGCCAAATAAAATAACGAGTCCTCTGTGCTTCTATAGTACATTTGGTTTTTGTTTCTTCTCCAACACCTATATTGTATTGAAATTAATGATTTATAGGAACTGTGAGCTCCTCAAAAACATGAATGTATCTTATTTGTATCTGTATCCTGAATATCCGCACAAAGCACTCAGCTTATTAAATGAATGAATGGATGTAACAGTACTTTCTAGTTGTCTCAGTATGACTTAAGGTATTTTTATTTTTCTCTCGCTTCTTTTTTTAAAAATTATTTATTTATTTATTTATTTTTGGCTGCGTTGGGTCTTCGTTGCTGCACGCGGGCTTTCTCTAGTTGCGGCGAGTGGGGGCTACTCTTCGTTGCGGTACGCGGGCCTCTCATTGCAGTGGCTTCTCTTGTTGCAGAGCAGAGGCTCTAGGCACATGGGCTTTTGTGACACGCGGGCTCAGTAGTTGTGGCGCACGGGCTTAGTTGCTCCGCGGCATGTGGGATCTTCCCGGGCCAGGGCTCGAACTGTGTCCCCTGCATCGGCAGGCGGATTCTTAACCTCTGCGCCACCAGGGAAGCCCTATTTTATTTTTAATCAAAGGCCATTTCTTTTACTCTTATTTGCTCACTTTCTCCTAATTTCAAATGTCCAGTTTTCTTTAGACTTACGCAAGTAATTTTTTTCTAGCCGACAGAGGAATTGTACCAGGAAGTGTCAGCTGAATAAGCAACACGGGCCTCTCCCCTGACTTAAACTTCCGTAAACTGTGGTTTATTACCACAGCATTAGTCACTTAATTATATACTAGCTTGCTCATTTATACCTTCTGACTGAATTTGTCTCGTCTCCTCAAATGGATTGAAATCTCCGGAAGGGCGAAAATCAAAAATTGTAAGGACCTCAGTGAGGCCTAACTTAGTACATTACAGTCTATAAAGCAGGAGAGTAACAGGTTGTTTAATTCTCTCTCTTTTTTGTTAATCACAACTCAGACCAAACCCAGAGAAGATCCTGACCTCAGCAAAGAAACTCTTCCTTCTCAAGGGCAGAGCACCCTAGATTCTCCCAGACCCTTGGGTCCTCCGTCCTCACCAACAGCAGAGGAGCCAGGCGCGGGGCCCTGAGGGATCTGTCTGCTTCCTGACTTAGCTTTCTCCCACCTCCCCACCTTGTTCTCTAGGATAGAAGAGCCCCGACTGACCGGTTCGTGCACAGCTCGCTTTTCACATCTGTGTCCATCACTGCAAATGCCGCCACCACACACTTTCCCAACTCAGCAGGACTAAAGGCCCCAGTGTGACTTGAGCTAAACACAGAAATCCCTTGTAAGCTTTCCTCCCCTGCCCGCTAGCAGGGGTCTCCACTTAGCGGCCCCCGCCAGGCCCACCACACCTGGGCGGGCACGGGGCCTGAAGGACGGCGGGTGGAGCCGAGGCCTTGTTTTAATGAGAAGCCCCTGGTGTGGGTGGGGAAAGGGCATCGGCGGAGCAGCAAGGTCGGGGAGAGCTAAGCAAGGGCAAGAATCCTTGTTTGTAAGGCTCAGTGGCGCTAATTGGATCCTGCAGAAAATTAGGATGCAGGGCAGCTTTGATCCTACCTGAGTTTAAAATGCAAATACAAAAAAAGTGCAAAAGCCGAACTGCTGGGTTTATTTCCAATAGCTTGTAGTTTAACTACCATTTAGCCCTGAGATCCTGTCGCTTTCTCTTTCCAATTAAAATAAGCTTGCAGTTGAAGACCTTCAAAGCTGAATTGTGAGAGAAAAGGAAAACATTCAGATTTGAATATCTATCAGGCAAACCGAGTAAATGATAAGAGACAGCTTGATGAGGGAAGGTAAAGAAATAGCAAAACTTCAAGATTTTAATCATCTCTTCCCTAGAAGAGTTCAAGTTTAAAAAATACCTATTTCAAGGCCCTTATAAAACAGCAACTTTGATATCTAGCTATGAATTATCTCCACAGGTAGGAAAGTGGAGCTATTGAGGGGTTAATTTTTGAAGGTTACTAAAACCTGAGTCGACTTTGCTGAGAAAGAACCCAAAAGGTCACATTTCCCACGTGATCTCAAAAGAATAGAGCTCATTGTTGTGTTTATTTTCAAGTTAGCTAAAACTTTCCTCTTCAAATGATAGTCTTTGGGCAGGGGTTTGGGAGAACATATAGTAAACTTATTTAAGTGTCAGAAAGTTTAATTTGGACTCTCTAGAAAGAGATTGCATAGTTTCCACCTTCTTAAGTAAACGATGCCAAAATAATAATGTTTAAGTAATAATAATTCCCGATTGTGTATCTGTTATTTTCCAAGAACCATGCAGAGCATTTAACTTATTTAAGCTCTATAACAACTCTTTGAGGCAGGTAAATTCCTTTTTGTGACATTTTCCAACGCCTTAGACAAAAGGATAGTAACGTGCAGTCTTGGAAAGGTTTCCAGACATGAGCCTCCTAAAACTATCTGCAAACATGTATGTGTGCGCACGTCTGTGTTTCTATCGAGAGTCCATGGTTTTCATTAGCTTCTCAGAAAACTCTGTGGCCCTTAAAACATCCAAATTGGATTAATCATTATGAAGAGCAGGAACTTCTGTGTTGCCTAGTCTACCTCTCTTAGCTTGAAAAAGTACGTGGTTTCAAGGCTATGTTTTCTGAGTTTTCTCTTGTTTCCCTCATTGTCTGATGACGCTTCTTGCCCAGGTCCCTGAGTTTGCCTCCAGAAAAAATGCCCGTCTCTGCCCTGTGTAAAATTGATTAACAACTTGGACTCTGGAACCAGATGGTCTGGATTTAAATCTGGTCTCTCCCACTTACTACTTGCATGACTTTGCCTCAGTTTCCAGCTCTGCAAGGTGGAACTCAGAGTAGGACCATGCCCCTAAAGTTGTTCTGAGGGTTAAATAAGTTCAGATAAAGGACAGTGTTTGGAATATAGAAAGCAATAAGTGCTTGCTGTACTGTGTGCTTCTAATCTGTTGTGAATTTAGAAGCCGTCTGTTCAAATCATATTTGACGAAAAGGGAGGATATATTTGGGGTCTTCATGCTTCTTAAGGCCCTTTTTACTTCTTGGTTTTTTTCCAGCCCTGCTTACCATGGAATTCAGTGAGATAACAAGCCATGTATTTGTTTTTCTGAAACACTGTGGAACAAAAGAAGAACTGAATAGGGAAGGAGTGTAGTGTGTTTCTCACAAGCCTTTATTAAGGTAGTCATTGTAACTGAAAGTCCACCGTTGGTGGCCCTAAGCAAAGCAGCCCACCTGTCTCTTCAGCCCTTCTGATTTGCTTTAGAGGCAGTTCGAAGGGAAGAACCAGTTTTCCAGCTGGTATCTTTGAAGAGTGCATTTGAGGCAGCTATTAGCGTGAGGGTATGATTTTTTTTTTAAAGAAAGAAGCAGCAACTGCTTTTCCCAGCCTGTGGGTGTTTCCTGGGATTGAATCACCTCCCCTCAAAACTGAACTGGCAGGATCTGCTGGGTTCAGAATGCAAATGATCCAGGCAAACGTTCCCGATTGAAGGAGGCACATGAAGTTGGATTAAATAGGATACCAGATGACATTCTTTTCTTTATCCTTTTCTTGAGGATTAATAGTCTCTTACGTTTCACCTCACTCTCCTCTAAGGGTCTTTGTACCATCCATCTGAAGGCTGCTGTCCGATGGGTGGAGACGGGGATACCAAGGTCCCTATAACACTTTCCTGATATCACTATAGAGATTTGATGACATCCTGGAGCCCTTGTTCTAGCAGTGCAGCCGTCGTGAAGTGGGCGAAGGGAATTGCTGCCCACTGGATTACCACCATGGCCTGCAGGGAATCAGCGTCCCGCTGCTCTGGAACTGCCAAGCCTCTCTCCATTCTTTCCGTCGAATGCTTTTCCCACCGGAGCAGCTTTGGAGCAAGTCACAAAGGGCTGAGATTCCCTGCTACCTGTCTTATGAAGCAAGGGTGTCTGTTATGAAAATAGGTAGCGTGGCAGCGTAGTGGAACCTCCTATTTTCAGACTGAGCAGAGGTGGTGTCAGCTCTCAACAAGCCGGGCTTTTCATAAAGTGACCAGTTATGAAAGCCGTTGAAGTCGGTGTTAGTACCATCCAGCCTGCTGCTTAGTTGCAGACAACTTACAAAAAGAGGTTTCCCTCTCCTTTGAAGATAGATGGATGAAAGATGATAGATATACTTTTTTTCTTTCCATTTTCTTTCCAGAGGTACAGATAACAAGAAAGCACATAGAAGGGGCCCAGGCATCACCATTGATTAGAATTCAGTTCCACTGGCATTAGATGTATTCAGCCTTGAGTAGGTTACTTAATCTCTGAACCTCAGTTTCCTTCCCTGCAAAAAGTGGTTAAAGTGCTCTCTGCAGGCTTGCTGCATTGCTGGAACAAGGCTTTAAATCTTTGCTCACAACTTTAAAGGCAAGAGCTCCAAAGGGACCTGCTGTCAAGAATCCAGTTCCCAACAGACTTAAAGACAAACTCACTTAGAGATACCATTAGCTTCTATGGGATCCATGCCCAATTCAGGAAGAAGGCATAATGCTCCAGAGACTCTTATAAGAAATTCCATATTTGCTGAGGACGAGGAGGAGACGAGGGCTCCTTCCTTTACCAAACTTCAGTCCCTCTCCTCTGAGCCCACTTCTTAACTAGGCTTCAGTCTTGGGCTTCCCGGCCTGTCCCTGCAGAGCCCCGCTAAGCCGGTGTAGAGAGAATACTCCTACCCATGGTGTCTGCTCATTCTCAATATCCAATCAAATTCCTCCTCCTTCACCCAATATCCAATCAAATTCCTCCTCCTTCACCATCCCCCGGGGGACATCTGATCGCCTGGTCTGCCTTCAGCGATAGTCCCCCTATCCTTGAGGTCCGTTCTTAATCATTTTCCATCCACTGACAAACCCCCCCCCCCAACACAAACCTACCCCTTGGTTATAAATCCCCACACATTCTCGTGTACGTATTTGGAGTTGAGCTCAATCTTTCTGAATCTTCCTTATCCTTTTAACAAGTATAAGAATAAATTTTTCTTTTAACAGAGATCAAAGCTTAAATATGAGGTTTTTTAAAGAGGCTAACACAGTGCCAAAGTGGGACCGAAAATTAGGTTGGGACGTCTACTATGTCAGTGCCCTTACAACGAAGCTCTCAAACGGAGCTGCGCAGTGGAGCCGGGGTAAGTTATGTAAAGGAGCGGAGCAGGCTGGGCGAGGAACGGGCAGTCTGGAGTCTGGAGCGCCCCCGCCGCCTAGAGGGACTGCCCTTATCTGCGCCACCTAGTGTTGGCACCTGGAAATGACCTTCTGAGTGTGGTTTTTTTTTTTTTTTTTTTTAAGAGAAGCAAGCGAGAAATCTGGATTTTTATGAAAGATCAATTCAAGGGACAAAGAAAGCAAAGAAAGGGAAGGAAAGAGGAGAAGGGCAAGGAGGGAAGGGAAGGGAAAATCACACAGGACACACACACAGACCTGCAGGAGGAATTTATGCAGCCTGTGGATCACCTGTTTGCAACCTCATTTTGGGGTGTTATGAAATCTTATCACAATGGAATCCCATTGCTTTTAAAGACTTTTACTCCTCACTCTAAACCACCAAGTAATTACATTTTTTAAATGACCTTTTTGTCCGGCCTATTAGAGACTATAGATTTCTGCTGTTTGGCTGGTGAGGAGAGGGGCAGGTGAGGGAGGGCTGCTTCTTGAGCTTAAGCAGTCTTTCCGGGGCTCCTGGAGGTGCTGTGACCATTACAATAGCAGATATGTTTTGAGTAGTGTTGATTTCCTATCTACCCTTGAATCAAGAGATTTCGAATTACAGGTGATAGCCAAACAATCTGGGCTTTTCTTCCTGATTCTTTTTTTTTTTTAAATAAATTTATTTATTATTTATTTATTTATTTTTGGCTGTGTTGGGTCTTTGCTGCTGCGCACGGGCTTTCTCTAGTTGCGGCGAGAGGGGGCTACTCTTCGTTGCGGTGCGCGGGTTTCTCATTGCGTTGGCTTCTCTTGTTGCAGAGCACGGGCTCTAGGCACATGGGCTCAGTAGTTGTGGCTTGCGGGCTCTAGAGCACGGGCTCAGTAGTTGTGGTGCACGGGCTTAGTTTCTCCGTGGCATGTGGGATCTTCCCGGCCCAGGGCTTGAACCCGTGTCCCCTGCATGGGCAGGTGGCCACTGTGCCACCAGGGAAGTCCCGCTTCTTGATTCTTGAATTGGTGGATAATTTAGCCACTATTAACAAAGCAAACAAAAGAAAACATCCTTTCAAAAATAAACCAGTACAATCAGCTCTCTGTGGGAAATGGGGGTAAACTCAGTGACTTCTGAGAGTTTAATGAAGTCCCTCATCTTTTCTAAGTCTTTCAACTTTCAACTGCTGAACTCTGAGGTGCTCGTATTTTACAGTCCTCTTTGGGAAGCCAGGCTTCTTGGCTCCAGCCGAATAACACAGGAGATGTTCTGTCCTCCTGGTTTATTAGACCTTCCAGCTTTTTGTAGCAGGTGGCCAATGTACTTGTTTTTAATTGTCTAAACCTGGATTACAGATACATTAAAATCTCAAAAATAAGACACAACTATGTTCTTATTTCTAAAAATAGCACTCTTTTAGATTGTGTTTTCATTAATATTTCATGCCATGGGTTAAATTTTCTTTTTATTTTGAAGTTTGGCAGGGCTTAATAATGGCCATTTTGGGGAGAAATGGAATCAATTAACACCTTTTTGTGCGCAAGACCCTGCACTGTGTCCTGTGGAGTGAACAGAAAAGAATCAATAAGCTAGTTCCCTTACCTCCTGAGACTTGAAGGACTTTGGGAGAAATGAGGCACTTATACAAGTAACAGCGGTACAAAAACAGTACATAAAAAGCACAATACAAAGGATGCAGATGGCCATAGCTGTAGGATTTTGAAAAGAAAGACTTTATGACCTGAAAGGCCTTAGAAGGCTTTCAGAAAAGATATGGGGTTTAAGTGGGGCTTTGAAGAATGGATGGGCTGTTTGAGGATGAGGGGCTCAGAGAGTGGACTAACGGTATAATAAAGACAGGTGCGAAAGAGGGAGAGGAAAGATGGACTGGCGCCACAACAGGTGATTGCGATAGAAAACTCCAGAAAGGAAGAAATGAAATATAAACCTGGGGACATGGTTTGAATGAGCAGAAAGCTGTCAAGACCAAGAATATTTAACCCATTAATATGAATAATGAAATCAGAAGGAAGATCTGGCTTGGGGAAGAAGATAAGTTGGATTTATTGTTAGACATCATATGATAGATCAGCCAAATAACATTGACCCAAAATATAAAATTATTTATTTTCAAAATCTGGGCTCAACCAGATTTGCCTTTGCCTTACTTTGACCCTAAAGCTGAAGTTAAGATTGTGCTGTTTGATTTATTATCCAACACATGCAAAACAGTAGGATCTTTGATTTTTGAATCTGGAAGAGTCCTTAGAAATCCCATAATTCATTTTACCAATGAGTTAATTGGGGATGCAGAAAGATTAAGTGATTCCCATGAGGTCACAGAACCTATGAGTGATAGAGGTCATATTAAAACAATCATCTACTAATTTCTGAACCATTGCTGGAGTCTGGTTTTCCTTTCTAAAAAAATGTTTATGCATAAGCACACATGAATACATTTTCATAAATACTTTAAAAAATGCAGATATAATTTTTAAAATATACTTTTAAAATCCAAAATACTTCTGGATACCTCCATCTCTTTTCCCCTGTTTCCAAAGTCATCACACACCCTCCATTTACCACCTAATATGTCTCATTCTGTATATTTTTAGAATTTATATAATCATACACAAACATATCTGTACACACCCACATAACACATCCATATGGAGTGTTTTAGGTCATTGTTTTACAGAAATGAAAACATATATATGCTTTTCTGTACCTTGCTTTTCTCATTCAACCATACCTTGGGGAAATTTCTCCCAAGTGAAAAGTTATAGTCTAATTAACTGTTTATTTTAATGGTTGTATAATGCTCTACCGTAGAGCTTTGTCATGATTTATCCTGCCTTTCCACCTAATCAAGGAGATCAGTTTATTTTGAATTTTTTGTCCCTACAAATAGTACTTCAATAAACATACTTGTACATATATCTACATATGCTGGTATTTTATTTCTATGGTTAGGATCACTGGGTCAAGGACGTGTGTATTTTTAGTTTTAAAAGCTAAACTGCTTCCCTAAGAAAGCTGCAATGGTACACATTTGCACATACAATTAATGAAATTCTTCCCTTCACTAGATCTCCCCAGGCCGTGGTGTTATAACCTTTTTTTTTTTTTTAAGTTTTTGCAAGTGCAGTTGGTGTAGAGTAAAATTTCATTGTTACTTTATTTGCATTTCTTTGAGTACAAATGAATTTGATCATCTTTTCATAAGATTGTTGGCTATTGGATTTCCCATCTTGCAAACTGTTCCTTCATATTCTTTATCCATTTTTCCAGTGGATTATTTTGTCTCCTTGTACGTTTTTAAGAGCTTCTGCTGTATTACAGATATTTTTGCCTGTCCTCTAGGGTTGCAGTCATTTCTAAACCTGTCGTATCTGTTCATCATCTTTTGCCATGCAAAAGTTTTGTCATTTTTAAGTCACCTATGATGATGTTTTCTCTCATCGTTTTTGTATTTTTCTGCCTTGCCAAAAGAAGCCTACTTACCCTGCCCCTAGATTATATTTATGATCCTACATTTTCTTAACAGGATTATTTATTTGTTGAATTAATTATTTTCTATTTTAACCTTTAATCTAAGTCCATCTAAGATTTATTTTTGGAATTGGTGTAAGATAAAGATCTAGTTTTCTTTTCTTCTGGTTGAATAGTTTGCCAGCCCCTTATATTAAATAACCCATCCTTTTGTCACCAAATTGAAGTGCCTTTTTTGTCATATATTAAATCCTCATTTATATCTGAATCTACTTCTAGATATTCTATTCCACATATCTGTTTAGGCCTATTTCAATACTTATTCATTTGATTACAGGAGCTTTATAGGATTTTCTGATATCTGGTAAATCGGATTACTCAAATGAGGTAGTTATCAAGTGCGTAGGTAAATACGTTAAAAACCTATTTGCTAGACAGCAATGGGATGCAAGCAGAAACTAATATATCAAAATAATACCTGTATAATTAAAATAATTTTTCCAGAATCTTTCTTCCCAAGATCTATTTTTATATCAACAGATATGGGAAGAAAAGTTTTCATGGGCTTATGAGATCTTATACAAGTGACAATTTGGTGTGGTTTCAATCCGCAAATACTGTACTGTATTAATGGTACTGTTTCCTTGATTCACAGATTGGTCCTTCAGAAGAATCATCTCTGATTGCATCTTCACTCTGAGCTACGACTGCTTCCCAGCGGGAGCGCTGCTCAGGGGAGAGCTCTGAGATTTTCCCGAAGAGAAATTCCATGGGGACTGTACCTGACCCTCTGAGATCGGCTAAAACTTCCCTGATTGCAGCTTCTGGAAAAGAAGAGGACCTGGGAGAGGTTCAGGCTGCTTCACCTCAGCCTCAACCAGCCATCCTGGGTAGGAACACCAATGGCCTTTCTGGCACTCCTGCAGAGCCAGACCTCAGTCCCAGGACAGCTGCTGAGGCCCTGATGCAGGCCAGTGAGCATGACGCCAGGCAGCCAGCCATGTCGTCTGCTGGCATTGTCGGTGAGGTGGGGAGAGCATCTCCCACGCTCAACTCTCCTGGCAGTACCCAGCTGCCAGGGAGCAGGGAGCCCGCAGCACCGGCCCCATGTTCTGCGGCAGGAAAGGATCTGATACACGTAACATCCAGCGTGCCAGCCAATAATCAGCACACCCACCCGGCCATCCCAGGGGACCAGCCCACCTCCAGCCTCCCATCAGGACCTGAAGACACCCTGGTGAAATCACAGAGAACTGCAGATGGCGAGCAAACTGAGAAGTCAAGCTGTCTGGTGGGAGGGATCCGTGACAAAGATCAGGCGCCCCCGTATTTCCCTTCTCAAGAAACAATCCAGGGAATGGTGCAACCTGCAGATACAGCAGCCAAGGCGTTCAGTCCTGCCCCCGCTCCTGTAGGTGGACCTGACGGGGAAAGGCAGCAAGCCGTTTGCGATTCCCAGACAAGGTCCTGTGAATCTCCAGCCAGAGAAATTAGATGTTCGGAGAACACACCAGCCTCTCCCACAGCCCCAGACGCCCAGGCCTTGACTTCGGTGACACCTCAGTCATCCCACCTCCCTAGCAAAGGGTCCATGTTTCCTCCAGATCCAGAGAAGATGCTGCTGCCAGCACAGCCTCAGGGGTCAAGGTTCAGAGAAGTGAGTACAATGACCAACCAAGCTGAAAATGAGATCAAGGACGCTTCCCCCAGGGCGCAGCAAGATGCTGAGGTGCAGGCAGTGGCGAGTGTCGAGAGCAGATCGGTGTCCACCAGCCCCAGCATTCTCGCTGCGTTCTTAAAGGAAACCCCCGCTCCAGAGCAGTTCGAACAACAAGAGCAGCTGCGCGTCGTCTGCCACGGCAGTGGCCGCATAAGCCACACGTTGGAGCTGTCTGCAGGCACCCCAGCCCCCCGGGAGGTGGGTCAGTGCCTTGGCGTCACACCAGAGGTGCACATCCAGTCAGCTGCAGCTGTTTCTGCGGCCTTCCGGGGGGAAGGTAAATCCGTGAGCCTACCGGCTGAGGCCCTTAAAAGCTCATCAATCAATGTGGCATCCAGTAACACTCAGGCTACATGTAAAGAAGGCGGGAGGTCAGCAGGAATGACCCAGGTGGGGCAAGAGCCCACCTCTAGACAGCTTTGGGGTGCTAATTCTACCGCCCTGAAAACTAGCCTCAGTGACCAGATTTCTATCGGTGCGGGATGTCAAGCTGAAACAAGTCACGGATTAGGGAAACTTGAAAGGAAGCCATCTGAGTTTGCAGCGGAAACCACCAATGGCCCCAAACCAGATCCCGACTGGAAACTCTCCAACTCTTGTGGCCCTGCCGGAAGAGCTGACCAGGCCGGGAACTTGGATCTCACGAATCAAGGGGCCACAAGAGAGAAGAAGCTTGCATCTCCTCAGATAGTAAGAGAACAAGAATCTCCCGGCATCGATATCCTGGACCCGAGGGCAAGGGCAGAGGCCAAAACTGTACTTCTCAATCCTAAATCTCAAGAAAGTAGAGGCACCGCATCAGCTGCCAGTCCTACACCCTCCCCAGTTAGAAGGATCCAGGAGGGCATCGTGGAAGAAAATAGACAGCCCAAGACAGCCGCCAGCCTAAGCCTGCCGTCCGATTCCATGGGGGACTCCAGTCCCAGTTCTGGCAAGAGAACCCCTTCTCGCTCCGTCAAAGCCAGTCCCCGCCGGGCCAGCCGGGTCAGCGAGTTCCTCAAGGAGCAGAAGTTAAATGTGACGGCAGCTGCCGCCCAGGTGGGACTCACTCCGGGAGAGAAGAAAAAGCACCTGAGTGCTGACTCCAAGCTGCAGTTGAAACAGTCCAAGCGTGTCCGGGACGTGGTGTGGGATGAGCAGGGCATGACCTGGGAGGTGTACGGCGCTTCCCTGGACCCAGAGTCCCTGGGCGTCGCCATCCAGAACCATTTACAACGACAAATCAGGGAACATGAGAAATTAATCCAAGCTCAAAGCAGCCAGAGCCGGAGATCCATCTCCTCGGATACTTCTTCAAATAAAAAGCTCAAAGGCAGGCAGCCCAGTGTTTTCCAGTCCATGTTGCAGAACTTTCGACGGCCCAACTGCTGCGTTCGCCCTGCTCCTTCTTCCGTATTAGATTGAAAAGGAACATGTACGGGAGCCCTTGTATACTTTTACGGTCTTCATAGATATCCCTCTGTCTGTGTCAAAGCTTAGTGTTTTCTGAGAGACCAGGAAGAGAAGGCATTAACTTGAGGAAACTGCTATTAAGGATTGTGGCGTCCTTTGACTGGGGGTCCATAAATAATACATCATTTCAGTTTGAAAGAAAGAAAAGAAGCAAGCTTCACTGAAGGTTTACGACCTTAATTAAGAGGAAATAACGTTCAGTGGGTTTTTAAATATGACGTTGCTCATAGACTAACATGATCATTACACGTGTCATTTTGGATTACTCACTCAATTTATCACACTGTGGTATTTCCATTAAAACCCCTGCTTCATATTAAAAATAGCAAAAACACGGTTATACTTTCTAGTCCATTGCAATAAGAATGCTGATACCACACAAAATTCAAGTAGGTGATGAGAAATATCATGTAAAAAATGGAAACAAATTTGACTCATTCCTCGGCCAGAAGATATTAAATAAAAGCATTTAAATGCATAGAATGCCAAATGTGAAGTAATATTTGTAAACATCTGCAGATAACCCTTTTTATGAACCTTGTTATACCCGTTAATAAACGTAAGAAAGTCATATTAGCAAAAAAATTAGCACAGCATTTGACTGTGAATACTGCCCACATAAAACATGAATTTATATAAACACATTTTCCTGCACTGAAGGAAAGGGTCATCCCTGTGATTGTAACTAGATTAAATTCATATTTCCTTACCCTAGAGGAAGTACGTGTGACTGAATTCTTGAAGAGAGTCCTCAAATTATCGCTAATGCTAAATTTTACGTTGTTCAGGTGTTCTCCGATGACATTCTACTGAGAAAGGTATGGTTCTGGTAAGGAATTATAAATAGCCAATTACCAAACACTTCTTTCTGTGTTGAAAAAGAGAAAGCCTCCTGAGTAACAAAAAAACAGCAGGTTTCACCTGAGACTCCTATAAACAGGATGCATTTTTTTGTTTTGTTTTGATTTGGTTCAGTAGCTTCTCATAGAAAACGTAGTCAAATAGGAATGAGCTCGCTTACTGTTTTTGTATGTAGACTAATATCGTCTAGTTACTTACGTCTAATGTGTGGTAAAAAGGTAACCTCTGCAAGCCTCTTGATTTTAAGAGAAATACCATCATATGTCATCCTTCAAACCCAATAAAAGAAGCCGCCTTTACAAAAACATGCCTTGAGCTTTGGGTGGCCTTGGGCCGTGAGAACACAGGCACCCGTTTGAGCTGAGCCCTCACCCGGCTCCATAAGGGGAGCGTGACCTTGGGGCCCACGAGTGCTGCGCAGGGGGCCCTGGGCCGGGGCGACCAGCAGTGGCTTGAGTCAGGGTAGTGAGGAAAGAGGCGGGGTGAGCAAGGGTCCTTGAAAGGCTGCCCCTCCTGGACTCGCAGCGAGGTTGCTGGTTTCCACCTTGCTTTTAGACAATCACTGTCAGAGGTTGCAGGGGCATTGGCTGCCTTCTCTAAACGCACTGCCCTTGATGAGCCAGAAAAGATTGTCTGGCCGTGCATTCTCTCTCCGGAGATTCATAAATGCCATTTGTGCAGTAAATGCACAGTTTCTGTTTTGGCTTTTTTTTTTTTTTTTAATTCCCTTTTGAAGATTCTGAATATATGGGGGTGCAGGGATCTCATACGTAAACTTTAACACCACAGGCTACACTGGACATAAATTAGTAAATAGCCATTGGTTCCTTTCAAAGCCGTTGGACTGTGGATGATGCCCGTATGAGTAGACCGGTCACAGGATTCTCCGAGCCGGAGCATGGCAATTAGAGATGTTAGACTTGAAACTTACAATGAATTTTTTAGTAAAGCGCATGTTTCAGTTTCTTACCAATTGGCCTCTAGTAGGAAGGCTATCTAAAGTAGAAATTACCAGCAACTTAGCAGTTAAATTATTATTAATGAATTGAGTCTAAAACTCTCTCTTTGGGCCTCAAATACCCATGTGTCATAGTGTTCACGTCGCTTCTGTAGAAGATGCCTTTGCCAGCATGTAACCTCCCTCCTGTCTCGCTCACTGGCTGTCTCCCTCACACGTGCTGTGTACACACGGAGGACACCTTCTGTACCCAGTGGCAGCTGTCAGCAGTACCCAATCCCGTATTGGCGGGCCCCAGGTCACCCTCTGCTCTGCCCTGGCTAGAACAGGCTGTTCCCTGCATTAAAATAGGAGGAGAAAAGGAAGAATTCAGCATCTGGTAATAATATTTGTTTTCATGAGTTGGGAGTAACCGCGTGATTTATAAATAGTAAAAGGAAACAGAGGCCGAAGAGAGTTGTAGGCATTTGTCACACATTAAAAGTAAATTAATAAAATTCAGTGAATGAAGACTGAATTTGGTGTTGTAATTATGCCCCTCAAATTAAAGGTTGACGTGTGATGGAGTCACTTTAGCTGATTTCCTTTGGGACTGAAACTAACCTTTACTTCTTAATCTTTAATTTTTTACTTTCGATCTTTACCACACTCTAAAGACTGTCACAAAATGTTATAAAAGCTTTCTTCTCCCTTACTGAACCTTATAGAAGGAACAGCTTTGAAAAACAAGTCACAGAAGTAGCTCATCCAGTGAACAGGAGCCTATTTAAGACAGCTCTGTTTCCGCATTATGATCCCCTAAGGACCCTCAGGACAAAACCTTGATTTGAAAATGTTCTTGCACTTCGATCTGTGACACAGCATACACATCCAGGACATCATTTGTGGTTCCTTAGGTTGATTCAACAAATGAAGTTTCAAAATAATTTTCATGGCAGACTCTTTGAACTTGCTCTTCTTTTCCTTACCTGCATGACACCCAGTGGGTTGAAAGCTGTTTTTCTCCTTAATTTCTTTTCGTTTTGGTCCTTTTTAATGCATTTTAGATGTTGAAATAAATGGAGGAGATATTTTATTTTATTAAGTAAATAAGTATAAGATATTTTTTAAACCAGTAGCGAAAGAGAGATGAGTTCGAACATCTAAATGTTTAAAATGTAAAGATGCTTACCCAGTGAATATTAGGATTTTTAATTTAAATATTGATTTTCTATCTTTATGACTATATGAAAAATGTGATCGCTTCAACTGTCATATCTATGTATCTTCAGTGCTTTTCTAATTATGTCTTTCTGGATTATTACCCGTGATGCCACAGACCAACTACCTTATATACAGTAAAATCCTAATTAAGCTTTGTGTTTTGGATCCGTGGTATAAGTTAAACATTTTTTTAGGTCAAAGTTAACCAGAAAGCTTTTTGTTTGCATCCAAAATTTATAAAAATATTTATTAAAAATATTACTGTGTTTTCCTACCTTGACAAGTCAGCTATATTGACTACAATTTGATTTTTGATGACGTTTAATCTATAGAATTGTCTAATATTTATTATTTTGGATACCATTGTTCTCCATGTTATAGGTTTAATATCATAATTGAAGTAAATTGGACCGAATATGCATGTGTAACGTATACCTAGAGGCTGAATTTTGGAACCAAATTCTTAATAAGAGCTTATCTTAAAGTAGACAGCAGAAGAGGAAAACAGCTTTGGGTTGCATTTCAGAGTATTAAGGTTTTATAGTTCCTAGTTTATTCTAATGTTCTTCCTCTCATCTCTAGGAGTTCCTATCATTCGGGGAATACCTGTATATATACGCCATGAAGACTAGAATACGATGTGACTTTAAAATTTGTTTACAGAGGACATATATCAGTATGCTGTTAATGTAAATTGTTTGGCTCTGTTGTATCCACTTCGTTACTGTTTTGCTGCCAAAATGTGAGAAATTGTCTTCTCTTCCTCCTACGTATTGTGCAAGTGTTAAAAAATTTGTCCATTTCTAGAAAGTACCACATAATTCACCACATCCCTTGTCTACTTTTTAAGAATCAGTATAAAGAAAAACAATACATTAGGGTAAGGTTTGCATATATGTATATGTGTTTTTACTGAAAATTGGGCACCTGGAGCCTCGTGTAGGCCTCTACCTGTCTGACTGACTAATCGTCTACAATGCTGCCATGGAGATGGCGCTGTTTACTCCCTCCAGCTTTGTCCTAAGTGGTATTTGAGAAATGAAGCCTGTGAACGTCCCTTTGTGATAGTAATGCAATGAACTCAGCAGTATCTTGGATAAATGAGCTGACCGTCTTGTCTCTACCCCTGTTTTGTCTACACCGTGAATCAGAAGTCTTGCCCACGTCTGCCTCAGTGTTTGCTGTTTTATATTCATATCTGAGCATTTTGTTTTCTGTTAGCAGTGTTCTTTGATTCCACGTGTGGCCCTTTCGGGTTGAATCTCTCCACAGGTGGGTCAGCTGCTGCCACCTGGCAAATAACAGGTGATATGCCGAATCTCCTGTCCATCTTTGTAACTATATCCTTCTTAATGAAATTCTGCAACCGGCTGAGTAATTATAAATGTCATCTGTGCAGACACGTGGGCTTAACGATGTCTACAAAATTTTAGACATTTTTGCAAAAGGGAAAAAAATAGTCTTGTAAAGACTGAAACAGATTTCCTTGAACTTTATCCTGTGCTTGGAAAAAACAAATTCTCCTTGGCTGCAGAAATAAATTTGATTTGCAAGAGCCAAGGACATAAAGGAAGATGGATGGAGGTGAAAAAATTCTGTCTCACAATCAGTGACATCTGCCAGAGTTCATTGCAGCTGCTCTTAAGTATGAACATTCACCAGCTAAACTACTCACTAGCCACAACCAAATAACCTCTCTCAAAGCAAATCCAACACATCTGTATATATGTATAGATAAAAACAACAACAAGAAAACCCTGGAAAATTGCTGTTGGCTATTAGGTAAATCAAGGTGATAATTACAAAGGACGCTGAGATAACAGCAGGCTTTGGTGAAATGACTGGAGGCCAGGACAGCTCGACAAGATGTTATTCCCAAGTTGGGTGTTTTTTTTTTTAAGACCCAGATATCTCAGTTACTCATCATGAGAATAAAGACTGTTGACAATGAAATTAAAGCCAAGCAATAATGTGCCAAAAAGAGGCAGTTATACCAGCAAGTGCATCTATCGTGGGCGCACCATTATATAATTATGGTTTGCTCCATTAAGACTGACCATAACCCACAGGGTAAAATAAGCAAAAGCATAATTTCTGCTTTCTTGCCGGAAAAACTCGTTTAGGAGCTCCATAAAGAGGTACAGCCCTCGTGAGCATTAGATTTTATGGTTAACAGCTCTGTTTTAACACTAGCCAAGACCGAAGGAATCACCAAGAGTCTTGCTAGCTTAAAACTCAAGACAGGGCTTCCCTGGTGGCGCAGTGGTTGGGAGTCCGCCTGCCGATGCAGGGGACGCGGGTTCGTGCCCCGGTCCGGGAAGATCCCACGTGCCGCAGAGAGGCTGGGCCCGTGAGCCGTGGCCGCTGAGCCTGTGCGTCCGGAGCCACAACGGTGAGAGGCCCGCGTACCCCCCAAAGAAAAAAAAAAAAAAAAAAAGGAAAACTCAAGACAGCTCCAACCCGAAACTTGCTTGAAATGGAGGGTTAAATGTCCGGTAATTACTCTTCCTGGACACTAGCCTGTAGGAAAGCAATTCAGTTAACTCTGCCTAGAGGATTACCAGCCTTAGCTATGGAAAAAAAAGAAAAAAAAAAAAAAAGGTTCTCAAATGCAAAATAACTAAAATGAGAGTACTCATATCGAAAGGGGCCTGAAATAATGCCTTACGGAAAACGATGTTCCAGATGGGCGTTTCTAAATACGAATTCTTCCTCAAGTATCCTTTTGGGTTCAAGCTCAAAATCGATTGGCTGGAATAAAGATCACACATCTTACACTTCAGAAAAAGACACCGATGATCAACCGGCATGGTGGTAATTACGACAAGAGATACCCTAGTGACTTAAGTGTACTAAGGAGAATTAAATGTGGGAGAAACGCCAACTTCTTTCTCAGTCTCCTAAGATGTGGGTAGGTCATCAGCTTATTTCAGGGTGAAAATGACAGCTTGATGTTTCACTTTGCTGCTAGCATTACTCTTTGTTCCTTTGAAAATTAAATTATTCTTCAGCAAAACTTGTGAGCAGTGAAACACTTCTTGCTCTGGTCCATATTGCTTTTGTGTTCTGTAACAGAGCAAACGATGAAATGAGCGGGGGGGGGGCTCACCCACGTTTATCAGTATCTCTTAAGGATCTCAGTTTAGACTTCTTGGCGTTGATTTTAACCACATCTTTGAGTAAATTATTTTCCATAATGCTTGCTTTCTGTCATGTCTTAAGATGATGTCGGGACATCAGGACATTGCGGTATTACAGTCATAGTCCTCAGTCCCTGCAGCGGAGGAGAGACTGATTCTTGTTTTTAAGGGCATCTGGACATACCTTTGCCTGAGGTCGAGAAAGGTCAACAGGGCCTGAAAGCTCGAGAAGGAAATATAGTAACGATGACTACCACGTTTCTAAGCGTATTTATCTCTGCTGTACTAACGCGCAAACGCTATGTTGTGCATTATTACACCATAGCTGGCGGTGGTACGTCGGTACGTTCTGTAAGTGTGTACAGTCCGTAAGTCGCTGGTTTTCTATTTTTATGTGTAGAAAAAAATAACATACTGTATCCCATTTTAAGGCCAAGCTCTGTCATTAGGTAGGCACATGGCTGAAAGCGAATAAAACCAACAAAAGTGTGTGGGGGTGTGTGTGGAGGCGGGGGGGTGGGGGGGGAGGTGTTAAGTAACAGAATTTGTCCTTTCATTTTTGAAGGTCAGAAATGGCTGTTGTTTTTTTTTCTTTTAATCCTCTCCGAGAGTAGATAACATTATTGTCACAAAGGTTGAACAGTCATCAGTTCATTGGCATGTTACTGAATATGCCAGGGCTAATTCCTCACCATTAGTCACAGGTAAGGTCAGTTCTTTGACCACTGGGTTGATTTACATTCCTCACACATCTTCTCTGTGCTAAGTGTGTGATTAGGATGTACATACTATGGGTGTGATGGTGTACATACCTTGTATGAATTATCTAAATCTTCAAAGCAGTGCAGGAAAGCAGGAAGAAGAAACAGTTGTTCGGAAGCCTCAAAAGGGCTCATCAATGTGTATTTTCATTTTCTACACATAAAAATGTATACGTAACATAACTGTAAATAGCTTCCCCACATATATGCACACATAAATGCATTTTATTCATACTGGTATATATAAATCAGTCACGAATTAAAACAACTAATTGAAAACTGCATCTTTTCATGACTGTTCTGTTTTACATATATTAATATCAGATCAGATGCTCCTCCATCAAATGGTGTTAACTCCCTGGTAGCAGATTCGGCGCTTAGGAAAGCCCAGACCCGCTGAGTCACGAAAATCTAGTTGGTATCTTACTGAGGCACAGACAGGTTCTTGAGCAGCTTCAAAGATTTAATGCTGTTCTTTAAGCACCTAATTTTATATGTGGAAATGACAAACACCAGGGAAAACCAATTATGTTTCATGGACTTCATTTGTGCATTTATTCGTATGTTTGTTTGCACAGGCTGATAAAAGCCCTACATTTTAGAGATGTATCCCTAGATTTCAAAAGAGTGTATAATCACTCGAAGTGAAACACGATTGCAGGCATCATTCTCTTGAGATCAGCAAAACAACGTTTAGCAAAGTCAAAGATAAGTCAGAGTAAAGATTTTATTTTTAAAAATTTTAGATGATGCTGGCAGAATAACAGGGTACTAGCAATTAGGATTTCCTTAGGATGGACTCAGAGAAATTACTATTATTGACAACAGGCGATACTGTATGCACTGGGCGGCAAGACTAGAGTCATTAGCCAGCAAATGCCAACACGGGATGACGTTTGTCAATTTATCATAATTCCAATCAGTGAATCGATGTTGTTTTAGTTTCTCTCATTTCTCTGAAAAGGAAGTACTCTGTTAGACAGCAAAAAGTCTGATCTGGTTCCTAAAACCTGATGTGATTTGACCCCGATTCCTTGACACTAAAAATCATGTTGGCTGGATATTAGGTTGAAGTTATGAATAGAAATACCAGAATTGCCCATAAAAAAAAAAAAAAATTCTGTGTGGCAAAGTACAAATCTAGCCACTTCTCAGTAGAAAGTTAATCATACCATTTAATACATATTCACATTTTAAAGACTGAATGTGCCGTCTTTATATCTTAGATTTTCAAAAGAAGGTTAACAACCTTTTTGTAGCTCACTACAATTACAACTATAGCTAGCTGTGTTTTTTAACTGCTAAAAACATCCTTCTTTATAAGAGCAGCATACATGAAATCTTGATGTCAATATCTACTGTTGCTTAAAAGATAAATTTATGTAATTATTTTGGAAGATATGTATTAATTTAAGTGCCAACCAGAAAAATTATAGCTGTCAGTATAAGAATCATTTACGTGTGTAAATACTCAAAAGAGAAAGACCAAAACTGTAGTGTGATGTTAAATCGCTGAAGAAACGGTAATATTGAAAATGAAATTCCATTTATGAATGTATCAGTATTAGAATCTAAAGTTATGTCTTTTCATGATGTTGATACACAAAGGTCATTAAATTGTTTATTTAAGAAAGCCCCCATCCTCCAGAAATCGACCTACCAATAAAATGTCATTTGCTAGAAAAGTTGGAATATTTTGATAGATCAAGATTTTGAAATTACCTACACATCCACCCTCATTTTGGATTTGATTTTTGAATAGATGAATGAATGAAATTCAAGTGATCACTTAGTTTTACCCTCGGAAAAAAATGTCAAATATGATTTTTTTGCATTTTACTTTCCATAATAAATGTAATATAGATAAAAAGTTACAGTTTTTTGCTTTTTGTTGTTATTATTGCTGCTTCTGCCAGTGCTGTCCAAATTGTTCTCTTAGCCCGAGATGTTTAGAATCGGTTGATTTTCAGTGTGACACACTTCTGCTAGGTATCTGCAGTGGAGCTGAAAGTATTTACAATGAAAGGGTTTATTCCTTTGATTAAAATAGAATTCCTATGGAATCAACAGTGCCTGCAGGTCATCAGAGGCAGTGGTTTTCCCTGCTCTCAATGGCACGGTGGTGTGTGTGTGCGTGTGTGTACGTGTGTGCGTGTGTGCGTGTGTCTGTACACGTATGAACTTTTGCTCTTGCTCCGTGAGAGGTGATGAGAGGTTGCCCTCATGGGAATACGGGGCGGGGGTGGTGGCTACAGGGTACATCTACTCCTGTGGAAGCATGGAAACCTATTTTCAGGCTCATATTGTCTCATGCCTTTGCCCATGGCCACCCGGGAGTGTTGCTGTGTTTTCTGCCCACTCCTGGGTAAATAAATCTGGATCCTGCAGTTTACGTTCCTAGAAAGAGACAGAAAACTTAGCCATGGCCTCCAATCCAGTTTAGTTATTAATAAAACTAATACTATATTTAGATCCCCTTTTGCCTCCTTGAATCTGTGTTCAATTCACTGAAGAACTGGACAGCTGGATAGATATAAAAATTTATTAACCCCAAATCTCAAAAAATGATTTAGTGAATTTTCCATGAACTTTAAACAGTGACTGTTTCAAAACTTCCAAGGGCCATGCTCTCCCTCCGTCAACTCTATATGGATAAATACACACCACTTCAGCCTAAAACAATGTCCTGAGGCTGCCATTACCTAACTCTTGCCTACTTAGACATTCATTTTGGCAAATTAAACTTGGTGCATTTCCAAAGATATAAATGCTATTCGCAGAGATGTCAGATGAGGCAAGGGTCCTCAGGGGAGGTGAGATGGTTTGTCTACGCCTCTAGCTGTTTATGTCCCACCAGCAGGCATTCCTATCATTAGGTGCCATTTCCAGCCAACTGTTCTCACTCACCCACATCTTTAATGTTAAATAGTAAACACAAGAACAGCCTTAGCATAATCCAGTTTCACTGGACTGATTGTGAACTCAAAATACCTCTTATTTCTTGTGAAACGTATGCCTTTCGTAAACCATATAGGATCGCTTTCAGTCTAGCATATATTCTTAATGAACTCATGAATACCAGCATTGTTTGATTTTCCTCAACACCATTCTAGACTATCAGTGAGCTAAGTTACAGAGTTTTAAATTCTTTAGACCCTTTGAATTATCTTAATGTCCTACAGCCGGTTTTTCTAAATATATCATACAGGACTAACATAGTAGAAATTCATATTATCAGGATGAAAGCTGCAAGTGCTCAAAGAGATTTCTGGTGGGAGTATTGGCTTCCAAGAGAGGATATTTTCCAACGCCTTTTTTTTTTTTATTCCCACTTGACACCTCTCAATCAAACTGCACAGGAACCTTGGCCTGTCATTCAAAAAGAAAAAAAAAAAAAAAACAACTAAGCAGAATGTCATTGTCAAAGATATTCTCCTTGTTTAGAAGCAAGATAAGACTTCTTAAAAGTTTGGAAAGCATTTGCCTATTATCTGTGTTGTTTTTGCCTAAAGTCAACACAAAGAGTAATGGCCAATGGCTAAATATTCTGTTGGCACTTCCACATGTATCTCAACCCCGGGAGGTATTGTATATAAATGCACATTTTTTTCAGGCAATATTTTTCAGTGTTGACTTGAGATGGAGTCTCAAAAAGATACAGTGGTAATTACCCAGGCTTAGAACTACAGAATCCTGGGTTCAAATTTCAGCTTTAAAGCTAAATTCCTTGGCCCAGGCAGGCCCTTAACCGTTTTGAGGCTCAGTGCCGTTCACCTGTGACTTGAGGCTAACAATATGTACTTGCAAAGCTGTGAGGATTAAACGACACGGGTAAAACGAATTTTAGTTCCTTCCCCTACGCCTCTGAGCTTTGTGTTCTTTGCTTGAACGTTACCGTGCGATTATAAAAAGGCTGGCATTTTGCTATTTGCTTCTATTTAGTAAGCTTTTTATAAATCTAGAAAAGTACTAAGAATGGTTTTAAACATGACTATGACATACCAAAATTGTCACTTTAAGCATATTTCCCTTTTTTGTTTAAGACATAAGGATAACACTATTCAAACGTTATCAGATCCTTAAGAATTAGTAAAAGATTTTAACTTTGTCACATCAAGTATGATTTTTAAAATATAAAGTTAAATGCTAATTAAAATATTACCAATTCAAAGAAGGAGGGAAAAAAAGGGGAACAACTGGTAACTGTATTCGAATATTTAAAACTTTGAGATGATAAAAGATTCCATATGCAAATTAAGAGAAGTGATATAACTGACAAAATATTGGAATCTAGAAAAATAGGAAGAACACCTACAAATCAGTTACAAAAAGATGAATACAACAGAGATTTGTCAAACTGCACAAGCGAGCATCAGAAACGTATGAAAATATGCTCGTCTCCACCAACAGATCTCTGTCCGCCAAGCTGCATGCTGTTGGAGGAGACAATAGATTCAGATTCACAGGGTTTGAGGTAGGAGCTTTACATCCAGCAGTCGGAAGAGAGTACTTCACCTGCCTAAAAAAATATGCAAGTTGGAGATCCCCGGTGAGGTGTGCGTGGGAAGAAGGGAGCCGGAGTGTGTGCGCATGCGCCCAGGAGCAGCACGTGTTTGCACGCAGGGGCGGCGGAGGTGGGTTCTCTGAAGAATCCACAGAACGCACGTGAGGGCGTGCGAGAGAGTGCAACGCCCGGGAAAGTATGAACTTTCCAGATCCCGTCCTTTCCTCTCTCTCCCTGGTCTTCATCCAGATTATCTGGCAGAAACAGAATCCTTAAGGGGTGGCAAGCAACAAGAATCCAAATCACAGCCCCCTTCTTCATGTGGGTCTGTGGGTCTGGCGGATAAGGAGAGAACTTTCCATTGTAAACAGAATAGTGATTATTCCATGAGACCGGGCATTTGAAATTTGCGTTGAGGCTGCATTTGCAATTTGAATGACCTGTGTCTGCTGAATCAAGGAGGGCTCCCCAAACTGAAATAGACGATGTCACCAGTGAATGACCTTGCCGCCTGACATAAAGCTTTGTGTGCACAGAAACTACTGGAAGTTCATGTGACTGAGCCCTGCTACCTGCTTGGACCCTGAGAGCATCTGCATGTTCAGCTGCCGCCAGTCCAGAGGCCCCAAAGCTACCCCAGGTTTCAGAGGTCGGCAACCACATCAGACCTTCCACGGGTTTTGGAGACAGAGTCCCAGGTGATTCCTCTTCCATGTATTCAGACCCACTGAGGTCGGCAGAATTCTCAAACGGCCTTGGAGATTCCTGGCCTCTGATACGGCGCACGCACCTTCCCCCAGTTATTCAATCAAGCACGGCTGCGGGGTGATTTTGTAGATGTAATTCAGGTGCGAAGTCAACGGACCTTAAAATAGATTATCTGCGTGGGCCAGACCTAGTCACGGGAGCGCTTTAAAAGATACCTTTCAGCCCGCCCCCCGCCCCTCCCCCCGCATCCCATCTGGCCTGGGAGAAAGCAAGCATCCCCTTTGGCTGGCGAGGAGGAGGCCACGTGGCAAGGAACCGGGATACCCTCGAGGGGCTGAGAGGAGCCGCCGCCCGATGGACGCCTGGAAGAAAACAGCGACCCAGCCTTGTGACGGCGAGGAAATGGATTCTGCCAACAGCCAGTGAGCTTGCAAGGGGACTTCCAAACTCAGGTGAGAGCTGCGACACCTTGATGTCAGTCAGCCAGAACTTGGAGGAGAATCCAGACACGCTGGACCTATACTTCTGGCCTACAGAAATTGTTAAGGTAACAGATGTGTGTGCTGTTTTAAGTTGTTGAGACTCTGGTAATTGGTGCATAGCGATGGAAAACGAGTGCAGCTGTCAATTAGGGATTCGAAATTGCCAGAGATCGGTTGCTCAGTCAAGGGCTTGTTTCTTTCTTTGCTATCCAAACCGGGAACCAGGAATCCTTCCATGCTGAAGTATCAGTTTTCCTGAAACACCTCGTGGTAGCTTTAATGGGGAAGTACGTGAGTCACTGGAACACTGAGGCGAGCACAGATGTTTGTAGTTAGACTGCGTATCTCCCCTCTGCTCGTCTCCAGCCGCTCTTCACCCTTACTCATCGCGCTCTGTGCACTTGGAGGCTGACCTGGAGGCGTGGGTACCACAAGCCCCCCTGCCGTGCTTCTACCCACCGCTTTCAGCCTGTCTCCTTGCTGGCTGGAGATGGGTGGCGGGGAGAAGAGAGCGTAAGGCTGGGACATTTATTTCCCGGATTGGCCCCATTTGTAGGCCTTGTGTTGGCTGTGTCACGCTCAACCAAGCCGAAACCCCTGCCAGCCAGGCAGACCTCTCCGTTAGGTGGGCTCCTGGTTACTCCTGCCCTTGACTTCTCAGGCCTAAGAGTGACGTCCTGGACCCTACCCTGTCTCGAGACCCCTGGTATTGCACGACTGTTTTGTGATTGTCCTACAGCCTACCTACATCTGTGTAAAATCTCTTTATGGAGTTCTCCTCAATTACCCGATTAGAAAATGTCATCAGTTTCCTACCGGCATTTGACTGTTGGAGGAATCAAAGGACAGAGTGCCCATTTTTAAGTGATAAAACATGGGACTTAAGATAAATTTCTTTCTCTTTTGGCTGGCTACGTCCAGCTGTCCTCCTTCACCTTCCAGTATTATTAGTTTATTATTCTCACCTCCCTTTAGGGAGAATACTCGGTAAAATTGGAAAACCACTTGTTGGTGTAAATAATGTAGCTCATATGCAGGTAAGATTTTCTATACTGTATGGTAAAGTGTCCTTTTAGTAAAGAAGCTTCCTGGTATGAAATAGGCACTAGGTTGTTACAAGATGTCTTCAGGTACCCGTGCTTCCCAGGGCTCCTAGGATAAAGGTTTAATGAAATTATGTTCCTCACCTTCCGCATTCACAAAATGAGACAATTAGTATTATTTGTCCCTTGCTCACAACTAAATTTATATAGACATGATTATACTTTAGTGGGGTTTTTTCCCAGACTGTTGCTGTTAATAATAATAGTTCAGGTATTTTGAGTGTTTACTGCATACGGGTCATTATTCTAAGTTTCTTATATACGTTTCTTACTACTCTTCACAATAACTCTGTGATGTAAGTAGTAGTATTATCTGTGCCTTTTACATATGAAAGCTGAAATGCAATTTACGGATGAAATGCTGGGAGATTAAGTGCATGTAGCTAGTTGGTGTTGGCACCAAGATTCAAACCCACTCAAGCTCCGTGTCATCATCTACTTACGTAACTAGTTCACTACACAAAATGCTGATGACAAAAAAACGGGCATTATCAGGATGGTAGATGATACTTCAGTAAAACCTAGTGGTGTTCTCATTCTGACCCAACTCATTCTTCTATGAGCCCTTACAAAGTTTTATTAACTCAGGCTTCTGAAGTGTTATGGGATGCATCCTTCATAAAGGTAACAAATCTTCTCAGACCAGGGGTGGTGTATTAAAAAAAAAAAAAGGGGGGATAATTATTTCTAGAAGAAAATGAGGGTCACTTAAATATATTTCCTCCAAGTAGTGTGGAAAATGGGAGGAGGAAAAAAACAGGTTACGTTACCAAAATATCCATTCATACTCTATGCAAATCTCATATTCACAATCACAATGAGTAATTTTATGCCAAGACTGCAAAAAAAAAAAATAGAATACTTACTGAAATTGTACAAAATTACTTGCCCTTTTCTGGGAAAAGGGGGAAAAAAAAGATCTGGGTGTATGAAGGCATTATTCTATGTGCAATCTGAATTACAGTTACACAAATTGACTAAAAGTTGTTTCTTGTCTCCTAGCAAATGAGATTGCTTTCTACCCTCACAAGTGTTTGTAATAATTAAGTTAAATTTTTATGAGCTTTAGAAAGGTAACTCATGAAATATATGAACAAGCCTTGAGCACATTTTTAAATAATTAATAAAATTATTGGAAGGTATAAATTTTAAATTACATCCTCCTTTATGACGGAACCAAGGCCTGGTACAACTTCTATTTTCCCTTGAAGGTGAAATGTTCATTTAAAGATACTAATCCTAATATCATTGGCCAAATGTGGACTGAGACATTTAAAATAATTACGTATTTATAAGCGATATAATCATTTCATTTTGGGAAGGTTTTTGATTTATCTTCCAAGGCTGTATATTGCAACAGAACAAAAACCATCGGCATTTTTGATGTGACTAAAGAAAGAAAGGAATTATGTAGATGTGTAACTGATTCACTTTGTTGTAAAGCAGAAACTAACACACCATTGTAAAGCAATTACACTCCAATAAAGATGTTAAAAAAAAAAAAAAAAGGAAGAAAGAAAGGAAGGCAGACACAGTGTATTAATACCTCCTCTCTGAGAAAAACATTAGAAATTCTAAAGAGATAAGCACAGACACAGATGACTTGGCAGGTAAATTCTCAATTTTAAAAAAGCAGGAACAGATCATATCTCCTTCTGAAAACTTTCCAGGGCATAATAACCAACTCTGCCCATAACTGGGGGACTTTTTCTCCACTAAGTCAAATGTCAAACAGAATCTTAACCTAAGAAACCACAATAGATTTTTTTCAAATGACATCAGAAGAGCCATTCTTTCAGTAGGCATAAATCAGGCACCTGAACCAAGCACAAAAGTGACATGCAGGTGTTGAAAATGTGAATGACCCACATTCACAGATATATAAACCACAAAGCACAACAGTATCAAAAAGGCCACAGTGGAGCTATTATCAGTTACTGTAGGAGCCCAGAAGATGAAGCTCTGACCCTGTTTCTAGAGTTCCAGCTACGAGTTAGAGGATGGAAACAGGAAAACACAGTGCCTAGAATGTCAGTCTATATTTGCACTCCTACGTATTTCTAGTATCTTGTATTATGTCACAAAGTATTTGTCACTAGAGTATCACAATATTGGTAAACTCGAATGTACATTTTGACACATTCATTGATGAGATGTGAAGGGTTTAAGTGGTAGTATCGTGAAAAATAATTGAGTGCATGAACACTGAAAAGAAAAATAGTAAAATATATAGTCTATAAGATCTGTATATACAGCATGAGGAGATGATGTATGGTGAGATACGATAAACAGAAATGAACCTCCTCCTTTATGCAAAACCCCTAAATCACGTTTGCAACCGATAGATAGTTGAGGGAAGTACACCTGACCTAAAATCGCGTTCAAGAAAATACTTTGTTTTTCCTATGAAACACGTCAGGCTGTTGTTTCCTTTCACTTTGACCTGTTGTGTCTGTGATCTCTGAAACATGAGCAGGATAAAGAATACCAGATGTCAGTGCAGCATTTAAGAAAAAAGGTCTGCCAGTGTTTATTAGTACAGAACAATAAGTTGCGTGATATTCTTGGCTGGCGAAGTCCTGTGGGTCGCCACGGGCGTGAAACAGGAATGTCGGCTTCCCCTGGCGCTCGGCTTGGGGTTCTCTGATATAATTCACCCTGAGGTGCTCGGACCGGCCCCTAGGAGTTACAGCATGCGGGGAGAGGGCAACCTCACACAACCATCAGGAATTCAGGATGTGCGCATTTGATGGAAGCCTCCTAATGGCTGTGCTCCTGTGATGGAAAACACGGGTGCCTTTCAGCAGTCAGTTCAGACCACAAGGCTTCTCACCGTCTGTATCTTGCCTGGTGTTGGTGACCCTGAAAATGAGACGCCGAGAAGGAACAGGAGTCAATCAGAAATTATTCCGTTACTCAAAAACCCTCATGCATATCCTTTCACGTTGAAAGACAAGTTATTTTCCAACCTGGAGCTCAAGGGTCAGAGGTTGCCTAGTTCCATCTCATGATGCTTATCTCGCCTGTAAAGCATGTCTTAGTCACGGGGAAAGGTGAGGTTACTGAGGTCTGGGTTTTCCTTCTGTCTCCACTTCCACTCTTGGGATGTTGGAGAGTCTTCAGAATGAAAACGCTCTCAGTTTAGTTTAAAAAGGTCAGGGAGAAGCAAACCTCCTCTTTTCACTACTGACTATTCAGTCTACAGGTTTCAGAGTTTCTGCTCCCATTACATGAATAGGATGAAAATCTAAGTCCTCTGAGCCCGCGTGCCGCCTGTAGTCTAAGGCGGCACCTCAGAAATGTTGGAGTTTGTAGCTGTCAACACCACTTCACCCTCAGTGCCCCCTCCATCTGGAAACACAGCCCTATCTTCCTTCAGGATAAGAGCGAGAGGAAGAAAGGGGCGTCCTTTTTATGATTTAGCATTGGCAATCGCATAGCATCGCTTCTGAGATATCCATCAGGCAAGGCCCGGATTCTAGGGAGAGAACATAAACCCCATTGAGAGGAGTGTTAATCATCTGGTAAGAAAAGCAGACGAGATTGAATAAACACATTGATGCGGCCATCATGAGAGCATGTCATCTTCAGTCTGTCACACCCTCCCTCCAAGGTAAGGAGGGCCCAGGCCTTAGAAATATAATGGCCTTTCTCTCCTGCTCAAGGATAGGGAAGATAATTTTATTCATTCTCTTACAAGAATGGACAAACTATTTCCTCTAAAAAAAAATGAAAATTATATATTCACATCCAGTTGGCTGTATATAAATGTGTTTCTGCCAGATAAATCCATCAGTAGGAATCTGTAAACCAAGGTTCATGTCACGAATTGTCAGGAGAGGGATTGTGGACTCAAGTTTCTGGCGGGGTTATTGTGATCTGTAATAAGAAGTGTATGTTTGGTCTTTATCCTGTTTCTAGCATAGAGCTAATTCTGTTGGCGTTTCCTGAGTGATGAGAGCTGTAAATGTGTCTTTTGTTATGTTACTGAGTGAGTTTTGGACCAGAACCTAAGAATGGGGGCTGGGTGCCAGGGGAACTAATTGTGTAATTAGAGGTTTCCTCAGGGGAAGGAAGAGGGGCTGGAAGTTGGATCAATCGCCAATAGCCAATGATTTAATCAATCTCGCCTTTGTGATGAAGCCTCCATAAAAGCCTCAAAGCACGGGAGTCAGAGAGCTTCCAGGTTGGTGCACCCATGGAGTTTCAAGGAGATTGGTGCCTTTGGAGAGGGCATGGAAGCTTTGTGCCCTTTCCCCATACCCTGCCCTATGTATCTGTTCCATTTGGCTATTCCCAAATTATATCGTTTCATGATAAACCAGTGATCTAGTTAAGTAAAATGTTCCTCTGAGTTCTCTGAGTGGCTCTAGCAAATTAATCAAACCCAACAAGGGGGTAGGTAATTGGAACCTCTGAGCTGTAGCCGGTTGGTCAGAAACACAGGTGGCAACCTGGACTTGGTGCCCGAAGGAGGGGTGAGGTGGGGAAGTCTTGTAGGACTGAGCCCTTAAGCCCCTGACGTGTGAGATCTGACGACACTACCTCCAGGTAGAGAGTGTCAGAACTGAGTTGAATTGTAGGTCACCAGCTGGAGTCCCAGAATTGTTTGGTATTGTGGGGACATGTGCCCCCCAAGGCCCGCCCGCCAAAACACACACACACACACACACAAATTGGATGTGAAACCTTTGAATTAAAATATATTACAATTTGGAACCAAAGAGTTACTTTACTAAGTTGTAACATCAGTAACTAGTAACTTTATATCCATCGTGAAAATATGGCAAAAAAGTACACAGTTAAGAATGCAATAGGTAACACACATTGTAAATCAACTATACTTCAGTTTACAAAAAAGAATGCAGTAGGTAACACTTTATTATAAACTACTTGGCGGTTTATTGGAAGGTGAGTCTCTTGAATTAACTTCCCTGTAGGAACAGAAAAATAGTTTGGATGATTTGGCTAAAATATACTTTGAATCCCAAATTCAAATGAAAGAAGGGAAAGAAACAACGATTAATTTAAAACATTTATAGCACATATGATGTAAGACTTGGTTGTTAGTAAGAACAGCATAGCATTCCAGCTTCCTATTTTTAAATACAGAGTCAATTAACAGAGAGTTGTAGACTATGGACTTGAATAAATTATTGTAGAGGAGGAAAAATAATTTTTCCTCTACCTTTCTGAGTTCTTAGCTTAGACCCCTTTAGAAAAAATATAAATTAACAAGAAAAAACAAGCAGAAGGTTATTAACATGTATACCTCACGTGCACGCGGGAGAAACCCAGGAAAAAATTGCGCAACTCTCTGAGGCGGCTTAGAATTCAGGCTTAAATATCATCTTAATAGGGAGAGGGGAGAGGGAACGTAGGCCTTTTAGGGGAGAGTAAATGATTTTTAGGAAAGATGAATCGTCCCATAGAAGAATAAATTGCAGGTATGATAGTTTGTGATAGAGTTTGTCTGGGTGTCAAACAGTCCTCTCTCCTGTAATGAGAGGATTTATGACAGCTGAGTTTCTTTTGGAGGCTCTGTCTTTAGGCAGATAAGGAGAGTTCAGAGAAAGCCTTTCTCTGCATTTGCTGTTTTTCAAGTGCCTACAGTTCAAAATAATCAATATACCAACGGGCATATTTTGAGGTGGTATATTCTGCTACCCTTCATGATCAAGAATCACTAGAAAAATAATTATTTGAGTATAAGTACCTGCCTTCAAGATGTTTGAAGTCCCTTAAATAGGTGGGTTTCTTTTTTCCTCATACATTTATGAAGTCTGTTAAATACTTTAGATTTTCCCCCTTCAATCTTCTATATTCTTTTCTCTCTTGCAAGAAACTTTCAGTTAAGCAACAATAACTTCAGTCAAGCCTTTTTGTAAAATTTGATTTTTGGCTGCACTGGGTCTTCGTTGCTGTGCGCAGGCTTTCTTTAGTTACTGCGAGCAGGGCTGCTCTTCGTTGAGGTGCGCGGGCTTCTCGCTGCGGTGGCTTCTCTTGCTGTGGGACACAGGCTCTAGGTGCGCGGGCTTCGGTAGTTGTGGCCCACGGGCTCCAGAGCACAGGCTCAGTTTCTCCATGGCATGTGGGATCTTCCCGGACCAGGGCTCGAACCCGTGTCCCCTGCATCGGCAGGCGGATTCTTAACCACTGCCCCGCCAGGGAAGTCCCCTTCAGTCAGGCCTCTGTCTAAATCATATTCTGAACAGACATATGCTAAAGAGAGAACTGATGAAACATGAGAGCAGGGAAGCAAAAAGAAAATCTATGGGGATGGACCCTCAGTTCTGTGCCCTGAAGGAGAAAATGTAGCTAGATTTCCAGGGTCCTCTCTGGAATTTGAGACCTCAATAAATTTTCCCTTTCTACGGATTGCGGAAGACTTGCCCTGCAGAAGAGAGGGAGCTGTCCTACCGCATGCTTGGGACACCAGAGTTAGCTCAGACCTGGCAGGGAAACCCGAGGAGTGAAAGCATGGATTGCCTGAGCAAAACCAAGCTGTGACTGCCCTCTGCTGGAAAGGCCTAGATGACCAGCCTCTCTGAGACTCCGGAGGACCCAGCTGCCAGTTCCCCTTTACTCTCCCTCCCTCCTGACAACTAAGCTCGTAAACACTCTCTCTAGGCTAGCTGCCGCCGCCTCTACTGTCCCTGCTCCAACTCGCCGCCATGCTGGTTCTTTCTCCTCCAGAGCTCTGTACTGTGGCTTCTTAAGTAGTGCTAAGTAAGTAGGCCTTGTATTTTTGCTTTCCCCAATTATTAACCAAGGTGACATTCTGCCACAAGCCTGAGACATCTTTCCCTTTCGGGTTCCACCCAAAACACCAAAGTGTTAACCGACCAGAGTTCTTGGCCTTCGGCAATCAACAGAAATTGACCAGAGGCCAGACAAGAAATTCAGGCAAGGCTTTATTGGGGCCCCAGCTGCAGCACCGGGGAGGGAGAGCAAACAGTAGTTTCCCCTGCTTGCCTGCAGGGGAAGGGTATGGGTGTGTCCATAGGGGTGGCTTAGGTGTTTTGCAAACCCCTTAGGTGGTGGTGTGTGCAGGGAGCACGCTCCGTAACCCTGTTTTTGCTCCAGGCTCTTCAAAAGTGGCAGTTGGTTTTCTTTTTTTTGGTCTCTTGGTATCTTTGGGGTCCAGAATTTGCCCCAACTGCTGCATATGCACACAGTTATTTTTAGTTCCATAGAGTTTCTTTGTATTTTGTTGCTTGAGGAGAGGGGTCTCTGGGTGCAAGCGTTGCAGCACTGCAGCAAAGGGTCCCGCCCGGGACCCAGGTCGCAGCCCGTCTCAAAAGTACTTTATCTCTCGAGTGAAACGGACTAGCAGCATGTGTGACCACTTTATAGTTCTCTAATTGCTCTGTATGTTTGCTGAGTTCCCTTCTTGGATGTAACACACGACTATGGGCTAGTGATATTTAAAATGATTAGGAGGAACAGAGGATAAGAATAGAAAAACACCGAGTTAGAAAAAGAGAGCTGAGTTGTAACACTAACTTTATCACTCCAGGCCTCATTTAGCCCTATACGGATGGAAAAACATGAACTATATCACTGTTCCCAGTTTAAGGTCCTTAGACCCCTAGAGATTCTAGAATGTAATCGAAAGGATCTGTGAACTGCAAGGGGCCTTTGCGTGAAGGACAACACGTGCGTTCGCTAAAACATCACATTTCTAAAGACTTATATAATTACTAGTAAAAATATATCATTATAATCATTATTACTTTGGTCCTAGATTAATACATGTGGTTGGGTATTTTTGCTTTAACTTGTAAATCATTATCTACATGATTCAAAAGTCTTGGGCGCTCTCTGTGGATTTAAATGACTTTATGTTATCATTTAAGCCAAAATTGATCTGATTCATCACCCTCATCTGTATAACTGTCAGGCACCTCCTTCATCATTTCTCCCATAGTTAGTTCTGAGAATACCCGGGAAGTTACACAGATGCCCACAGATCAGTGAAATCCTATTTTTGCCCTCCCGTCAGCCAGATGGTAACTGTCCTCTGCAAATCCGAGATTGTAAACACCATCACCTTGGTTGCAGACACCGTCTACGGAGGTCTCCCAAGCCCATGAAGTTGTCTCCTTGACATTCCAGTGCTGTGGGACCCTTGAGTTAACTGACAAGCTCACGTGCCCTATAGTTTCCGCTACACTTAGGCTAAGCCAGATTCAGCACAGAATGAGGGAGAAAAGCTTCTCTATATAAAGCCCAGAGAGAGCCATGGACCCTAGCCAAGCTGAGAGCTAGGGAAGAGTCCAGGTGCTGGCAGCCTCTATCTTAGAGTCTCTGAAGCCCCAGCCCATCCCCTCTTAATGATCCCAGAGAGGAAAAGGGGGGAAGAATCATCCTCTTCTCCAGACTCTGTTCTCCCACACAATAGTTCATTCACTGGGTCATCAGATCTTTTGATGAACAGATCAAGTCAATGAAGGAAAAAGTAACGAAAGAAAATCGTAGTGGTGATAAAATGTAAGACCTCTGAGCTACGTAATGCTTCCGCCCCCTTTCAGGGCTCTCCTGATGGTACACCCTTCTGGCATCAGCTTGTCTCACCGGGAATGTGGGACTTTTCCTTGTAGGCTTTCCTGGAATACTTCCTACCTGTCGCCACCTTCACGACTACCACCTCCCACCCATCCAATGCTGGTTCTCGATTCTTTCCTCTCTTGCCCTAACAAGCCTTACATATCTCATATAAGAAGTACAATCTTTCTTGTCTGTACTGTTTTTATTTTTACTAGTCTCGGATGTCACCAAAGAAGAGTTGGAGAGCTTGATATTGATACGCCCTATTATGAAAAAGACAATATCCACACATCTGAATGCTTCGAGATAGGTGCTTTAGACATATCATCTTATTTTGTGATATCATATTATATATGTGATAAGTGCATTCCTCCTCATTGAGAGAATAAAGAATATGGAGTATTGTGTTCATACTGGTAAAATGGGAAAGCAAAGATGCAAAAACAAATCTGTCTTTAAACCCATACTCTTAAATCTCCGCTCAGAAAACTAAGAAAAGCAGGAAACAAAAAAAGGCCTCTGCAGCCGAAATAAATTTCACATAATCCATACTCCAAAGCCTATTAACTCATCTCCAAGGGAATCCCTCAGGCTCTTAATCAGAACCTAAATCAGTCACTCTAATCCTAATCACAGTTCTAGATTATCTGTTTTCTACATCTGTGTCAGATAGAAAACAACCTGTTGAAAGCAGTGAGAGTAATAAGAGGTGTAATTACCAGATTCAGAGAAAAAAAAAGAGACAGGAAAGTTACAAAAATGGGTCTCACAAACTGAAAAATTCCCAGGAGGATAGGACTACTTAGAGGCAAATAGCTCTGCGTTCTAATATCAGATTAGTGCAATAGTTGATGTTCATAAATTCTGGGGGCTTTTTGTCACCCTTATACCCTATTTATAGGAACTCCATTAAATTTTCCAAAAGACAAGAATCAGCAGTTGCATGTTCTCATTTACAAACTTTTAAAAAAAACCTTAAAGAGAACTTTGCATTAAATAGTCTAGCACCACCGTTGGAAAACAATTGATTTTATCCAACATGAAAACTGGATTTTTGAGAATATTCAAGATTCTATTGATGGAGACTGACTGCATAAAATAGAAATCCATTTTTGTAAAGATCGAGAAAAAGCAAAACAAAACAATGTTTCGTTTAGGGACATGTGATAAAATTAATTTTTAAAGCCATACATTATTAAAACAATTTTTTACGCAAAGGAATAATGGTCCTAAAATTTGAGGTAGTGCTTTCCTTCAGGAGGAGACAAGAAAATGGAATAAGCAAGTAACCCAACTCAAAAATGGACAAAAGATTTGCATATACATTTATCCAAAGAAACTATACCAATAAACAGTACCAATAAGCCAATAAGAATATGAAAAGATACTCAACATCATTACCCATTAGGGAAATGCATATCAAAACAACTGGAAGAGGACTTCCCTGGTGGCGCAGTGGTTAAGAACCCACCTGCCAATGCAGGGGACACAGGTTCGATCCCTGGCCCAGGAAGATCCCACGTGCCACAGAGCAACTAAGCCTGTGTGCCACAACTACTGAGCTTGCACTCTAGAGCCCGCGTGCCACAACTACTGAGCCCGCGAGCCATAACTACTGAAGCCCGCGCGCCTAGAGCCTGTGCTCCGCAACAAGAGAAACCACCTCAATGAGAAGTCCGCGCACCGCAATGAAGAGTAGCCCCTGCTCGCCGCAACTAGAGAAAGCCCGTGTGCAGCAACGAAGACCCAACACAGGCCAAAATAAAAACAAACAAATACATAAATTTATATTTAAAAAAACATGAGATACCATTTCTTACCCACTAAGATGGTTATATAAAAAAGACAAACAATAACAAATGTTTCCAAAGGTGTGCAGAAACTGGCACTCACATTGCTGGTGAGAATGTAAAATAACACAGTCATATTAGAACACAGATTAGCAGTTTCTTTAAAGGAGTGAAACAGACTTACCATGTAACCTAGCAATGCCCCTCTTGCGTATCTACCCAAGAGAAATAAAAATATATGTCCACACAAAAGTGTGAATGCAAATGCTCAAAGCAACATCGTTCACAAGGACACAGCTCAAAGGTCCCTCAACCGGCGAAAACATAACATGTTGTATATCCATAGAATGGATACTTCAGCCACAAAAAGGAACGAAGTACTGATACAGGCTACAACATGGATAAACCTCAAACTCTATTTATATGAAAAAAAGAACCCTAAAAGGCAAATATATAGGGAAAGAAAGAAAATCGGTAGTTGCGTAGGGCTGGAGGTTAAAATCGGGAGTGACTAAAACGGGCGTGGATGTCTCTTTAGAGTGACGGAGATATTGTGAAATTAGATTCCGGTAGATGATTGTATAACTTTGTAAATATACTAAACTTCATTGACCTGTACACTTAAAATGGGTAAATTCTATGATATATAAAAATCTCAATAAAACTTTTTTTAAAAGCATAACAGATTTCAACTTTTTCCCCTAACGTTTTAATAGACTGCGCACATTATTCCAAGTCCCCACGAAATTGCTCTTAATTGAAGCAACACATGACTGTGCTGTTCATCTTCTAGTTTGCATAACTGACAGGTGGAACGGAGAGGCTTAATTACCCCCAAATTACTCTCATTATCATTCCTTCCAATTTAAACAACCAAAGCACGGTTATGAATAATGTCACGGAAAATGTGCCAGTTTGCAGTCCCGACGACAACAGGAAATATTGACGACTGGTGACCTTTGAGTCATTGCCCATGAAAACGTGGGCACAGCCGGCTTGCAGCCCCGCCTCTGCCTTGGATCAGCCAGAATATGTCCCATGCTTTACCTCAAAGTCAAAGAAAGGGAGTTGATGGTAACTTTTATTTTTTTAAAAAAATGATCAACTTTTCTTGATTCGCCTTTAAAATTATATATGCAGGTGATTATCTGGAGGGCAAAATAAAAAAGTAGATGAACGTGGCCGAAATGCATCAAATCCAATAAGAAAAAAAGAAAATTAACTTGGAGACATGTTTGTTATTCCTCTGAGAAAGTATTCTTTTGGTTCTTCACAGAGAACTTGGCAAGGTTCAACATTTCCTATCATGTGTATTTCCCCGGAGACTCAGGTAAATGTTTCTGTGATGGTTGTTTTTAATGGAGACATACTCTTTAAATTTATGTCTAGTGTATTACTGCTCTATGGGGTTTATGGTGGTGGTTTTTTTAATATGGCCGTTCTAAAAGCCTTTTAGAAGAAGACGTAGGATGCGCTTAATGGCTTTGTTGATGCTTTTTTGGAGAGCAGGTTCTTTCTACCCTGCGAAATGAAACAGTTATTTCCGGAAATACAGAATAGACTGGCATATTTTTCTCAGACCTCTGGTATGTCACAATGAGGCCAGAACTGTCAGACCAAGACAGCAAAGCCATGGAGAGTGCATTAGCACTGAAATGCACGCTGCGTAATGTTCTATTACTGGTGATGCAAAAGGAAAATACGTCAGAGCAAGAAGAGAATAACAGGAATTATTTCCCTTTTTATTTATCACTATATGTTCAACCAGACAGAGCTGACTGACAGCAAGGTAAACAGCAATGGAGCTAATAAAGTAATTTAGATTCCTTAAACATCTTTGGTCATCTTAGAAGAAGTATCCTGGGCTTAGAATTTGTTTTCACTGTTCAGGGACTTCCCTTTTTCTGGAATATCTTCCTCTTCGATCTTCTCCTGATACAATTCATTTCTTGAGCCTGGAACAAGGACATTAGTGGGAAAAATGGGGAAAATCTGAGTAAAACCTGTCATTTAGTGCATAGCATTGTATCAATGTTAATTTACTGGTTTTGTTCATGGTGCCATGAGCATGTGAGATGTTAACCTGAAGGGAAGCTGGGTGAAAGGGACAAGGGGACACCCTGTACTATTTTTGCAACTCTTCTGTAAACCCAAATATATTTCATAATAAAACCACTAGAGAAAACAAGGAGAGTTACTAAACTTAAGGAGAGTTATGAGAGCTGGATCAGCTATCTTCCCCATTATGTCTGCTTTTATCCGTCCCCTGTGAGAAGTAAAACTTTATATTACATACTCTCATGGCCTTTTGTTTGCTTGCAGCATATATCACATTCTAACTTTTGTAATTGATGTACATATTTAATCTCCCCTGTTAAGAAAGCAGAATGGTTTAGAACCAAAAAAATATGAGTTTAAATCCTAGTTTTATCAACCTTGGGCAAATGACTTCATCTCCCTAAGTCTCAGTTTCTTCATCTAAAAAAGTGAGAATAACAAGCTAACCATAGATTAGCTGACCTTATATGCGTCAAGATCTTTGGACAAAGCCTGGCGCCTAGTAGATGCTCAAAATATGTATTTACGTTATGGATCCCTTACGCTTATTATTAGACTAAGTTTCTTGGTGTCAGAGACTTTCTTGCTCCAGTTCACAGAGACTTGAAATGTGACTGCTCACAAATGGGTTAGTGAATTGCAGTGATTCCAGAATATGTTTTTTTCAGGTTGGTGTGTATGTCAAACATTCTCATTTAATTTTTTTTAATTTTTAAATTTTTTAAATTTTAAATTTTTATATTTTTAAATTTAATTCAGTATTCTAATAATCTAATTCTCTACATTATTATTTTCCTCTTTACGGCGTTCTAAATTCTCAAAAGTACACATTTATATTCTACTATATCTAGCCCCACCCAATGAAGTTTCTCATGAAACTACAATAGGAGCAAAGGGTTTGTTTTCCTGTAACGTTATTGAGTAAACCCTAACTGTTTCACTTTTCTGTTTCTCTCTCTGAAGCAAGAATTTACCTCTCACTACAGCTCAGGAGCCCATCTCACCTCCTTGGGCTTGTAAGTGCCTCTTTGAGGGGACCCTGCCCACAATCTGCAGTGCTTGCTCTGGTTTGTTAATATCTTCATTTCCAGTCATAAAGCAAACTCTGTGTACCCTACTCATACCTATGTGCTTTGGGACTTACCAGAAATGAATAGTGCTGGAGTAAAATAGGGTGACATTTTCATTTACTTTTTAGATGAATATTCTGAAGATGTTTATTAGCATAAGTTTAGTTGTTTTCTCACTCAGCCTCTTTCATGAAGGGTGATTGATTGTTTAGTACCTACCAGCCACCAAGCGAAATACTGAAAATACGAATTTGAAAAAGCAGTTCTTACCCTAAATAAGTTCATATCCTCTAGAGAGACAAACTCGTAAACAGCTCATTATAATGCATTGTGGACTGTGCAATAAAACAGATGTTACAGAACATTATGGGATTATAAGAGAGCATTTCAGTCCCAAGCATCATTCTCAGCCTGAGCTGCCACGGAAATCACCTGAGCAGCTTTAAAAAATACTGAATCCTGGGAGCCACTTGCCTAAATTCTGTTGTAATTGGCCTGGGGTGTTTCTTAGGGAACAGGATCTTTTCAAGCTCTACTGTTCCAAAGAATGAGAAGAAAGTAGTCAGGCTGAGGACTGGGAAGGTGGGGAAGGGCATGGAGAGAGGGTGTGTCAAGCAGAGAGCAGCATGAGCAAAGGCACTGAGGCAGGAAAGAGCTCGATGTTTGACAAGTGTTTCAGTTTTGTGCGAAGGCGGTGTTCTTAAGAAGGCTTTCAGTGTTCTGAGAGCAGTGGTGGGAAATGAGAGGAGAGGTGAGCAAGGAAGCCATGTGCTGCTTTCCGGATAACAGATTTGGGGCAAAGAAATGGCACGGTCAGATTTACCTTGTAGATAGCTTCCTTTGCTAGCTGAATAGAGGGGGGAGTTTTTAGATAGACAAGACTGGAGGCAGGGAGATGAAACAGGATGTCCAAATGAGACATGATAAAGGCCAGAATCTTAAAACAGCATTAGGAAGAGATTCCTAAAAACCGTTTAGGAAGTCATATTAACTGGCCTCAGATATTTTTGGGGTGTGGTGAAAGAAGTGGAAGGAGAAATCTGGTGAACAGGTGGATGGAGATTAATAGCTACTGAGACAGAGAAGGTGGTAATGGCAGTAGGTTTAGGAGGAAATAGGATCTGCTCAGCTTGCAACACAATACATATGAGATGCCTGTGGGGCTTTGTGGTGGAGATATTGTACAAGGCCACCTGTGCCAGCTTTCAGGATGGATGAGAATATGGACTTGGACTCATTCAAGCTTGCTTTTGCCTTGGCTGTTTCCTGAAGCAGCAAATAAGCAATGCGAAGATAGGGATGTGAAGGGCTGACACGGTTCCTCATTGCCTCCCTTTTATCTTAAGGAGACACTTTGCAGATGCGGTGTCTAGGCAATGTATATGAACAATTTGTCCGCAGGGACAGAAGAATTACAGATCTATGGGCTTCCCTGACTTTTATCCTCTCAGTCATGTCAGCACCCAGTAACTTATGGTACCATCGGAAGCTATAGTTCTGTTATTCGACAAACCACATTACACAGGCCTCCTATCTGGGTTCTGAGCCTTGAAATTCTTGCTCTGTTAGAACCAGGGGAAATACCTTATCTCCCCAAGTCAGTCTGGTCACATATAACTCATAGGTTCTTCTTGTTATATCTCAGTAGGCAATGCTATTTGGAGGTGGGTGGATAAGGGATAAGCCTCCCTACGACTTCAATACCAGGTTATAACGAAAGCAAGTTTCAGACCAAATTCTGCCATAAGCACAGGCATTCATTAGTGTTCTGCTATCTATCCTCATAACAAACCAGCCTAAAGCTTAGTAGACTGTGTCGATGAAAAGTTCATCAGTCAATCTAAGAAAGAAATGGAAAATTTTCTTCGAGCCAAATTTGAGGATTATAACCCAGGAAGAGCATTTCAGAAAGCTCTGAGAACTGTTCCGCCCTTTAGAAATCAAGGCGCAGTTATACAAGTTTTTGGAGACAGAGGGCTGTACCTTAGGGGACACACTATTGAGCGTTCACATAATCCAAATCTAAGGGTCATGTGAACCCTTACGAGACCAAGAAGGAATAATGTCTTTAAGGAGTTGTCTTGTTGATGCTATAGGAGAATGCTGCTCTTTACGGTTGAGCAGCTATAGCTGCCGATGGGGAAGGATATACAGTGCGCAGTGAGGGGGGAGAGGAGGCCGAAGGGCAGAGAAGAGTTTTGTTTAACATTTTTCTTGTCTTGCCCTAAAATACGAATTTTATTTCACAGCTGAAATAACAATCTTATTGTTAATCTCGCACAGTTCTGGGGTATAACTGATCTCAGCTGGGTGGTTTTTCTCCCTTGGGATCTCTGCTGGGGTTCTGGAGGACAGATGGATTGAACATCCATGGCCGCTACTCACACGGCTGGTGTGGATGCCGGCTTTGGTCGGGAGCTAAGCTGGGGCCATAACACCTGTGCATATCCTCTTTACGTGGCCTGGGCTTCCCACAGCGTGGTGGCTGGAAGCAGGACAGTTAAGGGCTATACCCAGAACTGGCAGAGTCACTTTGGCTATACTCTACCGCCAGTGCAGCCACAGGGCCTATCCATATTCAGTGGAATGAAGAATCTAGCTCCTATAGCTTGATGGGAGGGTGACAAGGTCACTTTGCAGAAGATCATTTAGTCTGTGAAAATACAATCTGCCACAGTTAGAAAACTGGCCTAACACAGTCATGCAACCTGTTCTTTAAAAATGATGAAGTCTCAGCTTTTCATCCTTTTTGTTGCTCCAAAACTACTTTTCATAAAAAGCTTCGCCTTAGGCAAGTGTAATACCATGCCAGAGACAGGGTTTGGCTGCCCATTTTTAAAAAATATATGGCATCAGAGAATCTGGACTATGTGAGGCCCATGGGACACATCAGGGATTGAGCTCAGGGCACTATCCCAAAGGTTACAGTTTACAGGGCTCATTAGATTCATGTTCTCTATGTAGTTGAGGTTGGTGGAATGTCTAAAATATTCAGCACATGCGTACTTCCACACTATTAATGAGATTGTGAGATCAATGAATATTTTTAAGTAATATGTGAATGTCATCACAAGGCCCTGGGAATCTGCCACATGTGTCTACATAGAGGTTTCTGAGAGTAAGTTTATTCCTCAACCAGCATAAATGCCCAGCAGACCATTAGGTATGAAAGTCTGAGCCTTTGAAGAGACCTCAGGGTTGGAGATTTTAATTTAGGATACATCAGATACAAATTTTTAAGCCTTTTTTTAATGTATTAAAAAATATGACTAGAGCTAATCAATGCATTTGGTAAAGTAGCAGGATACAAAATTAATGCACAGGAATCCCTGGCATTCCTATACACTACTGATGAAAAATCTGAAAGTGAAATTAAGAAAACACTCCCATTTACCATTGCAGCAAAAAGAATAAAATATCTAGGAATAAACCTACCTAAGGAGACAAAAGACCTGTATGCGGAGAACTATAAGACACTGATGAAAGAAATTAAGATGATACAAATAAATGGAGAGATATATACCATCTTCTTTGATTGGAAGAATCGACATTGTGAAAATGACTCTACTACCCAGAGCAGTCTAGAGATTCAATGCAATCCCTACCAAACTACCACTGGCATTTTTCACAGAACTAGAACAAAAAATTTCACAATTTGTATGGAAACACAAAAGACCCCGAATAGCCAAAGCAATCTTGAGAACGAAAAATGGAGCTGGAGGAATCAGGCTCCCTGACTTCAGACTATACTACAAGGCTACAGTAATCGAGACAATATGGTACTGGCACAAAAACAGAAATATAGATCAATGGAACAGGATAGAGAGCCCAGAGATAAACCCACACACATATGGTCACCTTATCTTTGATAAAGGAGGCAAGAATATACAGTGGAGAAAAGACAACCTCTTCAATAAGAGGTGCTGGGAAAACTGGACAGGTACATGTAAAAGAATGAAATTTGAACACTCCCTAACACCATACACAAAAATAAACTCAAAATGGATTAAAGACCTAAATGTAAGGCCAGACACTATCAAACTCTTAGAGGAAAACATAGGCAGAACACTCTATGATATAAATCACAGCAAGCTCCTTTTTGACCCACCTCCTAGAGAAATGGAAATAAAAACAAAAATAAACAAATGGGACCTAATGAAACTTTAAAGCTTTTGCACAGCAAAGGATACCATAAACAAGACCAAAGGACAACCCTCAGAATGGGAGAAAATAGTTGCAAATGAAGCAACTGACAAAGGATTCATCTCCAAAATTTACAAGCAGCTCATGCAGCTCAATATCAAAAAAGCAACCCAATCCAAAAATGGGCAGAAGACCTAAATAGACATTTCCCCAAAGAAGATATACAGATTGCCAACAAACACATGAAAGAATGTTCAACATCATTAATCATTAGAGAAATGCAAACCAAACTACAATGAGATATCATCTCACACCGGTCAGAATGGCCATCATCAAAAAATCTAGAAACAACAAATGCTGGAGAGGGTGTGGAGAAAAGGGAACACTCTTGCACTGTTGGTGGGAATGTAAATTGATACAGCCACTATGGAGAACGGTATGGAGGTTCCTTAAAAAACTACAAATAGAACTACCATACGACCCAGCAATCCCACTACTGGGCATATACCCTGAGAAAACCAGAATTCCAAAAGAGTCATGTACCAAAATGTTCATTGCAGCTCTATTTACAATGGCCAGGACATGGAAGCAACCTGGAAGTGTTGTTGATGGAAGTGTCCATCAACAGATGAATGGATGAAGAAGATGTGGCACATATATATACAATGGAATACTCAGCCATAAAAAGAAATGAAACTGAGTTATTTGTAGTGAGGTGAATGGACCTAGAGTCTGTCGTACAGAGTGAAGTACGTCAGAGAAAAAGAGATATTGTATACTAACACATATATATGGAATCTAAGGGAAAAAAAAAAGGTCATGAAGAACCTAGGGGCAAGAAGGGAATAAAGATGCAGACCTACTAGAGCATGGACTTGTGGATACGGGCAGGGGAAAGGGTAAGCTGGGACGAAGTGAGAGAGTGGCATGGACATATATACACTGCCAAATGTAAAATAGATAGCTAGTGGGAAGCAGCCACATAGCACAGGGAGATCAGCTCGGTGCTTTGTGACCACCTAGAGGGGTGGGATAGGGTGGGTGGGAGACCCAAGAGGGAAGAGATATGGGAACATATGTATATGTATAACTGATTCACTTTGTTATAAAGCAGAAACTAACACACCATTTTAAAGCATTTATACTCCAATAAAGATATATTTTTTTTAAATGAGGGTGGATGAAATCACCCAGGAAGGGTAAGTACAATGAGAAAAGTACTGATTCTTGGTCAGTTGCTGGGAATCAGCAACATGTTAGGGTCCCCAGAGGAAGACGAGCCCTCAGAGGAAGATTGTGGGTATAAGGAGAAACAGTTCAGGCAATTTCCAGAAAGAATGCAAATCAGCAATTTTAAATGCAGTGAGGAGGTCTGACAAAATCAGAATTAAAATCATTTCACTGGCATTGGCAACTGGAAGTCACAAAGGACCTTAGCAACTGTAGTTTCAGTGAATTGTGGGCAGAAGACAGCTGAGGCTTGAGGAGCGAATGCAAGACGAGAAAGTGAAGACTGACTCCTTTGAGGGTGTTTGGCTCTGAAAGAGAAGAGAGGTGGACAGTACTCAGGAGTGACACAGGGTTGGGCTTCCCTGGTGGTGCAGTGGTTAAGAATCTGCCTGCCAGTGCAGGGGACACAGGTTTGAGCCCTGGTCCAGGAAGATCTCACATGCCATGGAGCAACTAAGCCCGTGCTCCATAACCACTGAGCCTGTGCTCTAGAGCCTGCGAGCCACAACTACTGAGACCGTGCCCCACAACTACTGAAGCCCACGCTCCTAGAGCCCGTGCTCCACAACAAGAGAAGCCACCACAATGAGAAGCCCACGCACCGCAACTAGAGAAAGCCTGCATGCACAGCAGCAAAGACCCAACACAACCAAAATTTAATTAATTAACTAAAAAAATAGAGTGACACAGGCGTTGAAGGACAATTTGCAGATAGGGAGAGACTGAAGCATGTTTCTAGGGTGAGTAACACTGAAGATGCTGTAAAAAGAAAAGTCATTCCTGATCAAGGTTTCAGAGGAGAAGAAACGGAAGAGATGAAAGTCAGGGTTAAGGAATTACCTTAAACCTAAAAAAAGGAAGGATGGATATAGATGCAATTAAGAGTGACAAAATAAGCAACTAAGTTATAAATTTGTGTTTTGTTCATATTAAAATTTCTCCTTTCCAAGGGGGTGGCCAGGCATTTGTGTCCCATTCCTCAGGGCATTTGCTTAGTGGAAGCAGAGAGCAGAAGTATTATATATATATGTGTGTGTGTGTGTATATATATATATATATATATATATATATATATATATATACACACACATATATATATACACACATATATATACACACACACATATTTACTTTTTTGCTTTTGATTATAATCAATTTGCTTTTGAAAATCTCATACTTTGAAATAGTCTTGTTAAGAAAACTGTACAATGTGGTGAATAATAGTGAAATATAAACGTGTGGCCTCACAATGAATTTGCAACCAAGAATAGAGAACAACATATTTTTCTAATACTCATAAGTTAAACTTTCACGCTTATTAAAAAATGATTCATATAAATGGATGACATGAATTAGTTAGGGTTTGATCTAAGCTGTGATAACAAAAAGGCCCTAAAGTCGAGTGGCTTAAACCAACTGGCACACTCATCTTTCTTCTTTTTAATTGAGATATAATTGACATATAGCATTACGTTAGTTTCAGGTGTCCAGCATAATGATTCAACATTTGTGTATGTGAACTGATCACCACATTAAGTCTAGTTAACATCCACCATCACACATAGTCACAAATGTTTTTTCTCATGATGAGGACTTTTAAGATCTACTCTCTTAGCAACTTTTAAATATATGATACAGTATTACTAAGTGTAGTCACCGTGCTGTACGTGACATCCCCAGGATTTACTTCTCTTATAACTGGAGGTTTGTACCTTGTGCCCCCTTCACCCATTTCGCCCACTCCCCACCCCCTGCCTCTGGCGACACCAATTTGTGCTTTGTATTTATGAGTTCCAGTTTTGTTTGGGGGCGGGGGGCTTCCACATAAGTGTGGCCATATGGTATGTGTCTTTCTCTGTTTGACTTATTTCACTCCGAGTAATGCCCTCGAGGTCCACCCATGTTGTTGCAAACGGAAAGATTTCCTTCTTTTTTATGGTTAAATAATATTCCATTGTATGTATATGTGTGTGTATAAATATATATATATATATATAAAATATCTTTATCCATTCACCCATCAGTTGATGAATGAAACACTTAAGTTTTCTTCTATGTCTTGGCTACTGTAATAATGCTACCATGAACATGAAGGTACATATATCTTTTCAAGTTAATGTTTCTGTTTTCCTCAGATAGTTACCCAGAAATGAAATTGCTGGATCACGTGGGAGTTCTATATTTAATTTTGGGGGGATCCTCCATACTTTTTTCCATAATGGCTGCACCAATTTATATTCCCACCAACAGCATGAGGGGTTCCCTTTTCACCACATCCTCGCCAGCATGTTATTTCTTGTCTTTTTGATAATAGCCATTCTAACAGGTGTGAGGTGATCTCATTGTACTCTTGATCTGCTCCATCTGCATTTCCCTGATGATTAGTAACGTTGAGCATCTTTTCATGTGCCTGTTTGCCATCTGTATGTCTTCTCTGGATAAATGTCTATTCAGATCTGCTACCCATTTTTTAATTGGATTTTTTTGCTATTGAGTTGTATGAGTTCTTTATATATTTTGATTATTAACCCCTTATCAGATATTTGATTTATAAATATTTTCTCCCATTTTGTAGGCTGTCTTTTCTTTTTGTTGATGGTTTCCTTTGCTGTACAAAAGCTTTTTAGTTTTATGTAATCCCACTTGTTCATTTTCGCTTTTGTTGCCTTTGCTGTTGGTTTCAGGTTCAAAAAATTACGGTCAAGACCAATGTCAAGGAGTGTACTGCATGTTTTCTTCTAGGAATTTTATGGTTTCAGGTCTTACATTCCAACCTTTAATCCATTTCAAGTTATTTTCTGTGTATGGTGTAAGATAGTGGTCCAGGTTCATTCTTTTCTATGTGGCTGTTCAGTTCTCCCAACACCATTTATTGAAGAGACTGTCCTTTCCTCATTGTATATTCTTGCCTCCTTTGTCTTAAATTAATTAACACGTGTGAGTTGGGGTTTTTTTGACTATGTGTATACACTTTTTATTTTAAAATTGTTATTGAAGTATAGCATACATTCAGGAAAGTACACAAATCCTAGGTTTATAACTTGATGAATTTTCCCAATGTAAACACAACCGTGTAACGAGCACCCACATCAAGACACAGGATATTACAAGCCCCTCAAAGCCCTTCTTGTGTTCCATTTCAGCGAGCTCCATCAAGGGTAACACTACCCTGACCTCTAACAGCATAGATTAATTTTGTCTGGTTTTGAACTTAGATGTCTGGCTCTTCTGCTCAACACTACGCTTGCGAGAATCATCTATACGGTGCATGAACTGTTATTCATTCTTTTTTTTTTTTTTTTTTTTTTTTGTTTTTTTTGCTGTGTCACGCGGCATGTGGGATTTTAGCTCCCCGACCAGGGATCAAACCCGCACCCCCTGCACTGGAAGCACGGAATCTTAACCACTGGACAGCCAGGGAAGTCCTGTAATTCATTCATTCTTTCTCTCTGTAATATTCCATTGTGTAATACATCACAATTCATCCATATCACTCTTGAGGTACATGCAATCTTAATTTTAATGGCTATCATCTGCTCTCCATAGTTTAGAATCCTACCATTACTAAATGGAAGTAGCTATTTCTCTACATCTTAAGCTACATTAATCAAACTTTTTTCTTTTTGCCAATCATATATATTAAAAATGCTTTCAATATACTTTCAATTTGCTTTTCTCTTATTATGATTGAAACTGGGGATCATTTCCTGTTTAAAATTATTTGTTTTTACTTTCAACTGTCTTTGAATGTCCTGTCCCACTTGTCTATTGAGTTGTTGGTCTTTTCTGAATTGATTTAAAAGGACTCACAGGTTTTTTTTTTTTTTTTTTTTCTTTTTAAAAAAAATTAGCTCCTTAAATATGATGCATGGCAAATTTTTTTTCCTAGTTTATCTTTGGAGTTCCAACTTTGTTTTATGCTAGTTATTGCCATGCATAGGTTTTGTCTGTCTTTATGTGAATTCATCAACTTTTTTTTTTTATGGTTTCTGGAATTCTGCAACACTTAGGGCAACTGGAACTGTCATATGTTGCTGATGGGTATAAGCTGGTACAGTCACTCTGGAAAACTGTTTGGCAATATATACTAAAATTAAACATACACATATCCTATGACCTAGCATTTCTACTCAATTCCAACAGAAAATGAGCACTTGTGCTCCTCCCACAAACATGTACAAGAATGTTCTCAGCAGTTTTATTCATTTTACCCCCCAAAATATAAACAACCAAAATTTCTATCAACAGTAGAATAGATAAAGTGTGGCATATGTGTGAGTGTATTTCTGAGCTCTCTGTCTGTTCCATTGATCTATTTGTCTGTTTTTATGCTAATGCAATACTGTTTTGATTACTATAGCTTTGTAATATAGTTTGAAATCAGGAAGTGTGATGCCTACAGCTTTGTTTCACTTTCTCAAGATTGCTTGTCTATTTGGGGTCTTTTGTGGTTCCAAATAAATTTTAGGATTTTTTTTTTTATTTCTGAGAAAAATGCCCTTGGAATTTTGATAGGTATTGCATTGAATCTATAGATATCTTAGGGTAGTATGGACATTTTAACAATACTAATTCTTCCAATCCATGAGCATCAAATGTCTTTCCATTTATTTGTGTCTTCTTCAGTTTCTTTCATCAATGTCCCATAGTTTTCAGTGTGCAGGTCTTTCACCTCCTTGGTTTAATTTATTACTAGCTGTTTTATTATTTTTGATGCAATTGTAAATGGGATTGTTTTCTTAATTTCTCTTTCTGATAGTTCATTATTAGTGTATAAAATCACAGCATATTTTTGTGTATTAATTTTGTATTCTGCTACTTTACTGAATTTGTTTATTCTAACATTTTGATGGAGTTTTTAAGGTTTTTCTATATATACTATCATGTCATCTGTAACTAGTAACCATTTTACATCTTCCTCTCCAATTTGAATGAATTTTCTTTTTTTTTTTTTTTTTTTTCCTAATTGTTCTGACTAGGATTTCCAATACTATGTTGAATAAGAGTGGCAAGAGTGGGCATCCTTGTCTTGTACCTGATCTTAGAGGAAAAGCTTTCAGCTTTTCACAATTGAGTCTGAAGTTGGCTGTGGGCTTCTCGTATATGATCTTTTATTATGTTGAAATATGTTCCCTATTTACCTACTTTGTTGAGAGTTTTTATCTTAATTGGATGTTGAATTTTCTCAAATGATTTTTATGCATCTGTTGAGATGGTTGTATAGTTTTTACCCTTCATTTTGTTAATGTGGTGTATCACAGTTATTGATGTTAAGTCATCCTTGCATCCCTGAAATAAATTCCACTTGAACGTGGTATATGCTTTTTTTAATGTATTGTTGAATTTGGTTTACTAATATTTTGATGAGGATTTTTGCATCTATGTTCATCAGGGATATTGGGCTTGTAAATGAGTTTCTTTTCTTGTGGTGTCCTTGTCTGGTCTTGGGAGCAGGGTAATATTGGCCTTGTAAATGAGTTTGGAGGTGTTCCCTACTCTTCTATTTTTGGAAGAGTTTGAGAAGGATTGGTATTAATTCCTTTTTAAATGTTCGGTAAAATTCACCAGTGAAGTCATCTGGTCCTAGACTTTTGTTTGTTGGGAGATTTTTGAGTACTGATTCAATCTCCTTATAAGTTATCTGTCTGTTCATATTTTCTATTTCTTCATGACTCAGTCTTGCTTGGTTGTATGTTCCTAGGAATTTATCCATTTCTTATAGATTGTCAAGCAGAAGTTTCTTGAAGACTGACTGCCCCCAAGTTTTTGTGTTTAAAAGCTGAAAGTCACTGAGAAGGTTATGCTAGCTCATCCCTTTGGGGAGTGGAGTGAGAGTTGAATAACTTTAAGAGGAGAAGCTGAAATAGTCATAGAAGAAAGGACATGGAATTCCCTTCAACTAGGAAGGCGTAGAGGTTTTGACATGTCCCGCGAGAAGCAGAGACTAGTGTCTCCAGTCCCTGAAAGCATCTCAGGAGGTAACCAAACTCAAAGAGGAATGAGATGTGGACCGTACAGGACTGCCAGACAGCAGGCAGAGTGGTACCCCCCCCCCGCCGTCAGAAAGAACAAGCAGAAAATAGGCACTATATCGTAGAGCTGCCAGTCTTTGGGTGGGCCCACAGGTTTGGACCCTGAAGTATCAACATTATCCCATAAGAGGTGAGAGTCGAGAGGCCTTTTCCCCATGTATCAGGCCCCACACAAGCTCCCTAAATCCCGTACAACTTCAAAACAGGGAGGAAATTGAATTTCTTAAAACCCTGGTGGTGAGGACTCAAAGGTGGGCTCAATTTGTAATTTAATTCAGAAAAACAAAGGAGAAAAAAATGTAAAGGATGTCAACTGAAAAAAATGCATGGCCTAAGAGTTGAGATTTATGTTTTATTCAGCGGACAAAACTGAGGACCTCAAGCCCAGGAGACAGGAGTCTTGGGTCACTCCGAGGGACTGCTCCGGAGAGGCAAGGAGGGGAGCCAGGATATATAGGAGTTTATGCAACAAAGGCCAAGTAGTCAGAACATCAGAAGAGTACTGTTTATTAAAGAAAACTAGACATCTCAAGGAATGTAGCACTTTTCTATGTGTGGGAATATGCAAGAGTCTGGGCTCGCTGAAACCGCTCCTTTGCCAGGCACCTCAGCTCTCTGGGGCCAGGATCCTGTGCTTTCTCACCCGGGGTCTCCTCAGGCTGCACTGTCAGGGGTGGCTGCAGCAGTTCACTGCTAGACGGCAGGCATCCTGTTTCTATCCTGACTTCCCTCCGGGCTCAGCATTGGGGCAGCTGTAACGTGATGGCTTGATGGCTACACAATATCCTCTGTTTACGGGCAGGCAACATTTTTCATTCACAAGGGGAAAAAGTATCCCTTCAGCTCTCTTGAGTACTACCCAAAGTTGTACAGTTAGAAAGTTGGAGGGAGATTCTGTCTATAGTTTTTTTGTTTTGTCTTCTGGAAGAAATAAGGTTTCTGCTAAGATTAGGATAAGGACTGAGTCGAGAACATGTAGAAACGGGTGAATCTGGGAAGGGTTGTTGAGGTGATCAAGGAGGGCTCTGGGCCAGAACTTCCAGGAGATGCTGAAGACCTAACTGAGAATGGAAATCTGACTTCGTGGTGGGATTAAGTCAGACAAATGGTTCTGATTGTCTCCAGCAGTACTGAGCCATTCTAGTATGGGAGGGGAAGAAATGGATTGCTGAATTTCTCTGGGGTTGAGGGTTGTCTGAAAGGGCACAGCAGGAGAAAAGTGTGCAAAGCAAATAAAGGTGTAGGTGAAAGATTGTTTCTCAGCATCACCTGTGAGTTGCCGATTGGCTTGGGAAGGCAGATGGCTAAGAGAGGCTGAGAGTCTAGAAGAAAAGCAGAACTTAAGAGCCTGAAGTTCTGTTGATGTTTTCTGTTCTTTGTTTTGTTTTTTGGAAGTGGAAGAGCAGTGTTTTTTGTTTTTTTTTTTAATTTTTATTTTTTTTTAACATCTTTATTTGAGTATAACTGTTTTACAATAGTGTGTTAGTTTCTCCTTTACAACAAAGTGAATCAGTTATACATATATATATGTTCCCATATCTCTTCCCTCTTGCGTCACCCTCCCTCCCACCCTCCCTATCTCACCCCTCCAGGTGGTCACAGAGCACCTCTGCGGCTGCTTCCCACTAGCTATCTAATTTACATTTGGTAGTGTGTATATGTCCCTGCCACTCTCTCACATCGTCACAGCTTACCCTTCCCCCTCCCCATAGCAGTGTTTTTGCGTCTGTCATCACAGTGGTAGAGGCAGCTGTCTCTGAAAGATCTACTCCAACAATGACTCGCAGACCAGGGCAGCTTCTATTGTGCAACTCTGCCATCTCAGAGATCTTCACATCCAACCTACAGAAAAGGAAAAGAGAGTGTGAGAACCCACGCCCATCCTTAATTGTGTCAGATGGGAAGTAGCACACTATATCCATTCACACTTCTGTCCACAGGCACTCAGTTTCAACCTCAGTACAGGGGAAAGATAGTCTTTCTCTGTCCCAAGAAAGAGAGCATCGTGAGATGAGCGAACTGAGTCAGGCACAGCAGCAGGAGTGAGAACACGAAGGTTTCTGAGGCAGAGCAAGTCCACACAAGGACAAGATGCCCAGGGACGTGTTGAGGTTATTAGAAGAATGGCGTCTGCAGAGCTAAGGGCAAAATGGTTGAACGGGTAGCTGTAGTGGAGGCTGTGGTGTGCCCCCCGGAGCCCCCCGGCTGCTGAGAGGTGGCCCTCAGCTGTAAGCTCTCTTTGGAATTTCCTTGGATGAAAAGGATCAGCTCTCCGAGCTGCACTCCCCTCTTGACAGTTCATACAGAGCCTGGCTTTCTTGCCTTCACGCCGAATGACTCTCGAAGACCCTGCTAGTATCAGAGTTCCCTGTGGGCTTGGAGAGGTCTTCGCTGACACTGCGTCAGAACTCAGCTTCTCACCCTGCCCAGTGCTCCTTCCTTTTTCCCACTTCCACAAGTGGTGACACCAATCACCCCCAATAAGCATCCTCTCTGCTAATCTCCATCTCAGAGTCTGCTTCTTGGGAAACCTAACTTATAGCAAAATCACGTCTGCCTATAGAAGTTGCGCGGCCTGTTGTAGAGTAAAACTTGTTCAAAACTTGAGGACTTCAAAATGGCAGAAGCAGAATATTTAACCAACTGTTGGGCCCTTTTAGGTGTGGAGCTCTGTGTGACGGCATAGATCACATACCCTGAAGCTGGCCGTACAACAGTCTGTGTATTCCTTGAAACTTCCAGTGGCGGAATGGGGGTGGGTGGGTCAGCTAGGTCCCAAGACGTTGGATAAACAAGGCGAAGGGGTGAGAAGGTCAGGTCATTGACAGAAAAGGGATTTTGAAGACTCCAGCTAGACACCTAAGCTGCACAAAGCTTGGATTGCCAAGGTCTGGAAGCAACGGACAGCCAGCCCTTCGGCACATGAGAGGTGGAAGAACGAGTTCCTGCATAGAGAGTAGCATCCTCTGTCAAGAAGCAAACTCTAGTCAAGACGATGAGGGAGAAAGAGCACTGTGATAGTTACATGGCTTTTGTTTTTGGTGGGTTTTTTTGGCGGTACGCGGGCCTCTCACTGTTGCGGCCTCTCCCGTTGCACAGCGCAGGCTCAGCGGCCACGGCTCACGGGCCCAGCCGCTCCGCGGCACGTGGGATCCTCCCGGACCGGGGCACGAACCCGCGTCCCCCGCACCGGCAGGCGGACTCCCAACCACTGCGCCACCAGGGAAGCCCTACATGTGTTTTTTAAACATATATAGACATTATCTCAGAAGATAACTGGCTAAAACATGGTTAATTGTGTCCAGCTCCATGGTGTCTGTTATTGACACTGAAATCAGTGTAATAATTGCAATGCCATCCTCCCAAAGACTTAACTGTGAGACTGTCTGCTCTAATAGCCTTAGATCTATCCATCTTATAAACCACTCTTATCCAAAAGGCCTGTTAACTTTCCTTAATAAAAAGGGACTTCATTTTAATTACAGGATTGTATTTCATTGTAGGGGAGTTTTTAGAGATCCGTGTTTTATCAGTTCCTTCCAATATGGTTGCCCCAGCCTCATCTGTTGTTTACTTTTTAGGAAATGTACAATATATTAAAATTGCAGCTTCCAAGGACTGCGGTTAAGTTAATCATGAAAACAGTCTGTATAATACTAGAGTGTTGCCTCTCTGCGTGTCTTTCATTTAAATTACAAAATTGGTACTCGCTTGAGTGCCTTTGCTTCGGCGAGACCACCAGTGTCTTTGTGAGAGAGATTAGGTGAGCAGTAAGCATGATTTTCCATCATTTTGAAGATGAAACAAGGTGATCAACAACTAAATGACTTGTCCGAGGACAGTAATGACAAGAACTCCCGCAGTGCTCAGAATCTCAAATTTATAATCCTTTTAGCCAACATTTACAGCGTCTGCTTGGCCAACTTTTCTACTTCTCCTCTACCAGAGGGGAGGGGAAACAATTGGCTTTCCTTTTTTCCAAAAGAAAAGATCTATTTGCTTGATTATGCTACCTAAAATTCATGCAATTTTTTTACTTGATAATGACGACATAGGTGAAACTTGTACACAGCAGTACATGAGTGTCTATAGGCTGCACTCTCGCTCAGCCTGGGGTCTATTTAATTTTTACATTTGGGACAAACTGACATTATGTGCCCCTCATAGGATGCTCTAAGGATGTAATACCAATTAGGTAATATTTCTGCAAGAATGATTGCAATGGACTGAATGTGACCTCCAAAATTCATATGTTGAAATCTTAACTTCAGTGTGATGGTATTTGGAGGTGGGGCCTTTGGGCAGTGATTAAGTCATGAGGACAGAGCCCTCGTGAATGGAAACAGGCCCCAGAGAGCTCCCTTGTCCCTTCTGTCATGTGAGAACACCGTGAGAGAACAGCTACAAAGGAACTAGGAGGCAGTAGTAAGTAGGTCCTCATCAGATTCGAACCTGCCAGCATCTTGTTTTGGGGCTTCTAGCCTCCAAAAGTATGAGAAATAAATTTCTGTCATTTATAAGCCACCCAGTCTATGGTGTTTTGTTACAGCTGCCCATATGCAATGGACTATTATACAGCCTTGAAAATGAAGGAAATCCTGTCACATGAAACAACATGGACGCCCCTCAAAAACATTATGCTAAGCGTAATAATCCAATCACAGTGGATAAATCCTGCGTAATTCCACTCACGTGAAGTAGCTAAAGTAGTCAAAATCATGGAAACAGAAAGTAGAAAGGTAGTTGCCAAGGACTGGAGGGAGGGGAAATTAATGTTTACTGAGGATAGGGTTTCGGTTTTGTAAGATGAAAACGTTCTAGACCACTTTTCTGTTTCTCTGTGTCTGTTGTTACAACAATGTGACTAGACTTGATGCTACTGAACTGTACTCTTGAAAATGGTTAAGATGGTAACCAAAAGAGAGAGAGAGAGAGGAGAAAAAAGAATATTAGACAGTAGTACGTGCTACAGAGGAAAATAAAACCAGTAGGAAGTGTGCGCTGGGAGGTGGAGGGAGGTTATGTGGCCCAGAGGACGGGGCTGTGGAGGAAAAGCCTTGCCCGACTCAAGGCGTCAGGGAAGTCCTCAATGACATCTGAGTGACATTCAACTCACACGGGTAAATGAGGGGAGCGTGCTGCAAATAGAGCGAACAGCGAATGGAAGGCCCTGAGGTCGGTCATGTCTGATTTGTTCTAGAAGCATCAGGGAAGTCAGTGTGGCCGGACCAGAATGAGTGCTAGGTGAGGGGTAAGTGATGAGCTAGCAGAGGGTGGAGGAGAGAGAAAGGCACAGATCATGTAAAACCTGGGAGCCATTTTGAGAAGTTGGCTTTATCTGAGCGACACAGGAAACCACGAGCAAAGACAGAAACAGGCAGAACAGCCCAAAGCTATTAAATAATCCAGGAGAGAAAACGGATTTCGGGTATATTTTGAAAGAAGGACCACAGAATTATCCTGACAGATGAGATCTGAAGGGAAGGAGAGGAGTGGAGGACGGTGCTGAGGTGGATCGGGCAACCATGTACCAGATTTCATGCTTGAACACGTCCCTTTTGAGACAGCGATCAGGCCTCCAAGGAAAGATGCCGAGGAGGTAGCTGGATACGTACATCATGGCTTCACCGTGTACTGGTTGCCATGATCTACCCTCACACAGGCACTCCTGTCTGGTCTCAGGTGGCCATTCAGAGTCTAAATTTTGGGGTGATTTGCTCAGATCTGTCCTCAAAAATTCACTACCTATCAAATCTTACTTCTTACTCCGCTTGAAAAATAAAAACTCTCCAACATAAATCATAACTAAAACCCCAACTCTTAGTCACAACTATAATGCAAAACCAAATACTGATAAAATCTAAGCAGTCATATCCGTCAGCTAACTAAATAGATGTATTTGGATGAGCTACGCTAGAAGGAGCAGGCCCAGACCCCTGCCTGCCCCTGGAATCGAATCATGCACATAGAACGCATGAAAGGACATAGGAAGTTATACTGATACCAAATCCTGAGATGCATACAGTGGAGTTCAAAAGTCTAGTTTCCGCTCCAGCTTTTATATCATTTCTTCAGAAAGCACGTCATATTCCTGGCATTGTCTCTCCTTATGGTGACAATGGCAGGAGGAAAACAGATAGTCATTTCAAAGCCGTTTATTTTAAATGTCTAGCGAATAAAGATTTCTCAGTTAGATGGTAGCTGTTCTGGCACATTTTAAGGAATTCCTGAGACATTTAAGAAAATATATATTAGTCTAAGGAATTACTGGCTAAGTCAAAATAGACTAATTTCTGGCACTAAAGTAGCTCCAAAATCTCAGAGGCTTAACACAAAGAGATGTATTTCTAACATACACACAGGGTCCCCAGTGAGGACATTTCCTAGTTATCTTGCTTTCCCGGGAGGCTCTACTCCATGTGGTGACTCAGAGATCCAGACTTCTTTCATGACAGAGCTGCATGGAGATACATGGGCAATGTGGGAATCCCTTCAAATCAATATTTTGTCGTTGTTGTTCCAACATCCCATAGTCCTTCATTTCCAGACAAACGGACAGGGAAAGACAGAGCAGAAGATGACACAGGCTGTTTGATATCAGGTGTAGAAGTTGCAACTTTCACTCACTTTGCTGTAGCCAGAGCTCAGTCACACGCTCACAAGTAGTAGCAAGAAGGGTGTGTAAATGTAGCCTTCCTGTGCTCATGAAAAGAGAACAAAATGATTTGGTGAACGTATAATGTCTCCGCAATGATTTCCTCCCTGGGTCTTTAATATATTTTTACTTAGCTTCCCACTTAAGTCCAAAGCACATGACTTAACAACTCTGGCCTTACTCTTAAGCACCATGAAGATAGGCAACCCAACAGAAAACCTCTAACTTTCTGTTTTGGAAATTTCACAGAAAATCAGAAAGCACAGGGAACTTCCTTCCATTTCTAGCACCTACACCTTTGGCCTTGAGTCCTCCAGCTCCTCGCAGAATGCCTGGAACCTGGAATGCCTGGGCCTGAAGGAATTGCAGTGTGAGTATTTTCTGCATGAGAATGGGAATTATCAGAAGGTTTCACATGATGCAATACAGGGCCAAACGCAGAGGGGTTAACACAGCCAGACTGACACACGTCATGGGAATCCCTTCCAATCAATATTCTTTTTTTTTGAATCTATTTATGTTGAAATAGTTCACAAACAAACGGAAAATTATAGAGAATAATATAATGTCCTCTGTGTGTCCTAATATTATTGGGCTTTTAACTTTCTGATGACATGATGACTATGGAACAGTATCTCTTTGGTTTTAGTTGGCATTTCTCTGATGACCAGTGAAGTTGAGCAGCTTTTCATATGTCTCTTTGCTGTTTGGGTTCCCTGTGATTTGCCAATTCAATATCCTGTCTCCATAATTCTATTGCATTGTGTATATCTTTTTAATATTCATTGGTAGTCACACTGAGGTCATGCTAAACGCTACAGGGAGAGCAAGTGGAAATGCACCACTGCTAAAGACTGGCCTTTCTCTTATTATTTCTAGCTATTCTACTTGGCCCCAAAGTAACATAGCCCACTCAGCACAAAATAAAATCTTCCGTGCTACCAGGACCACCCTTCTGAAAGGCAGCCTGGCACGTGCAACTCTGCATTGCTCCTGGAGAGTGTAATAGGCAAGTATTCCTTCCAGTTGCATACAGAACACTCCCAGAAGAATCCTGATAAATATCATGAATATCACTTTCTCCATTTCATTATATTTCTGGGGAAATTTCATTGCATCAGTGATATTTCATTGTCCGTTATAAGCTGGCATTCTAGTCAGAACCTGAATCCCAATTTGAGTTAAACAATCAGAGTTTGTATGAGGAAGCACAAAAATGGTGCAAGAGACAAACAGAAAAAATAAGTGCACAGAGCTATGCCATAGGCTGCCATTTTCTGGTGATCTTGCTGAGCTACCTGGTAAGTTAGCTGCATACGGGGGTCTACTGTTTGCAAAAGTATTAGCAACGCCTAAATTGAAAGGTCTCCTCACTCCAAATCTACTTAAAGCAAATATGCATAAGCACCTATATTTTATTATAAGCAAACATGCATCAGGAACTTATATTTTACTAACACCATTGGAAGCCATAGTAACCCAGATTTCTGCATCTAAAAATGCAAAATAGGTAGGAGGCACAGAATGCTTGATAAAGTAGTTGTCAAAGGCTCCCTTTATTCTCTTTTCATAGGCACAGACACCCATTTTATATCCACTTTTCAGCATGAGCAGATAATACTGTAACATATTGCCTTCAGGCCAAGTAACTTATTTAATGAGACAGACATCTACGGGCAGATCATTGAAAGTCACACCAGCTTAGCTATATTGCAAGAATCCTGTTTTTACAAATACAAGCTTCACTCTCGATAGGAGAAGATTTAAGCAGATGCATAGCAGACTCAGAAGTCCCTTCTTCCTACAAATAACCATTCTGACTCAGTTGCCTAAAAACAAACATACCCTCTTTCCGTCAAACCATTTGCCTTTGATGGTGTCTGGAAAGAAGGGAGGAACATGGCTGAAGCCAGTGCCCTTACAGCGTCATTCTATGCAGCAGTGCTTCTTGATAAGGGGAGGACTTGAGGAAGCTGTTATTCTTGGAGGAGTTTCAAGTTCAAAAAGTTCGGCTCAGATGTGAAGGATACCAAAGTGTAGGGGAGGAAAACGTGTTCCTCGAACCTCTTAGGGTCTCTGGCTATGTCTGAAAATGAAACTGACAAAAACAGATGAACAGGCAAAAAGTATACACATTGATTTAATCTAAGTTTTCCATGATTTGGGAGCCTTCTTGAGGAAACGAAGACAAAGACAGTTCAAGCTCAGTATTTGATGCTGGCTTTGATGAAGGGTGAATCGTCACGGAGGAGTTGGAGAGGCTGAGGATTATCAGTAAGTACAGTAAACTGGGGAAGTTTGCAAGGCCTGTTTGTTCAGATTCTTCTTGGCATGCTTTGTCTTCAAAGGTAAGGATGCTCCTTTCCTCCAAATACAGGCGAGACAGCTCTCACATGAGGGTTTTAGGATCTGTTTTAGGGAAGAGGGCAGGGGCACAATCAGAGTGTCCTCGCTCCTGCTGTTTTCTCCAACCCCTTCAGCTGAAAATATTTAATATGCCAAGGTGCCATATTTTGCAGTGGCATGTCCTGAACCCCACCGAAGGGCATCCTGAAATGTAAACCGACATGTGCAAAGCCACCAAGCTACTGGTCCTCCTCTTGTCTCCTACAGATCTTCCTAAGATTGAGTTTCTTTCTGCAAGGCACTACATCCCCAGCATTCCCTCCCCACTGAGGGAAGACTGCTTGGGCTCGCTGAGCTGGAGCCCCGGAAACCCTGATCTGGGGCCACAGTCCTGGCCTCATCAGGGCTCATGATGACGCTTTCAGGGTGGTGTAATCAGCCCCTCCTTCTCCATGACATCATTCTGTGCTAGACCAACTCCAGATTTACAAGAGCAATCAATTAGGAAATGAAATTTCCTTGGGAGGAAAAGGAATATGGAGTTAATACACTCTTTTTCAGAGTGTTATGTTTTTTTCACTTTTAGCTCAGATGGGTATACACTTTGCTTCTTTAGTTTGCTTAGGTGGGCGTAACAAAGTGCTTCAGACTGGGTGGCTTAAACAACACAAGTTTATGTTCTCACAGTCCTGAAGTCTGGAAAGTCCAAGGTCAATGTGTTGACTAGGCTGGTTTCTTCTGAGGCCTCTGTCCTTGGCTTGTAAGGGGCCGTCTTCTGTCTCTTATCTTCGTATGGTCTTCCCTCTGTGCATGTCTGTGTCCAAGTCCCCTCTTCTTTCAAGGAAACCAGTTAGATTGGATTAGGACCCACTTGAACGATTCCATTTGATCTTAACTACCTCTTTACAGGCCCTGTCTCCAAGTGCAGTCACATTCTGAGGTACTGGGGATTCGGACTTCGACAAACGAATTTGTGAGGAATACGGTTCAGCCCGTAACAATTTCCAACACATGATGTCTAAAATATTTTCATGTGTTTTAAAGCAATGAGTTTAGCTGTTCTCTCTGTTATTATACTCCTTCCTCTTACTTTTCTGACATTTTTGCCTTCCTCTTCAAATTTTTTTTATTATTCTGTCAACTGAAGTCGTACTGATAGCATCGCACTAGGAGATCATAATATCACCCTCCCATCGTGCTAGGAGGAAACCACATATACCTCCTTATTTTTCTAACGGAAATAAATGCACTTTAAATGCTGACTGTGAGTCTTTTACCACCAACTTCCGTAAACGCATATCCGTCGATCAAAATACCGTAAAAGCTCTGTTGTTTGCCATGAGGACACTGATTGTCAAAATTTTCAGTACACTAAATTAACTGAAGTTAACTCTTTCAGATTTTTTTTTTCTTCCAGGGTTTATAACTGGATGAAAGGACAGCCATTAATCAAAAAAAAACCAGAAATTTATCCATTTATCTGGAAATTGTTAATTTTCTGAGAAGCCGAGCTCTAAGTATTCCTTAACTTAATCCACTTCTTCACCCTCTCACCCCTTCTCCCCCCAAGAGAAAGTAAACAACAGTCATCTGGCTGCTTCCTATAACTGGATGCAATGGTCTGAATGTTTATGTTCCCCCCAAATTCACATGTTGAAATTCGAATCCGCAAAGTGATAGTATTAGAAGGTGGAGCTTTGGGGAGGTAACTAGGAGATTGGGATTAGTGGCCTTATAAAAGAGGTCTCACGGATCCCCCCAGCCCCTTCCACCACGTGAGGATACAGGGAAAGGATGGCCATCTCGGAACCAGGAAGAGGGCTCTCACCAGACACAGAACCTGACCACGCAGGTCCCCTGATCTTGGACTTCCAGCCTCCAGAACCGTGAGAAATAAATTTCTGTTGTTTATAAGCCACCCAGTCTGTGGTATTTTGTTACAGCAGCCGGAATGGATTAAAACACTGAATAATCTGACAACTGGATTGCAGCTAGTCTAACTGACATGGCTAACTAAACTAGATTTAGAATTGGAATGAGCCATCAGTAAAAGACAACCAAGGAAAGCGCTGGCTAACTCAGCCTTTGTTGTGTCAAGGTAACAGACAGCTTGCCTGACAGAATGACTGATTTAAACTTCAAGCAACAGTTAAGAGGGTTGAAGACATCCATGAAATTTTCATTTCTCCAAGCGAATACTACACTTTGTTTGCATTTTCTTTGTAAAACACGATTCTTGCTGGAAAAAAGCAGTTTTCACGGTGCTTATTGTTCTGCAGGTTGAAGACTTAGTAGCTCAACCATTTTAAATTACTGGGTGCTTTGTTTTGAAGGGGCCGGTCCAAGTGCTTGTCTCGGGAAATTAATCCCGAGATAGTTACATTCAAAGCTATTCAGTACATAGAAAACGTATATAGCTCAGATTTTTGCAAGTCAGATTTCCTATTTCACCTATAATTTCAGAATATCTGTCTTTTCCTTCTAATTGATCAAAAATTGACTCTAAATATATAATCAATTATTTAAATCACTTTACCTGAATCTATTTTGTTAAGAGGTTTATGATTTTTTTACATGTTAAAAGGAGCTACAGGAGATTTCTTTCTTTAAAATAAAACCCCTGGACTTCCCTGGCGGTGCAGTGGTTAAGAATCTGCCTGCCAGTGGAGGGGACACGGGTTCGAGCACTGGTCTGGGAAGATGCCACATGCCGCGGAGCAGCTAAGCCCGTGAGCCACAACTACTGAGCCTGAGTGCCACAACTACTGAAGCCCCCGCATCTAGAGCAACGAGAAGCCACCGCAATGAGAAGCCCGCACACCGCAACGAAGAGTGGCCCCCGCTCGCCGCAACTCGAGAAAGCCTGCACACGGCGATGAAGACCCAACGCAGCCAAAAATAAATAAATAAATAAATTTATTTTAAAAAGAAAAAAGGTTTAAATAAAATAAAATAAAACCCTTAAGTCTCATGGTATATTAAAAGAACAATATATCTTGTCAATGTGGGGTTCATTCTAGTAATGTGGTGATAGTTCAAGATTATAAGATACATTAATATTACTTACTAGACTTTTCCGAATACCTCAAGATTCAGCCAATGAACAACTGGAACCACGCAGTGGTGAACAGCCGAAAAGTGAGTCTTAACCACAGCCTCCCGGCTGCCAGAGTCCTTATGATGGGGCTGGAGTCGGAAGGGAAAGTGACATTGTTTGAAAAAATATATACGCAGTCGATTGTTTGGTTTTTTTTGCCTGTGCTGCGCAGCCCGTGGGATGTTAGTTCTCTGACCAGGGATTGAACCTGGGCCCTAGGCAGTGAGAGCACGGAGTCCTAACCACTGGACCGCCAGGGAACTCCCTATTTTCATACTCTTAAGAAAAGCACCAGTGATGAAGGAAGGAGGAGGGGCGTCCCCGGGGGCGCAGTGGTTGAGAGTCCGCCTGCCGATGCAGGGGACACGGGTTCGTGCCCCAGTCCGGGAGGATCCCACGTGCCGCGGAGCGGCTGGGCCCGTGAGCCGTGGCCGCTGCGCCTGCGCGTCCGGAGCCTGTGCTCCGCAACGGGAGAAGCCACGGCAGTGAGAGGCCCGCGTACCGCAAAAAAAAAAAGGCTATAGGTTTGAGTTGCTATTGAGATTAATATAAGATCCTACTACTCATCAATGGCCAAATGATGGATCCTTTAAAGGGCTTCCCTGGTGGCGCAGTGGTTGGGAGTCCGCCTGCCGACGCAGGGGACACGGGTTCGTGCCCCGGTCCGGGAAGATCCCACGTGCCGCGGAGCGGCTGGGCCCGTGAGCCGTGGCCGCTGAGCCTGCGCGTCCGGAGCCTGTGCTCCGCAACGGGAGAGGCCGCAGCAGTGAGAGGCCCGCGTACCGGGAAAAAAAAAAAAAAAGGAGGAGAGGAAGGAAAGAAGGAAGGAAGGAACTTCTTATAAAAGCAAAAGATAAATATGCTTTTTAATGTGTCAACAGGCTGATAGATATTGACTTAAATATTTTTAAATAACAAAAAATTTTTAAAACCTTCAAAACACATAAACAACGTAGAAGATGAAGAGCAAACTGAGGCAAGTGTTTGCAACAAATATACGTCAAAGGTTTAACATTCCGGGAACTTTACACATTTCTGAGGACATGAGAACAATGGGGAAAGGACACGAATAAACAACTCAGAAAAGTGAAACACAAGTAACAATCGGCTCTGGTTGAGATCAGACCTCTGGAGACAGAGCTTTGCCAGGTTTAACCATATGACCTTAAGCAAGTTACTTACCTCTCTGTGCATCTATTTTCCCGTTTGTTTATTAGTTCAGATTTTTCCGTGCTGGACTTTGTTAAATTAAGGAGCAGTTCTATGGAAGAAAGAAGAGATTTTACTTTAACGTGAAGCTTTTTGAATGTTCATTTCAAAACACTTAATAACTTTGAAACATTTGGTAAAGGGACATTTCTTGGTACTTTAATCAGGTCCGATAAAGAGACAGAAACGTTCAAAAATAGTAATCTGAGCATTAATGGGGACAGAGCTCTTAAATTTTTGAGAATTTGGATGTTTGAACTGTTGGTAATTCCACGTTAGCAGTGCCAGAGCCACTTAATTTCACTTCTTTGTTTCTCTTTCTTGGGCACCTGGGTGAGGGTGAGAGATGAGTCCTGACAGTACAATCTTCAGAAGGGAAGAGCTTGTCAGAATCTAATGTTAACGAACTCATGGGTGGCCGCTCGCTGCTCAGAAGTCAGTGTGAGAGACAGATGCTGGTAGGAATGGAAAAATTTGCTTTAATCAGAAAGCTGACAGTCTGGGGCGAAGGCAGACTCGTGTCCCAAATCCAACTCTGAAGATTCTGTTCAGCCATGAAAGTTTCTAAAGGGAAAATGGAGAAGTAATCTCAGTTAATCAATGAGATAGCGGTCCGATTTGTCACCACCTCCCATTGCACGAAGGCTTGTTGACTCCTTGCGATCTTTCTTTGGTTGCTGTATTGTTCACACAGTTTATGAGATTACTGAAGGGAAGGTTGGGAAAAGATCCGGTCATCTGTTAATTACTTATTCTTAATTCGTATTTCTTTGACCTGAGGAAAGGACCAACAGGTTACACAAGGCTTTGTGTGATCAAAAGATTTGAAAGTTGTGCTTGGGCCAGAAGTTAGTTAAAATAGAGCTTTGCTAAAGTGACAAGACAAAAGGGGCCTCCTGCAGAGAGCTCTTTCCTGCAAAAGCTGCTCACACTAATGCAGAGATCTGCAAGTTCACTGAGTTGTTCTGTAGCTGAATTAGACTTGGCCTTGGTTAGAACCTCTGTGGATTTATTCCATTGCCCCCAGACAATAATTTTTGTTCCAGCATCGGGCCTCAGAGCTCAGTTCTATGGCCAGAAAGACTGGAGAAACACAGATCTTATAACTGCTTTGTCCTGAAATTGTCAGAACTCGGACTCACTAACAGCATCAGCACATGAACAGGGATCTTCGCTGACAATGAGGTGATAGCTCCAGATACCTGACAGTTCCCATTCCATATCTTAATGTACACTCTTGCTGTGCTACAACCGTGATGTTACATCCATTCTACAATACATCAAAGCACATGAGCTACTCCGATGTCAGTGGGTAATGTAGTAAAGAAAGCTTAGCAAGCTTTCCAAACAGCTAGTACTTTAGGAAGGACTAAAGTAATAAGAATGTTTTCTACAGAGATTAAAGATGCCATAATAGTAAGTATTATTAAGCGCTTACTATTTGCCAGACACTGCGTCGAATGCTCTATATTAATGAACCTGATATTTTTTTTAAAAGTTGTATATCGTTATCATCTTTAAATCACATTAAATTATATACCAAACCCAATCCTGTCAAACTCACTAAGAAATTCAGTCTCAGTTATTATTCCTTGCTGGAGTCACCTAAAAGCATGTGAGGTTTATGTGCTTTCCGGAAAATGGGGAGTAGCCTCTTTGTTCTTTGGTCCCCTTTTATTGCAGCTTTTATAAACTCTCATAACGTTGCCGAACAGGCAGTCTCAGCGTTTCTGTGCCAGGCCTGATTGTGGCGCTATTTCAAGGCTGGGAGACTGGGTGGCTGCATCCAGCGTCTGAGGCAAACCATAAAAGCACCTACCCAGACCAATGCCACCTCTGGCCACGGCCATGGATCTGGGCTCAAGTTCCTCCTCCTCTTGGAAGCCATAGTCTCTGGGCCCTTCCAGCCTGGGAAAAGTCTCTCTCTCGCTTCTTGCTACCACTGTTTTCCCTTTCTCTAGTATATTTCCAGCAATGAGCTGACGTTTACACAGGTCCAGAAAAGGCACAAAAGTTTTTAGGGTCCGTCGCTGGCTGGGTCTGAAAATTGAATGGACAACGATTAATAGGAAAAAAGCATACACATTTACTTAATATAAGTTTTACGTTACACCGGAGCCTTTATAAGGAAATGAAGTCCCAAAGGAAGAGTTAGACCTGAGTATTGTGTGCTAGGTTTGATGAAGAGTGGACAGTCACAGAGGAGTACGCTAAGTTAAGGAGGGGAGTGTAGTAACTGAGGGCAACTTGACAAGGCCTGTTTGTCCAGATTCTTCCTTGGCATCCCTTTGTCTTCAGAGATAAAGACGTGCCTTCCCTCCGGGTACAGGAAGGGCACCTCTCACAGGAGGGAGTTTTGACCTATTTCAGAGGAGAAGGGTTGGGGAGAGCTCAGCATGGTCTACCATTTTCTCCAACTCCTTCAGCTTCAAATATTCACGATGCTGAGGTGCCACATTTGGGGTGCTGTGTCCTGAGCGCCACCACCATAAAAGGAAATGGTCTTCAGACCCCATCTCACCCTCTCCACAGAAATAGAGGGATTCGATTCAGGCCACCTTGGAGAGGAGGAGAAAAGGGAAAGAGGAGAGGGAAGGAGGGACGAGGAGGAAGAAAGGAAGGAAATAAAACAGTTACAGTCCCATTCCTGCTGACTTCTATACCATAAGGAAAACAGAATATAAATTAGTATCTTAATGCCGCATATTACTATCTCATTTAAGACTCACAATAACCTTATGAGACTAGTGCGGTTTTAATTCTCACTTTACAAATGAGCCAACTGAGGCTTAAACAGTTTGTGTCCTGCCCTAGGATGTACAGCTGGTAGATGATGAAGCCTGAATTAAAAAATCAGATCCACCTGATCCTAGAACCCATTTTATTAACCACCACACACACACCTCTTTAGCAGAAACATCATGTCATTCTTTGAATTCAGCGGTGTATTTAACAACACGCCCAGCTCCTAGAAGGGACTGAATAAATATTTACCAAGTAAGCCACAGTTTCTTAACACAGTTTTATTTTCCTAAGAGGTATTTGTCCTCAATATGATTTCCAGAAAGAATGCACCCAAAGTAATATTTTGCCAGAGAACAGCCTGACAATATAAAATGTATATAAAACACCTTTTTCCTAAAATTTGAGCCCTTTTTAAACCGTCAACTAAGGGTCAAAAGATTGTCCTGTAAATTCATCTTAGCTGTTAAAAAGTGTACAAAATCATTTGCCAAAGGTCACTGCAAGATTGGCCAGAATGAAATCAGAATTGAGTTCAAAGCTGTATTTACCTGTGCACAGTGCAATAAAGTGAGGATTTTGTTTATTCCAGGAGAGAGAAAAAGATATGGAATGGTTCCAGGCTTGTGGTAGCTGTTTCCTTTATTCCTTGTTTAATTAGTAAGTCCTCATCTTTTGACTTGATCACTTTATATATTAAAAAAGGTAAGGACTGAAAAGGAAAGTAGACCCCTGCTCTTTGAATTTTCTGTTCATTTGTCCTGTCTTGGGAGAATGCCAGCAAGTAACAAATTTATGCTGTTCATTGGTTGTTACTCCTTTCTATAAATCGGGTTCCTGACCTAGCAGGAAAATTCCTTCTCCCTTGGCTCTACTGAGACCGCTAAAGTCCAGGTGACCCTGGAAACGGCTTATCTTATCGTTCAGTGGCTGCTCCTGACTGAAAGAGCAAAGACTGAGATTGCTACTGTTGGTAATTTACAAGGCATGGCCTACAGATTTCTCAGAAATTCTCAGTACATTTTCCAAGAGTTATGTGTCAAGCACATCCAGAAGACCAAATTTGTTCCTGCTGATACCAGACGGCGCTCAAACCAAAGTGCCTAGCAACTTCTGTGGCACCTTTTTAATTTTAATCTTGCTTTTAACATTCTCAGAGATGGAAGCCAAGTACAAAATGTTAATAAGAGCTCACTTGCTTTCAAGACTTACTCTTGGGCTAAAGCCTAAATTTATGCCAAGAAAGGAATTAGTAATAATCTACCCTTTGCTCAAGGAGTTTAGGGGCTTTGTTGTTGTTTGTTGTGTTGGATACCTAGATTGAGAGAATTCACTCTACATTTTTTGGAATCAGTACTTACCACATACTTGACACACCAACAGTACCACAGTTTGTAGAGCTGCCACGTTCAGTCAGTTACAGCCAGAGCTAATATTTATCTTTAATGAATCTGACACTCTTTAACTCCGGTTACTGTAAAAACAAAAAAATTAGAGGAGAATGACCATCAGTTAAGAATTGCTGCATTGACCATGACCTTTATGCGGCTGCTTATTACATTAATTTTAGAATATATATGTGTGTGTGTATATATACACATAGGTATAGAACAAAGCACAAAGATTATAGTGTAATTCTGGTATTAATTTCCAATCTTGTATCGTAAGGATGGTAGAGAAATCCTTTGAGACCAAGGTTAGGAGAAAGATTCATTTCTGCCTATGTCTGATTCATGCATTCACCCATGTAGACATAGATCCAGATCCAGGTATATAGACATAGCTGTTGGTGGTGTTTTTTGTTTTACTGTCCTGTAGTATTTTGCCAATCTTCTTCTCATGACTCTTGTTCAGAGACCCTAATGCCCTTTTGTTGGGATATTATTTCTTTGCATCTCTCTGATTGCAGTTTCTCGAAGTTCACTTATCAACCTCACTTCCAATGGTATTTGATTTCCTTTTCTGAAATAGTCTGGTTATGACTGCTACCCAGAAATTCTCGCTCTCTCTTTCTCAGCTGTGATGAAGTTATAAGTGGCCTACATGGAGAGTATAGTAAGTATCCAAACACCAAAGAATTATGCCTACTACCCAAAATCATTGGAGTCTAACTTATGCTATTAGAAAGTTAGATTGGGCTTCCCTGGTAGCGCAGTGGTTGAGAGTCCGCCTGCCGATGCAGGGGACGCGGGTTCGTGCCCCGGTCCGGGAGGATCCCACGTGCCGCGGATGCGGCTGGGCCCGTGAGCCGTGGCCGCTGAGCCTGCGCGTCCGGAACCTGTGCTCTGCAACAGGAGAGGCCACAACAGTGAGAGGCCCACATACCCCCCCAAAAAAAACCAAACTTAGACTGGTTGAAGATCCTGGGTTTTTATTACTTAAATATTTCGTATTCACTTTTATAGGCTGAATGTGTTAACGTGTATTTTAATTGTTGTTGTTTAAGATTAAAAAAACAAAATTAAGAATTACCCCATTTCCTTCCATGCATACTGGGACTCCTCTATCGACAATTTTTCTCCCAGTTCCAAGAAAATGGTAAAATTGGGGATTCATGAAATATGGTTTATAGAGAGTATTAAAGAAACAAGTAGAAGAAAAATGGCACTAGTTTGTTTTCATTCTGCTAACTAAAATCCCATTGCTAGAAATCTCACAAGCTGTTTCTAACCACATCTTATTGAACAATTCAGTTCCCATTCTCCAAATATTGTACCAAGGACAGTACTAAGGGCTTGGAAAAGAAAGATGAATAAGACTCAGTTCTTTTCCTCAAGGAGGTGAGATTCTAACAAAAGAGAAAACACATAAATAATAAAAGGTAATTAACTCATTTAGAAAACTTAATGTATAAGGGAGTGTTTAATAGGAATAAGCATTATATTTCATTATGTATGATCATATTTATAAAACAAAAATAACTTATTTTCAATTTCTTCAAAGCTTTGCTCAGATGAGGCCTGCACTGGCCACTCTGTTTAAGAACTGCAATCTACCTCATCCTTTATGCTGCCCTACTTTTTCTTCTCTCCATTAGTAATTGTTACCTTCTACCATACTGTGTAATTTGGTTCCTCATTAGGCTTATTGTTTATTGTCTCCTTCTGCTAAAATGCAAACTCCACTAGGACAAGGATTTTTATTTGTTCACTGATGCATCACAAGAGCCTAGACACTGCCTGTATTTTGTAGGTTTCAAATAAGTGTTTGTTGAATGACTGAGGGCATGAATGCTTTGTGTTTTGGATTACGCTATATAGATACATATACCTATAATTCAAGTATATATAAATATATATATGATTGCTTTGTGATTTGGATTAGATGATACATCTATTATATATATTATATATTAATTGTCCAAGATTCTTCATAAATTCTTATATGACTCTATATTATAAAACCAGTTTGTTTCCTGGTTGAAATTTTCTCAGGAATTAGAAGACTGAGGAAAGCTATATCAGAAGGATAAAAATGAAAGGTATGTATTTTAAAGCAATTAAAGTCCCAATTCTTCATGTATTAAATGGAATCAGGATATTAGGTTCAAATTATTGCAAATTTGACTAGATAACAAATTAATTTTAATGCGAATAGAGCTAGGTACCCATTGCTGCTGATAGTAATAATAATCTTATTAAATAATCAGTTAGCAGTTATGATTCTTTAGGAAGAATTTAAGATGTCCACTAAAATATTGTACCTTGGAGTTTCTTTCTTTATAACAAAGTAGGATTATTGAATTTTAGAGTTACTACGCAGCCTTGGATATTTGTAACTTGGTCAGATTTTCAGAAGCCAGATGTCTAAGTTGTATATCACATATTACTCTTTAAATATATCACCAACCTGAAGAAGCTTTGTCATCTTTTTTCCCGGAATCATCCTTTTTTGTTTTGTTTTGTTCTTATAAGAATGAGACAAAGAACTGTATTTTTAGGGATTTTTCGAACACAGTAGAAGACATAGTCTATATAAACACATAGTTTCATAAACCTGATGATTGGAAGGAGTATGTAAGAAGCATATTGGGAAATGTGAGATATCCTATATGGTGTAAGAAATAAACTACAGAAATATGAAAACCTTCAGTCTTTAAGATCATGTAACATAACCAAAGGCTTTAAAGATAACCAACCATTCAGGGTTTCCCTGGTGGCGCAGCGGTTGAGAGTCCGCCTGCCGATGCGGGGGACGCGGGTTCGCGTCCCGGTCCGGGAGGATCCCACGTGCCGCGGAGCGGCTGGGCCCGTGAGCCCTGGCCGCTGGGCCTGCGCGTCCGGAGCCTGTGCTCCGCAACGGGAGAGGCCACAGCAGTGAGAGGCCCGCGTACCGCGCAAAAAAAAAAAAAAAAAAAAAAGATAACCATTCATACTGAGAAAAAAAATTTTGAGATAATATAAGTGTTCGAAGTACATGAAGATAGGATGTTAAATTAAAGATTTAACATTTGAACTCTTTCCTGGTTCTTTCTCTTTTACATAATATTTTGATATTTCTTTTTTTGTGTGTGCGGTACGCTGGCCTCTCTCACTGCTGTGGCCTCTCCCGTTGCGGGGCACAGGCTCCGGACGCGCAGGCTCAGCGGCCACGGCTCACGGGCCCAGCCGCTCCGCGGCACGTGGGATCCTCCCGGACCGGGGCGCGAACCCGTATCCCCTGCATCGGCAGGCGGGCTCTCAACCACTGCGCCACCAGGGAAGCCCTGAAATGTCTATACATCACAAAATGATCACCACGATAATCTGGTTACCAACTGGCACCATACAAAGATTTTACGATATAATTGACTGCGTTCCTCATGCTGTACGTTTCCTCCCCGTGACTCGACTCATTTATTTTGTAACTAGAAGTTTGTACCACGTAATCTCCTGCACCTATCTTACTCATTTCCCTACTCCCCTTCTCTCTGGCAACCACCTGTTTTTTCTCTGTAGTTATGTTCACTTGTTTTGTTTTTTGTAGATTCCACATATAAGTGAAATCCTATGGTATTTGTCTGTGCCTTTACCATCTCTGAACTAAGGTTCTATATAGAAAAGGGGAGGTTGTTTGGTTTTGGTTGGTGTAGATGGGGGTTGTGGGTTTATTTTTTTTTCCTTTGGTCAATTTGTTTTGTTTTCCTTTTTGAAGGAAAATTATTTTAAAATAACTCTTGGTAAGAGAGTTAGTATGACCACATACAGAGTTACTTTAAGTTTGTTAGACATTAATGTACCTAAGAATCTACTATGGAGCTTGTTTCAAATGCAGATTCCCAGGCGTTGCTCCTAGAGACTCTTACTAAGGATGTCTGAAGTGAGGCCTGTTTAACGTCCTAACAAACTCCCCAAATGATTCAGAGAAAATGCTGAGAAATATTGGTTCAGTTAAAAAACAAACAAACAAACAAAAAAAAACGCACATAAACCTGAGACCAAATATCATGAATTTATATTGGTTTTGTCTAGTTTAGATTAAACAGATTATATTTTTTAATTGATATAGCCCAAATTCTCAATAGTATACATACTAAACATATAATGTATATACTATTTATAAATAAATAGTCCCATATTTATGTTGATTGGCATATTTCATTTATTTAATGGTGGTTTAATCATTTTTATATCTGAAGTAGTGGAAAGGTCATGGGAGTCTGGGAGAGCTTGGCTCAAATCTTGGTTCTGTTGCTTAATTAGCTAAATTTGGGGAAAATTACTTAATCTCTCTGATCCTTACGTTTTCTGTTTGGCATAAATAATAGTGCCTAAATCCTTGCTGAGATTAAAAGAATTAGAGGATGTAAAGTAATTAACTCAATATCTAATGCAGTAAAATCCTGGAAGACACTCGACTGGGCTGTGATAGTTCGGCTTTATGAAGTGTTACATTGAACACACCTACTCTGGCTTGGTAAGCGAGTGTTTTTGCACACACGAGAACTATTTTGCATTTTTTCAGCTTTATTGAGGTATAACTTACAGATAAATTGTAGGATATTTAAAGTGCACCCTGTGGGCAATTTGCTATACGTATACACTGTGAAAGGGTCCCCTGGCTAGTTAATCAACACATCCTTCACCTCACATGGTTATCTTTGTGTGTGTGTGTGTCTGTGTATGAGAACATTTCAGTTCTACACTCTTAGCACATTTCAATTATACAATACAGTGTTATCAACTATAGTCACCATGCTTTACATTAGATCCTCAGCACTTATTTATCTTAGAGCCGAAAGTTTGCGCCATTTTACCAACCTTTCCCTATTTTCCCCACCCCACCATACGATCCAGCAATCCCACTTATGGGTATATATATCCAAAGGGAATGAAAACAGGATATCAAAGAGATCCCTGCACTCCCACGTTCATTGCAAAGTTATTCACAATAGCCAAGATATAGCAACAACCTAAGTGTTCTGATACCAATGGTAAGGCTATAATAGACTGGGTTTTCTCCGAGCTCAGACCTCCTACTTGCCTTTTTTCCAACATTTTCACTATAATTTCCGTTTCCCTGCAACTTATGAGGTTTAGCATCTTTACATATATTTTTTAGCCAATTGGATTTGCTCTTCGGTTAATTGTTTTACATATCCTTTGTCCATTATTCAATTTAGTTTCTATCTCTTTCTTATTAATTTATAAGAGCTCGCAGTACATTATAGAAAAACTTTTAGTTTTTCTGTCATGTAAATTACAAATATATTTCCTCAACAGTTGCTATATCCTCACTGTACAGAAGTTCTTATTATTATATAGTCAGATATGTTTGATTTTCCTATTTTGGATTTAAAATTCTCTTTCAACTTCTGCATTATGCATATAATCTCATAAATTCTCTTTTAAGATTTTTATTCTCTTAATTTTTTACATTCAAGTTTTTAATTGATCTGGTGTTTACTTCTGTATATGGTAGGAGATATAAGTCCAATTTTACTTTCTTCCAGACGGATAAGCAATTATGCTGTCATTATTCTTTAACTATATATCACTGCCGCTACAGAGAAAGACACCCACCCACATACAAGCTTCTGAATGGCATTGTTTCATAGAAAGCAGCTAGTCCATGGGGTATCATGTAGCCAAGCTTAACTCTAAAACAGTAGGGTTTAGAAAGGAGACAGTTGTTGATTAGGGACCTGGTTTTCTTGGCCAGCAGAATCTGGTATTCAAGTGACTCTGTTGAGTAATAGTAAGTGAAACTTCCATCTCTCCTTAATTTAGCAGTTCAATCCCTTGATTTACATAAGAGCCCAGAGGCCTCCTGGAGAAACAGACTTTAACTCTGCCCTCCCAAGAGTTCAAGCACTTACACAATTATGTTTGAAACAATAATGAGACACCACTGTACATCTATTAGAGCGTGGAAAATCCAAAACAATACTACCACCAAATGCTGGCAGGAGTGTAGAACAACAGCAACTCTCATCATTGCCGGTAGAAATGTAAAATGGTGCAGCCACTTTGGAAGACAATTTGTCAAATTCTTACAAAAGGAGACATACTTTTACCATATAATCCAGGAATCACACTCCTTGGTATTTACCCGAGTTGAAAATTTTTATCTCCACAAAAACTTGTGCCTGGATGTTTATAGCAGCTTTGTTCATAATTGCCAGAACTTGGAAGCAACCAAGACACCCTTAGATGCATATCAGTAAGTGAAAGAGGCAAATCGGAAAAGGCTACATACTATATGATTGCAGCTATATGGCGTTCCGAAGGCAAAGCTATGGAGACAGTCAAAAGGTCACTGGTGGCCGGGGGACAGGGAGGAGAGAAGGATAAATAGGTGGAGAACAGAGGGTTTGGATTTTATAACTGTGGATACATGTGAAAACCCAGAAAATGGGCACAGCACCAAGAGTAAACCTTAGTGTAAAATAAGGACTCTGAGTGATAACGATGTGTCCATTTAGAATCGTCGCTGATAGCGAATGTTCCACTCTGGTGTGACATACTGATAGTGGGAGAGGCTGTGCAAAGCATGGGGACAGGGGGTATGTGGGAGCTCTCTGTACCTTCGCTCAGTTTTGCCGTCAACCTAAAACTGCCCTAAAAACTAAATTCTGTTGATTAAAAAAATATATATATATATGAGTGTGTGAGTGTGTGTGTGTGTATATATATATGTATGTATTTGATTACTAGAGAGGCCAAATCAAAGGAAATATTTGAAGCTCTTGGTTTTGAAATAGAAAAACATAGACCAAATTTATGTTGCGTAGGAAGAGAAGGAAATTAACACTTGTTAAAACCTGTTTACACAGTAACTGTACTATTTTTACAACCTTTCTATAAGTCTGAAATTCAAAATAAAACGCTTTCAAAATCTGTGTGCTGGGAAATGCACGTAATAGCCCTATGGTATAAATATGATTCCCATTTACAAAGACAGATATGGAGGCTCAGGAGGTTAATTATCACGTCTGAGGCCTCCTGGAAAATGGTTGGGCCAGAAGTGCAGCTATTAGGCCTGCTGCCGAAGCTCCTATTCTCTCCCCTAGACTACACGGTGTCCTTAGTGCAGCGTTATAGATGCAGCACTGGGGTGGGAGCCTGGGAAAGCAGTAAGGGAATTTCTGTTTTCTTGTTTGTCTTTTTTTTTTCGTTCAGATAGCTGAGCAATAGAAGAAAAAAACCAAAAGCTTCTCGAAGTATTCCTAGAACTTCATCCTCTGTGGAGCAGATATCACGAAAAGATAGTCACTGCACCTTGAATCCCAGAAAGTACCATATCAAGGGCATTTCATATGAGTGAAGATTAAGATGTTCCCTAAAGATAAAACAGATTTATGTTTCTTTTCAGAAACACTGAGCCCAAAGATATATATGTGAAAGATACAAAATTAATATTAAAATCTTCCATTTATTTTATCTGTAAAGCAAAAGCATCTACTTTCATTTTCAATACTTTTTAACCTACTTATGCAGAATTAGGGTGTATATTAATTACAGCCTCTTTATTAAAATGTGTCCCATTTGAAGAGTGTCTTTCATGGCACCGATTAACTGTGAATACTCCTCCTTTAGTATCTCAAATGATACCTTTGAGCTAGTGCAGTAATTTTTTCCCCTGTTACCCCTAAGCTCATTCGTAGGTCTGTCAAACTTTAACGAATTCACTCAAATATTGTTCTGTGAGCTCTGCTGAGGGCCAGGCATGGTGTGTTTCATCTTTCTTAAAATAACCACCAAGCTACTTCCTGTATCTGACAGTTTGAATGATGTCCAGTCCTCTGTGAATTTTTAGATGGTTGCTATTAAAGCAGATACAAGAAAAGGATTCAACAAAAGAGGCTCTCCCAAGATTTGTAAATGTTGAAAGGATTGGCAGTTGAGTATTTCAAGAAACCTTCATTTCAGTAGCAGCTCCATAATAGAAGGGTCACGTGTCTTTGAAGGTACAATGGGTTACTCGGAGAATTCTCCAGTGGTTGGAAAGTATACATTCTCATGTGGAGGGAGGTCCCTGGCAAAATTCTGGAGCCTGTTTCAACATTTGGTATAAAAGCCAATATCAGGTATAGCGCCTTCCACCATGTGGGTGTTCCGTAATCAGAGTCAGAATCTTACAGATAAAAAGGACCTTCGAGATCAAAGTAACTGATTGTGATTGACATTATTCCCTCCTGAAAACATACTGAGAGCATATATTAGCAAAGTGAATTTTCACACATTTTTACCATCACAGTAAAATCTGCTTTGGGGCATAGAGCAGTGGTTCTCATGATACTCCTGTAATTCAAACAATAAAGCCTCATCATTTCATGGTCCATTAACTGGAAACTATTTTTGCACAAGTCCAGCATCACTTTCTACAACTTGAGATGAATGCATTCAAATAAGTTATATCACAAAAGATACTTATTAATCCATACTATGTATGACTCTCCATCTCCCTGAAATCACTGTTAAAATCTCTTTTATTTCACTAATCAGTGATACTTGAATTTAATGTTCTTCACCAAAAGCCATATATTGTACTAAAATAGACCTAACATATTGTTCTAACTCAACCGTAAAACAAGATCAGATAATGAGGTCTAGAGCTCTGCTGTCTTGTGTGAGTCACATATTTTCCAGTAAATGGAAAATCAAGAGCATTTCTGAAGAGATGCAGAAGGGAAAGGGCAGAGCTTCATTATAAAAGCCCGGAGCCCAAAGACTCTATGTGAAATGTCACAAAATCCATTTGCTATGATATTTCATTTATTATTTTTGTAGCACATAGGCAGCTAATTTCACCTCGTGGTTTCTAATGTTATGCTGGAAAGAATGCATACAAATCAGAGATTAAATTCACCAGCCAGCCGTTCAGAGCCAGTTCCCACCGACTCCGTTAGAGGATGGAGTGTCTAGGGAGACACCATCCACAATCCTGACGGAGTTCGAACGCCTCTAAAAGACAAATACTTGTGTGAAAGAGTTTAAGCAGGAGGTGCCGAAAGTAATTACACTTTAGACTAATTTTTTTTTTAAGTGGGTTTTTTTGTTTAAATATGTTCTGGGCTCCAGCCTCTAATTGAAAGTTGATCTGATGATTTTATTTAGTATCCCACCCCAGCTAGATACTGTTCTAAGTGTTTTAATATTAACTCACTCACACCTCCCAACGACCCAGTTTGCTAAATACTGTTATCATGATCCCCAAGTTACAAACGAAGAAATTGAGCCACTGACAATTGAAGTAATCTGCCCAAGACCACATGGCTAAGAAATGACAGAGGAGAATTTGAACCCAGGAAGTCTGGCTCCAGAACCCATGCGCTTACCCATTACGTCACGCTGACTCTCTCATACTTTCCATATTATAGATGCAACATACAGTTTATACTATATCACTTCTGTACTCACTGGGTGTCAGATGCTATGCTGAGCTCTTTACGTGATTAACGCCATTGTTTTCCTATGAGTCCTATGAGATAAGACTACATTTAACTGATGAGGAAACAGACTCAGAGAGGCGTGGTCCCTGACCCATAATCACACTAGTAGGAACTGACAGAGATGAGACCTATCCCAGGCCCGGCTGTGGCCAAAGACCACAGTATAGCAACTCCGCTAATGAGGTTTGCTAATCATCTTTAAGAAAGGGGCCAAGGAATCCTTTGATGAAGTATGGAGGGACAGGACAAGTGCCCAAACTTTAGGCTAATTGTGCTTTTACAATGCTTTCTCTATAAATCTTGACAAGGAAGTTAATTCCTTCCTGGGCAGGAAGGACCTTGATACTATCTAAGCCCCAGCCACCTCCTTCTCTTGATGAGGGCCTGAGGCCCAGAGAGGCTTCAGAACTCTCTAAAAGTCACAGAGATACAAAGCCAGAACCACTGCCAGCTCAAGCTTTGTTCCAGAACTCTGTGACGCTTTGGGGGCAAGGTGCATCCCGATTCATATAGCGGTTTGGATTGTAAGTGGATACAGCTGTATCTATTTCTAAGCTACTTTTGTTATCTGAGTGGAGTGCAGTAAGTCTCTTTCCTTTGCTGAAATGATCGTTTTGGGCTGTATTACCATAGCTTACAGGTCACTTTATTCATGCTTGCTGAAACATTTTCAGTGGCTGGGCAAAGATGTTTATGTTTCTACGATTTCCTGCCTTTTAATGTATCCTTCTGGGTTTTAAAAGGAATTCATTTGTCAGTCCTATTCATCTTTAAAGATACTGTTTTATTGAAGCAAAAGAAGATATGCTCCTTAAACAAAAGCCTATAAATCCTCCATGCTTTTAGTTGTGATTATTAATTTAACAAAAGAAAGAAAAGAGCTTTTAACTTGAGACAGTTACCTTTTTTTTTTTTTTTTTTCTATTCATTATGTGACCCAAGTTCATTTCTGTGCCAATTGCCTGCATACCTCTCAAGTCTCTACTTCCTGCTTATATCCTTTATGAGTCTGAGGTTGTCACCTCCTTGTTCCCAATCGTTTCTGGGCCATCTGCCATGTTCTTCCTTACCTTCACCCAGTGTTCTTGCCTAGGTGGGGAGAGTGGATGCAGGCTGCCTGCACCTTTTCTCAGCATGGAGATTTCTGGAATCCTTCAGCAGTAAACAAAGATGGAAACAGCAACAATAGCCAGGCTATGGAAACTGTCACAAGGGGAGACAGAATTCTCCCAGGTCAACTACCTGACCACTTACCTGATTTTCTTTCTTAAGATTTAAGACTATAGACCAGGGCTCCCTTCATGGAAGTTTGGTTTATTATGACTGGAGCAATAGAGTTTATGTTTACAGATTGAAGAAGTCACAGTTTGAGCCCAGCTGGTACATCACCATTTGAATCCCCAGATGTCAAAATGACAGAGAGACACCCGGAGGCGGGTGGGGAGGGGAGGTTGGGTAAAAGGGTCAGTGGATAAACAGGAAGAATGTCTCAGGGCAAAGGACTCCGTTGTTAAGGCCTCCAGGAGTTTTGTGGACAGATGGTGGTGGATAGAAAGGAGAGAAAATGAAGGAGGGAGGTGGGGTGGAGATAGAGGGTACCACATCACCACTTGAGGCTAATGTGGTCCCATCTGCTTCTGCGTCCGGGACGTACCTAGGGGAGCCCGCTGCTAGTGTCTCCCATCCCTGGGCCTGCCTTGGTGAGAGGATGCTTCTTCCCCTGGACCTCTTACAGTGCCAGGAGGAGGGGAGTTGGAGGGCACGGGAGGTTCTGTTCCCTTTGGTATTTTATAAGTAAACTTGGATTTGGATGACTCTGTCTTCGGTGTGTCTCTGACTGCCTAAAGTGGGATAGGCAGGGCCATCAATCAGGCGGCATTCGTCACTGTCACAAATTACCAGCCTCACGGGAGGGACCTCGCGTTCCCTCTGCAGAGGTGTCCCTGTTTAGGAAGCGTGAACTGAAGTAACCTTGCAAGATAAAGTTCTGACATACAACAGATATTTGATCCTTTTTTGCTTTTTGAAACTTCAGGGATCTTTTTTTTTCTCCTTCTTCACACGTTCTTGCCTATTACTAAGTAATTGAAACTTTTGAAATGTCATTGTCAGCATTTTCAGGCTATGATTTTCCTGTCTGATTAACAAAGGCCTCTTGTACTTTCTCTCCCTGCTTTCAGAAAGGTGAGTGCGCCTGACTTATTCTTGGTGTTCACTTGGAGCTTCCAATCTCAACCACCCACTGCTGACTTTCTGAACTTGACCTTGGGATGGTCCAGAAGTGGAATGTTATCTATTTAGATAAGCTAGTGATAACTTCCTTTTTTGTTGTACTGGTCCTATTGAGAGCATTCATATACAAGCTGGATAATTTCTCCTACATCCCTAATTTTTTTTTTTTTTTTTAAATTTTGAAAGCAACTGTCCTTCACCCTTCAGAATTGGCACTTATTGACATTCACCAAATGGTCTTCTTGCTTTAGTTTGGAACTAAAGCACTGGCAAAGAATAGCCAACAACTGGAAATTTTGACTAAAGCTAATGTCTGGACTACTTTGGGATAATAACAGCTCACTTCCTAGCATACTTACTATTCAAAGTCAATGAGATGAAGTTTTACGTATATTATCTCATTTAATCATCACGACACCATGAGGTGGGTATCCCATTTTACAGATGAAAAACTAAGGCCCACACAAGTAACATGTGAGGGAATAAGATTCAAATACAGAACTGACTCCAAAGCTTTTCACTGCAGAGCACATGATTCTGCCTCAAGTAGAATGCAGATAAATAACATTTTAGGACTATAAAAAGGGAATTCCGTAGTAAAATGTGCCCTTTCCTCACACAGCAATGCTCCCTTTCAGAGGAGAGAAATTAAAACGTGAATTGGCAAGATTTCCCAATTTGCTGAATCAGACGCTCCGATGAAAGAACTGTATAAAATCGTGTCGGAAGTTCAGTCTCTTCTTGGTATTATATAGATTTTCCAGAGCACCTTCAAGAGCCATGGGAACTGAAGACTTTTCTGTTTAGCTAAATACTTCCTCTTTCTGCCTGGCTTGATTTAGCCTGTGTAGAAAATGCAGGAGCTGAAGGAAAGGCACTTACTCCCCTTAAGCATAGTTTTTTCCTTTGCTTTTTTTTTCCCCGTCGGTGTCTAAAAACGCCTGTGTAAGTGTGTCTGGTGAGGGTGGGGGTGAGGGTGCCCCTGGAATGGGAGGAGAAAGGGCAAGTAGGGTTGTACCAAGCACTGTGCTTTTCGCACGCTCTCTCAGTTACACTCCACGTCAACCCCATGAGTTAAGGGATGTTGTCCCTGTTTTACAGCAGGAGACACCCAGGCTCAGAGAAGCAAAGTAGCTTCTACGTGGCGGCACTGGAAACCAAACCCAGGCTTATGTGTTGTTGACCAGATAAATAAGTAAATATAAAATGTGGCTCAGAACACATGCTTTTAGACCAGTATTTGCACAAGATTTTCAGAATGCAAGATCTCTACCATCAGGCAAGATGTCATAGACTTTTATTTATTTGACATAAGGAGGCCATGCTAAATTAAGTTTTTAGAATTCATTACCTGGTTTTCTAATCTAATGCTTTGCTGTTAAGGCTCTGGAGACCCTTGTTTAAGCTTTAATTAAACAGTTTACTTGAAACATGAACATAAGTCATTAAACTTGAATTGAAACGCCACTAACTATGTTGTTTTAAACCAGGCTGTTTGTTTGGGGATGACGTTAACATTTGTAAACCATTTGCTGATAAGAAGAAACACCGTTTTATGTGACAACAGTGAAATATGTGCAGTCGAGATTTCCACTTTGTCTGTTTCCAGTAAATGAAGGCCATTGTTCATTCACGCGGGTGCTGGATAGTTGTGAAAACATCATTCCCATCCAAGCCTCAGGTGCACAGGGACAAAATAATTGCCAGTTTCAAGAACAAAAGAGCAGTTTGAAACTATCTGTTTGAGAGTGGACTTGTCATATCAAAGAGTTCCTACTGGACAAATTTCTAGACAAGACAAAGGCTTCAAAAGGAGATAGAAGGTATTTTTTTAACATCTTTATTGGAGTATAATTGCTTTACAATATTGTGTTAGTTGCTGCTGTATTACAGAGTGAATCAGCTATACGTATACATATATCCCCATATCTCCTCCCTCTTGCGTCTCCCTCCCACCCTCCCTAAATAGACATTTCCACAGAAGATATACAGCTTGCCAACAAACACCTGAAAGGATGCTCAACATCACTAATCATTATTGAAATGAAAATCAAAACCACAATGAGGTATTGCCTCATATCCATACCAGTTAGAATGGCCATCATCAAAAAATCTAGAAACAATAAATGCTGGAGAGGGTGTGGAGAAAAGGGAACACTCTTGCACTGTTGGTGGGAATGTAAATTGATACAGCCACTATGGAGAACAGTATGGAGGTTCCTTAAAAAACTAAAAACAGAACTACCATACGACCCAGCAATCCCATTACGGGGCATGTACCCTGAGAAAACCATAATTCAAAAAGAGTCATGCACCACAATGTTCATTGCAGCACCATTTACAATAGCCAGGTCATGGAAGCAACCTGTGTCCGTCAACAGATGAATGGATAAAGAAGATGTGGCACATATATACAATGGAATATTACTCAGCCATAAAAAGGAATGAAATTGAGTTATTTGTAGTGAGGTGGATGGACCTAGAGTCTGTGATACAGAGTGAAGTAAGTCAGAAAGAGAAAAACAAATACCATATGCTAACACATGTATGTGGAATCTAAAAAACAAAAATGGTTCTGATGAACCTAGGGACAGGACAGGAATAAAGACGCAGATGTAGAGAATGGACTTGAGGACATGGGGAGGGGGAAGGGTGGGCTGTGACGACGTGAGAGAGTGGCATGGACATATATACACTACCAAATGTAAAACAGATAGCCAGTGGGAAGCAGCCGCATAGCACAGGGAGATCAGCTCGGTGCTCTGTGACCACCTAAAGGGGTGGGATAGGGAGGGTGGGAGGGAGACGCAAGAGGGAGGAGATATGGGGATATTTGTATACGTATAGCTGATTCACTCTGTAATACAGCAGCAACTAACACAATATTGTAAAGCAATTATACTCCAATAAAGATGTTAAAAAATTTTTAACAACTCTCCAGAAGTGGTCTCTTAAATGAGCTATTCAAGACAGCCAATTAAGGAAAATAGGGTAAATATCTGTTACTGAAAAGATTATACATAAATAGGGAGAAATGAAAGAAGGGGGGAAAGGTACAGGAAAAAGGATTCCTTTGTTCTTGTATAGAACTTTGGTGTGTCACAGTATGGATTTTTCTAGATGTTTGGTGAACTGAGGATATGCAGTGTAAAAGGTCTCTTTTTAAGTTGTCTCAGTGGGCGGCTTATATGAGTAGATTAGAATTCATGTCGAAAACCTTGACATGAGGCTTGCTCTCCCCTTTCACTCCGGTACAGACAAGAACAATGGTATGCTGTTTACGCGCATAGGGACTTAACTTTCTGGTATAATCGTCTCCAGCCTAAGTTTCGAAATTGAGCTTCTATACATATATTGAGCTTCTGCTTACACAAAAGTGCCATCAGTAGGTTGATAATAAATTGCGTGAATCCCTGTGATTCTTTATTCTTTCGGGATCGTACAGTTAAGGAATCTGTAGTCCAATTAACGTCAACAAGGAAAACTTGGTTATTGAAGTCACTTATATAGGATCACAGGTAGTTAGTGGCAAAGAGGGACTGAAACCCACATATCCTAACACCTGACCGAACGCCATTCACACCTTCTCTCTCCACCTACTCCTCTGTGTGAACCTACTCAAATCACTTAGCTTCTCTGAACCTGTTTCTTTATATGTGTCATTATAAATGATAACAATTTTGATCCTCTCATATTTCAAGATGCTACGTAACTTAGAGGCGTTATGTTAAATGCTTATATACTGCACCCAGCACAAATGTGGCACTCAACCAATAGCGGTAGCTAGTGTGATTTTATGGCTGTTATTATTATTCTTAGTCCAACAAGAATAAAATGTGAATAGTTGTATAGGATTTTTATTTCAGAATTGTATCTGGAAGCAAGAACTATCACTTTTCAAAGCTATGTAATAGTCATATAAAAATGTAATGGCAGCCAGCCTCCAAAATGGCCCCCAGTGACCCCGACCTCCTGCTATTCACACCCAGAAGCAGTCCCCTCCTGTGTCCTACCAGGGTCGGTCTGTGTGATGAGTATAATATAGCAAAAGTGATGACGTGTATGGTAGGAGGATAAAAACTCCCAAACTATGTCCACACATCCTTATCCCCACATCTTAAACCTATGACTATGTGGAATAAATTACTTTGCATGGCAAAAGGGACTTCGCAGATATGATTAAATTAAAGATCTTACAGTGGGGAGATGATCCTGAATTATCTGGGTGGGTCCGATGTCATCAAAAGGGCTCTTAATAGATGGGAGAGAGTCAGAGTCAGAGAGACGTAAGGATGCTACACTGACAGCTTTGAAGATAGAGAAAGGGCCGTGAGCTGTAGAATGCAGATGGCCTCTAGAAGCTGGAAAAAGGGCAAGAAAATGGATTCTCCTCTGAAGTCTCTGCAAGAAACACGGACCTGTCAACACCTTGATTTTAGCTCAGAGAAACTCATTTTGGACATCTGGTCTCTAGAACCGTAAGATAATAAATTTGCATTGTGTAAGCCACTACGTTTGTGGTAATTTGTCACAGCAGCAACAGGAAACTAATACCGTATGTCCCTTCCAAGATCGGGTCATAAAAGACTGTGGCTTCTGTCTTGGGCTCACTCTGAGGGAAGCCCGTGTAATGTGCTAAGGACACCGAGGCAGCCTCAGGAGAGGCCCACGCGGCAAGCAACTGAAGTCCACCAACAAATGAGGGGACTCGGAAGCAGATTCTTCAGCCCTAGCTGAACCTCTGACGCCTGCAGCCCCAGCAGACAGCTTCTGAGTCACAGCCAACCAGTTCAACTGCTTCTCTGTTCCTGATGCACAGAAACCGTGAAAGATACATGTTTATTGCTTTAAACTGCTAAGTTTCAGGGTAATTCTTAGTAGCGCAGGAGGTAACTAATACAGTCCGCTGTGTAGTTTGCTCCCGTGCACAGGCTGCCCTGTGTGACCAGTAGAATACTGCACAAGTGATGGCGTGAGACTTCTGAAGATAGGTCCCTGAATCTAGGGCGACTTCCTTAAACCCGTGGAGAGTCCACTCTGGGGAAAGACAGCTGCCGCGTCGCGAGGACGCGCACACAGCCCGTGGAGGCATCGGCTCTCCCGCGCCGTGTTGCCCCCACGTGAGAGCCCCCTTGGAAGGATATCCTCCAGCTCGAGTCAGGCTTTCAGTGATTCTAGCTCTTCCGCCTTCATATCTTTGATCTGAGGCCCCAGACATTGCAGAGCAGAGACCAGCCCTGCCAGCTGCGCCCTCCCTGCATTCTGCACCCACGGAAGCCATGAGACAATACATGTTGTTTTAACTCACTTAGTTCCGAGCGCTTTGTTAGGTAGCAGTAGATAACTAGTGCAGATGTATTAAATATTTACTATCTTCCCACTGCATTTTAGAAAAATACTTTTTCATATAATGTAAGTGTAGGAGTACCTTTTCAATATGTCGATTTAGATGTGCAAACGACTATTTTCACGCTCCTTTTCCTGTGACCAGAATCTCTGTTGATATTGCGTAATGCGGATGTCAGAGAGAATTCGTAGCAACAGACAAATGTTGCTGCATATGCAGGTACTGCTAGTGTGTAGCAGACTGGATTCTTGGAAAGAAATTAGCTTGTGTTTTAGACACGTGGCAGCTTTATTTTTATAGTCGCCACTCGTGAAGGTAGAAATCTCCAGTTGATAACTGAGCTGCCTTTGCTCACACATTCCTTATTTCACTTGGTTGGATGCGGGGATGGGAGGCAGGCGGTGAGACGTCTTGACAGTAGCTAATTAAAACAATGTAATCACTTCCGGCGAAACTCCTGGCCTCTTGGGAGTTCAGTTGGGCTGTTCAAACTCCAAACTTCATTTCTGGACGGCGGCCCTTCTTATTTCTTCTCTTCTTCTCTTTCCCTCATTCTCCCCAGACGAGGGGCTGGATCCGGGAAGAATTTTACGTAATGTCTTAAAATGGGGATGAGGGCACCCAGCTGATCCGTGCATTGGCCTCTCGTCTTTACTGATCTTCTTTAAGCTGCAGTTCGACCAGCCTCATTTGGGGACGTTCTCTGTTCTCACTGCACTGGCTGCTGAGGCACCGGAGGCCGATGTAACTGGAGGAATCTATTCTCTTTCACGGTCAGGTCATGGTCTCCCCGCCTTCTTCATTGCCCCCACCTTGCTCTTGCCCTTGACTCATACTAGTACTGCTGATACCCTGAAACGTTGCCATATTATCAAGTCACCCTGGAGCCTCACAACAGCATGCACTCTCTCTAAAATAGAAACCCTCGGGCAGGCACAGTGGCTCTCAATTTTCAGACCCTCCCTCACGCATCTCAGTGAGCATGGAAATGGTCTAGCTTCCCTTCTATACGCTCTGGGACTGAGGGGAACTTGGAGATGGGGACTCATTTTCTCAGTGAGCCTGGCTTCTCCAGCTGGTCTGCCAGAGTGCTGCAGAATTTTACAACACCTTCCTGCCACGAAGACAGGAGTAACTTCTTCTCTGGCCAAGAGGAAGCCTGGAAAAACTTTTTTTTTTTTTTCATATTTCAGATGTCCTATGTAGCCAGTTAAGTATGGGAGACCTAGGGCTTCCCTGGCGGTGCAGCGGTTAAGAATCTGCCTGCCAATGCAGGGGACGTGGGTTCAAGCCCTGGTCCGGGAAGATCCCACATGCTGCAGAGCAACTAGGCCCGTGCGCCACAACTACTGAGCCTGCGCTCCAGAGCCTGCGAGCCACAACTACTGAGCCCACGTGCCTAGAGCCTGTGCTTCGCAACAAGAGAAGCCACTGCAGTGAGAAGCCCGTGCACCCGTTTATTGCTCGTATAACTAGAATGAGGTGCAGCTCAGAGACTAAGGCTGTGTGATTCTCCTGGCCTCAGCTGGCCTCTCTTGTCGGTCTGGGGGTCTCATTTTTCTGGGCTTTATCTGGCAGGGGCAACCCAGCTTTCCGGGTCTCGTTCTCGTGACTCTCACATCCTTCCAGCAGGCTCTTCCAGGCACGTCCTTCCGTGAGGTGCCGACGGTGTGCTGCAAAAGGGAAAGCAAGAGGAAACGCTGGAGGTGTCATGGGAGAAAGGAAGCGCTACAGCCAATTTGCAACCTGTTCCACCCGAGAGCACGTTACCACCTCTACCCCTCTGCTCCTTTTGTTTTCACTTTACAAAACTCATAAGTTTAAACCGGAGAGGGTATGTGATTATAAATGGTGTATGCCGGTGGAAAAAGTTGTATGTAATTCACCAGCTACCCGTTGGGCACAGAGAACCCAACTATTAGTTGGATGAGGGCTGTGGTTTTGGGTAGGATTGTTTCTAGTCAGGTCGTATCTAGTGAAGAGGTTGCTAGTTTTTGGGCTATTGTTAGGTTTAAGGCGGGGAGTAGGCGGTGTAGGGTTGTGGGGAAGTATCCTAGTAGGGTGGAGAATTTAGTATAGTTTGAGGGGTGAGTGTGTTTTAAGTTTTGCGTGTTGAGGTTGATTTCGAGTGCGATGATAAAGCCTAGGATTGTTACTGCAAGGGCTGTTAGTTTTAGGTATGGGGGCATGGTTGTTAGGGGGGTGGTTATAGGGGGGATACTGTTGGATAGGATGAAGCCGGCGAAGAGGCTTCCGAGCAGTAAGCGTTTGATAGGGTTGATTAGTAAGGGGTTATTTTCATTGATGGAGGCGTGAGGGGGGAAGCGGGGTTGTCCTAGCAGTGCGAAGGAGATGATACGGGTGCTGTAGACAGCTGTAAGGGAGGTGGCAATTAGTGTTAATAGTAGGGCTCAGGCGTTTGTATAAGAGGAAGTGGCAGCTTCGATGATGGGGTCTTTGGAGTAAAATCCGGTGAGAAATGGTGTTCCCGTTAGTGCGAGGCAGCCAACGATGAGGGCAGTTGTGGTGAAGGGGAGGGCTTTGAATAGTCCTCCTATCTTTCGAATGTCTTGTTCGTTGTTTAGACTATGGATGATGGAGCCGGAGCATAAGAATAGCATGGCTTTAAAAAAAGCATGCGTGCAAATATGTAGAAATGCTAAGTAGGGTTGGTTGAGGCCGATTGTTACTATTATTAAGCCGAGTTGACTAGAGGTGGAGAAGGCAATGATTTTTTTGATGTCGTTTTGGGTGAGGGCACATATGGCCGTAAATAAAGTAGTGAGGGCGCCTAAGGAGAGGGCTAATGTTTGGGTGGGTTTGTTGTTTTCTATCAAGGGGTAGAAGCGGACAAGTAGGAAAATACCTGCTACGACTATTGTGCTTGAGTGGAGTAGGGCTGAAACTGGAGTGGGACCTTCTATTGCTGAGGGAAGTCAGGGGTGAAGTCCAAATTGAGCTGATTTTCCAGCTGCGGCCAATACTAGTCCTATAAGAGGGAGATTTGGGGTGTTTTGGTTAAGTGCAAAGATTTGTTGTAAGTCTCATGTGTTTGTGTTGGAGAGGAATCATGCTATTGATACGAGAAATCCGATGTCTCCGATGCGGTTGTATAGGATTGCCTGGAGAGCGGCTGTATTTGCGTCTGTTCGTCCAAACCACCACCCAATGAGGAGGAAAGATATAATTCCTACCCCCTCTCACCCAATGAAAAGTTGGAAGAGGTTGTTGGCTGTGACAAGAATTAGTATGGTGATGAGGAAAAGGAGTAGATATTTGAAGAATTGATTAATGTTAGGGTCGGAGTGCATGTATCATATTGAGAACTCTATGATGGATCAGGTGATGAATAGTGCTACAGGCATGAATATAAGTGAGAAATAGTCTATTTTAAAGCTGAGTGTTAGTTTAAAGGTTTGGATGGTGATTCAGTGTCAATTTGAGATGAGTGCTTCTTGGTTAGTGTGGAGGTATATTGTCATTGGGATTAGGCTGATAGTGAAAGCACAGAGAACGATATTTTTTACATAAAGCTGGTAGTTGTTGTTTTTGTAGAGGCTTGTGTTGGATATTATAATAGGGGCAGTTAGGATTAGTAGTGTGAGTAGGGCAAAGGAGGTGAACAAGTTTATTACTTTTATTTGGAGTTGCACCAATTTTTTGGCTCCTAAGGCCAACGGATAACTACCATCCTTTAAAAGTTTAAGAAAGCCATGCTATTAGGCATGGGAGCGGGAATTAGCAGTTCTTGCGGTACTTTCTCGGTAAGCAAGAAGTTTTTATCTTCTGTTGCTGGCTCCACAAGCTAGTGTTTTTTTTAAACTATACTTACAATAGAGAGGGCCTAGAATGATCTTAGGGTTGAGTGATAGGAGTAGGAGAGGGATGATGTGCAGGGCTATTAAGGCGTGTTCTCGTGTGAATGAAGGGGTGAGGTTATTGATATGGTGGGTATATTTGCCGCGTTGCGTGGTGATTAGTATGTATAGAGAGTATAGGGCGGTAATTAGGATGTTCGTGCCCATTAGGACGATAGTGAAGTTTGATCACGAGAATGTGGACATAACTACGAATAACTCTCCGATCAAGTTAATAGTAGGAGGTAGGGCGAGGTTTGTTAGGCTTGCTAATAGTCATCAGGATGCTATTAACGGGAGAAAGATCTGTAAGCCCCGGGCCAGGATTATAGTTCGGCTGTGGATTCGTTCGTAGTTTGAGTTTGCTAGACAAAATAGTATAGATGATGTGAGGCCATGGGCGATTATTAAGGCAGTGGCCCCTATGTAGCTTCAGGGGGTTTGGATGAGGATGCCTGTGATGACGAGCGCTATGTGGCTGACTGAGGAGTATGCGATGAGTGATTTTAGGTCTGTTTGACGTAGACAGATTGAACTAGTTATAATTATTCCTCATAGGGAGAGCATTAGAAATGGATAGGCTATAAGTTCTGTCAGTGGGTTGAGCAGGAGTGTGATTCGTAGTATGCCATAGCCGCCGAGTTTTAATAGTACGGCTGCAAGGACTATGGAGCCCGCGATAGGAGCTTCTACGTGTGCTTTGGGTAGTCAAAGGTGTAACCCGTAAAGAGGTATTTTTACCATGAAGGCTATTATGCAGGCCAGCCACATGAGGGTATTAGATCAGGAAGCAGGTAAAGGTTCGGCTCAGTACTGCAACAGGAGGAAGTTTAGAGTTCCTGTTGTGTTTTGCAGATATGTTAGTGCTACTAGTAGTGGGAGGGATCCTACTAGTGTGTAAAATAGGAAGTAAAGACCTGCGTTAAGTCGTTCCGTTTGATTACCCCAACGGGTAATAATGATGAGGGTTGGGACTAATGTGGTTTCGAATATAATATAGAATAGGATCAGTTCTGTGGCAGTGAATGTCATGATGAGGGATGTTTGAAGTATAATTAGTATTGTAATGTAGAGTTTTTTTCGAATAGGTGGTTCTTTAAGGAGGTGTGACTGGCTTGCTATTAGTATTAGTGGAAAGAGCCATATTGTTAGTATTAGGAGTGGTGTGGAAAGGGAGTCGGAGAAGAATGTTAGGGAGTAGTTAAGGCTGTTGTCGTTGAATTGGTTGAGGAGGAGTAGACTTGTGAGGCTAATCATTAAGCCATGGGTTGTGGGGTTGATTCAGACTAGGTTATTTTTTGATAATCAGGTCAGGGGTAGTAGTATGATGGTAGGAATAATGAATTTTAGCATCGAAGGAGGTTGAGGTTTTGTACGTAGTCGGTGCCATATGTGCTGGAGATTATAACTAGTAAAGCTAGTCCAATGGCTGCCTCACAGGCTGCGAATACTAAGAGGATAATTGGGATTATGCTGGCTAGGATGAAATGTGAGTCTAGAGCGAGGAGGGCTGTTAGGATGAATAGTGATAGCATTATGCCTTCTAAGCAGAGTAGCGCAGATATTAGATGAGATCGGTATATTAATAGGCCTACAAGGGATATGATGAAGGCTATTATGATATTGATGTGGATTAGGGGCACTTGGTATTTGTGAGTTTGATCACAGTCTAGTGAGTCGAAATCACTTGTTTTGTTTTAAACTAAGTACCATATTCAGCTCATTCTAAGCCCCCCTGGGCCCATTCGTAGGCTAAGCTAATTGCTAGTAAGGAGATTAGGAGTAAGGCGGTGGTGAGCATTGTTTTTAGGTTGCTTGTTTGGATTGCTCAGGGGAGGGGGAGCAAGAGGGCAATTTCTAGGTCGAAGAGAAGGAAGGTAATGGCGACTAGGAAGAATTTTATGGAGAAGGGTAGGCGAGCCGACCCCAAGGGGTCGAAGCCACATTCATAAGGGCTTGTTTTTTCTGCGTATGTGTTTAGTTGGGGGAGTCAGAAGGCGATGAGTACTAGTAGTAGGGCCAGTGTTGTGTTTGTTAGTAGTGTCAGGAGGAGATTTATTGTTCTTTTTCGGGGTGTACCGAAGCTAACTGATTGGAAGTCAGTTGTACTGATTAATACTAAAAGGACTATGAACCTCATCAATAGATTGATACGTAAAGGAATAGTCATACGACGTCTACAAAGTGTCAATATCAGGCTGCTGCTTCGAAGCCAAAGTGATGGTTTGATGTAAAGTGGAATTTTATTTGGCGCAGGAGACAGACGATAAGGAAAGTAGATCCAATGATGACGTGTAGTCCGTGGAAGCCTGTGGCCACGAAGAAGGTGGATCCGTAAATTCCATCCGAGATTGTAAACGGGGCCTCATAGTACTCTGATGCTTGTAATAGGGTGAAGTAAAGGCCAAGCAAGATTGTGACAAGGAGGGCTTGAAGCATGTGTTTGCGGTCCCCCTGCATGAGACTGTGGTGGGCTCAGGTAATAGATACGCCAGAGGCCAGTAGTACGGAGGTGTTGAGAAGTGGGACTTCAAAGGGGTTTAGTGGGTGGATGCCTGTTGGTGGTCAACATCCCCCTAGTTCGGGGGTTGGTGCGAGGCTTGAGTGGTAGAAGGCTCAGAAAAAGCCCGTAAAAAATAGGACTTCTGATAGAATGAACAGGACCATTCCGTAACGAAGTCCCTTTTGGACGGTTGGTGTGTGATGACCTTGAAAGGTACTCTCTCGGACGACATCTCGTCACCATTGATATATTGTTAGGGCGTTTGTTAAGAAGCTCAAAGTCAACAGAACAGTCGAGTTAAAGTGGAACCATATAATTAGACCCGATGTTATGAGGAGTGCGGAGAGGGCTCCTGTGAGGGGTCAAGGGCTTGGGTTTACTATGTGGTATGAGTGGGTTTGGTGGGTCATTATGTGTTGTCGTGTAGGTATAGGCTTACTAAAAGGGTAAATACATAGGCCTGAATTAGGGCTACAGCAAACTCGAGAATAGTTAGGAGGGCGAGAATTACGAATGTGATGAGAGCAGTAAGCAGGCTTATATTGGTCAGTGCAAGGGTTGCCATGCCGATTAGGTGCATTAGTAAGTGACCTGCTGTAATGTTGGCAGTTAGCCGTACGGCCAGGGCTATTGGTTGAATGAGCAAGCTGATGGTTTCGATAATTACTAGTATGGGGATGAGGAAGGTGGGTGTGCCTTGTGGTAGGAAGTGGGCTAAGGATGCCTTTGTTTTGTTGCGAAAGCCCATGATTACAGTGCCGGCTCATAGGGGGATAGCTATTCCTAAGTTTATTGAGAGTTGTGTGGTGGGTGTGAATGAGTGAGGCAGCATTCCAAGGAGATTGGTGGAGGCGATAAATAAGATAAGTGAGGTGATCATTAGTGATCATGTTTGTCCCTTGGAGTTATGTATACCTATTAATTGTTTTGATGTGAGTTTAGTTAGTCATTGTTGAATGGAGATTATGCGGTTGTTAATTAGTCGGGTTGATGTTGGAAATAGGATGATAGGGAATATAATGATCAGGGTAATAATAGGAATTCCCAGTACTACTGGGGTTGTGAAAGAGGCAAATAGATTTTGGTTCATGTGGTGTTTCAAGGGGCTTGTTGTTTTTGTACTTTAGCGGGAGTTAGTTTTGGGTTGGGGGAGTAAAGGTGATTTGAAACTTTCAACTGGAGTAAGATGAAGAGAGTTGTGTACATTGACAGGATAGTGAGGAATCATGTTGATGTGTCTAGTTGTGGCATATCATTAAGGGGAGCTTTGGCTCTCAATCTTTAACTTAAAAGGTTAACGCTAGATTAGCTTCTTAATGAGATTATAGTATAGAGGTAGATCATTTTTCAAAGCTCTTTAAGGGTACTAGCTCGAGGACGATTGGTATAAAGCTGTGGTTTGAGCCACAGATTTCTGAACACTGCCCATAAAATAAGCCCGGTCGCGTTGATATCAAGGTTGTTTGGTTTAGGCGTCCAGGAATTGCATCTGTTTTTAGGCCCAGGGAGGGTACGGCTCATGAGTGCAGTACGTCTTCGGAGGAGACTAACACACGAATCGTTATCTCCATGGGTAAAACTATTCGGTTATCTACTTCCAATAGTCGTAGCTCTCCTGGTTTTAAATCTGATGTTGGGATTATGTAGGAGTCGAAGTTTAAGTCTTCATAGTCTGTGTATTCGTAACTCCAATATCACTGATGGCCCATGGTTTTTACGGTGAGGGAGGGGCTGTTGATTTCGTCCATCATGTAGAGGATTCGTAGGGAAGGCAGGGCGATTATAATCAAGATGATGGCGGGGAGGATGGTTCAAATGGTCTCTACCTCTTGGGCGTCTATTGTACTAGTATGAGTGAGTTTGGTTGTGAGTATTAAAGTAATGATATAGAGAACTAGGGAGCTGATTAGAAAGACGATTATTAGCGTGTGATCATGGAAGTGCAGGAGTTCCTCTATGATGGGTGATGTTGCATCTTGGAAGCCTAATTGGAGGGGGTATGCCATGGAGATATACAAGGCTTTCACTTGTGATTTAACTTTGACAAAGTTATGTAAGATTTTACTAATATCTCATCTATAAAGAAAGTCATAGTGGTTATGGTGTTGGCTTGAAACCAACTAAAGGAGGTTCGATTCCTTCCTTTCTTGACCATTTTGGGTTAATATATGTTGGCTCTTCAAATGTGTGGTATGGTGGAGGGCATCCGTTTAACCATTCAAGGTTGGTAGAGGTGAGGTCTACTGTGGATACTTCTCGCTTGGATGCGAATGCTTCTCAGATGATGAAGACCATTAGTATAACCGCGGTTAGTGAAATAAACGAGCCCATTGATGAGATAGTGTTTCATGTCGTATAGGCATCTGGGTAGTCGGAATATCGCCGGGGCATGCCGGATAGACCTAGGAAGTGCTGTGGGAAGAATGTTAGGTTTACACCTACGAATATAATGAGAAAGTGGATTTTTGCCCATGTTGGATTAAGTGTATATCCTGAGAATAGTGGGAACCAGTGGACAAATCCCCCTATGATAGCAAACACAGCCCCCATTGAAAGCACATAGTGAAAGTGGGCTACTACATAGTAGGTGTCATGGAGGACGATGTCCAGGGATGAGTTGGCTAGGACAATACCAGTTAAACCCCCTACTGTGAATAGGAAGATGAAACCCAGGGCTCATATTAGAGCAGGGGATCATTTGATGTTGCCTCCGTGAAGTGTAGCTAATCAACTGAAAACTTTCACTCCTGTGGGAATAGCGATAATTATGGTTGCAGATGTGAAGTATGCTCGTGTGTCTACATCCATGCCTACTGTAAATATGTGGTGAGCTCATACGATAAAGCCTAGGAATCCAATAGAGATCATGGCTCAAACTATTCCCATATACCCGAAAGGCTCTTTTTTTCCGGAGTAGTAGGTTACGATGTGTGAGATCATTCCGAAGCCAGGTAGGATTAGGATATAGACTTCAGGGTGACCAAAGAATCAAAATAGGTGTTGGTATAGAATAGGGTCTCCCCCTCCTGCAGGATCGAAGAAGGTTGTGTTTAAGTTTCGATCGGTTAACAATATAGTGATTCCAGCTGCTAAGACGGGCAAGGATAGAAGGAGCAAGACCGCTGTGACCAGGACAGATCACACAAAAAGAGGTGTTTGATATTGGGTTATGGCAGGGGGTTTTATATTGATGATAGTTGTGATAAAGTTGATAGCCCCAAGGATTGAAGAGACACCAGCTAAGTGTAGGGAAAAGATGGTTAGGTCGACGGAAGCCCCTGCGTGTGCTAGGTTTCCGGCTAGAGGGGGGTAAACTGTTCAACCTGTACCCGCACCGGCCTCGACTATTGAGGATGCTATTAGTAGTAGAAATGAGGGAGGGAGTAGTCAGAAGCTTATGTTGTTTATACGAGGGAATGCTATATCAGGGGCCCCGATTATCAGGGGAACTAGTCAGTTTCCGAAGCCGCCAATCATGATAGGCATGACTATAAAGAAGATTATCACGAAGGCGTGGGCTGTTACTAACACATTATAGACCTGGTCGTCCCCGATAAGTGTGCCTGGCTGGCCTAGTTCAGCACGAATCAGTAGGCTCAAACCAGTGCCTACTATCCCTGCTCAGGCACCGAACAGTAGATACAAGGTGCCGATGTCTTTATGGTTAGTTGAAAACAATCAGCGATTTATGAACATAGGTAAAATGGCCGAGTAGGTATTAGACTGTAAATCTAAAGACAGAGGTTAAGCCCTCTTTTTGCCAAGTCCTGTAGTGAATGATCATGTTGAATTGCAAATTCAAAGGAGCAGCTTCAATCCTGCCGGGACTTCTCCCGCCTTTTTTTTCTCGCGGCGGGAGAAGTAGATTGAAGCCAGTTGACTAGGGTATTTAGCTGTTAACTAAAAGTTCGAGGGAAGTATACCCCTCCAATCTAGTGAGGGCTTAGCTTAATTAAAGTGTCTGATTTGCATTCAGTTGATGTAAGATATAGTCTTGCAGTCCTTATTGAACAGGAGTTAAGTGAGTTGTACTTGCTTAGAGCTTTGAAGGCTCTTGGTCTGGATTTAGCCTAAACTCCTACAGTAAGATGGATAGTATGGGGGTGAGGGGTAGGAGTATTGTGGATATTACAATTGCTGTTGGTAGGAGGGTTGTTCGTTTTGTGGAGTAAAATTGTCATTTTATTTTTATGTTGTTTGTGGAGGGGAATAGGGTTAATGCTGTTGAGTAGGTGAGACGTATGTAGAAGTATAGGTTTAGTAGGGCTGTGATGGCTATAAAGGTTGGTACAATAAGCATTTCGTTTTTTGTCAGCTCTTGGATGATTATTCATTTAGGTGTGAATCCTGATAGTGGCGGGAGTCCTCCTATAGAGAGTAGGGTGAGTATAGTGAAGGTTGTGGTGATTGGTATTTTGTTTCATGTTTGGGACAAGGATAGTGTGGTAGTAGTTGAGTTTTGAATAAGTAGTGTAAATATGGTGTAGGTTATTGTGATGTAGATTAGTAGGTTTAATGTGGTTATGGTGGGGTTATAGAGTAGGATGGTTGTTATTCATCCTATGTGGGCGATTGATGAGTAGGCTATAATTTTTCGGAGTTGTGTTTGGTTTAGTCCCCCCCAACCTCCAATTAGGATGGAGAGTAGGGATATGGTTAGTATTAGGTTTACGTTAATTGATGGTGAGATTTGGTAGAGGATGGATAGAGGGGCAAGTTTTTGTCATGTAAGGAGGATTAGGCCTGTGGTTAGGGGAATACCTTGTGTGACTTCGGGCACTCAGAAGTGGAATGGTGATAGTCCTAGTTTGATGGCTAGGGCTATTGTTATGAGTATAGATGCTGTCGGGTTGAATATTTTGGTAATGGTTCATTGGCCGGAGTATAATAAGTTGATTACGACTGCTATTATGAGTAGTATAGATGCAGTGGCTTGGGTTAGGAAATATTTAGTAGAGGCTTCTATGGCTCGGGGGTTGAAGACTTTTATCATAATGGGGATTATGGCTATAGTGTTTATCTCGAATCCGATTCAGGCGAATAGTCAGTGGGAGCTGGTGGTTACAATTATTGTGCCTAGGATGAGTGTTGTTAGTGTGATGATGGAGACGAATGGATTTATTAGTATGGGAAGGGTATAAACCAACATTTTCGGGGTATGGGCCCGATAGCTTGTTTAGCTGACCTTACTGTAGATTGTAGTGTAGCAATGTGGTAGCACGAAGAACTTTGAATTCTTAAGGGTAGGTTCGACTCCTATTATTCTAGAAATAAGGGGGTTTAAAACCCCTATTATTTACTCTATCAAAGTAACTCTTTTGTCAGACATATTTCTTATGTTTGGGGGGGAATGCCTGCTGTTATGATGGGCATTGAGATGTGCCATATGCAGAGGGCCAGGGTTAAAGGGAGGAAGCTTTTTCAGAGTAGGTGTATTAATTGGTCATATCGGAACCGAGGATAGGAAGCTCGGATTCAGAGGAAGGATATTGTAAGTAGTAGTGTTTTGAGGACGAGGTTGGTTGTGTATGTTTCTGGTATGTGGGGGTTGTGAAATGGTCCTAGGAATAGGATGGTTGTGAGTGTGTTTATCATGATGATGTTTGCGTATTCTGCTAGGAAGAAGAGGGCGAAGGGGCCGGCTGCGTATTCTACGTTAAAGCCGGAGACGAGTTCTGATTCTCCCTCTGTCAGATCAAAGGGGGCTCGGTTGGTTTCTGCTAGGGTAGAGATAAATCATATTATGGCTAGAGGTCATGAAGGGAAAAGTAATCAGAGTTGTTCTTGGGTTGTGGTTAGTGTTGATAAAGTGAAGGAGCCGTTTATTAATAGGACTGATAGGAGGATAATAGCTAGTGTTACTTCATATGAGATTGTCTGTGCTACTGCTCGAAGAGCTCCGATTAGTGCGTATTTTGAATTGGAGGCTCAGCCGGATCAGAGGATGGAGTAAACGGCTAGGCTAGATATTGCTAGTATGAATAGTACCCCTAGGTTTATGTTGATAAGTGGGTATGGTGTAGGTAGGGGGCTTCATATTGTGAGGGCAAGGGTTAAGGCTAGTGCGGGTGCAGTGATGAATATGGCGGTGGAGGATGTGGCTGGTCGTAGGGGTTCTTTAGTGAATAGCTTGATTGCGTCGGCAAAGGGTTGTAGTAGGCCATATGGGCCTACGATATTGGGCCCCTTTCGAAGTTGTATGTATCCCAGGACTTTGCGCTCTACTAGTGTTAGAAATGCTACGGCTAGAAGGACGGGGAGGATGAGTGTTAGGATGTTAATTATAAACATTTTGTTGGGGAGGGGATTTGAACCTCTGGGTATAAAAGCTTAAGTTTTATGCAATTGCCTGACTCTGCCACCTCAACAAAGCCCTGGTCTTGGGCAGATGTGATTTGCGCTATTTATTAAATTGAGATTAGGTCATTTATTGTTTGAAGGCGCTTAGTTTAAGTTGGCCTTATTTCTCTTGTCCTTTCGTACTGGGAGAAATGCGTAACAGATAGAAACCGACCTGGATTACTCCGGTCTGAACTCAGATCACGTAGGACTTTAATCGTTGAACAAACGAACCCTTAATAGCGGCTGCACCATTAGGATGTCCTGATCCAACATCGAGGTCGTAAACCCTATTGTCGATATGGACTCTAGAATAGGATTGCGCTGTTATCCCTAGGGTAACTTGTTCCGTTGATCAATATTTTGGATCAATAAGTGATATTATGCTTTGGCTAGTAGGCCTAGGCTTTAATCACTCGGAGGGGTTTTTATACTCCGAGGTCGCCCCAACCGAAATTGTCAGCCCATATGAAGCTTTTTTATCCCTTGGTGGTTTAGATTGTGGCTTTTTGGGTTGATTAATTGAAGCTCCATAGGGTCTTCTCGTCTTGTTTTGTTATCCCCGCCTCTGCACGGGGAGGTCAATTTCACTGATTAAAAGTAAGAGACAGTAAAACCCTCGTGTGGCCATTCATACAAGTCCTTATTTAGAGAACAAGTGATTATGCTACCTTTGCACGGTCAGGATACCGCGGCCGTTTAACGATTAGTCACTGGGCAGGCAGTGCCTCTAATACTGGTTATGCTAGAGGTGATGTTTTTGGTAAACAGGCGAGGTTTGTGTTTGCCGAGTTCCTTTTACTTTTTTTAATCTTTCCTTAGTGCACGCCTGTGTTGGGTTAACAGTATGTTTGATAAATAATTTAGTAGTGGGTTTTATTTATCGGCTGTTAATTATCAGTGTAATATCAGTTACTGATGTAAGCTTGTGCAAGGAGAAAAAATTTCTTGTTACTCATATTAACAGTATCGCTTCTATGATTACATAGATTGGTCCAATAGTCAGGCTAGGAGTTGATTTGTTTATTGTTGGGATTATAGCACGGTTTTGTTGTTGAGCTTGAACGCTTTCTTAATTGGTGGCTGCTTTTAGGCCAACTATGGTATGTGTGTGCTTGTTTTACTCTCTAGTTAAGGTTGTATCCATTTCTAAAAAGCTGTACCTTTTTAGACTAACGATTAAACATACGTTGGGACTTAGTGTGGTTTTTAGTATTGTTTAATGTTGAACTGAAATTCTTTTTTTGGACAACCAGCTATCACCAGGCTCGTTAGGCTTTTCACCTCTACTTACAAGTCTTCTCACTATTTTGCTACATAGATGAGTTCGTTCTGGGTACTGCTCGTAAGTAGCTCGTCTGGTTTCGGGTGGCTTAGCTTAAGGTCTCTTTGCTAAGTTGTTACTAGTTAAACCATTATGCAAAAGGTACAAGGGGTAATCTTTGCTTTTTTTTACTTTTAGTTTGTCTTTCATCTTTCCCTTGCGGTACTTTTTCTATAGCGTCACTGATATTCAAATTTCTATCTCCTATACTTTAGATGGGTGGTAAATGTTTTATTTGATTGATTTGTGGTGGTAAGGGTTGAGAGGCGTGAGCTAGGTCTAGTTCAAGATATACACGGGCTGTGGAATCTTCTAGGTGTAAACTAGGGGCTTTATTTAAGCTATATCTTGTTTTGTCCAAGCACACCTTCCAGTATGCTTACCTTGTTACGACTTGTCTCCTCTTGTGAAATTATTTAGCGTGGGTTGATTGATTGGAGCTTTACTGTGGTACTTGAGGAGGGTGACGGGCGGTGTGTGCGTGCTTCATGGCCTTATTCAATTAAGCACTCTATTCTTAATTTACTACTAAATCCTCCTTTGGCTTTCAGGTTTCATGAAAACTTTCGTGTGAGTATGAAGGGTGTTCTTAATGTAGAAAATGTAGCCCATTTCTTCCCACCCCATGAGTTACACCTTGACCTAACGTTTTTACGTGGGGTAGTTATGCTTACTTTTATTCCTTTTTAGGGTTTGCTGAAGATGGCGGTATATAGACTGGAGTAGCAAGGGTTGGTGAGGTTGATCGGGGTTTATCGGTTACAGAACAGGCTCCTCTAGAGGGGTATGAAGCACCGCCAAGTCCTTTGAGTTTCAGGCTGTTGCTAGTAGTACTCTGGCGAATAATCTTGTTCTATGTCTATTTAGGTTTACGGCTAAGCATAGTGGGGTATCTAATCCCAGTTTGGGTCTTAGCTGTCGTGTAGTCAGACTGTATTAAAGTCACTTTCGTAGTCTATCTTGGTTTTGACTATGGCTTTTTACAGCTTAGTCAAAGCTTGGCTTTATTTTGTGTGGTTCCTAGACACTCTTTACGCCGTATGCTTATTAGCTTGGGTCAATCGTATGACCGCGGTGGCTGGCACGAAATTTACCAACCCTAGTTAACATGACTTAGTCGAACTTTCATTCATGGCTTAATTTTTATCACTGCTGTGTCCCGTGGGGGTGTGGCTAAGCAAGGTGTTGTGAGCTGCTGGTATAGCGTGCTTGATACCTGCTCCTTTTGATCTTTGTGATTTGGAGGGCATTTTCACAGGGGTGTGGATGCTTGCATGTGTAAATCTGTTAAGAGCTAATGAGAAGGCTGGGACCAAACCTTTGTGTTAGCGGGACTAGCAAGTCCATCTAGACATTTTCAGTGTCTTGCTTTGTGAAAACTTTAAGCTACGTTAACTGTTGATGCAGGAGGGGCGTTCGTATGATTGTGTCATGGGGCTTGTGTCGGATTTAGTATTAATTTTTAAAAAAAATGCCTTGTAAATCTAGGGGGCAACCTGTCTAAGGAGGTGGTAACTATCTAAGAAGGTGATTAGTATTGGGTAAGGGGAAAAAAGGACTTTCAAGGGATACAGTTCTCTCACTCAGGGGGGGTATAGTGGAGTACTATGTCCTGAGACCATTAATTAATTATGTCTTACGATCATTAATTTAAGTAGGGACTAGGAGAGTTGCTCGATCAAAAATACACACAAGTCCAGCTAAGACCAACTCTGACTGCGGCGGGGCCGCCCCGTCGGCCATAGGGGAGTCGGTGCAAATCCCCCCCCCAAAAAAAAAAGATACCAAAGGCATGAAAAACCACCCGTGACCAGATTAAGAGACCACAATGTAATTAATCCATCGAGATGTCTTATTTAAGGGGAACGAGTGGGCGATTTTAAGTGAATATGGCCCTGAAGTAAGAACCAGATGTATTGTAAAAGGCATTAAATAGCTACCCCCACAGTTAATGGGCCCGGTGCGAGGAGGGGGATCCCAGCCGAGCGGGTTGCTGGTTTCACGCGGCATGGTGATTAAGCTCGTGATCTAATGGAGCGGCCATACTGTTAAGGGGCTGGAACTGATTTAGAAGTATGTCTTATGTACGATCAATAATATTATGTAATATGTAAAATTAATAAAATCTAATACGGGCTTTAACTTCTCGTGTGGAAAATAATTGAATGCACTATTATACATAGCATGTATATACATACATCTACGAGGAGAACGCTATTTTATTGGATGGGGTGTATGTTTGTATGGTTTTTTAACATGAGAATGTAATTGGACAGATTAATTTTAATACTGACATAGCACTAGAGGTTTGTGGTTATTTACAATAAGGCTTTTTTCAAGGAATAGTTTATGCAGAATTTCAGCTTTGGGTGTTGATGGTGGGGTATGAATGCCTCTTCCTTGAGTCTTGGGGAGGTGTAATTTTCTCCTTTTCCGGTTTACAAGGCCGGGGTATTTATTATACTACAAAGACTCTTCATTTTAAGAGTTTGTTCTCAATGAGGCTAGTCAGTGGTATTAGGACTAGAATTAGGAGAAAGTATAGGATGGATGCTAGTTGGCCTAGGGTTACGTATGGGTGTTCCACGGGTTGGCCCCCAATTCATGTCAAGGTCAGTAGGTCTGCAACTAGGGTTCAGAATAAGAATTGGCTGAAGGGTCGGAATATTATGCTTCGTTGTTTGGAGGTGTGGAGTATTGGGATGAGTATCAGGATTAGAATGGAGAGGAGTAGGGCTAGGACGCCCCCTAGTTTGTTAGGGATGGATCGTAGGATGGCGTATGCAAATAGGAAATATCACTCTGGTTTAATGTGTGCCGGGGTGCTTAGTGGGTTTGCTGGGGTGTAGTTGTCAGGGTCTCCTAATAGGTCTGGTGCGAATAGGGTTAATGTGAGTAGTGCTGAGATTAGCAGTAGGGCGCCTAAGATGTCTTTGATTGTGTAGTAGGGGTGGAATGGGATTTTGTCTATGTCGGATGGGATTCCTATGGGGTTGTTGGATCCTGTTTCGTGGAGGAATAAGAGGTGGACCATTGCCAGTGCTAGGATGATAAAGGGGAGGATGAAGTGAAAGGCAAAGAAGCGTGTTAATGTGGCTTTGTCTACGGAGAAGCCACCTCAGACTCACTCTACTAGGGTGGTGCCGATATAAGGAATTGCGGATATAAGGTTGGTGATGACGGTTGCCCCTCAGAATGATATTTGGCCTCAGGGTAGGACGTAGCCTACAAATGCGGTGGCCATTACTGTAAATAGCAGAACCACTCCGATGTTTCATGTTTCTTGGAAAGTGTAGGAGCCATAATATAGGCCCCGCCCTACGTGGGCGTAGAGGCAGATGAAGAATATGGAGGCTCCGTTTGCGTGTAGGTATCGGATCACTCAGCCGTAATTAACGTCTCGACAAATATGTGTGATTGATGAGAAGGCGGTTGTTGTGTCTGGTGTGTAGTGTATTGCTAGAAATAGGCCTGTTAGGATTTGTGTGATGAGACATAGGCCAAGCAGGGAGCCGAAATTTCATCATGAGGAGATGTTTGATGGAGTGGGGAGGTCGATGAATGCGTTGTTGACGATTTTTATCAATGGGTGTGTTTTTCGGATGTTGGTCATTAGTGTTCTTGTAGTTGAATAACAACGATGATTTTTCATGTCATTGGTCATGGTTTGAGTCCATGTGAGAATGATGATAGCATACATTGTTTTTGTTTTAAGTGTCATACTTGTGGTTAGTTTTGTGGGGGTTTCTTCGAAGCCTTCACCCATTTATGGGGGCTTGGGGTTGATTGTGGGGGGTGGTGTGGGGTGTGGAATTATTTTGAGTTTTGGTGGTTCGTTTTTAGGCTTAATGGTGTTTTTGATTTATTTGGGGGGAATGTTGGTTGTGTTTGGTTATACTACAGCTATAGCTGCCGATCAGTACCCTGAGGTTTGGGTTTCTAATAAAGTTGTGTTGGGGGCATTTCTTTTAGGGTTGATAGTAGAATTTCTAGTGATGTTTTATGTATTGGAGGGGGAAGAGGTGGAGGTTGTGTTTGGGCTTGATGGGTTGGGGGATTGGGTGGGTTATGATACGGGGGGTTCTCATCCAACCATGAACCCATGGTGCCTATAGGAAGAAAAAAGTCTTTCTTCATAAGGGTAGTGTCTTTTTTGGTTCTTTGAATTTTGGTGGGGTTTTTTGTTTTGTCTTGTTTTTAGGAAACATATTTAGAGAAAATTCTGAAAATAATTTAACTTCATTTCTTATTGTGTTTCTCAAACTGAGAAACTTTTTTTTTTTGATGTGTGCAAATATATCACACACACAAAAAGGGCATAGCAATGTACATTAGAAGGCTGAAAGTATCAAAGGCTATTTTTGAAAAATGTATTACATCCTAATCATCTCCTTGTTTACACTGAAGCATCCAGAGACCGCCGAGAATGAGGGGATTTGATTTGGGGAAATTACCTGTGACGTGCTGCCACCTTGTGTCCTGCGCCTGTAATCACCGTTATTTTCCCTTCTTACCTCTAAAATACTAACCAGAAAAAAGCACCGCGATGAAGGAGACATTTTGCCCTTTTGCTAAAGGCAGGGTTTCTTAATCCTTTTTGTGCACGTGGGACTCCTCGGCCACCTATGGACCTCTTTTGTAATAATGTTTTTAAGTGTATGGAATAAAATACTAGAATTAGAAACCATACTGAAATATAGTTACCAAAAGACTTAAAATGGCAGATGTGAAATAGACTAACATGCGTGCTTCTTCATTAACACAGTAAGTAACAAAATCTCGTGGCCAGTCTAATAACTACTCTGATCTCAAGTTAGTAAACAGAGTAAACACATTTGAGATATTGACAACATGTGATGTGATTTGAAAATGTGTGTCACGGGCTAATGTTATTGTGGTTTGCTGCATATATTCATACTTGAAGGACATGCTGAACTACAGCTAGAAATTATTGGAAAAAAATTGTTATTTTTTTCCTGTCTAAGTCGACAGACCACTTGAGTTCGAGCCACAGGCCCCTTGGGATTCAGAGACCCCCAAATAATCATTCCTGACCCTTAATATAGTTTATATTTGATCTCTAAACAAGGAAATAGTAGACATCAAAACTTCTAAAAATAAATCTTCATTAAGACCCTACAAATCTGTAGAAATCTTCTTTGTATAAGGTATTTTTAAAGAATAAAACACTATTTTTCTCTCATAACTATTATTTTTCTACATCATGCTATAATGAACAGTTATATGATATAGGATATTTCTACTACTTTTATAATTATGGATTAAAGTATAGGTCTACAAAATATATGCTTAGTTTTAGTTGATTTCTTAAGGAACTGACTAGATTACCTGGAATCTGGTCCAGGACGTGTCTTCAATTGGTTCAGTGGACTTGTACATTTCCCTTTTGCCTCCCTCTCTCTTTCCTTCCTCCTTTCCTCCCTTTCTTTTTCTTTGCTATCTTCCTTTTTTTCTTCCCTTCTTACCTTTTCCCTGATCTCTTGCTCTTCTCCCCCTCTCCCCCTTCTCTCTTCCTCTTTCTTTCTCTCTCCCCTCTGTTTTATTTTGCCTTCCACAAACTTTTAGTAAGAGACAAACGTGCTCAGAACCGCGCTAAGCAGTGTGGGTGATGATCTCAGGGACTTCATAGTTAATCATCATGAAGCATGACCCAGAGGCAGATTGACCACAGACCTAAAGAAGCTTAAGCTTCTGTGCACAGCTGCTCTCCTCCATATCCACAGGGTCTGTGTCTGTCGATATAACTAACAGCAGATGGAAAATATTCAGGAAAAAAATTTTCAGAAAGTTCCAAAGAGCACAACTTGAATTTGCCATACTCTGGCAGCTATTTACCTAACATTTGCATTCTATTTACAACTATTTACCTAGCATTTATATTTCATTAGGTATTATAAGTAATCTAGAGATGATTCAAAGTATACAGGAGGATGTGTGCAGGTTATATTGCAAATACTACACCATTTTGCATAAAGGACCTGAACACCCATGGATTTTGGCATCTTCATTTTGGCATCTTCTGGGGGTCCTGGAACCCATCCCTCTCAGATACAGAAGGACAACTGTACTTCACTTTCATGGTTCCAAAGAGACTTGGTAATGATTTTACATGTTTAGATAGTTTCATAAAGTTTACAAAGTGAGAAATTTAAACCACTATCAGTTAAGACCACTGTCTCTTTCAGTTCCTACTTCTCAGGTTCACTGCTTTCAGAGTGCCCAGGCATTGTGAGATCCAACTAAGCAGCAGCTGAGTAGGCGATACATTTAGTTTGAGTTTAGTGAGATGTCTATTTACGTGGTTCACACTAATTTTCACGCACAGGGAAGTCTTCCAACGTCATGGGTACCTGTCAATAAATACCTAAGCATTTGATCTAGGCATTTTCTCCTCCTTAGTTAATTTTGCATACTTATGAAGAAATCTACATATAATTTGTAATTTTAGCCCCCAAGAAGAAAGTAGCCAAGTCTCTGTGGCTGTGAAGGTTAACATTACGTAGGCCTTTTTCCCCACCAAGTTAAAATCATCTAAGAAGTGATACTTATCTGGTTTTGCCCACTTGGAGCACCAGACTCAAGGAGAACAGTCAGAATCCGCTCCATTTAAGTATTTCTCTCTATAAATACCTAAAGCAGTCTTTGGTTGTTTTAACACATGGCTCTATGAAGTTAACCAAAGATCGTTGCCTGTGACGGAAACACCATCCCCTAAGGAGATGCTGACTTCCCAAAGTGTCAGCTTGGCCGGGCTGAACTGCACTTCCTAGAACTCTGTTTCCTGTGCATCTCTGCTTAGGCCCAGGAGAGATTATTGCGTGAGATTTGGAGGATGGAGGTGAAGCCACAGCCATTTTTGTAGCTCACACACATTGTCATCTATCTGCTTTCTTACCTCGTTGGTGGAAAGTAGCTGCTCCATCTTTCCCAGGACGCTTTTCCTTACTTCCTGCTCCCGGGCCTGGAGTGTGTTTAGCTACATGACGGAGGCTCCCGTTTAGCTACATGACGGAGGCTCCCAGCTTCTGCAAGACACGCATTCCCTCAACATCAGACACAGAACTGACACAAGGTGCAGTCCCTCCTCCTGAGCTCCAGCTCACGGTCAAGGGTCCAGCCTGTTCTCACACTCGCCCGCTTACCATCCATCTTCTCTTTCCGACCACCTGCCCTGTGGACCTGAAACCCCAGCACCAGACACAAGAATGAGAGCTTGACGGAGACTGTTTCACCAGCTCCCACAGTTGCATACAATCCAATCCCTATAACAAATCTCTGATTGTTACAGATATATTTCCTAATGGTTCTGCCTCTCTGATGGAACCCTGACTGATACGAAGACATATATAAATGTATAGACAACATAGTACGATGGCTAAATAACTTCCAGTCTTTCTCACTGAAGGAACTGCTGATTGTGTTTAACCAGCATAGTAAAGTCTCTGTTCTGATACTATCGGGACCCCTTACCCACCTCCGGGATTCCCACCCGCCCCAATACGTTCACGCGGGAAGGCCATCAGAGACAGTGGCGCTCACTTATCCTCCTAGTCCACGTTCTCTGGGCCGTTATCTGCACCCTCCCAAGCTGTGACGGTGGGCGGGGCTCTTAAAAACCGAGAAGAGTCCCCCTGAGAATGGAGCCACCCACTCTGCAGCCCGGCGACATTCTCCGCGTTATACCGTTCATCATGGCCTGGAAGCAGGATTTCGGGAGTGTGCAGACTTTACTGTTGAATCCCTTCATGTCTGTCATACTGTGGGTTATAGCAGCTCTAGGTGTTAGCCTAGGATTTCCCCAAAAAAACTACCCATTAGGCCAGGTCATAGCCCTAAAACCTGGTATGTGGCTCTAGAATAGTATTCGGTGGACATAGATTGCCAAGGGCCGGCTACAAAATGTCGGTGGAGTCTCCTGCCTGAGGTTCAGGGCTAGTCCCAAATTTACCTATACAGACATCAAGAAAGACTAAGCCTTTTATTTCGTATTCCCATCGCACATCCTTTAAAAATAGCTTTTTCATGTAATAGCTCAACTGTCATCTCCTATTTGAGGTCTTCTTCAGTTCCTCCAGACAGAGCTAATATCTTCTTCGTTTAGTGTATCATCTCATTATAGCAAAACGCACATTATATAGTGATTGGATACTTGTCCAGCTTATCCACAAGACTGCAATCACTCAGCGTTAAAAAAAAATCACACTTCATTCACTTTTGCCTAACCTAGTGCCTAACATATTAAGGAATTTTATTAAAATTTTGATAAATGAATTTTAAGTTATTTTTGTCATCTCTAAATTTCTTGGGAAAAATAACTCATAGTTACTTTTATATGTTACTGAATATCTGGATGTATACTGATAAGCTGTCTAACAATTAAAATATTTCCTCCCATTTCTGACCTCTGCAACAGTGTTCTCCAGTAGAACTTTCTGCAGTGGTGGCAGAAATTTCTCTCTGCATTTAGGAACTTGAAATGTGGTCAGCACAGCTCTAGATGTTTGATAATATGTAGACATTTCCACAAGGATAATCTATATTATGACTTTGAGTCTTTTAAAAATGCCACTAACAAAGCTCTCTCAGTTTCCTCCCTCTGAAAGTCAGTTTTCTGAACTTGAACTGACTATAGATACAAAGGCAAAATATCTCATCCAAGAACAGATATTGATAAGATAATCTTTTCGCCCCAAAATGGTCTTGGAGTTGAGTAACATCATTGATTTTTGGCTGTTATTAATAACCTTCAAAATGTTTCCCATTCACTAATTATATGTTCTGTTCTATTTTTAAAGTATTAAAAATTTTTTTTAATCTAATAAAATGGGATAAAAGATAAGCCTGTTAGACCCATGTTACCTATAGCATAAGCTCATAGTAGTTTTTCAAGCAAGTTTATGACTCTGAGTAGAGAGCCATTTTATGCAGTATAATATATTTTTACTGTAAAATGAACTAGTACTGTTGGCTAATAATCTTCATTTTAATCTCTCCTTAGAAAACATTTTCCTGAGATTCTAGAGCCATTCTGTTAAAAGAACTATGCATACTTTACTAAACACATTTATACACAGCTGTCTATTAAACATAAATATTGAGTTCTGAAGTCAATGCCAGTTTTGTTTTGGGGTTAGCAGGAGGGGCATTTTTGCCCTTTTCCTCAAAAAAAGACGAGAGTAAAAAGAAATCTATAAAAATTATTAATTTATTCAGTATTCCTGGATTGAATACATACAAAAAACACTCAACGGTAGTAAGAACATTTCAACTGGTAAAGTTGATAAGAGAGGACTGTAAAATTGATGGTACATCTGAAGTTTTATCACATACGTGTTATGCACTTGCAGTTATCAAAGAATCCAGAAGACAAATGGCAAGTGTACATTTTTAAAAAGAGTTTACATTCAGAGATACTAATTTAAACCAAGGATCTCAAAAGAATTAGCTAACCAGCTAGCCTCACAATGACTAAATTTAAAAAGTCACACTAACAAAGCATTTCATCTATTATTTAACTGTAGAATTTTTTAAAGTAAAATGAGATCCATTTTTCAAAAACATCAAGTGATACTACAGGTGTGAAAGCAAATTTAGATCCAGAGGAATTGCAGGATAAAAAATACAGAAAATGAAATTTGTGCTTTACATAGTATTCAAGATTTGTGTTCATATACTACATTTTTGAAAATCTGCTTAATGCGTTTGTTTATACAGACCTGGGTTTGAATCTTAGGCCCATCACTTACTAGTATTCCTGGACAGATTCTGTGCTTCATTTCCTCCATCAGTAAAGTGTAGATAATCATCATCATGACTTTTTATATAAGAAGCATTTAGAACTTTAAGTGCTCAAAAAATATTAGTCTCCGTAAAGGCAAAGTTGGCTAGTAGGAGTGCTTTTTCTGAAATTCCTCATATTCAGGTCTCTTGTCTTTAGTTTTTTCCTTAAGATGTAACTCTTGATAATATAATCTTCAATAATGTCTTTTAGTGTCTCTCAAGTATGAGCTATTGGAAGATAAATCAGGACAGTTGTATGCCTGCAGAAAGAGCAAGGATTATGAAATTGTAAGTGAGTCAAGCTAAAATTCTACTTATTGCCTTATAAGGGTCTAAGAACATATGCAAAACTAATTATGAACAGTAAATTTAACATCAGTAGCAAAAGTAACCTTTTGCTAGGGAAGCACAGAAGTAATTGTTAATATCATCATATTGCAACTTGAAGTTGCTGGTGAGATTCTCCTTAAAAATTTGAAGCTTTTTTTTTTTTTAAATCAGAAGTAACAGAAAGAGGGAGAAAAGGGAATCTGTATTCTGTTCCAGAATTCTAGTAGGAGATGAATCACAGGAGGGAGAATCAGTAGTGACAGCTGGAAAAAAGAAAAGTAAGCAGACCAAATCCCTAAGGCCTGAAAGAAGAAAGGATTATATTGAAAACTGACCTCAGATGAAGAGAATGACCCAAGTGCTTAACCAGCAGGAGGGCCCATATGTTACCTAACAGCAGGGAGACGGAAAGATGCCCAGTCAGGGATTCTATCAACCTTCTGATTAGATAATGAATGCAAGTGTCATTGGAGTTAGATCTAAGTCTAAATCTTGGCCCGATCATTTGCTAAGAATGCAACATAAAGCAAGTTGTTTAAACTCTCTAAGCTTCATTTTCATTCTTGTAAAAAATGAGGATAATACTTGTAGTTTCTTACCGTTTTGTTGCATTAAAAAAGACAACATCTGTAAGGTAATTAGCATGATTTCTGGCAGAGAGTAAGTTTAATAATATTTGAAGCAAATATTTGAAGATGAAGAGAGGTCCCTAAGTAACTGTAGATTAGTAGATATTAATTAAACTGTTAATTACCAGGTTGAGTCTTCGAGCTATGAATTGACTAATAGCTCTAGACAAAGTCATTTATTAAAGATGTTATGCGTTTTCTCTTTTTTTTTTGATCTTGGTAGTTTTTCTTAGATTCTCTTTTATTTTGGTTTGTTGCTCTTTCTCATGACCTCCTCACCCAGGCTTCCGAAGTCAGCTATGATGGGATATGTGGTCGTACTAAAAATGTCTACATGCTTCCGAGACTCAGGACCAGTCTTTACTTGACACCCCATTTAGAAATATTCCTACTGACTTAACCACCCTAAGGAAGGCTTCTGCCTTTAGAAAACAGTGTAGACTTCACATGCACTGGCTTCAACGTGTTATGGCTATCACAAGGACAGGGAAGTCATATATACCCACATTCTACTCAACTATTAATAGCAAGTTTGTTTACAGATTCAAGATAACTGGCAAACAAGCATTCTCCCCAATAAACAGTTATCACTTCCCCTTAGTAGACCACTAATACTACAAGCTATGGAGAGGATATAAGAAAGATCCAGAAGAATCTGATCTTTTAAATGTGATTTAACTTACGTTTAAGTCCTTAGTGATGTGATGCAGAAAAAAAGGTTATAATAAGCACAACCTCTAGACTGTGCATCAGAAGTCCGAGTTACCTAACCTCTCTTGACTTTAGTTTCCTCCTGTGGGAGGTAAAGCAGTTCAACTACCTGATCTGTTAATTCCCTGCTAAATCAATCTATCACTGTGATGGGTACTTAAGGAGCTAAAGACAGTTTATTGAACAGGTACATTTGTCTCCCAGAATATAAAAGGTAGATCATTTTAGAAGATAGCAGTGGTAGTTTTTTTTTTTTTTTTTTTTTTTTTTTTTCTTTTTTTTTGCGGTATGCGGGCCTCTCACTGTTGTGGCCTCTCCCGTTGCGGAGCACAGGCTCCGGACGCGCAGGCCTAGTGGCCATGGCTCACGGGCTTAGTTGCTCCGCAGCACGTGGGATCTTCCCGGACCAGGGCACGAACCCGTGTCTCCTGCATCGGCAGGCGGATTCTCAACCACTGCGCCACCAGGGAAGCCCCGCAGTGGTAGTTTTTAAAAAAACATTAATAAAGGTATCCCTTGGAAAGTATATCAGCATAAAATGAAAACAAATCTAGGCCCAGTCACGTTGCTGTGACACTGTTCAGTCACTCACCAGCTTGTTTTCCACTCACTGATCAAAAATAATCGCATTAATTCATTTACACCTAGAAATTAAGGATTTTTTCTTCAAAGCCATATTTCATGACCCTTAAGAAAAAAAATGAGGGAATGATTAATTGCAGCCTCCTCAGTGTCTAGTTAGAAAGTAGATAAATCTATATGATACCTGTATTTGTCTCCTAGGGCCGCTCTAACAAAGTACCAAAAGCTAGGTGGCTTAAAACAACAGAATTGTATTGTCTCAGTGTTCGGGAGGCTAAAAATCTGAACTCACGCTGTCCTGGGACCTTGCTTGTCTCTGACAGATCTAGGAGAAAATCCTTCCTTGCCTCTTCCTCGCTTGTAGTGTTTTCCAACAATCCTTGGCTTTCCTTGGCTTGTAGATGTGCTACTCTAGTCACATAGCCATCTTCACATCTGCTTCCTTCTATGTGTTTGTATCCAAATTTCCCCTTTTTATAAGGGCACCAGTCATATTGGATTAGGGTCCACCCTCATGAACTCCTCTTAACCTGATTAAATTTGCAAAGGCCCTATTTCCAGACAAGGTAAAATTCTGAGGGACTGGGGGTTAGAACTTTAGCACATCTTTGGAAGAGGACAGAATTCAGCCCATAACAATATATATTCCCTTGTAAAAAAAAATTCAGTGAGTACACAAGATGTAGTTTTGTCAAGGACCAGGAACTAAAAGAAATGTCACACAGGGCATTTGTCACATGTATAAACAAGATACAGCTCACCAAAACTATCAGGAAATGTAGAGATACTGACTAAGATGGATTTTTACCTAGCTGACTGAGACAGTATCTTGGCAATAAAATATCGTAGGAATAAATATTCATATTCATAATAGCTTGGATTTTTTTTTAGATCTTACTAGTTTCCAGACACTGTTCTAAATGTTTGACCTGTATTAATACATTTAATTCCTTCTATAACACTACAAGGTAAGAATTATTATCAATACTATCCCCATTTTATAGTGGAAAAAATTGAGGCACAAAGAGATTAAGTAATTGACCAAAGCCACACAACTATTAAGTAGCAAAACTAGGATTTGAACTCAAGGAGTCTGACTGCAGAAGGTATGCTGTTAATCACTGTGAATGGTCCCCTCATTTACAGTTTAGTAGTGAAGCAAGTCTTATCACCATGAAATGACTTGAAAACAAATACAGTTGATCCTTGAACAACACAGGGGTTAGGGATGCCTAGCCTCCATGCAGTCAAATATTCTGAGTATATCTTTACAGTTGGCCCTCCTGTCCATGGTTCCACACCAGTGGATTCAACTAACTGCAGATTGTGTTGTCCTGTAGTACATATTTATGAGAAAAAATCACCGTATAAGTGGACCTGAGCTGTTCAAACCCATGTTGATCAAGGGTCCCCTATAGTCTTTTGTGCATATCAGAGATCAAAATGTTAAATAGAAAAAGTGAAGGACCATAAAGGTTATTTTTTAAGTCTGACCATTATGTTATAAAAGGATGCTAATTAGAAATAAGAATACCAGGCACCTGAGAAATGACTAATAAGCTGTTGATATGTTAATATAAGGCTATCTAATATCCAATTTTCATAGAATCTCTGGGTATAAACTATGTTTTTCAATTAGAAAAACTTAACATGCATTTGCTTTAACGATGAAGAAATGAATTTCTCAAAAATGCTAAGTGAATTTCTTTTTTCTTTGGTGGATTTTTTTATCCTAGAGGACACAGTCCTTTTGACCAAAAATTTGTCTAGTCCTCTTGATAGGATTAAATTATTTAATTTAGGAATAAATTTAAACAAGGAGATGAAAGACCTGTACGCTGAAACCTATAGGACATTGTTGAAAGTAATTAATTGGAAGAATTAACATCATTAAAATGTCCATATTACCTAAAGCAATCTACAGAGTCAATGCAGTTGCTCTCAAAACCTCAGTGACATTTTTTTCACAGAAATAAAACAAAAATCCTAAAATTTATATGGAACCACAAAAGACCCTGAATAGCCAAAGCAATACTGAGGAGGGGGCGAGGGGGAACAAGCTGGAGGTATCACACTCCCTGATTTCAAATTATAACTACAAAGCTATAGTAATCAAAATATCATGCCATTGGCAGAAAAACAGACACACAGATCAATGAAACAGAACTAAGAGCCCAGAAGTAAACCCACACATATGTGGACAATTAATTTTGACAAAGGAGCAAAGAACATACAATAGAGAAAGGAAAGTCTCTTCAATAAATAATGTGGGGAAACTAGACAGCCACATGCAAAAGAATGAAACCAGACCACTCTCTTACAACATACACAAAAATCAATTCAAAATGGATTAAGATTTGAATGTAAGACCTGAAACCATAAAACTTCTAGAAGAAGCATAGCAGCATGCCCTTTGACAGAGACATCAGTTTATGCAATATCAGTGCTCAAGACACTTGTCTTAGCAATATCTTTCTGGATATGTCTCCTCAGGCAAGGGAAACAAAAGTGCAATAAATAAATGGGACTACATAAACTACAAAAAAACTTCTGCATGGCAAAGGAAGCCATCAACAAAACGAAAAGACAGCCTATCAAGTGGGAGAAGATATTTGCAAAACATATAAATGAAAAGGGGTTACTATTCAAAATACATAAAGAACACAAACAACTCAACCACAGAAAAACAAGCAACCTGACTTAAAAATGGGCAGAGGATCTAAACAGACATTTTTCCAAAGAAGACATACAGATGGCCAACAGACACATGAAAGATACTCAACAGTACTGATTATTAGGGAAATGCAGATCAAAGCCACAAGGAGTCATCGCCTAACACCTGTTAGAATGGTTATTATCAAAAAGACAAGGAATAACAAATGTTGATGAGGGTGTGGAGAAAAGTGAACCCTCCCACACTATTGGTGGGAATGTAAACTGGTGCAGCCACTGTGGAAAATAGTATGGAGATTCCTTGAAAAGATAAGAATAGAGCTACCATGTGATCCAGCTATTCCACTTCTGGGTATTTATTCAAAGGACACAGAAACACTAATTGGAAAAGATACATGCTGCACCCCTATATTCATTGCAGCACTATTTACAATAGCCAAGATATGGAAACAACCTAAGTGTCCATCAACAGATGAATGGATAAAGAAGATGTGGTACATACATACAGTAGAATACTACTTAGCCATAAAAAAGAAGAAATCTTGCCTTTTGCAACAACATAGATAGACCTTGAGAGTATTATGCTAAGTGAAATAAGTCAGATGGAGAAATACAAATACTATATGATTTCACTCATATGTAGAATATAAATAAACAAATAAATAGGAAGTGAACAAACCAACCAAACAGTAACAAACACATAGATATAGAGAACAGAGTAATGGTTAAAAAGGGGAAGGGGGATTTGGGGGAGGGCAAAATACGTAAATGGGGTCACCTATATGGTGACAAATGGAAACTAAACTTTTTGTGGTGAGCACGCTGTAGTGTATAATGAAGTTGAAATATACACATGAAACTTAGATAAAGTTATAAACCAATGTTACCTCAATGAAAAATTTTAACTAAATTACTTTTTAAATTTTATGTACTTTTAGCATATAGACACAATTACACATAAACATTACCATTTATTGATTTAAATATTCCTTTTAAGTTGCCTTTAAAAATGGATGTGTCATTATAACATCAATGCTTTAAACAATTATCAAATCTTAAAATTGTAATCATAACTCGGGCTTGTTTGTTTACAACTGGGCCATTATTTTAAAACTAAAAAAAAAAATGTTAAGATGTATAAAGCCTTAGCATGGATCATCTTAGGGACAATTTTTAGCCTGTATGTTTAAAGGTTGTATCTGTGACTGGAACTGAGAGTCCCAAAGGCGTTGGATTGCACGTATTCTCCTTGTAATCAACAGTTTATGTCTAGTTTCTTGGTTCTGTTTTTTTTTTTTAATTTTATTTATGTATTTATTAATTTTTGGCTGTGTTGGGTCTTTGCTGCTGCACGCGGGCTTTCTCTAGTTGCGGCGAGCGGGAGCCACTCTTCGTTGCGGTGCGCGGGCTTCTCATTGCAGTGGCTTCTCTCATTGTGGAGCACGGGCTCTAGGCGCGCGAGCTTCAGTAGTTGCGGCACACGGGCTCAGTAGTTGTGGCCCACGGGCCTAGTTGCTCCGTGGCATGTGGGATCCTCCCGCACCAGGGATCGAACCCGTGTCCCCTGCATTGGCAGGTGGACTCTCAACCACTGAGCCACCGGGGAAGCCCCTTGGTTCTGTTTTATACATATATTGCCAAACTGCTCTGCAGAGTGTTGTGTTTTAAGACCTACTTAGATTAAATTTAATTGTACTAATCTTTTAACTTCATTGTTTATTCTATGATAAGTGGTATATTTTCACTTTAATACAATCTTTTTCCAGAAATGTTTTATGAGCAATTATAATTCATGCTTAAAAAGTAATATTCATAAGTGTATGGTAGTTAAATTTCACACGCAAAAGCAATGCTATAGGTAAAAAGAAAAATCTTTGATGACTGTTGTCCTTGAAAGCACCAGGACATTACTGGCAGATACTACTTTTAGGAACTGCAACGTGTCAAAATCACCAAACTTTTCATAATATTTTTTTCTAACCAAATGCACATAATAAGGAATATTTTTAAAGAAGCCATATTTTAAGCCTACAAGTGCTTTCTGAATTATGCTCAGTATTAAGGAAATACTTAATACTATACTCTGCAGATTTCTTTCAATAGTTCATTATAATTATTTTATTATTACATTTCTGACTTTTCAAAACATGTCGATGTGTCAAGAAAGTATTATATAACGAAACTGATCATTGTAATATTATTACATACCCAGTTAAGCCGGTGAGTGATTTTCTGAGTGAAACAGCTTTATTACTTGATACCAAATATTATTTTATTTTATATCAGAAAAAATCTTTTTGTTTCATTAATGCTAAAGGCATGAGGTGATCACATCAAGGCTTATTATGCAAACCTTTATGTAGATTCAAAATGTTTTTTAATTATTTATGCTTTTGTTCATAAAACAGTTATCTGTCAACTTATAAAAGTGTGTTTATTACATATGATAGCTGGCGTGGATATCACTTGAGGTTTTGGGTCATTTTTCTATATCTGATAGCAGATGTAGTTTGAAAATACGAATTGAAATAAATCTTAAAGTTGGACAAGAACGGGGAGAAGGGAATGGGAGGCTATTTTTTTAAGTGAGAAAATTAATTAATGATGCTGTTGCCATCATTGGCAGATTTAGTATTTTTAGATAGTTTTAGGATAGATTGTCAGTACGTAAAAAGATTGTCATTAGTGTGGATAAATCTGATACACTATAAAGTTGAAATATAACTGGACACTTGAAAAAAACAAGTAGTTCTAATGACTACTTCTTTAAGTTTCAGTCTAGAAAACAACACTGTCAGATCAGTGTGATTCTGAGTCCAGCTATATTTTGAGAAAAATTCTTACCTTGATGTTCAAAAATCTTTGTGAGTTCACTGTCACCATAATCTCCAATTTTTGATGAGTCAGTGGCAAGTCCAGAATATTCTTTTCTCCAGACCCTCCCCTTTTTGCCCCTAAAATTTTGTCTATTCCAAGAGGTACGAACTTATTGTACTTTTAAAGGCAGTTGGAGCTTAAGTATTGGTCATTATGATCATATTCTGTGAAGTGTTTGAGTTTAAATGAACAGAGATTCCCCCCATTTCAGAGTACAGTGGTGATAAAAGTCACAAAATCCTGTCCTGCCACTGGATGACCTGAAGAAAGTATTCAACCCCTTTAAGCCCTAGTTTACTCATCAGTAAAATTAGGGTAATAACAAAATTTATGTTACTGAATTATTGTGAGGACTTAAATGAGGGAAAGAAACTGAATCAATCAAAACATAAAGTGCTTATACAATACAATCATCTCATTTTAAATGTCTTATTTCAAATTATATAAATAAAAATGCAAAGTACAATTCACTTGCATTATTAGGCGCGCACTGGAAAACCAAAACAACCCTTGCTCAAAGTCTCTCCCCGGTTTTAATTTGATTCTAAACTCTGAAGTTGGGGCCACGGAGTAGAAACAGTCCATGATTCCAATTCAGGCACTGTCACTTTTTAGCTCTTGGTCCTTAGCTGGCACCTACCAACTCACCATCCCCGTGTCAAGACTTTTTAACCTTGCCTATATGGTCAGCTTAGAATCTCTTGTACCAAACTGTCTCTTTAAAGGGAGGTTTGAGAATCTATAGCAGAGTTAATTTTATCATCTTGTACAGATTTTATTTATGCAAAGGCTTAGAAGTTAAGGGGGGAAAGCACAAGCATAAAAAATAACAAATAGTATAGGTAATTCCATTGCCATGCCAATGTACAAAATTATGTTCCCATAGGTGTATAAAATGGGGCTACTCCTCCTGTGCCTAAGGTCCCATGTGCCTCTCACAGTAAAAGCATCTCACCAGGCTGACTGGGATTCTAATATTTAAAGATACTTTTCTTTCCATACTATACGAGTTCAAGATTAATTCTGTCTAGATGCAACTTTCATCTTATGAATTGATAGCAGAATCTGGCATCTACTTCAAGTTTAAAAATACTGATTGCCGGGCTTCCCTGGTGGCGCAGTGGTTGAGAATCCGCCTGCCGATGCAGGGGACGCGGGTTCGTGCCCTGGTCCGGGAAGATCCCACGTGCCGCGGAGCGGCTGGGCCCGTGAGCCGTGGCCGCTGCGCCTGCGCGTCCGGAGCCTGTGCTCCGCAACGGGAGAGGCCACAGCGGTGAGAGGCCCGCGTACTGAAAAAAAAAAAAAAAAAAAAAAAACTGATTGCCACTTTGGTTTATCTTCTCTCCCAGTCCTTCAAATCTTCCTGAAATGATAGGTAAGGAATTTTTTTTTAAAGTATTAACTCACAGGACAAAAAGAACGGTAGGGAAAAATCACAGAAAACAATATATTTCAACAGATTTTCAGAAGATGCAGAGTGGGTGGAGAGGCAGTAATAAATTTACCAGAGTAGAAGAAGTGACCACCTGAAACTCGGCAGAAGGGATTATCCCGGATGAGAAGTGAGTGCATCCTCCTTGTTCAAGTGGAAGGCACCACCTGCCTCGGAAGGGCGTGAGGTCCAGGTCTGGCAATGGAGGAGTGACTGAAAGCATCTGCAATGCTTGGATGGCCGGGGCCCCTCTCCTATCCAAGCAAGGCAGCAGCTCCCCTAGTTCCCAGCAACCTCCTATCCCTTCCTCTCCTGCCCAACAACTGTTCCCTGGAGAAGATGGGTGGAGAAGCTCCAAGCTTAAGGACACCATGGGGAACTGGAGTGAGATGGCGGACATCAAGGATGGGCGTTAAATGAAAGTGTACGTGCTGAACTGTGGGGACCTCAGCCCCCTTGATTTTTTTTGTACTTTCCTGTGCTTCTTTCATAACAGTAAAAAGTAATTTACGAAAAGAATTTGATCTCAACGCAAGATGCAAAGTGCCTAGATAGTAAAGCACTCAGATGAAAAATTGTACAAGTCATCCTTACTAGCCATGAAAACCACCCTTTATTGAGTGGTTCTACTGCGTCAGGTACAGTGCTAAGCACTTGACCTATATTTTTGCGTTTGATTCTTCTAAGCACGTGTTATCATTCTGACTTTCGTAGATAAGGAAACTAGAGAGGTAACGTGACTTGCCAAACGTCCTATGGTTAGTCAGTGATAGAGCCAAGTTTCAAGCAGCTTGATAGCAATACAGGATATTCTTAAATACTACGCTTTGCTCTTCTCCTGTACCTGATCTTGAGTGTCAGTTATAGCAATTGGGATTTTTGCCATGTTTAATACCCAAATTTTGATTTTTTTTCTCCCCTTAATCTGTGAACTCTAGTCCTATAACACCCCTTTACATAAATTTTGTCTTAATAACCTTGTAAAATTTTGCAATCCCTCTAGGACTAGAGTCTAGCCTTTTAACTCTGCCATACAGCTAGACTCTATCGGAGCCTCCATAAATCACATAAAGAGGGAGGAAACAGGAAATGGCTTTTAGGATGGGCTTCTGTGTCGGCAAGAATTGGTCTCAGCTACTTTGAGCTGCAAAGTGAGAGCAAAATATTTCAGCTTCAACACAAAATACAACACCCAGAGGATCAAGGAATGAAATGAGATTGAGTTGAAGCCTGTCAGAAATAGGCTTGAGTACTCGTTTTTAATCTTTTTACCCTAGAGGAATTCTTGAAATAATTTTCAAGTCTCAAAGTATTCCTACATAAATATTCTTATACCTACAAATCCCAGAATGTTAATGTGACCACTAAGTTATAGATATAATAATCCAGTAACAATTGTCAAGCATTGTCATAGAAAAAGAGAATGATATTTTTCTGTGAATATCGGGGATAAAATATTCATGTGTTTCTCTCTCCCCACAAAAGACACCAGCTCTAACATAAGTTGGTAGTGTAGGTAGAGAAAATTTAGTTTTCCTTTTTTATTTCCTACTTGATTTTTTAACCGTATCTGGTGTGTTAGTGCAATTCCTCCAAGACACCAAGACAGGATTAGACATGCAAAGATTTTATGAGGGAAATACCTTTGAGAGAAAGGAACTCTGGGAAGACTGGTAGAGACATTGGACCATGAAGCGTGCATGACTCTGGATGAAGGAGAGGGGCAAGAAAGTTAGGTGGAAAGAGTCTCCATTGCTGTGGAGTCTGAGAAAAGGTCTGCAATGCTGTCAGGGAGTCTTCGAATCAAAGGTGGCCATCCAAAGGGTCTGGTGACATCAAGGTATAGGCCTGCCTCCGTGCTACTAATCCACTCGTGCTACTAATCCACTCAGTCACCGGCTGGGAGCATCAGGGCGCATGTGGCCTTTGCACCAGCATCGCCATGGTGTCCAGAGCACGGCGGCTGGGGCCTGGGTCAATTAAGTTTCCTGTAGCTTGGAGGTCTGCAAAGCACATTCTCATGGCCATCGCACCTAAGAAGGCCCAAATCTTTATCGATAAACGTCTACTCTACAAGTACCTAATGAGGTGAGCTATGTGGTTTTTCCCCCCTCCATTTAAAACTAAAATGACTTCTTACCCAAACTTTCTTGAAAAAGAAGTTAGCTTTAGCTTACCTTTCTAGAAATTAATACCTTACTTCCCTTTTCATAAATTATTTTTTTAAAAAACATATAAAGCAAAGATAATAAATTGCTGTTAAATAGCTGGTTTATGCCCCCAAAATGTGATGTGCTTTTCGTAAAGGTAGGCTTGGTTAATTTAAATAAAAGTTATAAATTGGTTTAGCTAATGTTATTTACAACATGAAAATTTTTGACAATATAATCAGTCTAGCTACTAAGCCATAAGTCAACAGAATGTGAATAAAAGTATATCCTGAGATAGTTTTTTATACAGAACTTTGAAAAAAATCAGTTCCTTCCTGAATAACATTATCAGGCCTACCAGTTATGAAATTATTATACATATATGTAGGCTTTTGAAAATTTCTTTTATATATACTTATGAATATAATTTTTATTTTTGAAACTAGGAATAAAGAATAAAATAAATGGAAACTTGTGATTGTTTCTCTAGTGCACAGTTACTCAGTTCTGGATCAAACTTGAGATAAGCACACATGGACTTCATTTTCAACTAAAATGAGGTGATTTTCATCCCTGCTCATGATAATTGTCAAACAAGTCAAAGCTTGCTCACATATGTAATGAGTAGAAAACTGCAGCGAGACGTTGTCTGCTTTCCTATGAATAAGAGGATACTCTTCCCTCACAGAAACCCAGGACTTGTCTAGGGGCAGATGAGTAAACCTCATCTTGACTGCATTATCAGATTGCAGCTCATAAAGCTCTTAATCATCTCTCAAAAGTCAAATTCTCAGGCTGAGCAGACGATTCAGAGAAAGGGCCTCTCACCCTTGTGTTGAAAGAAAGAGAAAATACTGTTCCATTTGGTTCTGTGGTTCTTCCAGGTGATTTCAATAAAGCTGAAGTCTTGCTAATAACATTCTTTACTCTCAAGCCCAAGCAGCAGGGAGAAAATTTCAAGATTTCCCATGGCAGTATAATTTTTCCAAAGATTCAGATTCTTATAAATCCAACAGTCTTGTCACTTGAAGTCAAACTACTTTCTTCAGGGTCTTGTGGATACTTGTCCAACTGGTTCGTGTGATGAAAATGCCTAAGTAGCTAGTTGCTGTAGCCTTCTTCAAAACACCTGACAAAATCTGGCCTGCTGCTTCTTGAAAATCCTCCCGTAATTCACATTTTAGCTGAAACACGTGTTTCAAACTCTTCCTCTGCTTAGCCACAAGATTTTTATATGTAACAGGAGGTTTATGTGATCCTCTTCCAAACGATAACACAATTTTAAAACATTCTGGAACGAGCTGATCTTTATTTAATAATCATTTTGTACCATCGTTTAGAAACTTTTTCATTTCATCTATAAGAGTTTTTGACATTAGTATGTCTCTCTGAAGAAAGCACTATGTTGTAATAACTTTAGATCCAAGAAGCTCAACAAACCCAAGCACAAGAAATATGAATAAAATTATATCAAGACACATTATCATCAAACTTCTCCAAACCGGTGATAAAGATCCTAGCAACTAGAGAGAGAGGCTCGTTACATACAGAGGAACAGAGGTAACATTAGATTTCTCATTAGAAACAATTCAAGTGAAAAGGGAGTAGAGTAAAATCTTAAGTAGTGAAAGAAAAATCTGTCAACTTAGAATACTCTAGCTCCCAAAATATCTTTTAAAATTGAAGACAAAACACTTTTCAGACATACAAAAGCCAAACGATTTCATCAGCAACAGGCCCACGTTACAACAAATGGTAAAGCAAGTTCTTTGGTCAGAAGGAAAATGATACCAGATAGACATATGAATCTATAGAAAGAAATATAGATTATTAGAAATTGTAACTGTGGTTAAACGTAAGAATTTTTTCTTTTAAATTTCTTACTATTAAAATCTGTAGTTAAACAAAACTAGTTACAAGGTAGCATGTGGTTTATAACATATGTGAAACAAAAATGTATTACAACAATAAGTGCAAAGGTAGAGAATGGAGAAATGGAAGTAAACTATTGAAATGTTCTTATACTATACATGAGGTGGTATAATATCATTTGAAGATATACAGTGATAAATTAAAAATATACATGACCACCCTAAAACAACTAAACTAAAAGAGAGTTATAGCTAATAAGCAACCAATAAGATAAAATAGAATCAGAAAATATCCAAAAAAGTCAGGAAAGCAGAAAATGTAAACAAAAAACAGGCTGTCTCCTATTAGAGAACAAATTGCAAGATTATATATTTAAACTTAACCATATTAATAAATACATTGAATGGAAATTATCTAAATACCCCAATTTAAAAACAGAGATGGTCAGATTGATTTCAAAAATAAGATCCAATTACATGCTGCATACAAGAAGCCCACTTCAAATAGAGAGACAAATAGGTTAAAAGTGAAAGTATGGAAAAAGGTATACTATGCTAATACTAATCGAAAGACAGTTGGAGTGGCTGTATTAAAATCAGAGAAAACAAATTTAAGAGCAGAGAATAATACCAGGGATAAAAAGGTCATTCCTATGAATAATGGGGTCAATTCATCAAGATGACATAACAGTCCTAAATATTGATGTACCCAATAACAGAACTTTAATACGCATGGCGCAAAAATCTGACAGAACTGAACAGATAAATCAACAAATCTAGAATTTGTTGGGGGAGATTTCAGTATGTCTATTTCAATTATTGATAGAACAAGTAGACAGAACGTCAGTAAAGGTATAGAAAATGTGAATAAATCTATCAAACAACTTAGTTGACATTTATGAAACACTCCACCTAACAGCAGAATATACATTATTTTCAAGTACACACAGAACATTTACCAAGATAGACCATATTCTAGGCCAGAAAACAAGTCTCAATAATGTTAAGATGAGTCAATTCATACAAAGTAAGTTTTTTTGAACAAAATAGAATTAAATTAGAAGTCAATAACAGAAAGATCTCTGCAAAAGCACCAAATATTTGGAAACTAAGTAATACACTCCTAGATAACTCATGGATCAAGGATAAAAATCAAAAGTGAAATTAGGAAGTATTTTGAATGGAATGAAAATTGAAAAACATCACAATTTCTGGGATGCCACTGAAGCAGTACCTAGTGCCATCTAGCAGTGCTAAATGCTTATATTAGAAAAAGAAGCTTTCAAATCAATAATCTCAGCTTCCACACTAAGAAAATAGAAAAAGAAGAGCAAATTAAGTCCCAGCTAAGTAGAAGAAAGGAAGTAATAAAGACCAAGGTGGAAATCAATGAAGTAGTAAATAGAAAAACAACAGAAAAAAATCGGTGAGACTAAAAGCTAGTTCTTTGAGAAGATCAATAAAATTGATAAGCCTCTAACCAGACTGATAAGGACAAAAAGAAAGAAAGAAAGCACAAATTGGTGATACCAGGAATGGGAGAAAGGACACTGTCAGAGATTTTACAGATATTAAAAGGAAAATGAGAGAATATTGTTAACAACTTTATGCCAGTGAATTTAACACATTAGATAAAACTTGCAAGACATAAATTTCAAAGCTCAGTCAAAAAGAAATAGATAAGTTGAATGGCCATATATCTACTCTTTAAATTAAATTTCTAGTTAAAAACCTTCCCGCAAAGAAAATCCCACGCCCCAATGGCTTCTCCAGTGAATTCTACCGAATGTTTAAGGAAGAAATAATACCTAGTCTACATAAATTCTTCCAGAAAATTTAAAAGTAGGGACTATTTTCCAACTCATTCTGTGAGGCCAGCATTGACCTGATATAAAAACCAGACACAGACATTAGAAGAAAACAAAATTACAGACCAATGTTCCTCATGAACCTAGGTACAAAAATTCTAAACAAAATCTTAGCAAATCAAATACAACAGTGTATAAAAAGGATACTACATCATGACCAAATGGGGCTTATCTTAGAAATGTAAGGTTGTTTTAATGTTTGAAATCTTTCAATGTAAATCACCATATAAATAAACTAGAAAACAAAAACCATATAATTTCCGTAGACTCAGTAAAACCATTTGACAAAATCTAACATTCATTCCTGATTTTTAAAAACAAGTGCTCAGCAATCTAGGAGAGAGAGAAAATTCCTCAACCTGATAAAGGGCACTTATAAAATCCTACAGTTAATATCACACCTTAATGGTAAGAGACAGTTTGCTTTCCCTTTAAGCTCAGAAATAACAAAAACGTCCACTCTCACCATTGCCATTCAACATCGTACTGGAGGTTTTAGCCAGTGCAGTCAGGTAGGGAAAAGCAATAAAAGGCATTCAGATTGGAAACGAAGAAGTAAAACTGTCTTTATTCACAAATGATGTGATTGTCTGTGTGGACGGTCCAATGGAACTGACAAAAAAGCTACTAGTACTAAAACATGAGTTTAGAAAGGTTTGCATGATACAAGATCAATATACAAAATCAATAGCATAACATATAGAACATTTAAGAATAAGTTGACAAAAGATGTGAAAGATCTGGACACTGAAAAATATAAACACTGCAGAGTGAGATTAAAGGGGGCCTAAATTAATGGCGAGATCTGCTGTGCTTATGAGTCAGAAGACTCAGTATTGCTAAGATGTCGGTTCTCCACAAATTGGTCTGTAGATCCAATGCAATCCAAATCAAAATCTCAGCAGCCTTTTTTTTTCAGAAGTTGGCAGACTGATTCTAAAATACATATATGAAAATGCAAAGGACCTCTAACAGCCAAATCAATTATGAAAAATAAGAACAAATTTGGGGAACTAGGACTACCTGATTTCAAGATTTATTACAGAGATACAGTATTGGCGTCAAGACACACAAATAGATCGGTGGAATGGAACAATCAATTTCTAAATTCTTTACATGCCTCCAATTGAGTGGTCGGTCTATATCCAGTGCCCCTGGATTCAGGTGGGCATATGACCTCCTCAACCTATAGAATGAAGAGGAATAACATTGCACAACTTCTGAAGGTTGGTTGGAAAAGGTCACGAAAAGGTCACCTCACTCTCTTGGGATGCTTGCTCTGGGATCTAGAGGAAGCCAATCACCATGTAAGAAGTTTGACTGCTCGAGACGGTCATGTCCTAAAGGTCACATGCAGACGATCCAGTTGACAGACCACCTGAGCACCTAGCCAGTGGCCAACATCAACTGGCTGCCAAGGGAGTGAGCTATTTTGGACTCCAGCCCAAATAAGCCAGATTATAACTCCAACTCCAACTGATATCTAACTGCAAATGGATGAGATAACCCATTGGAGAACTGCCCAGCTGAGCCTATCCTGAGTCTTGACCCACAAAAGTGCTAAGCAAAATAAAATAATCATTTTAACCCACAAAACTTTAGGGTAACTTATTGTGAAGCAACAGAAACAGGGAGCTTTCAGGGAAATAGCCATATGCCCACTGATTACATTATACATAGTAAAGTTCTCCTGGGGGTAAACCTGCTCATTTAAACAACGCTTCCTCACAGATTTTTAGGATTTCACTCTCAAATATAAATGGCCAGCCAAAGATAATAAAACAATAAAATAAGGAAAACCAGAAAATAGAACCCCAAAAAATCAGAGACAATGTGCAGGATAAGAGATAAGTTAATTTATAAAAAATATCCTCAGAGAGATGGGAAGATACACTGCACATTAAAAAACAACAACAGAAAAACCAGAGTTCTATGGAAAAATAACAGGCTGTATTAGTCTCCTATTGCTGCTATAACAAATTATCACACACTTAGTGGTGTAAAACAACTCAAATGTATTATTATCTCATAGTCCTGGAGGTCGGAAGTCTGAAATCAGTCTAACTGGGCTGAAGTCAAGGTGTCAGCAGGGCTGAATCTTCCTGGAGGCTCTATGTGGAGAATCCATGTCCTTGCCTTTTTCACCTTCTAAAGGCCACTGCATTCTCTGGCTCATGACCCCTTCCTTGCGTCACTGCAACCTCTGGCTTTTTTCATTGCATTTCCTACTACAGACTCTGATCCTCCTGCCTTGTAGGTAGATAGGTAGGTAGATAGATGGATATATGGATATATATATGTGTGTATATATATATATATGGATATATATGAATGATGTTACAGAAAAGCCCGAACGAACTTTTTGGCCAACCCAATATGAGGCCCATTCAGACAACCCAGGACAATTTTCCTATCCAAAGAGCCTAAACTTAGAATCTGAAAGTCCCTTTTACCATGTAAAGTAGCATATTCACAAGTTCCAGGAATTAGGATGTGGATATCTTTGAATGTGGAGACAGTATTGGAAACCACCTCAGAAGTGTTGAAAATAATTGTTGGATCTGGGGATAGGGATGAAAGGATAGGAAAGGGAGGGGATTGCTGTTATAAATCTTGTTAGTACTCTTTGATTTTAAAACGATGCCCATTTTTACTTTGCATAAATATGTTAATTTAATTAATTTTCATGAAAATTTTAAAACATTATACGTATATATACCAAAATGTTAACTATGGTTTTCTTTACATATTTTTCTTAATTTTACCTTCATAATTATCCAAGTTTTTATAATAAGCACACAATCATTTTATAATGGGAAAAATGAACCAGTTTTAAAATATGTAATTTTTAACTTTTCAAAGTGAATTCAGTTTATGATGTAAATGAATAGCCCCATGTTCATATCTGTCATATAAAAGGAACTTTAAAAGCTGCGGTAGGTACGACTTCTGGAATATGTTTTTTATGTTTCTTGAGAGAACATTTTTTTAAAAAATCATTTAGTCTTTCTAGCCAAGGATATGACTGATAGTATCAGGCGTTAGCAATAACTATGGATACAAGATATAAACAATTATTTAGAAGTTAGACTTTTACAAGATTTGTGAAGAAGAGACACTTTATTTCAAATTAAAAGTAATTTATTTTCCTACAAAGTAAACAAAGCAAATGAAAAACCCTTCCATGAGTCCTTTTATCTCTTATGGAAAGTGTACATTTAAACAGTGACATGGATGAAAAAGGCCACTGGAGGATGAAGAAATGATTTTACTTATTTTGATTAATTTGCCACAAACACTTACTTTGTTGTTGTAGTAGCTGGGAGCTCAAAAAGTTAGGGAATTTTTTAAAGAAGTCTGTTTTGGATCAGAGTTTGCCAACTGTAATTCAGTAATGGCTTTGATACATTTTATTCTGGGTCACAAAATGAAACTGCAAAGGAGGACAGCTTAGTGAATCTGATAGGACAGCTTAGTGAATCTGTCAGAAAGGATTGAATGTGTGCAGAGCACTTACAGCACCTCTCTTGACTCAAAATGGATAAAATATTTTCTCAAGGAACCTGGTCGCAGAAGCATTTATCAACCCCATCTTCACACAGAAGCTTGCATAATATTAACAACCAACTTGTTTTAGGAGGAAAACTATTATGTGGAAAGCTTTTCATCATGAGTTTTAGCAAAGCAAAAGGAGAGTATATTGTATTAGATTTCTTTCTTAACATCAATATTTAATAAATGTTCACTTTATATAGAATGAGCCTAATTACAAAATAAAAATATGTAGTTACATAATAAAAACAAAAGAACTATAAGTTCTCACAATGTAAATGTAAAGAATATGCCATACATCAGGTAACCCTTTATTAGAAGTTACAGATTTAACATAATAACTTTGAGTGAGTTATAGTTATCATTATGTTGAAGATACAAACATTAAAATTGATCAACTCTAAGTATGTTCAGAATTTGCTGATAAATTGCCTTTATAAAGGAGATCATTAGGGCTTCCCTGGTGGCGCAGTGGTTGAGAATCCGCCTGACGATGCAGGGGATACGGGTTCGTGCCCCGGTCCGGGAAGATCCCACGTGCCGCGGAGCGGCTGGGCCCGTGAGCCATGGCCGCTGAGCCTGCACGTCTGGAGCCTGTGCTCCGCAATGGGAGAGGCCACAACAGTTAGAGGCCCGCATACCACAAAAAAAAATAAAAAATAAAAAAATAAAAAATAAAGGAGATCATTAGCCTTGCTTGTTAAATAGGCCTTTTCTTATCATGTACATTATTTAATATTTATGAAAAGAAGAAATATGATAAAATTAATTATAACTCTTTTTGGAATCAGATTGCTGCTTGGGCCTTGAATAGGAACAAACTGAAATATAATACAAGATCTATCAAATCAGAGAATAGTAATATTTTCACATTAAATATTGAATTCAAGTTAAATTTTTTTACTCCAGTTAAAACTCAATATTTTTGTTAAAGACTTCTTGGAATATTTACAGGATAATATTTGCACACAGTTGTGGCGTCAGATGGACTGACATCCATGTCACTCTGTCACCTGAAGAGGATATTACTGAAGAGTAAAGTTATTGCTAAACAGGAAAGCAAAATAATTATCTTTAGTCTTTTAAAGAAATAGTGGTGAAATGGACTTCTACTGTTACATTGGTAAGAGAGGATGAAATCCAGTGATTCCAGGACTCCTCCAAGGTCATGTAGCTAGTGGAGGGTTAAAGCAGGTCCACAACATAGGTCTCCTGTTTCCAGGCCGGAGCTGTTTCTCTTAACATTCTTTGTGAGCATCAGTACAGGGAGATCAGGTGCTGTTGGCGTTTTGAGCATTTGAATTGTTATTGTGCAGGACTCTCCCACTCTTTGCAAGACATCTAGCTTTCCTATGCCAAACCTATTAAATCTGAGTAGCACCTGCACATTCCCTCCAGCTTTATAGGCATAATTGACAAATGACATTGTGTTAAGTTTATAGCATCTGTACATTCTTTTTTTTTTTTTTTGCGGTACGCGGGCCTCTCACCGCTGGGGCCCCTCCCGTTGCGGAGCACAGGCTCCGGACGCGCAGGCTCAGCGGCCACGGCTCACGGGCCCAGCCGCTCCGCGGCACGTGGGATCTTCCCGGACCGGGGCACGAACCCACGTCCCCCGCATCGGCAGGCGGACTCTCAACCACTGCGCCACCAGGGAAGTCCCCATCTGTACATTTTTAAATGCCTCTAAGAAGACAGTACTGCCTTAGTGAAGAAATCTATATATATTTCAGAATTTCATGCATTAGGAAGAAATGATCAAGAAGAGTCCCAGATGTCTCATGAAATTCTTTCACTTTCATTCCTTCATTTCCTAAGTAGGCAATGGCTCTTCCTGAAGCCTAGAGGAAGAGCTCCCTTCCGGTCTTCATACCCCCGTTGCCAGTGTGTCCAGAAATGAACGATGAACCTCACTGGGAAGCTGGAACTAGAAACGAAACCTTTTTACTCCCCTTTGTTTTTATGCTGCTTGTGCATTTGTTACGCCCATTGTGGATTTGCTGAGGAACACACACAAATATGACATTAGGTGTCACCTGTTAAATGTAAGTACACTTAACGCTTCTGGTAGACATCTTAAGTGGAAGAGTTCGAAAATTCACTTGTATGTTAGATAGCCAGTCTTATCCTTAAAGTTTTAATAGTCCTCAGTGAATAAGCTAAGTCAAATAAGAAAATATACCCCTATAGTTAAATAAGGGTATAATAAAGCAATAATCCCAGTTTGATTACACGAATGTGAGAAATTACTGTATGTGTGTGTGTGTTTATTTAACCAAACACATACTATTTAGTATGTGCCAGGCATTGTTCTAATCATTTTACACATATTTATTCAGGTAATCCTCATAGCAATCCTGAGGTAGATCTTATTTTATCCTCATTTTATAGATGAGGAAACAGCGGTGGAGAGTAAAATCACACAGCCGGCATACCGCAGAATGAGAATTCCCACCCAGACAGGCGGGACCCAGTCGTTTTCTTCACCACCTCACTACCCTGCCTCTCTGCAACCCAAGGATTGCGTGGGAACAGAGCACCGTGAAACCAAGTTAGGGCTCCAGCCAAGGGGAAGAAAACCCCAAGTAACCACGTGCAAATCAGATGCTGTTTTGCCGCATTTGAAACAAGTCTTCTAGACATCATTTTCTAGGAATTTCATTAAAATCTGGTTTTCCCGGGCCCTGGTTTTGTAACCTCAAACATCCAAGGGAAAAGAATAGATCAGTGAAAAGAACTATGTATTTGCTTTCTCGTTTGTATTAATATAAAATGGGCTCACATATGTGAATTTTAATTTTGAACAGTGAAGCTTGAACAAAAAATAATAGCTGAGTTACAATTCTTTTTTCCTTAAACAAACCTGTTCCACATTCCAGGAGACCCCTGTTGAGATGCTCCATATCCTCCTTCTGTCCACGACTGGTCGCAGCAGTCTTCACCGGGGACGGAGAATGGTGATGGAGGAAACCTTGAGCACAGTTCTGGTCCCAAACAGAGAAACTTTTCTCGCACATTGAGATTTTGTGTCTAAATACAACTAGGGCTTCCCTGGTGGCGCAGTGGTTGGGAGTCCGCCTGCCGATGAGGGGGACGCGGGTTCGTGCCCCGGTCCGGGAAGATCCCACGTGCCGCGGAGCGGCTGGGCCCGTGAGCCGTGGCCGCTGCGCCTGCGCATCCGGAGCCTGTGCTCCGCAACGGGAGAGGCCACAGCAGTCAGAGGCCCGCGTACCGAAAAAAAAAAAAAAAAGTACTTTACTTCACTAGAGTAACATATAATCTATCATAAATTCCTTGCAAAATCTCTGATACTGTATATGTAGATAATTTTTTATATTACTCTTTCAGAGATTGAAGTATACTGGAATGCTCTTAACAATGTACATTTGAGGGCTTCCCTGGTGGCGCAGTGGTTGAGAATCCGCCTGCCGATGCAGGAGACACGGGTTCGTGCCCCGGTCCGGGAAGATCCCACGTGCCGTGCAGCGTCTGGGCCCGTGAGCCGTGGCCGCTGAGCCTGCGCGTCCGGAGCCTGTGCTCCGCAACGGGAGAGGCCGCAATGGTGAGAGGCCCGCGTACCACACACACACACAAAAAAACTAGCTCTTCCTCCTGGGAGCCAGAATATTATCCTTGCTACACTGGAAATTATAGCAATTTTATATTCGTTCACATATATATGGTTCCTCTTTAATTATAATCCATCAAAACAAAATTATTTTAATTGTGGGTATATGATTGGGATTCCACTGTGAGTGATATAATAAAGCATTAGTCTTATATTCCCAACTCCTAAGAGAGTACCTGGAATATAGGAGGTACTTAGTAATTGCCGAATAAATAAGTTATAGGAGAATAGCAAAGGGAAGGGAGAAATGTGTCTTTATCAAAATACACAAGTAAAATATGCTTGCATACTTTTCTTATGTTTATCATTTAAACTGGCGTATATAAAAATAAAATTCTTGTTGGTGACATGAGATTTCAAATGTCTATTTTCTACTTTCTGAGACAGGAATGAGCATGAAAAGATCATATAAATCTGTGAAAACTGATGAATAGTGAAAGCTTTTTTGTTCTCTAACAGTTTATATTAAGTCACATTTTACTTCACTTTACATTAAAGAAATGCTCTTCTCTTCTGAAATTTCAGGGTCGACATAAACTGACATGTTAAAGTGAGAAACCAGTTCTTGGTGGTTATTGATTTTCCACTGACAATAGACTAGCCATTGTAGGTTGAAGCCAAATATACATTAATAACGACCCTTGCCTTAGAAAGCAAGGGTCTTGCTATGCAAGAGTAAAACAGAAACTGAACATGGAGGGGGAAAGGTGTGAGAGTAGAAGATCCCCAAATGAGAAAAAATACCAAATTTTACTTCTTCAGTATTTTTTCTAGAGCCAGCTTTGGCCACTGCTTACTCAAACGATCTGGTTTTCTTGTTACCAAGCATCCATTCGTCCTCCTAAAATATCAGGTGATCGTTGCTTCAGTTTTATTTGAAAACCACTCTTAGCAATGCTGTTTAGAAGGGACGGTCCCTGCCGTAAGCTTGAGAGCTCTGGGCCCTGATTGGATTAAGCCAGGCAGTGGGGCTTATCCACCGTGCAGGCCTAGACACACATGTAAGCTCTCAGAGACAGTAAGAGATGAGGAGACATTTGCTGGAGGTGGATTTGGTGCTAGAACATGGGTCTTGGAGCTCACCAATACCTTCTGTGATGAGAGGAGCCAGCCTGGGAGCGAAGCTGGCTTACAGGGATATGCTGGTCAAAAAGACGGACCCTATGAGCATGGATAGAGTCCTTAATCAAGCTACGCCTAAAGCCATGCTTCCCTCTGGACTTCCGAATCAGTACCTAATAACCTATCACATGCCTCCTTTAAAACCAGTATGACACCTGCTCTATAAAGAGTCACAATGAATACAACATCCCAAGTCAGGCTACTTTTCAAGCAGAAGCAGGAAACAGAGAAAATGTGATGGTCATTCTCAAGTGCTTTGTAAAATAAAGTGGGAGAACGATCACCCACATTGAGAAATATTGCTTCTAATTACATAATTATGCTGTTATTTTTGTATTTGAAAAATGCTTTGACTGGCTGTTTTATAAAGAACTGAAATGGACATATCTGTTTGATTTGTCTAAAAATTATACTGTGCTTTTTCAATATTACCCGACTTTAAAACTACATTCAAAGTATAATAGTTGGAGAGAAAAAATGTTTAATCCTTTGCCCTACAAAATCAAGAAGATGAATTCTTTTCCGTTGACCTATGAACCGCAACAGTGGGCTTTTTATCCTTCCCCTCGCCGTGGCTCTCTGAGAGGCCTAGACTATGTTTTTTTTTAAAAGGGAAACGTAATTCATGCTGACAACTGAAAGTCCTACTTTACGCTTTTCATTTTTAAGAGGTAGTGATGTTTCAAGGTTTGTAGAGTGGAGTCTGTCACTTTTGGTTAGGTTCAAATCCAGTGCCATAGGTTGAAAATGAAATTAAGAGAGGATTAGTTTAGCGTTAACATTTTTTTAAGTGAAATTTATGATTTACAGTGGAAAAAACTTATCTTAATGTTGATTTTCAAGGCAATTGATTTAGAATGTGCTTCACATGTTGCACATTTCTCTCCCACAACTTTATTTTTCTCCATTGCTGTGAAGTCCAGCACAGGGACAAGGGACTCACTCAATACAGCCGTATGGGTTTCCCCTCCCTCCTTATCCCCTTCAATTCCCCTTTGTTCAATCCTACAGGCATGGTTGGTAAAAATCAATGGCCATTGATGATTAACTCAATCTCCACCCCCTTCCTTTACCCCGAGGTTGGGAGGTGGGTCTGAAAGCTCCAAGCTTCTAATCAAAGCAAGCAGCCCCACTCCTGAAGCTATCTGGGGGCCCCCAAAGAGTCGTCTCTTTAGAGGATCACCCTTATCACTCAGGAAATGTTTTTTTAATTAGAGGAAAAACTTGAGAAGACACACAAAAGTGGAGAAGCAAAAGCGTAAATGTTTGAAGAAGTAAGACTGAAAGAGGGGGACTGGAATGCAGAGAGAGATGAGCAGGTCCCCAACTTTTGAGGGAGAAGCTTGGAGAAGGAGGAGGTGCCCTCTATTCGTTTTTCCCCCTTTCCTTCTGATGGAGGAAGGGATTCCCTCTCTGTCCTCATTACCGTCACTGTTGTATCACCACTGAAAGGTACTAGAATTACTTTGCACTTACCAGTCTTATTTATTTCATCTCTCTTTATCCTCTATTTAACATTTTTAAATTGTAAAATATCACGTGCATACAGAAAATCACGTAACGTATATTGCACGGTTCATTTCCTACCATTAACTCTTCAATTGACAGGTACTGGATTCTGCCTTCATCCCTCAGTGACCCTGCTCCGATAAGGGTCACAGTGACTCACCTGCAATTATTATATGGATAACTATATTTTACTTTTCAAAGTTCTGTTTAGTTCCTTTTCAAATCTGCTTGATCTTTAAGTCTCCTATTTCATGCTCATATTTGAAACCTTCTCTTTGTATAAGCTAAACTTTGCTATGTTTGCATTCTATAGTAATTGCAATAAGTAGCGTCTGAGTGGGTCTGATGCTGCTTTCGGTTGTTTCTGCTGGCTCTTACAGTGCGCTGTGAGCTCTTTGTCTTTGGAGCTTTATCCATGGAACTCTTTGAGGACTAAGTTGGCGTTGTATTCCTTCAGAGAGGGTTTGTGTTTATTCCCACCAGTCTTCTGCAAGCACAACCATCTTAAATTAAATTGTCGGCTGGATGGGGAGAGACGGTACATTCGTATTGCAAACCTATAAGAAGTCAGGCTCGTGTTTACACATTCTGAGGAAAGATATTTCTATTCCTCCCACCCAATGCCAGGGTCAAAACGGGAGAGTTTTCTTGCCGCCCCTCCTGTGCCACAAGTTTATTCTGATTCCTTTTCACTGAAGATGTAAGTCTTTTGTGATCCCAACTCTGTGGGAGATTTTCTCCCATCTCTCTGCCTTTTATTAAATAATTCTTTCCTGTAATTATTTGAGTAGACACTGCGGTCCCACTCCTTTACTGTCAAATGCTTGAGAATAAAACCTTTATCTTAATCACTTATATAGTAAATATAGTGACCCATATGGTACTGATTCATCCCGTCAACCAATATTTGTTGAAGTTGTTTGTCACAGGACTATTTTGTATTCTGGATAACATACAAAAATCGTCAAGGCATTGAAAGTCCCTGCTGTCCTGAGGCTTAAATTTGTTAGCATACATCGTAGCTGTTCAAAAAAGTATTAGTGAAACAAATGAATTATCCAGTGATGAGTAACGAGAGGAAAGAAAAAAAGAGACTTGTCAGCCACAAAAGAGGGTAAGGTTCCATTTACAGAAATGTTGGCAAAAAGGACCAAGAGAGTTAAAATTAGCTGTCTAAGGAGGCATTCTAGAACTAAATCCAGGTTGAGTGTCAGATAGGGCCCAAGGTGAGAATAAACTGGCTTCACTGGAGTCGAAAAGTCTAGAAATAGAAAGCTACACAGTATCCCAACAAACTTGTAGTGTTCTTGAATATCCTGCTTTTTACCACAGCTCTGCTATGTGTACCTATGTCAGTTAAGAGCACTGGCAAATAAGACGATGACAGTGGCTCTGAGGGGTACCTCCTCCTTCTCCAAGCTTCTCCCTCAAAAGATGGGGACCTGCTCATCTCTCTCTGCATTCCAGTCCCCCTCTTTCAGTCTTACTTCTTCAAACTTTTACGCTTTTGCTTCTCCACTTTTGTGTGTCTTCTCAAGTTTTTCCTCTAATTAAAAAAACATTTCCTGAGTGATAAGGGTGATCCTCTAAAGAGACGACTCTTTGGGGGCCCCCAGATAGCTTCAGGAGTGGGGCTGGTTGCTTTGATTAGAAGCTTGGAGCTTTCAGACCCACCTCCCAACCTCAGGGTAAAGGAAGGGGGTGGAGATTGAGTTAATCATCAATGGCCATTGATTTTACCAGCCATGCCTGTAGGATTGAACCTCCATTAAAGCCCCATAAACAACAGGATTCAGGAAGCTTGCAAGTTGGCAAAAACATCCATGTGCCAGGAGGGTGGCCCGCCCAACTCTACGGGGACAGAGGCTCCTGTGCTCAGGGCCCCTCTGGGTCTCACCCTCCATGTCACTGCCTCTGGCCACTTGTACCCTTTATAATAAACTATAATAGCAACTGGAGGGCTGTGGGAACCTCCAGCTTTGTAGTCAAGGCAGAGAGAGCTGAGGGTAACCTGGGGGCCTGACACGTGCCACTGACATGTGAAGCAAGGACAGTCTTATGCAACTGAGCCCTAAAGCCCGTGCGGTCTAACCCTGAGAGCGCCAGAACTGTAGGACACCTAGTTGGTGTCAGCATTGGAGAAGTTGTGCTGGAAAAGACACCGTGCATTTTGGTGTCAGGAGGGGAAGAAACCCTTCAGGCCCCTGCCAAACTTGACACCAACACTTGTAATTACACTTTTAATAAACTTCATGTTGAAATCGTATTAGTTTGTTACTAGAAGATGACCTGCATTCTTCATACTAATTGCCCCCATCCCACTGCAGACTCAACCAGTTGCCTCAAGGTCAAGAAGCCTTCCCGATCCTCATCAAAATTTACCTTTCTCTCTCCCATACTTTTATTTCTTTATAATGTATCTTTTTTTTTTTTTTTTTTTTTTTTTTTTTTTTTTTTTTTTTTTGCGGTATGCGGGCCTCTCACTGTTGTGGCCTCTCCCGTTGCGGAGCACAGGCTCCGGACGCACAGGCTCAGCGGCCATGGCTCACGGGCTTAGTTGCTCCGCGGCATGTGGGATCTTCCCGGACCAGGGCACGAACCCGTGTCCCCCGCATCGGCAGGCGGATTCTCAACCACTGCGCCACCAGGGAAGCCCTATAATGTATCTTTAATCATGGCACTTTCACAGTCTGCTTTGTGTTAGAGTAGTCAAGGGATGCACAAACAACAACAGCAAATTGTGGGAGATAATTGTACAGGGTACAATTGTACAGGGTATAGGGACATTGTACAAAATACCTGACCCGTACTTCTCAAAACTGTCAAGGTCATCAAAACATGTACATTCTGAGAAACTGTTACAGCCGAGAGGAGCCTAAGGAGATATGAAAACTAAATGTAATGTGATGAGATCCGGGAACAAAAAAAAAGAGGTGAAAACTAAGGAAATAGGAATAAATTATAGAAAAACAAACAAAAACCTATTATGGTAAGTTACATGGATAGAACATATAAACAAAGAAAACATGCTATTCTTGAACAATCTAGAAACTTCTTAACAGATTAATTCACATACAGATCATCAGAAGTGTAGCCAATAAAAAGCCACTATTGGTCTACACTTCGATAGCTCTACAATTTATTTTATATATTTAAATGAAATAAAGCAGCATGTCTTTAAAAGACATGCAGTAGTAGTTAAAAGGATTACCCTACCTTTACCCCTAAATTAGTAAGATATAAGTGTGTGTGCAAGAGCAATTAATAGTATCATGAAATAACACTTCTTAGATTATCTTGTAAATATCTGATTTTTGTATATTCATGTGTAACATATAATTATGCTTTTATAAATGTATATATACTAAATGGAATTTTTTATGTATGCCATAACTTCTATTTTCAAAAGGCAAGATTTACAAAAAAATTTATATTTCATAGAACCTAAAAGATATAATTATTTTACATACCATGAAGAAAGACAAAAATGCTGTCAACTATAATTGTAAGATGCTGTTGATTGCAAGAAGTATCCCAATTTCACAGGTACTAAAATGTGTATCTTTAGAATCAATCAAATACCGTAGTTTTTCTCATGGCAGAAACATTTTAAATTATACATTGTGCTAATTTAATTGGTGAATATAATTTACAGTACTGAATATTTGTACAGTACAGGAGAAAACCCTTCATTCTCTAGTTTTTATAGAAAAGGAACTTAGGTATTTTATGTATTATAGGTTAAGTATCTTATTAATACAATGAGGAGACACAGACTCCCCCAAATACTAAAGTAAATCAGCAAATGGCCCCCAAAAGCTGATTAACAGAAAATGGAAATAGTATGCCCTATATATTGTCCAACTATAACAATAATTTTAAAAAATACAGCCATACTTTGGGAGTCAGCTCTGTGTTGCGATTATTACATTGAAACAGCTTAAAATATATTTGGACTAGATCACGTTGATTATCAAGACTCCTATTGAATTCATCTTTTAAGTTACATTTTTAAAGCCAAAAAGGGGGAAAAAAATCTGGATTCTCTGTCATCTTAAATTAACACACCAAGACTCTGTGTATAACCTCAGACATCTCTCATTAAGAAAAAAGAGTATCTTTAAAACTTCATTGTGTTATATGACTTTTAAAAAAAAATTAATGCTTCAGTAGATGAGGAAAACTGTTTTCCTTAAGTTTACTTTGCCTTTTTTTAGGTTCAAAGGTAATTATGTTTTCTTGGTAAGTAAGTTCCAGATGATCAACATATTCTGAAATATAGTAAAGAATTGGGTAACATTTTTGTTGGTTTTAGAAGAAATTAGATCTGATTTGGTTGTAAGTTCAGCTGTTAAGGTTCCTCTTGAGAACAAAAGCACTTTTCATAGTTACTTCATAGGTTAATGAGGCTGAGTCTTACAGTCAATTTTTCTCTTCTAATTGAAGAAAAGTTAAAGGTTCCCAAACCTCACTGATTCCTTTAATCTCTGTAGAGCAACTCTAATCTATAGTATCCCCCAGTGATTTAATCAGTCACAGTGGTATTATTAGCTAATAACCTCATTCGAGCCACTGTGAGCATACAAAACCCCAGAGGTCTATGTTTGACGTTCTAGGGATAGTCATAAATTACACCTGAAGTCCTATAAAGGAACGACACTCAAAATTTTCATATCCGTCTTTAGGTTGACCCAAAACTGTGGAAGACAGTATGCCTTACACATTTCGTCATACCTTTATAGCACCTTTTGTTTCTCACTTTCCAAATTACACTAAACAAGTATGTTCCTGACATGAGTCTGCGAGCCAGGCAGGCTTGGTTCTTGGGGCAACCTGGACCAGGAGGAAGTGAAGAGCCAGGAACAAGGACAAGCATCCCCCACCGCAGGGATTTCCACGTAGAAAGGATGTCGGCCACCCCAGTAACCTGTAGAGACGTGGCTGGATCCACCCGCTAGCCCTGGGCCTGATCTTCTGATCAGAAGAAAACGGAAAAGATGCCCTCGTGAGGACTGCATCTCTCTCTTGCATGGAGCTTCACTGAAGGATTTCCTGAGCCTGATGGATTTGCAATGATTCTCAGCTGCTGCGGAATAACCCCGGTGGAAGCATCCTCCGGAATTACACACACCCAGGTAAAAGTGGTGTTAAGGCAGGTTTTGGCCGAGAGCCCCGTGGATTCCTGCAGTCTGGATGCCCGCGGGGGGAACGGAGGACCGCAGCTTCCTGCAAGGGCTGCAGCCTCTGTCCTTGTCTCAGACGGGCGTGCTTGGTTGGTCTCTGCCAGCTCCCTTTGGGGACTCCTTCTCAAACGGGTATTATACTTCGCAGGACAGGCGCTGCGCATCACAGACTGGACTCTGCCTTGTGGACCGCCCGGCGTGGAGCCCGGCACGGAGCAGACACGCCGCGCGTGAGCTGGCAGCACCCCGCGTCCTCCGGGAGAGCATCTCACCCGGGACTTCCCACCGGGCGGGGCTCCAGGATGGAGCGGGCTGCAGCCTGCAGTCGGCCCTGGGAGGCGCGGCCTGCAGGGAGGCCCTACCCTCGGCCGCTAGGCCACCGCTGGAGCTGGGGGAAGCCGCTTCTACTCCCTTCTTGGCCCCTAGCGACTACGTGGCCTCAGGCAGACCAGCTCGTCTTCTCCGGGTCACTGGTAGGGGAGCCGCGTAATTTCTCTTCTAGGCTGGGACACGTGAGAGTACAAAGGGTGCTGTAGCACTTACTCTGAACAACCAGCGTAAATCAGGATGCTGCCGGGTGGGGGAACCGCACTGATGGCGCTGCCTCCTGGCCGGGTGCCTGTGTGCCCCTCCGGTTTCCCCCGTGTTTGCAAGGGCAGTTTGCATTCCTGCCTTTAGCATAAGAGCTCGTCATCTCACAAGGACGCCTTCAGCTGCTTAGAAGAGCCCATTTCTCTTTGAGCCCCGTTATCCCAGACTACAGCTAAAGCAGGCCCCACCTGTGCTTGTCTGTCTGTCTACTGAGGGACCCCTGTGATGACCGACTGCACACACTCGACTGCACACAGTGTAGGCTTCGGGGCCTGAGGGACTCAGCGCTGCCCTCTTACCTGTGGCAGCAACGCCGGCCAGCATTCCCAGCGACGAGACAGGGCCCTAGACTTCAACAAGGGTGCCCAGGCCTCCCGGAGGTCTGCACAGAGTCACCACGAGAGCAAGACTGGGGATCATTCCCCAGCCCAAGCCTGGAGGCCAGGGGTTCTCAGTGAACAGCCACAGGGTTGCTTCACAGCTGGTGTTTGTACTCCAATCCATTACCCATCAGCAACCCCACTCCTTCTTCTTCGCCAGGGTCTCACAAAATGTGCCAATGAGATATACGAGGTGATTTGGGGTTACAGATTGTCAAGTTATAAAAAAAAAAAGTTTTATATTTCCTTTAACTTGGACTAGAAAGAGACTGCAGTCGGCACACAAGACCTGTGATTTTGCTCAGGATGGAGCTATAAAGTATATGTTTAAATAAGAAAAGGTGAACTTTGTGAAAATACTAGTAAGTAGACGCTATGTGTAGTGCAGGTCCTGGCTTTGATTTGTCATACGTTGTGTGGCTCTGGCCACATCACTGGAGGCGGAGTGTCTCTGAGATCGTGACCTAACTAGCTGCCTCCTGCTTCATGTTAACTGTGCTACTGAGTCCACCACGAGCTCCCTTAAATCCAGAAAATTCATGATGAAGTGACCACAGAGCTCAGTCTGAAGCTAGATTGGAAACAAAGAAGAGTCCCAGAACAAGAGCACCATTATAATCCTATAATTCTACTTGAACTGACTGTGCCTTGCCAACTCTTGTTATATGTTTACTGAGCACTCAAGGCTCTCCAGTCAACCCCTGTATTACTCTCTGCAATTAAATTATGAAATAGTAAACATTCCCACTGCACAAGTGTTTTTAAAGTATACTCTCAGTTGCCAAACACTTCCCATTTGGGCTGAGTTCTGTTTGTCTTTCAAATCCTCTAAAAAAATAGGCACTTTTATAAATGGAAAATTCATCAATTTCCATTTATAAATTTATTTTAAAATAAATTTGTGGATGCCTTCTTTAAGGGCCACAAAGTCAAATGAGAGCACATTATTTTCTGTGCTTCTCAAACTAGGATACATATAAGGGGCATGGGGTTAGCCAAGATAACACAGTGCATCTTCCTAGAGGACATAATTAATACAACAATACCTGGAAAAGGAAAAAAGATTTTTGTATTACAATTAATTATGGAATTAGAATGCACAGTTTATATCGGTCTTTATGATAAAACAGGATTAAGCCATTTCAATGTCAGGACTGAAAGAAGTTTGAGAAGTTTTTGTTAGCAAAAAGCTCTGTGAAAAATGCAAAGCAGTTCAAATATGTCATTACCATTTCCAGGCTTCAGAATCCCTTTGCTTCCAAGAAGCCAGATAGTTTCAGGACTTACCCGCGCAGAGTTTCATTTCCTCAGGCCTTTCGAGTAAGTGAAATTGTGTAAACTGAGAGAGGCGTGTTAATAATAAGGTATGAATCCTCCCAAAGAAAACATTCCGAGAGGTTTTCCGAAAAGGCCTTCCTCGAACTCAGAGCCTCTGCTTTGTCAAAAGGCAGAATTCTGAGCTCTAACAGTCCTCATGAAGGACTGTCAGAGCTTCTGAAATCTCAAGTCAATCACAACAAAGCTCCCAGTATATGGCTGGACCTAATTACTGTAACCGGTCTCCTGTGATATTTCTTTTGCTCTAATTTTCTACTGATCCCGTGTTACTTTCGTTTGATATTTCAAGTGTCCTCCTAAACTGCTATCTTATCTGCTTTAAAGGTATTTTATTACTTCAGTAAACTAGGCCAATATCAGTAACAGATTCCATGAACAAAGCCAACATCTATGTATTTTATTAGCAGGCCTGGAGCAAAGAAACTACAATTCCATTCCCATTTCCTTTTATAATTCAAGCTGAGATGTCTTCGACGGGCCGGCATGCCTCACTGTGGCTAGCAGTAGCCAGACGGTCGGGAAATGGCTTCTCAATTGGATTAACCTTCCCGTTTTCTTTGAAGTAACTTATTGTTATACTTCAGCTGCATCTAGTCACTTCCATCTCTTTCATCTCACCTCCCTCTAAAGGGTTTTCCCAGTGTGGCAACCTCAGGGTTGATTCACACACTGGATCTGTTGGACGCACTCCTGAAACATCACTTCTGCAACTCGGTAACGGGAGCGAACACTCGGAGGACTTCTTCTGAGCCAGGCCCTCTTCTAAGCCTGTATTACTTAAAATCCGTATATTAACTCATGCACTCCTCAAAACACTCTCAGAGGCAGCTATTATTCCTATTTTACAGATGGGTTAAGTAACTTGCCCATGGCCACACAGCGGCCTATGCTGTTCTACAGAGCCTCTCTCATGTCCAGTTTAATGTCAGTTCACGACGGCTCCACAAATGCAGTGTATGCTTAAATTCTCGGTATTAGTTCTCCCAGAAAAATACGCTATTATGAAAGCAAATGACGTACTTCAAAGCTTTGAAGTGTTACAGCAAATAGCTTATTAAAGAGAAAAAACGACTTACATATCTCTACTGATAAAGGATCAGAATGACAGATAACACAGTTTAATCCTTATTCTCTTCTAATAGCAATGATTTGGAAAATGAAATCTATTTTTCTGGAACAATGATGGCATTCTTTCCACAACTCTGAAGGAACTCTCCCTACTGCCAGATGAAATAAAAGTGAAGTGCAAGTCCTTTGCCTGGGGACGTTTTAATCTTATTTCTTCTTACTTCATTATACAGAGCCAGCCAATCTGAATTGCTGACTGTCCAAATACTATGGGTATAGAATGCCGTATTTCAGCCTTCACACTATTTTCCTTCAGTTCTCTGCCTTCGCGGTGAAATACATGTACTTCAAGTATAATCTTTGCTGAGTTCTAAAATTTTCGGCAGGTGGAAAAACGGTAGAAAGGGAAACTTACCCTCCACGTTAGTTCAGTTTGGAACTGAAGTTCAGAGAAAGCCATAAAAATTCAATTTAAGAAAGATTTATTGATTGCCTGGAGTGTGGCATGGTACTCTATTAGACAATGAAATTCAGGCACAAAACAGACACAGGATCCCTGGCCTCGGGTACCTTATGATCTAAATTAGTATAATACAGATTAGAAACAGACAAGATACATGTCAATGCTCACTTCCTAGAATCGACATTCAAGCACAGTAATTTAAGTAATCCAAAACAGCATCTAATCCTAAATTCATTAATACAATGTATTTGGCCTTGAAATCCACAGCACTTCAAACACAAGATAATTAAGTTCCACTGCAGATAAGGTCACAAAGATGCAAACACACTGAAACCCTTAAGAGGATTATTAATGACTTTTGTTATTCTGGACCTTCTGTTTTCTTCTGATTATTGTTCGAAGCCTTCGCAACACCAGTTTATCAGACAGAAGCATGTCGTCTTGTTGTTCTAGATAATCCAGTAAATTTTCGGTCCATTCAAGTGCAGCTTTGTGGCTAATATGCCTCTGTGGGTTCAGTTCTGCTTTTCTAGTCTTACTGGAAGGCCTGTGCTCAGCAGGCTTGGCCTGGTCCTCGGCACCTTCACTGTCAGTCAGCACCTGACAGTTTGAGTCATTACTCCCAGGGTCAAACCACTGATCAATATTCTCAAGGTTGACGTGCTCACAGTCTTCTGTATTCTGTAAAACTGTTGCTAAGTTAGCTGCTAAAATGGCTCCTTCATCAATATTCATGCCCGAGTGCTCTTCATTGCCAGGGAAAAGTTTTTTCCATGCTTTGGTTATGGTACTTGATTTTACCATGCTCCAAGCTCTTGACACTTCATAAATTGCATCTAACACCGTCAAGTTCTTCCAGAACATTTTGGGGTCAATTCCTTCATCCATGTACTTCTGGAGAAGTCCTGCTCGGTAGTATCTTTTCACTGTGGCTAGAACTCCTTGGCTCATAGGTTGAATGAGACTTGTGACATTTGGTGGTAGATATTTCACAATTATTCTGCCATCCTCTGAACTCAACAGTTCTTCATTTGGATGTGCTGGGGGAAAATCCAAAAGGAGCACTGCTTTTTCTAGAAGCCCCTTGGATTTCAAATGCTTCTGTACCTGTGGCACAAAGTACTTTTCAAACCACTGTCTGAAAACAGACTGTTCTATCCATGCACTTTTTTGACTGAAATAAGTGACAGGAAGGTTTGAGAGGTCAGCTCCTTTGAACGCACGGGGTTTTTTTGCTTTCCCCACAACACAGAGATTAAGTTTGTGTAAACCTGTGGCATTTGCACAACACATAATAATGATTCTCTCTCTGCTTGACCTATAGCCAGAAGTACTCCGCTCAGTTTCAAGAGCTAATGTCCTTGACGGTAGACACTTCCAGAACAATCCAGTTTGATCAGCACCATAAATTTGTTCTGGTTGTAGATTCTCTCTCTCAACGAATTCCTGAAAGTTACCACAAAACTCACTGGCAGCAGTTTCATCTCCTTTCAGTTTTGTTCCTTTACCAGCAGCCTTTGGAATACCATGGCGCTGCTTAAACCGAGTCAGCCAGCCAGATGACGCATTAAAATCACCTTCCATCCCCAGGGCGTCAAAAAAGAACTTGGCTTGTTTTGCACAAATCGTTCCAGACACTGGAATCCCATTTGTTTTCTGTTGGTTAAACCACTCTATCATAACTCTATCGAGTTCCTCATATGTTGATGATTTCATAGATTTACGTTTGGATACCCCACTTGTAGGATCTGAACTGTTTGCATAGTTTATTATCCTTTCTTTGTTTTTTTTAATGTCACGCACTGTGGATTCACCAATTCCATACACCAGAGAAAGTTTTTTGAAAGAGATGCCTTCCTCAAGTTTCTTAATAATGTCAAGCTTGTCCTTAATTGTCAACACCACACGTTTTCGTTTCCCCAACATCGTATCTAAGATTTTAGACGATTACTAGAACAAGATATTTAACAACTTAGATTTGGACACAATGAGACTAGAAAATGGGGTTTTAAGGTCCCTTTCCTGCCTCCCTAGGACCTAGATGGACAGCGTGCTGGCCAATTTCCAGACACGGCCTGCATGACTCTCTTCACTTTGCTGTTTTGAAACTTACAAACTTCAAACAACAAGGGCTGGCTCCACTTAAATCCTACCTTCTATCTTGCTTCCTCCTCCCTTAGTTTAAGATCTTTTCGTGAACTGCGATCTCAGTGGCGCTAACAACCAATATTGTACCAGCAAGGTCTCTAAAACAGTCATATTACATACTTGATTCTTGCCATGCTTACGGGCGAAGCTCTACGTTACAGGAACTAAGACTCTGGTGGGAGTATTCGGGGGCAATGTGCTAGGGAACAAAGAGTTGAAGACGGGGCTTGCAAACCTGATCGGAAAATACAACGGCAGAACTCGCCCCCTCACTGCTGTCCTCGTCAGGCAGTGCGCTGTATGGAATGCTAGCTACCTCCCCAGGCAAGGGCTGCTACACGTTGTGCAAGTGAGTGGTTATGGAAATCGTAAGCAAGCAGGATAAGGCAAGCTGAACAGAAGGGAGCGGTGCGAATCAGGTGAAAGTGGACAGGCAGGAAACTGTGTACTTTAAAATGACACAAACCTCCACCTCATGTGTTTGGCAACTGTAAGGGAAAAAAGGTGGACAAGAAGCGGTGTCACATGATTAAAGAAAGCATCAGGAAACTTCATTGGCAGAAATCAGGACTCATGGTAGAGGGTATGGGGTGCGGGAAGGCTCAGTGAAGATGTTACGATAATCCTGGTGAAAGATGATCCTCGATGGGCCAACAGAAGTAGTTCCTGTCGGGGGCTGTATAGGCACTCGGAGCCTCCGAAACCTAAAGGAAGATACCAAAAACATTTTTCTTTCAATATCAGGGTCTGTGGCATTACCCACATCTATCCTGCGACTGTGTTGAGAAAATTAACGCCTCCTAGGAATGTGGTGGCTAAATACGACACAGACTGCTTTCAGGCATTTAATCTAGAGTGTCAGGGAGCGGGACCTGCATTGCCTACCTCCTGAAATTAAGAGGTCAGAGAGGAGCCGCGTTAGCGAGGGCCTCTCCCCGCACGGAGAGCTCCGGAACGCCGGACGTCTTTGCTCCGTGGGAGCCCGGATTCCTCCGTGGACGCCAGCGACCAGGATGTCACCGCCGCAGCCAGCCAGCGAGCGGGCGGGCGCTTGGCCCGGAGGACGCCAGTCCGCGGGCCGGGGGCATCGCTCTCCGCCTGCCTTCGCGGCGGCCAAACCAACCTGAGAGCAAATGGAGTCTCCCGAGGGAGGTTGACACCGGCGGCGGCGGCGGCAGCAGCGGCAGCAGCGGCAGCAGCAGGCAGCGAGCGTCGCCGCCGGAGCCGGAAGGCGGGGGATTAGGGGGCACGCGCGCGCCCCCGCAGGAACGTTGTGCCGGCGAGGGGGCGGGGCCTCCGCGGGCGAGCGCGCGGCCTGGGGGCGGGGTCTGCGGCGAGCGGGCGGGAGGGGGCGGGCCCAGCCGCCGCGGAGTCTCTGGGCGCCGCGTGGGTTCTGCTAAGGGCCTGGCTGCTCCAACCTGCAGAGTGCTTCGCCGGCCAGCAGGGGGCGGTACAAGCTCACCTTGTCTCAGCCCTTTTCCCAGTGTCCCGGTTCCGTGGGCGAGGCTTCCTCCGCTCTCAGGTGCAATAAAAATCGCACCTTCGGAGGGCTCGCGAGAAAGCTGCGCATCCTCAGGTGCCCCGAGCGGGATGCGAATGGGGCAGGGCGAGCGCACGTGGAGCGTGTGTTTACAAATAGCGGCCCTGGCGTCTGCGCCTCCGAGCGCCGACTCCCGGGGATACCCAGCCCGCCCGCCGCGGCACGACGAGCCGGAGGAAGGACCGCGAGCCAAGGTAGGAGCGAGCGGACGCGGGTCCTGGCCGAAGGCAGGGAGGTTGGCTCCCCGTGGGGACTGGGGGGAGAGGAGAGGACGTGGGGCTTACAGTCTGCAACACCCATCTGAGCGAGCCCTGGACAGGTGGGGCTCAGCGGAGGGCGGTCCAACTGGATATCGGGTCTCTCCTCCCCGGTGGGTTGCTCGAGGGTGTAACACTCTCCGTGGAAGCTGCTCTGTGCAGAGCTGCCTGTGCCCGAGTCTGTGGGAAGCTTCCTCGTGAATTTCCTGCCGCTCCTTCACTGCGTCTGCTTCTAGGTAGTAGTAAGAGAATTGCAGTTTGACAGAGGCTCCCTTGGTTTGTTTGAAACGGAGATACAGTACGTTGCTATCTTGGCATTTTAAATGGAGGGAATGCGGGCACCTGTGCGCTAATTACCCTGCGATGAACCGTGCCTTCTCCGCGTTCCCGGACTCGCTTCCCCGCTGGGCCCTCGGAGCCTTCTCTGGAGAAGGGAGCTCCGCCTTCCTCCTGTAGCACCTGTTTACCGAGGAAACGCTTTTCGTCTTTCCTTTATTACCCTTTCTTTTCTGTATAATTTGAAAAAATAGAGACGCCTTCAGTTAAGTTTCTCTAATTTCTGAACATAAATGAGTAACCTTTTTCGTTTACGTAAAGTAGCGTAGTAATTTCTCATTTATTTGCAAAGGCTACGTTGTTGCTACAATGTTTCAAAAGGGAACTGACCTGAGCATTCTTACTGCAGAAAAGATGATGTTGATTTTAAGGCTTCTAATTATCTGACTTCCTTGTCCAGACTGCTCAATTGCCTTCCTCAAAATCGTAGCTTTCCCCTGTCTGACGTGTTGGAGAATCTTTGATCTCCTAGATACACTGTGAAGTACTAGTGGGTTTTGACAAATGTCTGCTTTTCCTGAAGGTAGATCTCCACCCTCCCCCCCTCCACCCCCCGCAAATCAACCACTCAGTCTTGGTCGACGATTTTGGATAAAGTGCAACTTCATGCTAGTTTTGTATCATTTTTTTAAAGTTTGCCTCTTTTCACTGATAGTTGTAACGAGAGTGAAAACAGTTGTATCCGAGGTATGAAACGTTATTCATTCCTCAGAAGGGAAGAGAGCTGACATTTACTGACTGCCAATCAAAAGACATTGGCAGAAGTTGGCAGCCTGATTTTCCCCCTACTGGGGTCACTGGTCCCATGATATTCAAATGAAATGAACTCTGCCTCTTACCTCCCTCCCCCACTATCTCTGGGGTTTAATTTTCTTCCAGACACCACTTGGATCCTTTCTGTTTCTGAATTCTCGAGCTTGCTTGTGTCTTATCACTTAGAACTGTTCCCTTTTCATCACCTTGTGTAAGTTCAAATCTGAAACACAGCCCAAGTTCCTTGATTTCCTCAAAGCACCACTTGGTAGGAGGCGGTTGTATTTAGCTGACTTTTAATAAGACTTTACCCAAGGGGGCTTCCCTGGTGGCACAGTGGATGGGAATCCGTCTGCCAATGCTAGACGACACGGGTTCGAGCCCTGGTCTGGGAAGATCCCACATGCCGCGGAGCAGCTAAGCCCGTGTGCTGCAACTACTGAGCCTGCGCTCCAGAGCCCGCAAGCCACAACTATTGAGCCTGCATGCCACAACCACTGAAGCACGCGCGCCTAGAGCCGTGCTCCGCAACAAGAGAAGCCACTGCAATGAGAAGCCCACGCACCATGGCGAGAGGTAGCCCACCCCCTCCCCCCCCGCTCACCACAAGCCACGAAGATCCAACACAGCCAAAAATAAGTAAAATTAAATCTTTTTTAAAAAAGTCTTTACCCGAGACAGCTTTACATGAGATCCTTTCCTCTAACAGACTTGTTCCTTTTTTGTTGGGGGCAGGGGTCGCTAATTGCAGCAGATATACAGAGTCCAAGGGGGGTAACCTTAAAATAGAACGTCTGTCAGCCTTGTTTTATTAAGAGCCCAGCTGGCCACAGGGAACTTCTTATCGCCAGTTCTTTTCTTTGGGTCACAGTCTTGCTCCGTCTTGCTGTGCTGTCCTCTCCCTTCTCTCTCCAGCATTTTTCTCAAGGCCCCTTCTCTCCTTCCCTCTCAGCTGCTTGTGAAATCTTAAGATTCTTTTTCCTTTGTTACGCAGAGTAATTTCATATACTGTTCTGTTTTCTAGTTGTCCCTTACCATTCACTGTGGTTTATTCTCTAATCAAAAGACACTTCACTCCTGTGGAATTCTGTCACCAGTATTTCTTTCCTTCTACATATACACAGTCTCTCTTAATCCTTGTAATAATACGACGAGGCTGATGTTACCTCATTTGTGTACAGGGGAAGAAAGGCTAGAAAAGTGTGTGAATCTATCAAATGTAGATTGTAGAATGGAGTTTTACTTGGCTTTAAAACATTCTCTGCCCTCGCTATCACAATCAAAGTATTTAATTTAACTCAAAGACATGAAAAGAAGAAAATGTATCGTGATTACTTTCTTGCAGAATTAAAGTTGCCATTTATTAAAATGGAACTTTTGACAATAACCTACCAAAAAGGCTTTCTAGTTGTGAGAGCCCTTCGAGTCTGCAACTATGTTCATCAGACATAGCATTTGATTTACTGGAATGTGAGTTTTCTTAAAATTCCTCCAAATCACCTGAAAATGGCTTACGCTTCTCACCATGACAAGCTCTAAATTCCTTTTCTGCTGAGATAATATCGGTGCAAGTACATTCTGTGCCTCATTTTCAGTGGTCTCCTTGATTCATAATAGTTTTGTAGCAGAATAGAAAACCTCTAGGTAGAGTAAGTTTTTAATTTTAAAGGAACTGCATTTTTGCTTTTGGGGTTCCATTTAGTTTATCATTGACCATCATCTACTGGGAGATTTTTGTTTGACACCTGAATTAGCTACTCGAATAAGCTTAGGATGAGGACATGATAACATTATTCCATATGTATTAAACTGATTTGATATCCAATAGTATTTCTCTGTTAATAATTGAAAATTTTACTGCCAATGGAAAAATCAGTGGTTTTCACAAAAAAAAAGGTTTACTGTTACCTATTTTAAGGGGCATAAAATATAGAGGGGAATTTTCAGCTAAAGTATAATTTTGGGGGTGTGTTTTAGGGCAAATAAGCTGTGAAACAGTTGTGATCAGTAAAATGAAAGTTTGTACTTTGAAGTCTCTTTTAGCTGTAAAGTTATTTTACTTTATATTGTAGACGAAAGCTCGAATTATTCATTTTTAATATAAAAATTTTTCTTTTAAATGGTTAAAGGTAGGAACACTTCTCCGCTTAAATTTCTTGACACAAGTAAGAGATCAGATTACTCATTGGAAAGTCCTGTTCCTTTAAAAAAAAAAGTTAACACGATATGGAAAGATAGTGACGACCTGCACTCTTGTGTCATAGTATCAGATAGGTACTCAGCAGGGGACTTTTAAACTTAATTTTGTTTTCCATGTTTCTTTGTTGGCTGGCGGTAGGTTTTCAGCTGACTGGCAGCTTCAGTACAGAGAGAATGAGTTCCTGGAGGGTAGAAAAGATTTAATAGGGTTGGAAGAGGGAAAATTGCTAGTGGAAATGTTAAAGAAAGGTTCGAAAAACGTGTGGATATAAATGGAAGACACCAGTGGATTGTTGATTGACGTCAGCAATGTGGGTGGGAAACTTGAGTGAACTTTACCTACTCCCCACCTTACCTTTCCAAACCTGCCCAGTTTCCACCTGTTCTCTAAAGGAGCCTGCAGTTCCGTCAGGTGGGTCAAGTCAGGCTTCCTGAGAGCCTGCAGCGCGTTACTCTCGCTGTTCCCGGCCCGCGCAGCTGCGTGGTTTCAGGCTACTCGTTCTTCTCCGTTAGCAGAGAAAGTCCTCTTCTGCTGCTGTTAATCTGTGCATCTTTCAAGTTCTAGTCTGTCCCCAAAGTTGCATTATTCAAGGTTCCTCAGACTTTATGGGTGAGTATCTCCTGGGGTCCGACCTCCAGATGCAGGGGTCCACCCACAGGGGTGAAGCCCAGGACTCGTTATTTTCAGCAAGCATCCCAAGGGATCCTAATATGCTAAATAAAGGTTGAAAACTTTATACCTTGACAATCATCGTGAATGAGATTCTTCTCTTAAAACATATTCTTTTGGGAGGGTTTTTCTTCTCTCTTCCCCTCCTCCCTTCTTAAATTATATATGGTATTTGAAGGAAAATATGAAATCCAGAAAAACGAAAAGGAAAACAATCATACCAACATTCAGAGATAACTACTCTTAATAGTTTGGTGTGTATCCATGTTCTTTCTTGTATCGGTGTAACTGTTACATATGTAATGTGTGTGATATTTATATGCGTATTTCAATAGGAACGTGACGTTATACATACAATTTTATACATGCTTTTGTTAACGACATATAAATATTTTAGATGTCGTTGATTCCCATCAGCCAGACACCAGCAAGAACACACCCTTGCCAAATTAGGCTTATTACTGCAGCGAGGGTGAGCCGTATCTTGGAAAACCATGGCCTGTCTCCAAAAGGTCAGGTGGAGCTTATTGTAGGATTTGGATAAGCTGGCTTTCCGAGAAGTTTAAAGAAAGTGGAGGGTCCGTTCTGGGCTGCGCGCTGACAAAAAGCAGAGGCAATGTGGCTGTTAGGTTATCTTCATGTTTATCCCGGAAGCTAGAGGAACGGGCCAGAGCCATCGCTGGAGAAGCAGCAGTCACTCCTGCTAACCAGAAGAGGGGGGTGTTCGGGCACTTTCGTGGGGGCACAGCGTTCCGCTTCTTTCCTGGTTAAATGTTCAGTTCAGGCAGGATTAGAGAGTGGTCTTGGTTTTGTCTTGTCTCACTACAGTCGTGGAGAGCCCTCTTCCAGGGTCTGAAATGAATTACATTCCTCAGGGCAACACCATGCCCACCTTGTTCAAAGCTTTCAACCCACACTCCAAGGGTGCAGGATCCAAAAGAGTTTACATAATCAGCATTGATACATTTCAATAATAATCATTAGCTCATTCAGCCTTGAAGCTATCCCTAATGCAACTGGCTGGTCATACCATGATGCAATTCTACCTTACGAGACTCCCTTATGCTTGAAGATGGCCGTTACGAACACCTGCTGCAATGCTTCTAGATTAAAAAGACCTCATGATAGTGTTTCTGAAACTCAGTTGGGATCAACTGTAGAAGTTCTCATCACCCAACAAGAAATACCATTAGTGGTCATTCCACGTTCCCTTCAATACTCTCTCTCCTTCCTCAGCCGGCAGCCACTCAGCCTTATGGATCTGCCTAGTCTAGACGTTTCATATAAATGGAATCATACAACACATGTCCGTCGTGACTGGCTTCTTTCACTTAACAAAATGTTTGCAAGCTTCATCCTGTTGTAGCAGGCATCATACATCGTTTCCTTTTACCGCTAAATAATTGTTATATGGATACACTATATTTTATTTACCCATCTGTTGCTGGTGAACTTCAGGTTCTTTCTTCTTCGCGAAAGAATTCGGAGACCAAGTGATTGGTAAGAACCAGATTTATTTAGAGAGAAATATAGTCCACTGACAGGGTGTGGGCCATTTTGGAAGGCAAGAGGCCTCAAACTATGGTGTGGTGGGGCTTCCCTGGTGGCGCAGTGGTTGGGAGTCCGCCTGCCGATGCTGGGGACGCGGGTTCGCGCCCCGGTCCGGGAGGATCCCACGTGCCGCGGAGCGGCTGGGCCCGTGAGCCGTGGCCGCTGCGCCTGCGCGTCCGGAGCCTGTGCTCTGCAACGGGAGAGGCCACAGCAGTGAGAGGCCCACGTACCGCAAAGAAAAAAAAAAAAAGATATGGTGTGGTTAGTTTTTTCATTTTGGGGAAGGGGCGGGCATTTCCAGGAAACGGGCCACCGCCCACTTTCTGGCCTTTCATGGTTAGCTTCAGGATTGACGTGGTAATGGTGGGTGCGTCGAGAGTGCTACTGTATTACAATGAGCGAGTGTGTAATGGGGCTCAAGGGCTGATGGAAGTCACCTCTTCCACCGTCTTGGACCTCGCTGGTTCTGACTCGTTTTCGTCATGTCCTGTGGCCGTGTCATTCTTTGCAAGGTTGTGCCCTGCCCCCTTCCCTCCTGTTCCGCGTCTGTCAGTGGATGGACATTTGGGTTGTTTCCACCGTCTGGCTCTTATGCATATGCTGCTGTGAACATCCATGCTCGAGCTCCTGTGTGGACGTGTGTGTTCATTTCCCTGGGGTATGCAACAGATTGCAATTGCTGGTTCATGAGATAACTGTGTATAACTTTTGCAAGAGCTACTTTCTAAAGCCCTTTCCAGTCTTACAGTGTGTGAGGACCCCGTCTTATTCAGGCTGCTGTAACAAAATACCACGGACTGGGTGGCTTATAAACAACAGAAATTTATTTCTCACGGTTCTGGAGGCTCGGAAGTCTAGAACCATGGTGCCAGCGGACTCAGCGGGATGGCTGCCTAGGACCCACTTCCTGGTTGATGGAGGCCTTCTTGCTGGGTCCCTGCGTGGCGGAAGGGGTGAGGGATCTCTGTGGGTCTCTTTTCCCCTTAACTCACTTTTTAATTAAGCCAGAACAGAGTTACAATATTAAGTGTCAAGTGTTCCAATTTACTGTTCCTCCACTGGCTTTCCTAGAGGGAAGATATAAGCATAAGGACCTTCTGAGGGACATCTCTGTATTGAGCCCAACTGATGTTGAAAATACTTCTCATGATATACTGTCACTTAAGGATTCATGTGATAAATTCCGGCTCTCTTTAATGCCAGAAGAAAAGATTATGACTTCCAGAAGAAACTTGGCTTCCTTTTGTCTGACAGAAGAACTAGGTGTGTCCATTTCAGCACTGACTTACACAAATCTTTCAGCTTTGGTTTGTGCTGAATTGCTATAGCTAACTCCTTTTGAATTCCTGGTACTTTTCTTTTTCTTATCCATTGGTTGTGTTCTTTTTTAGTCTTAATGTTTTAATGGTCACTCTCTTTATATTACAGTTACCTCAAGCATTGTTTTAGAAGCATGTAAACAATAAAATTAAGAGACCAGACAGGCAGTACATCTTAGCGATAAACCTTATGAGTTCTAGAAACAGCCTCTGATTTGTACATCTGGCTGCCACCCACCAGCCCTGGAATCTCCAGCTGGTTTTATAGAATCTTTCACGTATCAAAAATGTGAATAGGGCTTCCCTGGTGGCGCAGTGGTTGAGAATCCGCCTGCCGATGCAGGAGACACGGGTTCGTGCCCGGGTCCGGGAAGATCCCACATGCCGCGGAGCGGCTGGGCCCGTGAGCCATGGCCTCTGAGCCTGGGCGTCGGGAGCCTGTGCTCCGCAACGGGAGAGGCTACAACAGTGAGAGGCCCGCGTACCACACACACACACAAAAAATGCGAATAAAAATCATACAGATTTTGGTTTTGTTGTAAGGATGAACTGAGATAGAAATTGCTTTGCAGAGTGCCACACTCTCCTAGTAAGTAAATACTAGCTGTGATTTTATTATTTCCTACATCTTTTGACTAGAAGGACACACTTGCATTCTCTCAGCTTTTTAAGAAAAGAGACTTTGAAAGGAACTAAAAGACAATAGTGCCAAAGGCCACATTAATTCATACAGATATAATGATATTGTAGAGTATTTGCAAGAGTGGATTGTGTACCTGTGGTGGTCATTATAAGGGGAATTCACAAACCTACCTCAGGATCATTTATTAAAAATTCTCATCTCATTAATTCAAAACAGTTGCACATTTTCTTTCCTTGCTTTGATCCCAAATCACAGCATATTACGTATACTATGTTTGGGACAGATTTTTAGCCTGACTTTAGGCATCTGAAGGGAATAGTAAACATATAAAACGTGGATATGATGCAATTGACAGTCTTCAGATAGTCATCCTTTGGAAATATGTTTGAAATATACTTTATTATCTTTGTCCTCCTTTATAAGGTTTGAAAACCAAAATTGGAGAGAAATTTTTTTAAATGGAGACAGGGGAGTCTAACTCTACTCCCCCTAGTTGAGCTTATTGTATCTCTCAACCTAAACCCTGACACTGAAATTCTGAAAGGCAGTGGTAGGTGATAATTACCTATTTTCCTTGGCTTTTCATATTTTTTCCTCCTTTGCTTTGTTTCATATATATATGTGTGTGTGTGTGTACACATATATCATTATATATATATGTATATGTGTAAGTATGTATATATTTTCCCCTACCCTTTTCTGTGTATAATTCAGCTTATAGATCTCACAAATTTCTGTTTTCCCCCTCTTCCTTTTACATTGTGTTATTCTCCTTTGGGGATAGAATGGTGGAACTAGCTAGCAATTTGGAACGTCCCTGTCAACAGTGTGCTGAAATTGATGAGCAATCACATGATTGCTTATTTAGGAGAAATTTATGGATTCATGAAATCCATCATTTTCATGCTGACTGGACTTTTAACATTTCTCACTTCAATTGGTAGTTTGTTTCCAGTCGCGTTAAACAGAAACAGTGATTTATTTAACAATGATCTCTGTTACTACGACACAGGAATTCATTTTGCACTGACCTTGTTTGTGCTGAAGTTGTTGGAAAGTTTTTTGTAACCAGCAGGTGATTTTAATTTATCATTGCTACAGTCACTGAAGAGAAAGTTTTTAGTTTTATTTTTTTCTGACATATTTTTTATATGCAGTATTGGGACTTTAACCAACCTCCCTCCCTCCTTCCTTTCCTTCCTTGCATTTTTAAACTTTTTACTTTTGAGCTGAAGGGTTGTCTCCCTTTTGTGTACTTTGAGACTCTCTGATGTGCACGACTATGAAATTTATCTCAGGCTGCAGCAGTTCATTGCTTGACCACTAGGTGTTTTACCATATACTCCAGTGGAGGGGAACACACTTTGTTATACATAAAATTTTTCATATTTTCATACCTGTAAATAATCATTAAACTATTACAGCTACAGTAATGTGAGATATTGTTACTGAACTGTTAGCCGCCACGTGAATACACAAGAATCCTGTAGTGATGCACCTTCCATCTTCCCCAGCAGTCCGTGATAGTCTAGCGTATTATAACTCATGAATTTTAATGCTTTTACAGTGATAAGTTATATCCATAAAAAATCCACTGTTTGCAACAGTACATGGCACATGGTATTCTCTTAGTAATTCTTTTATTGTTAAATAAATAATTACGTGACAATTTGAGTTTCTTTCTGTTTGTACATCTTTCCAGAAGTGGTTGGGCAGGTAATTTGACTTCTGAGTTTCAAATAGTTTTTCATTATAAAATGTGTTTTTTTCATGTTGATTGAATGAGATATAATACAGGTAAAAATGCTTAGTAATTAATTTTTTTAAAAAATATCTCCTTTAATTCTCAGTTGTTATTGGTTTACTATTTATATCTTGTAACTAGCAATGATGTTCATAATATGTCTTTACACTTAATCTTGTCACAATTGGAAATCAGATGTGTTACAAAAAGAGGGACTTACTGATTGTAATTTAATGCATTTGTGAGAACATAGATCTCAGAGAAGCCTGGGTTTGAAACGTAGCTTTGTCCGTTGTTGGCTGTGCGAATCTGAACCTTTTTTTGAGTCTCAGTCTCTCATTTGATAAACGTGAATAATACCGATACTGTGGAATTGTTGCAGTAACTAAATGAGAGCATTTGTGAAACACTTCGGCAATAAACAAATGTTAGTGATTATTTCGTATACACCCTCACAAGTAAAAAAACAACTTTTAATTCTAGTTCTGGGTATTATTCAGTTAATAAGATTTTTGTTTTATTTGCTCATGACTTGTTTTTTCACTTTTCTGGATTTTTTTTTTAAGAATATGAAGCATGTTATTACAGTCTCAATGGGTCAGGCACTGTGCCAGCCACACATCATATATTTAAAAGAATTTTTTTTTTCATTTCTTTTCGGCTATGTTGGGTCTTTGTTGCTGCACGTGGGCTTTGTCTAGTTGCTGCGAGCGGGGGCTACTCTTCGTTGCGGTGCGCGGGCTTCTCATTGCGGTGGCTTCTCTTGTTGCAGAGCACAGGCTCTAGGCGCAAGGGCTTCAGTAGTTGTGGCTCACTGGCTCCGTAGTTGTGGCTCGTGGGCTCTAGAGCACAGGCTCAGTAGTTGTGCACGGGCTTAGTTGCTCCACGGCGTGTGGGATCTTCCTGAACCGGGGCTTGAACCCGTGTCCCCTGCATTGGCAGGAAGATCCTTAACCACTGCGCCACCAGGGAAGTCCCTAAAAAACTTTTTAAAATAAAATTTAACGAACTGGATTCTTATTTAAAAAAATCAAAAGTAATTGCTTCAAGAATTTTAACCTTTATTCAGAGTTAAGATTTGAACAAGTTCAGTGGACTCTTCCTGATAGAGGTTGAAAATGAAGAACTCGGATATTAACAGCCACAAACATATGTTCCCATGAGCACTGCGCTCCTTGTTTTTTTGTCTCAGAGATTTTATATGCTTGCACGATATAATTACAGAATATAATTTTATATTAATTTCTTGAAGAAATATAGATCTTTGTTATTTTTTCCAGTTGTCTTGAAATATAAATGGCATATAAACATTGCGTAAGTTTAAAATACACACGATGATTTGATATAGGTAACATTGAAAAATGATCGCCACAGTTCAGTTACATCATCACCTCACATAGCTATAATTTTTTTTTCTCGTGATGAGAACTTTTAGATCTACTCTCGTAGCAGCTTTCCAGTATACGACAGTGTTATTAACTATAGTCACCACGCTGTACCTTATATCCCCAGGACTTAGTTATCTTACCCCTGGAAGTTTGTCCCTTCGGACCACCTGTTCCCCTCATCCTGTATTTATTATTCTTGACTCTTTTTCCTCTTTCAGAACTTGTTTCTCCGAAATCCCTTCGAAATCATATGCGTGCTCGCACTTCTCAGTTCTTTGTCTGGTACGTTCGTGTAATCTCCGTTTCTTGTCTTCACTTTTAAATGAGTCCCAAAGCACTTCCAGGAGCAACAAGATTTATCACCACACACTGAATTCATTCATTGTGCAAATATCTATGTTATGAAGCTTATAAGGAAATTGAATATGATAATGCCCTATCCCTCAGGAGTTCTCAATCTAGAAAGAGAGGTTTGCAAACAATAGCAATGCCATGTGTAAATGTTACACCGGTGCTTTCAACCAGACATATGTGCACAAAGGGACAACTCGTCAGGCAGGCTAATGACATTGGTGCTGGACACTGGAGGGTGTGTATTAGTTCTCTAAGTGGGAAGGGGAGACAAGGACATTTCTGGCAAATACAAGATCCTGAACAAAAAGGAAAATGGAAGCCTCACTTAATTTCTTGAATGACAATGTATTCGTCTCCTATTGCTGCTGTAACAAACTACCACCAACGGAATGACTTAAAACAACATGATTTTATTATTTTACCGTTCAGGAGGTCAGAAGTCTGCCATCAGTTTCACTGGGTTAAGATCAAGGTCCTCCTTGCCCCTCTCGAGGCCAGCTTCCTTCCCTGGCCGTGGCTTGCTTCTCTCTCTCTCCAAGCCAATCGCCCTGAACCTTCAAATCTTTCTGACTACAGTTGCTGTCTCCATCATCACAGCTCCTCCAACTCTGACCCTCCTGCCTTCTTATAAGGATGCTTGTGATTAGGTTGGGCCCACCTTGAGGTTAGAGTTTGCCGGCTAATCTTCCCATCTCAATGTGCATCTTAATTTGCATCTGCGAAATCCTTTTGCCATGCAAGGTTCCATACTCACAAGTTCTGGGCATTAGGATGTGGACACGTTTGGGTGGTTATTATCCAGCCTACCACGAGCAAGATATTAGAGTTTAAGGTATATGATGGAAATAGGCTAGTACAGAATTTGATTTTGAAAAACCTTGGAGCCACGTTAAGGAGTTTGGAATTTCACCTAGGCCTACAGTTTTTATTCTCATGAAAGGTTAAAAATATTACAGTGGATGCTCACTTCGGTGTGCACGCGCTCAGAATCCAACTACAATTAAAGGGGTGATCACAGAGCCCTTGAACCTCCTCTGTGGAGCCCTTAGACCTAAAGAGAATAAGCAGGAAAGGAACACAGTCAAACCTATTTCAGAAACGAAGGGGTGTCGTTGTACCAAAGGGATGCTGATGAGGTCTGCATTTAAAATGTTTTCCTTTTAAAAATGGCTGTGGGAACAGAGAGGAAATTGACTTGAAAAGCTTTTATGAGGTAGAGAAAATTGGCTGTGATGATTTTCTAGGGAGGGATTAAAGAATCCAGAGGAGGCTGCAGCTGCCTTTGAGATGTTTATGAAAATGACCTTAATGTACACTTGCTCCTGAATTTTTCTCCCACTGCGTGACTGATTTCTAGAGTCTACCTGAAACCAACTGTAACTTTCTGTTCTAACACGTTGCTCGCCAACTAATTAATTTCTTCTATTAAGGTTACCATATAATACGTAGTCCCAACTAGGACAATGATTTCTAGAACCATTTTTTTAATATTTAAATCAAACTTACTTGTAAAACACTAAGGTAAAAATTTTCTTCCTTTAAAGCTTCTGTTGTCAAAGGTACAATCGCTTAAGTAATACAGTTTCTTTTTTGGGGGGGGTGGGGGGGTCGCATGACTTGTGAAATCTCAGTTCCCCGACCAGGGATTGAACCCTGGGCCCTCGGCAGTGAAAGCGTGGAGTCCTAACCACTGGACCGCCAGGGAATTCCCAAGTAACACAGTTTCTTAAATCAAAGGGGAAAAAGAATTCAAAATCACTTTTGAAGAGTGACAAAAAGCCTCAAGTGTCTTGGGGTTCTGGATTTATGCAGCAAATTTGTTTGAAGATTGAATCAACACTGGCAGTACCTCACTATTGTTTTCAGTGTGTGGGGATGATAGAAGAAAATTCAGCACGGGAGAAGAAGACAAGAAACCCCCCTTGGTGGACAGACATTTTTTATTGCTACTTAAGACGGTGGTGGTCCAGAAAAGCCCCTGGGGGGAGTGGGTTACGGTCCACATAACTTCCTCGGTCCCCATCTCACGAACTGGGCCACGGGACCTTGCACTGGAGTTAGCCTAGAGGGGAGTGAAAAGACCTTCCCAGTGCAAGGCAGACTTTTGGTGATTCTGGGTTCTTAAGATCCTGGTGGAGAGGGTCCTTCTGGTACCCTGGCAATAGCCTTTGCTGGTACCTCGCTTAACCTCAGCTTTCCCAGAACACTTTTAAGAGTGGAAGGGGACCTTATTAATAATCACATTAAGTCAACAAGCCTAAATTGAAACTTTACTCCAGGCAGACTGGAATTTAAAGTACGCTAGTTATTCGGCACTGCTCCAGTGTCCTGGAAAACCAACTTTAGAATCATCTTGCATGCCTCTCTTACCTTGACCAGTATGGCACCTCTTTTGCCTCTTAAGTAAAGTCAGTTATCCATCTTATGAGTTCTTTCTACAAAATTCATGTGATTTATCCTTCACTACATAAATTCAAGACCTGTTCATCTCAGCTGGATTATTATTAGCAGAGTCCATTTATGTATAATGAGTCTCCTTCCCATCCTAGCACCTTCTTGTTAGACTTCCGGATGAATCTGGCACTAGTTTTCTCAAGCTTTTCGTTCTACTCAAGAACCTACAATAGTTCCTGATTTGCCTAGGTTTCTTTCTTTGCTATTTAAAACCCCTTGCTTTTCCTGCTGGTATCTGTCTCCGTGCTCATCACACAGACCCATGTTAGATGCCCTCTCCTTCCTCTGCCGTCCTATTCAGTGACCTCTGTATGAGTCAGCTCAACACTAGCCTTCTTTGCAGCTCTAGCTGCAGTCACTTCTGTCCGTCCCATCTTTTCCTGTCTTCTAATTTTAGACTTTTCTCACCTACTAAGGGCACACATTTCAAATTTGATTATACAGCTTAGTGTATTGTATTTTCTTTAAAAAAATTTTTTTTTTATTTTTTAAACATCTTTATTGGAGTATAACTGTTTTACAATAGTGTGTTAGTTTTTCCTTTACAACAAAGTGAATCAGTTATACATATACATATGTTCCCATAACTCTTCCCTCTTGTGTCACCCTCCCTCCCACCCTCCCTATCCCACCCTTCTAGGTGGTCACAAAGCACAGAGCTGATCTCCCTGTGCTATGCGGCAGCTTCCCACTAGCTTCTGTTTTACATTTGGTAGTGTGTATATGTCCATGCCACTCTCTCACCTCATCACAGCTTACCCTTCCCCCTCCCCATATCCTCAAGTCCATGCTCTAGTAAGTCTGTGTTTTATTCCCGTCCTACCACTAATCTCTTCATGACATTTTTTTTTTCCTTAGAGTCCATATATATGTGTTAGCATACGGTATTTGTTTTTCTCGTTCTGACTTACTTCACTCTGTATGACAGACTCCAGGTCCATCCACCTCATTACAAATAACTCAGTTTCATTTCTTTTTATGGCTGAGTAATATTCCATTGTATATATGTAGTGTATTGTATCTTCTAACTGAAGGATTAAGACTCAAGTGCCTTCAGGGGCCATGAGGTAATCGTAAACTGTGAAGCTGCCTGAATGACGGACAGCGGGTATTAAGTGTGTTGATTGCTAGCAATAGTAATTCCCACCTAGTACAGGTACATGGCCTTTCAAATGACTCTGCAGGTGAGACAAAATGGTCAGACAGTATACCTTCACACGATGTGCAACTGATGTCCTTAACATTTTTACATATACTTCATAGTTCAAGTGATACGCCATTTCCCGTACCTCTCCTTAGCCATAATTCCTAGAATATTAATAGATACGTGTTGTGCATTGTATAAGTGCTTGTGAAATTAAAAAGTTAATTACGGCTTTAGCAAGCTTGTTGGGAAAATAACTAAAACTTTTCAAAAGAAAATCCAGTATAAAATAAATAAGCTATGAGGATATATTGTACAGCACAGGGAATATAACCAGGATTTCATAATAACTATACATGGAGTATAACCTTTAAAATCGTGAATCACTGTGTTCTACACCTGAAACTTTTATAATGTTGTAAATCAACCTTACCTCAATTTTTAAAAAAGAAAATGTAGCGATTCTCTTGTTTCCCAGGCCTGGGGGATTACCACGGATAATCCAGTGTTTCCTATTCCCAAGTCGGCCCTCTTGCCCAGTTCATCGTGCGCTGGGCCCTGATTTTCTCCTGCCGTGGAGAGTGGTGTAGTGGGTCTGCTTTGGCTTCCGGGGGAGAAGGAAGGCTAGCGAGCAGTCCAGCCTCAGCCGAGGGGCACGCTGGGAGTTCACACGGAAGCTGTAAAGAGCACTACAAGAGGGGCAGCTCCGCAACAGGGGGGGCCGCAGCGGTGAGAGGCCCGCGAACCGCAAAAAAAGAAAAAAAAAAAAAAAGAATTGGGAGCAAAACATGCTGGTTAAGAGTAGAGAATTTGGGGCTTCCCTGGTGGCGCAGCGGTTGAGAGTCCGCCTGCCGATGCAGGGGACACGGGTTCGTGCCCCGGTCCGGGAGGATCCCACGTGCCGCGGAGCGGCTGGGCCCGTGAGCCGTGGCCGCTGAGCCTGCGCTTCCGCTTCCGGAGCCTGTGCTCCGCAACAGGAGAGGCCGCAACAGTGAGAGGCCCGCCTACCACAAAACAAAAACAAACAACAACAAAAAAAAGATTCTTGGGCTTCCCTGGTGGCGCAGCGGTTGGGAGTCCGCCTGCCGATGCAGGGGACGCGGGTTCGTGCCCCGGTCCGGGAGGATCCCACGTGCCGCGGAGCGGCTGGGCCCGTGAGCCGTGGCCGCTGCGCCTGCGCGTCCGGAGCCTGTGCTCCGCAACGGGAGAGGCCACGGCAGTGAGAGGCCCGCGTACCAAAAAAAAAAAAAAAGACCCATGGAATTGGGGTGTCTAAACTTTGGGTTGCATCAAAGAATGATGAGACCAGTACTCAGTACCTGAAATAAAAAGCCAGCTGAATTTTTGGTTATGGTGGTAAGGAAAGCTCTGCTGGGCAGGAAGTCTTTCTGAGCAGAGCAGACTGCTGGCTTATACAGGAAGTATGGAATTAGGATTGGGGGGCTTTCAGGAGGTGTTGACATCCTCTGAAGGAGAGTGGTTATTCGAATAAGGTGGTGATCGATTGCTTGGCACTCAGAGACATGTGTATTCGAGGGTTCTTCATTGGCCACAAGTGACGGGTTGTCATTTATGGGTTGGCTTGCAAACCCAGGTGGTTTACTGAGGCAAGTTTACGATTGGTTTAAGTGAGTTGTTTTGGCTGTTGGTTTCCGTGGCTACAAAGACATTGATCTTTTCCTAGGACTGAGGTCATTTTTTTTCCTGAAGTGGGATGGGAAGGTATCTAGAATTCAGAGCAGAGATGAGATCATCAGATTTAAACTGGACCTTTTTCAGGGAAATCCTTCAGAAAATACTTAGGAGAAGGTAAGAATAGGCCTGACCCCACAGAATGGGGCTGTTTTAACAAAGCAGATTCACAAACCAAAGAAAGACTTCGTTCCGCCTATCTTCTAAGGAACCAAAGCCCGTAGACTAGTCTTTCTCTGGTTATACGAGGACTCTAATGCCCAGTAATGTTACTGAATAGTCTCGAGCAAGGGTCAGTAAGCTTTGTAAAGGATCAGGGGGTAAATAGCTTAGGCTTTCGGGCCAGGGGTTCTGTCTGTTGCAGCTACTCATCTCGTCCCTGGTACTGCCAAAGGAGCCATATGCGTCGTGTGAACAGATGGGTGTGACCAGACGTCATCTAGGGTAGCTGCATTTGGCGCACAGGCTAGTTTGCTGACCCTGGACTAGAACAAGGGATCTTTCAGGTGCATCTACTGTGAGGGATTCAAAACACCAAAGTATCGGAACTCTTCTGACTGAGAGAGAGTATATAAATGCTAGATAGTTGCTGACTGGCTGACCTCTGCTCTCCTGTCTGATTGGATGTCACTGATTCTGGGCCAGGTTGAGATTCTCATTGAGAAGGAGCTGGGGTAGGGCAGGAGCTGGAGTAAAGGCTGTGACTGAGTTTGGACCAAAAAAAGCCTCCACTGTTCCCTTTCTAATGGGCCTCAGGTGGTTCGTTCTGTAGTTGCCACCCGCTGCCACCACCCGCCCCGATGCTCGCTGGTGCCTGCTACATGCCTTACAGTATTATGTCTAAAGGGACTGACAGCTGCTCTCCTGGCAACTGTTATACCCACTCCAGCTAAAGAGATTTTGTCCTTTGATGGCTCTGCCAGCTGGCATCGGAGGGCTTGGCTTTGAAGCATTTTTAGCTTTGCTGGAGGCTAGAGGGTAAACCTGGTCCTTGTAGCTTCCTTCGTCAGGCTTCCGCAGGTCAAAGGGTGATTTTGAATGACAGCGTCTTAGGGGCCTTGACCATCCGTTGTGAAGTAACCCTGGCGCCTTCCTCTAGGGTGCCCAGGGATCTTCTTGAAAATAGGACGTCCTTTGTCCTGCGGTGGCATTTCAGCATTTCTCGAAGTAGCCATCGAATCAGCCCACCATCGCGGACTTTTCAGAAAAGCGCTTTTAAAAATCCCTTGGTTATCCTTTCTGGGGGAGAAGCAATAACTCATATAAGCAAATCTCTTGGCTATGGCGCGTATATCTTAAGGTTCTTTGTAAATCAGTACTCAGGGAGGTACATGTGTGACAGTTCAGAGACCTTTCTGGAATTAATTGGACTCTACTATCACTTTCATCCATTTGAGGGTCAGGAAAATATAATATTTCAGACTCCAATTATAGATGTATTCCATGGAGAAACAAACTGTGTTGGTAGTGAAGAGAGTCTTCTGGTGCTTTTTGTTAAATGGCCTATTCAGGGCTTCTTTTTTGCAAGAGAAATCTAGTCATCACAGAAAAATAACTAAGGATACAAATTTGTTAGGTACAGTACTAATTTTACTTTATAATGGCATATACAAAGTTATGGAGGGCTTCCCTGGTGGCGCAGTGGTTGGGAGTCCGCCTGCCGATGCAGGGGACGTGGGTTCGTGCCCCGGTCCGGGAGGATCCCACGTGCCGCGGAGCGGCTGGGCCCGTGAGCCGTGGCCGCTGCGCCTGCGCGTCCGGAGCCTGTGCTCCGCAACGGGAGAGGCCACAACAGTGAGAGGCCCGCCTACCGCAAAAAAAAAAAAAAGTTATGGAGATTAGAACTAGATTTTTTTTCCTCCTTATGTCATCTTTATATAGTAATATCCAAATTAGAAATAAGATAAACATACCTGTTAGAAACAATAACAAGAGGTATAATTTTATGGTTCTCTAACTTGACATTACTGAATGTTTTTGAAATTCATCATTAAGACTTGATTAGAAAGAAGAGGAACACAATCTTGAAAGAGATGGATAATGAAAAAAGGCTAGTTTTGTTAGATATTTAAATGAATATTATAAAGTTATAGTTGTTCAAATATTATGAAAGTGATATAAAACTAGGAAAAAAAACTAGATAGAATATTTTAGCCTGAAAAATACCCTGGTGTGTGCATGTGTGTGTATGAATTTAATATATAGTATGGATGGTGTCACAAGTGGGAAATGAAAAATGTGCTCAATAAATGGGGCTGAGTCCTTTCGTTGAGTCTATGAGTTAGGCTAAAGACAAAGTTGTTTTATATACATACACGCATATTTACAGGTAGGACCTTCAAATATAGTAGCTTATTGGGAGATTTATTTCATCCCCACGTAAAAGTTTGCTTGGTCTAGGCTTGTAGGACACTGTACTCCTCAAGGTCCCTCAGAGGCCCGGGTTCCTTCCATCTCGTTACTCCGTCATCCTCTGGGACGTTGTCCGTCTTCTGCACGGTTGAAGCTAGGTTTCCAGTGCACCCTCATTCCACCTTGTGATAAGGGCAAGGAGAGTAGATGTGGAGCAAGGGATTTCCTATTAAGCACGTGACACAGAATCCTACTGCACACATATTATTGGTACACACTCTGTAGTGCAGATCTGGTCACGTGGGCCTGTCTACCTGTGTGAAAGGTTGGGAAATGTGGAAATGTCGTCTCCAGCTGGATGGAGAAAGAGCTCTAACGTTATCAGAGAGAGAGATTACGTACTGGAGAGTGTTAATAGTCTGGGCCACAGTAGTTTTATGAAAATAAAGCATCAAGTTAGATCCTCATCTTTTACTATATTTTGAATAATTCCAGATATAGATATATGGTCGAACCCTATGAGAAGCTTCAAAAGTTGTTAGCATAGCACCTGGCAAATGGTAATAAAAATAAATGCCTTTTATGGATTATATCATTTGATCTTTACAACGACCCTATAAAAGAGGCTGCAACTGATAGGACTGCAGTTGGTAAATGGACAAAGAAAATGGATCAAAGACAGTTCACAGAACAGAAAATACTAGTGACTAAGAAGGACTTTCATATCTTTTATGATAAAAAAGAAGTGTAAGTTTTAAGATGAGAAATCATTTTCACTAATTAACCTAGGAAATGTTTTACAAAATATTCAGACTTGGGTGGATTGTAGAATATAAACTGCCGAAGCCAGTGTATGTCAGGAGCCTTAGCACATGTTCATATTCTGTGATCCAGAAATTTCACTTTCAGGGGTCTTTACTAGGAAAAAAAAATTAGAATGAGGACAAAGCATTACTTAAAATCATACATACATCAAACCAGAAACCATGTAAATGTCTAAAAATGGGAGAATGACTAAATGCTTATAGATACAGAATGTAATACTACACATGATTAACATTGTTTATAATGTTAACAGTATGGGATCCGGCCTGCGATGCAGTGTTAAGTGAAAAAAATTAGGATTTAAAATGATCCGAAATTAGATTTAAATTATGTTTTTTAAAAAGCATAGAAAAGGTCCTGGAAGTAGATATGTTAAATGTTTCTGAGTGACCTCTGTTATTCTTTTACCACATCTTGGCTTCTTTATTAGCGTCTCTACATTTACTAATCAAAAAAGTTTATGTACTTGCTCCTCCCTCTCCCCATTGGGTGATGCAGGAATGAAGGTACATACATTGTCAGTAAGGTGTATAGCACAGCACCTGGCCTAGTGTAGGTAATGGGTGATGTTGGATGATGGGCCTCGAGGTGACCTGATCTTTTTATTTTTCACCATGGACCGGCAATATTTATATAATCAGAAAAAGACAAATTTAAGTATTAGAAATAGTTTATTTTATGATTTTCTTTAGTAATCAGCCTAGTTTTCTAATGGGTGAACGAGAAGCAGACGTGATAAAAATCTAGATTAAGGTGGAAGTAGAAAAAAATTTCTTTTTTGCAATAGAGAAGATTCTGTCCATTATCCCATGTCCATTCCCTTATATGGCCTTGGGATTGTGTTATTCTGTCTCTTGGAAGTAGAGTCTTTGCAGTGTTATGTGTGCACGTACAGAAATAAAACATACTCTGCCACGTTCTGTGGCTTGCTTAATACGACCTGGTTTCTTGGCTCTGCTGCAGGTAGCATTGGTTGGCTATAGTTACACAAGGAATACTAGATTTGAAGAAAAGTATTGAAATGGGAGATGATTTCGTTTTTCCCTTTTCCTCCCACCTCCTCCCCTTAAGATATCACATTATTAATATGTTTTGTGATTGGGGGCAATTTAAGTCTTTTAAAGTTGGGTCCAGTGAAACTTCCCACGTAATACTCATCAGCATTCTCTTAAACGTGCCGGTAAAAAAGATTTGACGGAGAAGTGGTATTAAAAAAAATAGGATAGTTTCTTTCTGGCTTGAACGAGATGGATATTTTAGCTATCCGTTTAAATGTTTGGAAATTGTTAAGTCAGATTTTCTCATGACACAGCACATGGAGGAGAAAATCCTTGAAAGGTCAGCTGGAGGCGAATTTTCCAGACAGTAAATCACGTACGTAGAATTGTGGCTGTCTGGAGACATGTTTTATGTTTATCACCAGTGTATGTAAGATAATTTGAAAGTAATGAGAAGCATTAAGTAACAGCTACACAAAATAGAGCATTTCATTTAGAACAGTGCCGATAGAATAAAGGTGGGAGGAAGAAAATTCTGATAGAAGGTAACTGATTTTTTAGGGGGGGCAGTAGAAGTGAAAACCGCCTCAGAGAAGTGGGAGAGCTGCCTGCAGATTTAAAGCTGGGCGTAAATACGTGAAGTTTCCTTGGAGACGCGTGGCCACGGGAAGCAAGTACGCTTTCGCTTTTTCTGCACTTAGTTAAGTCCTGTTACCGATCACCAGGAGGTGATCGGCGTTTTCCGAACTGAAGAAGCCTGGCTTGTGGCATCTAACAGGTCAGGGTGGAGGAAAAGATGTCAGCGACTCCAGACCCGGGTCACGTGACCCTTGTCTGCTCGCCAGTCCTAGACGCTCCGGATCAGGTTTCAACTCCCGGCGGCCCTCCCAGCCATGTGGGTTTAGCCAAATCAGAAGCACAACCACTCTTCCGAAGCTGTGAGGAGCGGCTCCCCGCGCGCCGCGGGGCCTCTGGATCTGGAGCCGGGTTTCACCTCGGGGCATAGCGACCGAATGGCATGCTAGCGTTCGGCTGTCATTTTGATGCCTTCACCCAGCCCTCAGCAGACCTGCCGGGTGCTTGCTGCGAGATGGGAGCCGGAGCTCTCACCGTCTGTGTGAGTACAGGCCGCCTCCGTCTCCGTGGACGCTGCCGGGGCCCGGGAGAGGCCTCGCTCGGCCCTCCGACCCCGGAGGAGTTGTCTGTGTGACTCTGCTTTTCCTTCCCAGGAGGTGGCGGGAGATTTGTTAACTTAAATTCCTACCTATTCAGATGGACATTAAGCGGTACTTGGGGTGGCATTCCGTATTTTTTTTTTTTTAACGTCCTTATTTGAGTATAACTGTTTTACAATAGTGTGTTAGTTTCTCCTTTACAACAAAGTGAATCAGGTATACATATACATATGTTCCCATAACTCTTCCCTCTTGCGTCTCCCTCCCTCCCTCCCACCCTCCCTATCCCACCCCTCTAGGTGGTCACAGAGCACAGAGCTGATCTCCCTGTGCTATGAGGCTGCTTCCCACTAGCTATCTAATTTACATTTAATAGTGTATATATGTCCCTGCCACTCTCTCACATCATCACCGCTTACCCTTCCCCCTCCCCATATCCTCAGGTCCATGCTCTAATAGGTCTGTGTTTTATTCCCATCCTACCACTAATCTCTTCATGACATTTTTTTTTTTTTAGATTCCATATATATGTGTTAGCATACGGTATTTGTTTTTATCCTTCTGACTTACTTCACTCTGTATGACAGACTCTAGGTCCATCCACCTCATTACAAATAACTCAGTTTCATTTCTTTTTATGGCTGAGTAATATTCCATTGTATATATGTGCCACATCTTCCTTATCCATTCATCTGTTGATGGACACTTAGGTTGCTTCCATGTCCTGGCTATCGTAAATAGAGCTGCAATAAACATTTTGGTGCATGACTCTTTGAATTATGGTTTTCTCAGGGTATATGCCCAGTAGTGGGATTGCTGGGTCATATGGTAGTTCTATTTGTAGATTTTTACACTTTCCTTTTCCAAAAAAAGGAGAAGGAAGATGCGTGCCAAGTTGATTCAGTTAAGTGAACTTGATATCCTGTAGCTCACTCTTGAGCGTTTTAGACCTTCTTGTTCTGAAAGAGTTAAATAGGAGCTAAATTGTAGTTATTGGAAATGCCTTGTGCCTAGATTGAGAACAAATTAAAAGAATTAAAATAACCATGAATTTATTTGCTTCCGAGAATATATATATATAATATATATATAGCATTTTTCTATTTCATATTCTTGTTTGCATTTAGTAATTTCTAGAATTTTTTTTTTTTTTTTTTTTTTTTGGTACACGGGCCTCTCACTGCTGTGGCCTCTCCCGCTGCGGAGCACAGGCTCCGGACGCGCAGGCCCAGCGGCCATGGCTCACGGGCCCAGCCGCTCGGCGGCATGTGGGATCTTCCCGGACCGGGGCACGAACCCGCGTCCCCTGCATCGGCAGGCGGACTCTCAACCACTGCGCCACCAGGGAAGCCCTAGAATTTTTATTTCAGCGTGGTTGCTAAGAGTAATGGTGAAAGAGCTAAGTGGATAAATGAGTGTGAATCCTTCTGGAAACTTCTGGTTATAATACAGTGGCAGCAATAAATAGCACTGATATAAAATCCATGGGGAAATGTGTGTATTTCTAGGGCTGAAATTCATGAATTTCAAAAGCAGTTCTCTTGGTGCTTACATGTAATCTTTTGCAATAACAGAATATATCTTCAATTGTATAACTTACAGGACACTGTAATTAAATTTTTTACCCCAATATACAGAAAATGCATAAAGAAATCTCAAGTTGGTATTGTATTCCAAGGGGCATTTTTTTTTTTTGTACCTGGAGGTACTAAATGAGAAATATCTTATTCTGTATTATTAACTGCTCCGTAGTGTTTCATCACATTTAGATCAGGTCCTATTTATTAAGTCAGAAGGAGCTGTATTTTGTTGTAGCTATGATGGCATCCTAAAATATCTAGCAATATCTGGGTAATTTTTGACACGTATGCCCAGAGTGGCCACCAGATGGCGCGTTAGCCCCACGGGTTGAATCTTCTTAGTAAAACTGCAGGGTGACTCCCTCGTGTTCGGCTCAGAACATCTCAGCATCTCGTGTGCAAGTGTTCCCGACTCGACTCTTGTCTCTTTTCCGTTCAGCCCCGATGCTTGGGTGATTGTAGCATCCAGGTGTGCAGCTGGTGACCTTTTTATCACTCCAAAGAGTTTCCTTCAAAATCTGATTTTTCTATGAGGAAATACTTGGGTTTTTCTTTTACTTCAGACACAGGTGTGCGTTCTCTCAGCTTTATAAAAGAAATACTTTAGAGCTGGAAATGTGTAAAGCAGCAGATTGATCTACTTGTCCTGAGATTTGCAGACATCTGATTGATTGGATCTCTACTTGCCCTTGGCCTACATATATTGATCTCTACCTTGACTAAAAAGCAGACTAACCCATGTATGAAATTCCATATTTTTCCTTAATTTATATCCAAAGCACGTACAAAATTTCATTTAATGTTGACATAAAAATCATACCAGTTAAGAGATTATTCACTCCAATGGATGAGTACTTCTCAATCATTCTTACCCTTCGACTTCAGCTTGGCCTTTGATTGTGCTGTGTCCCAGTTTTACTATAGGAGGAAACACATTTTTAGGAATCGTAGCATAGTGTTTCTGGAAAAAGAGCTATTGAAGAACAAAACACTTTATGTTTGTGGCAGAAAAGCGAGAACTCAGTCACACGAAAATGAGTGCATATGGGCTCGTATGCTTGTTTTAGCTGGGGACTTTTCTATTTAGACGTATATGTAGTAACTGCTCAGCTACTGAAGATATAGTCATTCTCCAGACAGAATAATCGAGTAGCAGATATTTGTACAGTGCGTGTATGGGTGTGTGTGCTCATGGATTCTTGAAGTGGGACAGACAGGTTTAAAGACGTTCATTTCCTACTTCCATTGACTAACCGACTTTCTCTTCCTCATTCCTTTTGTTTTTTTCTCTTTCCCCAATTGCTAGTGCTGTTCGTAAAACTGTAATGGACTCACACATTTACTTACAAAGAAGAGGTCGTTTCTTTACTGTAACACACCTATTTTCCCTCAGTACATCACCCCCAGGCGGAACAGAAAACTTATCCTCGCCAGCTGATGTTATCTTAGTCTCTTCTCGCAGAGGACTCAGGCTTTCTCGAGGGAATCCGAGTCTTTCAGATTCCTGCCCCTCCAGCTGTTCTGTCCAAGGTGCTGTGTGGTCATTTTGAGAAGTGGGCTGAGAATGGGAAGTTTGCATATCCTAGTGCATGAAGGAAGGGGAGCCTAGAGTGCTTATGTGTACGTTCTTACAGTATACTCTGAATGTTCTGCTGGGTGAGTGAGTTCCGGTAGCAAGTCCGTGACTGGTAAGTTTGTGGATCGGTTCTCCTGGTGTTGTCGGGACCGAGCGGGCCACCTGTCCTGACTTAGCCCCAACTCTTGCTGGTGCTGGCAACAATTCCAGGGGTATCCCAGGCGTTGTAGCCTTTGTCCCTAACTTGGGCACCTCCTGGCCTTACCCTCGGGTGCCATCAGCTACCTTACACATATCTCATAGTGTAGGCAGGTCGCAGTGCAGAAAGGCTCACAGACCAAATCAAGCTACTCTAGTCACAGATGTATTGAATCAGCCTAAAACACAGCGTGAAGCAAGGGGGGAAAAAGTAAGGGTAGGTTTACCTACTTAGAAGGGGTCTAAGTGGGACTAAAGGACCACACTCTCTGAATCCTGTGTTACGTAATACTCTTCCTATCTCTCTTGCCTTCTCAGCCATCAACCTTCCCTGATCATGGTGCATGTTTTTTTTTTGGGGGGGGGGGCGGTGAACTTATTAGGTGAGCTCTTTAAAACACAGTGAATCAGAGAGGTATGCTCCTGCTTTCTTTCTTTTTTAAAATTAATTTATTTTTTATATTTATTTTTGGCTGTGTTGGGTCTTCGTTTCTGTGCGAGGGCTTTCTCTAGTTGCGGCAAGCGGGGGCCACTCTTCATCGCGGTGCGCGGGCCTCTCACTATTGCGGCCTCTCCCGTTGCGGAGCACAGGCTCCGGACGCGCAGGCTCAGTAGTTGTGGCGCACGGACCCGGTTGCTCCGTGGCATGTGGGATCCTCCCGGACCAGGGCTCGAACCCGCGTCCCCTGCATCGGCAGGTGGATTCTCAACCGCTGCGCCACCAGGGAAGCCGCCTGGTGCATTTCTGAAGACCAGTATTGAGCGTGAGCTGGCTCAGCAGGTGGAGTGCGTCTGGAGCCAGCACAGCTTGCTCTATCATCAGGGGCAGGCATGCCTGGGTATAATCGTAGCTTGCTAAGAGACTACTGAACAGCTATGGATTTTTATGTGCATGTCTCAGGCAGAGAGCGCGTGGGGCCCGAATGGGTACCATCAATGGGCAACCCGTTGAAGACATGACTTTTGGTGTCTCATAAATGGTGGGTGCTGAACTTGGTTCTTTCATCTCTTCTTAAGTATCCATGTTGAATATATCTACCAAGCTATCCTGTACCCTTACGTGTTGTCAATACTTAGTCGTATCTGTTCTCCTCATTGTTTCTCTAGTTATCAATTTAACTGAACCAAACTTTCTTTAATGCAACAGACAATATGTAAGGTCAAGTTTCAGGGCCATCCCAATTATCCTCTTTGTCGTTTCTAGTTTGATTTTTGGTACCAGCTTCCTCCCACAAAGGCTATATTTAGGTTTCTTAAGTGTCATGATGTATTTCTTAATTTTTTTAAGTCCGTTTTTTTATTGGGGTTTTAGAAAAACATGGGCCTTGTTTGGAGCTTGGAGTACCTGAGCTTAAATCCTGGTTATCTTATTCATTGCTTTGAACTAGTCACATGTTGCCACCTAAATGCAAAGGTAGCGGGGGGAAATGAGTAAACTAACACTGTCTCTGGCCATAACCTAACTTGCTCAAATCAAACAAAGAGAAGGACATATGTTCCATGATTACGGTAGCAGTCTGTCTCCCACTCCCCTACTGAATGTAAACAAGGAATTAAATACCCCAGATGCCGCTGGCAGCCGTCTAATCTATGGATCGAGAGGGAAGGCGGCCTAAAGCCCTGCCTTTAGTTAATTGATCAATAAATGGCAAAGTAGTGGTGCTGTTGGCGAGCCGTTGCACCTACCAACTTAGCCTTCCCTTCCCCTGAGCTCCCTTGTATTATGGTAATGTGTTAATCAACGTCCTTTATTATTTTAGCTAGTTTGAGCTGAAATTTCACTTACTTGCAGTGCAAAACATCTTCACCGATACACCGCATCACGCAGCGGCTTTTACAGTTCTGTGGTTTGGGGAGGCTTGTCATGCGTTAGAATGAGGCGGGATTTAAAGGCGGGAGGCCTGGCTTTGAATCTCGGGTCAGCCAGTTCCTGGCTCTGTGACCTTGGGCAAGATGTCTAACCTCTCACTTCCTCATCTATCAAATGGGGACAATAGCAGCCTAAAGTGTTCGAGGTTGTTGTGAGAATCAAATCAAACACTAATGTGAAAATACATTGTAAACTATAAAGCATCATAAAACACTACCTTTGTTATATGGCTCACTACTTACCTTAAGGTGGTTTCCTTAATACTATCATTATCTGTTTTAAATAAAAAAAGACCTCTATAATCTGAATGGAATGTTTATATTATCGGATTTAGACGAAATTTTAAACAGGATTAAACATTTCATTTTGCCTTGTTTTCTTTTACAGTAAACCAATGATGAGGTATTAGAAGACTAGATTAATAGTCAAAGGCATGTCTGTCTTCTTCACATTTGAATTGTGTTGCAAGAAGAATTTTCATCTTTGCCATAGCGAATTCAAAAATCAAACAGAAAATCGTCCATAACACAGTAACAGATGAGTGTTTAGATGCTGAGTTGGGGGTAAAGTCACTTGTATCTAGGTTACTTATGCCAGGGTTCATTTTTTTTTTTTTGAAGCACGGTTGGTTGTGTGGATGGGTTTAATGTTAATTCCTGTACAGAAGATTTTGAGGAAGTTTCAGTGACAGTGCTGGAAAGTGCAAACTAGCATGAAGTAGCATATAAAGGGAAAGAATGAGGCAACTGAGTAGGGAAAACCATGCTAAAATGATGAGTTAGATTAATTCTGATCCGTATCTTAAAGCTGACTTAGGGAAACTAAATTTCAAAGACATAGAAGAAGCCTGCATCCAGTAGTTTGTGAAACAGAGACCATAAGAAAGCATATTTGAACTGTTCTCTGTAACCATGAATTAGCAATGGTTTATGAAGAGGTACTGCAGCAAGTCATAGCATAATTAAGTTTATATGTTATATAATTATATAAATAACAGGCAGTTTGGAGATTTTAAAAAATTTATCATTCAAAATGAATGGTTTATGGGAAAATAATCTATATGATATTATTTTATGACAGCTCTGAATTATTATAGCTACTCCTTTAAGACTAAGTTTGGAGAATTTAGCATATCAGATAGTAAAATGACAGGAATTAAAACAGTTTAATAATGGCTAGCTACTTGAAGGAAAATAATTGCTGGATTTCTTCCTAACTCTTTAAAACTAGAGATGGATAAAAGATATAAATATCAAAGTAAAATCATAAAAATACTAGAAGAACACGTGTGAATTTAAAAATTCATTTTGGATCAAGGAATGTGTTTCAAAGGAGACCCAAGCTGCAGGCCCTAAAGAAAAAGATGGGTAAAGTTTTCTGACAACCAAAATGTCTGCACAACCACAAGTATCATAAACAACTTAAAATGCCAAAAGAAAACTAGGACAGATATTTACAACACACATGACTAAACAAGATTAATTTTTTTTAATATACAAAAAAATTCCTATAAATCAGTAAGAAAAACTACCCAATTAAAATTAGGCAAAGCTTATTAATAGAAGGTTCACACACAAATAAGAAACGTAAGTGCTAATACACAAAATTGCTCAATCTCACCCATAGTTAAATTTTGGCAAAATGCTCAGGGATGATAGAATGGGAAACGGGCACTCTCACGTGCTATCAATCAAGCTGTAAACCACGAAGCATTTTTGTAGGGCAACATGGTAATATGTATGAAAATTTATAATTTATATAGTAACAAGTAAAATGAAAATGTATTTCGCTTTTGTATGTAAGTCTTGTAGGGCAACGTGGTAATATGTATCAAAATTTATATAGTAACAAGTAATGAAAATTTATTTCGCTTTCATATATAAGTAGTGTCAAGAGATTACAGCTCTTGGAATTAGCGTTAAAAAAGTATGATTTATAAACCCGTTGATCTAGCAATCTCACCTCTAGGAATTTATCTTACAGGTGTCTGTACAATTACGTAGAAATGTTTGCAAGAATGCTTATTGCTGAAATATTTGTAATATCAAGAACTGTAAATAACCTCAACATTAGTAAATAAGATTGGTTAAGTCAATCATAGTGTCTTTATAATGTAATATTAGCAGGTATATGTGCTAATATGGAAAGACCTCCGAAATAGATTAAGTAGCAAAAGCAAGTGTAAGTTTACAAATAGTTACATTTGCCTTTTTCAAAAGAGTATGCATATATATGCTTAATTATGCATACAAAATTTCTGCAAGGAAATATAAGAACTGTTGGAGCTGGGATAAGAAGACTTTTCAGTTTAAACTCTTGTATGTTGTTTGGGTTTTGATCAAGTGCATGTGTTACTTTTATTACATTTAAATTATTAAAAATAAAAGCTGCTCAAAGAGCAGGGAATGGTAGCTCCGTCTGGAAGAAACAGATTGGTTTATAATCATAAAGGCAATGAATATTAAATTTGAATCTGTACAGTATTTCTTTTACAGATATATATTGAAATATATAAACTCCTTGAGAAATTGTCTAATATATGAAAGGAAGTGTACTTTCCCTGTAAATTTCATAAAGCAGACCTAGAGCTGGGTAGAAGGTAATGATGCGGTGTCAAACCAGTAGAAAGAAGCATCTAAAGATTCTGGTGTCTAAAAATTGGGGTCACTGCCCCATCACTAAAAGTAAGGAAAGAAAAGCTGAGTGGTCATGGGTCGGCTAGTCGTAGGCGTTCCGGGATGGAATTCGAGTTAATGAGGTGAGATACCCTAGAAGTGTTCTAGGATTCTGTGAGCCATTGCGTATGTCCCAGAATTTGTAGCTCTCAGCCAATTATACGTTTTCATTCGTTAGGCTGTTGGGAATTTAACATAAACACGCCCCTCCCCCCATCCTCCCTTCATTAGGGCCTCCTTTATATGAACGATGGGATAATTAGCCTAAGCTGAAGGCAAGAGTCTATGGTTTTAATAATACACACCTAGGCCCCTGCGGATGGGGTGAGGGTAAGTAACGTTTGAATTAGTCTCATTAGCTGTAAAAACAGATTTTCTAAATGAAGGAATTAGAGAGTATTCCTACAGGCTTGCTAAATTTTTACTCCATTTCACTGTATTAAAAATGTATGTCGGGCTTCCCTGGTGGCGCAGTGGTTGAGAATCCGCCTGCCGATGCAGGGGACGCGGGTTCGTGCCCCGGTCCGGGAAGATCCCACGTGCCGTGGAGCGGCTGGGCCCGTGAGCCATGGCCGCTGAGCCTGCGCGTCCGGAGCCTGTGCTCCTCAACGGGAGAGGCCACAGCAGTGAGAGGCCCGCGTACCGCAAAAAAAAAAAAAAAAAAAAAAAAAAAAAAAAAAAATGTATGTCACTAAAAATTATACAGTGGAACTCAGTCAAATAGTGTTCATTCTAGGAAAAGTGTAGAGAGTAGAAAAGGTATGCTGGAAGTAAAACAGTTCAAAGAGAATTTTGATATAAAATTGTCTTAGCAATTAATTTACTTTTGCTCTTAATTTCCAGCAATTCTTTTAATACTGAAGAAACTAGTTTTCGTTAAAATGTAAATAAATCATCTCGTAGAAATGTTTATTTCTGTGGTTTACACCGTAAGTAAATCACGTCAGCCTGCAAGTACTTACATGCAGCATTAGTTTTAAGCACATTTGGCTTTTCTGAAGCTATACATTTTCGAATCTTTTGCTTTAACCCTCTAGTTCTTTTTACCGTATTAGGTCACTGACCTTAAATGAGTCTTTCTAACTTTTTAAAAAAGTCCTTCTGTTTCTGACTTCACGTTTTGCTAAACTTGTTGAGAACCGATGGCCTTTCCAAGAGTATTTTTCAAATTTGATGGCAACCTCTCTTCCATTTAAATCCTCCGTGACTCTATTAAGACTGCCGGCAACGATGAAGAGAAGGTCCAACATTAGTGGCATTAAGAGCTTGGACCCCGTTTCCCAAAATAACGAAGGGATTCTAAGCACACGGATGTTGCTGTGCTTTCAAGTTTTTATACATTGGTATAGCAGCAGTCGCTTAATAGCGAGCCACCCCAGAATTTACCTATTTCATGTAGAATTATTGAAGATGGATAAAGTGTGCAGTTATAATGAAGAATGTGGAATGTTTCTAAAAGCAAATTAATATTCAGTGTATTCTTTATACTGACAGTCTGGCAGGAAATTACCAAGCACTAGTTGACTTTCTGTTTTTTTTAAACCGGTGTTTGAGGTGTAATTTACATACCATAAAATACTCATTGAAAATGTACAATGTAATTTTTAGTAAGTTTACCAGTTATGCAAACAGCACTACAGTGTAGTTCTAGAACATTCTGTCACTTCAGTAAGATCCCTTGTGCCCATTTACAGTTAGTTCCCACTTGCACCACCACCCCCAACCGTAGACAACCACTAATTTACTTTATATTTCTATACGCTTGCCTTTTTTTGGACTTTTGATATACATGGACTCATACAATATATGTTCTATGGCGACTGGCTTCTTTACTAGCATCATATTTTTGAGGTTCATCAAAAATATGTATCAGTTTTCATTCCTTTTTATTATAATAGAATAACATTCTTTTATATGCTATATCACATTTTGCTTATCCATTGACTAGTGGATGGACATTTGATTGGTTTTCAGTTTTGACTGTTGTGAATAATGCTGCTATGAACGTTCATGTCCAAGTCTTTGTGTGAACTTGTATTTTCCTTTCTCTTAGGTAGGTACCTAGGAGTGGAATTGCTGGATCCTAGGGTAAATTTATGTTTAACATTTTTAAAAACTGCCAAACTGCTGTCCAAAATGATTGTGCCACTTCACATTCCCATTATCAATGTGTGAGAGTTCCAGGTTCTCCATCTCTTTGCCAGCAGATGGTCTCGTCAGACTTTTTTTTTTTTTACTGTAGCCCATCTAGTGAATTTGTAGCGCTATCTCAGTTTCTGAAAGACCAATGATGTTGGCTTTATTTTCATATGCATATTATCCATTTGTATATCATCTTTGCTTAAATGTTCATATCTTTTGCCCATTTCTTTATTGAGTTGTTTGTTCTTATTGAGTTGTAGGGGTTCTTTTTATATACTCTGGATGTAAGTTCATTTTCAGATACACAAACCGCTGGGTGTGGGGTTTTGTCCTGTCTTCTAAATCAGTTCAGCCAGAACACAAGCTGCTGGTTTTCAACCTGGGGAACGGAGGGATTGGAAGGCAGGCCCAGGCAGCGTGCCCCAAACTCACACTATTCTTAACTAAACTTCATGAGTTTTTCATCAATAAGTGTGTCTCAATGTTTTTTGCCTTCAGTCAGTTTCCAAAGCTCGGAAACGGTCGTTTTGACAATGTTGTCCAGTCTCTGTATTGTTTTTTCACCCTTTGTTTTTTTTTTTTTTTTTTTTTGGTGGTACGCGGGCCTCTCACTGTTGTGGCGTCTCCCGTTGCGGAGCGCGGGCTCCGGATCTCTGTATTGTGTTTTTTTTTTTTTTTTTTTTTTTTTTTTTTTTTTTTTTTAACATCTTTATTGGAGTATAATTGTTTTACAATAGTGTGTTAGTTTTCCCTCTACAACAAACTAAATCAGTTATACATACACACATGCTCCCACATCTCCTCCCTCTTGCATCACCCTCTCTCCCACCCTCCCTATCCCACCCCCCCAGGCGGTCACACAGCACAGAGGTGATCTCCCTGTGCTATGCAGCAGCTTCCCACCAGCTATCTAATTTACATTTGATAGTGTATATATGTCCCTGCCACTCCCCCTGTATTGTTTTTTAAGGAGAGGATTTGCAGACCTTTTATTCTACCGTCACTGGAAGTCAGCAGTAGGTCCTGAGTTCTTTTATATAGAGAATGTAGCTTTTTATAATAACTTTTTAATTTTTCTTGGTAGAATAGTGATATATGTCTAACATATAAAATTATGAAATACAAATAAGAGGAGAAAATAAGAATCGTCTAAGATTCCGTAACCCAGAAACGTACTATACTTATAGCTTATGTCCTTTAGTTCTTTCTATGAGCATATAAAGTTATAAAAAGAGATTATACTTGACCTTAATTTCATAGCATTCTTTTTTTTCCCCAATTAACAGTATATTGTGACTGTCTTGAGTTTCCATTTGCATAAGACACGAGTCGTGCACACTGTTACCTCCCCTTCTCCCCTGTTTGGAGACCTGGCTAGAGGGAGGAGGGCCTAGAGGGAGGGTGAGTGTAGAGCGTTTCCTGGGCGTGGCCAAATTGCCCTCCAGATATGAACCAGTTCACATTCCACCTCTCTTCTTCTTACCAACATTTTCTTTTAAGGAAAATTTCCATGAGTAGAAAGGATGACAAATGGTATCACATTATTGTTTTTGCCTATCTTTGATTACTAGGAACTTCACCACCTTCTGAGAAAATCTATTCCATCTTTAGAAGTGACCATTATTTCTTGTTTCTATGTCTTAAAATCTGTCTCCAGATAAATACCATTCACTTTCTGGTTTTGTCCTCTGAATCACATGGCAGCTTTTCTAAAATCTGGAAGTGTTTTAACCCAAGTCTTCTCTTTTGAGTGTAATTGTTCCAGGTTCTTCATTCCATCCTCGCATAACGTGGTTATACTTTAAAATTTTTACTTTATTTTTACTTAATTTTCTTAAATTAAAATTTTGAATTTCCTTTTAAAATTTCTTTGCCAGTCCTTTCATCAGAGTCTCCTCAGTCATCTATTAATTGGTTAAAATTTGTGCACTGGTAGTTTTCTCGAGGAAGGTTCATTTGTACAGTATTCTCTTAGCCTCTTATTCAAACTGTAGCTTTTCTAGTTGGAGGACAGCTTGATTGGTTATTAAATTTGGCTCATGTTTTCTTAACTATCTTGTAAGCCTTATTCCATTGTCTTCCTATGTTAAATACTGCAGTCAGTAAATTTGAGGCCACTCATGTTTTCTTTCCTCATTATGACATACTTTTTGCCTGACTGCCCAAAGGATTATTTCTTTGTTGTTAGTCTAATAATTTCCTTAGAATGTATCTTTGTGTAGACTGTTCCGGGTATGTTGTGCCGTTTCAATTTGTAGATTCAAGTCTTCTATTTAAAGAAAGTTTTTGTGAATTACATCTTTACATATTCTACTTCACTGAATATTCTACTCCAAGATACTATTTGGTTTTCTTCTTTGGGGACTTCAGTAACATATATATTGGAGCTCATTTAACTGCTTTCTGTAGCTGTCACCTCCTTGTGATTTTTTAAAATGTTTGATTGTGTCTACTTTTCTCATTTATGTCTTCCATGTCCCTTACTGGGCTGTCCATGGGTTCTGTTCTCCTCTGTACTCATCGGAATTTAGTCTTCACTTCTGAAAATTCTCTGTCTTTTCCTTTCCTTCCATTGCTGATTTCTGCCCGCCTCCACTTCACCTTCTCCTTTTGACTGATTATCTCTTCCCTATATTTCTGTATTTCTGCATTGTGGAAGCCTTTCGTCATTGTGATCGATTCGTTAACTTGTTAAAAAGTTGTGGTAAAATATATGTAACATAAAATTTACCATTTTAACTATTTTTAGGCTTACAATTTAGTGGCATTTGTACATTCACAGTGTTGTGTGACCATTACCATTATCCATTTCCAGAACTTTTTCCTCATCTCCAACTCTGTACCCGTTAAAAAAAAAAAATACCTCCCCCCTCCCCCCAGCCCCTGGAACAATTGTTCTGCCTTCTGTCTCTATGAGTTTACCTCTTCTAGGTATCTCTTATAAACACAATCATACAATTTTGGGGTTTTTTTGTGTATCTGGCTTATTTTACTTTGCATAATATTTTCAAGGTTCATCTATGTTATTTCATGTTATGAGAATTTCATTCCTTTATGAGAATGAATAGTATTATGTTGTATATACATACCACATTTTGTTTATTCATCTGCTGATGGGCACCTGGGTTGTTTCTACTTTTTGACTACTGTGAATAAAGCTGCTATGAACATTGGTGTACAGATACCTTTTTTAGTTCCTGATTGATTTTAGGGTACATACTCAGAAGTGTAATTGATGGATCATATGGTAATTCTATTTTTAAACTTTTTGAGGAACCACCTGTTTGCCATAGTGTTGTATCATTTTACATCATGACCAGCAATGCATAAGGGTTCCAATTTTTCCACATCCTATCCAGCGCTTTCTGATTTTTTTTAATAATAACTATCTTAATGGGTGTGAAGTGTATCTAATTGGGGTTCTGATTTGCATATCCTTAATGACTAGTGAAATGGAGCATCTTTTTCTGTGCTTATTAGCCATTCGTATATCTTCTTTGGAGAAGTGTCTATTCATTTTTGAAATGGGTTTTGTTGTAGTTATTGAGTTGTAGGAGTTCTTAAACATATTCTGGATATTCAACCTATATCAGATATATGACTTGCAAATACTTTCCCCTATTCTATGGATTGTCTTTTCACTCGGTTGATAATCTCTTTGGATGCACAAAAGTTTTTCATTTTAATGAAATACAGTTTATCTTTGTCATTGTGGCATGTGTTTTTGGTATCATTTCCTTCTTAACTTTTGTTAGTTATTTTTGTTAGGTTAAGTTACAGTTTTCATTTGTTCCTTGGCAGCATTTTTCTAATGAGTTATTTCAAGAAAGTCGTGGAGCTCTTTTATACTTAAAAAAAAATACTGTCTCTGTCTAGCTGCTGGCTGTGTTCCTTTTTTCTTACTCACATTTCAGTGAGATGGCTTTTTGTGGTATCGGTATCAAGAGGCTCCTGTGAGGTATAGTGATGAGAGGCCAAGGTAGCTTTCCAAGTTTTACAGCCCTGGAACTCCCTGCTGTGTTGCTCCCAAGGGACTATTCTGTCTCTTCAGTCTTAAGGGACTGTTCTCTTCTGTTTGCCCATCTCTCCTTCTCTCAGAAGCTCACCTGGCTCAGGAACGCTCTACTGCCTTTTCTTCAAAAACTTGCCCTCCCAGGTCATGAACTCACCATTAGGTGGTGGATTTTTCTGGTGCTTCCTGATATCTGCCTCTTGGGGTCCCTTGTAGGTACTTTTTGAACCTTCTTTCTCTTCTTCCTCTAAGCAGTTGAGCCCTGTTCAGCTCCCTGTCAAAGTGTGCTCTATCTTTAAAGTAATACATATTTGTAGGAGATTTTAAAGAACATCCACTGCTGGGCTCCTACTGACCCTCTCCAGACACTGCATGGTGCTGGTGTGACGTCTGCCGTAAGTGTCCTGCCCCGTCTTTACCTTTAGCAGCAATAGTACACAAATTGGAGTTCATAGATTTTCTGTCTTCTGTTGATTTACTTTTATCTTCTTAATCTGTATGGTTTCAAAAAGAAAGGTGATAGGGCTTCCCTGCTGGCGCAGTGGTTGAGAGTCCGCCTGCCGATGCAGGGGACGTGGGTTCGTGCCCCGGTCCGGGAAGATCCCACGTGCCGCGGAGCGGCTGGGCCCGTGAGCCGTGGCCGCTGAGCCTGCGCATCCGGAGCCTGTGCTCCGCAACGGGAGGGGCCACAGCGGGGAGAGGCCCGCGTACCACAAAAAAAAAATTAAAAAAAAAAAAAGAAAGGTGATAAAATTCACAAGATTTTTATTGGATTTGTTTTTAATACTTTCCTTAACATTTCAATAATACCAGGTAACATAAGGACTCTTTAATAAATGTTTTCTAATCTAAGTGGTGGAAATTAGTTGAACTTATTTGTGAGATATTCAGTGATCTGAGATATTTTAAGTATATGTTTATTTGGATAGAGAAATCGGTTCTGCTTTTACACCTTAATTAAACCTAACTTGTCTATGCATGTCTAAAGATCCTTAGATCTTAACTTTTCAGATCATAGACCTCTGAGAATATGTTTTCTCAGAGTGAATCAGCTGTACGTATACATATATCCCCATATCTCCTCCCTCTTGCATCTGCCTCCCACCCTCCCTAACCCACCCCTCTAGGTGGTCACAGAGCACCAAGCTGATCTCCCTGTGCTATGCGGCTGCTTCCGACTAGCTATCTGTTTTACATTTGGTAGTGTATATATGTCCATGCCACTCTCTCACTTCGTCCCGGCTTACCCTTCCCCCTCCCCGTGTCATCAAGTCCATGCTCTAGTAGGTCTGCATCTTTATTCCCGTCCTACCCCTAGGCTCTTCATGACTTTTTTTTTCGTAGTTTCCATATCTATGTGTTGCATACAGTATTTGTTTTTCTCTTTCTGACTTACTTCACTGTGTATGACAGACTCCAGGTCCATCCACCTCACTACAAATAACTCAGTTTCATTTCTTATGACTGAGTAATATTCCATCATATATATGTGCCACATCTTCTTTATCCATTCATCTGTGGATGGACACTTAGGTTACTTCCACGTCCTGGCTGTTGTACATAGAGCTGCAATGAACATTGTGGTATGTTTCATGTACTTTTAAGGACTCATGATCCTTGGATTTCAGGTTAAGGAACATTGTTTAGATCTACAATACACATTGTTAATATATGCTCTAAAGCGTAACTAGTAAGGATAACTAATAAGAAATCCAGAGAATTCTTTGGGCTTTTAAAATTAGTGAGCTACATTTGGAAAAATTGATTTATAGAAAGTTTCTGATTTTCTTGACTTAACAATACATTTAGTAAATACTTGTTGATGTTCTAACAGAGCATTATTTGAAACTGTGATTTTTTTTTTTCATCTCATGTAAAAGAAGTCCATAGATAGGTATTCCAGGTGGATTCTGTGATGTCATCATGATGCAAGTCTCTCTCTTTTTTTTTTTTTCTATTTTACTGTCCTTAGAGCTTAGCTTCTAGCTTCTGGGTTGCTGCGTAGTCACAGGATGGATATCAGGCATTGCAACTGTGATCTAAGCAGAAAACAGGGGTATAGGAAAAAGACTGAGTTGGCCTCCCTTTTAAGGAGTCTTTCTGGTGGTCCTGTTAACAACTTCTGTTTATATCTCATTGGCCAAACTTAGCTATGTGATCATCCATATCTACAAGGATATGCTGCTACAGAGAAGATGGGGTATATTTTAACTGGGCAATTTGCTCCCCACCCTCTCCAACAAAATCAGAGTTCTGTCGAGAGAGAAGAGAGAAATTACCCATCGATAGGCAACTGTAAGCTCTGTCACAGTGTCCTTTTAAAGAATTGGTTACCACAGAGAAATTCTTATTTGGTGTTTTTCAGTATTGACTGTCTTCTGGTTGTGTAATAGATGCTTTTACGTATCTTCTACATTATCTTTGTTTTTGTTTTTTTGCGGTACGCGGGCCTCTCACTGTTGTGGCCTCTCCCGTTGCGGAGCACAGGCTCCAGACGTGCAGGCTCAGCGGCCATGGCTCACGGGCCCAGCCGCTCCATGGCACGTGGGATCTTCCCGGACCGGGGCACGAACCCGCGTCCCCTGCGTCGGCAGGCGGACTCCCAACCGCTGCGCCACCAGGGAAGCCCCACATTATCTTATTAAACTCTCACAACACTTTAAAGTAGGTAGTGTTATTGTAGCTCAGCAGATGAGGACCCAGTGTGGTTGTAGATGAAAACTTGTATAAGGTGAGCAGGCTGAATGTGAGGGGATCTGGCTGCAGTGTTGTCCTCCTGGTGATACATAAGCTTGACTTAGCTCTTGTGGCTGGACAGAGAGCATAGGTGATCCTTCTTTAGGGGTGCATTTGCCGCCCCCTCCTAAGGTCACACTCGACCAAAGAGGCTGACATTTCCAGGGAAAATACCCAGTGGCAAAACCGTGGTTTAAACCCAGGTACCCGAATTTCCAACAGAGTGCTTTCCCACTCTAATGCAACCCTATCCAAGCTAATAGGATCGTCCGCGTCTCTGTGTAAGAATATTCCCACAGTTATTGTTAATTTTTAAATTGCAATTTGAAGAGAACATATTCCTTTCCCTCCTAATTCTGCTGTCAAAAAATGGTATTACTCTTTCTTAGGCATGGAATCTCTTTGAGAGGTCTCTATTTTTTCCCCAATTTTTTAATATTATTACTTTATTAAAGTATAGTTAATTTACAATATTGCATTAGATTCAGATGTATAGCATAGTGATTCAGTTTTCTTTTTGCAAGTTATATTCCATTATAGGTTATTACAAGATATTGAACATAATTCCCTATGCTATACAGTAAATCCCTGTTCCTTATCTATATTATGTATAGTACTTGTATCTGTTAATCCCATACTCCTAATTTGTTCCCCCCCCCCCCATGCTCCCTCTCCCCTTTGGTAACCATAAGTTTGTTCTCTATGTCTGAGTCTGTTTCTCTTTTGTAAATAAGTTCACTTGTATCATTTTTTAGATTCCGTTTATAAATGTTATCACATAATATTTGTATTTCTCTGACTTCTTAGTATGTTAATCTTTAGGTCCATCCATGTTGCTGCAAATGACAATATTTCATTCTTTCTGTAGCTGAGTAATATTCCATGGTGTATATATATATCACATCTTTATCCATTCATCTGTTGATGGACAATTAGGTTGCCTCCATGTCTTGGCTATTGTAAATAGTGCTGCTATGAACATTGGAGTGCATGTATCTTTTCACATTAGAGTTTTCATCTTTTCCAGATATATGCCCAGGAGTGGGATTTCTGGATCATGTGGTAACTAATTTTAATTGTTTAAGAAACCTCCACACTGTTCTCCATAATGACTACACCAGTTGATTTTCCCACTGTTGGTGTGGAAGGGTTTCCTTTTTTCCACACCCTCTCCAGCATTTATTATTTGTAGACTTTTTGATGATGGCCGTTCTAACTGGTGTGAGGTGATACCTTATTGTAGTTTAGATGTGCATTTCTCTAATAATTAGTGATGTGGAACATCTTTTCATGTGCCTGTTGGCCATCTGTATGTTGTCTTTGGAGAAGTTGTCTTTTTAGGTCTTCTGCCCATTTGACTGGATTGTTTTTTGATATTGAGTTGTATGAGCTGTTTGTATATTTTGGAAATTAAACCCTTGTTGTTATTGTTTACAGATATTTTCTCACATTCTGTGGGTTATCATTTTGTTTATGGTTTCCATGGCTGTGCAAAACCTTTTAAGTTTAATAAGGTCACTCTCTTTTATTTTTGCTTTCGTTTCTTTTGCCTTGGGAAACTGATCTAAAAAAAGTATTTCTGCAATTAATGTCAGAGAACATTTTGCCTATGTTCTCTTCTAGGAGTTTTATGGTATCATGTCTTAAGTCTTTAAGCCATTTGGAATTGATTTTTGTGTATGGCATGAGGGAACATTCTAGCTTCATTGATTTACATGCAGCTATCCAGCTTTTCCAACACCACTTGCTGAAGAGACTATCTTCTGATGTTTCACTGTTAGTGTAATGAAACACAACAGATTTCTGTATATTAATCTTATATCCTACTACCTTGCTGCATTATTAGTTCTAATAGTTTTTGTATGGAGACTTTAGGGTTCTCAATATACAGCATCATGTCATCTGCAAATAGTGAGTTTTATCCTTTCCCTTAGAATTTGGATACCTTTAATTTCTTTTTCTTGTCTGATCGCTGTGGCTAAGATTTCAAATACTATGTTGAATGGAAATGGCAAGAGTAGGCATCCTTGTCTTGTTCCTGAATTTAGTGGGAATGCTTTCAGCTTTCCACCCTTGAGTATTAGGATTGGTTGTGGGTTTGTCATAAATGACCTTTATTATGTTGAGATGTTCCCTCTGACATCTACTTGAATGAGAGATTTTATCATGAATGGGTGTTGAAATTTGCCAAATGCTTTTCCTGTGTCTGTTGAAATGATCATGTGGTTTTTGTCTTTCCTTTTGTTAATGTGGTGTATCACCTTGATTTGTGTATGTTGAACCATCCTTGTGACCCTGGTATGAATCCAGCTTGATCATGAAGTATGATACTTTATTGTTGGATTCAGTTTGCTAATATTTTGTTGAGGATATTTGCATCTATATTCATCAAAGATGCTGGCCTATAATTTTCTTTTTTTATAGTGACTTTGTTTGGCTTTGGTATCAGGGTGTTCATTTCTTCTTTTTTGTTTTTCCTTTTGTGATTTGGTGATCTTCTTTTGTAGTATGCTTGAGTTCCTTTTTTTTTTTTTTTGGTTTTTGTGAATCTCTTGTATGTTTTTGACTTGTGGTGACCATGGAGTTCAAGCATGTTGACCCATAACTATATCTACTTTTTTTAAACTGATAGTCATACAGACTCAAACACATTCTAAAAGATCTATATTTTTATACTTTCCTCCTCTCTCATTTTGTGATTTTGAGGTCCTATTTTACATTTTTATGCTTATACTTTTACTGTTTATTGTAGTTAAAATTGTTTTTAGAATTTTTTTTTTTTTTTTTTTTGCAGTATGCGGGCCTCTCACTGCCGTGGCCTCTCCCGTTGCGGAGCACAGGCTCCGCACGCGCAGGCTCAGCGGCCATGGCTCACGGGCCCAGCCACTCTGCGGCATGTGGGATCTTCCCAGACCGGGGCATGAACCCGTGTCCCCTGCATCGGCAGGCGGACTCTCAACCACTGCACCACCAGGGAAGCCCACTACAATTTTTTAAATTGTCTTTTTATCTACATACTGGCTTTAGTGTTCTTCAATCCTTTGAAATATTTGCCTTTCCTATTGTGATTTTTCCTTTCCTATAGATTCTTGCTACTTTTCTATTTAAAGAAGACCTTTCAATATTCTCTTAGGGTTGGTTTAATATTGCTGAATTCTTTTAGTTTTTGCTTGTCTGAGAAATTCTTTCTCTCCTTCCATTCTAAGTGATAATCTTTCTAGGTAGAGTATCCTAGGTTGCAGGTTTTTCCCTTTCAGGATTTTGAATATATCATGCCACTCCCTCCTGGCCTGCAAAGTTTCTGCAGAGACATAAGCTGATAGTCTTATGGGGATTCCCTTATAAATGACTTTGTTTTTTTTTTCTCTTGCTGCCTTTATTATTTTTTTTAACATCTTCATTGGGTATAATTGCTTTACAATGGTGTGTTAGTTTCTGCTGTATAAGAAAGTGAATCAGCTATACGTATACATATATCCCCATATCCCCTCCCTCTTGTGTCTCCCTCCCACCCCTCTAGGTGGTCACAAAGCACTGAGCTGACCTCCCTGTGCTGTGTATCTTGCTGCCTTTAGAATCCTCTCTTTAACCTTTCTCATTTTAATTATGATATGTCTTGGTGTGGGTCTGTTTGTGTTCATCTTGTCTGGAACCCTGTGTGCTTCCTTGTACCTGGATATCTGTTTCCTTCTTTAGGTTTAGTCCGTTTTCAGCCATTATTTCTTCAAATACATTTTCGATCCCCCTTTCTCTTTCTTCTCCTTCTGGAATCTCTATTATGTGTATGTTGGCATGTTTTATATTATCCCATAGCTCTCGTTTGTTACCTTCATTTTTTTTTTTCATTCATCTTTCTGTCTGCTGTTCTGATTGGGTGATTTCCATTATTCAGTCTTCCAGGTCACATATTCATTTTTCTGTATTACTTAGTCTGCTGTTGATTGCATTTAGTTCAGTTTTTACCTCAGCAATTGAGTTGTCTAATTTTGATTGGCTCCTCTTTATAGTATCGAGTTCCTTTTTCTAGTGATCTGCATTTCTATCCATAGTCTTAATTCCTTTAGCATTTTTACTACCTCCTTTTTGAGCTCAGACTCTGGTAGACTGGAGAGGTCTGTTTCACTGTTTGTCTTTCAGAGGATTTCTCTTGTTCTTTTAATTGGGAGTAGTTCCTGTGCTCTTTCATTTTACTTATTTCTCTTACTCTCTGAATTTAGGAGAAGCAGTTACCCACTGTGGTCTTGAAGGGCTGTTTGTGTGTGGGCGTATCCCTGTGCAGACTGTGTGAGTCCAGTATTTTTGGTGCAAGGGCTGGTTTTGGTATGGATGCCTGCTGTGTCCTTCCTCAGAGTGTGCTGGCTGGTGTCCCCTTGATAGGGGCGTGTTTGGTGTTGTGGTGACCAGGGGCTGCACCACATGTTGAGTGGGGCCTCCTCTTTGCTCTGTGGTTGTCACAGACCTGTTGGGGGCAGACTGTGCTCCCCAGTTGTTGGGGTAGAAGCCCCCAGATCCGATGCTAAGCTGTAGTGTGAGGTGGGCGGGACGGGAGCACTCCCTCTGGGCAAGGAGCCTCTGCATATTCCTCCCCAGGAGCTGTCAGCCGGAACCTATGGCTCTGTGACACCACCTGCCAGCCGACCGCCTCCGCTGTGGCAGCTCCGATAGTCTGCTTGGATGTCAGTTCTACCTCCTGTGTATGCATGCTCCCGAAGCCCACCAAAGCTGTGCGCGCTGTGAGAGCACCAACTGTAGGCCCGGGGGTCGGCCCCACCTCTGCGTGTGCACACCCTCAAATTCCGCTGCTGTGGAATTACACCGAGTAACCTGTACAATAATTTCATCTAATATCCAACACATTTAAATTTCCCTAGCTGTCTCAAAGAGACAGTTGGCTAGTTTTTTGTTTTGTTTTTTCAGTCAGGAGCCAATCGGTGTTCATAGACTACATTTGAACTGTGTATAATTTCTTTAAAATCTGGAACCGAGCTTTTCCTTATGACATTGATGTTTTGAAGAGTCCAGGCCAGTTGCCTGTTAGAATGTCCCTGATTCTGAATTTGTCTGTTTCCTTACAGTCTCTTTTAACTTGTTCTTTTAGCTCCTGTTTTACCTGTAAACTGTTAGATTTACAGGCTAGATTAGCAGCAGCTTAAACATTTTTGGCAAGAATATAAATGATGTGTTCTGCATGTTGCATCACAGGAGCACGTAATGCCAGCTCTTCGTGATTAGTGGTGATAAATTTAATCTTCTGAGTTAAACTGAGTACACCCAGATATCAATTGTAAGGGTACTTTTTTTTCCCTTGGCAAATATCATGTGATCTTTGACACTGTGAAAATCCTGTTCTCGAACAACTTTTCACCTGATGTTTTAGCATCCACTGTCAATCTTTGACAGAATTATTTGTTAAATGATCTGTGGGAAAAAGGTGATTTTCTAATTCTGCTGTTCCTTCTGTGTTTAGCTGCAGCATGTTCTGTAAAGCAGACTCTTACTTTGGTAAGCCCATTCTTTCACTCTTCTTAGTATCACTGTTGATTCAGGGCATTTTATTTACGTAATATTTTATAATCGTTTATAGTTCTTATTCCTGGTGCTCCAACTGTCCCGAACTTGGCCTGTAGGAACCCATTTAAGCTGGCCCACAGGTCTTTTTGACACACCCCATTCGTCCTTGAGCGTTGCCACGCCTTCTGGAACAAGCTGCCTCAGGCTCATCTTCTGCTTTCCTCGCACCTGTTTTACTTGATGGTGGAGTGGCTTTCTAGTCTACACATTCCTGCTTAGATGGATCAGTGCTAGCCCCGGGTGCAAAGAGCTTTAAGGTGCACAGTTCTGAATTTAACCAGTAGTATAACTTGATTGTCCTTCAAAGTACCTTAAATTCATGGTACCGAGATTTTTGGAGGATTGCCTTAAGGAAGTACAAGCCGTTGAATTCAGTCATCCAAAATCGATTTTGTTTTAAGCTCTGTAAAGAAACTGCTGCATGTAGTCTTGTTCCCTTTGGGGGCTTGTAGAACCACCAATATTAAAGGTTCTGGAAATACGACAGTCTGTCACGGTTAAGAGCTCATGCGTTAGAGCCAGAGCACCTGGGGGTTACATTCTAGCTATAAAACTGTCTTAGGCAAGTGTCTGTTTCTTTGTGCCTTAGTTTTTGTGTCCAAATGGGAATCGTTAAGAGTACCTACTAAAGAGTTAGTTTTGAAATTTAGAGATGTTAATTTTAAAGCACTTAACCACAGAGTCTGGCACAAAATCGGCACTGAATGAATGTTAGCTGTGGTAAAAACTGAAGGCTTCTGGGGCTTCCCCGGTGGCGCAGTGGTTGAGAGTCCGCCTGCCGATGCAGGAGACACGGGTTCGTGCCCCGGTCCGGGAAGATCCCACATGCCGCGGAGCGGCTGGGCCCGTGAGTCATGGCCGCTAGGCCTGCGCGTCCGGAGCCTGTGCTCCGCAACGGGAGAGGCCACAACAGTGAGAGGCCCGCGTACCGCAAAAAAAAAAAAAAAAACTCAAGGCTTCTGAAGCTCATCCTGTTTACTAGATTGATGAAAGCCTTCTCTATGCAGGTTCTAATATCAAATATTGTTGTCACTTCTGAGCACATCTGACTTTATTTTAAGGAGACCAAGAAGCTCAAATAATCCTATTTTTCTCAGCTACAAAAATAGGAACTTTGCTTTATATTTAGCACGTGGACTGGACTTCCCAGCCTATGTTTCTTGAGTATCACTGCATCCTCCGTGGAGACAGCATTAGGCGTGTGTCCCCCGGACTCGGATGGCCTGGGCGTGACTCCTGGCCACACCATCTCCTTGACGGGACCTGGAGCCCAGAGCCCATTACCTGGCTGCTCTGTAAAACGAGGGTCACAAAAGTATCTTCCTTCCTAGTGTCACTTAATCAGGATTTAAAAAGCGAAGCCATCTAAGATATTCGGAAGTGTGGCTGACATACTCTGTAAACATTCCATAAAAGTTAGCTGTCATTATCATTCTGATTTTCTCATTATCTAAAACCCTGGTTTTCTGTTTGTTCTGATTAGTCTTTTATTATTTTTTTGGAGTACTTTTATTAGTTGGGGTGTGTGTGTGTGTGTGTGTGTGTGTGTGTGTGTGTGTGTGTGTGTAGAACAGAAGTGGGTTCTGGCTAACTTAAGCCCCAAGAAACCTTACTGGAAAGTTACAGAGCAGCCCACCATGTAGAAGGAGCAGCTGAAGGACCGGTGACAGAAAGGGGCAGCTAGAGGCCCACGGCAGCTCCGGTGATGCAGGTGGCAGGAGGTACATCATGGTTAATTAATCTAACCATCTTGTGAGAGCACTGCAGCTGGAATAAACTAGCTCCATCCAGTATTCTCAAGCTTCAGTGGCCTGCAGGACCAAGGGTCTGATTGACCTGCGAGGGCACCAGAGCCCAGCTCTTGCCAAAGGCAGGGCAGCGGTTGTAAGTGGCAGCCTCATCAAGGATGTTCACAGTGAGGGTGCGGTCATTGCCCCAAAGGCAGTTAGGATTTGTCACTAGAAAAAAGGGGAAGTGAAGACCAAGAGGCCCTCACATCAACAAATATTCCCTACTGTCCTGGTGCGAGTGCATCTTGTGAGCTAGCTTAACTGTTTTTTATCACAAATAAATATAGAAAAAAAAGGTCCCAGCATGCAATTATAAAAACCAATATTGACATAAAATTCAGGTGACGTGGGCTCTAGGCTCAACCCTTGCTCTCTGAGTTCACCACAAGTTTTGGGGTCCTGGTTTCCTTATTCCTAAGGTGATATTATAAGCACTAACCCCTACAGATTATTCTAGCAGTAAACCCCAAGGTTCCCTGTCTTTTTTAATGTGGGAACCTATATTACTTTTACACACACACACACACACACACACACACACGAGTCCAGTTTCCAGGCTCAAGTGATTTATGGCAATGTATGCAAACAGAGGTTTAAACAGTTAAGTTTGGCTTAGAATTCCTCAATTAGTAACTTTCTTTTTCAACTTATATTAGGTCAAGAAAGGTAAAATGTGTGTTTGAAGGGAAGCTGAAATTCCACAGATTTTGACATTTATATAGAGAGAGTGATGTTATCATTGTATAAAGGAAAGTAATTTCAATTTAAATGGAATTAATCATAAATGGCTTTCCATTTCCTCAGTTATTTTATTTCTTCTGTGAGCAGGGAACTATAGAATATTTCTTATAACCTACCAGAAAGGATTTTTTTTTTTTTTTTTTTTTTTTTTTTTTTTTGCGGTACGCGGGCCTCTCACTGTCATGGTCTCTCCCGTTGTGGAGCACAGGCTCCGGACGCGCAGGCTCAGCGGCCACGGCTCACGGGCCCAGCCGCTCCGCGGCACGTGGGATCCTCCCGGACCGGGGCGCGAACCCGCGTCCCCTGTATCGGCAGGCGGCCTCTCAGCCACTGCGCCACCAGAGAAGCCCACGGATATTTTTTTAATATTTGTTCTAAGCCCATCAGTGAAGAACTGATTTGGATGTCTCTAAAAATATAGCTGTTTTTTTTCATTGCGGTTGTCGTTAAACAATATTTACCTTTTAAAAAGTATTAACCTAAATTAGATTACCAATGAATAATCAGACGTTCCTTTATTACTGTAATCACATGTAAACTTGCTTTGTAGTGTGGCTCTGTACTGAGTAAACAGCTGGTTTAATTTGCCATCAGTTTACAATGTGTGAGGTTAACTGCACGTCTCATCCTTGAAAACACTGAGCCATAATGCCAAGATCGCTTATTTATGCTATTAATGGGAGGCACGACATAGTGACTGTACTTGAGTAAAGGACAGAATATAAAACAGGGCTGTTAGCCGAAAGAATGTCACATGAAGACAGGGTTTCTAAGAGAACCTTGAATTTCTAATAAAACCTTGAGAAATTCAGATACTAACATGCAAAATGATTTTATGTTTATCTTTCAAAAGTCGTACGTATATATTTTAAGAGATTGAGATACACAGAGAATAATTAGGTCGTCAGACTATCTACCAGCCACAGGCCTAGACCATGGTGCCTTCTTCAGCAGCAATCTTTAGTCCACGAAAACACTTGAGTACAGGGGTGGTTAAGTAGCTCTCAGTTGTTCTAAGAAATCAGAATAATTTCCTGGAAGAATGATGATGATTATAACAATCAGTACTTACTGAGTGTGCGGGCCACGCTTCTCATTCTTCTGTGTACATGAGCTCCTCCCAACCTTATGTATTCCTATGAGCTAGGGACTCCTGGTATCCCCATTTCATACACGGGGAAACTGGGTGTAAGTGACTCGTCCAAGGTTGCACAGCGAATGAGACCAGAATGGGATTCGAAACAGCGAGTCTGGTTCCACAGTTCATACTCTAAACCAGCGGGCCCCAACCTTTTCGGCACCAGGGACCAGTTTCTTGGAAGACAGTTTTTCCACGGGGCGGGAGGTGGGGGCTTGGGGGGGGTGATGGTTTAGGAGGTGATGCCAGTGACGGAGAGCGGGAGATAAAGCTTCACTCGCTCACCTCCTGGCTTGTGGCCCGGTTCCTAACAGGCCTCAGGCCGGTAATGGTCCGCGGCCCCGGGGTTGGGGACCCCGGCTGTAAACGACTCTGCTGTGTTGTGTCTGTAAGAAAATAAGAAGATAAGACATGTAGGATTCAATCTCATTGTCAGCTGTTTCTGATGCGACATTTGAGACGGTTTTCCAAGTTTCATTATTAAAGGTTACTTTTTGGCTTCCTACTCACCAGACAGACCTGGTTGACTGAAATTTCCCATGTGCTCTTTTGAAAGGTATTGATAGGTTGTTAAACTTACACACACAAAAATAGTAGCGGTTACAGATTTGACTTAGTTAAGTAACTTCCTTGGTAACAGAGGTGAGAGTTCCTGCCCTTACTTCTCTGCAGTAGCTAACACTATGCCTCATTTATAGTATTAATAGATAACTAAATCTATTCTGTAACTTTATACATTTGCTGAATTGTCACTGGGGAAATCTGGCTTTCAAATATGACCTATTAAAAGATGCAGAGATGTCCATGAAAGTCGGCCTGATTCTACAGATTGTAAGATTCAAAATCAAATTGAAACTACGGGGAACCTACTGAAGATCACAATTGTAGAATTATCTTCGTGTAACTGTCATGTGTCACATGTAGAATTTATCACAGTTTGTGTTATACACAAACTGCACTTTAACATCAATATAACTTTAAATTAAGGAGAGGAGCATGGACTTAAATTACTTCTTAACTCTTTGATCTTTCTTTCCTCATCTCTACAATGGAGGTAATGTTTCTTCTTTCAGATTGTAACAGCTACATTGAGCCTACACTTAAAATATTGACACTTAGGTCAGTTGCTGCATTCATTCTCAGAAAGGGTTGTGTTTCCCCTAATCTGCTTCCTCTGTCCTCAAATAAAATTTTTGCTTTTTGCCATCTTTTCAGTGTTTAAAGTTACAGATACATACATTTATGGAGGACACATGCTGTTGTTTCTTTTTTAAAAAAAAATCCCTCATGTAGTTTTATTAAACCATATTAAAATTTATCTTTTAAAATACTTCCTTGGGGAAAAAGTTCCTATTAAAAGGAAGAGACAAATTTGTATGAAGTTTTCAGCGTGGTGATAACTTGAATTGACTGACTGTAAATTGCGTTTTTTATTTATAATATGTACAATCGTGTTGCAATTTTTAAAATTGTGATTACCTGAAACATTGCTATTTCGGAGATTATAGCATTGTGAACTTCAAAGAAAACTGAGTTGATTTTTATGTGCCAAAATATTCCTGAGATGTTCAGATATAATCAAATCAGAGAAAGAAATGTTCATTCTACACATACGTATATTTTTTTCTAATCCTTCAAATTAAAGCTACCTTAAGATGACACTGAGATAAGTTTTCGTCTTCGGTAACATCTTACTGTTTCAGGGTCTGCATGGGGTTTCAGTGTTCTGATAAATGTTTTATTTTCCCGTTCACGAGGTTCTTGTGAGTCACACCCTGGTTACTGTAGCAATATATCTTAGATACTGCAGTGTATTGTTCCCTCTCTTAGCGACGCTTAAGCTGTGGCTTCAGGTGCCACATTATTTTTCACTCCTTTTCACCGTTGTATCAGCGTGCGCCTTTCCTACCTACCACTGAGCAACACGTGAGAGATGTTAGGGATTTGGGTTTGAGCTGAAGTAAAAATAAGTGAAGACCACTAGTCTGCAGCCTCCAAACGCTTACCCTTTGATTCCGGAGATTCCGTAGTAACCGTGCAGCCCCCTGTGGGAAACATGACTCACTGCTCTTTTTTCTTCCACTATTTTAAGCAAAGTAAAGCAGCAGTTCGGCTGAAAGAAGACATGAAAAAGATTGCGGCAGTGCCACTAAACGAGCAGAGGAGCGCCACCTACACAAAGTTGTTTGGAGTCAGTCTGCAAGACCTCCAGCAGCACGGGCTGACTGAGAACGGCGTCCCAGCTGTCGTGGAGAGCATAGTGGAGTACTTGACCATGCATGGTAAGTCCAGCTGTGTTGTAATTCTCTTGCTTTGCGTGAATTCCTTCATCAGGCGTGATTAGAATATTCCCTACAACACCTTAGTTAGAATCTTCAGTGATGGCATACATACACTTTGCCCTTATAAAAGGATGTTAAGGGCATTATGACTACTTACCATTCTTTTGAAAATATTCAGTTCAACTTACCATGGAGAAATCACTTTAATCATTGAGGTTTCTAGTTTGGAATGATTGATTCCTAGTCTTAAGTGCTAAAATACACTGTCTTAATCTTAACGGTGAGTTCTCCTGATTCATTAAATTCCCACTGAGAGTTGATAATTTTTAATGTAACAGAATACTTCTTGAGTATCTCTTTCAGCTTGAGGTCAGTCAGGAACTTGCTGAATGCCTTGATTTCCTTCAAAACTCAGTGAGAATACCAAAAAAAAAAGTTTGATATATAACCTAGTATGGTGTTGGGGGGGGGGACATTAACTTTGGGAATGACACGATCAATTGTGTAAACTAATTGCAGAGTGCCACAGTACGTTGCATGATAAAAAGATAAATTATCTCTCTCTTAGTTGCTGAGAACTATTAGGTTTTATAGCTTTTTAAATTATTTTATTTAAAATAGAACTTAGAAACCTGGATAGTTTGAGACAATGAGGCTTATCAAACTAGGGCAGTATCGTGGGAGAACTCCAAACTAGATAATAAATATCCATGAACTTTAAGAGATTTGTGCAGAAGGTATTCAGAAGAAAGAGCTTGGAATTTTCATTTGCTCTGCTGAAACAACACTTCTGTACTAAAACAAGACGCATTGCAGAGTAGAATATAACCCTGGTGGGCATTTTTAAAGGTAAAACTTGAGACTTGGAAGAAATCCTGTACTTTGCACAGTTTGCTTCCGCCCCTGAATCTTGCCGTGATTCCGAGTCCGTCCTTCCTGCTGAGAAGGCGGCTGCATTGGAAATGCCTGAGAGGCACGATACCGCCTTTCTTCTGTAGGGACTATATGGCAAGACAGCTCAGATCTCAGAAGGTTGTCCGGTATTTTGTGTTAGTTGAAAAACAGCTATTTTTTCAGGTTACTTGGTATGTAGATGACAAAATGGAATTTTGTTCTGAAAACTGAAGAGCCAGGTTTGCATTCTTAACCCGTAGGCGTCATCTCCTTGTTTTTGGAGGAAGATAGCCGCAGGAGGGTGAGATTCTTAGAGAACAGCCTTGAGTTTGTTCAAGTACTTTAAACAGGTTAGATACAAAGGTGTTATATGCAGCATGGCAGGCAGATGGGCCCTTGGCCTAGAAGATCCTGAAGCCAGATGTTGCTGGGTTAGAGCTTTGACAGGACTCGTTTACACACTCAGTGTGAGTAAAACTGTATCCTACTGACTTAGCTACAAACGGATCTCTAGGTAATTGATTTGATATCTTAAATAGGGTTGTTCAGTATTACTCATTTGGATGCTAAAGTGTGACCACCTAAAATAATATTTTGGTTTTGGCATCACCTTTTATGCAGCAATGATTGAATAATAGCCTTTTGAGGTTACTCTTATGTAAAATCATTTTCACTTTTAATCTTTTTTAAAGTATTGCATATTAATATATTTATGTGGTTCAAAATTCAGAAGGGTATATAGTGAAAGGTCTCTCCCTCCAAACCCTGTCCCCTGACCATTCATTTCCCCTCCCAGAAACAATATTACTATGCTATTTTTTGCTATCTTCTTACAAAGATATTTGAATATATAAGCAGATATGTGTATTTTTTTTCCCTCTTTGAACATAGCACACAGTGTACACCATTTATGAATCCTCTTTAAAAAAAAACAAAAAACACTCGGGACTTCCTTGGCGGTCCAGGGGTTAAGACTCTGCAATTCTACTTTAGGGGGCATGGGTTCGATCCCTGGTCAGGTAACTAAGATCCCACATGCTGCACAGCACGGCCAAAAAAAAAAAAAATCACTCTACAGTATATTTTGGAGACTGTTCCATTTTTCATAAGGAGCTTTCCTCATTTAATTCTCTTTTTCCCCTGCACACTATTCCCCTTTATGTCTGTATGTGTCACCGCTTTAACAGGTCGCATCCTGATCAGCATTGAATTGTTTCCAGCCTTTTGATGTCTACGAACAACGATTCAGTGACTGACCTTTCACATGTATCTAGCACTGTGATGTGTCCTGTAGACTAACCTTTAGAAGTGGACTGCTGGGTCCGAAGATAATGTGCACTTATAATCGGCCCCAGGAGTTAAAATAAACCAGTTTTTATAGTCACACCATCAACGTATGAAAATCTGGCAAAAATTTGAATTAGAGATTGCTTCTCTTCTGCCTCTCCGTGGCATACCCTTAGCTGTACTTTACTTTAATAGGGTGCGTTCAGGTTATGCAAAACTAAATGTCTTAGTGGGCTCAGTCATTCTTTTTTTTTTTTTTTTTTTGGCGGTACGCGGGCCTCTCACTGCTGTGGCCTCTCCCATTGCAGAGCAGAGGCTCTGGACGCGCAGGCTCAGCGGCCACGGCTCACGGGCCCAGCCGCTCCGCGGCACGTGGGATCCTCCAGGACCGGGGCACGAACCCGCGTCCCCTGCATCGGCAGGCGGACTCTCAACCGCTGCGCCACCGGGGAAGCCCCTCAGTCAGTCATTCTTAACCAGGGATGTGAAATGGTCACTAGTGGAATCTTTTCAGAATACCCACGCAGTTGGCAGTACCTCAGATCTACTGAATCAGAATCGTTTTTGAAAATGTATTTATTTATTTATTTTTGGCTGTGTTGGGTCTTCTTTGCTGCGCACGGGCTTTTCTCTAGTTGCTGCGAGCGGGGGCTACTCTTTGTTGCGGTGCGCGGGCTTCTCACTGCGGTGGCTTCTCTTGTCGCAGAGCACGGGCTCTAGGCCTGTGGGCTCAGTAGTTGTGGCTCGCGGGCTTAGTTGCTCCGTGGCACGTGGGAATCTTCCCGGACCAGGGCTCGAACCCGTGTCCACTGCATTGGCAGGTGGATTCTGAATGACTGCGCCACCAGGGAAGCCCCTGAATCAGAATCTTGCTGGGGCAAACTAGGGTAGGGCACCTGCCCTGTATTTTGAAAGGCTATATAGTTAATTACTCCATAGACAACCAGAAGCCCCTTTCTGTATTTGAAACTATTGATATCATGTTAATAAACCGAAGAGCCTGTGTAAGTTTGAGAGCAAGATACCTCGATTAGTTTTATTTAACTGTTTAAGTCAAATATTTGTTGTGGACCTGTGATACAGTAGGCACTCTGTCAGGTATGGGATATGAGGTGATTGGTTGTATAATTAACCATATTAGATATTGTGGTCATACTTTGTTGTTTAATGTAAATGTAGATATATAACAACTTGACATGAGGGAAACCTTTTATTATTATAAAGGAATTTTAAGACAGAAAGCATTTATAAAGGCCTATATTAAGGCCTGTTCAATAGACTTTGGCCTTTTTTCTTTAAAGAAAAAAAAATACACAGTTTTTTCCATTCAAAGGAAAATCTTATAAGTTACGAGGCATGTCATCTTTATACTATTTTAAAATAACTAATCTTGCTGACAGTGTTACTGGATTCCTTCCACCTTACCGTTAAGATGCTGTGGGATATTTAAATAGTGTAGGTTTCTCCACTTACCACTAGATGTCAGAATATGCTTACATATTGTCACATGACTTTCAGTGCCAGTGTGCGAGTAAGAAAAATTCTGACTTCTGGCATATTTCATTTCTGCTGATGTATTCATACATTCATACATGTACTCATCAGACTTTGAAATAAATAATTCAGTTGTACAAGAAAATAGTTGTCAGTGTTATATATTTTGGGGTATGACTAAACCATTTATAAGTTGCTGTTTCGTGATGATTAACCCATATCTCATGAAATCAAATATGACAGAATCTCAAATGTATGACAGTAACTCCATAAAGCTTTCTAAACATCTTCTCCCTCTAATGTTTCTGTTATAATCATTTCCTAAAAATTTAGAGTAGGAAAGATTAGAGATTATATAATCTGGTAAACCTCACGTGAGTATTGTATATATTATAAATTCATAAGGGACTTTTAAAAGCTAGGTGGATTCTTTTTGCCAGAGTGTAATATAGCCATGTCCAGAAGTAAACTTCTCCGGACTGAAAAATCACTAAGTATCCTAAGAGTTCTTTGGCTGAGAGATGTTCCTGAGGGAAGAGAGTTGTGCAAATAAATGGCATGAGGGCAGAAAAAATGGTTGAGAAGCACTGACTTTGATGACTTCCATTTATAGCTTCTCTTTCCTCTAGTAAGGTCCAGGGGGATCAGGAACTTCAAGACCAAAGCCAGTTCTTGGAGATGGGTAGCTATTTTTGAATAACTGGAAGTATATTTATTTGAGGAAAAGGTCAAAAAACCTTGTTGGAAGAGGGAACCTCAGGTCAAAGCTAGAAAAACACTGTGAAATCAGATCCAGGGGCATCTGCTGGTCCAAAAACAGGCTCTGGAGCTGGGTAAGCTACAGGACGATGTTGTAAAGTTCTATATCTTCCGGATCTGGGCCTTGGCCAGGAATGCCATTCTCTTTTATTGGGCGCTATCTGCTTGATGCCAGTGTATGTCTCTGAAGTCACAGATGAAGCTTTGTAGAGTAAAGGAAACAGAACTAGAAAGCTTTAAAAACAACTAAGCTGAAGTCTCCTGATAGTAACCGATATTCTTCAGTATTAAAGGGAAAGGCATATCACGTTAGTTCTCTCTTGCTACAAAACGGATGACCCCAGAACATCGTAGATTAAAGCAGTGTTTATTGTCTCACCGTTTCTGTGGTTCAGGAATCCCAGCACAGCTACTCTTTACGGCTGCAGTCATACCAGGACGTGACTGGGGAAAGGTTTGCTTCCGAGCTCATTCATGTGCTTGTTGGCAGGATTCAGATCCTTGCGGGCTGTTGACCTGAGGGTCTCGGTTACTCATTGGCTGTTGTCCAGAAACCGCCCTCAGGCCCTTGCCACGCACGTGGACCTTTCCATAAGGGAGCTCACAAAATAGCAGCTGATTCATCACAGTGATCAAGCAAGAGGAGCCAGAGAGAGGGAGGACACAGGGAAACAAAGTAGGCGGAACAGTCTTTTATAACCCAATCTCAGAAGTGAGTTTGGAACCCAAGGCTAGAAGCAAGTCACTGGGTCCAGACCGCACTCAAGCGGGGAGGGGATTATACATGATACGGATACCAAGAGGTGGGGCTCGTTAGGGCCAGCTGAGAAGCCGCCTAGCACACAAACTTACTGGTGTCTCCTCTGATTACATGGTGCCCTGGCCATACTGGTGGTTAAATATTTTTAATAGCATCTCTGGTTTCACAGATTTTTGTCAAAATTGGAGCTAAAATTCATGTCCATTTTTGATACTCGTGTTCTTCATAACCAAATAATATGTAGAAGAACATAAACATCTTACCAGACGACAAACTCCGTAAGGGTCCTTGTGGTGTTTACAGTTTTTCTTGTGGTTGATTTTTTTTTTTTTTTAAGTACCTAACATAAGGCCAGGTACTTATTAAATGTTTGTTGAATTAAAGGGCTCGTAAGATGTTTTATCCAATTATAAACGAAAATGAAATTAGCTTCCTTTTTCTTTAGAAAGGGCAACACAGTTAGGAGAAAAGAGAGAGAAGCCAGGGGCTGATACGAACAAACACCTCCCGTCTAAATAAATCGAATAGGCTTCAATGCTTTAGGTCATTGCTGAAATTCACCATTAGGCTCTCAAAGGGAGAGTGGTGAGTTGAGTCCTTGGGTCACTCTTTTCTTAGCATGTTTCTTACTCCTTTAACACCCCTCCGTGGCCTGACTCAACTTGCTTTCATGGTGCTGTCTTCTTTGAATGCAACACACTGAGCTGGAAATCATTATTCTCTACCTTACAGCATCTGCCACCCTCCCCCCTCAGTTCACCTTATCCTTTACCATGCTTTCTGCTGGATTTCAAGGTTTCAAACCTTAAAGTTAGGTTTCAACCCTTCCTCTTCCCTATTTTCTTTTTGTACCAAGTTACCAAATCATCTTTATTCTCTCCTTTGCACTTCCCTCCCACCATAATCTGTCTTACAGTAGACTGTAGTCCCCCTAAGGCAAGCTGTCTGCCTTCTCCATTCTCTGCTTCTTTGCTAACTAGGTCTTCCTTAAAGCACGATTATGTTGTGTATCTCCCCTGCCCGCCCCCAACTCACACACGTTTAATGCTCCAATGATAAATAATGATAAAGTCTTCACTCTTTCCCTTGACATTCATGACCCTCGACCTACCATTTCTTCCATTTTAGTACCCTATCACTCTTTGACCTAAACACTCCATATTGTCATCTGCCTGCCTTTCTTTATACTCTCCTCTCTCTGCTTCTCAGTTCATCTATTTGTTTCTCTTCGTCAGGGATAGATCAAGTTTTTGTGGGTCTGATGCTTAATCCTTCTGGGGCCCTCTTTAAGAAAAAGAACGCAAAATTAAGAGTACAGAATTAGGGACAGAGCGTTGGAAAGGGCCCCAATAAACGAGGGGCCCTGAAGCTTAAACTCCATTAGCTTCGCGGTACATCAGCCTCCGCCCCCCAGTCTTGCCTGTGCTTTAGCCAAAGATTATGCAGTGGAGCCAATGGCTCCTCCGAGATGAAGCCTTCTCTGCTGACCCCAGCCAACACTAATAATCGCAAATCAATTGGCTAAAGGCAAGGATCTTGCCTTGCGCTACTTTACAGTCTCTGAGTCTTATAATTTGAATTTATTAATTACTAAAGAAGGAATAGTTCTTTATCAAATTGTTGCAAAGGTAATCACATATAGTTAAAAATTTTTTACGTACATGGTAGTTTCTTCTTAAATAGTTGTTCTCAAAATGCTAAGCTGCTTTCGGATCCCAGGGTAAGTTTCTGTTATACACTGTAGAAAATTATATGCATGAAATTTCTTTATAGAGTAGTACATGTTCTTTGTTTGTATGTGTCCTAACGTTATTTTTAGACGTCAGCTTTTATAACCACGTATGATCTTTGTAGTTGGTATGTAATACATGGGAAGATGTATTATTCTAAGAAAACATTTTTATAGGACGTGAAAATCTTCCAGTGCTTGATAATTATTCAGAAAATTCTATACTGAGATTGATTTAAGTCGCTGTTCTTTAGAGTTTGTACCTGTTTGTGAGAGACCTCTGTTATTTTCTGTGCATGTACTTTGCTGTTCCAGGACTCACCCAGGAAGGCCTTTTTCGGGTGAATGGCAACGTCAGGGTGGTGGAACAGCTTCGATGGAAGTTTGAGAGTGGGGTGCCCGTGGAGCTGGGGAGGGACGGCGACGTCTGCGCGGCGGCCAGCCTGTTAAAGCTCTTCCTGAGGGAGCTGCCGGAGGGCGTGATCACCTCGGCGCTGCAGCCTCGGTTCATTCAGCTCTTTCAGGGTCAGTACACCGAATCCTTCTAGGAATTAAAGCAATTTTATTTTTCAGCCAACACTAAGGTTTTAAATATTAAATATTAAAATTCTAAATGTTAAAATAGGATTTTAAATATGTGTGGTCTCTCCATAACCATCATCTTGCTATTTCACTCTAGATCTTCATCTTCTACCCTAAAATAATGCTAAACTGATGATGAAATACCATTATATTAAACGTAATTTCTAAGACTATTGGCATGTGAATACGTAAATAACATAATATTGAAAAGCCCTGATGCTTTGGGACCAAAGAAATTCTTTGCTGACTAGTTAGTGACTGCCATGGAAGTATTGATACTAAGACTAAGGCATTAAATGCTATGTAGGAAATATTAATTAATTAAATTGTGTTTGGTTAGTGACCTTTGAGACCGAAAAGTCACTGGTGGGCTTTCCTTTTCTTATAAGCAAGACTGAGTCCTAAAACAATAGTTGTTTTACATAACTGAGGTTAAAATTGATTTTTAAAGTGTTTTTAAACATCTTTTTTTCACTGCAGTATAGTTCATTTGCAATATTATATTAGTTTCAGGTGTATAACATAGTGATTCAAAATGTTTATATGTTATACTCCATTTAAAGTTATTATAAAATATTGGCTATATTCCCTGTGCTGTACAATATATCCTTGTAGCTAATTTATTTGATAAAGAGTAGTTTGTACCTCTTAATCCTGTACCCCAGCCTATCTTGCCCCTTCCCGTGTCCTTCTCTTTACTGGTAACCACTAGTATGTTCTCTATATCTGTGAGTCCGTTTCTGTTTTGTTATGTGTATTCATTTGTTTTATTATTTTAGATTTCACATTTAAGTGATAAGACAATATTTGTCTTTCTCTGTCTGACTTATTTCACTAAGCATAATACCCTCTAGGTCCATCCATGTTGCTGCCAAGGCAAAATTTCATTCTTATTTTATGGCTGAGTACTATTCCATTGTATATGTATATATATTAAATATGTATACCACATCTTCCAATCCATTCATTTATTGATGGACACTTAGTTTGCTTCTATATTTTGGCTATTGTAAATAATGCCACTGTGAACATTGGGCTGCATATATCTTTTCAAATTCGTGTTTTCATTTTCTTTGGATATATACCCAGGAGTGGAATTGCTGGATCATATGGTAGTTCTATTTTTAGTTTTTTGAGAACCCTCCATACTGTTTTCCATAGTGGCTGCACCAATTTACATTCCGCCAACATTGTACGAGGGTTCCCTTTTCTCCACATCCTCACCAACATGTTATTTGTGTTCTTTTTGATAATGGCCATTCTGACAGGTATGAGGTGACAGCTTGTTGTGGTTTTGATTTGCACTTCTCTAATGATTAGCAATATTGAGTATCTTTTCATATGCCCGTTTGGCCGTGTGTATGGCTTTGGAAAAATGTCTAGTCAGGTCTTTTGGCCATTTTTTAATTGGTTTGTTTTTTTGATGTTGAATTATATGAGCTATTTATATATGTTGGATATTAATCCCTTACTGGTCATATCTTTTGCAAATATTTTGTCCCATTTAATAGGTTGTCTTTTCATTTTGTCAATGGTTTCCTTTGCTGTGCTGAAGCTTTTAAGTTTAATTAGGTCCCAGTTGTTTATTTTTGCTTTTGTTTCCTTTGCTTTAGGAGACAGATCAAAAAAAATACTGCTGCAATTTATGTTTGTGTTTTGCCTGTGTTTTCTTCTAGGAGTTTTATGGTTTTGGTCTTACATTTAGGTCTTTAATCAGTTTGAGTTTATTTTTTTATATGGTGTGAGAAAATGATCTCATTTCATTCTTTTACATATAGCTATCTAGTTTTCCCAGCACCACTTCTTGAAGAAACTGTCCTTTCCCCATTATACTGTCCTTTCCCCTTGCCTCTTTTGTCATATTAATTGATAATAAGTGTGTGGGTTTGTTTCTGGGCTCTCTATTCTGTTCCATTGATCTATATGTCTGTTTTTGTGCCAGTACCATACTATTTTGATGACTATAGCTTTGTAGTATAGTCTGACATCAGGGCGTGTGATACCTCCAACTCTGTTCTTTCTCAAGATTGCTTTGGCTATTCAGGATATTTTGTGTTTCCATACAATTTAGAAGTCTTCTAGTTCTGTGAAAATACCCATTGTTTTTTTTTGTTTGTTTGTTTGTTTTGCGGTACACGGGCCTCTCACTGTTGTGGCCTCTCCCGTTGCGGAGCACATGGTCCGGATGCACAGGCTCAGCGGCCGTGGCTCACTGGCCTAGCCGCTCCACGGCATGTGGGATCTTCCCAGACCGGGGCACGAACCCGTGTCCCCTGCATCAGCAGGCAGACTCTCAACCACTGCACCACCAGGGAAGCCCCCACCCATTGGTATTTTGATAGGGATTGCTTTGAATCTTTAGATTGCTTTGGGTAGTATAGTCATTTTAACGATATTAATTCTTCCAATCCATGAACACTGTATATCTTTTCATCTGTTTGTGTCATCTTCAGTTTTTTTCATCAGTGTCTTACAGTTTTCCAAGTACAGGTCTTTTAACTCCTTAGTGAGATTTAGTCCTAGATATTTTATTCTTTTTGATGCATTGGTAAATGGGGTTGTTAACTTTTCCTTCTGATTGTTGATAGTGTACAGAAATGCAACAGATTTCTGTATATTAATTTTGTGTCCTGAAACTTTAGCACATTCGTTGATGACCTCTAGTTTTTTGGTGGCATCTTTAGGATTTTTCTGTGTATAGTATCAGGTCATCTGCAAATGGTGACAGCTTTACTTCTTCCTTTCCAATTTGGATTCTTTTTATTTCTTTTTCTTTTCTTTATTTTTTTCCCGTATGCGGGCCTCTCACTGTTGTGGCCTCTCCCATTGCGGAGCACAGGCTCCGGACATGCAGGCTCAGCGGCCATGGCTCACGGGCTCAGCTGCTCCACGGCATGTGGGATCTTCCCAGACCGGGGCATGAACCCGTGTCCCCTGCATCAGCAGGGGTACTCTCAACCACTGTGCCACCAGGGAAGCCCTATTTCTTTTTCTTGACTGATTGCTGTGACTAGGACTTCCAATACTGTGCTGAATAAAAGTGGTAAAAGTGTGCATCCTTGTCCTGTTCCTGATCTTAGAGGAAATGCTTTCAGCTTTTCACTGAGTGTGATGTTAATTATGGGCTTTTTGTATACAGTCTTCATTATGTTGAGATTCATTTCCTCTATACCCACTTTGTGGAGAATTTTTATCATAAATGGATGTTGAATTTTGTCAAAAGGTTTTTCTCCATCTATTGAAATGATCATATGATTTTTATTCAATTTGTTAATGTGGTGTATCACATTGATTGTATTATAAAGTGGTTTTAAATGAAGAATCTTCATTTTTAAAGGCACTAATTTTAGGCATAATCATTATTGAGTTCTCCCTTCTAAATACAGGAAGAAAAATGATTTAGCTTTGAAAAGCCATTTCTTTCCCTGTTTTTGCCAAGTTAGGGTGAAAATGGGAAAATGTATTTATAAGAGTGTTAGATACCAGATTAAGAAGGATGTTACTTAAAGCCACATTCCTTTAAAGCAGTGGTATAACTATTCACATGTAGTATGCTAAAGAATGAGTAAGTGAGAAGGCCATGTTGTATTCTATTGACAAACAGGAATAAAATATGAAAGCAAAAATTGCAGAACTATTTGTTATGGTTTTCTTCAGTGCTTTTAAGTTTTTTTTATCAGTAAGTTACATTTTAAAGTAATTGCTACAAAAGCAAGTTGAAGATTTACAATACTGTGTGCTTAATACAAAATATTTAGTATTACAAAGAATCTTTGTTACTCTTAATATTATATCTTATAATTTATAATACTATAATTATATATTAACTTAATACTATAATCATAATATTATCTTATTGTACTATTACAGCTTGTGAATACTTGTGAATTTTAAAAGTGTTTATCACATTTCCTAGAATAGCTTTCATTCGATAATGAGAATGCACTGTTATATTTTTGTTGTTGTTAATTTTTACATTATAGTAATGTGTTATAATTCAAGTTTTCTTTGTAAATTATCATTCATGACATGTTTTCTTGCTGGCTAAAAAAGTTGATATGCGTCAGAAAAAGCAAAGGGTACCATTCTAATAGAAGTAAGACTGCTTATTTAGTCATAGTCAGCCTTGGGGGTTGTGTGATTGTACACAAATAACAAATTCTGAATGGGGCAGAAAAACTAATTTTTGCTTTATTGGTAGTATTCTCTCATTCCTTGAAAACCTCTGAGGTTAGATCTGAGAAGTTCAATAAAGGAAGTACTAATGAAGTACTTACAAGTTAGGTAAGCTGCTAAGTCAAGGGAATAAAGTATGTCTTAGGTGCCAGACAGTATAGCCTTTATAAAATAAACTTCTCTCTTTAATAGTCCAGGTAGAAAATATGCAAGTAGGGCTCCTGCGCTTCTGCTGGTTCACCCTGCACACAGTACTCTCACAGTAGAGGGTACCCGCTGCAACTGGTCACTCCAAAGCCAGAGGTTGAAGGCTCTTTGCAGACTCACTAAGCAGATATTACACTTGGCCTGTTATAATATTCTCATCTCTTTTCTGTTAGACAATAATATATAATAAAAATTTTTGATACAATTTCCCTAGTAAAGACTACACTATTTTTATATTTCAGTCCTTATGACACCAGATTAAATACTTTTTTTTGACGGTCTGTCACAAATCAATGCCAGATTTCTTTTTTTAAAAAAATGTTGTGGGCCTTCGAATTGTATCCTGTATAAAGAGCAAGCTTTTTGTAATTCAATATAACTTAAAATTTTTCAGTTCAAGCTCATCTCTTCCATACTTTAGAGGATGGAATTCTGGAGCCCCAACTTAGTATATTTTTAGACATTTAAGCTAAACCACAAGTGCCACCGAGGACAGCATGGCTGCCTCCTGTGAGCGTACCCGTGCTCTAGATCACCCTTTGATCTTATAGATCAACAGTGGCCCCCTGTGTGCATGGACATTTAGATTCTTTCCTTTTTATAAAAAATTATCAGCTTTAGATAATTATCAACTTTAGACTTTGTCTAGTGTCTAAAGCTCTGAGACTGTATATATTTTTAGCTAGCAAAGCTATATATCTGCATACCACGTGTTATCAAAAAGTTCCATCTGAAGTTGGTTTCTGCCAGAGCCTTTTGCTTCTGTCAGATGCCTGCTTGAGACAATTCATCTTTAAGAGAGAGTCTCTAAAGGATCTTCAGTGATTATCCTTTTCTGTTGTCATGTTAAACCTATCTCTGATTGTACCAACTTGCCTGCCTTAATTTAGGTTTCCAGTAGAATTGTCTCAGTTTGGCTATATTCCATGACTTCTGATATTTTATCCTTATCTTGGTGGGCCAGTAACACATCTATTTTTTATTTTAATAATTTCAGATGTGTTTGGGGAATAAATATGAATGGCAACAATAAAATGATTTTAGGATAGGATTCATTTTAATTTAGAATTAACTAGAAATCCCTTTACGGTATTTGAATGCTGTCTATTGAAAAATCTTCTATAATGTAAATACAAATATTTCTGCCTCATAATGGAATATTCTTATTGTTGTTTGAGTTGGATCAATCCATCAATATTTATTTCGTACCATCTACTTATACACTGGATGGTCCCAAGAAATAAAAGATCAAACTTCTTGACTTCAAGGAGTGTGCTGTTTCATTGAGGAGGTAGAATGTATGTTGTATACCTCCTGTAGTCCTTCAGATGCGTAAGTGCGTTCAGTTGGTGATCACAGGGAGAGGAGGAGGCCAATCTGGATTGTGGTGATCAGAGAATACTTGGTGAGAAAAGTAAAATTAATTTGAATGGAGAGGAAAATCTTCTAGGTGAGGAAAGGGCGTGAGTAGAAACACTCTCAGTGTAAGACAAGAACGTCTGACAGACTTGTCCACAGCTAAAGGTAATTTGCCAAATAAATAATTTTAAAAGTAGGTTGAGACTAGGTGGTAGAGGGTCTTGAACATTAGGCTAAAGGAACTAATATTTATCTGTAAGTAGTAAATACTTGAAGAAAGAAGTCGTACGATGGAAGCAGTATTTCAGGCTGTGCCGTGTAAGATGGTCGGATGGGGAGGTGCTGGGTGCAGGGGGACTATCTAGAATACTGGCAGAAATCTTGACCCTAATGACCTGTATCTGATAAGTAATAGGCAATGGAATATTTTTTTAAATCTGGGGTAAATATACGTCATGTAAAATTGATCATTTTAAAATGTACGATTCAGTGACATTAAATGCGTTCCCAATGTTGTACAGCTGTCACCACTACCCATTACCAGAACTTTCTCATCATCCCAAACAGAAACTGGTAATGGAATTTTAAAGGAAGGTTACCAGAGACAGAGATATTAGAGAGTAAACAGGAGCAGAAACATTATAGCTGATAATTAGAGGGTGAACATAGGAAAGGAGTCAAAGATCAGCCTAAGTTTTGAATTTAGGTGACTTGAAAAACCGTGGGGCGAGTAGCGTGGTGGCCTGACTCTGGCGGCCATAACTTTGGTGACACCCACAGAAATGGGACCTGGGAAGGCTACAGCAGCAGGGGGCGCTTATTAAACTTTTGTGAACGGAAACAATTAAATTAGGAAGGAAATTTCTGAGGCAAAGTTGACACTTTGCACTGGGGAGAGCTCCCTGACAGCTCCTGTGCTTTGACAAGGCTTAAAGCAACTAACATTGTTTTGTCTTCAGTAATTCACATCTTTTCTGTCTGTACCTAGGGTGCGTCTTGACATTTCATAAAATGCTTCAGCCTGTTAGACTTGATCTTTTGTCCTGAAATGAAGAAGCCTTCTGTGACTGACTGATTCTCAGATGCTATTACCTTCAGGAGAATTTGGGACGTAGCCCAAAGGCTCAGGTGCTTGGTAGGATCTGGTGATCTCTTTGTGGGGACTTTATTGTCTGTCTCCTGTCTCAGAGATCCAGCTGTTGTTATTGAAGAACGAGGAGAGATCCTGATGTGGCATCTTGGTAACTGGTCTATTAATAACAATAATGGAAGTCAAGAAGGGAAGATTATGGGGCCATGATGAGGAGCTCATTTTAAATGAATAAAATGAACATCAGTGCTTGGGAGAGGGGTATCGAGGCTGAAGATGTGAACTTTATGGTCATCTTTGTAGACGTAATCATGTTCATGCTTAGAAACCTGAGCATCACTTACGTGTGGACAGTATTGTAGCTGTAAACTGATGACAGCAAGGGGATTTTGTATACCTTGCATCATGATTTAAGTACCTTTTCTGTGCCATGATTTTGCCTAGAGGCTTCACCTATGTGTGCCTTCCAAACTCCATCACAGCTACTCCTACAAATATTTCATAGATAAGAAAAGGGAAGTTTGGGGAGGGTAAGTTCCTTACCAGAGAGCAAGCAGCTAGAATGTGCAGAGCTAGGATGTACCTCACTCCGAAGCCCAAGCTTTTTCCATCATACTGTGAGTATAAGTCAGCTCAGGCTGCCGTGAAAGGATACCACAGACTGGGAGACTTAACCAACAGAAATGTGTCTTCTCGCAGTTCTGGAGACTGGAAGTCCGAGATCAAGGTGCTGGCCAGGGTCGTTTTGGGAGCTCTCCTGAGCTTGCAAGTGGTGCCTTCTCACTGCTGCCTCCCATGGCCTTTCCTGTGTGTGCTCTCCTGCCTCTTCCCCTTCTTGGAAGGACATCAGTTCTTCTGGATTAAAGCCTCAGCTTTACGACCTCCCGCAACCTTAATTACCTTTGTAAAAGCCCCGCCCCTACATACAGTCACGCTGGGGGTTAGGGCTTCAGCCTGTGAATTTGGTAGGGGTGAAATTCAGTCCGTAACACTACTTTTAAAAACTTGTCACAGTTCGGTGTATGTACGATTAAAAATTAATTAGTAAGGGCTTCCCCAGTGGCGCAGTGGTTGAGAATCCGCCTGCCGATGCAGGGGACGCGGGTTCGTGCCCCGGTCCGGGAGGATCCCACGTGCCCCGGAGCGGCTGGGCCCGTGAGCCGTGGCCGCTGCGCCTGCGCGTCCGGAGCCTGTGCTCCGCAACGGGAGGGGCCACAGCAGCGAGAGGCCCGCGTACCGAAAAAAAAAAAAAAAAAAAAAAAATTAATTAGTAAAATGCCCACAGTGGAGGCTAACTAGGTGGTCTCTGGAATAGAAATCATGACTCTACAGAATTGATGTTTTTTCCTTGGAAATCTTTAAAGATGACTAGCAGAGCTAAGAGTAAGAAATGAGTTTAAAACAAATGATAAACTGTGGAAAAAAATGTGACTGGGGTGTGTATTTGTTTTTTGTGTAGATAATTTTCTGTATTTTTGTTTGTATTTTAATATTGATTCTTTTTAAGAATTTATTCCTTTTAGTGATAATAGGTGCTAGTGACTCTTCACTGCATAATACCTAGAAGATATTTTATTTATATAACCTCTTTTGATCCCAGTATCAACTCTAATGAGGTACAGATAGGATAATCTTCATTTTGAAAGAAATTACAGCATATGGCTTAGAGCACAGGCTCTGGGTGCATTCTGACTAGCTACAAATCTGTTTGCCCGCTGCCCGCTGCATTGGTATGGACAGGCTACTTAACCTTTCTGTGCCTTAGTATATTAGGTATCTATTGTCACGTAACAGTTTTCTTAAAACTACTATAAACATGTATTTTCTGTCATAGTTTCTGTGGGCTAGGAATTCAGCTGTGGTTTAGTTAGGCAGCACCGGTTCAGAGTCTGCCAGGGAGCTGCTCTCAAGAATTGTCAAAGGGCCGCAATTATCTGAAGGCTTGACTGGAGCCGGGAGATCTGCTTCTAGGGTGGTTCATTCACATGGCTGGCAGTTTAGTGCCGGCTCTTGGTGAGAAGCCTCAGTTCCTTTCTCTGTGGGCCTCTCCTGACGGCTGCCCGAGTGTTCTCGGAACATGTCGCTGGCTTCCCCCAGAGCGAGCACGTCAAGAGAGATGGAAGCTATCGGTTCGGTGACCTCGCCCCGGAAGTCAAATAACATCATCTGTCCCACGTTCTCTTCGTTAGGAGCGAGTCCTTAATCTGGCCCCTGTTCAAGAGGAGAGATCTTTTGAAGGAAGAATTGTCAGTCTTTGTGGACATTGTGAAACCACCACACTTAGGTTCCCTAACTGTTGTAGTAGTTTGTTCATAGTAGTGTTTACTTCCCGAGTTTGTTGCGGATACTGAGTTTATCCATTCAAGCACTTAAAACAGTGTCAGTCATATATGTTTAAGAAATGTTAAGTTAGTGCTTCTCAACCGTGGAAGCCCCGAAGAATTATCTGCGAAGCTTTGAAAAATCCCAGAGATCATTACATCCTACTCCAATTAAATCATCATCTCTAGAGATGAGACGCAGGCATCCATAGTTCTAATGCAGTCTTCCTTCCCTGTGCTTATGTCCCAATTTATCCTCAACCCTCACTTCCACCCCTTGGTTTCTTAGTTATACGAAGACAAACCATTTAGTGTGATTTCCCTCAAGTTTTCCACTTTTAACCTTAAAATGGATTTCTTTTTTTTTTTTTTTTTTTTTTGCGGTGCGCGGGCCTCTCACTGTTGTGGCCTCTCCCTTTGCGGAGCACAGGCTCTGGACGCGCAGGCTCAGCGGCCACGGCTCACGGGCCCAGCCGCTCCGCGGCACGTGGGATCCTCCCGGACCGGGGCACGAGCCCGCGTCCCCTGCGTCGGCAGGCGGATTCTCAACCACTGCGCCACCAGGGAAGCCCTTTTTTTTTTTTTTTTGCAGTGCGCGGGCCTCTCACTGCCGTGGCCTCTCCCGTTTCGGAGCACAGGCTCCGGACGCGCAGGCGCAGCGGCCACGGCTCACGGGCCCAGCCGCTCCGCGGCACGTGGGATCCTCCCGGACCGGGGCACGAACCCGCGTCCCCTGCATCGGCAGGCGGACGCCCAACCACTGCGCCACCAGGGAAGGCCTAAAATGGATTTCTTTAGCCTTTATCCTAACTTCCCTGTCTCTTAAAAAAAAAATTACAGAAGAATAAGTGCACCTACCTGCCTAATGATTAAGGAGGAGGAAGGAAAAGGGACAAAATGAGTTCCAGTTTGTAGTTAAATGAAGATTTCAAAATTTTTACCCAAGTTAATTGAAACTACTTGAACTTTTGATTGTTGGTTGAGCTGGTAAATCACACAGTACGGACCATATCTTCCAGAAATTCATTTGGGAATATTTTTAGAATGGCTACCAGTTATCAAGTTTTATTTTTAAAAATATTTTATTTAATTTTAATGAAAACATAAGCCTGCAAATATGGCCTGTTATATATAGTACAGGACTTTTAAAATAATAAATCAGTGATTGAACATTTTTCAATTATTAAATTGAGGTGAAGGCATTGTTTGGTATTTTATTGATCACATAGAAAAGTAGGATACTGTCCTGCCAACAGTGAGCTTACAATCTTAGTAGGGAATTAGAACATGTACACAGAGAGCCAGGATACACAGAATAAAGTGGAGTTGACAGCAGGGAATCATTTCTAAGTCAGATGATAAGGAGGGTTTATGGAAGAAGGAATTTGTACTTGAACTGGGCTTTGGAGGGTTGGTAGAATTCCCACAGATGGTGTTCGTTTTAGGAAGAAAGGATTACAGGAGCAAAGGTGTTTGGAAAACAGAGGTACGTGATTGCAACAGTGAGCACAGAGTGTGTGTTCAGGAAGGTGGGGGGAATGGGTGGTTAATATAATATAATTATACTATATATATTATATATATTATATTAATATAATATAATTGGGTTTGATATATTTTATCAAATAATATAATTTGATTAATAATTTTACTGTATTATTTTTTAAAATAAATAAATATTTTATTTATTTTAGTAACATTATTAATCAAATACTGAAGTGGCACATTGTTAAGTGATTTTATTATTCTCAATAAAATTAATCATCGTATTGCTTTTGACACATTTTCCTTTATTTAAAGAAATATTTTTGTCAAACTAATACATGCATACGGTTTTATTAAAAAATCAAATAAAATTGAAAGATTTTTATAGAAAACCCCTACACACTCTTTGGCAGCCCTTAATTTTCTTTCCCAGAGCAAATCAGTTTTCACTTATCTAGCTGTTCTTTTGGTATTTGCTTCCATTTGATAATATAATGTTTTATCTTGATCTCTCACTTTCAGACAGTATCTCATTGCTTACACTTATGAAATATGTGGAATTAGCTATTGCATTGTTACTTATTCCAGTATCGTTCTATCATAATTTTAGCTGAGTTCATAATTAATTTTTACCTTGTTAAGACTATGTGAGGGTGTGTGCCTGTGTGAAGTGCATTGCCTGATGTTAATGTTTGTCTTAGGTTTATAGAAAATTATGTGAATGAAAACATATCTACAATTTTTTTCAACTTGCTCCAACAAATCCACCATTACCTATTTTTTTCGAAACGTCAAATAATTTATCAATTCTTTATTTCTGGGGCGATTCCTCTTTGGCCCTTTGGCTTCTTCTCCCCCAGCGGTAGGTGTCACACCCGTCTTTCTGGACCTGCTGTTTCCTGCAGTCCCTTCTCATCTGTTGTGTTGGACACTCAGCAGATCCCTTCAACCTGGAAAATATCGTCTGTTGGTCTTCGAAATGTACGAGTCTCATCTTTTATTGTGCCTTTAGAGGTTTGATAATTTTCTTTTAATTCTGTTCTCTGTGAAATTTAGTCAGCTTCATTTTCCAACCTTGTTTGTTTAAATTTTAGCTTTTCGATTTTAATAGCCAGCATATTTATGCTCTGTTTCAAAGTACTCTGTTTTATAGCATTCTGTTCTTATTCTTTCTGAGATACAAATAAGGCTTTTGGTGGTATGTGCTTGTTTGTTTTTGGTTTGGTTTCCTCCCCCTTATTTCTTTTTGTATCTCTTTACCCAAACCTATGAAGATCTTTGGCTACTGTGATTTAGGTATAGCGTTTTGTATGTGGGCCGGTGGCCTTGTCTACTGGTGTACCTCACTTCAGGAAGATTAGATGGTGGAGATATAGAGAAATCTAGCTGTTTCATTGGGGACCCACAAATGTCAACGTGTGGACATATTTTTCTCTTCAACCATTGAGTTCCTCAAGAGCAGGAGTGGGAGGGAGGTGGGAAGTAAGCTAATGGAGCTGTTATTTCTTAGCACATTTTCACTAACCTTTACATTTTCAACTGTGTTCCTTGCGCTAGCCCTTAGCTGTCTCAGATGTCCAAGAATACACTGACATTATGAAGAGCCTAAACTTCAGCACTCCTGCCTGCCGGCCCGCTTGCCTGGGGGCTCGGGTTGGCGGAAGCTCCCTGGAGCCTGACGGGCTTTCAAACAGCCTGTCTGTTTTCAGTCACTTGCATTCACTTCCACATGCCTTTGAAATCGCATCCCCTTCTGTCTTCTCTGCTGTTCTTTTTTTGCTTGCGGGCGCTCATACTTTTTAAACATCATTTTACTGTCATTAGTGGGGTCTTGGGAAGAATATGTGATCAGTTCGTCTCTTTAAATGGACATTCTCCTTTGCCCCCCGCCCCCACATCCTTGATTTTAAATGGGATAGAATTTTACAATAGCAGCTGTTCAAACAATATGTGAGAGTTAAGTACCTGTGAATTTTGGCTTCTGAGCATTTGATAATTTAGGCAGCATCTGTTTTTCTTAAGAAAACCACCCTAGTAATGCCATTTTAATCAGTACAGTACCTAATTGTGAAGAAATCTAATTTCATACACTGACTTGCGCTGAGCTTTGTGCTGGGTTGCTTCACTACGTGAGGTATTCACTAGATAAGTTTGAGTTAAGGCTGTCTTTTATCTATTCTATTGACATATATCATAATGCCACTTGGATTGTTTGCCGTTAGCTGAGAGGTTTTGCCTTGCAAATTTTAAAGTACCGTGCAGATGTTGGCTAGTTATAACACTAGTTCTTAAGTCATTACTCCTCGGGTACTGTGAGCTCCAGAGGAAGCGTATGAAATATCTCCTTCCCTGGAGTCATTCCTTCTTACTGAGTCCCTTTTCTTTCAAAATTATTCAACCCTCACAAATGTGTTTCTATGAAAAAAAAGAATCACTGTAGTCAACTCCAAGTTTAAGCCCTTTCCATTTTCAGTATAGGCCTTTTAGGTTTTCTGTAAGCAATGCCAAATATATGAAATATGCGTTTTTTTCTGGGTAAAGACCTAAACTCAGAGCAGAAAGCATTGCCATTTGCATATCTGTCCAAGCTGCCAGTCAGTCAGATGTGTGAACCCTCCGCTGGAATAAATGAGAAATGTCGTGCCAGGAAACCCAGGTGTCCACACGTGACTTTATACATTTTGATGATATTCCAGTTTGGTTCTGCTTCCATGCAGATCCATGTGACAGGAAAAGCCTCATTCTTGTTTATAATCCCCTATAATCTCTGAGATTGTAGATCTTGGTAACTAGATGATCATTTGTTTGCTGAGTGCACATATAAATATTTTCCTCTGAATGACCTTTGACACTGTGAGGTAGTGTTAGGTAGTGAGTGGGATTTATGCAAAATTGGGAAGAGAGGTCATGGCTGAGCACTGATTCTGCGTTAGAACACCTCGCCTTGAGGTACATGTGTGAATACGTGTTTATGTAAACTTACTGAAATCTTCCATCTACCTTGTCTTTTCAACTGTGTTCTCTTTATCCTTGACTGATGGCTTATACCTTAAATTCCTGTCACTTTAGTGAGTTATTAAGAGGAAAAGTAGATAAATTCATTTTTTTTTGGTACATGGTAAATGACTGATATGTATTATTATTGACGTGATTGTTTAAACATTATATGTGGATGGATACATGTTTCTGGAAGTACATTTCACTTTTTAACTATATATACTTTTTTTTTTAAACAAATGAAAATCTATTCAACATCATCAGTCATTAGGGAAGTACAAATTAAAACCACCATGCGCTACCACTTACACATATCAGAATGACTAAGATTAAGACTGACCATACAAGTGTTGGTGATGATATAAAGGAATTAGAGCTCTCACACACTGCTAGTATGAATGTAAAAATGGTGCAGCGCTTCGGAAAACAGTTTGACAGTTTCGTTTCTTTTTTTGAAATGTATCTGCTTTTTAAAATTGAGGTATATTTGATTCACAAAATTATATTAGCTTCATGTGTACAGCATAGTGATTCAAAATTTTTATAGATTATACTCCATCAAGTTATTATAAAATATTGACTATAGTCCCTGTGCTGTACAATATATCCTTGTAGCTTATTTATTTTATTTTATTTTTATTGGAGTATAGCTGCTTTACACTGCTATGTCACTTTCTGCTGTACAGCGAAGTGACTCATACATATACATATGCCCCTTCTTTTTTGGATTTCCTTCCCATTTAGTAGATAAACTCATCTTTGAAAGTTCTCATCTAACTTTTGCCTACACTGGATTTTAGAGCCAACAGAATTTCCTTATTTATTGAGATACAATTTACACACCATAAGATTGACCCGTTTAAAGTATACGATTCAGTGGTTTTTGTGTATTCATAGAGGGCAGTCATCACTACTGTCTGGTTTTACAACAGTCTTATTGCTCTGAAAAGAAACTCAAGGCCATTAGTAGGCACTCCCCATTCCTTCCCCACTTCCCCCTCCACTGCTACCAGCCCTAGAGAAACACTAATCTACTTTCCACCTATATAGATTTTCCTATCATGGCCATTTCTTATAAATGGAATTGCACAATATGTAGTCTTTTGTGACTGTCTTCTTTCACTTAGCATAAATTTCAAGGTTCATCCATGCTGGAACATACATCAATACATCATTCCTTTTATGGTTGGGTAATAGTCTATTATTGTATGACTAAACTACATTGTACTTATCCATGCATCCATTGATGGACATTTGGGTTGTTGGCTAATAGGAATAATGCTGCTATGAACATTTATGTACAAGTTCTTGTATGGACATACGTATTAATTTCTCTTGGGTATCTACTTAGGAGTGGAATTGCTGAGTCAAATGGTGACTAACGTTTTAAGGAACAGTTTTCCAAAGTAGTTGTACTATTTTATGCTTTCGTCAACAATGAATGGAAGTTTTCATTTCTCTACGTTGTTGATAATACCTGTTATTGTCTGTGTTTTTAAATTTTCACTATCCTCGTAGTACAGTCAGTAGAGTTTTGTAATAGCATGAAGATTATGGGCTTGAAGAGGAAAAAGAGAGACCCAGTAGCTCCAAGTCCAAGAAGATAATGTCTGTTGGGGATTTTTGCAACAAATTATTGCAAACCGAGTGAAATCCTCCGTAAATTCTGCCTTTTTCATGAATGCTTTTGTGAGGAGGTCTTGTTTAGATTGAGCTGGAAGAGGGAAAGAGAGAACAGCCAACAAATGAGTCATTAAAAAAAGAAGTAAAACAACTTGTATCAGTAGAATCAACTCACATAAAATATTGAAAATTTGTGTAAAGAATATCAGTTTGAAGGGATGCCAAGTGATGAGCTTGCTAGACCCCTGCATCTCTGCCTGGACTGAGTTAAGCTATGTCCTGAACCCCTGCTTTGCTGAGCCCACGGACATAGTCAAGTTTTACACTGAGTCCGTAAACAATTTGAAGACTTAAGGGGAGGGAGAAGACATCCAGAACAGTCTTAAATCACTCTGGGCTTGATGGTTCGGTGTCCTGTGACTTAAACCAATCCATTCCACTTACAGCTGGGCACAAGTGTCCGCTGGCTCAGTAGTGGAGGGTGGGTAGAATAGTAGTGGTGTCATTTACACTGAAGCTACATATTTACTGTACATTGCTCGCTTAAGATAGCACTAGATTTATGGAGAAAGCCAAGTTTTATGGGCTGGGCTAGTGCCAATACTGTTGAAGATTAGCATCGTTGTGGGAGGCCCCCCCTCCTATATGCTATGACGGCGTTTCCCATGCTCCTGGGTACAGACATTCCCACATTATAAACAGGCTCTTCAGCTATTGCATGCTTGTGTCTAACATTTAGCCTAGATGTGAGCTCTCAGTTTTGAAATTTAGATACAATATTTTACATGCTTTTGTTATATTTCTAATCTGTGTCCTCGACCCCGCTGACAGGCGTTCAGCCCTCAGTGGAGCCCACAGAAAAGATACGCTGATCTACTACTTAGGTCTCCCGGAGAGTTAGTTTTTGGCTATAGGACTGAAATGTGAAGTATCACTTAACTCTGTTCTTCGGCGCCCTTTGCCTTTGCTTTAACCTGTGGGTTCCTTCTGGGAGCGGGAGTGTCAGTGTAGATACCAGCTAATTTGGCAATAAACGCACCCCTGCATCTTGCAGAAGCTAATCAGAACGATAAGATTTGTAGTTTCATTAATAGCATCTAAGAATAGGCTGTAATTTATTAATTTTTATTAGTCACTTTATCATCCTGAGGCGTGAGGCTCCTCAGAACGCTGTCACGGGCAAGGGTTGCGAGAGCGCTGTAACAATATAACCTCTCCTTTTATGTGGAAAAATACCAATTCCATTCATCATAAGATATAATTACGTATATAAACTTCTCGTCACTCTAAAACAAGCGATTCCACTCCTGAGGGATGAAATGCGGGGGGGTGGGGTAGGATTCAGGCACATCCACGGTAGCTGGCCTTTTACGATTATTTTTCCCGTTCTTCTGTGAATGCGTATTTAGAAAGAAATACAGTTCGTGTTTTGTTTATTCTTCCATGTTGTATAAAACATTTTGTGACCTGACACTCTCGTAGGCTTTTATTAATACGTTGTTCCCCGCATACTCCCCAGAACCCAAGAAGCTATAATCGATTGTAAATGAATGACGATTCCCACCCCCGACTACTCACCGATTTTGCTTGTTTATTTGTTGACTCGAGAAACATTACTTGGGCTTCCCTGGCGGCGCAGTGGTTGGGAGTCCGCCTGCCGATGCGGGGGACGCGGGTTCGAGCCCCGGTCCGGGAGGATTCCACATGCCGCGGAGCGGCTGGGCCCGTGAGCCGTGGCCGCTGAGCCTGCGCGTCCGGAGCCTGTGCTCCGCGACGGGAGAGGCCGCAACGGTGAGAGGCCCGCGTACCGCAAAAAAAGAAAAAAAAAAAAAAAAAAAAGAAACATTTCTTAAATATTTAAATGTCTGAGACAGTGAGCTAGGTGCAGTGTAATCATGATGCTAGAACGGCGAGCTTTGTTGCAGGGCGCCGATCGGATCATGCGCCGATCAGACTGACGGCATCTGAGTTGCAGCTCGGTTGCGTGGTAGCTGTGCGAACGTGGGGAAGTTCACTAATCTCTTCTCTTTCAGTCTAGTCACCTCTAGCTGGGGGTGCCTAAGCTTCCTATTGCTGCTGTGACAGATCGCCAGAAATGTAGTGGCTTAAAACATCACACGTTTACCGTCCCCTCGTTCTGTGGGAAGTGTGTAACTCGGCGGGTTTCTCTCCTCCGGTTCCCACAAGGTCAAAAGCGACGTGTCAGTCGGCCTGAGTTCCAGGCCCGTTCGGGTTTGGGGGAGTTTTCCGTTCCGCGCGGTTGTGAGGCCGCGGCCCCCGTTTCCCTGCTGGCTTCTCCGCTTTTGGAGGCAGTCCATCTTCTCAGGCCTGTGACCTTCCTCCGTCTTCAGGGTCAGCAGCAGCTCACTATTCTATCTGATAGATTAGCATGTTTGCAGAAAGCCTTGTGTGAGACTTAATGAGGAAATAAAAAGCTACTTCAGTGAATCTGGCGCCACGAAGCTAAATATTTTGGCTCTTTTAATGGCTGACCTTCTCACGGCCCTGAGATATATCGTAGTAGAGATTAGCATTTTGCCAGTTGTTGGTTTTTTTTGTCCTTGAGGCTGAGATTGTATGTATAGTAATACAGTATAACTTCATGGCCACTGAAAAGTCAAAGCACATGACAAGCTCTAGGATAAATGTCCAGATTAGAGTTAGGTGCCATCCCGTGATGTAGGTCCAGCATTGCTGATTATGATCTAATCTCTTTTTAATGAGAGCAAATACTTGTCACATGGTTCAGCGTTTGCTACCTAATCTGGAACAAAAGTTCTTACGGTACAATCTTCTTCAACTGCTGAGTAGTTTACCTGTATACCACACGTACTGCGTGCTAGTTTTTTGTTTGCGGTTTAGCTTAAAAAAGGGGTCAAATTCAGCCAACAGTGAAAATCTTTTAAGAAAGATGAATAATTTGAAGTGGCACTTTTCACGATTGGAGAAAGTTAGTTCTTGTCCTAGGAAAAGATCGATGTTAAGGAAACTGATGACTGTTTCAATTATTAACCATTATTCCATCTGCAAAGTTTTCTTAAGCCTTTTGGATTAATAAATTATACACATCCTAATTTTTATTCCAATTGAATTCTAGAAGTAACCTCAAGTTTAAAACAGTTAAAATATTCTAATACATCTGCAGAGGCGCACTTCACTACTTCTGAGGCCTTTCTGTGGAATTCTATTGCCGGGTATCCTTCCTCTGTGATCGCCAAAAGATTTCTCATCATTTAAATACTCCCTGTAGTATAATTCCTATGTAACACTCTGACCCAGCTAGCTCTGTAAATGGACTAAATTAGTCCAATTTCTTTTAGATATATTTGATATATAGCTGTCTCTTTATTCCTATAGTATTAGGTCTTACTGGGTGACTTAAAAGTGTCCCTTAAATGTGTATCCATCTATTAACACTACTACTTCTTGGTCACTTTTTATATGCCGGGCATTGAGGGGCTTTAACAGATGTTTAAAACTCAGTCTCCAACTCTGAAAGAGCTTACATTTGCCAGTTTGTGGATTTTTTTTTTTTCTTAACTTTAACTTCCTCCAAACATCAAATGCATTGTGAATGAGGCCTTCCTGACAATCTTATTTATAATTACAGTCACCACGCCTCCCCCTGGCCAGTACTCCCAGTTTCTTCTAGCCCTATGACTGTATTTATTTTCTCATGTCTCATCCACGAGAATGTAAGTTCCATCAAGGCAGGGATTTCTGTTTTGTTTACTGATGTATCCCAAATGCTTAGAACTGTGCCTGACATAGAGTAGTTTCTCAATAGCTACTTGTTGAATGATTGAATACGTATTCCATACACATATTTTTCATGTGTAAAACAAACAGGACACATGGAAACTCTATCCAGAATCTGCCCGTGTCGCACCATCTTACCACTGGCAGCCTGGTCCAGGCCAACTGGCCTTTCTCCTCTGGGAGGGTCACAGCGGTCCTCTAACTAGAGTCTCCCTGCGTTCAGCCATGCCTGCCACAGTTGGGATTCAGTACAGCAGCCAGAGTGGTCCTTTCAGGTCTCCCCACCGCTCTCAAAACCCTGACATAGGGGGAGACAGAAAGCCCCATGACTTACAAGACTGTAACGATCTGCCCTGTCCACCCACTGCCCTCACTGTCCCCCGATTTCATGCCCTGCTACTCTCGCACCTTCCACCCCTTGGCCCCAGCCCACTTAGGGCCCTAACACTGCTTAGAATGCACTTTGCTCTTGCAGCTCTGCTCGGTTGTCACCACGGCCGCCGAGAGGCCTCCTCGCCTTTGATAAGGTAAACGCGCTCACTACCTCCTTAAGAGGCCTTCCCTGCCATCCCTCACTCCTGCACCTCTCTGCTTTAGTCCCCCTCACCCTGCTTTATGTTTCTTCATAGCATAAATCCAAAACATTTATTTGATTTTTCTCTGTCTCCCCCCAGATAGAATATGCTTCATAAAAGCGTGATGTTTATTTTGTTCAGTGCTACATTCCTGGTGTTAGAGACAGTCAGACATGCAGACAGCATGTGGTCAACATCACACATAGTGTGCCATAGCTATACGTTAGGAACCAGCGTGCCCGGGACAGAAGCATGGCTGACGCTCGTTTATGACGTGAGACGTTGAGGGAGACGTTGTCCTAACCAACAGAAATGCAAGACCGTGAATGAATATGACACTGTTTATTATATTTAGGTACCAGTGAATCAAAAAGTAATGCAAGCAATAATAATTATTATGAACTTTGCTTCTGGAAAACACCAGGAGGGATCTCCTTAAGCATATTCACACCCACAACCCCCACTGAGTGCTGCGCTGGACGTTCTTCCACAGCCTCCTCTAAACGTGCGGAGCAGTTATTAATCTTACGTGTAGGAAGTCTCGTCTGTGGGGTGGCTGTAGGCACACATTAATGGTGATATTTACCCCCTATTTCTGGAAATGCAGTGCACACGGCAGATTCTCAGTATTACGGTAGCATGTAATTAATCCGTATGGAAAGAGGAGAGTAGAAATGTCATGCTCATAAAGTAAGGTCTTGACAGCACTGTCGATGTATTTGAACAAATTCAGGAGGTAAATTATGAATATTTAAGGTCCAAATGTGATGGGCTGCTGTCAGAGCCGCCCAAGTAGAGGACGCTCGCATCCTCACCCGGCGAGTGAACTGGTGAATCTGTCTTCCGTCAGAGGAAGCAGAAATGCTTTTGGGTGGAAGGAGATAGATATATTTTTTTCCCTCATATTTATTTTTGCTTTTGGAAAACATATGCAGCGATTCTTTCATTCATACCATAAAGGATTTCATGGTATTTTGTTAAGTTGGAGATTCTCTGAATAGATGTCTCCCTTCCCATTTTTTGTCAGTTTTATTTCCTGGGAAATTATTCATTGTATTTCAGAATATTAAAAGTATGATCAAAGTACTGCTTCTTTTTCAAAGATGTCATAGATTCCAAACTATTTTGAATATTTTTTTTTTTGATTTGGTGTCTTCACACATTGCCTGCCGTAGGATTTGAGGTTTCATTTCAGAGCCAGAAAGGAGGGCAGGGGTGCGTTGTCAAGGCTGTTGGAAAGCTGTTGCTTGTACTCTGAAATGCTGGGAAATGCACCCATGAAAACATCCAAACTCACTTTGGATTAGTCTCACTTTGGATCACCATAAAAAAAAAAAAAAAAAAAAAAACCCAAAACAAATAGGAGTACGTTTTCTCTTAGTCCATATTTATATGATATAAAGGCATGAGAAATGGGTAGTCTTCAATTCATTTTTAATCACACCGAACTTAATTATTTCCATTTCTTAACTATTCCTGGTAGGCAAGATCATAGTACAGTGGAAAATAATGCCATCATATGCACCATACCACATGTCTTTATGGATTATCAAAGTATTTGGATAGGATTTCTTTTTTAAATGTAACAAGTTAATATGAAAAACTTCTAGAATCAAGAAATGTATTTTGCCCTAAACATTATAGTTTATTGAATCACATTGTTTGTGATCAGTAAGAAATAATTATTCTAATCATAAGTAGAAGGTTCTCCAATATGATCCTCTACCGAAGATTGAAGTCTACACATTTTTGGCGCTGCTGTTTTTGACAGCATCACTCACCCTAATATTCATAAAGGTTAGGTTTGGATTAGGGTTCATATTAAAAGACATTTCACTAAAACCTCAGTGTGCTCACAAAACCACTTTAACGAAGGTAAAGCAAAAAGTTGTCTTGTGTATGTAACAAATACTTAACATAGCACTTGGTATGTGTCAATTACCCTGTTTTAAGTACTCTACAACTGTCAACTCATTTAATCCACGTCACAACCCTACGGGATACTTACTATTACCACTTACAAATCGGGAAACAGTTTAGTGAAGAGTCTGAGGTCCCACAGGTAGTGGGTGGCTAAAGCAGGACCCTAACCCAGAGAGTGGCTCCCAAGCCCGCATTCTTGTCCTGTGCTCTGCAGACACTCAGGAGCAGCCTGTGACTCTCTGTGTGTTTTCATTTCCTGTGATGGCACATCACCTATGTATCTTGTCATGCTGGCTAACCAGTGTTAGCCATCAGTCCTCTTCCTTTGCATCTTATTTACCTCCCTCTTCCGTTTCTTATACTCTTGACTGGCTAAAGCAGCTGGCGCATCTCAATTGAAGAATCCAATGTGTGTTAAATATAACTGGATTAAATTTTTATTCTCTTACACATCTGTCCGAAGGATGGATTGTCACTACTCCCCTTAAGTATTCGCTGTAAAAGATGTGTATTTTCCTCTGATAGAAAGTAGTATACAACATTACTTAAGATAGCAACTTCACTGTATTTAAATACTGACAGAACAAACAAATCTTTGAGAGCTGAGGAGAACTTTTCACATGTCTGCCTGTGAATGTTGGCACATCGTTGGATATTTTTGGCTTTATGCAAGGTTTTTAGGCTTTTGTTTGAGGAACATATCAAATACTAAACTATATGATGTGGGCGATTAAAAAGCTGTGTAAAAATTAAGTTTCCTTCAGTTTTCTCTGTGCACAGATTCCTGATTACTAAATTTGGTGTCACTCACGGTAATCCTGGAAGATCTCTTGTATCAAATTTTATTCAACCAAGAGATTCTTGTTTTTAACAGACTTGAAGACAAAAGTCAAATGGAAGATTCCACTATGAATAAAAACCCAACCATTATCTAAATTTGTGTCGTGAAAACACAAAATTGAAATACTAACCTATTTTGTGTACTGAATGAAAAGCTTGTGGTTTTCAGGATGTCTTGAATAAGTTAGTCATTCTTTAAAGTCAAATGCTTGAGGATCAAAGAAAAGGCAAAAATGCCTCTTTATAATGCTGTATCTCAGTCCCTGGGAATGATTTTCTGAATTAAGTGTTATAATGTATTGTACCTGTGTGTCTTTGTTATTGTTACTGTAAAATGTGCCTGAGAACATTTTTTGTTCTTTTTTCTTTCCAGATGACAGAAGTGACGCCCAGGAGAGGAGCTTAAGAGCCTTAATTAAAGAGCTGCCAGACACCCACTACTGTCTCCTCAAGTACCTTTGCCAATTCTTGACAAAAGTAGCCAAGCACCATGTGCAGAACCGCATGAATGTTCACAATCTCGCCACTGTATTTGGGCCAAACTGCTTTCAGTAAGTTAGTGAAGTTTTGCTGTTAATATCATCACATATTGCCTTTTCCTTTCCAACTTCCTGAAATCACTGCACTGTAGAAACATATTTCAGACTAAAAAGTCAACCAATTTATGTTGGAGAAGTTCCATTTTTGGTATCGGGCATCTTAGCCTTTTTTTTTCATCCCAATTTTGAAGAAGGAAGCTATGCCTTTTTATGCAAGTGTAATTGGTAATGTTTCAAACAACCTTATTTAAAATTCTGGAAATGAGTTTTACTTTCATTAAAATGGACATTTTAAAAAGTCTAATCTTAAACATTGATTAGAAAAAAGGGAAGGAGTTGGATATAGCATGTAATTTTTTTAATAGTGATAAAGCTCAAATCATGGCTAATAGATGGAAAATAACAAGCAGAATATGTCAGTGAGAGAAAAATGTAACCTCAGCTACATTTATTTATTTTCTAGGAATAGACCAGAAATAAACTAGTCTCCTTGGTAGGTGCTATATTTCTAGCCACAGAACTTTGGTAAAACTTTAGATGTTCCCTGTTATTCCTTAAAGCTCTTTAATCATTGATACATGAACTATGATCTTGTAAACCAGAGACTTTGCTTTTAACTTTCCTATTAATACCTCTGGTATCAGACATGTTCCGTCTACTTATAAGGAGAGAGAAAGAAAGACCACTTACACTTTAAAGCTCTCAGAAGTTCTCAGCAAGTTTCTTTTGTTTGTTTTTTTTTTAAATAGTATATCTGCTTATCCACTCCATTTATCTACAGACTCATTCAGCTGTCCAGAACTAGTAATATTACAGTCGTCAGAATGACTCTAAATATAAACTCTGGCTTAGATCATAGTGACGGTGGAGAGAAATTCTACCTTGAATAACTAATCCCCCTTGTAACCTTAGAGATTTACATTTTAAATAATGGCATAGGATATGTTAGGGTCTTGTGAGTCGATATCTCCGACACGGACTCCACAAACAACTTATTCAGGAGCCTTGTGATAGCAAAAAGACTGTATTTGTTCTTTTTACACTTATCTGCAGAGTAAACCTTGGGTGACCTACGTGTAAGAAATAAAGGTAAGTAGAAAACTGTTCAGTAATTTTGAAACCCTAGATTCTAGAAAAAGATGAAAATGAATTTGTAAATAGAATGCTTATCTAATGACATATGGACCGTACTTCATTGCTGACTTGTTGGATTGGGCTTGATCTGGAATTTCTGGTAACCTGCTTCAATTAGTCAATCATAATATCCAATAAGAAATGAGTTATATGGTCTTTTAATCAGTATAGCTTTTCAAATTTTTTTATTGTGGTAAAATAAATATAATATAAAGTTTACCATTTTTACCATTTTGAGTATGCAGTTCAATGGCATTAAGTACGTTCACATTGGTGTGATCTACTAATGGATGTGTATTCCTAAACTTTTGGATTTTGAAGTCACTATTAGGGACTCTTCCCACTGAGATAGAGTATAATAGTTATAGCAAGGAGTGTTTATTAAGAACTTACTTGGGACTTCCCTGGTGGCGCAGTGGTTAAGAATCCGCATGCGCGTGCAGGGGACACGGGTTTGATACCTAGTCTGGGAAGATCCCACATGCCGCGGAGCAACTAAGCTCATGCGCCACAACTACTGAGCCTGCGCTCTAGAGCCCGTGAGCCACAACTACTGAGCCTGTGTGCCTAGAGCCTGTGCTCCGCAACAAGAGAAGCCACCGCAATGAAGAGTAGCCCCCGCTCTCTGCAACTAGAGAAAGCCTGCATGTAGCAGCAAAGACCCAACACAGCCAAAAGTAAATAAATAAATAAACTTATTTAAAAAAAAAAAAAAAAAAAAAAAAAAACTTACTAAGTACTGTACTCATTTATCTGATTGAGTCCAAAGAGGGAGAGATGGTTTATTTTGAAGTTGAAGTTCGCCGATTTAGGACAAGAAAATAGTTACTTCAGTTCCTGTGACCACAGTTAGGTCAATGACCACAGTTAGTCCATAACTGTTATAAAAATCGTCAGTAGAAAGCCTGCCATTTAAAGACAGTTCTCTCACCATGAACCACTGAAAGACAAATGAAATACTTTTCAATAACTTAGGTGAATACAATGTATACATTATATGGTCAGTAAAGGAGGATTTTTTTTCTGAAAAGTGGAGATCCTCATGAAATGTTATTTTTTTTAAAGGCTATAAATTTTAGATACAGGCTGATATTGTTATGAAATATACAATAGTAAAACTGGAAGGAATATACCAATAATATATGATTGGTATTCTGGATGCTGGGCTTCTTGGTGACTCTTAATTATCAGGTTTTCAACATGTACTTCCAGTTATGGGTTATTAAATGTAGATGATTGGGTAATATTATCACTGTAAAATGTTCAAACAGTGTAGAGGTATATAGGATAAAAATATCGTCCATTAGTTCCTCCCATTCCAACCTCTTCTCTTTAGAGATAAAATCAGTAAAATACATACCAGTAGATCCGTATCCTTCTTTTTTGGGGGGAAGGGCACGTTGTGCAGCATGCGGGATCTTAGTTCCCCCATGAGGGATGGAACCCGTGCCCCCTGCAGTAGAAGCGCCTAGTCCTAACCACTGCACCACCAGGAAAGTGTCCCCTGCTGCTGCTTTTTGAACATAGCCATAAATTTTTTTTTTTGGCCATGCTACGTGGCATGCGGGATCTTAGTTCCCTAACCAGGGTTTGAACCTGCCCTCTGCAGTGGAAGGGCAGAGTCCTAACCACTGGACTGAGGGGGAAGTCCCATAAATCTATTTTTAAATAAAAATGGGACTAAGATGCATATATTGTGAAGCGTGATTGTTTTTATGGGAACACTAGAACTTTTAATGACAAAATATTTATATACCTCATTCTTTTAACTATTAAAAGTGTGAGTTTATTCCAACTTAACTATCCCTCAACTGATGAGCGCTGAGGTTGTCGATTTTTTGATATTAAAACAGAGTTGCAGTGCACACCCTGAGTGTGACTCTTGAGGTACACTGTCTTGTTGCTTTGTAGAAGTTCTTTAGGTCTCTTGTCCGTTAGAAAGATTACAAACATTTTCTCCCATTTGTTGTTTGCCTTTTAGCTTTATTTATGGTGCTTTATAAATTTTTTTGATTTTAATTTACTTAATATGTCAACTCTTCCTCTTTTTATCAGAATTTAGGTCTTAAGAGTATTTCTAAATAATATTAATGTCTTGCTTAATACTAATAATATCATAAAGGTATTACGAAACATTTTTCTTTTGTCATATTTATAGGCTGTTATGATTAGGTTTTTACTTTAGAATTTATTTTTTATTTATTTTTTAATTAACTAATTTATTTATTTATCTGTTTTTGGCTGCGTTGGGTCTCTGTTGCTGCGCGCGGGCTTTCTCTAGTTGCGGCGAGCGGGGGCTACTCTTCGTTGCGGTGAGCGGGCTTCTCATTGCAGTGGCTTCTCTTGTTGCGGAGCACGGGCTCTAGGCACATGAGCTTCAGTACTTGTGGCACGTCGGCTCAGTAGTTGTGGCTTGCGGGCTCTAGAGCACAGGCTCAGTAGTTGTGGTGCAGAGGCGTAGTTGATCCGCGGCATGTGGGATCTTCCCGGACCAGGGCTCAAACCCGTGTCCCCTGCATTGGCAGGCAGATTCTCAACCACTGCACCACCAGGGAGGTCCTAGAATTTATTTTTGTATATATCACCTATGGATCCAGTTTGATTTTTCTTCAAGTAGATAGCTAATTGTTAACCAAATCATTCATTGAGCAGTACATCTCTTTGCTAATTTACAACGTCAACTCAGTCACATATTAACTTCCTACACATACATGAGTTTGTTTCTGGTGTTTGTATGGCTTCTTCCTGTTTTCCATATTTCTATTACATTTACCCTTTCAGAGGAATTTTAGAGTCTCCGTGGTAAGTGGTATCTCATTGTGGTTTTGATTTGCATCTCCCTGATAACTAATGACATTGAATATTTTTTCATGTGCTTATTGGCCATTTGTGTATCTTTGGACAAATGTCCATTCAGATCATCTGCCCATTTTTACTTGGATTTCTTGTCTTTATTATTGAATCGTAAGAGTCTTTTCTGTATTTTGGATATAAGTCCCTTATCAGATGCAGGATTTGCATATATTTTCTCCTATTCTATGAGTTGTCTTTTCATTTTCTTGATTGTGTCCTTTCAAACACAAAATTTTTAATTTTGATAAAGTCCAATATATCTAGTTTTTCTTTTGTCACTTATGATTTTGGTGTTGTATCTAAGTCAATTTTGCCTAACCCGTGAAGACTTTTTTAAGAGCTTTATTGTTTTAACTCTTACACTTAAGTCTATGGAGTTAATTTGAAGTTAATTTTTGTGTGATGTATGGAAGGAGTGCAGCTCCACTCCTTTGGGTGCAGTTGTCCTAGTACCATTTTTTGAAAAGACTGTTTTTCTCTATTGAATTGTCTTAGCACTCTTGTCAGAAATTAGTTAACCATATGGTTAGGGTTTATTTATGGACTTTCAGTTTTATTCCATTGTTCTATTATATATCTATCCTTATGCAGTTACCACACTGTCTTGATTCCTATGGCTTCTTAGTAAGTTTTGAAATCAGGAAACGTCCATCTTCCAACTTTGTTCTTCTTTTTCAAGATTGCCTCTTGCATTTCCATATAAATCTTAGGATCATCTTGTAAATTTCTGCAAAAAAAAAACCAGCTGGTATTTTGATAGGAATTCCCTTGAATATATAGGTCAATTTTGGGAGTATTGCCAGCTTAACAATATTGAATCTTCCAATCTATGAACATGGATGTCTTTCTAAATACTTATGTCTTCTTTAATTTCTTTCGACAACGTTTTATTGTTTCCTGAGCACAAATTTCATACTCTTTTGTTACATCTATTCTTAAATGTGTATTCTTTTAGATGCTCTTCTAAATATATTTTCTTAATTTTATTTTCAGATTGTTCATGGCTAGTGCTAACATAGTTTTAATTTGCATTTATTTTATTATAGATGAAGTGGAATATCTTATATTTAAAGGCCATTTGTGTATCTTTCTGTTGACTTGTTTGTTCGTGTTTTTGCCCATTTTCCTATCAGGTCCTCAGGGTTTGTTTTTTTTTTCCTCTTGTTGGATATTTATTTATTTTGCTCTCTTTTTTTTCCCCTAGTAAACACATTTAAAACTCTGATTTTCTCTCAGTTTCATTTTGTCACATCGCATTCAATATTATTGTATCTCTTCTTGTCATAGTTTGGATTGTCCAAGTTCTAAGCACTGAGACTGAGGTTTTGAGCAGGAGTTTTATTGGGTAGTGCTCTTTGGAACCATACCTGTAAGGAATAGAGGGAAGAAGGGTTAGGCAGAAGTTGAAATGCCATACGGTGGTAACAAAGGCCTCACTCAGTCCCAGCATTACTTAGAAGCTGCGATGGCTTTTCAGAGATACCCTAAATTGAGTCAAGGAGGTTGGTCCATTTACCCCATCTCCATCAGTCACTGGAAGTGAGCTGTGCCCAGGGAGGTGGTGTAATCTTAGGAGAGGGACTTGGCTATGAGCCATAAGTAGGCGACACTCTCGGCACCTGGGGTAATGAATATTTCTGGTTTGAAGGGGCATGTGAGGCCCACAAAGTCCACTATATTTGTATAGTAATGTTATAATAATGTTTTTATAATATACTACGGTACAGGAATACATATTTTTCTATGAAAAATTCAGCAAACTTTGGACTGTAAGTTGTATATGGTTTTTCTAGGGAGATCCCTAATATTCTAGTTTCTAAGACAAGTTCAAGTCCTCCTAAAGAATGTTATTCTTAGAGATTAGAAGCAATTGCTTTCCTAAGTTTTGATAATTATTAAAATGGGTACTGGATTTTCAGTGGTTTGGATAACATGACATAATAAAAGAATGTTATTCTAGTCCTTGTTCTGTTATTTGATAGGTGCAACCTTCTGTGTTATTTATTTTTCTGTTAAGTTTTCTGTAAAATGGGACCTATAGAGTTTGCTTTGAAGCTTAAGTGAGACTATCAGAGAAAGTTCTGGTGCATAGTAGACAATTGGTAAAGTGGTGTTGAAATGTGTGTACCTTTAACTGAACACATTGACAGTTGCATTAAAGGCAAAGATCAGGTTTTATACATTTTGCCTATCATACCGCTTAATGAAGTGAGTTCCTTATAAATGTGAGATGAGAGACATGACGTTTTGTATACCTCAGTTGTCTTAGTTTTCACTTTCTTCTTACATATATTATGATCATACAGTATTGAGTATGCCATTTAATATTTAAAGAAGATATTTTTTCTTGTCCAGTAAAACTTATAAATCCAAACCAACTTTTTCAAATTATCAGCCACACATCTTGTGACCTCCCCAGATTGCCTTGGCACTATCCACCTCCCAGATGAATCTGCCACCAGGGGTTGACTGTTCAGCTGCCTTGGGAATGCTGGATCCTTCTCCTGGGCTGCTGCCTTGCAGCTGGGCCAGCCAGCCACCTGCCCAGAGCTTCCCCCATCACTTTTGGACTCTGGACTAGGATCTGAATTCTTGATGGGCTGCCAGAAGGGCTGGATAAGGTAACCTGAAAGTCTAGAACAGTTAAGTCCTTCTGAGGGAACCGTAGCAATGCAGAGCAGGAGTTGGGAGGAAACCAGCTAGACCCCTTCTTTCACCCTCCCATGGAATACTGCGTGCCATGGCTTCTCTCTCCTTGCGGCCCACCTGCTGAATTCCAGGCCATCGAACAGCATCTTTCAAACAAACTGTTGTGTGTCTTGGTGTTCTTTGCAAAATACCTATGCACACTATCCCTTGTTTCACATCCCCACTTGCCTCTTTTCCTCACCCATGTTGACCTGTCCCCTACTTCCAGAGTTACGCACCAACATCCCTATCCTTGTCGCAGTCTCGGGTTTTTGTTTTTTTTTTTTTTTTTTTTTGCGGTACGCGGGCCTCTCACTGCTGTGGCCTCTCCCTTTGCGGAGCACAGGCTCCGGACGCGCAGGCTCAGCGGCCATGGGTCACGGGCCCAGCCGCTCTGCCGCATGCGGGATCTTCCCGGACTGGGGCACGAACCCGCGTCCCCTGCATCGGCAGGCGGATTCTCAACCACTGCGCCACCATTGAGGAGCTGCTCTAAGGCACTGTGCACCTAAGGACTCAGCAGGCTCTTCCAATACAGGAAGAAATCTATTTTCTTAAGTTATGGTGAGAGTGTTGTACTTTAAGAATTTTAAAGAATAATGTTGGCTATGCATGATTTTTTTTTTTTTTACATGCTGACTTTGGAACCTAATTTCCTCATAAACAGCAACTTCACTGTAAACATTTTACCTCCCCAGTATTATTACAGGAGTCCTTTGAGTTTGAAGTTTCCTTTGAGAAAAAGTATTCAAAGCTGAGAATGATGTTAGAAAAAGCTAAATATTTGTATTTACTCTTACTTATTATTAATTTAAAAATCTATTTGTTAAATAGACATTGATGAAGAGACCAAGGACCCCCTAATGATGCTTTAGCTGAGTTTTTTCTTTTTTTTGTTGTTGGTTAACATTGTTGACACTCCGCATTAAACTCGTTGTGTAGACTCAGTTTCCATCATTTAATAATATCAGTAACATCAAAATTTAGTATCCAGTAATTAAAACAAATCTGCTAATTGCTAGCGATGCGTAAGCCATTTGATCACACTGCTTCATCCTTTTGCTTCCTTTGCCTTTTGTCTATAGATCAGGAAGTTAGTCCTATCCCTTAAAACACATGTTTCAGTGTTAATAAGGTAATCAGTAATATAGGTATTTCTGAAACTTAAAGAGATCAATCAATTTTAGATGTTGAATGATAAGGCCTTCCACGTGTGCTTCTATCCGAAATATTACGTTTTTGCTTAGAGACAGCATAAAAATGGTCTTAAAGCTGCTATTGTCCTCTTTCAAATGCTGAAAAAAATAACCCACAGTAAGTTAATGGTACCAAGTCACTAACTTATAACCCGTGGTTACATGATCAGTGTATGTGTGTGTGTGTGTATGTGTGTGTATAATTAGGTATTTGGACATCAGTTAATATTAGATGAGATCAGCTAAATTTGTAGAGATAAACAGGATGTGTAACCAGATAAGCCTACAATGTTGCTGTCATCTTATCTGCCAACTGCTACTAAGAAGCTTTGTTTGGTTTGTAGCCCAAATGTTACTTTTGGGAAATCGGTCATTTGGATTGAAAAGGGTAGATGGTTGATCTTTTAAAAAAAATTAAGCCCTAGCCCTAGTCTCACATATTTATATATTTATAACCTGTTGACATATCTAGTTATAAACTGCAAGTTGTTCAAGTAATTTTTAGCACAACTGTATATATTATCGTCATCTTCCATAAACATGTTTTTGGCAATTAAAGAAAGGGGGAGTGGAAAGTTTGGTCTTTCTCTGCTGAAACCCGGACCAGCCCTTTCCATGGTTACTTCATTGCCTGTACTTCTGTGTTATCAATCACCCATCGCTTCTAATTGTGTTAATTGACTTTCCCGTTGCCATTTTTTTCAAAATGGGTATAAGTTTATTTTTTATTATAAACGTAACATTAATTTAAAAAGAAAAGTTTTTTTTCGTACCAAAAAACCACAAGTATAAGGATGAAAATGAAAATCATCCATAATTCTACACCCACATTCAGTCATTTTTTGTACTTTGGCTTGTGTGCTTCCATATTCTTTTCTCTGAATGCTCACATATATATTTATATTTGTTTGATTAAAGATGAGGTAGTAAAATATTCCTGCTTTGTAACCCTTATTTAAAAACGTAATGTCATCTACTGTGGCATTTTTCCATGCTTATAATTTTACCTCATCATTTCTAATGACCTCATAGTGTTCTGATCTTTTGATCAATATCCTTTACTTAAGCCATCCCTATAAATGGCATTTCACAGTCTTTCTCTCAGCAATGATAATAGGTAACATTTATTGAGTGCTTACTAAGTTCCTTGCAATGTTCTGGGTGCTTTTCATTTATTTGCCAATTTTATCCTTAAAACCCTATGAGGCAAATACTATTATTGTCTGTACTTGACTCATGAAGAAACTGAAGCACAGAAAGTTAAACTTGCTGCAGGTCACATGGGTAGGAAGAGGTTAGCGTCAGGAATCGTAATCCAGACAGCCTAGCCCCTCAGCTCCAAGCTCTTGATCACCACTCAGTAACTGTTTCCCCTATAAACAGCATTGCAGAGACTATTATTGAACATATATTTTTCACACGTCACTGATTATTTTCTTTGGAGGTACTTTTAGAAGTAGACTTGACTAGTCAAAGGATATTTGTATCATCAAATTTTTTCTTCGGGCTTCCCTGGTGGCGCAGTGGTTGAGAATCCGCCTGCCGATGCAGGAGACACGGGTTCGTGCCCTGGTCCGGGAAGATCCCACATGCCGCGGAGCAACTAAGCCCGTGAGCCATGGCCGCTGGGCCTGTGCGTCCGGAGCCTGTGCTCCGCAACGGGAGAGGCCACAACAGTGAGAGGCCCGCATACCGCAAAAAAAAAAAAAAAAAAAATTTTCTTCATCGAGAGGTTGTACCAGTTCATGCTGGAGCGTCCACCTCTGAATGTCTCCCTTTTCCCACACCTTGTCCAATACTGATGTTATTATTTTTCATATTTGCCAATATAATATGTGAATATTATTTCTTGTTAAAAAATGTTGCTTATTTGATTATTGTGAGGTTCAAAATATTTAAAAATCTGTTTTCCCATATAGTTTTGTAAATTGCCTTTTTACTTTTTTCAGGCTTTCTAAGCTGGTGGCTTTTGTTTTTTTTTTTTTTTTTTTTAGTAATCAATTTATAAGAGTTCCTTTTGTAGTACCACTATAATCTACTGTTATATATTAGAAATACTCGCAGCTTATAATTCACATTTAAACCTCATAATTCTTTTTGCCATAAAGAAGTTTAAAATTTTTATTAATCCTGTATATCAATTTGTGTTGTTTGGGTTTGATGTTATCCATAAAAGACCTTCTACCTCAAAGTTGTAAGAATATTTACTTATACTGTCTCAATATTTTTGCAGTTTCATATTTTCATAATTATATCTTGAGTATATGTGAATATTAGAAAAGGTATGATATGGGAATCTAAAAGTTATTAAATATTCTCCTATATTTTATCATAGCATATTTATAATTTTTAAAATAGTTACTGAATTCTAGTGAAATTTACTTTGGAAAGAGGTATGCTTTAAGAATGTAATTTTTTTTTTAATGTAATTTTTCACTGAAATAATTAGCCTGCTAACCAAACACCTAGAGAGTAATTCATACTTTGCCAAGTGATTCAAAAAGTCACTTTTGTCATTACTATATCCAATTTTTAGATATATTTTGGCCTTATCTGGGCTCTCTTCCCCTACATGAATGTATCTGCCTCTCTGGTGCTAGTATCATACCCTTTCTATTTTAATGTCATGAGTGGTATTCTTCCGCTTAATTCTTCTTTTTCAGGATTTTCCTGGATAATTATGTGCATACATTCTCCCAGAACATCAGAATATTTTTCTAGATTGAAAAATTCTCATTGTTTTAGTTTTAATCAGGTATAGCTTGAAATATTTAATATGGAGTCATTCATTTAGTAAAATGACATATCTCCCCATTTAGTCTAATTTTTACTTAACAGATTTTTTTCCCTAAAATTGTAGACGTTTGCAAAAATATGTAAAGTTGTCAAGTATACAGTGAAAAATCGTCCAGTAATCCTAGGTAATACCAGAAATACTAACTTAAAATGTTTTGTGTGTTCCTTTAGCTTTCTTTTTATGTATATATTCTTTTGTAAATTTTATGTTTTACATTTTATATACTTTTTTAATCCTGCTTTTTTTTTTTTTTTTACAAAACATTCAATTATAATGTTTCCCATGTCATTTAAATCCTTTAGTTTTACATCTTTTTTGTTTGCTCGTAGCCAAGATTTTTTTGTATAGAAGATGACAGACTTGTATGTTCTATTCTGTGTATACAGAAAGTATATTCCTCAATTATTATTTCTCAGGGTGAATCCATAGCATAGTTGGTACTCTCATACTTTTATTGATAACAAGCTGAAGTGTACAAAGTATCGATCTTTAGGATTACAGAAGCTAAAATAGAACTGAAATTTATTTTGTTTTTTTCCATTTGAAACTCTGAACTAGGCAAGAAAATAATCAATTGCTTTTCAGAGAGAAAAAAAACCACATTGGTGCAGAAAGATTTCTACATCATCCTTGTCCCTTACTCAGATTAATAGAAGTATAGGTCGAACCGTATAAAACTGCCATTTTTCTAGTTCAAAATGGCCAAATATTGCAATTACATATAATTAAATCTAATAGTAAGCTCAAGTCTATTCCCTTTATTATCAGCTAAGAACATGAGTTTCAATCATAAGAAGTCAAATGTACATATTGAAGATGATACTACAAATTCTCTATTAGCTGCTCTCTTACTTTTTTCCAGGAATAATGATGGTGTATAATTTTATATGACCCAGACATAGCGTTCTTCCCAATATTCTGTGTGAAGGTAGAGTAAAGTTTATTACTCTGGTTAATGGTAATAATGATGTGTCAAGCCTTGACTTTTTTAAACATAAGCATTTAGAAAGGGTGCTTTTTGATCTTGGTCTCACTCAAGAGATGGCAATGTACTAACCTTAGATCTGCAAGTGGTTTGCAAAAATAGAAATAGATTTGCTTGTTTGTAGTATATGAGATAAGCGACCAATAGTACTGAAAAATGTCCAGGGTAATTTACATCTTTTCTTATGAGAAATAAGAATTTACTTTTTTTTTTTTTTTTTTTTTGCTGTACGCGGGCCTCTCACCGCTGTGGCCTCTCCCGTTGCGGAGCACAGGCTCCGGACGCGCAGGCTCAGCGGCCATGGCTCACGGGCCCAGCCGCTGCGCGGCACGTGGGATCCTCGCGGACTGGGGCACAAACCCGCGTCCCCTGCATCGGCAGGCGGACTCTCAACCACTGCGCCACCAGGGAAGCCCTGTTTGTAGATTTTTTGATGATAGCCATTCTGACTGGTGTGAGGTGATATCTCATTGTAGTTTTGATTTGCATTTCTCTAATAATTAACAGTGTTGAGCATACTTTCATGTGCTTTTTGGCCATATGTATGTCTTCTTTGGAGAAATGTCTATTTAGATCTTCTGCCCGTTTTTTGATTGGGTTGTTTGGTTTGTTTGTTTTTTTTTTGACATTGAGCTGCATGAGATGTTTGTATATTTTGGAGATTAATCCCTTGTCGGTCGCTTTGTTTGCAAATATTTTCTCCCATTCTGTAGGTTGTCTTTTCATTTTGTTTATGGTTTCTTTTGCTGTGTAGAAACTTTTAATTAGGCAGGTCCCATTTGTTTATTTTTGTTTTTATTTCCATTACTCAAGGAGGTGGAGCAGAAAAGATCTTGCTGTGATTTATGTCATGGAGTGTTCTGCCTGTGTTTTCCTCTAAAAGTTTTACGGTATCTGGCCTTACATTTAGGTCTTTGATCCATTTTGAGTTTATTTTTGTGGATGATGTTAGAGAATGTTCCAATTTCATTCTTTTACGTGTAGCTGTCCAGTTTTCCCAGCACCACTTATTGAATATATGTACCATATCTTCTTTTTTTTTTTTTTTTTTTTTTTTGCGGTACGCGGGCTTCTCACTGCTGTGGCCTCTCCGGTTGCAGAGCACAGGCTCTGGACGCGCAGGCTCAGCAGCCATGGCTCACGGGCCCAGCCGCTCCGCGGCTCGTGGGATCTTCCCGGACCGGGGCACGAACCCGCGTCCCCTGCATCGGCAGGCGGACCCTCAACCACTGCGCCACCAGGGAAGCCCTGTACCATATCTTCTTTATCCATTCATCTGTCAATGGACATTTAGGTTGCTTCCATGTCTTAGCTATTGTCAATAGTGCTGCTGTGAACATTGGGATACATGTATCTTTTCAAATTATAATTTTGTCTGGACATATGCTCAGGAGTGGGATTGCTGGATCGTATGGCAACTCTATAAAATGGACCTAGTATTTACCTTATGTAGAGATAGGAGGCTTAAGTGAGTTAAGACGTGTAAAATGCATATACCTAGCAAGGACTCAGTAAGTGTTACTATTCTTCCCCCCCAGGTAAACACCTAGTGCAAAGGCTCAGAGATGAGCATAAGCTTGGCATGTTCGAAAAAGAGAGAAGAGGTCTGTGTTTCTGGAACATGATAGGAGATGGTGATGCGAAGGGAGGCAGGGCTGGATTGTGTAGAATTCCCTTCATTAGAGTGAAGTTCTCTGAGAGACGGAGCTCTCCGCACAGTGGAAAGCAGAGAGTAGTTGGGAGGTTTTCAGCCGCGGAGTGACGTTGTCTGATGCCCATGTTTAGAAGATGGCAGTGGGCTGCACTGTGGAGGACTGTAGACTGGCCATCAGGGGGCTCCTGGGGAGGGGAGATGGTGATGTGGCCTGCGGGGGGTGGGGGGGTGGAGGCAGAGCGCCCAGCAGAGCACCCAAGTGTTTTGAGCACTTGAAATCATGTGGAGGAGACACCCGAGGGAGGGCATGAACCGGAATGGTGGACAAGGTCCAGGCCTAAATCTCGACCACTAGCCCTGCCACCTCCCGGCCCCCGTCCCATTGCTCGGTGTGCCTGGTGGTCGTTTTTACTTGTCCCGAAATCTAACTTGCCCCCTCACCCCGCCTCCCAGCCTTCCATCGACTCCTGTTCCTGCCGTCCCCCGTTCAGGCACTGTATACCTACCTCCTCCTTCCTCAGCAATTCTCATGATAAAAATCAGGGTCCAGTTCTATTCCTGTTGCTTTATAATATTCTTCCAATCCTGGGTCTTCTTTAAAGTTTTTCCTCCCATCGCCCTACTTCAGACTCTCACCATCTTCTCCGAACAGTAACTTACTAACTTAGCAGCTGAAGTCTCTGCCTTAAGACTTTTCCCTCTCTGTTCCATATTGCATGTGAAATAGTGCATTGCACTTGTGTAGCACATTCTAATTTTACAAGTGCTTTTGTGTCCGCTACTTCATTCTCATAAAAAAACTATATCCTGTCTTCTGATGAGGAAGCTGGGGGCAGTGAGGCGCTACGACTCGTCCAAATCGTAAAACTAGTAAGTGGTTGAACAGAGATCTGGCCCAGGGTTTTTGATTCCGTATCCAGTGCTCCTTCCGCTATATTCCAATGATTTATGTCTTCTCCAACACCAGGATTAATCCACTTAAGAGTGCAGTTTTTCTCTTGTCACTTCTTTGCTCAGAGGCTCGTATTGCCTAGGAAAAATTCAACTCTGGCGGGTAAGGCTTTCCCCAGTCAGGCTTGGCCTCCACCCCTGCCTTGAACCCTCAGCACAGTGTACGCTGCCCCGTGAGTTCCCGTCTACGTGTACTGTTCACGCCTTTCTTCCAGTCAGGATCACCCTTATTTTCCCGTCCTTACCTCCTACCTGAACCCTGCTGTGGGCTTATCAGGGAGCCAGGTTGTTTCCCAGCCTCCTCCAGGAAGCCTCATCTGGCCACTACTAGCTACTCCTACCCACAAGCTCTGCGTCCTGTGTTAGAAAACAATCTAGAGCCTGAAGTGAAGCCTGGAGTGGAGACCCATCTTTGCCGCTTAAAAACTATGCCATCTGGACAAGGCATGCAACTTTTCCAATCCACAGTTTCCTATACGGAACATAGAAATTATGAACATTATTACAGAGACTTGTCGTAAGGATAAAATCTAGTGAACTGATGTGGAAGTCTTTAAATGCGACCACTGTCACTAGTAACTTGTAGCATTCAATTTTATGACCTCCTCGGAACATCTTCTACATTGATGACATTGTTAGTTAATTTCCTCACCAATATTTCATGTCTCCTTCGTTAAAATGTATGCTCCTTTGGTGGAGGAGGCTGCTTGTACTTCTTCATGTAACCCCAGAGCCCCTCACAGTGTTATACAGATTTCTGTTGAATAAGTATAGTGATTTGAAGATGCAGAGGCAAAATAAATGCCACTTGATTCTTTGAAAAAAATTAAGGTAGTTATTTAGCTCTGATATCCTGGAATTTAAATGCGCATTATTCTGGATAAGGTGAAAAGGGTAGGAACATGAAGTAAGAAATATGAAAAAAAAAAATGGGAAAAGGTGGGGACAGGATTAATACCTTTGGAAATTAAGTCAGTGATTTACCTGCTGTTAAGAAAAGAACAGTGTATGTCCTCTCATGCACGTCAGGCAGAAAAAAAAAGACTGAGAACAACTGCCAAGTGAATCAATAAACTCAAAACAAAATGTTTCGTTGTGGAGTAATTACCGTATCCTCACTTCAGCACAGCTTGATTCTAGGTCAGGGCCAAGAGAAAATTTGAGAGCTTTTTCAAAGAATCAAATTTACATTGCTTCTGACCCTAGTGTTTTGATACTTGCTATGTTGGGGACACTGGTTGTCTGCCCCCCACTTCCCAATTGTTTAGAAGTGGTGTGAAGTTGAAACTTTAGAAAGGTGTGTCCTGTATGTGTGTTGTATCAGATGCTGCAGGTAATTCGCACTATCAGCCCTTCTTGGCCATTGGACCCAGACAGCCTCCCACCTTGAGTCAACAAACCTTTAGTCAATAGCACAGGCATAATGGCACCTCCTCTGAAAGGAATAAACAGGAAAAGTAAGTATGCAGTGGACTTAATTGTAGAGAGCAAACACCTGCACCGCCATGGCCTCTGTCACTCAGCCAGTCCTCTCCATGTGGCCGCATAAAACTCTTGGTAACAACTGAGTATCAACTGGTTTATAGTCTCCGAAAGAATCTTCCTTCCCTGCAACCCCCGACCCACCTCCTGCCCATAGTGGGACTGACTGTTGGTTGGAGTTTGGTTTGCTCTTCCTAAAGTTATGTCGGCCCCGCCTGGTCCCACTGATCTTTCTTTCCATTATTCTTTCCCACGTTACAAGTCAGATGGAAGTGTCTCTCATTTCTGTAATGACCAAAGGTGAGGCACACCACTTGGACATCATCTCACAGAGGGCTCATGCTATAAATTAAGATAAACGTGAAGACTTGACAATATTCGTAGCTAACCCTCTAAATAGTTTAAATGCTAACATGGCCCTTACTAATAAAAGCTCTAATAAGGGAATTTGGTACAGTCTGTCCAAACTGGAGATGGTTACATATACTGGTAGTATTGGAGAAAGTGCCTATTAAAAAAAAATCAATGAAGGGCTCCCCTGGTGGCGCAGTGGTTGAGCGTCCGCCTGCCGATGCAGGGGACGTGGGTTCGTGTCCCGGTCTGGGAGGATCCCACGTGTCGAGGAGCGGCTGGGCCCGTGAGCCGTGGCCGCTGCGCCTGCGCGTCCGGAGCCTGCGCTCCGCAACGGGAGAGGCCACAATGGTGAGAGGCCCGCGTACTGCAAAAAAAAAAAAAAAAAAAAAAAAAAAAATCAATTAAGTAGATTTTGAAAGGGAATGAGATTATTCATTGACTGACTTTCATCGAGCACATCCTCTGTCATGCGCATGTACTGTGCCTCAGATATATAGTGGATGAACCGGAGAGACATGCTGCTACCCTCAGTGAGCTTATGTTTTCGTGGAGGGAAACAGACAAAAACACTATGCAAATAAATAATAATTACAATACTAGTCACAGGTAACAGTGTTTATTAGGTGTCAGGCACTGTTCTACCCAAATTACATACATTCATCTAATCCTAACAACAACCCCGTAAGTTGGGTAATGTTATCCCAAATTTACAAATGAGGAAAGAGACACATGTAGGTTAAGTAACTTATACAATGTCATGCAGCTAGTAATATAGAGAGCCAAGATTTAAACCTGGATACAAGGCTCAGAGTTTGATTTCTTGACTTCTACACTGTAATTACAAAACACAACAAGGGCCCTACAGTGAAAAACAAGGTACTGAGCTGGAGAATACTGAAGAGAAAGGATGATGATTTTCTAGTAGGTTAAAAGTTTAGATTCTACTGTAGTAACTGCAGTGTTTTGTTTTGCATATATTAGAGGTAGGCCCATGATGCTTAATTCAATATAACATTTCTGATTAACTTTATAAGCATTATTTTTCTTTGTAGTTCATTGGAAGAAGCACTAATGTGATTCCTTTTAACATAGAATAGCAGAAGTCAGGATGGACTAAAAATAATGAATATTGTACCTGAATGTCAGGGATTCAACTTAAGTTGAACCTACTTCCTATTATTAGTAATAAAGCAGATAATAAATTAGATGGAAAAATAAATAACTTTTTTGTTGGGCCTAAGATATAGCCCAACCTCTAGGCAGAAAGATCACTGACGGTCCCCCTAATGCTGTAATTCTTTGACTATTGCAGGAAAAAGGCCAGATGTGAGAGGGGACAGGTGAAAACTTCACTTCTGTCTTGTTTGGTGCCAATGCCTGGCACACAATGCCCAGCACAGGACAGGCCCCCAGTGTGTATTTGTTGACTGAATGAATATGAAGGATGCATTCTGTTTCTAATAATCTAGGTAAAGGAGGGGAGGGCTGGAGCCCACGCAAGTTTATTGTTTAATTATTTGAGGAAAAGCAGTTACCCAGAATTGATCTAAACTGTACTAATAATCTATTTAATTTGAATTTAATAAAGAGCAGTCCAGCTTGGAAAGCGCTTAAAGCAGAGTGCATGTTAGTTTTGTGACTCGCCATGCTACGAGCTGGCGCTCTCTGTAGAAGAGGTTCTGGAAGAATGTAGTTGTACTAACGACGTTATCCAGACTTAAGTCCTTTATCAAATGCCGCTCCCCCTAGAAGACCCTTCCTAATGATCGTACTTTTTAGCTCCTAAACAGACAAATCACTCCCCCAAATACATAATGCTGAACTCTTGTTCCTCCCTTGTGCCAGCTTGTACCAGGCTGTACATATCTCATGGAAATACTGTTAATTACGCCGGTTTGTACCTTTCCTATGGAAATAGCCTATTAATTATGATACATAATTTTCTTCCCCTTCACCCTATTATATAAGCTCCTCTAGGGCAGGGACTCTCTTGCCTTTTATCTTGGCATTGTCTGAAGCACTTCCCACTGACAAAACAGTTAAGTGCTTAGTAAATATTTGTTGGATCGAACCGAGCTGACTGTTTACATATTCATTCAATTAGCTGTTCTGGTTGTTCTCAGTCGGCTGAAAGATAGGCAAGTCCAGTCCCTCACTACATCCTGTTGCCTAACTAGGTAGGCAGATTGCAGCTATACTTTCATTTCTTGTTGACTGTTCCGGAAGTTTTTGTTTGTGTTGAACGGAAGTCAAACCTGTTGAGTTTTCTGGCGAACGGGAAGTTGTTTACAGCATCTCTTCTTCATTGGTGCTGCTGTTCAACGGGACCTGCCCGAGGACTGTACTGCACACCAGACGCTTTAAACTCAGCACTCATTTACCAATTGGCTCGCCGTCAGATGACTTATCTATTGCTTGTCCCTGTTAAGTAAACGTGGGTGTCTGCATGCTTGAAATACCCTTCATGTCGGTACAATCTGCCTCAAATGATAAGTATCCTACCATCTTATCTATACATTTTAGCACCAACTAACAAGACTGTTTCGTCCCTCAAACAGATAACAAGGAGCTATGAAATATAATTATGTTTTTTAAAAGAAAACTTTTGAAAAGAAACCCTGGTCATCGTCTTATTATTCTAGGGAAATTTACTGTCACCCTATGGAGGTAGAAAGGATACACTCACCCATCAACATTGCTTATTCAGTAAAGACATATATATATATATATATATATATATATATATATTTTTTTTTTTTTTTTTTTTGGCGGTACGCGGGCCTCTCACTGTTGCGGCCTCTCCCGTTGCGGAGCACAGGCTCCGGACGTGCAGGCGCAGCGGCCACGGCTCACGGGCCCAGCCGCTCCGCGGCACGTGGGATCCTCCCGGACTGGGGCACGAACCCGCGTCCCCTGCGTCGGCAGGCGGACTCTCAACCACTGCGCCACCAGGGAAGCCCAAGACATATATATATATATATATATTTTTTTTAACATCTTTATTGGAGTATAATTGTTTTACAATAGTGTGTTAGTTTTTCCTTTACAACAAACTGAATCAGTTATACATATACATATGTTCCCATATCTCTTCCGACATATATTTTTTAAGGTTAAACATACTGTGTAATGAAACTTTGGTATATAATTAATTTTCCGGGGACTGATTTTAATTTCGTTGACCTAAGAGTATACTGGTTAAATACATTGCAAAAGAGTCACCTGAAGGAATGCCACCTGTTACTCACAGGTAGAAGAGGCTTTCTTACCTTTCACATAGTATGTTGTTTACTTTTTCGTAGAAATTATTTATGTAAAGTATATAGTTTGATGTGTAGTAATGGCTTTTTACTAATGAAAATTGTTTTTCTAGGTGTTAACACTGAGGTGAGATTATTCTCTCATCTCTAAGAAAAAGGTTTCATATGAAACTGTTAGAAGAGTATTAGTAATCGCTCTCTGGGTGGCCAGCCTGTTGCTACGGAATAAGACCAGCTTATTAAATGTTGTTTGTTTGGTCTGGGTGAGGAAATGAGACTGTTATCAGATTTCTAAGCTTCACAGAAGCATACACTCCCATCACTCTAAAATGTTTTTTAAGTAACATTTTTCCATTAAAATGGTACGCTTTCCTTGTTAGGTAACTAATATACTACCCAAAAGGGCAAAAAGAAAAAGCAAAAATTACCCAGTGACCCATTGCTCTTCACATTTTTCTGAACATCCTTTTGGAAATCTCAACACAGAAATTTAAAGGCATTTTACATAAAAGAACTATTCATGCTTGCTATTCTGTTACTGACTTTATCATATAGATGATAAAGATACCATGAACATCCTTCTGTGTCAGCAAACATTAATCTATACACCAGTTGTAACGGTTATTGTAGTATTCCTTTATGCTTTCTAATTTGCTGTATTCTCTTTTGATGAATATTGAGGTGGTTTTCAATTTTAGAATATTAACCACTCACACTTCAGTGGCCAGAAAGGTCCAGAAAGGCAGGTTGCTATGAGTGAATGGTGTATATCCCATAAATATTCCAGTGACTTCTAGTTAAGTCATAAAATTAAAATCTACGTAGTTTTTAGATGACTCTTTCATGACTGACACATATATAGACATATGTATGTATGTACACACACTCAAACAGCAACGGCTCCTCGGTGATACAGCCCAGTAACCCCTTGTTCCCGCCACCCTGGAGCCTCCCCCAGCACCCCACTCCTTACGCGGTTTGCATTTAAGCTCCCAGTCGTGGAAACTCTGCTTCCCAGTGTTTTTCCCACCTCCTTTCTTTCCTCTCTGGAAAGTTGCAAATGCTGAATTTTATTTTATTTTTTGGCTGCGTCGGGTCTTCACTGATGCCTGCGGGCTTTCTCTAGTTGCTGCGACCGGGGGCTGCTCTTCGTTGCGGTGCGTGGGCTTCTCATTGCGGTGCCTTCTCGTTGTGGAGCGCGGGCTCCGGACGCACAGTAGTTGTGGCTCGTGGGCTTAGTTGCTCCGCGGCATGTGGGATCTTCCCGGACCAGGGCTTGAACCCGTGTCCCCTGCGCTGGCAGGCAGATACCTAACCGCTGTGCCACCAGGGAAGCCCAATAATTTGTTTTGTTGTTTCCCCATTCTTGGCAGATGTAGGTATTGACATTACATGTTAAATGAATGAGTTTTAGGTAAAACATAACTTACTGCTCTTTTATTTTTAAAACAGTTGTTTTGTTTCAAAGTGTTTATTCCAACTATATTATTTTCTGTTTTTCGGTTTTTCTATTTCAAGTATATAGTATTTCAAAACTTCTTTGGGTTATATCAGTTGCTCTAGGCTAATGTGGAGTTAAATCACCAGTTGAGCACTGTGTTTATCAGAAAGCGTATTGCGAATTCTAAAACTGACTTAAAGTGAACTTCGGAATACGACTGTAAGAGGACGGCCTCCTTAAAGAAGTTTTCATAATTAGCACAGATGTACTTTTTGTGCTACTTAACGAGGCAGTTCATCAATTTCCATAAGAAGGACAGTTTTGTTCAAGTTTCTTCACAAAGTTTCTTCCCACTAGCATTTGTGTTTTTCAGTTAGTAACTGTTCCTTGTGTTACAACTTGCACACTTCTGGTTTACAATTTAAATTGTTACATATGTGTTCCACAATAATCCTGTAAATTTTTTCAGGAAGCAGTTTTACAAGAGACAATGCCTACACTTAGAAAGAAACCCTACATTTGGGTTGTAGGTTAAAAAGGAAATTGGGAAAGCCATGTTGAAAAAAAAAATTCAGAAAATCAGCAGTAGAAGATTAGAGATAGGTCTGGCCAGGCAACTGATTAAAGAATGTGATAATATATCAAGATGTATCAAGATGAGTATTCTACTTTTAAAATGTTCTGATAATCATGATAAGGAATTTATTGTTAAAGAAAATACAATTAAATGTATTGGGGATACTTCTGTATGTTTCTTCCTACCTGTTACTTCCTTCATTCTTCTCTCTCCACGAGAGTACTCAAATTAGACATCTTAATACCTTTGTTGTTGTAGAAAAGAAATCGTTTATTGTTTTGCTCTTTTGTGTATATTGTCTTCCTTTGAAGCAGGTGATATTCGGGAAGCAGAACCAAGGATTTTTTCTGATCATTTGGGCAGGCTGGCTTTTATCCCTCTGTTTTTCTCTATTTTATAGTTGAACTGAATCATCAGTTTTTTTTATATCTTCAGGTACACTTCCACTCAGAACTAGGATAAAAATTTTTAAACTGCCTCTCTCACTCAAAAATCAAATAGGCCTTGGGATGTTGAAAATTGTGTTGTTTATTAAAAAAAAAAAAAAGCGAGAGGGGCAGAAAGAAATAACTGATAGTTTATTTTCCTAAAGGATTTCCTGCAGCATTTTCACTTATGTCCTGCAGAGAGGTGGGAGATTGCTCTTGTCTTGTGTAGGTATTTCCATGCATATGAATTGCCAACCACTTTGAATTTGAGACGACTGCCCCTAGAACTCTGGGATGTGAGATGTGTTTTTAAGACCCCAGAATCCTTTCTTTCTCAGTGTCTAGGGTATTTGGGGAAGACATTTCCAGAGCTGTCCTGGGGCCTTCTTGCTGTGGGCCTGGCAGCTTCTACTGTGTACAGTGGGCCGTGGGAATATGGTGCTCAAGCAAGAAGGGACTCAGATGCCTGGGTTTGGATTTGGCTTTAAACCTGCCTAGAGAAGTGACTGCAGTGGAGAGAAGAACTTGCCCTCACAATTATCCATATGCTAATCCTGGAACCAGTGAATATGTTACTTTATATGGGGAAAGGGACTTTGCAGATGTGGTTAAGGAAAAGATCTTACGATGGGGAGATTTGCTGGGTTGTCTGGGTTGGTCCAGGGCAATCACAAAGGCCCTTAGAAGAGGGAGGCAGGAGGGTCAGAGAAGGAGCTATCATGACAGAAGGAGAGTTAAGAGTAATGCAAGAGGAGGCCCCCAGCTGAGGGATACAAGTGGCCTCTAGAAGCCAGAAGGGTGAGGAAGCTGATTCCATCCCGGAGGGAACGCAGCCTTGCTGACCCCTTGATTTTAGCCCATTGAGACCCATTTTGGACTTCTGGCCTCCAGAACTGTAAGATAATAAATTTGTGTTGTTTTAAGCCACTAAGTTTGTGGTAATTTGTTACAGCAGTAGGAAACTTATGTAGTGACCTTGGGTAAATTCCTTAAACTTTAAGCCTATGTTTCTCCATCTTTTTTTTTTTTTTTTTCATAATAGCTTCTTTGAGATATATTTTTGCATATCATAAAATTCCCCCATTTCAAGTGTACAATTTCCTGATGCTTGGTAACTTTTCTGAGTGGTGTAACCATCACCACCAAATCAGTTTTGGAACATGTTTTTACACCTCCCGTAAGACCCCTCATGTCTACTTTACAGTTAACCCAACCTCCAGGCAGCCGTTACTCTACCGTCTTTATAAATCTTCCTTTTTTTGATATTGTTTAGAAACGGAATCATACAGTATGTGGTGTCCTGTATCTTTTTTTTTTTTCCCCACTTTGACTAATATTCCTTTATGTCTAACAGACGTTATAGCAACACCCTCCTCCTAGGGTTGTTGTGAGGATTGAATCAGATTGTGAATTCAAAGAGCTTTGCAATAGTGCCCAACACGTAGTAAGTGTTCAATAAATGTTCTTTTTCTACTACTTCTACTACTTATTATTCTTTCTGTTGCTTTTTCAGGTTCCTGATAAAATTCACAAAAATATGTTTTGACACACAGTGCTACTGTTACTTTTCTACTCTTATTTATGTTGTGAGAAATGTAAATCTAATTTATGTGTTAAATTGATTTTGGAGGGTGACGTCAGAACCTAAATACCATGCTTACTTTTTTTTTTTAAATTAAGAGGTTGAATATTTGATTATTAAACTGTTTATTTTCCTGCAAGGCTGTTGCTTCACTGTATAAAAAGAACACCGGCAAACACAGTATATTGCAAAATTAAGGTAGTAATGGTCTTCGTTGACACTGTACGACTATCAGACTTTTCTCCAGTGCCACTTATTTCCAGCGGGATGATCCTTGAGTATTTTGACCCAAACCAGGGATGGCTGTAAGCAAATTACAATATTATATACAATACAAAAAGGCAGTGTTATCCTTGAATTACATAATTTTTATAACTAGTTTTACCACAGATAATTTCAGGAATTCTGAATATTATAACTGGAGACTAGCCTAATAATCATAGGGTGCTGTGAAAAAGATGCATAGTGTTTATCTGAAGTCATTAGGAAGTTAAGGGGTATTTTCTTCAGGAAACGTGGTTGCAAGTAGATTCTTTTGCCAAAAGTTGCTTTTTAAAAATCTATCCACCCCTCACTTAAGACAACTGTGCTAGATTAAGTTGTTTCAGAGTAGTTTATTTAGGGGTTCCATTTTTACTCCTCAATCGATGTTAATTAAGTATTTCTCATATGCTTCTTCACTCATTCGTTGGTCTAGCTCTGAAGGGTGCCTCCGCGTCTTCTTGATCGGCCAACCCTCTGCATAACAAGATTTGTTGACAAGTCCTGGATTTTCTGCTAGAGCTTCATTAATTTCAGCTACTTCTGTTAGAGGAGAATAGAGTTCACTAGACGCTTTCACACTTTCCAAAGCACCAGATTCCTCTTGTTTGTTCAATCCTGTCCCAACTTCAGGCAGACTGCAGGCAACAACACCTCCCAAAGCTTCCTGTGCAAAATTGCTGGTGCGTACGGTTCCAGCACCGCTTTCTCTTGTTACGCGTTCGTGCTGGTGTGTGAATTTCCGCGGCGGCAGCAGAGCGGGGCCGCCGGGCAGGGCGCGTCAGTGCGCAGGCTGCAGACCCCGCTCCCCGCGCTCCGTGCCGCTGCCCCGCGGCGCCCCGTCCTGCGGGCCACGCTTCCTTCTCCTCTCCTTATGAGAGAATGTGTTGTGCATTCTAGGTGACCGATTTACAACGCGAATTTTTGGAGCACAGTTGTGTACTACTTGGGAACTGCCTGTATTCAGAGAGACGATGTGAGTGTTGTGAACTTGCCTTGAAATTGAGAGCGGTCTTTTACCGGCTGCTCTGCTGCCACCAGCATTGCAAGGAAAAAGACTAAGCAGCATCCAGTCTTCAGAAACGCTCTGTGAAAGTCACAAATCCGTGAGGGGCATTTAAGAAGCACTTTGGAGTTTCTTTAATTTTGACTGGCAGACCGGTATCCTGATGGGATTTGAATCAAGAAAATCAGAGAGCTTCAGGGCTTCCCCGGTGGCGCTTCCCCGGTGGCGCAGCGGTGGGGAGTCCGCCTGCCGATGCAGGGGACGCGGGTTCGCGCCCCGGTCCGGGAAGATCCCACGTGCCGCGGAGCGGCTGGGCCCGTGAGCCGTGGCCGCTGAGCCTGCGCGTCCGGAGCCTGTGCTCCGCAACGGGAGAGGCCACGACAGCGAGAGGCCCGCGTACCGCAAAAGAAAAAATCAGAGCCAGAAAAAGAAGAAAATGGTGATGATGGGGGAAAAACAAGTAACAACCGCTATGCTTGCAGCTGTCGTAGCATTTTGAACATACTTCTGCTTTGCGGCCCCTCTTGGATAGCTCTTTAAGCTTGTTGACATGTGTTTCTTCCTGACTCCTCCGGGGATTCCACTTGTAAGCTTCCTTAGGGCAGGAATGCCATCGCCCCGTCTCAGAAGTGTCAGAGACTTGCCTAGCTTCCTATACTTTGGTGGGTGGAGGAATGGTTGGATTTACGGATGGATGGATAGCTGACAGCTTAGTGCTGAGAAAAAGTATTGTAGCTCTTCTTGGACAATAGCATTCTCCTGTGTTCCCCTGGACTGCCCAAAAGAAACAGATAAGAGGAGTAAGGTAGTTCATGGTCGTGAATCAGTTTTCATTTTTGCTACTGATGAAGTATTTACCTTTTCTGAAAATCAGCAAAATGCTTTGGCTGAAGTGTACAGAAATACATAGCACCTCATAAGGTTTTATGTGTTGTATGAACTAAGTTGTCTTATTTTGGCTTCTCTTAAGACCCACTTTGGCTGAGTTGTAGGTAGATCAGATAAATTCAGCAAGTCTAACATTTTATTTTTTAATTTTTTAAAGAAATAAGCCTCACTAAATGTTTATGTCATTTCCGAACATTGTGGCTCATTTTGGCTGGGTTAAGGCTGACTTCAGAATTTGTGCATTATTCTTATTCCATTCTTTCTTGTCCCGCTGTTTAAACCCTTGGTTGCTGTTTAACACTTATACGTAGAAAGAGGCAAGACACAATGGCCAAGAGGTAGAAGCAACCCAAGTGTCCTTCAGTGGATGAATGGATAAACAAAATGTAGCATATACATACAAGGGAATATTCAGCCTTAAAAAGGAAGGATGTTCTGTCATTTGTGACAGCATGAGTGAACTTAGAGGACATTACGCCCATGTGAGATAAGCCCACAAAAAGATGAATAGTTGTATGATTACACTTATGTGAGGTATTTAAAGTAGTCAAATTCATAGAAACAAAGTAGAATGTTGGTTGCTAGGGGCTGGGGGTACAGGAAGAGGGGGGTTATTTAATGGCTATAGGGTTTCAGTTTTGCAAGATGAAAGTTCTGGAGATCTGTTTCACAACAATGTGGGTATACTTATACTGAACTTCTACACTTAAAAATGCTTAAGACGGTAAATTTTACGTTATGTGCTTTTACCACAATTTTTTAAAAAAAAAGAGGAAGCAAGGAGTTAAAATTTGAGTTAGTCAGGCTTGCTACTTGAAGAAACTTTTCTGAAGTATTCATTGGGCTCAAGGTTTAGAATAGAGCACATGTATCTACACGTAGTACAGAATAAAACAATAAGATGTTCATCTTCTTTACATTTTCACCACGTTTTAGCTAGGATTCGTGAGACTCTTGTCAGTTAATAGCTAGACTGCTGTCAGATACCATGAAGCTGGGCGTAGTATCGAAACAGTTTCTTTCAAACTGTTATAGAGATGATTTTGAGACTCTGAGAGGTTTTCTTACTCTTTTGATAACCAATGTTATGCACCCTACTGGGTCCTGAAAAGGCATTAATACTGAAGTAATGAAGGATTCAAGTTTCACTTTTGTTTTCAGTAACATTACAGGATGAGCTCTTGGTAAAGACCATATGTTTCTTGGTATTTATTTCCCTGAAGGCCTTGCCAGTGTTTCTTTAGCCCATTTGGAAGCATTCCCGTTGTTCCAACCCAGGCATCATCTAGATTGGAAAGGGCTGCTTTTGCCTATAGCTTGCTGATTTGGGGAGTATCTCTTCCCATTGGAGACGAGATGCATCGTAAATGCTCTTTGCTCTGACGCTGACAGAAAGAACATTTGGGTATATTCTTTACACTATGTTTTATACTCTACACTACAAGCATATGGTACATTTATATACAAAGAGGAAATTAATTTTTTTTGATGCCATTAACAGTTGATTTTTTTCCCAGCTATAGTGAGATATAATTGGCATATAACATTTGTAAATTTAAGGTGTACAATTTGTTGATATATTTAAATTTTGCAAAATCATTACCACCATAGCGTTAGTTAACACCTCCATCACGTCACATAATTACCATTTTTTTGTGGTGAGAACAGATAAGATCTACTTTCTCAGCAACTTTCAAGTATATAATACAGTAGTTTTGACTCTAATCACCAAGCTGTCCATTAGATCCCCGGAACTTATTCACCTTAGAACTGAAAGTGGAAAGGAACTTTTAATTAAATTGAAAGTGAACTGGAAAGAGCAATTCTGCTTCTTGGAGTATGCAGATTTTTTAGTTCTTAGCCGTGTGTAGTAGTAGCCTCTGTTGGAAATTTAAGATGATTTGGACAGACTGCCTGCCCTTAAGATACAGTGTAATGGAGAGAAATACCTTCCTAGCAAATTATGATACAAAACGGACACTTATAAATGCTATGATAGACGATGAAATGAATTTCGTGAGAATAAGGAAGAAGCAGTTAATTTTGATGGAGGTGGAGGGCACAGCTCAGTTGAACCCTGGAAGATACGTAGACTTTACTAAGTGAAGAAAGAGAGGAAGACTTTCCAGGAAAAATCATACATCATGAGTAGAAGCTCTGAGGTTGAAGATGTGTTGTTATGTCACAGGACCCGAAGGAGCAGGGGAGAAGATGATGAAAAATGAGTAAAAGTGACGTGAGGCGTTCATATTGCTAACGTTCTGATCCTAATCACTTCCGGGGGGTATAAAGTTTATAACCAAGCCCAGGACCAAGAGGGATAATCCCTGCTCAATGAGACGTGTCTGTAGGTAAAGCCCTGAAACTAACCCTCTAAATGAAAAATGAGATTTCTCCCCTCCTGCTTTAAAATGAGAATTGGTGGTAACGTTGAGTCTCTCCAAAATCCCCATGTTTTGTTCATGTTGGTAGAACTCATAGGCATACCTCCTCTTCCGTCCAGTCCCTGGTGTTCTAAAGCCAACAGGAGTCTACGCTCACCTCACCTCCTCGGTGTACTTCTTCGGAAAAGCAGAAGTACCGAAATGGAGGAGATCCGAGATACCATTCAGGACAAAACTCAGATTTTGAAAATGAGAAGGTTTCCAGAGAGGTCCAGTGCCCAGGTGACAAGGGTAATAAACGGCGGCAGCCGCCCAGGGGCACTTTGCTCTGGCCCGGCCCGGCAGAGGGATTCGCAGAGGGTTTCCACCTCCGCGCGGGAGCCCCGCTTGCCTCTGTATGTCTTGTCATGTTTTAGCTCTTCCGTCTGAAGCAGGTTATCTGAAACGCCGTAGATACCCTAAGGGCTGCTTCTGGGTTCAAAACTTAACAACACCTGAAGAGCGTTATTAACCCGTTGCTATTAATATGCTGCTTTAACATCAGCCGCAGCCTTGTATAAATATGGGAGTCATGGAAAATTTAAATGAGTTTTTTTTGTTTTTTTTTTTTTGAGGTACGTGGGCCTCTCACTGCTGTGGCCTCTCCCGTTGCGGAGCACAGGCTCCGGACGCGCAGGCGCAGCGGCCACGGCTCACGGGCCCAGCCGCTCCGCGGCACGTGGGATCCTCCCGGACCGGGGCACGAACCCGCGTCCCCTGCATCGGCGGGCGGACTCTCAACCGCTGCGCCACCAGGGAAGCCCTAAGTGAGATTTTGGATTGGGGCACTCCTCTTCACCCAGAATCTGTTACATCCTTTCTGATTCTGAGCCTTTCAGACAAACAGTGTCTTTGAGACACCAACACTTAATCTCTGTTAATTCTGGTAGTGGTGTGGAAAAACCCCATCTACCTTTGCCTATACCTCAGTTTTCTCCTCGCCTCTAGACTACTGACAGATTTTCTATAAGATACTTAAGGAGATATTTTGTTTTAATATAACACGGCAAATTTTTTGAAAACTCTTGGAAATGACAATAACAATATCCCGATCTTCTTTTCAGGATATCAATTTCTATCTGATATTTATCATTGTAGGTTTAATCATAACTATACTTAATAACAGTCAGTTGTTACTTTTTCACTATTTTGGTTGAAACCATGTATCTAAAATAGATTGAAACATATCTAGTAATCCATTATAAATTTTTAAAAAATTAGTTATCCAATTAAATGATTGGTAACTCAGTTACCAGTCGATCATCTGGATATTTTAAAACATCCCAGTAATTCATGTACATTTTTCTAATTTATTTAAAACATTGATTATTGTATAGACATGGTTGGGTAATTGTTGATATAGTAGACTAGAACTTTCACTTAGGAAGTTTTATGTTCTATTAGTGCTTTTAAGTGGAAGAGATTAACTCATCAATTGAATTAATAGTAAATGGTATTGTTTATAAAATCTGCAATATGAGAAGAAAAAAATGGAAGCTGAGATACGTAATATAAATTGAATACCTGGAAACACCAACATCCTAGTTCTTAAGAAGGGAAGCATTGCTGGGGGGAATGGGTGGAAGGGCTGCAGGTACAAAAACGATTCTGGAAAATGTTGTTTCCACTGCCTCACCTCAATTCCAAGAAGCATGAGGAGCTCTATTATTATTCTTCTTTTTAATGTATTCATTCAGACTTTTCTATACATACATACTTATTTTTTTAACATCTTTATTGGAGTATAACTGCTTTACAATGGTGTGTTACTTTCTGCTTTATAACAAAGTGAATCAGCTATACATACACATATATCCCCATATCCCCTCCCTCTTGCATCTCCCTTCCACCCTCCCTATTCCACCCCTCTAGGTGGTCACAAAGCACCGAGCTGATCTCCCTGTGCTCTGCGGCTGCTTCCCACTAGCTGTCTGTTTTACATTTGGTAGTGTATATATGTCCCTGCCACTCTCTCACTTCGTCCCAGCTTACCCTTCCCCCTCCCCGTGTCCTCAAATCCATTCTCTGTCTGCATCTTTATTCCTGTCCTGCCCCTAGGTTCTTCATAACCATTTTTTTTTTTAGATTTATATATATGTGTTAGCATACGGTATTTGTTTTTCTCTTTCTGACTTACTTCACTCTGTATGACAGACTCTAGGTCCATCCACCTCACTACAAATAACTCAATTTCATTTTTTTTTATGGCTCCGTAATATTCCATTGTATATATGTGCCACATCTTCTTTATCCATTCATCTGTTGATGGACACTTAGGTTGCTACCGTGTCCTGGCTATTGTAAATAGACCTGAAATGAATATTGTGGTACATGACTCATTTTGAATTATGGTTTTCTCAGGGTATATGCCCAGTAGTGGGATTGCTGGATGGTATCATAGTTCTGTTTTTAGTTTTTTAAGGAACCTCCATACTGTTCTCCATAGTGGCTGTATCAATTCACATTCCCACCAGCAGTGCAAGAGGGTTCCCTTTTCTCCACACCCTCTCCAGCATTTATTGTTTGTACATTTTTAGATGATGGCCATTCTGACTGGTGTGAGGTGATACCTCATTGTAGTTTTGATTTGCATTTCTCTAATGATTAGTGATGTTGAGCATCCTTTCATGTGTTTGTTGGCAATCTGTATATCTTCTTTGAAGAAATGTCTTTAGTCTTCTGCCCGTTTTTGGATTGGATTGTTTGGTTTTTTTGATATTGAGCTGTATGAGCTGCTTATAAATTTTGGAGATTAATCCTTTGTCAGCTTCTTCATTTGCAAATATTTTCTCCCAGTCTGAGGGTTGTCTTTTCGCCTTGTTTATGTTTTCCTTTGCTGTGCAAAAGCTTTAAAGTTTCATTAGGTCCCATTTGTTTATTTTTGTTTTTATTTCCATTACTCTAGGAGGTGAGTCAAAAAGGATCTTGCTGTGATGTATGTCATAGTGTTCTGCCTATGTTTTCCTCTAAGAGTTTGATAGTGTCTGGCCTTACATTTAGGTCTTTAATCCATTTTGAGTTTATTTTTGTGTATGTTGTTAGGGAGTGTTCTAATTTCATTCTTTTACATGTAGCTGTCCAGTTTTCCCAGCACCACTTATTGAAGAGGCAGTCTTTTCTCCATTGTATATTCTTGCCTCCTTAATCAAAGATGAGCTGACCATATGTGCGTGGGTTTATCTCTTGGCTTTCTGTCCTGTTCCATTGATCTATATTTCTGTTTTTGTGCCAGTACCATACTGTCTTGATTACTGTAGCTTTGTAGTATAGTCGGAAGTCTGGGAGCCTGATTCCTCCAGCTCCGTTTTTCTTTCTCAAGGTTGCTTTGGCTATTCGGGCTCTTTTGTGTTTCCATGCAAATTGTGAAAAATTTTTTCTAGTTCTGAGGAAAATGCCATTAGTAGTTTGATAGGGATTGAATTAAATCTGTAGATTGCTTTGGGTAGTATAGTCATTTTCACAATGTTGACTCTTCCAGTCCAAGACCATGGTATATCTCTCCATCTGTTTGTATCATCTTTAATTTCTTTCTTCAGTGTCTTATAGTTTTCTACATACAAGACTTTTGTCTCCTTAGGTAAGTTTATTCCTAGGTATTTTATTCTTTTTGTTGCAATGATAAATGGGAGTGTTTCCTTAATTTCTCCTTCAGATTTTTCATCATTAGTGTATAGGAATGCAAGAGATTTCTGTGCATTAATTTTGTATCCTACTACTTTACCAAATTCATTGATTAGCTCTAGTAGTTTTCTGGTAACATCTTTAGGATTCTCTATGTATAGTATCATGTCATCTGCAAACAGTGACAGCTTTACTTCTTCTTTTCCAACTTGGATTCCATTTATATCATTTTCTTCTCAGATTGCTGTGGCTAAAACTTCCAAAACTATGTTGAATAGTAGTGGTGAGAGTGGGCAACTTTACCTTCTTCCTCATCTTAGTGGAAATGCTTTCAATTTTTTTCACCATTGAGAACGAAGGTGGCTGTAGTTTTGTCATATGTGGCCTTTATTATGTTGAGGTAGGTTCCCTCTATGCCTACCTCCTGGATAGTCTTTATCATAAATGGGTGTTGAATTTTGTCAAAAGCTTTTTCTGCATCTATGAGATTTTCATATGGATTTTATCCTTCTATTTGTTAATATGGTTGATCACATTGATTGATTTGCGTATTTTGAAGAATCCTGGCACTCCTGGGATAAACCCCAGTTGATCATGGTGTATGATCCTTTTAATGTGCTGTTGGATTCAGTTTGGTAGTAGTTTGTTGAGGATTTTGCATCTATGTTCATCAGTGATATTGACCTATAGTTTTCTTTGTGACATCTTTGTCTGGTTTTGGTATCGGGGTAATGGTGGCCTCATAGAATGAGTTTGGCAGTCTTCCTCCCTCTCCTATATTTTGGAGGAGTTTGAGAAGGATAGGTGTTACCTCTTCTCTAAATGTTTGATAGAATTTGTCTGTGAAGCCATCTGGTCCTGGGCTTTTGTTTGTTGGAAGATTTTTAATCAGTCTCAATTTCAGTGCTTTTGATTGGTCTATTTATATTTTCTATTTCTTCTTGGTTCTGTCTCAGAAGGTTATGCTTTTGTAAGGATTTGTCCATTTCTTTCAGGTTTCCATTTTATTGGTGTATGGTTGCTTGTAGTAATCTCTCATGATCCTTTGTATTTCTGCAGTATCACTTGTTACTTCTCCTTTTTCATTTCTAATTCTATTGATTTGAGTCTTCTCCCTTTTTTTCTTTATGAGCTGGTTAAAGGTTTATCACTTTTGTTTATCTTTTCAAAGAACCAGCTTTTAGTTATATTGATCTTTGCTATTGTTTCCTTCATTTCTTTTTCATTTATTTCTGATGTAATCTTTATGATTTCTTTCCTTCTGCTAACTTTGGGGTTTTTTGGTTCTTCTTTCTCTAATTGTTTTAGGTGTAAGGTTAGGTTTTATTTGAGATGTTTCTTGTTGCTTGAGGTAGGATTGTATTGCTATAAACTTCCCTCTTAGAACTGCTCTTGCTGCATTCCATAGGTTTAGGGTCATTGTGTTTTCATTGTCATTTGTTTCTAGGTATTTTTTGATTTCCTCTTTGATTTCTTCAGTGATCTCTTGGTTATTAAGGAGTGTATTGTTTAGCCCCCATGTGTTTATATTTTTTACAGATTTTTCCCTGTAATTGATATCTAGTCTCATAGTGTGTGGTCAGAAAAGATACTCGATACTATTTCAATTTTTTAAAATTTAGCAAGGCTTGATTTGTGACCCAAGGTATGATCTATCCTCCTGGAGAATGTTCCATGAGCACTTAAGAAGAAAGTGTATTCTGTTGTTTTTGGAGGGAATGTCCTATAAATATCATTTAAGTCCATCTTGTTTAATGTATTATTTAAAGCTTGTGTTTCCTTATTTATTTTCATTTTGGATGATCTGTCCATTGGTGAAAGTGGGGATGTTAAAGTCCCCTACTATGATTGTGTTACTGTCGATTTCCCCTTTTATGGCTGTTAGCATTTACTTTATGTATTGAAGTGCTCCTATGTTGGGTGCATAAAAATTTACATTGTTATATCTTCTTCTTGATTTGATCCCTTGATCATTATGTAGTGTCCTTCTTTGTCTCTTGTAATAGTCTTTATTTTAAAGTCCATTTTGTCTGATATGAGAATTGCTACTCCAGCTTTCTTTTGATTTCCTTTTACATGAAATATCTTTTTCTATCCCCTCACTTTCAGTCTGTTTGTGTCCCTAGGTTTGAAGTGGGTCTCTTGTTGACAGCATATTCACAGGTCTTGTTTTTGTATCCATTCAGCCAGTCTGTGTCTTTTGGTTGGAATATTTAATCCATTTACAATTAAGGTAGTTATCCATATGTATATTCCTATTACCATTTTCTTAATTGTTTTGGGTTTGTTATTGTAGGTCTTTTCCTTTTCTTGTGTTTCCTACCTAGTGAAGTTCCTTTAGCATTTGTTGTGAAGCTGGTTGGGTGGTGCTGAATTCTGTTAACTTTTGCTTGTCTGTAAAGGTTTAAATTTCTCCATCGAATCTGAATGAGATCCTTGCTGGGTAGAGTAATCTTGGTTGTAGGTTTTTCCCTTTCATCACTTTAAATATGTCCTGCCACTCCCTTCTGGCTTGCAGAGTTTCTGCTGAAGGATCAGCTGTTAACTTTATGGGGATTCCCTTGTATGTTATTTGTTGCTTTTCCCTTGCTGCTTTTAATATTTTTTCTTTGTATTGAATTTTTAGTAGTTTGATTAATATGTGTCTTGGAGTGTTTCTCCTTGGATTTATCCTGTATGGGACTCTCTGTGCTTCCTGGACTAGATTGACTATTTCCTGTCCCATATTAGGGAAGTTTTCAACTGTAATTTATTTTTTTTAACATCTTTATTGGAGTATAATTGCTTTATAGTGGTGTGTTAGTTTCTGCTTTATAACAAAGTGAATCAGTTATACATATACATATGTTCCCATATCTCTTCCCTCTTGAGTCACCCTCCCTCCCACCCTCCCTATCCCACCCCTATAATTTCAGATATTTCCTCAGTCCCTTTCTTTTTCTCTTCTTCTTCTGGGCCCCCTATAATTCAAATGTTGGTGCATTTAATGTTGTCCCAGAGGTCTCTGAGACTGTCCTCAGTTCTTTTTGTTCTTTTTTCTTTATTGTGCTCTGCGGTATTATTTCAACTGTTTTATCTTCCAGGTCACTTATCCATTCTTCTGCCTCAGTTATTCTGCTATTGATTAATTATAGAGAATTTCAAATTTCATTTATTGTGTAGTTCATCATTGTTTGTGATGAATTCTTTTTCAGGTAGACTGCCTATTTCCTCTTCATTTGTTTGGTCTGGTGGGTTTTTGCCTTGCTCTTTCATCAGCTGTGTGTTTCTCTGTGTTCTCATTTTGCTTAACTTTCTGCGTTTGAGGTCTCCTTTTCGCAGCCTGCAGGTTCATATTTCCCATTGTTTTTGGTGTCTGCCCCTAGTGACTAAGGTTGGTTCAGTGGCTTGTGTAGGCTTCCTGGTGGAGGGGACTGGTGCCTGTGTTCTGGTGGATGAGGCTGGATCTTGTCTTTCTGTTGGGCAGGACCTCGTCCAGTGGTGTGTTTTGGGGTGTGTGTTACCTTATGATTTTAGGCAGCCTCTCTGCTAATGGGTGGGATTGTGTTCCTGTCTTGCTAGTTGTTTTGCATAGGGTGTCCAGCACTGTAGCTTGCCGGTCGTTGAGTGGAACTGGGTCTTAATGTTGAGATGGAGATCTCTGGGAGTGCTTTTGCCATTTGATATTGCATGGAGCCAGGAGGTCTCTGGTTGTCCAATGTCCTGTACCCAGCTCTCCCACCTCAGAGGCACAGGCCTGAAACCCAGCTGGAGCACCAAGACCCTGTCAGATACATGGCTCAGGAGAAAAGGGAGAAAAAAAAAGAAACAAATAAAATAAAGTTATTAAAATAAAAATATTTTTAATTTAAAAGTAATAAAAAAGAATGAAAGAAGAGAGCAGCCAAACCAGAAAACAAATCTACCGATGATAACAAGCGCTACAAAGTATGCTAAAAGAGAAAAGAAAAAAAAAAAAGACAGAACCCTAAGACAAATGGTAAAAGCGACGCTATACAGACAAAATCACACAAAGAAACATACATATACACACTCACAAAAAGAGAAAAAGGAAAAATATATATATCTATATATATTAATTTAAAAAAAGGAAAAGGAAGAGAGCAACCAAATCAATAAATAAATCTACCAATGATAATAAACTCTAAATACTAAACTAAGATAAACATAAAACCAGAAAAAAATTAGATGCAGAAAGCAAAGCCCAAGTCTACAGTTTCTCCCAAAGTCCACCGCCTCAATTTTGGGATGATTCTTTGTCTATTCAGGTATTTCAGAGATGCAGGTACATCAAGATGATTGTGGAGATTTAATCTGCTGCTCCTGAGGCTTTTGGGAAGTCTGAGGTCTTCTGCCAGTGTTCAGTAGGTGTTCTGTAGGATTTGTTCCACATATAGATGTATTTCTAATGTATTTGTGGGGAGGAAGGTGATCTCCACGTCTTACTCCTCCTCCATCTTGAAGGACCACCAGGAGCTTTATTATTGAATGTTATCTTTTAAAACAATCTTCCAGCTCTTCATTTGTACTAATATTTTATTTATAATGTATAAATAAATATAGGTCTATCACAATAGATTCATTAATAGAACAGAATACATTTGGAAGTTTTTACACCTTTTAAAATGGTTATTAAACCTGACCTCCAGTGATTGCTTTCAATAATAGATTTTTTTTTCTAAGAACTAAATAAGGGGGAATGTTTCATCACGTCAGCATTTTTTATTGCAAAATAATTAGTTGAGGACATACTATTTGCACATAATGTATGTGGGCAAGATTGGGCAATGTGATCTAAAGATAATGAAATTATGTACATTCAGGCCTCGGTGAACAAGCATATTCTAAGGGTATTGATGAATCAAATGGTAACAGTCCGAAAAGAGTTTGCAGTTGAAGTATCTCATCACTGTCTACCTACTTAAGCCTTTTGTTAATGACTTAGGTTAAGATATAGAAGACTTTATGCATATGAAAGTAGTGAATGAAACAAAGCTGAGAAGGATAACTAATATTTCAAATAGCAAGGTTAGAAATAAAAGATCTGAAGACCACTACGAAAATGTTAGTTGTTTCTTTTTATCTCATGGATAAAATGGAAAAAAATGGAAAAAAATAGATGGAAAAAAATGGATGGAGACTTAGCAGATTGATATTTACAGTAAATAAATGTTTAGTCTTGAACTTTGATTCTCAAGAGAAATCAGAACTAGAAAGACCTAGTTTAATAGCAATTCCTAAGAAAAGGCTAGAGGATTTTAGGCAATTGCAAGTTCACAGTGTAGCCCAGCAATGTGACTTCGAAAGCTAGAATCTTACTCTTCATAATAGAAAGCACTGGCGTGATTATTTATAGTTTGCAAGGCACTTTTTTTTTTAAGTTGGGATATTGAGGTACAATTTACATAGTGTAAAACACATCCATTGTAGTATAGTGTTCTGAGTTTCAACAAAGTCATACCATCATATTACCACCCCCGCAACTTAGATTGTAGACCATTTCCTTAATTCCCAACAGTTCCCTTATGTCCCTTTTACTCAGTTCTTCCCTTTATCCAAGCCCCTCGTAACCCCTGATCATTTTCTGGCCCCATAGTTTTGAAAAGCATTTTTCACATAACTTTTTGCATTCTCATAAGATCTCTACAGCATCTAATATTAGCAGTGTCTGTTGTATAAATGAAATAACCAGAGTTCAGTTAAGCAACTTTCTGAAAGCTACACTATATAAATAGTGGATCCAGGACTTGAACCTTCATTTTTCTAATTCAGAATCCCAAACACTTCCTTGATCCTTCCAACTAGCTCCTTGCTCCAAGAGCCCCAGCTTCTTTGCATTGTTCATTCACCTGCAGGTGGATCCTATATTAGGAGCCAGCATTTAACATTCAAGGGGCCAGAGCAGCGTTTCTCAACCTTTCTTTCATTATCATTCCCATAAGGATCCTTTTTTTAGAGTTTTTTTTCTAATCGCATACCCTCCCCAATTATACTTTAACACCATAGATATACTATATTTCTGTGTGTGTACTGTAAATATCTGTGCTTTTTATATAAAAACAGTAGTTTTTTTTTCACCCATCCCACAAGAACCAGTATGCCCCATGGGGGGCAATATAGCCCTCACTGAGAATGCTTAGACTAGAACTAGACCAGAATGATCTTCAACCATTGTCCCAACTGACATGCATGACACATGACCCTGGAGTGAGTATGAGACACATTCAAGGTCACACTCAAATTTTCATAACACTGAAAATTTAGAAGATAGCATAGCAGACTTTAGGCAAGATGTTTATGAAAGCATCTTAAGAACATGTAGGTAAGTAAAATCAGCCATTAGACACAATCTTCAAATATTATTTAACAGGAGAATTTAAAATATGGCTAATTTTTAAAAGTAATTTTTTAAAAGTTGGCTTTGAATCTAAATCCTGACTTCAACATATAATAATGTGAACAGACTAGTTCTATTGAAGAGTAAACATTAATGTTACTTTTGTTAAGAACTGCAGTGGCTATAACGTATAGCTTTAGTATGTTGTTAATGTGAATATGATTATTACAAGTGTATCTTGCCTCTTCACTTTATCTGCCTTTCATTAAGTAGTCATCACTGAAGAGTCATGATAACCAGATGTCAGTGTCCTCAATTGCCTTATATGCAGTACAGCGGAAGAAGCATTCCTTTTTTTTTTTAACTGTATTTTTATTGTGCTAAAACACACATGACATAAATTTTACTGCCATAACCATTGCTAAGTGTACAGTTCAGTGGTCTTAAAAACATTCACATTGTTGTGCAGACATCCATCTCCATAACTCTTTTCATCTTGTAAAGCTGAAACTCTATACCCATTAAACACTAACTCCCACCCTCCCCCCCAGCCCTTGGCAAACACCATTATGCTTTCTGTCTTTATGATTTTGACCATCTTATTAAGTACCTCATGTAAGTGGAATAATACAGTATTTGTCTTTTTATGATTGGCTTATTTTACTTAATATCCTCAAGTTTCAGCTATGTTACTATGTTGTAGCATATAGTAGAATTTCCTTCTATTTTAAGGCTGAATAATATTTCACTGTATGTATACATAGTTGACACTTGAACAACTGGGTTTGAACTCTGCAGATCCATTTATACAGTACCTGGATTTTTTTTTTCCAATAAATGGTATGGTATTACACCATATGAGGTTCGTTGAATCCACAAATGCAGAACCATGGGTTTGGAGGGCCAACTCTAAAGTTACATGCAGATTTTGAACTACACAGGGATCCCTGTCTCTAACCCCTTTGATTGTTCAAGGGTCCACTGTATCACATGTTGCTTATCTGTTCATCCATCCATGGACATTTGGGTTGCTTCCACGTTTTAGCCATTGTGAATATGCTGCTATGAACATTGGGGTACAAATATTCTTCTAAACCCTGCTTTTAATTCTTTGGGGTATATAACCAGAAATGGAATTGGTGCATCATACGGTAATTCTATTTTTAATTTTTTGAGGAACCACCATACTGTTTCACATAGTGGCTATACCAGTTTACATTCCCAACAACAATGCACAAGTGTTTCAATTTCTCTACATCCTGACCAGCACTTATTGTTTTCTGGTTTGGTTTTTTTTTTGATATTAGGCATTCCAATGGATATGAGGTGATGTCTCATTGCAGTGTTGATTTCCATTACCCTAATGATTAGTGATGTTGAGCATCATTTATGTGCTTATTGGCCATTTGTATGTCTTTGGAGAAATGTCTATTCAAATCCTTTGCTCTTTTTGAATCAGGTTGGTTGTTTTTTGTTGTTGCGTTTTAGGGGTTCTCTATATATTCTGGTTATTAATTCCTTATCAGATACATGATTTACAAATATTTTCTCCCACTCTGGGTGTCTTTTTACTCTGTTGATAGTGTATTTTGGTGCACAAAATTTTTAAATTTTCATTAAGTACATTTTGTCTGTTATTCTTTTGTTGCCTGTGTCTCTGGCGTCATATCCAAGAAATCATTGCCAAATCCAATGTCATGAAGCTTTTGTCCTTTGTTTTCTTCCAAAAGTTTTATTGTTTTAGATCCCTGATCCATTTTGAGTTAATTTTTATATATGATGCTAGGTAAGGGGCAGCTTCATTCTTTTGCATGTGGATATCCAGTTTTCCCAGTACCATTTGTTGAAAAGACTGTCCATTTCCCATTGAATGGTGTTGGCATCCTTGTCAAAAAACCATTTGAGCATATATGCTAGGGTACATTTCTAGCTCTGTGTTCTATTCTATTGGTCTGTATGTCTCTATGCTAATACCACACTGTTTTGATTACTGTAGCCTTGCAGTAAGTTAAGTGTGAGTCTTCTATTTTTCGTCCTTTTTTTTGAGTTTGTTTAGGCTGTTAGGGGTCTCTTAAGATTCCATATGAATTTTAGGATGGGTTTTTCTATTTCTGTGAAAAATGCCATTGAAATTTTGATAAGTATTGCATCAAACCTGTAGGTTATTTTGGGTAGTAGTCACATTTTAACAATATTAAGCCTTCCAGTCCATGAACATTTGGTATGTTTTCATTTATTTATGTCTTCTTTAATTTCTTTCACCAATGTTTTGTAGTTTTCTTTGTATAAGTCTTTCACCTCCTTGGTAAATTTATTCCTAAGTATTTTATTCTGTTTGATGCTATTGTAAATGGAATTGTTTTTGTAATTTCCTTTACACATTGTTCATTTTGTATAAAAATACAATTGAGTTTTGTGTGTTGACTTTGTACCCTGCTACTTTGCTGAATTCGTTTGTTATTTCTAACAGTTTTTTGTGTGATCTTTAGCATTTCCTTACATATATATATATATTTTACTGAAGTATAGTTGATTTACGATATTGTGTTAGTTTCAGGTGTCTAGCACAGTGATTCATTACTTTTGCGGATTATATTCCATTATAGGTTATTATAAGATAATGGGTATAATTCCCTGATCTGTACAGTATATCCTTGTTGCTTACCTATTTTGTATACTGTTGTTTGTATCTGTTAATCCCATACCCCTAATTTGTTCCTGCACCTTCTCACTCCCCTTTGTAACCACAAGTTTATTTTCTATATTTGTAAGTCTGTTTCTATTTTGCATATACACTTATTTGTATTATTTTTTTAGATTCCACATGTAAGTGATATCATACAGTATTTGTCTTTTCTGACTTGTTTTACTATGCATAATATTCTCTAGGTTCATCCAGGTTGCTGCATATGGCAGTATTTCATTGTTTTTTAATGGCTGCATAATATTCCATTGTGTGTATATATATATATGTATATATATGTGTGAGTGTGTGTGTATTTGTTGATCATTTCAAAGAACCATCTTTTGGTTTCATTTTCTTTTTTGTTTTTCTGTTCTCTAGTTCATTTATCTCTGCTCTAACCTTTATTATTTCCTTCTTTCTGCTAGCTTTGGATTTTTAAACAATTCTTTTTCTATTTCCTTCAGTTGTAAAGTTAGGTTTTGGATTTGAGATCTTTTTTTGTTTTTTAATGTGTTTATAACTATAAGCTTATTCCTTAGCTCCACTTTGCTGCATCCCATAAGTTTTGGTTTGTTGTGGTTTATTTTCATTCATCTCTAAGTATCAATATTTTCTAATTTGTCTTGATAGTTTTTCTTTGATCCATTGACTGTTTAAACATGTGTTATTTAATCCCACAGTTTTGTGAATTTTTCAATTTTCTTAATGTTATTGATTTCTAACTTTGTCCCATTACGGTCAGAAAAGATACATTGTATGATATCTGTCTTTTAAAATGTGTTGTGATTTAATTTGTGGCCTAACACATGGTCTGTTCAGGGAAATGTCACATGTACACTTGAGAAGAGTGGGCTTTCTGTTGTTGTTGGGTAGAATATTCTGTATATGTTGATGGATCTATTTGTTGTTTTTAAAGTCCTGTATTTCCTCACTTATCTTCTCTCTGGCTGTTCTTTCTGTTGTTCTGTGTGGGGCACTGAACTCTCTCCAACTCCTATTGAATGGTCTGTTTCTCCCTTCAGTTCTGTCCAGTTGTCTTTCACATATTTTGATGGTCTGTCATTAGATACATAAATATTTGTAATTATAATATCTTCTTGCTGTATTCAAATTTTGATTAATATATGATGACCATCTTTGTCTCTTGAAACCTTTTTTGATTTAAAGTCTGTTATGTCTGATATTAGAATAGCCAGCTCTGCTCTCTTTTGCTTACTGTAAGAATGGAATATCTTTTTCCATCCTTTTACTTCTAACCTGTTTGTGTCTTTGGATCTCAAGTCCCTTGTAGGTAGCATATGGTTGGATCACGTGTTTTTGTCCATTCTGCCAGTCTCTGTCTTTTGATTGGAGAGTTCAGTCCATTTACATTTAAAGTAATTACTGATAAGTAGGGATTTCTGTCATTGTGGTATTTGTTTTCTATATGCCTTATAGCTTTTTTCTTCTCCTAGTGTTATTGAGATGTAATTGACATATAGCACTGTATAAGTTTAAGGTGTATAGTATAATGGTTTGACATATATACATCATGATTACCGCAGTAAGTTTAGTGAACATCCATCATCTCATATAGGTACAAAGTAAAAGAAAAATAATTTTTTCCTTGTGGTAAGAACTCTTAGGATTTATTCTGTTAAAAATATTCTTATAAAACATACAGCAGTGGTAATATTTCTCATGTTGTACATTACATCCCAAGTACTTATGTATCTTATATAATTGGAAGCCTTATAGCTTCTTTGTAGCTCAGTTCCTGCATTAGTATTCTCTTTTGTGTTAAGTTGATTTTTTTTTGTACTGTGAAATGTTTAAATTCCTTTCTTGTTTCCTTTTTTGTCCATTCTATGGCTATTTTCTTTGTGGTTACCATGGGGATTACATTTACTGTCCTAAAGTTTTAATACTCTAATTTGAATAAATACCAGCTTTACTCCAGTAACATACAAAAACTTTGCTCCTTTACAGCTCCAGTTTTGGTGGAGTCTTCAGGGTTTTCTATATATGACATCATGTCATCTGCAAAGAGTGACAGTTTTACTTCATCTTTTCTGGTTTGAATGTCTTTTATTTTCTCTTCTTGCCTAATGGCTCTGGCTATGACTTCCAATACTATGTTGAACAAAAGTGTTGAGAGTGGGCATCCTTTCTTGTTCCTGTTATGAGAGGAAAATCTTTCACATTTTCCCCATTGAGTATGATGTTAACTGTAGGCTTGTCATATATGGCAGTGGTCCCCAACCTTTTTGGCACCAGGGACCGGTTTAGTGGAAGACAGTTTTTCCACGGACGGGGGCGTTGGTTCAGGTGGTAATGAGAGCGATGGGGGGTGGTGGGGAGCGGCAGATGAAACTGTGCTTACTCACCCGCCTCTTGCCTCCTGCTGTGTGGCCCGGTTCCTAACAGGAACTGGGGTTTGGGGACCCCTGATACATGGCCTATATTGTGGTACGTTCCCTCTATACCCACTTTGATGGGAGCTTTTATTGTAAATGAATATTGAATTTTGTCAAATGCTTTTTCTGCATCTGTTGAAATGATCATATCATTTTTGTCTTTCATTCTGTTAATGACACATTATCACATTGATTTGCAGGTGTACCATCTTTGCATCCCTAGACTAAATCCCATAGTGTATGATCCTTTTAATGTATTGTTGAATTTGACTTGCTAATATTTTGTTGAAGATTTTTGCGTTTATGTTAATCAAGGATTTGGGCCTGTAATTTATTTTCTTGTGGTGTCCTTGTCTGGTTTTGATATTGGGGTTACTAATAATTCTTTTGAATCACTAGTCTCTTAGATTTGGAGTTACAAGTCAAAGTTATAGTACTACTGGCTTTTAAACTCATTTTTTTGTGTGTATTTTAAGTGTATTAGTCTCTTAAATTAGGTAGAAAACAGAAAGTGTAGTTACGGACCATTGTTACAGTAGCACAAGTTTTTATAATTCCCCATGTATTTACCTTTATTGAAAGATTTATTTCTCCATTCAGCTTCAGTTTACTGCCTATTGTCCTTTCATTTCACTGTGCAGGATTTCCTTGAGCATTTCTTGCAGGGAAGGGGTGTTGGTCACTGACTCCCTCAGCTCTTGTTTATCTGGGAATATCTTAATTTATCCCTCACTTTTGAAGGACATTTTTGCCACAGATATAATTATTGGTTGATAGTTTCTCTCTTTTAGCATTTTGAGTATATCAGTCTCTGGCCTCCAAAGTTTCTGATGAGAAATCTCTTGATAATCTAATTGAGGATCCCTTGTATGTGATGATTCACTTCTCTCTTTTCAAAGTTTGATTATAATGTGTCTTAGTGTAGGTATTTGAGTCCTTTGAGCTTCTTGGATATTCATACTCATATCTTTCATCTTGAAGTTTTCATTAATTATTTCTTCAGATATTTTCTCTGCCCTTTTCTCTTTCTCTTCTCCTTCTGGGACTCTTATGATGTGTAGGTTGGTACTTGCTGGTGTCCCACAGGTTCATTAGGTTCTGTTTGCTTTCCTTAGATCTTTTTTTCTTCCTTTTCCTCAGACTTGATAATATCCACTGTCCTATCTTCATGTTCACTGATTCTTTCTTCTGCCTGCTGAAATCTGTCTTTGAATCCTTCCAGTGAATTTCTCATTGCAGTTACTGTACTTTTCATCTCCAGAATTTCTTTTGGCTTCCTTTTTGGGTTTTCTTTATCTTTATTGATACTTCCATTTTGTTCACCCATTATTTTCTTGACTTTTCGACATCTTCCTTTAGTTTTTTGAGCACCTTTAAGACAGTTTTTTTAAAGTCTTTATCTAGTATATCTTCCATCAAATCTTTTTCTAGGACAGTTTCTGTTGATTTTTTTCTCCCTGAATGAGCCATATTTTCCTGTCTCTATATGCCTTGTGATTTTTTTGTTGAACAAAAGACATGTAAATCTAATAATGTAGTAACTCTGGAAATCAGATTTTCTTCCTTGCCTGGGGTATACTGTTTTTAATGTTTTTGTTGATTGGTTTTGGTTTTTGATTTTGATTGTTGTAGACTGTTTCTGTACCAACATCAGCCTTAAGTATGAACTTAAGGTCTTCTCAGGTCTTTTTTGAGCCTTTCCCTGGACATGCACAGTCACTTTCTAATTTTCCCCATATATGCAGTTGTTTTTGAATGTCCTAGTTTTGAATGTCTGACTCCCAAAAGAGGAAAAAGGAAAAAATTCAAAGTGGCATAAAAAAGGGTGTCAGCCCTTTAAATCCCCAAGAAGTCACTTCAGCTAAGAGGGAGGGGCTTTCAACAAGGGAGGGAGGTGTAGCAGCAATGGCTGCCCACCTTTTTGCACCTCAGAAGCAACAGTCAGCATTTAGAGCACAGCTCCCCAATATTTGAAAGACAGGGTCCTTTTTGCTTATCCTGGCTCTCACAAGCTGTGTGCAAGCTGCTCAAGGAACCTGAGAATAGTTTTCTGCCACATGGCTGGGGAGGGGATGAGTGGCTACTGTGCTAAGAGCTAAAATTGACCAAAATTAATCACGGCTTACTGTCTAAGCCTTCCCTGGATGTTACTGAGTTCCAAAATATTTAATCAGACAATTTCTGCTGGTGTAATTGTTATCTAAGTAGGGGGACAGATGTCTGGTGCTTCCTACTCTACTATCTTCCCAGAATCCTTTCCTTACATTGTTTCTCATGTGTTTTGTCTTGGATATTTAAAAAGTGGTAAATTTAAGGGCTTCCCTGGTGGTGCAGTGGTTGAGCATCCGCCTGCTGATGCAGGGGACATGGGTTCGTGCCCTGGTCTGGGAAGATCCTACATGCCACGGAGCGGCTAGGCCCGTGAGCCATGGCCACTGAGCCTGCAAGTCCAGAGCCCGTGCTCCGCAACGGGAGAGGCCACAACAGTGAGAGGCCTGTGTACCGCAAAAAAATAAAAATAAAATAAGGTGGTAAATTTAAAATTGACAAGCTTTTATGAATGGAAATAACCCTATGGCAGAAAGTTATAATTGCCACAGCTATTTCCAGCAGACTGCTGCAGTATTGATGCAAAAGGTCTTAAGTGATAGGATCCGTGCATTCCTTAACTGAAGCTTTACCTTTACATGACTAAAGAAACATACTGTAATAAAAATGATTGAGAGTAAATGTATTATATAGAATACCTTGAATCTAATTTAGTTTCAAAATAAGGCAGAAGTGTCTACTTTGTTACAACAAATAACTGGCAACATCTCCAAACTGGCTGTTATTCTGTGGTTGAGAAAGGCATCCTTAGAGGAAGAAACTAAAGAGAGAAGTTATTTGCTGCAACATACCTAACGTGTATTGATGGAACAGACATAGGATAACAACAATAGATGTTCTGGTTCAAACAGGAAGAAATTCAAGATAAAAAAATAAAGTCACTGGCTAATGACATTTCTGATATCCAGCCCAGCAAATGTTGCAAATCTGTTGACTAGGTTTCAAAGCCTGGGAATATTTCTCTGTGCTTTTCAACTTCACCCTCTTGGTTCTTGGTTCTGCCCTCTGAGTCATCCTTCATTTTTGATGAAAGGCAGCACATTTGCAGCTGAGTAGCTTCATCAGCCTGCCCCCTGCCAATAGAATTTTGGAAATCTAATGGCCTCCTTTCATTTTTTACCCTTTTTGTCCCTTTCATTCCAAGTTGGCAGTGTTTCTGCTGAAATAAATTTCTCAAAAACTTACTAGTCTTCTGTGAATTTCACTGGGATTCACTCCAGTAGAAAAAAAGACACATCCCCTCAGATCTTTCCAAGATAATCCTTTCTCTATTTCAGGCTCACGCTAAAATGGCTGATAGGCAGTGCCTTTAAGTTCCTAGAGGCTCTCTGCTTTAATTGAAAGGATCTGTGAAATACACCCTTAATCACCTGAAAGGGACCTTTGTCTAACTGAATAGTTTGAGGTTTTGATCTTTCTGAGGTTTTAGCAAAAGGTTATATCATCACAGTCTCAGCCTTTTCTATGGAGCTTGCTTTCCTGACAGTGAATCTCTAAATTTCAGTGTCTTTTGCCATCTGTAGAGTCAACTTTTAAATCAAGTCCAATTTCCCTTTTACTTAAGTTTTAACCTCAGTTTCTCTCTCTCTCTCTCCCCTTCCCTCCCTCTCCCTCTCTCCCTCCCTCTCTCTTCCCTCTCCCTTCCTCTGTCTCTCTCTCTCTGTCTCTGTCTCTCTCACTCTCAGCTTTTACCATAGGTGGCAAGGAGAAATCAGGTGGTACTTTCAAAATATTGCTTGGAAATTTCTTGCACTGTATGTACAAGCTTGTTGCTTACACATGCCGCTTCCCACATAATGCAGGATACAATTTCACCAAGCTTTCTGCCAACAAAGCAAGGATCTCCCTTCCTCCAGTTTCCAATAACGTGTTTCTTCTTTTCTTCCTTTACTGGGCACAATGCGTCCATCACTTGGGGTGCTCAGCCACATGAACACACCAAGTACTCTTGATTAAAGCAGAAGCATTTATTCCTGTGACAATTAAGGAGACAGGAAGTTAGCTCTCACAGCCTTGTCTCCCAGCACAGCAGGATGAGGGAACTTTAAGCTGTGGGTGCGTGCGAATTCACGAAGGGGCAAGTGTGATTTTCCACGTAGAGGTGGAGTTCCAGATGGGCTTTGCACAGTGCAACAGCATGCTCAAACTCTCAGGTGCAGGCTCAGAAATAGTGGCGGTCTCCCTTGGGGTGGAGATTTTAGCTTTAAAATAAGGCAAAGGTCACTGTAGGTTGACAACATCCAGGCACCTTCCACTGTAGGGGGGTGTGGGTTCGATCCCTGGTTGAGGCCAAAAAGTAAAAAAAAAAAAAAGAATGTGCTTTATTTTAGGCTGATCTCTACCTTTGGAACAGAACCTGAGAGTCATTATGACTGATGTATTATCTTTGTTGTGGTTACTTCTCCTTCCTGATAAGTCATGTGTTCCTGCATTCTTTGTTCTATTTAAAAATCGTTATTTACCGAGACCTATCTTTTGTTCCCACATGAAGACCCACGAGGCCATAATTCCTCTTTTTCTGAGTCATCAGTAAACAGAACACAGAAGAGTTATAAAATTCACGCTCTGGGTCTCAACCTAAGTTTGTTTGTCTAGTGCGTGTTACAGCTTCTCTCATTGCCTATTATTTTACTTCTGTAAGATATGACATACTCTGGTTTGACCTCACCCCTTCCTTATTACTGCCTGGCTAGCACTTCTGACCTCTCACCAGCAGTGTCCTTTTTTGCGGGGGGCGGGGGGCACACTGCACGTCATGCAGGATCTCAGTTCCCCGACCAGGGATCGAATCCATGTCCCCTGCAGTGAAAGCGTGGATTCTTAACCACTGGACTGCCAGGGAAGTCCGCCACTGGTGTTCTTAAAATCCAGATGTCAACTAAAAATCTGTTGAAAGCATTTTAGGCTTTCTCTGTCATGCTACTCAAATTCTTCCTGTCTCCTCTCACTATCCAGTTCCAAAGACATTCCCACATTTTAGATATCTGTCAGAGCAGTAACCCGCTTCCAGATACCAGACTCTGTATTAGTCTTCAATTGTTGTGTAACAGATCACCACAAATGCAGTACCTTAAAATAACAAAAGTTTGCTGTCTCATGCTTTCCCTGGCTCAGGTGTCCAGGCAGAACTTAGCTGGGTCCTCTGTCTCTGGTCTTGCCAAGCTGAAATCAAGGTAACAGCTGGGCTGCATTTTCATAAGGAGGCTCAAGTTTGGAACAGAATCTGCTTCCAAGCTCATGAGAGTTCTTGGTAGACTCATTTCCTCGCAGCTGCATAAGGACCCCAGCTTCTTACTGGCTGTGACCTAGAGGCCTCAGGTACACATGAGTCCCCTGCCATGTGGCGGTCTCATGGGTCCTCTCCGAAATGGCAGCTTATTTCATCAAGACCAGCAGCAGAATCCTCACTCCAGTCTGCTGAGGTTATGTTACGTTATATAAGACTCGGTCATGGGAGTGACATCATATGACCTTTGCCATATTCTCTTGATCAGAGGCAAGTCACAGGTTCTGCCTCCCGCGAGGTGAGTACAGGGGTGTGACTCATTGGGAGTCACCTTAGGATGTGTACCCCAAAGATGGCACACTAGAGTGGACAATGCCCCCCAGAGATACCAAGTTATAATCCCTAGACACTGACTATTACCCTACTTGGTGAAAAAGAGGGACTTTGCAGTTGTCATGAAGATAGAGATCTTCAGATAAAGGGATTGTCTTAGATTATTTGAGTGGGTACTAAATGCAATCACATGTGTTCTTATAGGAAGGGGGCAGAAGGGGTTTGGATAGGTACACAGAGGAGAAGGCCATGTGAACATGGAGTAGAGAGAAATTTAAGATGTCGGCCTTGATTGAAGATTGAAGTGATGCAGCCACGCCAAGCAATGCTGTAGCCATAATCTCCCCCTTGAGCCTCTGTGGAGCGTACAGCCTTGCTCACTTTAACTTCTGTCTGGTAATACTGCTGTCACTCTTCTGGCCTCCGGAACTGTGATAGAATAAATTTCTGTTTCAAGCCACCCAATTTGTCAGTTTTGTTGCATCAGCCATAGGAAACGAATGCAGATGGATATTGATTGATACATCACTGTTGCTTTTTTAATGCATTTCACTGATTACTCAGTCAGATTAAGTATATTTTCATAAGATTCTTGACTGTCCAAGTGTTCTCTTCTGAGTTTTTCAATTTGTCTTTTGTCTCTTTTTTTAAAAAAGAAACAAACAAGAAAATTACTCAGTTTCTCATTGATTAGTAAAAATACTTTAGATACTCTGATTACTAATGCTATGTCAGTTATCCATGTTACTGAAGAGATATTTCTTTTCTTCCAATCTATAGCTTGTCTTTCTACCTTATATAAAGTGTCTTCTGCATTCAGAAGCTTTTTATACCTTTTTTTAAATAATTATGGAAAATTTTAAACATACCCAAAAGAAGAGAGAATAGTATAATGCATCTTCAATGTACATAATCTTCAACAATTATCAGCATTTTTTCCCAGAATTATTTATCTTTTCCTTTAGGTTGTGTGCCTTTTGTGCATTATCTAAGAAATCTTTAAATAAACACTGTGTTGCTGTTATTTGTGTAACTGAGTATTTCTGTCATGGTAAAACACTCATTCTTTTTGTGATAACACTTGTTCTTTCTAGCTTTTTCTTTCTTTTTTTTAACATCTTTATTGAAATATAATTGCTTTACAATGGTGTGTTAGTTTCTGCTTTGTAACAAAGTAAATCAGCTATACATATATCCCCATATCTCCTCTATCTTGCGTCTCCTTCCCATCCTCCCTATCCCACCCCTCTAGGTGGTCACAAAACACTGAGCTGATCTCCCTGTGATATGAAATTGCTTCCCACTAGCTATCTATTTTACATCTGGTAGTGTATATATGTCCATGCCACTCTCTCACTTCGTCCCAGCTTACCCTTCCGCATCCCCGTGTCCTCAAGTCCATTCTCTATATCTGCATCTTTATTCCTGTCCTGCTCTTAGGTTCTTCGGAAACTTTTTTTTTTTAAGATTCCATGTATGTGTGTTAGCTTACAGTATTTGTTTTTTTCTTTCTGACTTACTTCACTCTGTATGACAGACTCTAGGTCCATCCACCTCACTATAAATAATTCAATTTCGTTTCTTTTTATGGTTGAGTAGTATTCCATTGTATATATGTGCCACATCTTCTTTATCCATTCATCTCTCAATGGACACTAGGGTTGCTTCCATGTCGTGGCTATTGTAAATAGAGCTGCAATGAACATTGTGGTACATGACTCTTTTTGAATTATGGTTTTCTCAGGGTATATGCCCAGTAGTGGGATTACTGGGTCGTATGGTACTTCTATTTTTAGTTTTTTAAGGAACCTCCATACTGTTCTCCATAGTGGCCGTATCAATTTACATTCCCACCAACAGTGCAAGAGACATCCCTTTTCTCCACACCCTCTCCAGCATTTATTGTTGATAGATTTTTTGATGATGGCCATTCTGACTGGTGTGAGGTGATACCTCATTGTAGTTTTGATTTGCATTTCTCTAATGATTAGTGATGTTGAGCATCCTTTCATGTGTTTGTTGGCAATCTGTAAACCTTCTTTGAAGAAATGTCTGTTTTGGCCTTCTGCCCGTTTTTGGATTGGATTGTTTGGTTTTTTTGATATTGAGCTGTATGAGCTGCTTATAAATTTTGGAGATTAATCCTTTGTCAGCTTCTTCATTTGCAAATATTTTCTCCCAGTCTGAGGGTTGTCTTTTCGCCTTGTTTATGTTTTCCTTTGCTGTGCAAAAGCTTTAAAGTTTCATTAGGTCCCATTTGTTTATTTTTGTTTTTATTTCCATTACTCTAGGAGGTGAGTCAAAAAGGATCTTGCTGTGATGTATGTCATAGTGTTCTGCCTATGTTTTCCTCTAAGAGTTTGATAGTGTCTGGCCTTACATTTAGGTCTTTAATCCATTTTGAGTTTATTTTTGTGTATGTTGTTAGGGAGTGTTCTAATTTCATTCTTTTACATGTAGCTGTCCAGTTTTCCCAGCACCACTTATTGAAGAGGCAGTCTTTTCTCCATTGTATATTCTTGCCTCCTTAATCAAAGATGAGCTGACCATATGTGTGTGGGTTTATCTCTTGGCTTTCTGTCCTGTTCCATTGATCTATATTTCTGTTTTTGTGCCAGTACCATACTGTCTTGATTACTGTAGCTTTGTAGTATAGTCGGAAGTCTGGGAGCCTGATTCCTCCAGCTCTGTTTTTCTTTCTCAAGGTTGCTTTGGCTATTCGGGCTCTTTTGTGTTTCCATACAAATTGTGAAATTTTTGTTCTAGTTCTGTGAATAATAATGCCATTGGTAGTTTGATAGGGATTGAATTGAATCTGTAGATTGCTTTGGGTAGTATATTCATTTTCACAATGTTGATTCTTCCAGTCCAAGACCATGGTATATCTCTTCATCTGTTTGTATCATCTTTAATTTCTTTCATCAGTGTCTTATAATTTTCTGCATACAGGTCTTTTGTCTCCTTAGGTAGGTTTATTCCTAGGTATTTTATTCTTTTTGTTGCAATGGTAAATGGAAGTGTTTCCTTAACTTCTCCTTCAGATTTTTCATTAGTGTATAGGAATGCAAGAGATTTCTGTGCATTAATGTTGTATCCTACTACTTTACCAAATTCATTGATTAGCTCTAGTAGTTTTCTGGTAGCATCTTTAGGATTCTCTATGTATAGTATTATATCATCTGCAAACAGTGAAAGCTTTACTTCTTCTTTTCCGAGTTGGATTCCTTTTCTTTCGTTTTCTTCTCTGATTGCTTTGGCTAAAACTTCCAAAACTATGTTGAATAATAGTGGTGTGAGTCGACAACCTTGTTTCCTTCCTGATCTCAGAGGCAATGGTTTCAGTTTTTCACCATTGAGAGAGATGGTGACTGTGGGTTTGTCATATATGGCCTTTATTATGTTGAGGTAAGTTCCCTCTATGCCTACTTTCTGCAGTGTTTTTATCATAAATCTGTGTTGAATTTTGTCAAAAGCTTTTTCTGCATCTATTGAGATGATCATATGGTTTTTCTCCTTCAATTTGTTAATATGGTTTATCACATTGATTAATTGCATGTATTGAAGAATTCTTGCATTCATGAGGTAAACTTGACCATGGTATATGACCATTGTAATGTGCTGTTGGATTCAGTTTGCTAGTATTTTGTTGAGGATTTTTGCATCTATGTTCATCAGTGATATTGGCCTGTAGTTTTCTTTCTTTGTGACATCTTTGTCTGGTTTTGGTATCAGGGTGATGGTGGCCTCATAGAATGAGCTTTGCAGTGTTCCTCCCTCTGCTATATTTTGGAAAAGTTTCAGAAGGATTGGTGTTAGCTCTTCTCTAAATGTTTGATAGAATTTGCCTGTGAAGCCATCTGGTCCTGGGCTTTTGTTTGTTGGAAGATTTTTAATCACAGTCTGAATTTCAGTGCTTGTAATTGATCTGTTTATATTTTCTATATCTTCCTGGTTCAGTCTCAGAAGCTTGTACGTTTCTAAGAATTTGTCCATTTCTTCCAGGTTGTCCATTTTATTGGCATAGTGTTGCTTGTAGTAATTTCTCATGATCCTTTGTATTTCTGCATTGCCAGTTGTTACTTCACCTTTTTCACTTCTAATTCTATTGATTTCAGTCTTCTCCGTTTTTTCTTGATGAGTCTGGCTAAAGGTTTCTCACTTTTGTTTATCTTCTCAAAGAACCAGCTTTTAGTATTATTCATCTTTGCTATTCTTTCCTTCATTTATTTTTGATCTGATCTTTATGATTTCTTTCCTTCTGCTAACTTTGGGGTTTTTCAGTTCTTCTTTCTCTAATTGCTTTAGGTGTAAGGTTAGATTGTTAATTTGAGATGTTTCTTGTTTCTTGAGGTAGGATTGTATTGCTATAAACTTCCCTCTTAGAACTGCTTTTGCCACATCCTGTAGGTTTTGGGTCATCATGTTTTCATTGCCATTTGTTTCTAGGTATTTTTTGATTTTCTCTTTGATTTCTTCAGTGATCTCTTGGTTATTTAGTAGTATATTGTTTAGCCTCCATGTGTTTGTAATTTTACACTTTTTTCTGTTACTGATATCTAGTCTCATAGTGTTGTGGTCAGAAAAGATACTTGATAAGATTTCAATTTTGTTAAATTTACCAAGGCTTGATTTGTGAACCAAGATATGATCTATCCTTGAGAATGTTCCATGAGCACTTGAGAACAAAGTGTATTCTGTTGTTTTTGGATGGAATATCCTATAAATATCAGTTAAGTCCATCTTGTTTAGTGTATCATTTAATGCTTGTGTTTCCTTATTTATTTTCATTTTGGATGATCTGTCCATTGGTGGAAGTGGGGTGTTAAAGTCCCCTACTATGATTGTGTTACTGTTGATTTCCCCATTTATGGCTGTTAGCATTTGCCATATGTATTGAGGTACTCCTCTGTTGGGTGCATAAATATTTAAAATTATTATATCTTCTTCTTGGATTGTTCCCTTGATCATTGCGTAGTGTCCTTCTTTGTCTCTTGTATAGTCTTTATTTTAAAGACCATTTTGTCTGTTATGAGAATTGCTACTCCAGCTTTCTTCTGATTTCCATTTGCATGGAATATCTTTTTCCATCCCCTCACTTTCAGTCGTATGTGTCCCTAGGTCTGAAGTGGGTCTCTTGTTGACAGCATATATATGGGTCTTTTTTGTGTGTCCATTCAGCCAGTCTGTGTCTGTTGGTTGGAATATTTAATCCATTTACAATTAAGGTAGTTATCCATATGTATGTTCCCATTACCCTTTTCTTAATTGTTTTGGGTTTGTTTTTGTAGGTCTTTTCCTTCTCTTGTGTTTCCTACCTAGAGAAGTTCCTTTAGCATTTGTTTTAAAGCTGGTTTGGTGGTGCTGAATTCTCTTAAGTTTTGCTTGTCTGTAAAGCTTTTTTTTTTTTTTTTTTTTTTTTGTGGTATGCGGGCCTCACTGTTGTGGCCTCTCCCTTGCGGAGCACAGGCTCCGGACGCGCAGGCTCAGCGGCCATGGCTCACGGGCCCAGCCGCTCCGCGGCATGTGGGATCTTCCCAGACCGGGGCACGAACCCGTGTCCCCTGCATCGGCAGGCGGATTCTCAACCACTGCGCCACCAGGGAAGCCCGTCTGTAAAGCTTTTAATTTCTCTGTCAAATCTGAATGAGATCCTTGCTGGGTAGAGTAATGTTGCTTGCAGGTTTTCCCCTTTCATCACTTTAAATATGTCTTGCCACTCCCTTCTGGCTTGCAGAGTTTCTGCTGGAAGATCAGCTGTTAACCTTATGAGATTTCCCTTGTGTGTTATTTGTTGTTTTTCCCTTGATGCTTTTAATATTTTTTCTTTGTATTTAATTTTTGATAGTTTGATTAATATGTGTGTTGGCATGTTTCTCCTTGGATTTATCCTGTATGGGACTCTCTGCACTTCCTGGACCTGATTAACTATTTCCTTTCCCATATTAGGGAAGTTTTCAACTGTAATTTCTTCAAATATTTTCTGAGTTCCTTTCTTTTTCTCCTCTTCTTCTGGGACCCCTATAATTCGAATGTTGTTGCGTTTAATGTTGTCCCAGAGGTCTCTGAGACTGTCCTCAATTCTTTTCATTCTTTTTTCTTCATTCTGCTCTGTGGTAGTTATTTCCACTATTTTATCTTCCAGGTCATTTATCCGTTCTTCTGCCTCAGTTATTCTGCTGTTGATTCCTTCTAGAGAATTTCTAATTTAATTTATTGTGTTGTTCATCACTGTTTGTTTGCTCTTTAGTTCTTCTAGGTCCTTGTTAAATGTTTCTTGTATTTTCTTCATTCTATTTTCAAGATTTTAGATCATCTTTACTATCATTACTCTGAATTCATTTTCAGGTAGACTGCTTGTCTCCTCTTCATTTGTTTGGTCTTGTGGGGTTTTACATTGTTCCTTCATCTGTGTGTTTCTCTGTCTTCTCATTTTGCTTAACTTACTGTGTTTGGGGTCTCCTTTTTGCAGCCTGCAAGTTCGTAGGTTGTATAGGCTTCCTGGTGGAGGGGACTGTTTCGTGTGTTCTGGTGAATGAGGCTGGATCTTGTCTTTCTGGTGGGGAGGACCATGTCCGGTGTTGTGTTTTGGGGTGTCTGTGACCTTATTATGATTTTAGGCAACCTCTGTGCTAATGGGTGGGGTTGGGTTTCTGCCTTGCTCATTGTTTGGCATAGGATGTCTAGCATTGTAGCTTGCTGGTCATTGAGTGGAGCTAGGTCTTAGTGTTGAGATGGAGGTCTCTGGGAGAGCTTTTGCTGTTTGATATTATGTGGAGCCAGGAGGTCTCTGGTGGGCCAGTGTCCTGTACTCAGCTCTCCCAACTCAGAGGCACAGGACTGACACCTGGCTGAAGACCCTGTCAGCCACACAGCTCAGAGGAAAAGGGAGGAAAAAAGAAAGAAAGAAAAAAATAAAATAGTTATTAAAACAAACAATAAATATTATTAAAAATAAAATAATTTTAAAATTAATGTAAAAAAGGAAAGAAAGAAAGAAAGAAAGAAGAGAGCCACCAAACCAAAAAACAAATCCACCAATGGTAACAAGTGCTAAAACTCTACTAAAAAAAAAAGGAAAAAGGACAGACAGAACCCTAGGACAAATAGTAAAAGCAAAGCTCTACAGACAAAATCACCCAAAGAAGCATATACATACACACTCACAAAAAGAGAAATAGGTAAATAATATATATATATATTAAAAGAAAAAAAAGGAAGAGAGCAACCAAATCAGTAAGCAAATCTACCAATGATAATAAACTCTAAATACTAAACTAAGATAAACCTAAGACCAGAAACAAATTAGGTGCTGAAAGCAAACCCCAAGTCTACAGTTGCTCTCAAGGTCCACCTCCTCAATTTGGGATGATTCATAGTCTATTCAGGTATTCCGCAGATGCAGGTTACGTCAAGTTGAGTGTGGAGATTTAATCCGCTGCTCCTGAGGCTGCTGGGAGAGGTTTCCCTTTCTCTTCTTTCTTTGTGCAGCTCCCGGGGTTCAGCTTTGGATTTGGACCTGCCTCTGTGTATAGGTCACCTGAAGGCATCTATTCTTTGCTAAGACAGGACGGGGTTAAAGGAGATGCTGATTCAGGGGCTCTGGCTCACTTAGGCCGGGGGGAGGGAGGGGTACGGAATGCGGGGCGAGCCTGCGGCGGCAGAGGCCAGCATGACGTTGCACCAGCTTGAGGCGCGCCATGCATTCTCCCGGATAAGTTGTCCCTGGATCATGGGGCCCTGGCAGTGGTGGGCTGCACAGGCTCCCGGGAGGGGAGGTGTGGACAGTGACCTGTGCTCGCACACAGGCTTCTTGGTGGCGACAGCAGTGGCAGCCTTAGCGTCTCTTGCCGGTCTCTGGGATCCGTGCTGATAGCCCCGGCTCGCGCCCGTCTCTGGAGCTCATTTAAGCGACACGTTTAATCCCCCTCCTCACGCACCAGGAAACAAAGAGGGAAGAAAAGGTCTCTTGCCTCTTTGGCAGCTCCAGACTTTTTCCCCGCCTCCCTCCCAGCCAGCCGTGGCACACTAGCCCCTTCAGGCTGTGTTCACGCCGCCAACCCCAGTCCTCTCCCTGGGATCCGACCGAAGCCCGAGCCTCAGCTCCCAGCCCCGCCCGCCCCGGCGGGTGAGCAGAAGAGCCTCTCAGGCTGGTGAGTGCCGGTCGGCACCGATCCTCTGTGGAATCTCTCCGCTTTGCCCTCCGCACCCCTGTTGCTGCGCTCTCCTCCGCGGCTCTGGAGCTCCCCCCTCCGCCACCCACAGTCTCCGCCCGTGAAGGGGCTCCTAGTGTGTGGGAACCTTTCCTCCTTCACAGCTCCCTCCCGCTGGTGCAGGTCCCATCCTTGTTCTCTTGTCTCTGTTTATTCTTTTTCCTTTTTCCCTACCCAGGTACGTGGGGAATTTCTTGCCTTTTGGGAGGTCTGAGGTCTTCTGCCAGCGTTCAGTAGGTGTTCTGTAGGAGTTGTTCCACATGTAGATGCATTTCTGATGTATTTGTGGGGAGGAAGGTGATCTCTCCGTCTTACTCCTCCGCCATCTTGAAGGTCTCTCTCTAGCTTTTACTTTTTTATAAATGTTACTTTTTGTGTAGCAATTTCTAATATGTATAAAGCATTATTGATTGCACGCATGTTAACCTGTACCCTCTTCCTGAACAACATGTACTTTTCTTATTCAGCTCAAGTTATTAATTCAGATCTTGGGAACTTGCCAGTTGTCCCAACAACATCCTGTGTGTCACCATAGAACTTATGTAAAATCCCATGTGTATTTATAAGAAGGCTGATCAATCATTCAGGAAAGGTCAATGTATAAGCCTGTGTCAGCTGTGCTGGCAATTGTGTTTTTACAAAGTAATTCCTCTCCATCTTTTTCCCTTATTTCTAGTGTGCCTCCTGGGATTGAAGGCATGAAAGAGCAAGACCTATGCAACAAGATAATGGCTAAAATATTAGAAAATTATAATACCCTGTTTGAAGTGGAGTATGTAGAAAATGATAACCAGAGGTGTGAAAACCTAGCGAGGCTTATCATAGTAAAAGTAAGTAACTTTGGTGTTTAATTTTCAGTATTGTTGTATTTTTTATGGAATATATTTTATTTAATCATTCTGTTATAAAAATTCCTTATGGATATACCTTCAGATTATTATTCCTACGATGAATTCTTTTTACGAAATCTGTTCTTTGTATCAAGCGTTTGTTAAACTGATATATATTCTTCTAAGATTGGAGAATAATTGTGGTTTGATGTTTCCTTACTGCTATGACATCATCTCAAAAGCACTTACATGAGCCCAGAGGCATGGTCAGTTGGGTACACCACCTCTTAATGGAAGCCTGGTGTTAATAGCAGGGATATGTGCTTAGGTCTGTGTCCAGAAGTGTTAGCTTACCAAGTAGACTGTAGATTCCTGAAGACAGTATTACTGTGTCTTTTTGTCTCTCTTGTTCCTGGCACACTTCCAAGTTCAACTTGAGACTGTAAGTCCCATATATGCGGTCCTTGGTAACTGTCACCAGTAAGGGAGACTAGTTTTAAAACCTATAAAGGAATCTTGACAATACTATCTAAATCTTTTTATCATTGGCTGATATTTTATAACATATCTTTTACACATTAGGTTAATGCATGTAGTTCTCTAAAGATTTACAGCTGAGAGTCAGAAGATAAACATCCAAACCAAGTCCTTCAGGTAGGGACTAGAGGGAAGGCATCTTATTTCTTTCTCATTCATATTGAGGTAAATCTTGATGGAACTGATATGGGAGGTTCCCTCAGGAGGTTTCCTGAGACTTTTCACATTTACAGACCACACTATACTCTTGTTGATTCATATGGCACTTGGTTTGGGCACTGAAGGGCTATTTTCATTTCTTCTTCCAGTTGAGGCATGACTTTGAAGAAGAAATGAAAGGTAAGCCGTATCGTGTAGCACCCAACCAAAACAGCAAAAGAAGACCAAAATGAGGTTTTCTTAACTAGGGCTCATGTGTAAATACAACAGACTCCCTATAGGGGATAGTGTACGTATGAGAGAAATGCATTTGACAAGAATCTTGCCAACCTGATAAAGAGAACTTTAAACTGAAATCTGAGGAAAAAGAAGAACAATGCTCAGATAAAATGAGCTACTTTGGAGAATATCAAGTGTAGCATAAAGTGGAGGTAATGTGGTAGCTGAGAAAATATCAGTGATTCACAAGAGAATACTAAAAAAATAACTTGTATCAGGTTTTCTATGAAAAATTTAAATAATTTTCTAAATAGAAAAAAATCTACTGTAAATATGTTTATCTGACTCCTGTAGTGCTTTGCAAAGGGTCTCTTTTTAAAATATTAAAAAGTGACTGACTTTGTTTCAGCTATATCACAGATAAACACTTTTTAACACATATACCTTTTAACTAGGGCTGATAAGATAATATGGTAAACCCTAAAATAGAATGAAAATAGATAAATATGATTCCCTAAGCAAGACAAACTTGCTGAGATACAAATAATCACTAGAATACACCAACAGGAGCTTACATTTTGTACAAATAAAATAACACCTGTTGAGATCTTTGGAAGAGTGCCCCACATGGAAATCCTTGAGCTACTAGGTTTAAGCATGAGAGTACAAGATACATAAACTGAAAACACTGAGGGAGTCAAATACAGATATCTTAGGTGGATGAGTATGACTGCTACTCTCCTAATGCAAGTTTCAGATCTGGCCTAGAGGCACATAAATGTCATCATTGGGAACTCCATGTCTATACTCTGAAGCGTCATTCTTTAAAGCAGAATATTTAATGCGTTTTTTTTGGTTTTTTTGTTTTTTTTTTTTACTGATCTTGCTGATAGTCTTACCTCTGAGATGGTAAATAATGCAACAAGGAAGCATGGTTTTCTGGACCTAATTATAACCAATAAGGATGGAATGGAAGTTATGGAAATTAGTTTGATGGGATGTACCAGGGCCATTTTAAGGTCTGTAACAGTAAAGAATGTGCTAGCCATGGTTAGATATGTAAACCTAGACATTGTTTAGAAAGCAGATTTTTCTAAAATTCCTAAGATTTTAGAAACATTAGAGATAAGCCAAAAGGAAGCTGGAGTGAAAAGGGATAGGGAGGTTCACACTGATATCAATAACATACTGAAAAATAGGAAGAATGGAAGAGCAGCTAAGAAAAACAAGGTATCATTCTCTTGAGCTCAGCTTTTAGAAGGATGTATACAAAAAGAGTAAAGAGGCACAGAACAAGTGATAAATACACTACAGTGACAGAGACTCGAAATATCTGAGCTGAGAAGAAGCTGAGGCTCATGAAACATACTGAGACAGAGAAGAGGGCTTTTAAAGGGAAAAAGTACTAAACCTATCCAGTGACATACCTCTGTGTGCCCTAGTGGAGGAGCCAAAGTGTTGGATGACATTCTCATGATACCCTTGTGGGCTAAATGAAAATTGGGGACCCAGACAAATACAGATTTGGTTACATATGGACCAGGATGAAGAACTTTGACCAGAGTGTTAGAATATAGATTGCTGTTCAGTTCAGGGGAGGTGTCTACATTTGTCTGTGACATTCTCAGTATTTTAATCATTGGCTTAAACGAGCACATACTTAGCACTTTTGTGAGTGAGATAAAGCTGGAAGAATAGGTCAGATAGTGGATGGCTGGATATGTAGACCAACAAAATCGTGTGTGTGTGTGTGTATAGCCCTTTCCCTATTCTTTCTTGCTGTTAAAAAAAAAAAAAAAACCCCAAACCCAGTTTTATTTGGGTCTGCAGCCATGTGCTTAGGCCAGACGGACCCCAACAGATGGATAAGTCATAAATGGTCTATAATACTATCCTCTTTAGTCAGTGATTGACTTAAAGGTCGGCTGTGATACAGTTCGGGCCAAGGAGATGTAAGGGAAAGTGTGCTGGCGGCAGAGGGTCTGGCAAATATTTTCATTCCTGATTACCAAAAAGAGAATGATTTAAGAGATCAGAGCTGTGGTTGCCTCTGGGTGGAGTTGGGGGTGGCAGCAGTGGTGATTACTGACAAAGGAAGTTCCCCAGGGAGCCCTCTGGGGTGATGAAAATGTTCTCAGTAGGGGAGTGGGTTATATGGGTGTATGCATTTGTTGAAACTCTTTCAACTGTACTCCTAAAATGTATGCATTTTACTCTATGTAAATTATTATTTAAATTTTAATAAAAAAGCAAGAGAGTAGGCATCTGGGTCAACATGCCCCTGCTCCCATCCTGCTTTCAGATGTTCTCATGTGAAAGCAGAATGCGGGGCACTGCCACCATCACCTTTTGCCCTTGATGAATGCACCGCTGACACACTGAGATTGGCAGCTAAAGGAGGAAAAAGACTCAGTTCCTCATCATTGCTCATCTGCTGAGCCAACCCTCAGCACACATACCTCTGGACTTTTAGTTATGAGAGGGAAATAAATGTCATCATAGGATAAACTACTTTTAGTGCAGTAGTCTGTCTCTTGCAACAAAAGCATCACGTCTGATGGAATCAGTATAATTGGAAAGTCCGCTACTTAGGTTCATGGCCAAGAGGAGACCAAAATTAATTAATAATAGTTCAATTAAAATATGCATGGATTTTAGTTAACTTCTAACACAGTATGAAATGTCAGTGTGATGAGATTGCCAAAAACAACAACAAAATAAAACAAAAAACTGCAGATTGATTCACTGAGTATACTGAGTAATATTTAGAATAAAGAATGTGTGTCTCCCTGCACTTGGTGTAGATCAGGCAGCATCTGTAGCATTAGATCTGATTCTGAGTACTGTGTTCACACTCTCCTGATAATCACCACTGGTCGTCACTTCTTCTCACTAAATATGTATCTGCCTGGGTGACTGTCTTTTACTTCAGTTCCCATACTGCTGATGACTTCTAAGTCATAACTCCTAACCTCAACCTATTGGAAGAGCAATAGAGCCATATTTCTCACTACCCGTGAGAAACCATATGGTGCCTGAAATTGCTCATGCCCACAACATCATCACCAAAACTTTGTCTATGTTCTACCCTCTCCAACCTTAGTTTGCCGGCCACAGTCTGCCAAGCTGGAAGCCTTAGTTTGCCCTTAACTCCTCCTCCTCTACCATTCCCACTGGGACTCACATTCTGCCTTAGACATCACTCTTAAAAAGTGTGTCTGGTGTCCACCCCACCCCCCAATGCTTTAGATTAGGCCCTTATTACAGCCACACAATTTCAAACTGTTCTCCCACCTCTAGACTCACCCTCTCTCCATCTCCTTTCTACCAGTGATAGAATGATGTTCCCCCAAAACAAACCTGATCATAGCATAGTATTGACTTAAGTAAGCAAACTGTTTGCTGTTATTGTTTTGCTCTCCCCCACTTTTGCTGACAATATACAATCAAAACTTATTCACTTGGAATTTAGGCCCTTTATCCTCTGTCCACAAGCCAAACTTTCCCCATGAAATGCTTGAATGAATTTTGAATTGTTCTTATCTTCTTCCTATTTCTCTGGCCTCTCTTCCATCTCCTTTGAGATCTCTTCCTTCTGAGTCAGAATTAAACAATATTTCCTAGGTTCATTCTTAGGCCTTCAGTCTAGAGCTCTCCCTGGCAAACCCTGCGTCTATATCTAACTACCGAATGCTCACCTGTACCTGCGTGTCCTGTGGATTGTCTCATCATCTTTCCTTGCCCTTGAAGATCTGAATGTTCTGTTTGAATTCCAGGGCATAATGTATGACCCGTCCATCCACACAATCACCCCAGGTTGATATCCATCAGTCACTAAAACCTGTTCATTCTGCTGCTTAAGTATCTCATAAAGGTCTCCCACCCTCACTGGTGCTTCCTCATAGCCTCTCATCCAGGCAGGAGAATTCTACACCTGGCCCATTATCACATGCACCTGGTGATCCAGACTGAGTCAGAAAACTCAAGGCAGGCCTCCAAAACCTGTATTTTAAAAGGCTTCCTTGGAGATTGGTTCAAGATGGCAGAGTAGAAGGACGTGCTCTCAATCCCTCTTTCGAAAACACCAGAATCACAGCTAACTGCTGAACAATCATTGACAGGAAGACACTGAAACTCACCAGAAAAGCCACCCCACATGCAAAGACAAAGGAGAAGCCACAATGAGATGGTAGGAGGGGAGCTATCACAATAACATCAAATCCCATAATCACTAGGTGGGTGACTAACAAACTGGAGAACACTTATACCACTGAAATCCACCCACTGGAGTGAAGATTCTGAGCCACACGTCAGGCTCCCCAACCTGGGGGTCTGACAACGGGTGGAGGAATTCCTAGGGAATCAGACTTTGAAGGATAGTGGGAATTGATTGCAGGACTTCGGCAGGACTGGGGGAAACAGAGACTCCACTCTTGGAGGGCACACACAAAGTAGTTTGCGCATGGGGACCCATGGGAAGGAGCAGTGACCCCACAGGAGACTGAACCAGACCTACCTACTAGTGTTGAAGGGTCTCCTGCAGAAGCAGGGTGCAGCTCTGGCTCACCAAGGGACAAGGACACTGGCAGCAGAAGTTCTGGGATGTACTACTTGGTGTGAGCCCTCCCAGAGTCCGCCATTAGTCCCACCAAAGAGCCTGGGTAGGCTCCAGTGTTGGTTTGCCTCAAGCCAAACAACCAACAGGGTGGGAACCCAGCCCCACCCATCAGCAGACAAGCGGATTAAAGTTTTACTGAGCTATGCCCACCAGAGCAACAGCCAGGTCTACCCACCACCATTCCCTCCCATCAAGAAACTTGCACAAGCCTCTTAGATAGCCTCATCCACCAGAGAGCAGACAGCAGAAGCAAGAAGAACTACAATCCTGCAGCCTGTGAAGCAAAAACCACATTCACAGTAAAATAGACAAGATGAAAAGGCAGAGGGCCATGTACCAGATGAAGAAACAAGATAAAACCCTAGAAAAACAACTTAATGAAGTGGAGATAGGCAACCTTCCATAAAAAGAATTGAGAATAATGATAGTGAAGATGATCCAGGACCTTGGAAAAAGAATGGAGGCAAAGATTGAGAAGATGCAAGGAATGTTTAACAAAGACCTAGAAGAATTAAAGAACAAACAAACAGATGAACAAGACAGTAACTGAAATGAAAACTACACTAGAAGGAATCAATAGCAGAATAACTGAGGCAGAAAAACGGATAAGTGACTTGGAAGACAGAATGGTGGATTTCACTGCTGTGGAACAGAATAAAGAAAAAAGAATGAAAACAAATGAAGACAGCTTAAGAGACCTCTGGGACAACATTAAACATACCAACATTCGTATTATAGGGGTCCCAGAAGGAGAAGAGAGAGAGAAAGGACCTGAGAAAATATTTGAAGAGATTATAGTAAAAAACTTCCCTAACATGGGAAAGGAAATAGCCACCCAAGTCCAGGAAGCACAGAGAATCCCATACAGGATAAACCCAAGGAGAAACATGCCAAGACACATAGTAATCAAATTGGCAAATATTAAAGACAAAGAAAAATTATTGAAAGCAGCAAGGGAAAAATGACAAATGACATACAAGGGAACTCCCATAAGGGAACTCCCATAAGGTTAACACCTGATTTCTCAGCAGAAACTCTACAAGCCAGAAGGGAGTGGCACTTAAAGTGATGAAAGTGAAGAACCTACAGCCAAGATTACTCTACCCAGCAAGGATCTCATTCAGATTCGATGGAGAAATCAAAGATTTACAGACAAGCGAAAGCTAAGAGAATTCAACACCACCAAACCAGCTCTACAACAAATGCTACAGGAACTTTTCTACGTGGGAAACACAAGAGAAGAAAAGGACCTACAAAATTTATAAGCAGCTCATGCAGCTCAATAACAAAAAAACAAACAACACAATCCAAAAATGGGCAGAAGAACTAAATAGACATTTCTCCAAAGAAGATACACAGATTGTTAAGAAACACATGAAAGAATGCTCAACATCATTAATCATTACAGAGATGCAAATCAAAACTACAATGAGATATCATCTCACACCAGTCAGATTGGCCATCATCAAAAAATATAGAAACAATAAATGCTGGAGAGGGTGTGGAGAAAAGGGAACCCTCTTGCACTGCTGGTGGGAATGTAAATTGATACGGCCACTATGGAGAACAGTATGGAGGTTCCTTAAAAAACTATAAATAGAACTACCATACGACCCAGCAATCCCACTACTGGGCATATACCCTGAACAAACCATAATTCAAAAAGAGTCATGTACCAAAATGTTCATTGCAGCTCTATTTACGATAGCCAGGACATGGAAGCAACCTAAGTGTCCATCAACAGATGAATGGATAAAGAAGATGTAGCACATAGATACAATGGAATATTACTCAGCCATAAAAAGAAATGAAACTGAGTTATTTGTAGACCTGGAGTCTGTCATACAGAGTGAAGTAAGTCAGAAGGAGAAAAACAAATACCGTATGCTAACACACATATATGGACTCTAAGGAAAAAAAATGTCATGAAGAGATTAGTGGTAGGACGGGAATAAAACACAGTCTTACTAGAGCATGGACTTGAGGATATGGGGAGGGGGAAGGGTAAGCTGTGACGAAGTGAGAGAGTGGCAGGGACATATATACACTACCAAATGTAAATTAGATAGCTAGTGGGAAGCTGCCCCATAGCACAGGGAGATCAGCTCGGTGCTTTGTGAACACCTAGAGGGGTGGGATAGGGAGGGTGGGAGAGAGGGTGACTCGAGGGAAGAGATATGGGAACATATGTATATGTATAACTGATTCACTTTGTTGTAAAGGAAAAACTAACACACTATTGTAAAACAGTTATACTCCAATAAAGATGTTTAAAAAAAAAAAAAGCAGACCCAAAACAATTAAGAAAATGGTCATAGGAACATACATATCGATAATTACCTTAAAAGTGAATGGATTAAATACTCCAACCAAAAGACACAGGCTTGCTGAATGGATACAAAAACAAGACCCATATATATGCTGTCTACAAGAGACCCACTTCAGACCTAGGGACACAGAGACTGAAATTGAGGGGATGGAAAAAGATATTCCATGCAAATGGAAATCAGAAGAAAGCTGGAGTAGCAATACTCATATCAGATAAAATAGACTTTAAAATAAAGAATGTTACAAGAGACAAGGAAGGACACTACATAATGTTCAAGGGATCAGTCCACAAAGAAGATACAACAATTATAAATATATATACACCCAACATAGGAGCACCTCAATATATAAGGCAAATGCTAACAGCTATAAAAGAGGAAATCAACAGTAACACAATAATAGTGGGGGACTTTAACACCTCGCTTACACCAATGGACAGATCATGCAAACAGAAAATTAATAAGGAAACACAAGCTTTAAATGATACACTAAACAAGATGGACTTAATTGATATTTATAAGACATTCCATCCCCAAACAGCAGATTACACTTTGTTCTCAAGTGCGCACGGAACATTCTCCAGGATAGATCACATCTTGGGTCACAAATCAAGCCTCAGTAAATTTAAGAAAATTGAAATCATATCAAGCATCTTTTCTGACCACAATGCTATGAGATTAGAAATGAATTACAGGGAAAAAAAGTAAAAAACACAAACACATGGAGGCTAAACAATACGTTACTAAATAACCAAGAGATCACTGAAGAAATCAAAGAGGAAATCAAAAAATACCTAGAGACAAATGACAATGAAAACATGAAAATCCAAAACCTACGGGATGCAACAAAAGCAGTTCTAAGAGGGAAGTTTATAGCTATACAAGCCTACCTCAAGAAACAAGAAAAATCTCAAATTAACAATCTAACCTTACACCTAAAGGAACTAGAGAAAGAAGAACAAACAAAACCCAAAGTTAGCAGAAAGAAAGAAACCATAATGATCAGAGCAGAAGTAAATGAAACAGACACAAAGAAAACAATTGCAAAGATCAATAAAATGAAAAGCTGGTTCTTTGAGAAGATAAACAAAATTGATAAACCATTAGCCAGACTAATCAAGAAGAGGGAGAGGACTCAAATCAATAAAAGTAGAAATGAAAAAGGAGAAGTTACAACAGACACTGCAGAAATACAAAGCTTCCTAAGAGACTACTACAAACAACTCTATGCCAATAAAATGGACAACCTGGAAGAAATGGACAAATTCTTAGAAAGGTATAATCTTCCAAGACTGAACCAGGAAGAAACAGAAAATATGAACAGACCAGTCACAAGTAATGAAATTGAAACTGTGATTAAAAATCTTCCAACAGGGCTTCCCTAGTGGCGCAGTGGTTGAGAGTCCGCCTGTGGATGTAGGGGACACGGGTTCGTGCCCTGGTCCAGGAAGATCCCACATGCCATGGAGCGGCTAGGCCTGTGAGCCAGGGCCACTGAGCCTGCGCGTCCGGAGCCTGTGCTTCACAACGGGAGAGGCCACAACAGTGAGAGGCATACTGCAAAAAAAAAAAAAAAAAAAGAAATCTTCCAACAAACAAAAGTCCAGGACCCGATGGCTTCACAGGTGAACTCTATCAAACATTTAGAGAAGAGCTAATTCCCATCCTTCTCAAACTCTTCCAAAAAATTGCAGAGGAAGGAACACTCCCAAACTCATTCTATGAGGCTACTATCACCTTGATAGCAATACCAGACAAAGATACTACAAAAAAAAGAAAATTACAGACCAGTATCACTGATGAATATAGATGCAAAACTCCTCAACAAAATACTAGCAAAGAGAATCCAACAGCACATTATAAGGATCATACATTGTAATCAAGTGGGATTTATCCCAGAGATGCAAGGATTCTTCAATATATACAAATCAGTCAATGTGTGATACACCATATTAACAAATTGAGGAATAAAAACCATATGATCATCTCAGTAGATGCAGAAAAAGCTTTTGACAAAATTCAACACCAATTTAAGATAAAAACTCGCCAGAAAGTGGGCATAAAGGGAACCTACTTCAACATGATAAAGGCCATATACGACAAATCCACAGCAAACATCATTCTAAATGGTGAGTAACTGAAAGCATTTCCCCTAAGATCAGGAACAAGACAAGGATGTCCACTCTCACCACTATTATTCAACATTGTTTTGGAAGTCCTAGCCATGGCAGTCAGAGAAGAAAAAGAAATAAAAGGAATACAATTGGAAAAGAAGAAGTAAAACTGTCACTGTTTGCAGATGATATGATACTGTACATAGAGAATCCTAAAGATGCCACCAGAAAACTACTAGAGCTAATCAATGAATTTGGTAATGTTGCAGGATACAAAATTAATGCACAGAAATCTCTTGCATTACTATACACTAATGATGAAAAATCTGAAAGAGAAATTAAGGAAACTCTTCCATTTACCATTGCAACAAAAAGAATAAAGTACCTAGGAATAAACCTACCTAGGGAGACAATAGACCTGTAGGCAGAAAACTATAAGACACTAATGAAAGAAATTAAAGATGATACCAACAGATGGAGAGATATACCATGTTCTTGGATTGGAAGCATCAGTATTGTGAAAATGACTATACTACCCAAAGCACTCTACAGATTCAATTCAATCCCTATCAAATTACCAATGGCATTTTTTTAAAGAGGTAGAACAAAATGTCTTAAAATTTGTATGGAGACACAAAAGACCCCGAATAGCCAAAGCAGTCTTGAGGGAAAAAATGGAGCTGGAGGAATCAGACTCCGTGACTTCAGACTATACTACAAAGCTACAGTAATCAAGACAATATGTTCCTGGCACAAAAATAGAAATATAGATCAATGGAACAGGATAGAAAGCCGAGATAAACCCATGCACCTATGGTCAACTAATCTATGACAAAGGAGGCAAGGATATACAATGAAGAAAAGACAGTCTCTTCAATAAGTGGTGCTGGGAAAACTGGACAGCTACATGGAAAAGAGTGAAAGTAGAACACTCCCTAACACTATACACAAAAATAAACTCAAAATGGATTAAAGACCTAAATGTAAGAGCAGACACTGTAAAACTCTTAGAGGAAAACATAGGAAGAACACTATTTGACATAAATCACAGCAAGATCTTTTTTGACCCACCTCCTAGAGTAATGGAAATAAAAACAAAAATAAACAAATGGGACCTAATGAAACTTAAAGCTTTTGCACAGCAAAGGAAACTATAAACAAGACGAAAGACCACCCCCAGAATGGTAGAAAATATTTGCAAACGAATCAATGGACAAAGGATTAATTGCCAGAATATATATAAGCAGCTCATGCAGCTCAATATTAAAAAACAAACTAATCCAAAAATGGGTAGAAGACCTAAATAGACATTTCTCCAAAGAAGACATACAGATGGCCAAGAGGCACATGAAAAGCTGCTCAACATCACTAATTATTAGAGAAATGCAAATCAAAACTACAATCAGGTGTCACCTCACACTGGTTAGAATGGGCATCTTCAGAAAATTTCCAAACAACAAATGCTGGAGAGGGTGTGGAGAAAGGGGAACCCTCTTGCACTGTTGGTGGGAATGTAAATTGATACAGCCATTATGGGGAACAGTATGGAGATTACTTAAAAAACTACAAATAGAACTACCATACGACCCAGCAATCCCACTACTGGGCAGATACCCAGAGAAAACCATCATTCAAAAAGAGTCATGCACCCCAGTGTTCATTGCAGCAGTATTTTCGATAGCCAGGTCATGGAAGAAACCTAAGTGCCCATCAACAGACGAATGGATAAAGAAGATGTGGTACATATATACAATGGAATATTACTCAGCCCTATAAAGGAGTGAAATTGGGCCATTTGTAGAGACGTGGATGGATCTAGAGACTGTCATACAGAGTGAAGTAAGACAGAAAGAGAAAAACAAATATTGTATATTAACGCATGTACATGGAATCTAGAAAATGGTACAGATGAACCAGTTTACCGAGCAGAAATTGAGACACAGAAGTAGAGAAAAAATGAATGGACACCAATGGGGAAAAGCAGCAGAGGGTAGGGGTGGGGGTGGGATGAATTGGGCGATTGGGATTGCCATGGTTACACTGATGTGTATAAAATGGATGACTAATAAGAAAAACAAACGTTTGATAGTGGAATGGACTTGGAATCTTTGATCACCTAAGGCGGTTCCTTGAACTTTGTAGGTGCCTAAAACAATATTCAGTAATTCTTTGCCAATTGTTGATCTTAGTGAACTAAATAAGGCTTTTGTCTTAGCTTTCCTAAAAAGTTATAACACAGAGGAAAGTGCATAAATCATAAGTTTAACTATAAACTTATGACTTATGTGAGTTATGTGAACTCCCGCTAGTACAAGCACTTCTCAGATCAAGAAACAGAACTTTCCCAGTACCTCAGAAGCCTTCCTCATACCATTTCCTGGTCATGGCCCTTCCTTTCTGCCCCCAAAGTTACCATTATCTTTGCCATAAATTTGTTTTGCCCAGTTTTGAATTTTTAAAAAAGAAACCATACAATGTATATCATTTTATGTCTGCTTTGTTTTGCTGAATATTGCTCATGAGTTTTATTTCTGTTGTTGTTTGTAGCAATGCTCACTTATTTTTATTGTTTTCTGTATTTTATTATATAAATGCAAAATATATTCTAATGATGAAAAAAAAATTTTTTTAATAAGATGCTTCCTTGGTAATTTCAAATAATCAGCCAAATTTGGGAATTGATTGAGCCTCGGGAGACTACTACAGTAGCCATTTTACTGGTTTCCCTGACTCGACTCTGGCCCTTGACACCATCTTGCATCTTCTACTGCCTAAGTCACTTCCTGTCATGCAAATATGAACGTACTACTTCCCATATCAAAATTCTTCAGTGGATCCTCTTCATCTATCATTATATCTCAATCTTGGCATGTCAAACAAGGCTTTCCATGATTTGAACTCACCCTACCTATTCACACTGCTTTCCCACCACTCCCGCCCATACATTTGGTGTTCTAGCAGTCATTGATAGAAACCTATCACAGTATGGTTTCTATCCATTGAAATTGTAGAAACCATGTCATTTCAGGCCTCGTGCTTGTCAAGCTGGTGAACATATTGCCTGACACTGAAAATTCCTTGATTAATGACTGGACTCATTATATTACTGAAAATATGTCAATGATCATAATTTCTACATAGTATAAAAGTAATAACAGTGAATGTCTTCAAATTAATTGAATGGAACTTGTAAACATGACAATTCACTGAATACCTCATGACTTCCATATCTAAGACAAGGTATCAGATACTTCTAAAGTGTTTAGCTGTTCTGGAAAGAGCACTGATATTAGGGTAAGAAGGCTTGTGTCTGTATCTTGGCTACTCAACAGTGTGATTGGGTAATTTATAATATCTCTTTTCCTCTTTCCTGCTGTATAAAATGGTGAAAGCCCTATAGATTTGTTGTGGGATTTGAACCATTAATACTTGTGGAAGTATTTTCAAAGCCAGTTAAGTAGTATAGAAATGTAAAGTATTGCAACTTTTTTGGGGGTGGGGTGGGGTGATAATATAGGGTGAAGAGTAACCGATGAAGCCTTTGGCTTACTTTTGAAACCATCTGGTCAGAGATATTTTAGTAAATATATTAATAAGCTTAGAGCGCAGAGTTAAGAATTCTAGTTCTAGAAGCAGATTGGCTTAGAGCTTACAATTTGTGTGACTCTGGGCAAATTATTCAATCTCTCCTTCAACCTTGACTTCCTCATATGTAAAATAAGAAAAGTATCTGTAACTAATTTGGTTGTTTGCTACGATTAAATGAGATAATGATGGCCAGTTTTCAATAAATTTTAGCTTTTAAATAAAGAAATTTTTAGGGTCACATCACCTTTATGATATCATAACCTTATTTCCCTTTACCTTAAAGGGTATCAGGCTTGATAACAGAAGGAAAACAGTCAAAAGCAGAAAAATAAAGTTGCCAATCAGATGTGTTACTCATGATGGAACGCCTGCTACTTCTAGACATTTTTTACTATTCGGTATTCTAGTTTTCTCAGTATAGTTAAATTAAGCATCTTTTTATCTTTGGGAAGCAAGAATCTGATTGCATCCTTAATGGACAGAAGAGTGTAATTTTAGTATTTAATGTATCTCTCCAGATCTGCTTTTTAAAAATGAATTAATTCATAAACCATAAAACTCTTTGAAGTGGAAGTTTTATGGATGAATGGGGTATTAGGTGGCTCTGTTGAAAAATGACTGGGATTTCAGCAAGTTGGTGGGGAGAGGAAGGGACGTGTGGGAACAGAAACCCTCCTATAGGTAGAAAGGATGTTTTAGGACATGGAGGGTTCCTGTAGTGGTGACTGACCATTTCTGGCTGGACCATAGGAAGTAGCAGGAGAAAGCTAGATACTAGAGTTAAGTTAGGATGGAGTTTAACTAAGTTAGCTAAAACTTATAGGAATGGGAAAATGATGAAAGCTTTTAAGAACAGGATGGATTTGATGTAAACTAGACTTTAGATTTTTACTTCATCGCTTTGGCACGAGCAGGAAGTTGATGTGACTCGGGAAGAAGCATATTTGTAGCAAGCTGTCAGTCTCTTTCTGCTCAGCTGACTCTGCTCAGGGCTGCAAAACGGATCGTGGCTTCTGTAACACACTCATCGGCCTCCCTTCCAGACAGGCTTCCTCTGCCAGGAGGTCACAGCAAAGCTAAGGACAAAGCTGCACCTGCATGCTTCCTCCCGCAGCTCCGTTTCCTTGCCGTTCTCTGCGCGTGAACCTCGGGCCCTGCAAGGTTTTTCCAGATTTTGCAGTGGTTTGGCCGTGTCTACCACATCTAGCAACTTCAGTCATAGGAATTTTGGATAGACCTCTCAGGACTGTGGCGTCTGGGGAAACCTGTAGTCCGCTGGAGGTCTGAGAATGTGTACGTCGGCTCTTGGGCTTTTGGTCCACGTTTTGTTGAATTTGACAAGTAGTATGCACAGTTGGTTGTCTACAGTTATGGCCATTTCTGACTCAAGGTGAAGCTTTCTTTTTTCTCTTTCATTATTTTTTTTGTAGGGTTCAAAGAAGAGCATAAGTAGAAGTGCCTTTATTTTGTCAAACTGGAAGGTCAAAGCTACATTTCTGAATAAATGGGTTAAGAGAATCACATCTTTCCAGTAGGCATCTAATAGTCATAGTTTAGTTTCTCCAGCTTCAGAATAATTTTAGAGTTCCTCTCATAAGATGGTTTAAGTCCAAACTTGAGTGAAGCTTTTCCCTTATCTGCACTCAAGAATTAACTTAATCACCTAAATACTTACATACACAAAGTTTGGTGGCAAAAATAGGGTTGAAATAATGGACCGTGAAATCTAAGCTGCTTTCATTAAATAATCATCAGGTGCCTACCACGTGCAAAGCATTGTTCTAGGAACACGGACTACATCGGTGAGTGATAGACAAAAGTCTCTGCCCTTTTGAAGCTTATACTCTAATGAGGATACAGTAAAGAACAGGCAATAAACAAAGGATTAAGGAAATGGGTACTTTGTCAGATGGTGATATGTTCTCTGGGGAGGACAGAAGTAGTGCTGGTAAATGTCATTTGCTGGTTTAAATAAGAGGGAAAATTGTTTCATCGACAAGGGACATCTGAGCAGAGACTTGAAGGAGGTAAAGGAGCAAACCTTGAAGACCCGTGAGAGCAGAGCACTGCTGGTGGGGGAGAAGAGCTATACGGAGGGCTGAGACGAAAAGTACAGCTGGTCTGTGTGCTGTGCAGAGTTGTGAAGGCTCGTGTGGGTGGGTTACAGTGAGCAAGGGGGAAAGTGAGAAGAAAAGGGGTCCCAGAGACAACAAGGGACCAGGTCGTGTATGCTCTTACAGGTCATTGTAAGGACCTGGATTTTTATCCTGGCAGTTTTTTATCAGTATCGATCAGAGGAGTGCCATGATAGGACTTATCTACTCCAAGGATTACTCTAACTGCTAGGCTGAGAATAGACTCTTGAGAGGCACGGGCAGAAACAGGGAGACCCACTGGGAGTTTATCACAATAGTCACCTTAAGGTACAGTGGCGGCTTGGACCCAGGTGGTGGCAGTGAAGATGGCGAGAGGATCTGCAATGTCAGTTAGGATATGAGAGAGCAACGCCATAGAAGGCCCTGGAGACTCCAGGTAGGCTGGAGAATGTTTGAGGTGAGAAGGCCAGCTAGAAGAGTAGGGGGCTGTGAACAGAGAGTGGGTCGTTTGCAGTAGTCATCTTGGAGGTGGAACTGTCTGCAGGGACGGTGAGGTTTAAGTTGTGTTTATGAGAATGAGTGACTGACGTGGAAGAAAAAAAGAGGATCATTGGGAAAGAGATGGTTAAAGGATGACAAAGATGATGGTTTGTCCATATCGATCCTGAATTTACCCAAGAGGGTAGCAGATACTGAGGCATACAGGAAGGCTGTGCGTTTGGTCTCCCTAGTATATCCACATTATTTATATGCTTTGTGCATAAATTACAAGTATATATACTTAATATATAGGGTTAATGTAGAGCCTCATATGTATGTACATACACAAAATAACGTGATTCATATGTTACTAAATATCTACGTAGAAGTATCTAGATGAGTCTCTATTCCAAAATAAACATTTTGTGAGACTGTCTTTACTAGACAGTGTGTTGCTATCACTTAGCATATCCTTGGGAATTTATATAGAAATTGTCTTCAAATATATGTCATTCATGTGTCCTACTTTTTTATACATTGTTGGACTGGGAAATCCTTGTACTTTAATGCTTTATCTGATTACAAAAAGTAGTCAATAATCATTTTGAGCCGCAGCAGTTCACTAAGTTGGGGACTAGTGATTAAATATTAACTTTTGGTTTTAAAATTGAAATCTGGTTGTAAAATAATTATGCTGATTTTCCTGTGTGACTCACATGCAAACTCTCAGAACAGTTACTTTAAAATATTTTGAGCAAAAGGAGAATCTTAGAACAGTGATCAGTTAAGCGACATGCTCACTTATCAATATATGTTTTGGCAAGTCTGATTACAAAGTTTATTCCGTTCCTGTAGAGTCCTATATCATATAAACTGGTGTGTCACATAAACTTCGTAGAACATTTCCCATGTCTTTTTCATGCTCAAAAACATTGCGTGTGTCTCCATTTTTCATTTAGAGCTATAATCTAAAATTAACTTCAACACATTGGTTCACTTTTTTTTTTTTTTTTTTTTTTTTTTTCATTTAATGCCTACTCTGTGTACAGATCTGGACGAAGTGCTGGACCTCTCCAGAAAATAAGACGTGTCTGTCCCTAAGGGAATTTGCAGTGTACAACACACAAAATCAGTGCAGGAACAGAGGGGTGAAAAGGAGAATGGGAACTTTATGCAGATACTGTGCTAAGTTCTTCTATTCATATGATCTCATTTACTTCTCAAAGTAATCCTGGAAAGTAAGTGATCTTAATTCTGTTTTGCAGATGAGGAAACCTAAAGAATAAGTTATGCAAGGTCAATAGCAGTAACTGACAGCTGGGTTTTGAACTCCAAGTACTGATTACAGGCGAAGTACAAAAATAACCAAAATTGTAGTTTTAAATGGGAATATCAGTACCATGAACATTTATACATTATTCATTCTATATCTATTATAGCAATTTAGTATCAGGGAAGGACTTGAATTCTGTTCTTCTGACTCTAGTCCTACAGGTTTCTACTACTACTAGTCTTTTCTGTAGCCCTTGACGAATACTCCAAACTGGGTAGCAGCGGAGTCATAATAGAAAATTTAAAAAATGTTTTGGTTTTTATGTCATTGTTTGGTATTTAGCTGTGTTGTCTCTTTGTGTGGGTGAACTTGCGTAGTAAAAATGACTAACTTGTACCCACCAAAATCCGTAGGTTATCATTTTGAGCACCGAGGGACTCACAGGTGACACTAAATTCATCTGCTCATTTTGTCAGATCAAACCTTTCTTCGGATCGTGAGCTGTGCCTTTTAGATTGCTTCTAAGTTGGCAGGTTAAAAAATATTCAATGATGGTTAATAAAAGCAAAGATAAAATAGCATGATAGGATGTTGTTTGCTTGCATGACTCAAATGGGCCCCTCCCAGTAGTGGAAAACTGATTAGATTATCAATAAGTATAAAGCATTAGGTAATAAAAGTAGTTTTCAAACTTATTACTTACCTTGGGGTACTTTTCTGGCTCCAGTTTTTAGATCATAGTCACATATTTACAATTCAGCTTACTAATTTCTTCTCCCCAGACATTTTGTTTTGTAGAGTGCTTACAGATAAACATTAGAAGGTCATGTCTGCTCAGAAATCATTGGAATAGATTAGATATACATGTGCCAGGTGTTCAGTTCCTTCTTTCTTATTGTGAAGAATGTTTAACAGAAGAGAGGCTAAATTGCTTTTGCTTGTGAAAACATTATTACACTACTGTATAACCTTTAAACTACTTAGAGTGAGAAAGCAATACTTTGGGACTGACACCTCAGAAATCACCTACTTTAAATCATTATATTGTGTATATTTGGCAAATGGGGGCACTCAGTAAATAGCAAGAGAATATTTGAAGATTTTCAAAGATTACTTGTATTTGCTTTAGAACTGAATTTCTGCTACTTTCGTCAGTTGGCTTGTAGGGATAGAGGTTATACTTCTGTGGACCAGAAGTTCCTAGCAAGTAGTATCCCTCCAGGAGCAGCCTTTAACCAATGACTGAGGAGTATGGAGGTATAAATTCCCAACCCTACTCCTTGGGTGGAATAATTCTGGGGTGTGTATTTTATAGAGTTCCCCAGAGCTTCCCCCTAGGTTGAAGCTTTAGAACCACTGAAAAAGCTCTAGTAGCTTAATAATGACACCCCTTACTAACTACCTTCTCCCTCCATTACTGTCCCATTCCCCTGCTGAACTACCCATATCAACTACCTGCCATCGATCCTTGTGGCAGGGTCTACTTCTGGTTGGGAGAGTGGAGGTCCGACTAAGACATCTCAAATTCTCTTCCCCCCTAGGAAGCCCTCTCTCATTCTCCAGGTACAGTTACCCCCCATCTCCTGTGTTGTCTTAGGATGCTCTCTCTCCTTCTATGAGAAAGTCTTACCTTCTGCCTGGGAAAGTTGGTTTTTTTCTCTTGTATTGCATTATAAGTTCTTCAAAGTTAAGGAAAATATCTCATATTTACATGTACATTGGGTTTTCTCTAAAAGTTGTGGAATCACTCATACGTTCTTATGTCTTCCAGAGCACTTATTCTAGTTCCTTATATTTACTCAGAAATATCAGTTGAATTACACCATGTATGTGTAAATAAAAATTGACTCAAATTTATTTCAGGGAATTCATAGTAATTCTTTGGCACATTAGTAATCATTCACATTTATAGAGTATACAATAAAAGTTTGCTTAACAGAACTCCACCTAACTAATTTGCTAGATTAATCAATTCTCTGCATTTGTTTTGAAAGCACAGTGACTGCTTTCCATTGGCAACTCTGAAGGCTTGTGGCTAATAGACTATTCTCTTATATACTTTTTAAAATATGTATATCTTTATTGGAGTATAATTGCTTCACGATACTGAGCTAGTCTCTGTTGCACAACAAAGTGAATCAGCCATATGCATACATACATTCTCATATCCCCTCCCTCTTAAGCCTCCCTCCCACCCTCCCTATCCCACCCCTCTAGGTGGTCACAAAGCACCGAGCTGATCTCCCTGTGCTATGCGGCTGCTTCCCACTAGCTATCTATTTTACATATGGTAGTGTATATATTTTGATGCTACTGTCACTTTGCCCGAGCTTCCCCCTCCCCGCACCATGTCCTCCAGTCCATTCTTTATGTCTACATCTTTATTCCTGCCCTGCCACTAGGTTCATCAGTACCAATTTTTTTTTTTGATTCCATATATATGCGTTAGCATACGGTATTTGTTTTTCTCTTTCTGACTTACTTCACTCTATATGACAGATTCTAGGTCCATCCACCTCACTACAAATAGCTCAGTTTCATTTCTTTTTATGGCTGAGTAATATTCCATTGTATATATGTGCCACATCTTCTTTATCCATTCATCTGTCAATGGACATTTAGGTTGCTTCCATGTCTTGGCTGTAGTAAATAATGCTGCAATGAACATTGGGGTGCTTGTATCTTTTTGAATTATCTCCTGAGCAGATATATGCCCAGGAGTGGGATTGCTGGATCTTATGTTAGCTCTATTCTCAGTTTTTTAAGGAACCTCCGTACTGTTCTCCATAGTGGCTGTACCAATTTACATTCCCACCAACAGTGTAGGAGGGTTCCATTTTCTCCACACCCCCTTCAGCATTTGTTATTTGTAGACTTTTAAAAAAAATTTTATTTTATTTTCGGCTGCGTTGGGTCTTCATTTCTGTGTGCAGGCTTTCTCTAGTTGCCGCAGGCGGGGCCTACTCCTCGTTGTGGTGCACGGGCTTCTCATTGCGGTAACTTCTCTTGTTGCAGAGCACGGGCTCTAGGCATGCAGCCTTCAGTAGTTGCAGCACGTGGGCTCAGTAGTTGTGGTGCACAGGCTTAGTTGCTCCACAGCATGTGGGATCTTCCTGGACCAGGGATTGAACGTGTGCCCCCTACATTGGCAGTCAGATTCTTAACTACTACGCCACCAGGGAAGTCCCGTAGACTTTTTAATGACGGGCATTCTGACCAGTGTGAGATGGTACCTCATACTTTTTATTTGCATTTCTTTAATAATTAGTGATGTTGAGCATCTTTTCATTTGCCTATTGGCCATCTGTATGTCCTCTTTGGAGAAACGTCTGTTCAGGTCTTCTGCCCATTTTTTGATTGGGTTTTTTTGTTTTACTGTTGTTGAGTTGTGTGAGCTGTTTGTATATTTTGGAAATTAATCCCTGTCAGTTGCATCATTTGCAAATATTTTCACCCATTCTGTAGGTTGTCTTTTTTCTTTTTTTTTTTAATGGTTTTCTTTGCTGTGCAAAAGTATAAGTTTGCTTAGGTCCCATTTGTTTATTTGTGCTTTTATTTCTATTGCCTTGGAAGACTGACCTAAGAAAACATTTTTACAATTTATGTCAGAGAATGTTTTGCCTATATTCTCTTCTAAGAGATTTATGGTGTCATGTCTTATATCTAAGTCTTTAAGCCATTTTGAATTTATTTTTGTGTATGCTGTGAGGGCGTGTTCTAACTTCCTTGATTTGCCTGCGGCTGTCTAACTTTCCCAACACTACTTGCTAAAGAGAGTGTCTTTTCCCCATTGTATATTCTTGCCTCCTTTGTCGAATATTAATTGACCATAGGTATATGAGTTTATTTCTGAGCTCTCTATTCCATTCCATTGATCTGTATGTCTGTTTTTGTGCCAATACCATGCTGTCGATTACTGTAGCTTTGTAGTATTGTCTGAAGTCTGAGAGCGTAATGCCTCCAGCTTTGTTCTTTTTCCTCAGGATTGCTTTGGCAATTCTGGGTCTTTTATGGTTCCATATAAATTTTAGGATTATTTGTTCTAGTTCTGTGAAAAATGTCATGGGTAATTTGACAGGGATCACATTAAATCTGTAGATTGCTTTGGGTAGCATGGCCATTTTAACAACATCAATTCTTCTAGACCAAGAGCATGGGATATCTTTCCATTTCTTTGAATCACCATCAGTTTCCTTTATTACTGTTTTGTAGTTCTCAGCATATGTCTTTCACCTCCTTGGTGAGGTTTATTCCTAAGTATTTTTTTTTGATGTGATTTTAAAAGGGATTGTTTATTTACATTCCCTTTCTGATATTTCATTGTTAGTGTAAAGAAATGCAACTGATTTCTGTGTGTTAATCTTTTATCCTGCTACATTGCTGAATTCATTTATCAGTTCTAGTAGTTTTTGTGTGGAGTCTTAAGGTTATCCATAGTATATTAATATAGCATCATGCCATCAGCATATAATGATAATTTTACCTCTTCCCTACCAATCTGAATACCTTTTATTTCTTCTTCTTGTCTGATTGCTGCAGCTAGGACTTCCAGTACTATGTTGAATAGAAGTGGTGAGAGTGGGCATCCTTGTCTTGTTCCAGATTTTAGCAGGAACACTTTCACCACCATTGAGAATTATATTGGCTGTGGGTTTGTCATAAATAGCTTTTATTATGTTGAAATATGTTCCCTCTATACTCACTTTCGTAAGGATTTTTATCATGAATGAGTGTTGAATTTTATCAGATTTTTTTCTGTATTTATTGAGATGATCCTGTGGTTTTTGTCTTTTCTTTTGTTGATGTGGTGTATCACACTGATTGATTTGCATATGTTGAACTATCCTTGTGACCCTGGGATGAATCCAATTAGGTCGTGGTGTATGATCTTTTTTATGTGTTGTTGGATTCGGTTTGGTAATATTTTCTTGAGAATTTTTGCATCTATGTTCATCAAAGTTATTGGCCTGTAATTTTCTTTTTTGGTGGTATCTTTGTCTGGTTTTGGTATCAGGGTGATGGTGGCTTCATAGAATGTCTTTAGGAGTACTCCTTCCCCTTCAATATTTTGGAAGAATTTGAGAAGGATCAGTATAAGTTCTTCTTTGTATGTTTGGTTGAATTCACCTGTGAAACCATCTGTTCCTGGATCATTGTTTGTAGAGAGTTGTTTTCATTACACATGCTATTTCACTACCAGTGGTCAGTCTGTTCAAGTTATCTATTTCTTGATTCAGTTTTGGTGTGCTGTATATTTCTAGAAACTTGTCCATTTTTTTTTAGGTTGTCAAATTTGTTGGCATATAATTATACAGTTTCTCTTTTGTGTGTGTGTGTGTGTGTGTGTGTGTGTGTGTGTGTGTGTGTTTCTCTGGTATCAGCTGTGATTTCTCCTCTTTCACTTATTATTTTGTTCACTTGGGTCTTTGCTCTTTTCTTCTTGGTGAGCCTGGCCAGAGGTTTGTCAATTTTGTTTACTCTTTCAAAGAACCAGCTCTTGGTTTTATTCATTTTTCTATTTTTTTAATCTCTATTTTATTTATTTCCTCTCTGATCTTTATTATTTCCTTCCTTCTGCTGACTTTAGGTTTTCTTTGTTTTTCTTCTAATTCTTGTAGGTGGTGAGTTAGGCTGTTTATTTGAGATTTTTCTTTTTTCTTGAAGAAGGAATTTTTGCTAGGAACTTCCCTCTAAGAACTGCTTTTGCTGCATCCCATAGATTTGGTATGGTTCTGTTTTCATTGTCATTTGACTCAAGGTATCTTAATTTCTTCTTTGATTTCATCATTGACCTATTGTTTTTTTAGTAGCATGTTGTTTAGTCTCTATGTAATCATTTTTTTCTTGTTTCTTTTTCTGTGGTTTATTTCTAGTTTCATGCCATTGTGGTCAGAAAAGATGCTTGAAATAATTCTATACTCCTAAATTTGTTGAGGCTTGTTTTGTGTCCTAATATGTGGTCAATCCTAAAGAATGTTCCATGTGCACATGAAAAAAAAATGTTTTCTGCTTTTTTTGGATGTAATATCCTGAAAATAACAATAAGTCTAATTTGAACCACCATTTATTAAACACCTACTGTGTATCAGTTAGTATTCTGTGAACTGGAGCTATAGCATTTAATTTTTTTAAAAAAATCTCTGCCCTCGTGGACTTTGCCTCTTTAGGAGGGGGACACAGACAGTAAACAATTAAGAAAATTAATATGACATTTGATGATACATTCTGTGAAGAAAATTAAAACCATGATAAGGACTTGAGATTAATGGTGTATGAGAGGAGAGAGGGAAGTTGGCATCACTATTTTCTATAGAAAATTGAGGGAAGCCCCTCTGAGATGAGTGGAGATCACAATGATGTGGTGGAGCAAGCCATATAGACATGAGGAGGAAGAGCATCCCAGACAGAGGGACCAGCAGATAAAAAGGCCTGAGTCTGGCACTTGCTCACTCGCCTCTGACAACAGATTCAAACCCCTGTGCAAATCAGTAAAAAGTAGAGCTTCTTCAAGACTGTGAAACAAGAACGCATGGTGGGCTAATATGCACTTATATTAAGAATAGATCTGAAATCACCAGCACAACATATGGACACCTAAACCAATCTTAAACCAGTTGTTACTTTCACAGAAGTAAAGCAAGTTGAGAGTAACTGGGGAGAGCTGATTCTGATGAGGTTGTTACAAAAAACCTCTCCAAAGAGGTGACAGAGGAGCTGAAGGAAGAGAAAACTGTAATGGATTGTAATAATAAGATCAGAAGTCTAGATTCTCATGTTTAATGATGCTTAAATCTTTAACCATCTCTTGCTATATTCATTCTCATTCCTTTTTCTTTAATCAGAAATGACTGGTTGCCATTCTCTGTAAAACAATTTTCAACATTCTCTGTAAAGCAATTTTTAAAGACAATTAAGGTTGTACATGTGACTATTATAGTTGCAGTTTATAAAGTAAAAGTAATGAGTTCAAAATATATCTGAAACTTAACTACTTCTCACCTCTTCCCTTTATATTTCCCTGGTCCAAGCCCAAGAACTACAGATTTCTTCCCAAAAGTTTGCATAATGAAAATCTGTTAAATGCTATTTTAATTCAATTTGTTCCCTTTATTTATGTAAAGGTAACATCGTATTACTTTTGAGTTTTAAGAAAACATCCTGTTCATTTGTTATAGTCAGTCAAATTAAGATTCATTTTGCAGATACAGTTGAATTAAAGTGGAGACTTCTATGGTATTGTAAGGAGTGGTCTGTAATCTGCCAATGACATTTATTGGATCTTGGTTGTGTGCAAAGTAATAGTGTGTTATGTAGCTTTTTCCTATAGGAGGCCTTAGGCTTGGGCTGTTACACCCACTTGTAATCATATAAGCATTGCTCTCTATCATCTCTCCAACTCACTAAATTCGATCAAAGCACTTGTGTGGTTTGATTCCAGCATACCAATTGCAGCTCTCTGACACTGCCTGTCATAATAACAGCTTCTTTGCCACCTACCCTCACCCATTATTATATTACCCAGGTAGTAAGAAAATGTATTATTATCTGATTCTCAATATCTTGGAGATCCATCACATTTCTTTAGTGGTTGGAAATTAATACTAAAGGCAAAAAAGGGAAATATAAGAGTTGACATTATTTTCTTTATTCATTCAAAAAATGCTTATTAAATACCTACAGAAGGCTGGGGATACACTGAGCAAATCCTTACCCACATGAACCTTAAAGTCTACTGGAGGTGATGTACAATAAATAAATCAAAATGTAAAAAAATATTGTGAATTACAAATTAGAATAAGTACTGTGTTTGAAGTAAAGCAGGTTAATAAGAGAAGAGAGTAATCAGGAGAGCCACTTTAGATGGGGTTGTTAAAGAAGACCTCTCGGAGGAGGTGACATAGGAGCTGAAGGAGGAGAATATACCAGCCATGCTAAAGGAATGGTGGAGAGGCATTCCAGGGAGAGGGAATATGAAGGATGAATACTTGAAGGCAGGAAAGGACTTGGAGTATTTGAAGGTGAAAAAGGCTTCCATTGTGTCTGAGGCATAGTAAGGGAGGGGGCAAGTGGTGTGAGATGAGGTTAGACAAGAAGGCAAGGGCTAGATCATGCAAGGCTATGTAGGTTATGGTAAATAGTTCGGATTTTATTCTGGGAGTAATGAGACATTGCTTGAGGAATGACATCATCTGATTTACGTATACAAAGCTCATAGAAAGCAGGATGATTGAGGTAATTTAGGTGCAAAATGATGGCTATGACTGGGTTGGCTGTGTACATAGAGAGAAGTGAATGAATCCCAGTTTACTTTGGAGAGTGCTGACTGGACTTGATGGTAGGTTTGATGGCGGAAGGTATGGGAAAGGGAGGAACCAAGGCTGATACCTAAAACATGGGCTTGAGCAACTGGGTACCATTTGTTAACCTGGGGAAGAAACTCAAGGACTGACATAAATTATTTTGCCGATAAATCAAAAGCTCAGGTTTGGACATAAATTTAGGTGCTTATTAGACAGCAAGGTAGAGTTGCCAAGTAAGCAGTTAGACTTAAGTAGCTTAGGAGAAATGTCAAAGATAGTGATACAGATTTGGGAGTCATTAGGATATTGGTTGTATTGAAAAGAAACGAAAGTGTTCTGAGATCACTGTATCATTTGGGAAAAGAAGACTTCTCTACATCAACCCTTGAGTCACTCTAATTTCATTCAACTATTTATTCAACACATATTTACTGAGCTCCTACTATACAAGGCACTTTTCAGTGGCATTGTAGTTTTAGTAATGAGTAAGGGAGACCAATTATTTACCTTCATAGAACTTCTATTTAGTAGAGGTTACACAAGACAAACCACTAACCAATAGATATGTAACTTTATTGTATAGAGGATAAGCCGCAGCCCAGGAGATCATGTGGAGTTGGTCAATGAGGTGGGCAGTTTTTCCCCCATCAGTGATGATGTGGCAGCTATTAGAAGGAATCACCTGGGTCACATGTTGCTAACTGAGTAAGACGGAGACCAAGCTGTGACTGTTTTCAGAACTTTCTGTGGCTAGGGACCAAAAAACCAAACAAACAAAAAACACAGATTTGGGGGCACTGAAGATGAAGAAGTAGATATGGTGAAGACAGCTGTTCTGGAGGAGTGTGCTATAAGGTAAAGCCAACAACATGGGACCACAGCTGGTGAGAGAACTAAGATTAAGGAAGTTGGTTTTTTGCCTGTTGTTTTCTGTTTTTAAAGATAATTACAGAGCACGCATGTGATTATGGGAATGCTCTAGTGGAGAGGGAGTGGGAGGGGAGAACTGAAAGAGTGACGTCCTTGAGAAGGTGAGAGGAGATGGGCTGATTAGGACCAGAACCTTCCATTGTAACTGGAGGGACGTAGCGTGGTTTGTAAATTTGATGGGGGGGGGGTAATGAGAAGCTTCTCTGATGCTTCTTTTTTCCAACGAAGCAAGGATGGAAGGAAAAGGGTTTGAGAAGAGGGGAGGAGACATGAAATATCATCTCGGAGAGTAGAAAATCATGTTACTGAAGAAGTATAGCAGGATTGCTGTGGATTAGAGAGGGTTCGTTCAAGATTTATGGTAATAGATTTAACATGACACAGTCAACCAATTCTATAATGTTTTTCCAGCCACTTTCAGTTGCTCCATCCCCAGCCCAGAGAAGGCACATATAGCCGGATTCATCCAAGGTTGCCCTTTTGTGAAATAAATGCAGTGATTGACGACAAGAGGAAGAAAACGCAGGGCATTAGCAGAGGAATGAAAGAAAGGTCATGAAGTGTAAGCTGATTGAGGAGAGAATTAAAAACAGAAGGAATGCATAAAGGGATTGTGAAAGGTTAGAAAAGGGATATTGTTCATTGATTTGGTTTACTCATTCACCACAACAGTTGAGCTTCTACCCTGCGCCGAGCCGTGTTCTAGGCCTTGTGGGTGCATCCGTGAGCGATACAGGTCTTCCCCCAGAGCAGGGTGAGATGGGCAGTGAGGGATTAAAACCACTCAATATTAAAGTGAGATATTGCTGAGCGCTCTGAAGGAATAGAGAGAGCCCCAGTGGGAGGGGAGAGCGGTGGGGATGCAGGTAAGGTGTTCCCGGGAGGGAGTCCTCTCTAGCAAAAGTGAACAGAGACCTGGGTGGCGTGTGGGCACACAGTGTGAATAGCTGGGAGCAGCGGGCTAGGCTGAGGGAACGGCAGGTGCTTTTCTATTTTTTTACTGTCATTAGTAGGTGAATGGAAAGGCCAACAAAGCAGTGACAAACGAGGTAGTTTTTCTTTCCCTATTGTATTTTTTGAAATGGTGTTTTCATGATACAGTGGTTTTAAGCAATTGGTTGTTGCTCAAGTCTCTCGAGGGGGCAGCCAGCTCAGTCAGAAGTCTCGTTCAAGTAGAAAGGTTGAAAATTAATATAAGTATACCCTATATAATATATTCACGTCTACTTTGTCGTTCCATTCTCCGGTACCCAGCATTGGAATACCACACGTAATAATAGGGTTCAGTTAACATTTGGGGGAACTTCCATGCCCACGTAATACTTCCAAACACAAAACATTCCCCCTTCAAACCTGTGCAGAGGAGTTCTTCTAAGGGGAGAGTTCAAACCCAAACCTGAGGTCTCCTCCCTGTGCCCTGGGGATGTGGGGATTTGCTTTAAAAGGCTTTTTTAAAAAATGTAGACATACTTCACGTACCGTAAAATTCACCTGCTTACAATATGCAGTTTATTGGGTTTTAGCATGTTCGCCAAGCTGTACAACCATGGCCATGACCTAATTCCAGAACACTTTTGTCGCCCCAAAAGAAACCCCATGCAGCCTGGAGCTCTGAGGCGTGACTATACACTCCTTCCTCCTCCCAGGCCCTGGCAACCACTGATCTACTTCCTGTCATTATTTGCCCATTCTGGACATTTCATGCACATGGGATCACACAATATATGTCCTTTTGTGTTTGGCTTCTTTCACTCAGCATAATGTTTTCAAGGTTAATCTATGTGATTCGCAGGTACTAGTACTTCCTTCATTTTTGTAGCTGGACAATATCCCATTGTGTGTATCCACCATATTTTTTTAATCTGATCAACAGTTGATGGACATTTGTGTTGTTTCCACTTTTTGGCTATTACGGATAATGCTACAGTGAGCGCTTACGTAAAAGCTTCTGTGTGGACATATGTTTTTCATTCTCAGGTTTATACCTACAAGCATAAATGGCTTTTTAAAAGCACAACTTTACAAAAGCTTTATCTTTAAAATATCTCTCATAATATATTATGGAGCTACCATACTACCTCTGTTTTAAAACAACACATTAAGTTATCACCAGTTACTTGTTTAAGGTACTAGTTGAATTACTTAATTTTCCCGCAGATATCTGAGTAGCATCGGCCCTGCAGGAAGTGTGGCCTGTGTTCCATGGCTCACTGCTACTACCTGGGCGCCAGTACTCCAGCAGCATTCGGATGGGGGCATTTGGGAATGCAACCCTCGACAGGATGTGCCTTGGCTTTTTTGTCAATAAACATTGCTTCCTGAAAGAATCATAAGATCATAAAATCTTGACATTTAAGAGCTAGCTAGGATTCTTGGAGCTCACCTAATCCAGTCCCTTCGTTGTATAGATCTTTAAACTGAGGGAGAGGTCCAAGAGGTTCAAATGCTTGCCTGGCTTCCTAGAGCTGGTTAGAGAGCTAGGATGGTGCTGTGACTACTAAACTTCACTTTGACTCCATTGTCTGAATTTAAAGTCATAAAACAGAAAATAAACGTAATTTATGTAGGTGGCATTTTCAGTTAAAAGTTTACAGAAAATGCTTTCAGAGTCTTTTAGGGAAAAGCTGACTATCCGCCTTATGCTTATTAATTCACAGGGACAGGGAGGCAAAATAGGAATGATACTGTCACTTTTAAAGGAAACACCACCACTTTTAGTTTATGCATAAGGATGAAAGAATTATAGGCATTTATAAACTCAGACATAAACAAAGGTCACCTATTCCTATTCACTTCCCTTAAGAGTCAGCCTTTTTTCTTCTCATCACATTCTAACATTTACTTACCGGTAGTTTAAAAAGGGGTATAAGGATTATACCTAATTATATTTTCCAAGGGTAGCCAAATTACGCAACAGATTATGCAGTTGATCACTTGAACCTTTTAAATGTCACGCTGGATATAGTTCATCCCTCTGACAGTGAGTCAGAAGCGGGAATGGGTTCATTCACTATTTCCAGTAAACAGCTTCCCAGCAGCAGGTGGTGTGACGGGTGGGAAAGGATAGGACTGGAATGCACACTTCTTTGGACGGCTCAGAAATGCACCCTTGGTCCTTACACGGGGCTGGGCACGAGGCCACAGGCAGCTGAGAGTGTTGGCCGCGCTGCAGCTACCCTGCCCCCAGCTCACGAGAGGTTCGTGATCCCCTCGAGTCCGGGAACATTGCTCCCTAGCCCAAAGGGGAGGACGGGTAGCCCGTACAGCCCTGTGGGCCAGGCACGGGTCTCGGCTCTACCGCTTCTCTGTGTGATTTGGGGCACGTGACCTCAGGATGCTCACCCCTCGTCTGTAAAATTAGGGGCGTGGATAGAGTAGTCGATCATTAAAAACTCTCTTGGCTTTAAAAATGCTACGGTTCGACCACCTGGTCATGTAAGCCGTCAAGTATATTGGATGAGAAGTGGTATATAGAGATGATGAGAGCTCAGGCCTTAAAGTTGTTCAGAACCATCTTCGAGTCCTGTGTGACCTTAGGCGATTTACTTAACTTCTGTATGCTTTGGTTGTGTAATACTTAAAAGGGGGATGATAATACGATTTAATAATAGTACCTGGGGCTTCCCTGGTGGCGCAGTGGTTGAGAGTCCGCCTGCCGATGCAGGGGACTCGGGTTCGTGCCCCGGTCTGGGAAGATCCCACGTGCCGCGGAGCGGCTGGGCCCGTGAGCCGTGGCCGCTGCGCCTGCGCGTCTGGAGCCTGTGCTCCGCAGAGGCCACAACAGTGAGAGGCCCGCGTACCACAAAAAAAAAAAAAAAAATAGTACCTAACTCATAGGACTGTTGAGGGGGAAATGGCATTATGTTTAGCACAGTGCCTGACACATCCTATGATTTAGTAATTATTTATTAGTAGTAAGCAGTATTGTTCTTTTCTTTAGGGACATTTTATCCTAATAATATACTGTTCCCTTTAAAAATATGAGAATGTAATTCCAGGAAATTTTAGTAATATTATAAAATGTATAGAATACAATTTTGTTTAAAAGATGATAATTAACCCAAAAGTAAATTGGAAAAAACCCCATTATTTAGATGAGTGAATGGTAGACATGATAGGGGAAGAAATGAGATGCAGAGGTGAAGGTTATGGAGCAGGTGAAAGAAATCTGACTTATTTTCTCCTTAGCTTTATTGTTGACCATAATCTTCCTCTTATGTATTTTTGTTCTATCTCAATTTGGAGATAGAATCATCTATGGAAAATTGACTCAAGTTAATGGCTATTCAGAAGTGAGGCCCTACATTATTTTGTAAAAAACAACAAGATCGTTGTTTTTATTTACCATGTAGGAATAAACAGTAAATCTATCCAACCGCAAGTAAGCTGCCGCCTTGTAATCTCTGCTCTTATTTTTGGATGTACTGTTCTGGCGTGAGCCAAGGACTTAGAAGCCTAATAATTTTGTAAACAGATACTCGGATATTTTTTTGCAGGTTATTGATATGCAGCTGTCACTATTTGATACGGATTATGAACAATGTGAAGGAATTTGTTTATGACAAAACATTTTCAGAATCAGAACCCATTTGTAAAATACTTGGGGAAAATGGGAAACTTCAAATTTGGTATTGATATCTTGGAGAAGTACTATTCAATTCTCCAAAGAAGAGGTGAGTTGTCTGTGGATATGTAAATGACATGATAGCGTAGATGAGATTTTTAATAATCATCCCTGAGTATATATGTCCTGTAGGTCCCATACCTACTCCATCACTGTCTTATGTTACGTCACTGATGTGTGTGACAAAGAAGAAAGGAAACGTTCTACTGCTCACTGCACTCTCACTAGCTTCTCACGTGAACAATTCAATCCAGAAATGCTTTTCACTACATTGTAATTTCTGGTTAGGGTAGTGTTCTTGGGTCTCTAATGTTTCTTTTATACTTCTTTTATAGGAGGCCAATTGTAAGAACATCCTTCTAACAAAAGACTTCGAAAGAGACACACAAAAGCCATCTCCAAAAACCAAGGTAGGTTATGTCTGCTCTTTAGGCTATTGTGTGAAACGTTTAGAAAGACTCTTTATCTTCTTGGGTTTCCATGCTCTTTGGCTTGCATTTCCCTCAGCACCACACCCCCTTTTTTTTGGACCTAGTGGTCTTAAATATACTTCTTTTTAGCGTATTTAATCCAAGGTTATATTCATCCAAAAATGCTCAGGACACTCTTATTATTTAACAGACAGTGATATTTTTTATGTTTTTATTTTTTTTACCCCTAACTTTTAAAAAATTTTATATTGGAGTAGAATTGATTTACAATGTTTTGTTAGTTTCAGCTGTACAGCAAAGTGATTTACTTATACATATACATATATCTATTCTTTTTCAGATTCTTTTCCCATATAGGTTATTACAGAGTATAGAGTTCCCTATGGTATACAGTAGGTCCTGGTTGATTACCTATTTTATATATAGTAATGTGTATATATTAACCCCAACCTCCTAATTTATCCTTCCCACTCCACACCTTTCCCCTTTGGTAACCATAAGTTTGTTTTCTAAGTCTGTGAGTCTGTTTCTGTTTTGTAAATAAGTTCATTTGTATCATTTTTTAGATGCCACATATAAGTGATATCATATGATATTTGTCCTTCTCTGTCTGACTTACTTCACTTAGTATGATAGTCTCTAGGTCCATCTATGTTCCTGTAAATGGCATTATCTCATTCTTTTTTACGGCTAAGTAATAGTTCATTGTATATACATGCCACATCTTCTTTTTCCACTCCTCTGTCGATGGACATTTAAGTTGCTTCCATGTCTTGGCTGTAGTAAATAGTGCTGCAGTGAACATTGGGGTGCTTGTATGTTTTTGAATTATGGTTTTCTCCAGATGTATGCCCAGGAGTGGGATTGCTGGATCATATGTTAGCTATATTTTTAGTTGTTTTAAGGAACCTCCATACTGTTCTCCATAGTGGCTGTACCAATTTACATTCCCACCAACAGTGTAGGAGGGTTCCCTTTTCTCCACACCCTCTCCGGCATTTATTGTTTGTAGACTTTTTAATGATGGCCATTCTGACTGGAGTGAGGTGATATCTCCTTGTAGTTTTAATTTGCATTTCTCTAATAATTAGCAGTGTTGAGCCTCTTCATGTGCTTTTTGGCCATCTGTATGTCTTCTTTGTAGAAATGTCTGTTTAGGTTTTCGGCCCATCTTCTGATTGGTTTTTTTTAAATATTGAGCTGCACAAGCTGTTTGTATATTCTGGAGATTAATCCCCTGTTGGTTGCTTCATTTGCAAATATTTTCTCCCATTCTGAGGGTTGTCTTTTTGTTTTGTTTATGGTTTCCTTTGCTGTGCAAAAGCTTTTAAGTTTCATTAGGTCCCATTTGTTTATTTTTGTTTTTATGCTCTAGGAGGTGGGTGCAAAAAGGTATTGCTGCGATTTCTGTCAAAGAGTGTTATGCTTGGGGCTTCCCTGGTGGCGCAGTGGTTGAGAATCTGCCTGCCGATGCAGGGGACGCGGGTTCGTGCCCTGGTCCGGGAAGATTCCACGTGCCGCGGAGCAGCTGGGCCCGTGAGCCATGGCCGCTGAGCCTGCGCGTCCGGAGCCTGTGCTCCGCGATGGGAGAGGCCACAACAGTGAGAGGCCCGCATACCGCAAAAAAAAAAAAAAAAAAAAAAAAAAAAAAAAAAAAAAAAAAAGAGTGTTATGCCTATGTTTTCCTGTAAGAGTTTTATAGTATCCAGTCTTATAATTTATATGGAAACACAAAAGACCTCAAATAGCCAAAGCAATCTTGAGAAAGAAAAATGGAGCTGGAGAAATCAGGCTTCCTAACTCCAGACTATGCTCTAAAGCTACAGCAATCAAAACAGTATGGTACTGGCCTAAAGACAGACTTATATATAGATCAATGGAGCAGGATAGAAAGCCCAGAAATAAAACCACACACCTATGGTCAATTAATCTATGACAAAGGAGGCAAACATATACAATGGAGAAAAGACAGTCTCTTCAGTAAGTGGTGCTGGGAAAATTGGACAGCCACAAGTAAAAGAAGAAAATCAGAACATTCTCTAACACCATACACAAAAATAAGCTCAAAATGGATTAAAGACCTAAATTTAAGACTGGATACTATAAAACTCTTAGGGATATTTTTTAGTAGACAGTTTTACTTCTGCTCAATCAGAATTGTTTCCATTGTATTCCCTATAATATACAGCACACTCAAGTATAATGGAAGGTTACTTCTGGGGGTAAAATAAAATGTGCAACTGTAATTTTTCTTTTGCAAAATAGAAATCACTTTATTGATTTTTTTTCATAATTATAAAAATAACACATGGTCAGTGGAAAGTATGTAAGCGAATTTTAACAAGAAAAATAAGAACTATCATACATATGACAGAATAAAGGGTCTAATGTGTACAATTTTGTTTTCTTTATTAAGAGAATTCCAAAACGGACATAGTTGTTTTGCTGGTGAAAAGAAAAACTCCATTAACCTAAAATATATCATGAGAATTTATTTGATCATTTGTCCAACCAGAAGAGTGATTGCATTAATTTTAGAGCCCCTTTCCAAATCTTAAATCTTTTGAGTAGAACTTCTCTTATTTACTAGGTGTATATAATATTCCTAACTGGCCACTATGATATTTATATAGCTACTTTTTTTTTTCCAGTTCTAAGACAGAATGTCCTCCAAACTTCCTTGTGTCCACTGTAGGCAAAATTTTAAAGGATTCTTATCTCTGGTTTTAATTGCAGGTTTCTTTTTAAAGTTAAATCAAGTGAAGTAATAAGTCATTACTTAATACTTAGGGTAAGAGACTACAGTTTATTTTTATAAGAAATACAAACATCTTTTCTTATAAAACTTATTCCACCTTAATTTTTTTTTTTTTTGGAAAAATTTTTTAACTACTATGCATTCCTTTCCAGATTCAAACTATCTTCTGTATCTTCTTCACTGAAATATTTGTATATAACAAGCTTACAGAAAACTAATTCAAATGTATAGTAGAAATTTTGTTTACTGTGAATTAATAAAAATTCAGTGTGAAAAATATACTCACCAAGTAAATGCATTTAAAAATATAGGATTTGAGGAACATTTTTAGGTAACATTTGCTCATTAACTCCATTTATATAGGAATATACCTACTTTTAGGTGAAGAAACCTTAGATGAATCACTTCATAAACGAAAGATAATCTTGAAACCTGTCATAAAAACTGTTTGAAGGGATTCTATTACTATTATGAAATTAATCCCATTTGGAATATTTCAGGCATATAGAGAATCAGTAATTAATGTGTATTGATTATCCTCTATCAGTCTCACCGTATGGTTCATGACCAAGCTAACCCAATAAAGAAATTGCTTCACTGGTTAATCCGTAGTTTGTAACTTTAGCTTCTCTGTGGTCTTGCATGAGCAAGTTTAAATTTATATGAGCACACTAATCTTTGCTTAGCTCTGCTTAGTTTAGAAGTGATTAAAATCCTTGTTATTTCAAATCCCCAGAAATGAGGCAGACCATGTGAGTTGCAAGAGATTATAAGGCACTAACTCTTTCACCAAGATTGTATCTTAAGATCTTTTTTTTTCCACCAGTTGATCTTTGAAAACTGAAGCTGAAAACACTTTCAGATATAGTTGGTATAAAACAGACAAACAAACAAAATGTGGTTGGTGTGTCCTTTCTAGAATGACTTAGTGAGCTGTGAGAATGATGCGTATCCTTGGTACTAATGTTACTTCATTTGGCCTCCATAGCTATCTTTCTCAGACATGTCTAGTTACAGCTGTATGTATCTTGAACAGCTAAGCATTTCTGATCCCTGTATGGCTAGAGATGTAAAATGGTAATCCAGAAATGGCATTCATCCACTGGCTCTGGAGATGTCTCTCTGGTCTAAGCCATCTGTCCCCATCTGTGTTCCCTCTGCTAGCTGTTTTCTCTGCTCTTAGGTGATGGGGAGAATTGTATTTCTGTCCCTTATATAGGAAAGCCTCTTCTTGATCTGAGTCCAAGCTGGGAAAAAAAAAATGATACTTCCATTACACAGTGCCATGACACTTCCTGGATGAGCAACGATCTCCAGCCCTGCTAGCTCAAGGCATGCTCATATAACCATTTCAGGGCAGATAACTGGGTAGACTACGTATGCAAACAAATAAATGGAAGAGATGATACAGAAGGGAACATCAAATAGATTTTTAAAGAGGGGTAGAACATAGGCACAGCTCCTTGTAACCTAGTATAATAATGATTAGAGGAGAGGAGACAAAGTCTTTTTCTACCTAACACGAGTGCAAATGGCTGTAAATAAGCCTCACAACCCATATTCATTGGTCACGGTATAAACCCTGAAGGAGATCCAGGAACTAAGGGAAGAAAACTCTTTCTTCTCTCTCCCCTTGGGGTATGACCTAGACTTCCCACTGAATTTGCTGTGTTCTTGTTGACCTCAGTAAAAAAAAAAAAAAAACCTCAAGTTCGGGCCATTGTATAAAAATGAATATCAGATTCATTCAGTGCTGGAGTGAAAGTATAAAATAAAAGATAATCTCTTTCCTTCCTGACTTTTCTCAATGGATAAAACTGTACTGATTAAAATTACAAGCACATAATAGGTTTAGTCATTGTATTCTCCTCCTGCTTTTATAGATGTTTCCTTTAGTAAACCAAGTCATATTAACTAAAAAATGTGTGATAAAAATAATGCAGTTATCAAGTAAGCAGTTATGTAGTAGAAGCAACTGTTAAATTATTTTTCTTTTCAGAAGTTAATGGTTTCAGGGACCATGCATCATTTATGAAGGAGATTTTCTTCAATAATGAAACTAGTTGTCGCAGTTGTATTTTCTTAAATGGTTTTAAAAATGCCTATGCCTATTAGCAAGGTGAACTAGAAATTTAAACTAATGTAGGGTTTTGAGAAAATTTAGTGACAGTATAATTTTATTTTCAATATGCAAATTAATAGTCATTTAATAAGCATTAAATTTTACTACAATTCTAAGTTATTTTAAAATCATCATTAATGGATGTGAATATAGTTTATGATGCTTTAATTAATGTATACAAACATTCTAATTAGTATTCCACTTTTTCCAGTTAACATTGTTTCACTGTTGTTTCCACGCATCAGCCTAGTTTGGTTAATTATTCCTTTAATAAAAGTAAATAATAGTAGTAGCAGTGATGATGATGATGGTAGCTACTATTGATCAAGTTCCAGCCACTATACTACTTAATATATATATTTTCTAATAATCATAACATTTCATATGTTGTCATCCATATTTATTCTGAAAATATGGAACTGCTTCTAATTATCATTAGTATAAAAAGCCTTACTAGGTTAAGTGTTAACAAAGAATAACTTCTGACTGTTAAACAGTATTATTTTCTTAGGTTTTACTACCTATAGTAGAATTAACAGGTATGGATTGTTTTATGAATAGTGTACCCTAACATACCATCTCTCCTCCCCATTTTGAAATTGTTTATAATTTATGCACATTATTATAGGTTAACCCCGTACCTGTATCTACACACAATATATATGATAATTTTGCAGGTTTTACAAATTTATATTAATAAAGTGTACAGTATATCACCTTCTGCAACTTTTTTTCCTGTTCAATATGCTCTATCCGTATTCACTTTCAGTGAGAATAAAATACAGTTGAGGTATTCTGGGTTTTTCTAATATTTAGGTTGTCTCCAAGATTCAGTTGATTTCCAATATTTTGCTATTACAAACCAACTTTAAGTGAATAATTTTCACATGACACCTTTTATGCATCTGTAGAGCAGGGTCATAAGTAGGTACATCTTTGTCCGGGCGTTACAAATGCTCTTAAAATGTGCTAATTTACATATGCAACAGCCGTGTGTGACTGTTTCCGTTTTTCACATCCTCATAAATCTTTGGTAGCATCAGAGTTCTCATGGTTGTTTCCCCCAGTCTGACGAGTGCGGGAAGCATCTTGCTCTTGCCTCCGTTTGGATTTCTCTCATTGCTAGTCATCACAGAGACATTTATGTGTCACTGAATATCCAAGTGTTTCTCCCACGTTTCCCAGCCCCATTGCAGGCAGGTGAGGCCAGTCAACTGCTTTTGGCCAGTAGGCCTCGAGCAGCAGCGACAACTGTCCTTTCAGAGGTAGAGATTCAGAGCTTTTCCAGCCCTTTCTTACAGTACATTAACCGGACAGTGGGGCGTGGGGTCTGCAGAGCCGCCCGCCGGCTTGCATTAGGTCTGTGTCCCGACTGAAAAACAAGCCTGTTTTGTTACGCCACTGAGATTTCTGAGTTCATTTGTACCTTCCCTATAATGTAGTCTACCACGCGGGCAGCGTGTATTTCACGTGTTTGTTTTCATATGTTTATTAAACTTTGGTCATATCTGTGTTCATTACTCTGTGTACTGCTTTCTCTTACTGTTGCAAATTTTGCTATTGGGTTGTTTGCTTTTTTTCTTAATGATTTGTAAGAGTTTGCTAGCTGTTGTTATATGTGTTCCAAATACTTTCACCCAATTTTCTGGGTTTTGTTTTGTTTTTTCATATAGAATACAGTGTCTTTTAATGATTGAAAGTTTTTTACTTCACTGAAGTAAAAAAGTGTTTGCGCTTTTTTACATCTTGTTTAAGAAATCCTCACCTACTTTGAGGTCACTTAGAAAGTCTTTTTTATTATTTTCCAAAAGTTTTAAAGTTTGCTTTGTATATATATAGGTCTTAATCCATTCAAAATTGAATTTTATGTAAAGCATAAGGTAGGAATCTCATTTTATATGTGAAAATCAATCAACTCAGCATATTTGTTCAATAGTTCGTCTTTCCCCCACTTTTTGAAATAGCATTTCCATTATGTATCAAATGTTTTTATGTCTCTTTCTGGACTGTACTGTTTGTTGCTTTTTCTGTGTGTTTATCTTATGTCATTACCACAGTGTCTTAATTAGTGATATCTGGTAGAATAAGTTTCTTCAACTTTGTTTTTCTTCTTGAAAATTATCTTGGCCATTCTTGGTCCTTTGCTTTTACAGTTGAATATTATCAAGTTTCATGAGAAATTTTATTTAGAATTTAAATTGAATCGATAGATTCATTTCATGAGCATTGGTATTTTATCCATGACCACCATGTAACTTTCCATTTACTCAGGTCCTCTTTAATGCCTTTTGATTTTTAAAAAATTATAATGTTCTCCTAGATCTCCATTTTGTAGATATTATAAATGGAGTACTTACTATGTCTTCAAACTTTGTTGCTGATGTTTAATGTTGAAACTGATATTTACCGTTGACTTTATATCTGAAAACCTTGCCGAATTCTCATAATATTTTGTAAGCAATTCTGTTTGACTTCCTTCGGAGACAGTCATATCATGTGGAAATAATGAGCATCATTTATTCCTTTTCAAGCCTTTTATCACTTAATATCTTTTTTCTTGGGCTATGTTCCAGGACTCCCAGTACAAGGTTAAATAGAAATGATGACAGCATGCCTTCTTGAGTTGCTTCCTGATTTTAAGGGAAGTTTTCTACATTGTACTTTTACATATTAAAATTGCATTTATCTTCTTTCTTGCTTTCCTTTTTTTGGGGAAGGGGCAGGTAATTCTTTGAAAATGCCAAGCACATAGCAGACCTCCAATAAAATCTTGAAAATGAACACATAAATATTTGCTTCTTGTTTTTTTGTTTCATATGAAATAGTAGTTGGTGTCAGTATGTTTTCATGCACTTTTTCTACACACATACACTCATTAGGTTTATGGTGTTTACTTTAGTTCTTTGGTACGTATGTTTTATAAATTTATATTTTGCTAAGAATTTTTATTTTGAGTTAATATTAAACTTTAGCAAATATTCCTTTGCATCTGTTAAGATAATTGCATGGTTTTTCTCCCATTTTCTTTTATTGTGGAGAGTCATATTCATAGATTTTCTAACCTTAGACCAACACTGCATCACTGGAATAAACCAGTTCTGAACCCGGCCCTGATACCTTTTTTTTTTTTTTTTTAAACATCTTTATTGGAGTATAATTACTTTACACTGGTATGTTAGTTTCTGCTTGCTGATACCTATTTTTAAACACCTTGAAAGTTTTGGATAGCTGATATTTTGTTTAGTATTTTTGCATCTAGGTTAATAAATTTTTTTGTTTTGTCTACTTTTGGTATAAAGGTTGTGCTATGTTAATAAAAGGAACTGAGGAGAACCTTTTGTAATCTGTGAAACAGTTTAAGAGGAGGATTATCAGTTCCTGCAATATTTGGCAGAATGTGTCTAGGTCTAGTGAGGTTTATTGATTTATTTGTTTTTAATTTTGTTTTGTTTTTTAGATTTGTTTTGGCAAGTTGATTTTTAACTACTGATTCAGTTTATTTTGTGCCTATAGTCCTATTCATGTTTTTAATTTATTTTTTATTTTATTTTATTTTTTTTGGCTGTGTTGGGTCTTCGTTGCTGCCTGCAGGCTTTCTCTAGCTGCAGCGAGTGGGGGCTACTCTTCCTTGCGGTGCGCGGGCTTCTCATGGTGGAACTTTTGTTGCAGAACATGGGTTCTAGGTGCACGGGCTTCAGTAGTTGCAGCGCACAGGCTCAGTAGTTGCAGCACATGGGCCCTAGAGCACACAGGCTTCAGTAGTTGTGGCATATGGGCTCCGTAGTTGCAGTGCCAAGGCTCTAGGGCATGCGGGCTTCAGTAGTTGTGACACATAGGCTCAGTAGTTGTGGCACCCGGGCTTAGTTGGTCCGCGGCATGTGGGCTCTTCCTGGACCAGGGATTGAACCTGTGTCCCCTGCATTGGCAGTTGGATTCTTAACCACTGTGCCACCAGGCAAGTCCCTCATATTTTTTATTTATTCTGAATTATTAGTTTTTTATTGAAGTATAGTTGATTTACAATATTATATTACTTTCAGATGTACAGCATAGTGATTTGATATTTTTATAGATTATACTCCATTTAGAGTTATTATAAAATATTGGCTGTATTCCCTGTGCTGTACAGTATGTCCTTGTAGCATATTTATTTTATACATTGTAGTTTGTACCTCCTAATGCCCTACCCATAGCTTTCCCCTCACCCTTTCCTTCTCCCTACTGGTAACCACTGGTTTGTTCTCCATATCTATAAGTCTGCTTCTGTTTTATTAATTCATTTGGTTTATTTTTTAGATTCCACAAGTAAGTCATAACAGTATTTGTCCTTCTCTGTGTGACTTACTTCACTAAGCATAATACACTCTAGGTCCATCCATGTTGTTACAAATGGCAGAGTTTCATTCTTTCTTAAGGCTGAATACCATTCCATTATCGATATATAAGTGTGTGTGTGTGTGCGTGCGCGCGTGCACGCACATCTTTATCCATTCATCTGTTGATGGACTCTTAGGTTGTTTCCATGTCTTGGCTATTGTAAATAGTGCTGCTATGAACATTGGGGTGCATGTACCTTTTCAAATTAGTGTTTTTATTTTCTTTGGGTATATACCCAGGAGTGGAATTCCTGGATCATGTAGTAGTTCTATTTTTAGTTTTTTGATGTTATATTTTCTAGGAAATTGTCTATTTTAATTAATTAATCAGCATAAAATATTTTAATGTTTCCTCTTATTTTTAAAATCAATATTTCATCTGTAGTTATAGTCTTTTTTTCATTTTTAATATTTTGGGACATTTCCTTTTTTGCTTTTGATTAGGCTTGCTAGAAATTTGTCTGTTAGTCTTTGCAGCTTTTAGTTTTACAGATTCTCTACTGTAGCTATTTCCTGTTTCATCGATCTCTGCTATTATTTCCTATTTTCTCTATATCTATTATTCATAAGGTAGATTTTTTTTCCCTAATGTCTGCCAACTTTTCCTCCACAGACATATATTTTGATGTTTTCCATGTGATGTGATACTGAAACTCGATAACCAGTTCTTTTAAGTGTATTTGCTCTGTTTATTGACAGCCTCTTCTGATGTGTTGAGTGTCTTTATTACATTGGAGAGCTCTTTTAGATTCATGTCATTTTCTTCCTTCCTTTTTTTTGGGGGGGGGGTAATACTTTCACAATGCCGGGCACATAGTGAATGCTCAATAAATACTTGAGAAAGAACAAATAAATCAATCAATTTTTTCTCTTATTTTATATGAAAGCAGTGAGTGTCAGTGTGTGTGTGTTTGGGGGGGAGGTTAAAGAGAATTTGCTCTTGTAAAAATCTAGTAAAATTTAGTACATTTTTCCTTTGGAAAGGGTTCAATAACCATTAAATACATAATTATTTCTGGAATTTAAGATTCTGGGTCTTATGTGTTTCTTTTCCTGATTTGTCTCTTTAGAGCTTTTCTTGTAATAATTTCCCATCTGCTTTCTCTGCCCCCATATGTTTGTATATATGAATGTATGTTTACTTCACTAGATGCAAAATGTTCCGTATTTTTCCATGTCCCCTATAGGTGCTGGGTGATAAAATTCTCTTTCTTTTTTGCCTCTTTCGTTATCTTGGGAAATCACTTTGCAAAGCTGTCTCTTCAGTGTTAAGAAGCATAAAAAATGTAAAACTGAATAACTTTGTTCATTTATTACTACAGTTATATCTATGACTAAATCCTTTATTTTTTACAAGCATATTCTTTCTTTAGTTTCCTAAATCACCACTAATCTATTTGAAGAGTTCCTGGAATCTCTCTCAAATTAATGACATGTAGAGTCAGTTACTTGGATAGTGTTTTCCTATGTTCTGTGATATTTTATAACATATATATATATATATATATATATAATCGAATAAAAAATAATACAGGGTTAAATAGTTATTTTAAATAATAATGCAAATATGATGGTATTTCTGGGTGTACGTGCCTGATCTCTTAATCTAATCACTTGGCTCATTTAACCTCTATATTTAGCCTCTTTCCAGATGCTATAAGCTGAAGTGACCCCAGGCCAAGGAATGCAAGGACCTCTATGAAGTATCTCTACACTAGCACTGCTGTGGCACACAGGGCATAGCTGACCTGGACCCACTGGTCCTGAGTACCCAGCCTCCTAAGACTGGGTATAGAAACCTGATCCCTGACTTTCCCCAGCCAAAATCATCTCCTTTTGTATATCTGCCCTGCTTTGATAAACACCCTGAAGCTTTTGCTCAGTTTGGACATTTTATCCCATCTCTCCTGCACCAGGTGCTAGGGGTGCAAAGTTGAAAAGCCACTGTCTCTTACCGGAAGGAACTGGAGCCCAGACATACATACAAGCAACAAAATTAAGACATCACATGTGCTAGACTGATTTTCTGATCTCAGATCTACCTTTGGGTTCACTGTCTTATTTTGCAAACAACCAAATCTTAGCCTGGTTGCCATGATTTCTCACTAACCCTAAAGTTCTCACGGACCTTTTTGTTCCAGTTTCCCCTGGTTTGTCCTGTTCAATAATTACGACCAGTCTAATCACGATTATTAATGTCAGCTTTTGTGACAATTAGCCCCATGATATTATTGGCTTCATTCCTAAAGCTTATTTCTCACTCCTGTCACAGTCTGATGCAGGTGGGGTGGGGTTCGTAGGTAGCAAGCCTCCAAGCAGTGATTCAGATGGCCAGCTGCTTCCATCTTTCAAGTATGTCATCTAAAAAGGTGGCTTCTAATATCCGGAGTGAAAAAGAAAACAAGTGTGTGCAAAGTTCATAGGTACTTGACCGCCTCAGCACAGAAGCAGCTCTTGTCCCTTCTACTCACGTTCCAGGACTCAGTAACCTTTGTGGGAGTCTGGAAATGTAGTTTTCCAGTGTGTCCAGGAAAAGGATGGTGAACTAGGAATTGACGAGTACATATATTGTTGCAGCCGCAGCCTGCCCTTCTGTTTGCCAGATATATTTTTTCTCTTGCCCTGCAGAAAATACACCCAGTCCTTCTGCCAGGATAAAAAAAATCCAAAGAACCAACCAGTCATTACAACCAACTCCATCTCCAAAATATCTGGGAGACCCGGTAGTATATGCTCCGTCAGGCCTGGGTGTGGTTCCTCTTGTTCTGAGAATCTATGAAATTAGAAGACAAATTGTCTGTCCCTCCCTCCACCCACATCCACTCCATATACAAACGGGACACTAAACACTCCCATTCACCCTCTAGTGCACACACACATACACGTGGACATAGGCAGTGGAGGCACTTTCTGCGAGGAACTCCACTGCCCTTTTTCTCTGACGGCTGCCTTCACCTTTTAGAATTGCCTTTGTCGTTATTCCCCTTGAAGTGTGTATAGCGAGTATGTCTTCTTTAAACTACAGCTCGCCTCCCATTCGTGGAAGTTTGGTGTCTCAGGGATTGTTTTACCTCTTGAACAGCAAAGACTTCTTTAGTATGGGCTGACGTTTTTTCGTGGTAGTGGCGGTGGTTTGTTGATTTGTTTGCTTGGTTTGTTGATTTGTTTCGTGTAAAGGGGGTTTACAGTAAACTCCCTCAAAATGTAAAAACGTTAATTAGTGTCTGACCTGTTTGCTTTCAGTCAGTTCCATGAGGCAGTTAAAATCCTCAAACCGTGTTGTTTCCTCTTCTGCCTTCGGATCTCGTAAGCATTCGTCGTAGGAAGAAATTAACCAGAACTCTACTGGCAAGGGATTCTGGGAGCTGCAGTTTCCATGCTTTATACCCTTGCAGTACACAGCTGTCTTATAAAATCACATGAAATTATGTTTCAAATAAGCAGAATGGACCATCTGTGCTATTAAATTGTGATTAGAGTTGGCTTTGTGGAAGAAATAGAGTTTAAGTCAAATTTTTGAAAAGAAGAATCGGAAACCGGACAGAGGAAGAGTTTCAGTTAGAATGGCGTAGGCAAAGACTAGGAGGAGAAAATGAGCATTTCATATTTGGATGAGCGTTTATAGACCAGACTAGCATGGGTAGAAGTAGAAGATAAATTCTGAAAGATAGGCTGCAGCCAAATTGTAGGGGGGTGTTATTGTTAAATCTCGCATAAAGATTGCCATGCTTTGTGACAAAATTTACTAAACAAAATACACAGCAAACACACAGAAAAAAATCAGAGAACAAAAGGAAATTAATTTTTGTGCAACAGAGAGAGGGTTTTAGAACAGCAAAACAACCCCACACATATATGAACAAAAAGATACTAACTATTAGAAGGTTGGGGGTGTTTTTGGCCAGGTTAGGTGACTAAAGAAGGGTGACTTTAATGAACAGGTCTTTGGCTTTACAGTGTTACAGAAGCAACTCTGTCTCGTAATAGCAGTGTGTCCTGAGGCACATTATGGAATATTTTGCAATCTCAGTATTCTAATTTATAAAGATAATAACATACTAGTAATCATAGCTGTCGATTGAGTACTGTTTGCTAGAGACTTTGAAAAATATTTCTAATATTACTTTATTAAATCCTCATAACCCTATAGAAGAGAAATGACCTTTATCAGTTCATGTTGCCTTGGTTACACTCATGATAAAGCAATCCCCGAATCTTAGTGGCTTAAAGCTGCATTTATTTCTTGCTCATGCTACCCGTCCAGTTTAGATTGACAAGGGGGCTCTGCTTACGATGTTTTCTTGAGGACCCGTTCTGACAGAGCAACCCATACAGGGCCAGAGGAAAAAGAAAGAGCTCTGTAGGATCTTGCATTGGCAATTAAATGCCCTGGCTCAGAAGTAACTTCATCACTTCTGGTCATAACTCGTTAGCCAGACGTAATCCTATTGCCTCACCCAGCCACAGTGGAAACAGGAAATACAACCCTACAATATGCCTGGGAGAAACTTTACCAATACCTTAATTTTCCTTCTTTCTTTTTTTTTTTTTTTAAACATCTTTATTGGAGTAGAATTGCTTTACAATGGTGTGCTAGTTTCTGCTTTATAACAAAGTGAATCAGCTATACGTACACATATATCCCCATATCTCCACCCTCTTGCGTCTCCCTCCCTCCCAGCCTCCCTATCCCACCCCTCTAGGGGGTCACAAAGCACCGAGCTGATCTCCCTGTGCGATGCGGCTGCTTCCCACTAGCTATCTGTTTTACGTTTGGTAGCGTATCTATGTCCATGCCACTCTCTCACTTCGTCCCGGCTGACCCTTCCCCCGCCCCGTGTCCTCAAGTCCATGCTCTACGTCTGCATCATCCTTCTTTCTTTATAGATGAGAAAATGGAGGCTTAGAGAAGCTAGTTAATTTTCTCAAGGTTGTATGGATAATAAGTGCCAGATATATTTGATCCTAAAGCTTAAACTCTTTACCCTCATAGCGCCTCTCCCATTTCTGTGGCCCTACATGGTGTATTGTGTTATACTGTCTCCTTTCTAGAGAAGTTGTGAGAATTAAAGGTAATTAAATAATTGTTATACTGCCTGGGACATGGAGTGAGCCTGCAGGGCCTAGTGATGTTATCTTTTGTCTTCTTTTACTTCTTAACCCATAACTCAGAGCCTTTCTTAAGTACAAAAGCTCTGAACTGTTTTTGTAGTGACTGTGTTTTCTCTGTGATGACAGCAGCTCTTCTCAGTTACCAATGTTACACATCTTGTTTGTAAAGGCGCCCGATTGCACAGGACATCGTATTCTTATCAGCCATCCTGAACACTATTTTATATGTCAACTAAGGCTTTGGGATATCAGATTCCCTCAGGCTGTCCTACCAAGCTCTCAGTATAATAAGGTAAATAGGCTTGGGGGGGGTGTCCTAGGAATCCAACGCCTTACCAATAATGTGGCTATTGCTATGGAATATTACAGGTTATGTTTCATATCAGGCCATAAAGTTTGGACTTCTTCCTCAGTGTGATAAATGTTTGTTGATTGTTTCACACTATCATATGCAGCTGTAAAATGTACTTGTTTGTTAAGGCCTCTCATACCCAGAATTTGTGGGCATTAAATAGCTTTATAAATGCTAAAGAAGATTCTTAAAGCCATCACTAAATACTGCCTTAATTCTTATCATCTTAAATCATTAGCTCTACCTAGTAATTTTATTGAATACCAATATTGAGAGAATGTTTATGTTTATTTTTGTATCTGACATGTTAATGGAATAAATTTTAGATAAGAGAACAAAATTCTAGATGTGGAATATAACTTGTCTCCTTTAAATTCATTTATTGAAGCAACTGTACTTCCTATTTTGAGACATATGGTATGCAGAAAATGAAGTCAATTACCATATGTCTACAAAAGAAAAAAATTACTGGTACAGTGTCCCGATTGACTTTTATCTGATGCCTATTTCCAAATTAAATAGGTTACTGCTTTTATAAACAGTCTTTTTATAGAAATAGAATTTCTCTTACAAGTACCAAATTGCTTTAACTAAAATATATCTCTCTCCAGCAGGGAGTGGGTCAGGAAATGTTCCAAAACAGAAAAGATTTGTCTATTCAACTAAGTAAACTTAGAATGAGTACCACCGCTGGGCCCACTGGAAGGGGACTTGTTAAGGGGTGGATACAGTGTAAGGGGTAAGAAGTCTAAGATAAGAGTTATGGGAACATATGTATATGTATAGCTGATTCACTTTGTTACACAGCAGAAACTAACACACCATTGTAAAGCAATTATACTCCAATAAAGATGTTAAAAAAAAAAAAAGAAAGCTGAGGTGAACTGAGGACTTTGAATAGGAGATTCCTACTCATAAATTTAAACCTTATTAAGCCAACAGTGGGGAGCCAGAAGATTTTGTTGCTCTTGTTAACTTTATCATAAAAGTCAAATGACATTGAAAAAAAGACAGTAAAGGAAAACAGCAAAAATTCGGCTCCTTCCTTTCTACCTCTATTAATATAATCACTATTAGAATTTTGATGTATAATATTATTGACTCTTTGCCTACATGTATGTAGAGGTATTTGAAAGATATACTCATATAAACAATTTTATTTTCTCCTATTTTCCCTTAATATATTATTATACGCATTTTCTATGTTAGTACAAGCTTCGTAATAACAATGATGATCATTCTCATTATTGTACCTCAGGTTTTCAGTGATTCAATATTATAAATACTGAGTGGTTAAACATTTTTCAGCATAAGGTTTATTTCTTAGCTAGAATTATTTCCTCAGGATAGATCGCTATAAGTGGATTTACCAGTTCAAAAGGTATAAATATTTTTATGGCCCTTAAAACCTATTGCTAAGTTAAATTTTTACTAGAGTTATAAAAATTTACACAGCCACTGGAAAATATGAGAGTGCCAATTGCATACATCCTTATCAACAGTAGGTATTTAATCCTTGTCTGTGAGCCAAAAGGACTAAAAATAAGACGCTGTTCTAAATTTCATACTTTGTGATATATTGCTAACGAAATTCCACGTATTTCTGTATACAGGCTTACTATTATTTACATTTCCTCTTTTGTGGAGTATCTTTCAATTCAACATACTTCTCCATTTAGCTCGTGCAATCTTGGTGTTTTTCTTAAGAAGTTGTATTATTTAATTCTGTATTAAAAATACTGGCAGTGAAGGTCTGTGAGTGAAGAAGTATGGGACCAGACCTAAGTGTATATTAAGATTAATCCGCCTATTGTCTATTGAATAGATTTTATTTTTTTTATTTATTTTTATTTTTTTTTATTTTTATTTTTTTGCGGTATGCGGGCCTCTCACTGCTGTGGCCTCTCCCGTTGCGGGGCACAGGCTCCGGACACACAGGCCCAGCGGCCATGGCTCACGGGCCCAGCCGCCCCGCGGCACGTGGGACCCTCCCGGACCAGGGCACGAACCCGCGTCCCCTGCATCGGCAGGCGGACTCTCAACCACTGCGCCACCAGGGAAGCCCTATTGAATAGATTTTAGAACAGAATCACCAGTAAGAAAAATTCTGTATTACATTATTTTTTATGATAATGTTGCTGTGATATTGGGCAGAGTTTTTTTAAAATTCCCCTATTGCATTCACACTACAGAATGATAATAGTGTACTTTTCAACCTGTTTTCCCCTTAAGTTTAAAATTTCATCATTACAGTTCATTTTCATAGCAGAAATGTTACCTGTTCTTAAGAAGGAAGCACAGAGAAGTAATTTGCTTTAGATAACAGGCTCAGGATAGAAACATAAATTTAGACCACCGAAGGCTCAGTTTAGAGTTAATCTTGGGTTTTGAAAATTGGCATGATTAGAAAGGGTGTAAATATATGAATTACTGTAAGTGGTTCTAATTCATCTGGGCCCATAGTGACTTTGCTGACGTATTCTGAATTTTGTGCACTTTCCAGTGTTAGTCCTTTTGGGCATTTCACGCTGAGACGTATCTGTTTTGATTATTTCTTCTCTTTGTCTTACCATGCATTTAACCTATATTATTTTAGCCTGCAATTTTTACTTATTTCTTCCAAATACTAATTGTCTATCCTATGAGAGGCATTGAACTAGAGCTAAGCACTTAGATATTAAACTTGGTGCAAGGAGTTTTCAAGCCAGTGAGAAGCAGAGGCTAACACTCAAATATTTAGTTGCAAATTGTATAAATTGCTAGGAAGGAAAATAGAATGCACTGGCAACATATAACAGTGGTACCTGATTTAAACTGATGCATCCAGGAAAGAACTTGTAAAGGAGGTTACATTTCTTTTGAGACCAAAGATGAGGGTGAATAGGTGAGGAAGGGGTGGGAGGGGTAGAGGATTTCCAGACATTGTAACATGTAACAAGGGCCTGAGGCAGACAGCTGAACAGAGGCCACTGGGAGGAGGCTGAAGCCCAGTGAGAGCAGCAGAGATCACCTCCAGTGAGGCTGGAAAAGGGCTTTGTAGGCTATTCAGAATAGGGGCGTTTGATAAACTTTAAATAAGGAAAACTATAGCAAAATTTCTGTTTAGAAAAGATAGATCTGGCTCAGATGGAGTGAATAAAGTCAGGAGAGAAGCACAAAAATGAAAGGAGGAAACCAATCAGGAAGCGATTGCAGTTGTCAGCGCAATAACGTGCCGAAGCCTGGAATGGGTAGAGGTGAGCAGTTTTAGGTTTACTTGGGATCTTTATTCATGAAATAGAAGTGGGTGATGGAGGTGAGACGTAAAGGAAAAGGAAGTGTCACAGGTGACCCTTAGGTTCCTGGTCTGGGGACCAAGCTGGCTGGAGACCATGTACCTGATGGTTTGAACCCCAGCCCTGCTGCATGCTCTGAAAGCTCTGCGTTAGCCTCACAATCTTCCCAATGGAGATGTTAACTGACGATCAAGATTGGATACCAATTCAAAAAGAGTCATGTACCACAATGTTCATTGCAGCTCTATTTACGATAGCCAGGACATGGAAGCAACCTAAGTGTCCATCAACAGATGAATGGATAAAGAAGACATGGCACATATATACCATGGAATACTACTCAGCCATAAAAAGGAACGAAATCGAGTTATTTGTAGTGAGGTGGATGGACCTGGAGTCTGTCATACAGAGTAAAGTAAGTCAGAAGGAGAAAAACAAATACCGTATGCTAACACATATATATGGAATCTAAAAAAAAAATGTCATGAAGAGCTTAGGGGTAGGACGGGAATAAAACACAGACCTACTAGAACATGGACTTGAGGATATGGGGAGGGGGAAGGGTAAGCTGTGACGAAGTGAGAGAGTGGCAGGGACATAGATACACTACCAAATGTAAAATAGACAGCTAGTGGGAAGCGGCCGCATAGCACAGGGAGATCAGCTCGGTGCTTTGTGACCACCTAGAGGGGTGGGATAGGGAGGCGGGGAGAGAGGGAGACGCAAGAGGGTGGAGATATGGGGATATATGTGTATGTATAGCTGATTCACTTTGTTGTAAAGCAGAAACTAACACACCATTGTAAAGCAATTCTACTCCAATAGAGATGTTAAAAAAAAAAAGATTGGATATAGGTTTGGCATTCTAGAGAGAGGTCTGAACAGAGGTGCAAATTTAAGAATCATTAGCATATTGATGGAATTTGGTGCATAAATGGGCTGTCATAATCTTCTCTGCATTATAATATGAAAACTAAGGAAGGGCAGGTGATTAGTGCTATGCCTGTGTTGAAGTCTTAGGGAAGTTATGTATATACCGAGCAGCCAAGCTAGAACTTGTATTGTACGAGGGTGTGCTTCAGAGGGAACGGCATGTACAAAGGGAAGGAGGGAAGGAGAGAGCATATGCGTGTTTATAGACCTGCAAAAATATTGGTCTTAGAGTAGAGTGTGTCTTGGGAAGTGGCAGGAGATGGACATGCAGAAATAGTCTGGTGCAGCTTATGCAATGCCAGAGAGTTTGGATTATAGACTCTAAGAAGTGGAAAGCCATTGAACAGTTTTCATCAGGGAATAAGGTCATATCAACAGAGAGAATGGATTACAAAGGCGGAGACTCATAAGGAAGCTGTAGTCTAGACGAGAACTGGGAGGGGCCTAACGACAGTGATAGGTAAGGGAGGAAAGTATATAGATCCAAGCCTCGTCACTTGGTACCCGGCAAGGAAATGGAGGAATGCCTTCCAGATCAAATCAGGAGGATGTTTCCTGCCTTCTTGAGGGTGAGAAGTTTTTTTTTTTTTAAAAAAAAGAGGAGCTTACTTGAGGGCTGGGAAGAGGATGAGTTTAGTTTGGGCCTTGCGGAGTTTGGGATATTTGGGGGAAATGTCGAGGGGTTCTCTCATTAAATGCTAAGACTAACATAAAAATATTTTGACTGAACATTCATTATAGGCTTTGACAAGGCAGGTACAAGCATAGCATCATGTGTATTGATAAGGCCTTAGCCAAAATTAACAGCTGCCTGTGGATCATTATTTTTTCAAGATCGGGAAATGGAGACAAGACAACAAGTTTGGTATTGGCATCTTAACGTCCTTGGCAAAATCTGTCTTACTTTCTGTGCTTGGAAACTTTTGAAGTGATTCTTGGTGCAATAAAATGTAACTATATTCCTTACAGTTTTAAAGAGTAGTTACAGTTTTCAAGCAAGTCTCTGTTATGTGTTGCCCTTTGAGACATCCTTGTTTTTTTAAAAATTCTTTTTTATTGGAGTAGAGTTGCTTTACAATGTTGTGTTAGTTTCTGCTGTACAGCAAAGTGAACCGGCTATACGTATACACATATTCCCCTGTTTTTTGGATTTCCTTCCCATTTAGGTCACCGCAGAGCACTGAGTAGAGTTCCCTGTGCTATACGGTAGGTTCTCATTAGTTACCTATTTTATATATAGTAGTATATATAGAGACATCGGTTTTCTTTTCAGTGAACCGTTGTGGTTTGTTTTTCTCCGACATACGCATTTTATTTTGGACACAGATTAGCAGTTAGCTTACTTGGTTTTTAACATTTTGCCACATATTTACCTCTCCTGCATATATCTAATAAAAACAAAGGCATTGTCTCAATCCCATTATCACAATGAAGAAATTTTAACATTGATACACAATAAATAGTGTATAATTTTTAGTCCTTATTCAAATTGATTCATCTGTACCCCAAATGTCTTTAAAGTCCAGCAGCTGATCAAGGATCAAACATTGTTTTATTGTCGTAATAGCATCAGATCCCTTTAATCTAGAATAGTCATCCTGCCTTTTTTTTGTTTTCTTCTTTCATGATATTGGTGTTTTTTGAAGACTCTTGGACAGTTGTCAGGGGAGCAGACTGCAGCTCTGTGGTTAAGACACACCGCCTGTTTTTGTAAATACAGTAGTGTTGTAACATGGCCACACCCATTCATACAGCAGAAGGTTGCATAGTTGCAACAGAGACTTTACAGCGTGCAAAGCCTAAAATATTTACTGTCTGGACCTGTGCAGAAAAAGTCTGCCAACCCTTGTTGTGGAATGTTCCACAGTCCAGATCTCGCTGATTGTTTCATCTCATAGATGGCGGGTAACCTTTTTGTTGTGAGCTCCCTGTCGCATAACGTGAGCAAGCATACGTCTACTTACGTCATTATTTGGTGATGCTAAGTGTGATCATTTGGTTGAGCTGGGGTCCTGCCAGATCGCTCCATTGTAAAATTACCTTTCTCCATGAGTAACTGGAAAGTAATCTTCAACACCAAGTGAATATCCTGTTCCCCAACACCTCTCACGTACTAATGTTGTAAGCATACATTGATGATCCTTGTCTGAATCAATTAATTTGCTCAAGATGCAAAATAGTAATTTTCTAAGTCTAGCATTCCTACTATATTAACTGGCATTTTTCTGTAAAGAAGAGTGTCCTGTTCATACCACCTCAGTCTTCTTTTTACTATCATCATGGACTCATGGATTCCGTTATAATTCAATGAATTATAAGCCTTTAAAAAATCTATTCTTTGCTTAAAATGTCCCTCATTGGCCAGTGGAGACTTTTCAGACTGGCTCTTGTGTACTTTTAATATGTATTCATTAATCTTGAGCTTACATTTTACCTTTCCTGTCATGGACCTGGAATGAGCCATTTCTCCACGGAGCCCTGGTTCCTTTTAGCAGGGAATATGTTTTTAGAAAACAAGATCAAGTATATTAGATGTGTTTTCAGTGTGATTAAAACTACATCGATTTCTGACTTACATATTTCTCCCAACATTTAATATGAAAATATTAAGAAAGAAAGTAGAGAGAACTTTACAATGAACAAACATATACTTACCAACCAGATTATAGAATTATAATTTTTATAATAATATTATATAATTCTATATAATATATATATTACAAAATTATATAAATATATATAATAATAATATAAAATTATATAATTTTACTCCATGTACTTTATTACATATGGATCTATTTGTCCATCCTTGATCCATCTTTCATTCTGTCTTATTTTTTTATGTGTTTTAATGTAAATTGCATATATCCATACCCTTTACCTCTAAATACTTGAGCATGCAGTCTATTAGACTTTAATTATTTGTAGAACACCTCCAACAGCTCAGAAAGTTCCCAGATGCCCTTCCCCACTTGAACGCCATTCCTACCATTCCAGAAGGAATAGCTTTTTTGATTTTTTTCCCTGCTTTAATTAGGTGTTCCTGTTTCAAGACTTCCATCTTTTTGAACTTAGTCATTCTGGAGAATATATAGTGGTATCTTACTTGATTTTTTTAAATTTTATTTTATACATATTCGTGTATATATGTCAATCCCAATCTCCCAATTCATCACACGACCACCAACAACACCCCTGCTTTCCCCCATTGGTGTCCGAACTATGTGTCTCTGTTTCTGCCCTGCAAACTGGTTTATCTGTACCATTTTTCTAGATTCCACATATATGCATTAATATACGATGTTTGTTTTTCTGTTTCTGACTTACTTCACTCTGTATGAGTCTCTAGATCCATCCGTGTCTCCACAAATGACCCAATTTCATTCCTTTTTATGGCTGAGTAATATTCCATTATATATGTTCCACATCTTCTCTATCCATTCATCTGTTGATGGACACTTAGGTTGCTTCCATGTCCTGGTTATTGTAAATAGAGCTGCAATGAACACTGGGGTACATGACTCTTTTTGAATGATGGTTTTCTCTGGGTATCTGCCCAGTAGTGGGATTGCTGGGTCGTATGGTAGTTCTATTTGTAGTTTTTTAAGGAATCTCCATACTGTTCCCCATAATGGCTGTATCAATTTACATTCCCACCAACAGTGCAAGAGGGTTCCCCTTTCTCCACACCCTCTCCAGCATTTGTTGTTTGGAGATTTTCTGAAGATGCCCATTCTAACCGATGTGAGGTGACACCTGATTGTAGTTTTGATTTGCATTTCTCTAATAATTAGTGATGTTGAGCAGCTTTTCATGTGCCTCTTGGCCATCTGTATGTCTTCTTTGGAGAAATGTCTATTTAGGTCTTCTACCTATTTTTGGATTGGGTTGTTTGTTTTTTTAATATTGAGCTGCATGAGCTGCTTATATATTCTGGCAATTAATCCTTTGTCCATTGATTCATTTGCAAATATTTTCTACCATTCTGAGAGTTGTCTTTCGTCTTGTTTATAGTTTCCTTTGCTGTGCAAAAGCTTTAAGTTTCATTAGGTCCTATTTGTTTATTTTTGTTTTTATTTCCATTACTCTAGGAGGTGGGTCAAAAAAGATCTTGCTGTGATTTATGTCAAATAGTGTTCTTCCTATGTTTTCCTCTAAGAGTTTTACAGTGTCTGCTCTTACATTTAGGTCTTTAATCCATTTTGAGTTTATTTTTGTGTATAGTGTTAGGGAATGTTCTACTTTCACTCTTTTCCATGTAGCTGTCCAGTTTTCCCAGCACTACTTATTGAAGAGACTGTCTTTTCTCCATTGTATATCCTTGCCTCCTTTGTCATAGATTAGTTGACCATAGGTGCATGGGTTTATCTCTGGGCTTTCTATCCTGTTCCATTGATCTATATTTCTGTTCTTGTGCCAGTACCATATTGTCTTGATTACTGTAGCTTTGTGGTATAGTCTGAAGTCAGGGAGTCTGATTCCTCCAGCTGTTTTTTTCCCCTCAAGATTGCTTTGGCTATTCAGAGTCTTTTGCATCTCCATACAAATTTTAAGATTTTTTTGTTCTAGTTCTGTAAAAAAAATGCTGCTGATAATTTGATAGGGATTGCACTGAATCTGAAAATTGCTTTTCCAGGTATATCTCTCCATCTGTTGACATCATCTTTGATTTCTTTCATCAGCGTCGTATAGTTTTCTGAGTACAGGTTTTTTACCTCCTTAGATAGGCTTATTCCTAGGTATTTTATTCTTTTTATTGCAATGCTGAATGGGATTGTTTCCTTAATTTCTCCTTCTGATCTTTTGTTGTTAGTGTATAGGAATGCAAGAGATTTCTGTGCATTTATTTTGTATCCTGTAACTTTATCAAGTTCCTTGATTAGCTCTAGTAGTTTTATGATGACATATTTAGGATTCTCTATGTAGTATCATGTCATCTGCAAACAGTGACAGTTTTACTTTTTCTTTTCCAGTTTGGATTCTTTTTATTTATTTTTCTTCTCTAATCACCATGGCTAGGACTTCCAAAACTACGTTGAATAATAGTGAAGAAAGTTGACATCCTTGTCTTGTTCCTGATCTTAGAGGAAATGCTTTCAGTTTTTCACCACTGAGAATGATGTTTTCTGGGCTTCCCTGGTGGCACAGTGGCTGAGAGTCCACCTGCGGATGCAGGAGACACGGGTTCATGCCCCGGTCCGGGAAGGTCCCACGTGCCGCGCAGCGGCTGGGCCTGTGAGCCATGGCCACTGAGCCTGCGCATCCGGAGCCTGTGCTCCACAACGGGAGAGGCCACAACAGTGAGAAGTCCGTGTAACACACACACACACACACACACACACACACACACACACACAAAGAGAATGATGTTTTCTGTGGGTTTGTCACATATGGCCTTTATTATGTTGAGGTAGGTTCCCTCTATGCCCACTTTCTGGAGAGTTTTTATCAAAAATGGGTATTGAATATTATCAAAAGCTTTTTCTGCGTCTATTGAGATGATCATATGGTTTTTCTTCTTCAATTTGTTAATATGGTGTATTACATTGATTGATTTGCATATATTGAAGAATCATTGCATCCCTGGGATAAATCCCAGTTGATCATGGTGTATGATCCTTGAAATGTGTTGTTGGATTCTGTTTGTTAGTATTTTGCTGAGGATTTTTGCATCTATATTCATCAGTGATATTGTTGTATAATTTTCTTTTTTTGTCATATCTTTGTCTGGTTTTGCTATCAGGGTGATGGTGGCCTCATAGAATGAGTTTGGGAGTGTTCCTTCCTCTGCAATTTTTTGGAGGAGTTTGAGAAGGATGGGTGTTAGCTCTTCTCTAAATGTTTGGTAGACTTCACTTGTGAAGCTGTCTGATCCTGGACTTTCGTTTGTTGGGAGATTTTTAATCACAGTTTCAATTTCATTGTGATTGGTCTGTTCATATTTTCTATTTCTTCCTGGTTCAGTTTTGGAAGGTTATACCTTTCTAAGAATCCGTTTCTTCCAGGTTGTCCATTTTATTGACATACAGTTGCTTGTAGTGGTCTCTTATAATGCTTTGTATTTCTGCAGTATCTGTTGTAACCTCTCCTTTTTCATTTCTAATTTTATTCATTTGAGTCCTCTACCTCTTTTTCCTTTTTTTTTTTTTGAATTTTTGAATGTTACTTTATTTATTTTTTTATACAGCCGGTCCTTATTAGTTATCTATTTTATACATATTAGTGTATATATGTCAATCCCAATCTCCCAATTCATCCCACCACCACCCCCCCCTCCACTTTCCCCCCTTGGTGTCCATACGTTTGTTCTCTACATCTCTGTCTCAGTTTCTGCCCTGCAAACCGTTTCATCTGTACCATTTTTTCTAGGTTCCACGTATATGCATTAATCTATGATATTTTTCTCTTTCTGACTTACTTCATTCTGTATGACAGTCTCTAGATCTATCCACAAACTCCCTCTTTTTCTTAATGAGTCTGGCTAAAGGTTTATCAATTTTGTTTATCTTCTCAAAGAAACAGCTTTTAGTTTTATTGATCTTTGCTATTGTATTCTTTGTTTCTGTTTCATTTATTTCTGCTCTGATCTTTATGATTTCTTCTACTAATTTTGGGCTTTGTTTGTTCTTCTTTCTCTAGTTCCTTTAGGTGTAAGGTTACATTGTTTATTTGAGATTTTTCTTGTTTCTTGAGGTAGGATTGTATTGCTATAAATTTCCCTCTTAGAACTGCTTTTGCTGCATCCCGTAGGTTTTGGATCGTCATGTTTTCATTGTCATTTGTCTCTAGGTTTTTTTAAATTTCTTCTTTGATTTCTTCAGTGATCTCTTGGTTATTTAATAATGTATTGTTTAGCTTCCATGTGTTTGTGTTTTTTACGGTTTTTTTCCCTGCAGTTGATTTCTAATCTCATAACGTTGTGGTTGGAACAGATGCTTGATATGATTTTAATTTTCTTGAATTTACCGAGGATTAATATGTGACCCAAGATGTGATCTATCCTGGAGAATGTTCCATGTGCACTTGAGAAGAAAAAGTAATCTGCTGTTTTTGGATGGAATGTACCATAAACATCAATTAAATCTACCTGGTCTGTTGTCACATTTAAAGCTTGTGTTGCGTTATTAATTTTCTGTCTGGATGATATGTCCATTGCTGTAAGTGAGGTGTTAAAGTCCTCCACTATTATTGCGTTACTGTCAATTTTCTCTTCTATAGGTGTTAGCATTTGCCTTATGTATTGAGGTGCTCCTATGTTGGGTGCATATATATTTATAATTGTTATATCTTCTTCTTGGATTGATCCCTTGATCATTATGTAGTGTCTTTCCTTGTCTCTTGTAACATTCTTTATTTTAAAGTCTATTTTATCTGATATGAGCATTGCTACTCCAGCTTGCTTTTGATTTCCATTTGCATGGAATATCCTTTTCCATCCCCTCACTTTCAGTCTGTATGTGTCCCTAGGTTTGAAATGGGTCTCTTGTAGACAGCATATAGATGGGTCTTGTTTTTGTATCCATTCAGCGAGCCTGTGTCTTTTGGTTGGAGCATTTAATCCATTCATGTTTAAGGTAATTTTCCATATGTATATTCCTATTACCATTTTCTTAATTGTTTTGGGTTTGTTTTAGTAGGTCCTTTTCTTCTCTTGTGTTTCCCACTTAGAGAAGTTACTGTAGCATTTGTTGTAGAGCTGGTTTGGTGGTGCTGAATTCACTTAGCTTTTGCTTGTCTATAAAGCTTTTTATTTCTCCATCGAATCTGAATGAGATCCTTGCTGGGTAGAGAAATCTTGGTTGTAGGTTCTCCCCTTTCATCACTTGAAATATATCATGCCACTCCCTTCTGGCCTGTAGAATTTCTGCTGAGAAATCAGGTGTTAACCTTATGGGCATTCCCTTGTATGTTATTTTCGTTTTTCCCTTGTTGCTTTTAATAATTTTTCTTTGTCTTTAATTTTTGTCGGTTTGATTACTACATGTCTTGGTGTGTTTCTCGTTGGGTTTATCCTGCCTGAGGCTCTGTGCTTCCTGGATTTGGGTAGCTATTTCCTTTCTCATGTTAGGGAAGTTTTCGAATATAATCTCTTCAGATATTTTCTCGGGTCCTTTTTCTCTCTCTTCTCCTTCTGGGACCCCTATAGTGTGAATGTTGGTGTGTTTAATGTTGTCCCAGAGGTCTCTTAGGCTGTCTTCATTTCTTTTCATTCTTTTTTCTTTATTCTGTTCCATAGCAGTGAATTTCACCATTCTGTCTTCCAGGTCACTTATCCATTCTTCTACCTCAGTTATTCTGCTATTGATTCTTTCCAGTGTACTTTTCATTTCAGTTACTGTATTGTTCATCCCTGTTTGTTTGTTCTTTCATTCTTCTAGGTCTTTGTTAAACATTCCTTGCATCTTCTCGATCTTTGCCTCCATTCTTTTTCCGAGGTCCTGGCTCATCTTCACTATCATTATTCTGAATTCTTTTTCTGGAAGGTTGCCTATCTCCACTTCATTTAATTGTTTTTCTTGGGTTTTATCTTGTTCCTTCATCTGGTACGTAGCCCTCTGCCTTTTCATTTTGTCTATCTTTCTGTGAATGTGGTTCATTCCACATGCTGCGGGATTGTAGTTCTTCTTGCTTCTGCTCTCTGCCCTCTGGTAGATGAGGCTACCTAAGAGTCTTGTCAAGTTTACAAATCTTCATCAGAGTCAGCATCATCTTCAGTGTGCTGGGGGAAAGGAAAGCAGTTGGTAATTTCAAGCTGGTCTTCTACAAATAAGCCCCAAAGTACTCCTTGAACCACCTCAGTTCCCTGTCCTTCTTGGTAATGTTTGATAATCTTTAATACCACGAAGCCATCTATCTGCACTTGCTTCACAGCTGAACCTCCAGAACCCCCCTTTGCCTTTGCCTTTCCCTGCAGCGCCGGTGGTGGAGTTGCAAGAGGTGGCAGCAGCTTACTTGATTTTAATCCATATTTTTTGATGACTAATAATTTGGGGCACTTTTTTATGTGCGTATTGACCATTCATGTATGTGTGTATATATATATATTTGAAGTGTCTATTCTCATCTTTTGCCCAGTTTGTCTACTGGGTTTTTTGTCTTTTTATTTTTTTGTAGGAGTTCATTATATTCTGATATAAATAATTTGTCAGATATGTGTTTTGTGACTATTTTCCTCTTCCTGAAACTTAACTGTTCTTTCTTAATAGTGTTATCTTTTGATTAAAATATTTTAATTTTGATGGTCGAATTTATTGATTATTTTCTTTTACGCTTAGTGCTGTCCCTGTCCTGTTTAAGAAACCTTTGCCTACCTCCCAGTTACAAAGATATTCTCCTGTTTTCTTCTAGAAGCTTTATAGTTTCAGCTTTTATCTATGGGATTACTTAGCTCTTCTTTTTGTAGCTTCTTAAGGTAAAACATTGGGACATACATATTTTTTTTCTCTTCTTCACTAATGCAAACATTTCCTTAGCTGCATTACAAAAATTTTTAAATAGTTTCATTATCATTCAGTTTTGAATGACCTACGGATTATTTAGAAGTACAAATATTTAATTTTCAAACATTTGGGGAGTTTCTAGATATTTTATTGATATTTCTAGTTTAATTCTGTTGTGATCAGAGAACATACTCTGTATGATTTCCTTCCTTTTAAATTTACTGACACTTATTTTATGACTCACATATGGTCCATCTTGGTGAATGTAGCATGTGCACTAGAAAAAGTGTGTATCTTACAATTTTTTATTACAGTGTTCTACAATTATCAGTGAAGTCACAGTGGTTGATTGTGCTTTAGATATTGTCTTCACAATCCTGATATCTTTACAGATATTTCTGTCACATTTTATCAAATGCTTAGAAAGCAGTGTTAAAATCTCCAACTAGGTAATTACCTATTTTTTCCATTAATCCTGTCAAGTTTTACTTCTTTTATTTTGATATTCTGTTTTAAAGCACATAAGCATTTGTGATTGATGTATACTCCCCAAAAATTGACCTTTTATCATAATGGTATGTTCACCTTTATCATTGGTAATACTGTTTGTCTGCAAGTCTACATCATCTTTTATTAATAAAACTTCTTCTTAGGCTTGCTTTTACATAAATACATTTTTTTCTATTTACTTTCAAACTCTGTGTCTTTATATTTAGAATACATGTAATATAGACAGCATATAATGAAATTTTTATTGTCTTTATTTTTTTATTCATTTGCTTGATCTCTGCCTTTCAGTAAAGCAGTTATTGATATGGTTAGATTTAAGGCCTACCATTTTATTATTTGTTTTCTGTATGTTCTTCCTGGTTTTGTTTCTGTTTCCCTGGTTTTGTTTGCCGTTATTTTTATGTGTTTTGGGGGGTTACTGAGCTTTTCAAAATTTTTCATTTTAATTTATCTGTTGGCTTTTTAGCTGTAGCTCTTTGCATTATTACTTAGTTGTTACAGTTCGCATCCTTAACATTTCACCATCTACTCAGAGTTAATGTTTTATTACTTATGTAAAATATAAGAACCTGTAATCTAGATCCATTTTGCTCCTTTCACTTATTTTTTTAAAAAATTTTATTGATTGATTGATTTTTGGCTGTGTTAGGTCTTCATTGATGTGTTTGGCCTTTCTCTAGTTGTGGCGAGCGGGATCTACTCTTTGCTACAGTACATGGGCTTCTTATTGCTGTGGCTTCTCCTGTTGCGGGGCACGGGCTCTAGGCATGTGGGCTTCAGTAGTTGCAGCACTTGGGCTCAGTAGGTGTGTCTTGAGGGCTCTAGGGCACAGGCTCAGTAGTTGTAGTGCACGGGCTTAGTTGCTCTGCAACATGTGGGATCTTCCTGGACCAGGGATCAAACCCGTGTCCTTTGCATTGGCAGGTGGATTCTTAACCACTGCACCACCAGGGAAGTCCCTCCTTTCACTTCTTTATGCTCTAATTGTCAGATATATTCTCTCTTTATAACTCTACAGCACAATGTTAAAATTCTTGCTTTAAAGTCATGTGTGTTTCAAATAAATGAAGAGAAGCACAATTTTTATATTTACACACATGTATAGTTAACATTTCTGGTACTCTATTCTTTTCTGAAGCTGTCAGTTTCTGTTATCATTTCTGTTCAACAGAATCTCCTTTAGCATTTTTTTTTAGTGTGACTCTGCTGGTAATGAAATATTAGTTTTGTTTATCCAAAGATGACTTTGTTTAGCTTTCAATCCTGAAGAATATTTTTGACAAACAGAGTTCTATGTATACGGTTGTTTGATTTTTTTTTTTCTTTCAGCCATTTAAAACTGTCATTCCATTGTCTTCTGGTCTCTTTTTTTTTTTTTTTTTTTCTTGTGGTAAGTTCTGAATCGTGTCATTGTTCCTGTATACATAAAATATCATTTGTTTCTGGCTGCGTTAAATATTCACTTTATCAGTGGTTTTCAGCACTTTGACTGTGATGTGCTTAAATGGGTTTTCTTTCCTTTTATCCTGCTTGAGATTTGCTCCAATTTTTTTTTAACGGTAAATTCTTTCAACAAATTTGGAAAGTTTTAAACTATTATTTCTTTTAAAATATTTTCTTTTGTCTCAGTCTCTTTTCTCCTTATGGGGTTCTTAGTAGCTTTATGTTAGACCTTATATTATTGTCCTACAGGTGCTGTTAAATACTTAATTTTTTTTTCCGTTCTTCTGATTGGATAATACCTAATGTTTTGTCTTAAAGTTTAATGACTTCTGTTATCACAAATCTGAGGGAAGCCTATGTTGTGAATTTTTCTCTCAGATAGTGTTTTTAAAATTTATGTATCGAAATTCTATCTGGTGCTTTTATTTTATAGATTCTGTTTCCCTGTTGACATTTCCTATTTGAACATAGTGATTCTGAGCATATTTTCCTTTAAGTCCTTGAGTTTATACAGTTATACTACAGTGGAACTTATACAGTTGTAGTAGCTGATGAAAATCTCTTGTTTGCTAAATCCTGTATCTGGATACTCTCAGATCAGACTCCCTCAGTTTCCTGTTTCTTGTATACGAGAAACATTTTTCTGTGTCTTCATATGTCTAATAATTTATTTTTCTATCCTGGATCTCATTAATAGTATTTTGTAAAGCCACTTGATTTTGTTGTATTGGCTGGATGAAATCTCCAAGCTCTTAGTGTTCTCAAGCAGAAGAAGGCTGTGATGTGCCTTACAGAGAATATGTGTGTTCATAAGCATTGTTCAGGCATGAGTTATAGTGCTGTTTGCTGTGAGTTCAATGTTAATAAATCAACAGGTATATTAAATAAGGTGTCTTTAAACATAAACACATATGAAAGAAGGTTCTAAATTGATCCGTTGACAAAAATGGAATCAGAGGCCCATAGGAACCAAACTCTGTATTTCCTCTGGGAGCAGTGGTTCAGTATTCTCTAATTCAGTGTTCACAGCAACTTTAAAGAACATAACTATCACAAATAATGAGAACCAGCTATATATCTAACTGCTTTGAGATAGTCTGTGGTATGACCATGGCACATTTTAATGATCCCTTAAGTTATTTTAAGCTTGTTATCATAAAATTGCTACAGAAACATTTTATATTAATATATTTCATCAGGATATGTAGCCAGGAGTGAAATACTAAGGTGTCTACACATTTTTAGTAAGTCTGGATGTTGCCATGTTACTCTCGAAGATAGTTGTACCAGTTGGTATTTATTTCTACCAACAGTATATGGGAGCTCCAGTGCTCTATAAACTGTGAGCATGGGATATTATCAGTCTTATATGTTTACCAACATGATAGATGTGAATTAGTAGCTCTCTGATTGGAATGTAAAATGTCATTTTCCTAATATGCAGTGGGATTGAGAATGTTTGCTGAATTCTGGACTATTCATAATTACATTTTAAAGGTTAACTATGTAAAAAAAAGTTTGGTCAAATTAATTAATTTCAAATAATTCAATATAAAATTGTATGTACAATGCTGACCCTTTGATGAATGTGTGGACGCTTTAAAAAAATAGAGAAGAAAGAAAAAGGTGAAAGAAATGAATGATATAGAACGTGGGTCAGGAGATAATGACCTACAGGCCAACACTACTCCAGTACCTGTTTTTCTAAATAATGTTTTATTAGAACACAGCCACGCTAGTCTTTTTACATATTGTCAGTGGCTGCTTTCACATTGTTTTTCAGTGTGAAAAACTGTTTTTCACCAACAGAGTTGAATAGTTTCAACAGGGACCATATAACCCATAAACCCATGACTACTTTCTGGCCTTTTACAGATAATGTTTGCCACCTCCTAACATAGAGGCATAATTGCTATAGACCAAGGTAAATACCTGAATTATTATAACTAATCACTTTTCTCATTTACTATTACCACACCAGATACTAAAACTCAGAACTTATATGGTTGAAATTTTTTTTGTATTCTCTTGGGCCTATTTTACAACTGTATTGTCATTTTAAAACTTAAATAATTGCTATAAAGTATAAATTATTTATTAGCTGCAAGCAGATTATTATTTTACTTAAAATCACATTCCATCTCATTTTTAAATTAATTATAAGAAATCACGCTGGTTTCTCCTTTACTTTTCCATCTGATGAGTCACTTTTAGAGTGAATTGTTTCTCTGGCTTCTACTGACATACTGGCTAGGACAAAAATAATAATAGGCAATGTGGATTGAGAAAATACATTTTCAAAAACTTATTATAATCTTGATCATACTTCAGCTTTTACTTTGCTTCTCACTTCTGTTTTCTGAAGTCAGGGTAAGCATCTAATTAAAGAGTTTGAACATGAACCAGAGAACAATGTCAAGTACAAATTTTCATGATATTCTCAGATCCCATTGTGTGAATCTGAAGAAGAGAATCAGTTAGGGTTTCATTTAAGATCAAGAAGTAAACAAAAAATTGGAATACATGGGATAACAGAATTAGAGAGGGAGAATAAATCATTCATTCATTCATTCATTCATTCACCAAGCATTTACTTAGTGTCTATACCAGGGAGTACATCAGACTCAATTATGTATTGATATGGCCCAAGGAACTCAATTATATGCCTAGACAGATATTTGGTTTTTCTCTCTGGGTGGCTATATGTGAAAACTTTTTCTGATGTTTGTCACAGTTGCTACTTCTTTGAAATACCCTGTAATGTTCTGCAGTCATGGAATATCTAGGGACGTTTGCACCTCTACGTATATTATTTATTTCCTCATAGGTTTTATGTCTGGAGTTTTCATAGATATCACCTTTCAGTTTGATTACTTAGTTATAGCTATGAATGACAGAGAAAACAACATTTCAGTTTTTTCTATTTCTTAGAGAAATACTTTTAAAAAATCCCACAGCAATGCTCTTCCTAAAGGAAATCAGTGTTAGCACATAAACATAGGTAAATCCTTGTTAAAATATCTCTAATACAAGGAAATTCTACCAGTTATCTTGATTTAGGAACTCCTAAGGAAAGGTATGATTCAGGGGAAAGTTTAAAGAAATGTGTTTTTATAAATCAAGAAGTGTTTTAACCTCTTCCAACAACTACCTCTGCTCATCAAATAAATACTAACTTGTCTTGCAAGTGACTCTTCCTTGCAGCCTTTCCTGGTATCATTCTCCCTGATGGAAATCATCACACCTATTGGGTTCCATGTCGGTATGGCATTTTTTTGACTACTTCTCTGTGTACCTTTCAGTCGCATTCAAGCTCTTTTCAGAATAAGGCTGTATGGTCTTCATCCTTGTGTGTATAGAATCTGACATATTGCCTGGCATAGACATTCAGTAAATGCTTCTTGTTTGAATAAACGATTTATTCTCCCTCTCTCCTTCTGTTATCACAATGTACTCCCATTTTTTGTTTACTTTTAGATCTTAAATGCAACACTGTTTGATTCTCTTTTTCATATATACACTTTGGGATCTGAGAACATCATGAAAATTTGTACTTGACCTTGTCCTCCTCTGCTTCATGTTAAAGCTCTTTAATCATTTGCTTACTCTGATAACTTTATCCAGCCCTTTATTTACTCATCCTGTTAATAGGGGCCTCACATCCCTTTACCCTATTCTTTTCTATTTTTCTAAATGAGGGAAGAGAAAAAGGAAAAAAAAAATAACATGGTTATTTATACCCCTCATGCCCCCAAGTCAGAAGTCTCTCTTTGTGACCGTATTATATTGCATAGAATGATAAAGACTGGTAAGTAGCCTAGCAATTCTTAAATCTACCCAGACCTCTTAAATGAGATTCTTATATACTGCTGGACCTGCTAAACAATGGAAAACAGAGTAGCAGAGTTCAATATTTTTTAAAAACTACTACTTTTGACTAGTAGTATTCTCATGTCCCAAAAAGCTTTTCTGAGTCCTTTTTACTTAGGGCTTTCATGGGACGTGATCTTGTCAATACCGGTTCTGCCAAGGACTCCAATTAATCAGTAGCCTTTAAATTGATAATGTTATCGCTTTCAGCAGCAAAGTAACGTGATCATTCCAGAGCTAGTGTGGCTTTTGCATTTAAATCAGATGTATTTTCAAGTTAAGAACACCATTCAGATGGAACCAGTAAGAAGACCTTTGGTTTCAAATAGGAGACAAACACAAGCCCCACTTCCTTAAGCCAGAAAGAGAATTTACTGACTCATATGCCGAAAATCTTAGAAATACCGTGAGTTCTGTCAAAGCTTTACCGTGTAGCTTAATAATGTCTACTGAGGACCTGGTTTCTTTCCACGTTTTTGAATTCCAGTGTCAACTTCACATTAAAACCAACCCCTCTTACAGCCCCAAGTTGGCTGCCAATGGCTTCCAGGGCTATATGCTACCCACTGAGAACTGTGAGGGTCTGAGGTATTACCCTTTCTGCAAGCTGACAAGTTAATCTGCCAGTTTCCTGGATGCTACTAGAAGACATGAGACTCCTAGGTCTGAGATGAAGGACACTTTCTTACTCCCAGCAGTAGCAACAGCCAGCATTTTTTCAGGCTGGTTACATAAACCCCAGCTCCCACACAGTGATGCAGAGAGGTTCCGTTGATACCTTAGCAGTCAATTGTGCTACCACAGAGGTATTCTGCGTTTAGGGAACCTGACTCTTTTATAACAGGCAGTAAGCATGACTGCCCTTTGCTCCAGAGGGAGAAGCTATCTCTGTCTTCCAAGGCTTTAAGGAAACCAGCCTTTGCTCCAGATGCAAAATCTATCTAATCGTCCAAGACGGTTCATTATACAAACGTTTTGAAAAGATAATCCAGAATAAAGGCAGTGAGCGCTTCCGTTTAAGACATGCAGGAACATAAGAGGCCTATAGAGAATCCTGTCCTAGCTCTACCATGCTCACTGAAATGAGAGAACCTGCTGTCCTAGCGTTCCCAGGAGAATTCCTGAGAGTCAGAGTCCTGATCAAATTACTGTGGCTAGGAGAGAAGAGTGTACTAATTGGCTGGGGCTAGGCCACACGATTCACCGCTGAGCCAGGAGAGCAGTCACCTTGGGAGCCCCACGGCTCACCAGTAGAAATTGGGGACACTGGCAGAGGACACGGAGGGATATGAGCACTGGGAAGGCAACCCAAAATTGTCCTTTCCACATGCTCTATTTACTGAATATCAAAGTGAAAACATGAAAAAGGTATGAATGTAGTCGAGGACATTCTGTTATCAATAAAGGTTAGTGTCTGGGGGAGCTTCAGTCCAAAACGGTGTTGGTATCACCCTAGTCTTTCGTCCACCACTGTAGCTGGAGTAAGTATCATAAAACGCTTTGTTCACCACTGAATACTGAATAAAAGTCAGACTCTCTAGCACAGTACACATGCCTTTAGCCGTGTGATTCCAGCCCAGGCCTTCAGCCTCAGCCCTTGCCCCCATCTCTCTCGTCCCTCTGTGCCCTGTCATGTCAGCTTTCTTATTTTGTACCTTTCTTCCTGTTCTTATTATCTTGTGAAAACCTCTGTCTGCCTCAGGCAGAATTAACTGTGTGCCCTGTGCATATTCGCAAATAGCATTGCATACATTATACATTCTTTACCTAACACTTCGTTTTTTCTAGCATTTATCACAGTTCATATGTATATATTTATGTAGTTAGGTGATGAACATTCGTCTTCCCTACTGTATCGCATGTGCCACGGTGCAGAAATCAGGTCCGATTTATTCTCCCTCATGCCTTGCAGGTGGTAAATGCTCAGTAAATGTCTGTTGCTATTGAATGTTTTTTAAAAGATAAGAGGCAAGGTGGCATAAAGTTAAAGCTGCTGGCTCCTTCCTGAGATTGCCAGAAATTCAAATCCTAGATTCGTCCCTTACCAGCTAGGTGACCTTGGGCTAGTTTAAGTTCTCTTGTGTCTCTGTTCTCACATTGATAAAATGAGAATCATAGTACCTATTTCATAGGGTTGTTTTTAATTGAAGATGAGAAAATATACATGCAGTGCTTAAATATTTTGCCTCCTGTTCAGTAAACACCCAACATTTGCTGCAGGAGGTAGGAGTCTGTGTGTCTGTCTCCCTACTAGACTCTCCACTTCTTTAAGACGGCAGCCTGCATCACTAATGAAGCCAGGACTTAGCCTGAGGCCCAGCATGTCATAATTGTTCAATAAATGCTCATTGAATTACATTGTTGTCAAATTTGAAGAATGCTGTCTAAGATTAAATCACTAGGTTAGTTTGGTAATAGTGACATGTCCCAACTTCTGCAGTCCTTTAATATGTTTGTTAATTGTTAAAATTAATAGCTCTCACTTCTATCATTTATTATATGCTTATTCTATTCCTGGCACTAATGGAACATGAATTATCTCATTTAATTTCCATCACGTCTTATGCGGTCTAGGTTTTTAATTATACAGATGAGACAGTGCAGCTTTAGAGAAGCTAGAAGACTTGCCCAAAATCGTGCAGCCAGCAATAGAAAGAAATACGTAGAGTTCAAAGCCAGTTTCTTCCCCAGAAATGAATGTTACAAAATACTCACTTATATTTATGAAAATGGCTTTTACTCTATTTTTAAAAATTAATTTATTTATTTTTGACTGCATTGGGTCTTCGTTGCTGCACGCAGGCTTTCTCTAGTTGTGGTGAGTGGGGGCTACTCTTCATTGCAGTGCGCAGGCTTCTCTTGTTGGGGAGCACGGGCTCTAGGCGCGGGCTTCAGTAGTTTTAGCGCATGGGCTCGGTAGTTGTAGCTTGCGTGCTCTAGAGAGCAGGCTCAGTAGTTGTGGCGCACAGGCTTAGTTACTCCGTGGCATGTGGGATCTTCCCTGATCAGGGCTGGAACCCGTGTCCCCTGCGTTGGCAGGTGGATTCTTAACTACTGAGCCACCAGGGAAGCCTGAAAAATGGCTTTTACTCTGTTGAGAATGGGTATTTTACCAAAACCAAACAACCTAGTAACACCTCATAGTTTGTTACATTGAGCAGTGCCCTAATGGAGACTTCCACCAAAATGAAAGAGACCCCACTGACTCTAGCTCTTGTAATTCCCAGGTGGCTTTGTGGCGGAGGGTTTGTTAGTTTCAGAGTTTGAGTTTGGCAAAAGGAGTGCAAAACATTCCATCAGCTTTCCTTGTTTGTGGTACGAACTATGTTAAAAGAAAGCTTGGACTTAGAAATAGCATTTTTTTTAATCTCTTTAATCATTTTTTGGCAGTCATGCTCACAACACACATTGACAAGCAGATGCAGACTGAAATGTGCTGCCCTGCTCACCAAAACAGCGCCTTCAGAAAGAGCCTTAAATGCAGTACTCCTTCACTGTTTTTTGTTTCGTTTTGTTTTGTTTTTTGTTTTTGGCCACACCGTGGAGCATGTGGGATCTTAGTTGCCCGTTTTGATGTGGGAGGTGCTTTTCCCTCCCCTGAAAAATGTACCTTTACTTACGGATTTATCATAGAAACACAAACCGATCACTAGATAATAGTGGCGGTTACTGTTCACAGACACGGAAGAAAGAATGGTACTAGAAGTTTTCCAGAGGAGGAAGCTCAACTATTTCTGGACAGTATGAGAAGTCTTACAATGAGGAATCCTGCAAAAATTGAGATGGCCAAAAAGTTCGTTCGTGTTTTTCCATAACATCCTATGGAAAACCCAAACGAACGTTTTGGTCAACCCAATACTTATCTTTCCCTGAGGAGTTAACTCTCATCTTTTGGAGAAACCTAGGCTGCGTTACGCTGCCCGCCCCGCCGTATTTGTGCTTAGAAGATTAAGATAATATTTTTTTAAAACTCACCCATGACATTATCAAAGGATGTTTTCATGTTTGATTAACACTTTGATGAACTCATCTGATTAGTTCTCAGAAAAGGGAATATAACTACTTAATGAAAATATCAATTTTTTCCATTTAAATATAAAGAACTGGTAGGGAAAAACTGTAGTCTTATATAATTTATAAGTAAATCATCTCACTTGATTCCTTGGCTATATTTTGGGCAAGGAGCATAACCAACAAAGTAATTCCTAAATATGTTTTCAGAAAGGAAATACTATATTAAACATTTATTAATCACCTCATATGTCAAAGAGTTATAGGCAGGGGAGACAACAATGAGAAAGACATACACTCGGGCATCACTCAAGCTAATGAGGCTGACAGCAGGTAAACAAGCATTTACAACACAGGAATAAAGAAGCTAATATCTGCTACCTTAAAATCTCAACCCTCTTTAAAACCAACATGCTACTTACTCCTTGCCTACCCCAGCAGCTGAATGGAGCTGGAGAAACCCACAACACTACACTTATACCTCACTATATTTTTTTGTTGAGCTGTAGTTGACATATAACACTGTTACTAGTTTTAGGTGTACAACACAATGATTTGAGAGATACGCAGTTTGACACTTGATCAGCACAAGTCTGAACTACTCAGGTTCACTTATACATAGGTTTTTTTTCAGTAAATACATACTACAGTACTACATGGATCAAATCACTAATACAGAACCACAGATATGGAGGGCCCACAGTAAAGTTAGACTCGAATTTTCATCAGCATCCCTAACCTCTGCATTATTCAGGGGTCACCTGTATATGTTGTGAGATGATTACCACAATAAGTTTAATTAACATCCAATCATCACACAGTTACAATTATTTTTTAAATTTCTTATGAAAACTCTTAAAATCTACTTTTTAGCAACATTCAAACATACAACACAGTATTATTAACAACAGTCACCATGTTGTACATTACGTCCTCAGGACTTACTTATGGTATACCTGGAAGTTTGTATCCTTCGACCACCTCCATCAATTTTACCTACTTCACCCACCTCCTACCCCCTGCCTCTGACAACCACCAGTCTGTTCTCTATACCTGTGGGTTCACTTTTTTTTTTAGATTCCACATGTAAGTGAGATCATACAGTATTTGTCTTTCTCTGCCTGATCGATTTCACTTAGCATAATGCTCTCAAGGTCCATCCATGTTGGTGCAAATGGCAGGATTTCCTTTTCTATGGCTGAATAGCTTTCATTGTGTGTGTGTGTGTGTGTGTGTGTGTGTGTGTGTGTATCACATTTTATTTCTGCATTTATTTGTCTTTGGACACTTAGTTTCCATGTCTTAACTATTGTAAATAATGCTACAATGAACATGGGTTTGCAGTATCTTTTTGAGATAGTGATTTCATTCTCTTTGGATAAATACTCAGCAGTGGAATTGCTGGATCATATAGTAATTCTATTTTTAATTTTTTGAGGAACCTCCATACTGTTTTCCGTAGTGGTTGCACCAATTTACATTCCCACCAACAGTGCACAAGGGTTCCCTTTTCTCCAAATCCTTGGCAACACATATTTCTTGTTTTTTGATGATAGCCATTCTGACAGATGTGAGATGATATCTCAGTTGTGATTTTGACTTGTATTTCCCTGATGGTTATTCATGTTGAACACCTTTTCATGTACCTGTTGACCATTTTGGAAAAATGCAGATTCTCTGCCCATTTTCTATTTGGACTTTTTTCCTATTGAGTTGTATGAGTTTTTTATATATTTTGAATATTAATGCTTTATCAGATACATGATTTGCAAATATTTTTCCTATTCAGTAGGTTACTTTTTTATTTTGTTGGTTTCCTGTGCTGTTCAGAAGCTTTTTAGGTTGATATAGTCCTAGTTGTCTATTTTTGTTTTTGTTGCCTTTGCTTCTGATGTCAAATCCAAAAACCATTTTCAAGACTGATGTTAAGGTGCTTAACACCTTAAGGTGTTTTCTTCTGGGAGTTTTATGGCTTCAGGTCTTACATTCAACTCTTTTATCTGTTTTGAATTCATTTTTGTGTATGGTGTAAGGTAGTGGTCCAGTTTTTTTCTTTTCCATGTGGCTGTTTGGTTTTCCCAACACCACTTATTGAAGATATTTTTCTTTTCCCAGTGTATGTTCTTGTCTCCTTTGTTGTAACTTAATTGACTAGATATGCATGGGTTTGTTTCTGAGTTCTCTATTCCGTTCCATTGATCTCCGAGTCTGTTTTTATGCCAACACCATACTGTTTTGTTTACTGTAGATTTGTAATGTAGTTTGAGATCTGGAAGTGTGGTGCCTCCAGCTTTGTTCTTCTTTCTCAAGATTGCTTTGGCTATTTTGGAGTCTTTTGTGTTTTCATAAATATTTTAGGACTATTTGTTCTATTTCTGTGGAAAATGCCAGTGAAATTTTGATAATAATTGCATTGAATCTATAGATTGCTTTGGGTAGTATGGAAATTTTAACAATATTAATTCTTCTAATCCATGAGCAAGAAATACCTTTCCATTTATTTGTTTCTTCTTCAGTTCCTTTCATTACTGCCTTGTAACTTCCAGTGTACAGATCTTTCACTTCCTTGGTTAAATTTATTCCTAGATATTTTATTCTTTTGATGAAGTTATAAATGGAATTATTTTCTTAATTTCTCTGATAGTTTATTATTAGTTATAGAAATACAACAGATTTTTGTATATTGATTTTGTACCCTGCAACTTTACTGAATCCATTTATTCTAATAGTTTTTTTGGTGGTGTCTTTGGGGTTTTCTATACACACGATCATGTCATTTGCAAACAGAGACAATTTTACTCTTCCTTTCTGATTTGGATACTTTTAACTTTTTTTCTTGTCTAATTGCTCTGGCTAGGACTTCCAGCCCTGTGTTGAATAAAAGTCACAAGAGTGGGCATCATTGTCTTATTCCTGATCTCAGAGGAAAAACTTTCAGCTTTTCACTGTTGAATATGGTGTTAGCTGTGGGCTTGCCATATATAGCCTTTATTATGTTGAAGTGCATTCTCTCTATACCCATTTTGTTGAGAGTTTTTGTCATGAATATATGTTGAATTTTTGACAAATGCTTTTTCTTTATTGAAAATATTATATGATTTTTGTCCTTCATTTTGTTAATATAGTGTATCACATTGATTGATTTGCTGATGTTGAACCATCACTGCATCCATGGAATAAATCCCATTTGATCATGGTATAGGATCATTTTAATGTATTGTTGAATTTAATGTATTGTTGCTAATACTTTGTTGAGAATTTTTACATGTATGTTCATTAAGGATATTGGCCTGTAATTTTCTCTTCTTGTAGTGTTCTTGTCTGATTTTGGTATCAGGGTTTGCTGTCCTTGTAAAATGAACTTGGAAGTGTTGGCTCCTCTTTTATCTTTGTAAGAGTTTGAGAAGGTTTGGTATTAATTCTTTATATGTTTAGTAGAATTCACCAGTGAAACCATCTGGTCCTGGACTTTTGTTTGAATCAGTAATCAAAATCCTCTGAACAATCTCTTTACTAGTAACTGGTCTCTTCAGACTTTCTGTTTCTTCGTGATTCAGTCTTGGTAGATTGTGTGTTTCTAGAAATTTACCTGTTTCTTCTAGGTTATCCACTTTGTTGGCATATAATTTTTCCTAGTAGTCTCTTATGACCATTTGTATTTCTGTGGTATTGGTTGTAACATCTCTTCTTTCACTTCTGTTTATTGGAATCCTTTCTCTTTTTTTCTTTGTGAGTCTAGCTAAAAGTTTATTTTGCTTATCTTTTCCAAAATCTACCTCTTAGTTTCATTGATCTTTTCAGTTATCTTTTTAGTCTCTGGTTTAATTCTACCCTGATCCTTCTTATTTCCTTCCGTCTGCTAACTTTGGGCTTGATGTCTCACTTGAAGTGTGTGACTACCATCCTCAAATGGTCCCTCATTTTCCTGGCAGTCCTACCACTCTCCCCAGTTTTTTCACTCTTTCCTCTCTTTTAAACTCTGTTTCATACCATTTCCTTGGTCCTTAACCTCCAACATCCCCCTTTGCAACCTTCATGACCTGACTTTCATTTGACTAAGAACATCCAGAGAGACTGTCCACCTGTCCTCACATTCATCCAGTATCTGCCCCTGCGACGTGTTCTCTCCTTCTTTCCAGTCACAGGAGACGTGCTGTGTTTGCTCCTCTCCCAGAGAAACCTTCCACTGAGGACGAGATCCCATACCCTCTGACCACCTCAAGAACTTTGCTCCCTGAATTCTCTACCCCTTCCTTCTCTCCTGGGTCATCAGGGGTTTTTTTGTCTGTCCACTGAACCAGTCCCATTAGCATAGAAATATACTATATTTCCCATCTTACCAGAAAAAAACAAAACAAAACAAAACAACCTCTCCCTTGACTCCAACACCCCCCCCTCTACAGCCACGGTTAGCCTTCACCCATTTCCTTTGCTATTCCTTTCAACAGAACTCCTCAATGAATTATATGAGCTTGCTGTTTCACTTCTTCTTCTCTACTCTCTTTGGGACCACTCTAATCCATCCTACTACAGAGTGAAACAGTTTTTGTCAGATGATGCCACTTTGCCACAATCAGTGGTCAGGTCTTCATTTTCATCTTATTCACCCTGTTGGCAGCATTTGCCACACCGGGTCACTCCTTCCTTTTTTAAAAAGCTTAACTGAGATATAATTTGTATACCATAAAATTCACTCCTCTAAAATCACAATTCAATGATGTTTAGTATATTCACATAGTTGTGCAACCATCATCACTCTCTAATTCCCAAACATTTCATCACCCCAGAAAGAAACCCCATACCCGTTTGCAGTCACCTCCCATCACTCAGTCCCTGGTAGCCAATGATCTACTTTTTGTCTTTGTAGATGTATGTGTTCTGGACATTTTATATAAATGGAATAATACAGTATATTTCCGTTGTGTCTGCCTTCTTTCACGCAGTGTAATGTTTTCAAGATTCATCTCTGTTGAATCAGTGCTTCTTTCCTTTTAATTACTGAATAATATTCCATCGTGTGGATATACACATTTTACTTATCCGTTCGTCGGCTGATGGACATTTGAGTTGTTTCCAGTCTTTGGCTATGATGAATAATGCTGCTATGAACACTCACGTACAAGTCTTTATGTGGACATATGTTTTGGGGTTGCTGGGTTATATGGTAACTGTATTTATTCCTTCCTTGTTGAAGCCCTTTCCCCTTGCCTTTCGGTACACTCTCTTGGCTTTTCCCTCTGCCTAACTGTCCACTCCTCAGTCACGCTGAGTCTCCCCTCTCCAACCTTGAGTGCTCTGGGGCTTAGTTCTTAATCCTCTTCCCTTCTCTGTCTAGATCCACTCCCTAGGTGATCTCTTCCAGTTACGTGGTTTTTTTGTTTTGTTTTGTTTTTGCCGTACGTGGGCCTCCCACTGGGCCTCTCACTGCCGTGGCCTCTCCCGTTGCGGAGCGCAGGCTCCGGACGCGCAGGCTCGGCGGCCACGGCTCACGGGCCCAGCCGCTCCGCGGCACGTGGGATCTTCCCGGACCGGGGCACGAACCTGCGTCCGCTGCGTCGGCAGGCGGACTCTCAACCACTGCGCCACCAGGGAAGCCCGAGAAGGGGATTTTAATGGCCAAGTTTCCCACTCTCTGAACAGCTCGGGACAAATCATGTCCGTTTTCTGGGCCCCTGGATTTCATTTCTGAGATGAAGGGATTGGAGGAGACCTCTCGTCAACTCTGAAACTGAGTGGTTCTAAAATAGTCGTTTAATTTCTGAATTTTCCACCTAATTTTTCTTGCATAACCATGACCAGCTGTGATCAAGCAATTCGGTTATTTAATGTTAAGTTTATTTTTTCACCTTAACACTAATTTCTAAAAACCTCAAAGAGAAATTACTTACCTGACAAATTTTTAAACTCTGAATCAGCGGCACACGTTATTCTAAGGAGTTTTTTAAAAATTCACCTGCCCAGGATGCAGCTCAGATATATTCCCTGGGAATGGGAAGTGAGGTGATGAGATGAATTTTAGCAAGTGCACCACTTTTTTTAAATCTCCGAAGGATGTTCCAGCGTGCGCTGCCAACGCATCCAGCTAGTGTCATCAGTGTCCCTTTGGAACAAGCTTCCAGAGAACATCTTGTTTTAAGGCCCCATCACCCTGTGTAATCCTGTCCTCTAAGTTAGCAAGAACTTTTGAGGCCAAAGGATTGCATTTGGGATTGGATGGCAAACATTCCCATTCATGGATCATTGGTTTTGATCACTAGAGATAAATGATCAAAATTTCCAAAGCAAATTTTTATATTATTAAGAGAATGAAAAATCTGTAGAAATCTTATACTTAATTTCTAAACGGCTCAGTTTACGCAGTTACTTTGGGCCCGAATTGTTTTCTGATGAAAGACCTGAAATCAGGAACTTGAACACGTGACTTCGTAAAACAGCAGATGGAACAGCGTTGATGTTAAGAAGAGGCCTCACCTTACGGCCGCGCACAGATTTATCTATGAGCAGCTTCTAAAGGGTGAGACTTACTTGAGCCTAAGTCCCAGGACAGATGGCTCTACCGTGCGGCCACTTAGTCCAAGTAAATGTATTGACAGGTTCCAGGCCCCTGATCTTGCGCTGATAATCCCTAAGCTCTGTAAATTCAGATTCTTCCCATTTCTGTACCATAGCTATTTTTTTTTTTTTTTGTGGTACGCGGGCCTCTCACTGCTGTGGCCTCTCCCGTTGCGGAACACAGGCTCCGGACGCACAGGCTCAGCGGCCATGGCTCACGGGCCCAGCCGCTCCGCGGTATGTGGGATTTTCCCGGATCGGGGCACGAACCCGTGTCCCCTGCATTAGCAGGCGGATTCTCAACCACTGCGCCACCAGGGAAGCCCCATAGCTATTTTTTAAAACTGACTTACAGATTTTGGAACTGAATATAGACGAAACTCTTAGAATAAGAAGAATGCTTACACAATGGAATCAATGTGCTTCATGGCATATCAATATTTCTGAAAGGAAGGTAGATACTATCAGTTAGTTGGTTCGGTTATTCATTTGTTCATTTATTCATCATAGGAACATTTCATGGTCCCCTACTATTTTGCTAGGTGCAGCTCTAGGAGGCAGGGCTACAGCCGTCAACAAAACAGACAGAACTTTCTGCTGTGATGGCATTTAGCTTTTGCAGAGGAGTGAAGAGGTGAGAAGGAAAGAGTTGAGGAAAGTCAAAAGCTAAGAGGTTTGTTACTTGCTTGAGCCATACTGGGAAGCCATAGTTAATCTGATCTATTATATTTCAAGATAAACTGTTTTTTTAGTTGTGAAATTTTTGTCTTTTCACCTGTGAGTAATTTTTGTAACACACTTAGTTAAAATGATTTTATGCTAAGTACAGATCCACTCTAAAATTTAGATCAAGATGAGATTTTTAGTTACTTATAACTAATTTCCTAAAGCATGTTAATAACTTGCTCAAAAAAAAACCCACACCACTGGGACATTCATTAGCTAGCACTGTAGCTGGCACATAATAGATTGACCAAGTTATTTATGAGGAGAACTCATTGCTGCCATTTAATAAACAAGCCTCACTTTTGAAAAGCAAAATTTAAAGATTTTTGAGCAAAAACAAAGGCCTTTTTAAAATTTTTCTTATTTCAATTTTTTCTAATTTAGAGAGGTTTTCTTTTCTAATTTTTTTAAGCTAGAAATGCCTGTCTTAAAAAAAAATAATCAGAGCTAAACATCTGTTTTCTGGTACTTAGTTATCTCACCATTTCTTTTTATGAAGATGCTGAGTTTAAAGAGCATGAAGAAAAGCAAGCGGCTTTGTCCTCTTCCATGCAAATGACAGCTGGAAGACAGAAAAGGTCAAGGATTTTGAGGAGGTCTAGCGAACTTTATTTAGAAAGTCTAAATGTTAAAAATTAACTTTTCTGCTTTCATCCTGCTATCACACTTTTCCTTCATCATCGAGCCTTGAACATAGTTTTCTGCCCTGTTCTAATCTTCTCCCAAAGTACCTGATGATGCAAAGAACAGACTTACAGTTTTTGTCATTTCAAAATGCAAGCACAGCCCCTGGCCAGTGGTTAGGGTGACTCCTAAGACCAAACCATTAAAGTTTGTTTTGCTTAAACTTTAAAAAATTATGTATTAACGATACTATTTCATAACAGTATATGCTAAATTCCTGCTATAAATTTTCCTGCAGTTGATTCACATGCAGGTCACTTTTCCAGGAAGAATCTTATAATAATCAGGAAACATTCACCTACACGAAGGAAAGGGAGCTACGAGTTTCAGAGAGATTTTTGGTCCCCGTCCAGGAAACCGAGTCCCTCCTGCTTCCGACTCACCTGCCGTCCCTGTGTTTCAGTCCTGCAGGGCAGGCAGCTCCTACCCTACACTGGCCCGTGGGACACGGGGCCCTGTTGTCCCCTCGCAGTGACAGATTTATATGGATAAATATTAAGGCACACGCCGTTTTCTTTAATGTCTTTTTATGTTTAGTCAGATCATTGTATCAGGGTAAATCAGAGTCTGGTACCATAAGCATGTTTTTCACGTGCTGGATTCTTTGTTCAGTTTTTAAAGATGAGACCTTGTTAAAACCTTTTTAGTGTTGACTGTAGCAGAATTTGATTTTTGGCCTTTGAAATTTATCCATGTATGTTTTGTTTTTGATTTATTTTTAATGTTTAAACTTTTTTTTTTTTTTTTTTTTTTTTTTTTTGCGGTATGCGGGCCTCTCACCGCTGTGGCCTCTCCCGTCGCGGAGCACAGGCTCCGGACGCGCAGGCTCAGCGGCCACGGCTCACGGGCCCAGCCGCTCCGCGGCACGTGGGATCCTCCCGGACCGGGGCACGAACCCGCGTCCCCTGCATCGGCAGGCGGACTCGCAACCACTGCGCCACCAGGGAAGCCCAGATTTTTAATTTTTTAAATTGAAGTACAGTTGATTTACAATGTTGTGTTAGTTTCAGGTGTACAGCAAAGTGATTCAGATATAAACATATATATAAAATGTATATATATTCTCTTTCAGATTCTTTTCCCTTATAGGTTATTACAAAATATTGAGTTCCCTGTTTCATGCAGTAGGTCTCTTTTGGTTATCTGTTTCATATATAGTAGTGCATGTGTGTTAACCCCGAAGTCCTAATTTCTCCCTACCTTTCCCTTTGGTAACCATGAGTTTGTTTCACGTATATTTCAAGTATGGTGCTGTTCCAAGCACTATTGGAGATATATACACATATATATATATGTGTGTGTGTGTGTATAACTATGTCTGTACATTTATATTTGCTAACTGAGCTCATTCTATATTATATATCATAAAATTATTTCACAGTCCTGTTAAAAACTTTTTAATATTTTATTGGCTGAATATTCTTTCATCATATACATGTGCCATAATTACCTTATAGTAATTTAGCTATTTAGAATAGTTACATTTGGGGCCTATTATAAATAAAAATACAGTGAACACATTTCCCATATAGTTTCCTCATACTCAGTTTCTTCCCCCTAAAATTATATTGCTAGAATGGTTCAGTGGATAAATTCAGAGAGATAAATTTAAAGAAAGTTTTAATTACTAATGCCCCCCCCAAAAAAGAAGAAAACGGGTTGCATTATGGGATACAATGTGACTTTTATCCAAAACTGCCTTTTCTTCTTGCCATTCTAACGTCGAACATATGACCAACTCTAGAGAGTAGTGGTAATCACAGGTCCTGTGGCCTGGCTCCCTGGAGTGTAACTGTGTCTCTGCCACTGGCTCACTGGACAGACAACTCGAACTATGCCTCAGTTTCCTCAGCTGTGAAATGCTCATAGTAGTAGCCCCTGCCTCGTCAGGTTGTTGTAAGAATTAAATGGGTTAATTTATGTAAATCTCTTGGAACCGTGCTAGCACGGAGTAGATGCTCACTCACTAAATGTTTGTTCATAACAGTAACAGCAACAGCATCTCAGAGAATATTTCCTAATTTTACCTTTTCCAAGATTAGTCTTTTGTTTCTATTCCTCTGGCATCTCAAATACTGAAGTATCTCAAATTACTTCTTAGACTCTTCCGTACCTGCAAATACATGCACGGAATGTGCTTTAAGAGTCCTAGGATTGCTAGTATTTGAGTTGTACACATAAATCACACAGCATGTGCATAGATTCTTATCTCAAACAGCCCGAGGGCAGAATTCTTAGCAAAATGTTTTTCACAGATGGTTGGGGGGCTTTTATAGTTTTCACCTTCGAGTCCAAAAGTTATCATGAAGATCACTAAAATAGAGGAGCAAAGTGTGCTGTGAACTCCTGCATATCTCCAGTAGAAAGCGAATGCTGCCTACCCCAGTCAGTATCCCAAACCCTTGGCCGTTTTCCTACCATAGCCACACGTTATGAGGCTGCAGATGGGTCTCTCGAAGGACATTCACTCCATCTCTTACAGTAAGGTTTCTGTTTGTATTACAGTAAATTCTTACCCCCCAGAGCTTGGCTGAACGTCAGGGAGTCACTAGCAACTCTTGTGTAGACAAGGCAGGCCTGCTGGGCCTTCTTGGTCCATTCCTGCGAAACTCAGAGCTGATGTCGGCCTGTTTTATGTTTACATGCCAGTGACAAAAAGGGAGGATGCAACCAGAAGGAAAGTGTATATAGAGAGAGGAGCTGCCTCCGTACAGATTTCTTCTCGCCATTCCCTTTATTTTTTTTAATTTATTTATTTATTTTTTTGTGGTACGCGGGCCTCTCACTGCTGTGGCCTCTCCCGTTGCGGAGCACAGGCTCCGGACGCGCAGGCGCAGCGGCCACGGCTCACGGGCTCAGCCGCTCCGCGGCACGTGGGATCTTCCCGGACCGGGGCACGAACCCGCGTCCCCTGCATCGGCAGGCGGACTCTCAACCACTGCGCCACCAGGGAAGCCCCTCGCCATTCCCTTTAAAGCAAGGTTTCTCAGCGTCGGCTGTACTGACGGTTGGACCAGATAACTCTCTTTCATGGCAGGCTGTCCTATGCATTATAGAATGTTTAGTCACATCTCTGGCCTCTACCCACTAGATTCTAATATCACATACCCTCACCCCTGTTCGTGGCAACCGAAAATGTCTCTAGACAAAACTGGCTCTGGGTGCGAACCCCTGCTCTAAGGCCACGGTGTAATAACATGTCTCTTCGTACCCTCGGCTTTGGCCAACTGGTGTCATATTCCTCAGAGAGTTCTGTGATGAAAGGGGCCTGGAACACCATCCCAAAGTCCACCCCTGGACTGTATGCGATCCGACATAGACACCTGGGAGTACGGAAATAAAACCACTCCTGTACCAACATTATAATGCCAAGGCGTAAACTCTGTTCCTAAAAAGCTCAATTCCAGCTGAAGTGAAGAAAGCGATCTCTTCCTTTTTCCCAAAGTTAATACGTTTGTAGTAAAATTAATTGCATCAGTAAAACGGCAGGTTTTAAAATTTTATCACTCTATTAATTTTTCCTGTACTCATCACCTCTGTAGTGAAAATGTATAGTCTTCAAGGTGCATCTTCAAGAAGATATCATTAATCACCTTTAAAAATTGTGCATTCCTTTTATTTTATTTATTTTTTTTTTTGCGGTACGCGGGCCTCTCACCGCTGTGGCCTCTCCCGTTGCGGAGCACAAGCTCCGGACGCGCAAGCTCAGCGGCCATGGCTCACGGGCCCAGCAGCCCCGCGGCATGTGGGATCTTCCCGGACCGGGGCACGAACCCGCGTCCCCTGCATCGGCAGGCGGACTCTCAACCACTGTGCCACCAGGGAAGCCCTGTGCATTCCTTTTAAAAAAAATGTGTATATATTCCACAGTGCTAGTCATCTTAGACTTATTGAGCCACTTCTTTTCTCACAATTTTGTTCTCATAAACTTCATGCAGTATTTTCATGTTCTGTGCACAAGCTCAATTCTTTGCACTCCTTTGGTATAAATAATGAGTTTATATTTTAAAGTTAATGGTTAATGACAATCATGTCTGTTATTTCTATAGAAATTAAATCATTGGGAAATACACTTAGATAAATGTAGCTGATGTAGTTGCTGGTATGAATTCTGTTACGGCGTTATGGAGTCTATTTTAATATAAACTGGAAAGATGGAATAAGCTGCATATTACCTTTTTTTACCTTAGAATATTTTTTTACATAAATTGTTGAATCAAATTTAGAACCCAAATTATCACTGAACCTAAAATGTCATTATTTTAACACCGTGAAATATTGCCAAACAACTGTTCTTAGTTTTCTCTCAATATTAAAACAAACGTAAGTGTGGATGTGAGATTTTTTTTAGCTAACTAATTGGAAATCGTACTGCTTTTTCAGTGGTTTTTATTGGTTTTTCATGTCTATTTTTATGAAAAATCACATGCAAAAGGAGCCCCTTTATGAAATATGTAATAGCATATGCTTGTAGTTTTCATGTTGTGTTGCTGTTTATCTGAGTATTTCTTTTAGAAGTATTCCTGGCAAATATAGCTATGAGCTATAGTTATTTCATAATTTTAAAAAATTTTCCCTTTGATTTTCATGAGCTTACGAATGCTCTACAGAGAATTGCAACTGAACAATTAATTGGCAGTCGTTAGATTTGGGCAAATTTTACATAACAACAATATTAATAAAAGCTAGCTTTTATTTAGTGTTTATTTTGTGTTAAATGGAACTCTTTGCTAAATTATTTTCATGTAATCCTCATAGTGGTATGAATTTATTAAATATTTATGTCCATAACTGTCTGTGTTACTCTTTTTAATTGTCCATTATTCTAGCCTCTTGGTCAGTCAGTGTCTTGGGAATATCTTGTAGTTGAAGAGTGTTTGTCTGACAATAAGTATTTATTAATGGGTTCAAAACGTTGCTAGACTTCTTGGTAAAAATGTTACAAACAATATAAAGAAGAAGAAGAGAAGGGCGAGGTAGGAGGAGCGAGCTGGTTGAGGCCACGTGACCTAGAAACTTGAGATTAACTAAGATTAGGGTATCAGATGACGCGCAATCAAGTGTAGATTGTGTGGTGGTGAGTTACAGGAATTCAGAGCTGGGAAAGGTTATTTAGACCCGAGGGTAGTTAGTGAAGCTCTGTGGGCAGTGGATTCTTACCTCAACCTCAAAGGAGTTTAGGATTTGGTTTGGTTGGTGACTGGCCAGTGATGAACACATGACATTTTAGATGAAAGGACAAGCAAGAGAAAAGTCCTAGAGATGAGAAAAAGCTTCCAGTGTAATGAATACTTTTGAGCCAAGGGTTTTTGAAACTTTCCTGAAATTCTGACATGATTTTTACACATTTTTTAGGAAAAGAATATTGGTTGTATTCTCATTTTTTTCTGACCTAAAATAAGAGAGCATGAAGGTATTTCTGGGGTCAGAGAGACCTCAGATATGAAAAATCAATATACCCGGGCTTCCCTGGTGGCGCAGTGGTTGAGAGTCTGCCTGCCGATGCAGGGGACGCGGGTTCGTGCCCCGGTCCGGGAGGATCCCACGTGCCGCGGAGCGGCTGGGCCCGGGAGCCGTGGCCGCTGCGCCTGCGCGTCCGGAGCCTGTGCTCCGCAACGGGAGAGGCCACAGCAGTGAGAGGCCCGCGTACAGCAAAAAAAAAAAAAAAAAAATCAATACACCCAGTATTCATTTGGTACTTGGGTTGCCCATGATTCCAGAGATAGGAGAAAAGTTAAAAAGTTGTGTTTTTCCTATTTATTTCCTTAATTCAAAATTTATTACACCATACGTTGCCCTACAACGGAGGATTACAATAGAAACTTGCCAACTGGTGTGTATTTTGCTTGTTGGTAGTAAATATTTCCGGACACCTTTCTCACGTTGGCATTCTCTATTTCAGTGGTTCTCAGCCTTTTTTTTTTTTTTTCCTGCCTCTTTCTGACTATTTCTTCTCTCCTTCTAGGTTGCAGTCTGATATACTCTCATAGTCTCTCATGACATAGAATAATTATTCTAAGGAGAGGTTAGGCCTGGGAAGATTCGTATGGGAATCCAGGAGAGGGGTATGGGCCATAATAGTTTGAAAGTTCCCCTCAGAAATATTGGTATCTCCCCTTCACTGTGCCCTTTGCTATATAAGAATTATTTTATATGCATTTTCAATTTCATACCTCGGTTGCTATTTTTCTGGAGTGTGATTAATACTTTAGATTATTAATACATTGGAATAAATTATCTCAATAACTTAATTGGAAAGACTTTTAAAAATTCTTCTCTTTTTTATTTTATTTTATTTTTTAGATCCCAAAATCTAGGAGTGAGGGATCTCTTCAGGCCCACAGGGTACCGCAGCCAGAGCTGTCTGATGGCGTTCCTCAGGTCAGCCTGCAGCTGAGTCAGAGAAATTCCTGCTGGGACGACATGAATTCAGCAGAGGCTGCTAATGCCGCCAAATTGCTCTCCAGGTTAGCCTGTTTCCTTTGTTCACACATCATGTGGTGCCTCATCTGTGCTGATACACGGGCCCGCGTATGCAGGTGTGTTTGCACGTATCCGCCACCAGCGTCATCGGGATACAGACCAGTAAAACTATTTAAAACTTACTGTAACTTTTGAAAATTTTCTGACTAGTAATTCTTATCACAGAAGCATTCTTATCACACACGCGTTCCTGGTTTGTTATATTTTATTTTATGGATTAAAACAAATTATTTAGTCAGTCGGACTGTGCTAGGTTCACATTAAAAGTTGGAAGAGTTATTTGTTAGATGCCTTTTCATAGTCTGTTCAGTGGTCAATATGGTTTGCAATTAAAGTGGACATCACAGTCGTTACTAGAACCAACTCTCACTCACAAATTTTGAATGTTGCGCTTTAACATTTAGGCTGCACGTGAAACCTGAAAGCAAACTTCTTTGTTATACTTGAGGAAAAAGGCATACAGTTTTCTTAAAATAGGTAAAATGGGGTCTGACTCTTATTTACTCCTCACATATAGAATTTTTCCTTTTAAAGGTTTTTCATCTTTTATAACTGACAACCTATTTCTATAATTTAAAAAATGTCATTACAAGTATAAGACGGAGAGCTCTAAAGAATGGAAAGATTTTTAAGACATTATATAAACAATACAGTTAAAGAGCTTGCCACTTTGGATTGCATTATAGAAAAGATGGAGTTCGAGCTGGATTTTTTAAATGAAGATAATTTAAATGTGAAGAAAGAGAAGTCAAGACTCTTGTAGATGGGCCCAGTTAGGAGGCAAGAGTAGGTACAGTGTATTGGGGGCATACCAAACAGAAGTCCTGTGAGGAATCAGTGGGGAAAAGGGCTGGGAAGGTGGGGTGAGGCCAAGCCATTGAGGACCTCGAATGCCAGCCTGCAGTTATTTCTTGTTCAGTCTTGCCCCTCACTGAACAGATGTTCAGCACTTGACCTCTGCTTCCAGGAAGTGCTTTAGGACAGAGGATGTGGCAGTGAACAAAGCCAGCCAGACCCTGGAGTTCATGGACCTTATGTTCTAGTGAGGGAGGAAATAGCAAGAGACACAGGGGAAAAATAAAAAAAGCCTGTGAAGACCATTTCAGCTCATTAATAAATGGGGGAGTTAAGAAATAAGTAGGTTAACGTAATAGACTGACCCAAAGACCATTTTAGTTTGCTTAGGCAGGGGAAGCCTGAATTGAAACAAGAAGGCGGGAGAGAAGAGAGCCTGTGAAGATCAAGGCCAAGAGCATTTCTGTGCAAAAGAGCTGAGGTTCGGAAGCTTAGCTTCCTGCTACAGGTGACAGGAAACCAGGGAAAGTTCCAGCTGGGTAGGGTTAGGTGACGAGAGCCATGGTAAGTTGGTATGTTGGAACAGGAATCTTCCATCAGCAAGCAGGCTTGACTGGAAGAGGAGAGCTTGGAGGCTGGTACAGTGTTGGTTCCTTCAAGAGTTATAAATTTTCACTGAGATCTAGTAGTGTGGCATTTACTTGCTGGGTGCTGGGGATTCGGAGAATGAGAGGACATGTGCCTTGCACTCGGGGAAACAGAGGATAAGTGAGTAAAAATTCCATAATTATCATTAAATAGACATTCGCTAAGTGCCTGTTACGTACGGGGCACTGTGAAATGCGCTGGTGATAAAGTCATACCTACGATTCGAGTGCCTCTCTTAAGGCGCTTCGAAAACCGTCCGCAGGTTGCCGTGTGAGGGCAGAGGAAGGGCCCAGACCAGGTGGGGACCCGGAGTTCAGAAGTTTCAGAAAGAGGGTGATGTTTGAACTGAGGCGAGTGGGATTTGTGGAGGTACTGGGCAGGGAAGCCAAGAGAAGGGTGCTTCTGGAAGAGAAAAGCGCATGTGCAAGGACACATAGGGCAATGAGGACAGCTTGGAGGAGAGCTGTGATTGCAGCGGGGAGACAAGGACATCTGGATTTTGGAACTGACACTGGCAGAGGCGCTAAAGGTGCGGTAAGAGATGAAGATGAATAGGTCAGAGCGTGGGCAACTGGGCCCCATGTCCAGGAGCTTGGATTTTTCTCTTAGAAGTGGCAGAGGGTGATCACAGGAATATAAGCAGGAAGACGATAGAAACAGACTTGCATTTTATAAATTCCCGTGTGTTTCGGAGACACAAATCAAGAAGTGAGATTATGGAGAGAAGGCACAGCTAACATTGCTCTGGCCTCCGTTTGTCCCTCTGGTTAGCATATCTCCAGTTAAAACAAATGCATGGGCTTCCCTGCTGGCGCAGTGGTTGAGAATCCGCCCGCCGATGCAGGGGACGCGGGTTCGTGCCCCGGTCCGGGAGGATCCCACGTGCCGCGGAGCGGCTGGGCCCGTGAGCCGTGGCCGCTGCGCCTGCGCGTCCGGAGCCTGTGCTCCGCGACGGGAGAGGCCGCAGCAGTGAGAGGCCCGCGTACCGCAAAACAAAACAAATGCATATTAGTATTTTTTAATTTCTTCTGTACCTTGCTTTTTTTTTTTTAAGTACAGTCTTAAAGAACTAACTTCTTCCCGCTGGGCAACCGTAAAGATTTAGATAGGACAACACCTCCCTGTCAAACCTTGCTACCCACCAGCGTGCAGAAGCTCATTCAGTCTCTTGTCTCTATCCGTAAATCTGGAGTGTCTGTGCAGACATTTTTACTTTTGTATTTTTATGTACCTCTTAATAGATTGTGTGACAAATTATCAAAAGACAAATGGAGATCATTAAAATGAATTTAACTAAAAATAACTTTAAAATCCTTTCTATGTCTTTGAAGTAGCAGAATAGGTCTTGTGCCAATTTTTATTGCAAAAATGAACTTACAAAGATGTTTTCATTTGCGGTTGCTTTCTAAAACAAGTTATTGGTTAGTTCATAAGTTGGAGCTAGAAAAAAAGAAGTGTGCCTGTGTTTGGTACACACCCTCAACTTTCTCTAAATCTTTTCTTCGGGAAGTTTCCATTTTTCTCTTTAACAGTTTATTGCTCGCCTCAGTCTTAACCACAGAGGTTGGCAGGGCTGTATTAAGTATTTTGCTGTGCCCTTGTTCTCTAAATACAGTATTTACTTTGGCTTACCAACACTTTTCCAAGGAATGGTCAAGGAGCATTCATCTGAGCTTTTCATAGCATTGATTTATTTTTTAGTTGCTCCTATTAAAAGAAAAAAAAAAGCAATTCAGCAAAATCTATTCTTGTTTGACTTATGATCTGGTAAGTTTGATTTACTTTACACAACGAAAAATAAAGCAGTTCTCTTTGCACTTATTAAAAAAATGATTGCAACACATTTATACGTAACAGTTTGACTTTCAGCGGAGCTACCATATCAGTTAACAACAAAGATAAAACCAAGAAAGAACCTTTGGTATTGAAATGTCCAGAATGATGAAGTGTGCTACGATTTTTAAACAACCGGTTTGATTTCTAGGGCTTTGAGAAGTGATTTTGGCTAACAGTGTGTTCTTGATAACTTGGAATTATTAGAGTGTAGACCTTGTTCAGTATTTTTTCCCAGGTTGGCTGACTTTGATCTTTTTTTCTTCTTAGTTTCAAATCTTAAACATAGTCCCATTGCTTCTTGAGATGTAATAGAAATGTGAATTTTTATCAGCAAGTGTTCATTGTTTTTCTGCTTTTCGGATAGTGGCGGTAGAAATAAAAGCATACAGAGTAACACATTTTAAAATGAGCATTCAAAGGGGAACTCAGTGTCATGTATTGCTTACTGGCGGACTTCTATCTTGGAACATTATTTATTTATATGAATAAGTTTGTTCTGTATTTCTGTAATTGTCTAAAATTGGCATTGAGGATGTAATCATATAAACAATCATTTTTCTAGTCTTCATAGAATCTTTCTCTCATAATTAAAATGGCTTCATGAGAAAAGCTTAGGAATAACTATCTCTTGATTTTGTTAGAGCTCAGTGGAGCTGTCTTATACTGGATTCGCAGGCAAGGACAGAAGTGCTTAGTGACAGGTTTACTTCATTCAGTAAAGGCATTTAGCTAATCCATTTATATCATCTAAATCTGACATCAGCAATTTCTAAAATATTGTCAAGAATTCTTTTTTGTAATCCAGCTGTTGGCATTACCAAAACTCGCGGTAGGCTGAAAGGCATAACTCCTAATCTGACATGCTGACTTTAAAAGAGTAAAGGCCTGTCCTTCTCCGCCCTGTAACTACAGTGCACAAGTTTGGTGGGTTAGAGGCACGCACAGCAATGAGGATATTGTTGGACAAATGCATCCCTTAGGCAAGGCTGGAACATTCCAGTCCCTCTCCCTACACATGATAATCTTATCTTGCTTCTTTTAAAAATATTGAGGAAAATATTTGTTTTGTCATTTACACAAGAACTAACCTATAGGTGTTAACTTGGTTAGTAAACAGGCCACTTAAAAATTTTCCTGGAAGGGAAAGTTACACATCCGTCCTAAAACAGTAAAAGGAAAAGATCTGTATGTAAAGTTTAAGATGTTAAAATCATTTGAAGCTTCAAGGATAGCTGTATTATTATCTATTTCAACATGTGAAATAGATAAATGATTATTTTTTCATGTTACTGGCACTATATTATTACTTTCAGAATTTAACTTTAGAACTTAAAGAAGAGGATTAATATTTTTAGTCTTTTAGATGTTAAACAATATCGATTGTAATGTTTTATTTGAAAAGTTATGCATTTCCTTAAATGTGTGATTTTCTTGAAGGCCAGAGGAAAATTTCTAGTTTTGTTCTATAAAGTCAGAGTGAAGACTCAAGAAAAACTGTATGTTGTATGATTCCATTTATATGAAATGTCCAGAAAGGACAAATTTATAGAAACAGAAAGTAGAGTTGTGATTGTCACAGGGTGGAGAGCCAGGAAGGGACTGTATATGTACAGGAGATAAACTGTACATGCCTGGAGGGACCTTATTTAGGGGAATGAAAATATTCTAAGCTGATCTATCGTGAGAGTTACACCACTTGGTAAAGTTACTAAAAATCACTGAACTGTGTACTTGAAAATGTGGATTTTAAATATGTAGAATACACCTCAATAACACTGTTTAAAAAAATACAAATACAAAAAAAGTTGGAGTAAGGAGAAGTGGATATGCTTTACCAAGAAAGTCACTTGAGTGCAGATTGCTGAGATACCACTATTGTTATAAGTAAATGCTCTCTGCAGAGAATTGTGTTTGCTACATTTTAAGAGAATTTGTTCCTTTGTACTTTTCATTGACTATGACGGCATGGCGGCAGCAATAAAGGTCAGGTCCTCTTGAAATGCAGTTCATAAGGAGAGAAAGGTAGAGAGGGAAAAAGCTCTTTGCTTTTTCATCCCTGGAATGATTCCAGGTTGGGGTTTACTGTGCTATAATCAAAAGTTATTGAAGTGATCAGTATTTCCGGGAGACATAGAAACAGAAGGGAAAAGCTCCAACATCTTGGGAGTTCCACAAAGAAAATCATAGGTCCATTGTTCATAAAGCAGAAAAGTTACCCAGTATATTTCTGTCAACAGAAGTTCATGGTCTCCTTTCCTGTAGATGAGTGTCCTATAGACACATTGACAATGAAAATAAGTTTTGTACTTGACTCTTACATAAAGGGATAAAGCAAGTAAGAATGATAAAAATGCTTTCATTTTCTGTAACAGGAATAAATAAATAGCTACCACTATGCCAATCATTTACCTAAAATAATATGAAGAATATAGAATTAAAATATATTTGCTTATGTTACAGAGGTGTTCTTAATTTGATAGCTAACTGAGGGAAACTACAATAAATCTCTTTTCAATGTGTATTAAAAACAAATCGTTCCCTGGGATAGCATATTCGGCCTGAAAGCATTGTGGTATTCTGAAAGTTTTGTCGACTTATTCCATTCTTCAATACTTTGAATTACATGAGGAATACATTCTTCTTAGAAAAATTTCAAATAACCACTGGTAAGACTAAAGTTCCCCTTGACTCTCTTGCTCTACAATTCAACTTCCCTCCCCTCTCCTCCAGGAGATAACTGTTATTATGGGTTTAATTATATATTCTTCCAGACTTCTGTCAGTGTATTTACACAGGAGTATAGTTTGCATACTTTTCCACTTTTTGGAAACCAATTCTCATGATACTGAATGTATTGTGACGCTTCACGTGTTCCTGAAATTTTCCAGTTTCCTGCATCATTTCCTCCTACTGTGTCATTCCTTCCCTTTCCTTCCCACCTTGGCGTTCAGTGGTCTCCAAGTCTCCTTCCTGGACTGCCTACTCACTCCCTTCTCTGTCTGTTGTCTCTTCCACGGCGAATCTAGTCACAGAATGATAATTTTCAAATCAGTATCTTGCCCCTGAACTCAGTTCTAAGTTCCCAGGGCCTGCGGCCATCTCTCCTTCAGCCTTTACCATAAACTTACTGTGCCCAAACAGAACTCACGTTCTCATCTTTCCCTCCAACTTTGCTATGTGTTGCATTCTCCCAACCGCTAGACTCAAACCTTTTATATAATAAGTCACCAAGTCTTGTCAGTATTTCCTTTTCAGGATCTCCAACATCCTTGTCCCCATTTTCTCCCCCATGATCTCAACTGTAATTTAGGCCTCCATCACCTTGTGATTAGATAATTACTACATCTTCTGCACTCCTCTAACCTAGTGGATTTATTTTCTTCATACAAGTTGGTCCTCTGCCTCTGTTTTCAACTCCTAACTCTATACAGTGACTTCTGGATCTATATCTCCCATTCCGAATCCTGCACCGTATGTCACTCTTCACTAGCAGATGTGTCAACCTTATCCATAAGATACCACAGACCCTTCCCTTGCCCCCTACCCTATCCACTGCCAGCCAATCCCAGAATGCTCTTTGACAGTCTCACTTTCTATATTTGCCTCATTACTACCCTACTACTTACCACCTCTGCAAATGCAAATGCAGATCATACTCCTTCTCAGAACTATTTAGTGGCTTACATGTGCCCAGCCTACAAGAAAATCCTTTCTCTATTCTCTACCTGTCTTTCCAGCCCCTTCTCCCTCCTCTATGGCTGCCTTTTTCTCATACTTACAGCTGCCATATAAACCATACTTTCCATGACTATCTTGGTTTCAGATGTATCCTCTTCAAGATTAAATCATGTGTCAGACTTTGTCTTGATATTTGCTTAAAAATTTTTACAGCAAGATGACAGAAGAGGAGGTCCCCCGCCCATATTCCCCCCACAGCAACAGTAACTTGGCAGCCATCCATAGACAAAAGTGCCTTTGTAGGAGCTTTGGGATCCAAGTAAGAGGTTGCAAAACTCCAGCATAGCCCAAGACTAAGGAAGGTCATTCTGAGAAAACCTACCCTCACCCAGGTGGCAGGCTCACAAACCGTGGTTGCATGATTGTGGCTACAGGCCTGGGAAAAGGCCCAGTCCCCTGTGGACGCAGCTGTAGCCCCCTCTGGCCTTGGTTCCACCACCAGTGCCACACAAGGGACCAGGGGGGAAACACGCCCACCCACGCCTTGGGTAACAGGTCCATGACCTCAGTCCCAACTGTAGACCTGAAGCAGCCTGTGACCCGGCTCCAGCCACTCTCAGCCCTAATCTGGAAATAATCCCTCCCACCCAGGGATCCAGCCAGAGAGACACTTGTCCGTTTCCCCAAAGGCAGACCTGCCAACCTCGGTCCGACTGAGGATTCTGAAGTAGCACTGTGACTCGCCCCAGCTCCTGCCAGCTGTGCTCCAAGACTAGTCCTGCCTACCCAGGGACCTGGCAGCAGACATGCTTCTCCAAGCCCCCAGAGGCAGGCCTGTTTAACTTGGTCCGACCGTGGATTCTGAAGCAGCTCTAATGACCTAGCTAGCACCAGCCCCACTCAGCCGTGGGCCAGGGGCAGTCCTACCCACCTAGGAAGCTGGCAAGAGGCACATGCATCCATATACCCAGAGGGAGGGATACAGACCCCAGACTTGGTTGTGGACCCCAAAGCAGTCCCGTGACTCAGTTCCAGCCTTTCTCAGCAGTGGTCAGGGGCAGTCCTTCCCACCCAGGACCTGGCAGGAACCTTCCCATAGACCTGGCAGGAGCCACACATCTGGTAACAGGCCACTGTCTGAGGACCCTCAGGCAGACCCTTGTCCCAGCGCCAGCTCTACTAACCAAGGTCCTGGAGGCAGTTGCATCATTTCAGGGAGCAGATAGGATCCACACCTGCCTAGGTCCACCAACCACAGACCCAGCAGCAGCCCTATGACGTGGCTTTAATCCTGCTTCACTGGGATCCCAGAGGCAATTCCATCAGCTCAGGGACCTGAAAGAAGAAGGTCTTTTCCTGCCAAAACCAGTCTGTAAAGACCAGAAGAAGTGTTTGTGCCTTCAAATGCACAGATACCAGTACAAGGCTACACATATCACAAAGAATCAGGCAAATGTGACACCACAAAAGGAAATTAGTAAAGCTCCAATAACCAAACCAAATAAATGGAGATAGACACATTTCCTGAAAAGTATTTTTTTAAATCATGTTTTAAAAGCTCATCAAGGGACTTGCCTGGTGGTGCAGTGGTTAAGAATCCACCTGCTAATGCAGGGGACATGGGTTCAAGCCCTGGTCTGGGAAGATCCCACATGCCACAAAGCAACTAAGCCCATGCACCACAACTACTGAACCTGCGCTCTAGAGCCCGCGAGACACAACTACTGAGCCTGCATGCCACAACTACTGAAGCCCATGCGCTTAGAGCCCATGCTCAGCAACAGGAGAAGCCACCACAGTGAGAAACCTGTGCACTGCAATGAAGAGTGGCCCTGCTTACCTCAACTAGAGAGGGCCCACATACAGCAACGAAGACCCGATGCAGACAAAAATAAATAAATTAATTTTTTTAAAAAAGCTCATCGAGATGCAAGAGAACATAGATAGCTAAATAAAGTCAGGAAAACAGTACATAACAGATCAAGATGTATAATAGAGAAATAGAAACCATAAACACAATCAAACAGAAATTCTGGAGCTGAAGAATACAATGACAGAACTGAAAATTCAATAGAGACCTTCAACAGAGGAGAGTTGATCATGAAGAAGAAAGAATCTGCCAACTTGAAGATAGGTCATTTAGCATTAGCTGGAGGAACAAAACAATAAAATGAAAAAGAGTGACAAAATCATGCAAGACCTAGAGGACACCATTAAGCAAATGAATGTACACAACTTAGAAGTTCAAGCAGGAGACAGAGAGAGAAAGGAGAAGAAAAATTATTTTTAAAGTAATGGCTGAAAACTTCCTGAATCTTAAAAGGGATATGAACATCCAGGTGAATCTCAAAGGACCCCAAGCAAGATTACTCTGAGACATGTTATACAGATTGTCAAAAGTCAAAGACCAAGAGAGACTCCTGAAAGCAGCAAGAGAAAAAACAATTCATCACATACAAGGAACCCTCATGAGGCTATAACTGGATTTTTTGGCATGACCCTTGTAGGCCAGGAGGAAATGGGATGACATATTCAAAGTGTGAAAGAAAAAACTGCCAACCAGGAATACTATATCTGACAAAGCTGTCCTTCAGAAATGAAGGGGAGATGAATACATTACCAGACAAACAAAAGATCAGGGAATTCATCGCCGTAAGACCTGCCTTACAAGAAAGGCCTAAGAGCGTTATTCAAATTGAAAGAAAAGGAAGCTAAGTAACCACATGAAAACGTACTACCCGGACTTCTCTGGTGGCGCAGTGGTTAAGAATCCTCCTGCCAATGCAGGGGACACAGGTTCAAGCCATGGTCTGGGAAGATCCCTCATGCCATGGAGCAATTAAGCCCGTGTGCCACAACTACTGAGCCTGTGCTCTAGAGCCCACAAACCCCAACTACTGAAGCCCGCGTGCCTAGAGCCTATACTTCACAACAATAGAAGCCACTGCAATGAGAAGCCCAGGCACCGCAATGAAGAGTAGCCCCCACTCACTGCAACTAGAGAAAGCCCGTGCATGGCAACGAAAACCCAGTGAGGCCCCCCAAATTAATTAATAATAATAAAAAATACTACCCAAAGAGATCCACAGATTCAGTGTAATTGCTATTGCAATTCCAATGGCATTTTTCACAGATTAAAAAAAAAAATCCTGACTTTTATATGGAACCACAAAAGACCCCAAATAGCGAAAGCAATCTTGAGAAAGAAAACAAAGCTGGAGGCATCATGTTCCTGATTTCAAACTATGTTACAAAGGAATAGTAATCAAAACGGTATGCTACTGGTATGAAAACAGAGACACACCAATGGAGCAGAATAGACAACCTAGAAATAAACCTAAGCATATACAGTCAACTAATCTTTGACAAGGGTGCTAAGAATACACAGTGGAGAAAGGATAGGCTCTTCAATAGATGGTGTTAGGAAAACTGGATATCTACATGCAAAAGAATGAAACTGGACCCGTATCTTACACTCCACTTGAAAATTAGCTCAAAATGGATTAAACACCTAAATGTAAAACCTGAAACTGTAGAACTGCTAGAAGAAAACATTGGGGAAAAGCTCCGTGACGTTGGTTTTGGCAGTGATTTTTTTGATACAACTCTAAAAGCACAGGCAACAAAAACAAAAATCAACAGGTGGGACTACATCAAACTAAAAAGCTTCAGCACAGTCAAGGAAACCACCAACAAAATGAAAAGGCAAACTATGGAATGGCAGAAAATATAAATATTTCAATCTATATACCTGAGAAAGGGTTAATATCCAAAATATATAAGGAACTCATATAACTCAATAGCAAAAAGGAAAAAAAAAAATCCAGTTAACCCAATTAAGCTGGGCAAAGGACTTGAATAGACATTTTTTCAAAGAAGACATAGGAATGGTCAGCAGCTATATGAAAAAGTGCTCAGCATCACTAATCATCAAGGAAATGTAAAATAGAACCACAATAAGCTATTGCCTCACACCTATTAGGATGACTGTCATCAAGAAGACAAGAGATAGGGCTTCCCTGGTGGCACAGTGGTTGGGAGTCCGCCTGCCGATGCAGGGGACATGGGTTCGTGCCCCGGTCCGGGAAGATCCCACATGCCGCAGAGCAGCTGGGCCCGTGAGCTATGGCCGCTGCGCCTGCACGTCCGGAGCCTGTGCTCCGCAACGGGAGAGGCCACAGCAGTGTGAGAGGCTCGCGTACCGAAAAAAAAAAAAAAAAAAAAAAATTGTAGCTCTGAGGTGACAGATGTGTTAATTTGCCTGATTGTGGTAATCATTTTACAATGTATACACATATCAAATCATCACAATTTATACCTTAAATATATGCAATTTGTATTTGTCAATTATATCTCAGTGATGCTAGAAAAAAATAAATAACCCTACGTGTAACATTTTTGTCTACATCACAGTTTTGTCAGGTGACCCTGTGAAAGGATTTTCAGATCTGAAAAATAATCTTGGATGAAGAAACTATGATTCTGCAAAGGTTATTCATTTCACAGATATTTATTGAGTTAGGTGAATTATCTAATATCACATAGTTAGTTGGCAGGCTGAGATTAATATATGTCTTCTGATTATTTTACAGTTATTTCTTGCCTGTCTTCTACCTTGATTTACTTCACCCTTTCATGTCTTTATACTTCTCTCTTCAAGCTGATTGTGACTTCCTGAACTAGAAGGACTGCATCTTATGTGGGTTTTTTTGCATCCATGACAGTACCTAGTAGGTTTATACTTAGCTGCTCCTGCCATAGTCGTTATTCTTGTAATATTACACGTGCTCAACTTGAATTTAAATTCTACTCTCATCCTCTTAGCTGACTTAAACCTCTCTGACGTTGAGGTCTGATTCTAAAACAGTAGAATTTTATGTGTTAATTCTGTTTCTTGTGGTCCTTGGAAAGTGTTCCTTGGGTATTTGCACTGGCCACCCTTGAAAATGCCTCATAATTCCAGGCAGCTGTGCCCTCTCATCATCCCCACTTAATCTCTGTGCCGTCTCCACACGGGTGCTCTGGCCCTGATGTTGCATTCCTATCAGTAATGTGCTGCTTATTTATGTGGGAGAAGTTCATTGTTTTATGAGCTCATAACATCTCTGTGCAACTCTCTGCCCTTGTAGCAGAAATCGTGTCTTGTGATGTTTGCCAAATGACACTTCATATTTTAGTCACATTACAACAGTAGATCTCATAAGATTCAGACTTCAAATGACATTAGTAATGAATCAATATTCAACAATATTAACTGTACCCATTGTCTTTCAAGATATCTAATCTGTTAACTCCAGCAATCAACTATGACTTTCTTCATTTCTGAAGTCAAGCCAGCAACAGAAAGCAGCCATAATTATCCTGTGTTTGGACTTCATAAAGGGCACTCCAGTTACTTCTTGGACAACTGCTTGTTCGCCATAGGGTCCCACTCTCTGCTACTTGGAAAAAGGTGTCAGAACTTTTAACTGACTACTGAAGCTGAAATGAAATTAGGATTCTTAGCTATAAGATTCATAACCATATCATGTACAGTATAATTTGAAAACTTACCAAATATAAATGTGCTGCTGACTCTTCAAGGTTTCCTCCAATAAGTCCCACATGAGGAAAGGAAAGTTTAAAAACCACCTTGTGAAAAGCATAGTGCTAGGTCTCACCACACAGTTTACCTACAGAGCTACAATTTTCTGAGGTATTTATGCTCCCTGGCCTTCGTAACAAAGATTAATAGAAAAGTAGGTTTGAAAAAGTCTCCAGGGTCCCAGGTTGGGTTAGAAAAAATATCTAATTCCATTTCTATAGATAGTTTTCTAATCTATTCTTAACCACCACTAGCTCCCATGATAAATATTCCAGGGTCATCTTAAATAAACTATTTCATATACGTTGAATAACTATTAAACATATTTTCTAGTGTATTAAACATATTTTCTAGTGTTTAATTTCAATCTCCCTTTATTCCTATAATTTAAAATGAAAATATCTGATATTTCTCCAATTATTTTGATTATTAAAAAACAATTTACCTATTCACCAAAGTCTGCCACTCAATACAGTTGCTCTCTTCAAATTTTGGCATTTCACTGGGATGCAAATTTCAATTTAAAATTTTTTTCTAAACTCTATTTAGAGCAGTTGGTAAGGGAAGGTAAGTAATGGTAAAGAAATTTATTATCATGTTTGCAGATTTTTTTTTCACACAAATTTAAGGAGTTATTTTTTATTATTAACTTGGAAGTATTTCTGATACCAGTTTTTTTAAAAATATTTACTTATTTGGTTGCACCAGGTCTCAGTAGCGGCAGGCGGGCTCCTTAGTTGTGGCTCACCAGCTCCTTAGTTGCAGCAGATGGGCTCCTTAGTTGTGGCATGCAAACTCTTAGTTTCAGCATGCCTCTGGGATCTAGTTCCCTGACTAGGGATCGAACCTGGGCCCACTGCATTGGGAGCACGGAGTCTTATACACTGCACCACCAGGGAAGTCCCTGCAGATCATTTCTAGTAACATGTAAATCACCGGAGTATATCTGGACTGCTGTGGTATTAACTGAATTTATTTTAGTAATTCAAAGTCAACAGATTCTTATTGGGCACATTGTTTGTACTGCACATTTTGCACTGGGCCCTGAGAAGTCAAAGAGAACTAAGGCACAGTCTCTAATCCTTAGGGGTCTCCTAGTCCATCAAGTGAGGCAAACTTATACATGGTTAACAATGATAAAAAATGCAGAAGGTTTTATTTTTTATTTATTTATTTTTTTGTCACTGTCATTTTTTTTTAACATCTTTATTGGAGTATAATTGCTTTACAATTGTGTGTTAGTTTCTGCTTTACAACAAAGTGAATCAGTTATACATATACATATGTTCCCATATCTCTTCCCTCTTGCGTCACCCTCCCTCCCACCCTCCCTATCCCACCCCTCTAGGTGGTCACAGAGCACCGAGCTGATCTCCCTGTGCTATGAGGCTGCTTCCCACTAGCTAGCTATTTTACATTTGGTAGTGTATATATGTCCATACCACTCTCTCACTTCGTCACAGCTTACCCTTGTGTCCCTAGGTCTGAAGTGGGTCTCTTGTAGACAGCATATGTACGGGTCTTGTTTTTGTATCCATTCAGCCAGTCTGTATCTTTTGGTTGGAGCATTTAATCCATTTACATTTAAGGTAATTATCGATATGTATGTTCCTATTACCATTTTCTTAATTGTTTTTTGTTTGTTATTGTAGGTCTTTTCCTTCTCTTGTGTTTCCTGCCTGGAGAAGTTCCTTTAGCATTTGTTGGAAAGCTGGTTTGGTGGTGCTGAATTCTCTCAGCTTTTGCTTGTCTGTAGAGGTTTTAATGACTCCAGTGAATCTGAATGAGATCCTTGCTGGGTAGAGTAATCTTGGTTGTAGGTTTTTCTCCTTCATCACTTTAAATATGTCCTGCCACTTCCTTCTGGCTTGTAGAGTTTCTGCTGAAAGATCAGCTGTTAACCTTATGGGGATTCCCTTCTGTGCTATTTGTTGTTTTTCACTTGCTGCTTTTAATATTTTTTCTTTGTATTTCATTTTGATTATTATGTGTCTTGGTGTGTTTCTCCTTGGATTTATCCTGTATGGGACTCTGTGCTTCCTGGACTTGATTGACTAATTCCTTTCCCATATTAGGGGAGTTTTCAACTACAATCTCTTCAAATATTTTCTCAGTCCCTTTCTTTTTCTCTTCTTCTTCTGGGACCCCTATAATTCAAATGTTGGTACGTTTAATATTGAACCAGTGGTTTCTGAGACTGGCCTCACTTCTTTTCATTCTTTTCTCTTTATTCTGCTCTGCGGTAGTTACTTCCACTATTTTATCTTCCAGGTCACTTATCCGTTCTTCTGCCTCAGTTATTCTGCTATTGATTTCTTCTAGAGAATTTTTAATTTATTTTCTTGTTCATCATTATTTGTTTGCTCTTTAGTTCTTGTAGGTCCTTTTTAAACATTTCTTGTATTTTCTCCATTTTGTTTCCAAGATTTTGGATCATCTTTACTATCATTACTCTGAATTCTTTTTCAGATAGACTGCCTATTTCCTCTTCATTTGTTTGGTCTGGGGGATTTTTACCTTGGTCCTTCATCAGCTGTGTGTTTCTCTCTCTTCTCATTTTGCTTAACTTACTGTGTTTAGGGTCTCCTTTTCGCAGGCTGCAGGTTCGTAGTTCCCGTTGTTTTTGGTGTCTGTGCCCAGTGGCTAAGGTTGGTTCAGTGGGTTGTGTAGGCTTCCTGGTGGAGGGGACTGGTGCCTGTGTTCTGGTGGACGAGGCTGGATCTTGTCTTTCTGGGGTGCAGGTCTGCCTCCAGTGGTGTGTTTTGGGGTATCTGTGACCTTATTATGATTTTAGGCAGCCTCTCTGCTAATGGGTGGGGTTGTGTTCCTGTCTTGCTAATTGTTTGGCATGGGGTGTCGAGCACTGTACGTTGCTGGTCTTTGAGTGAAGCTGGGTCTTGGCGTTGAGATGGAGATCTCTGGGAGATTTTCGCCGTTTGATATTACGTGGAGCTGGGAGGTCTCCTGTAGACCAGTGTCCTGAAGTTGGTTCTCCCACCTCAGAGGCACAGCACTGACTCCTGGCTGGAGCACCAAGAGCCTTTCATCCACATGGCTCAGAATAAAAGGGAGAAAAAATAGAACAAAAGAAAGAAAGAACATAAAATAAAATAAAATCAAGTAAAATAATGTAAAATAAAGTTATTAAATTAAAGTTATTAAAATAAAAAATAATTATTAAGAAAAATATTTTTTAAAGTAAAAAAAAAAAAAAGATGTACAGAACCCTAGGACAAGTGGTAAATGCAGAGCTATACAGAGAAAATTACACACAGAAGCATACACATACTCACTCACAAAAAGAGAAAAAGGGAAAAAAATGTATATCTTTGCACCCAAAGTCCACCTCATCAATTTGGGATGATTCGTTGTCTATTCAGGTATTCCGCAGATACGGGGTACATCAGGTTGATTGTGGAGATTTAATCCGCTGCTCGTGAGGCCGTTGGGAGAGATTTCCCTTCCTCTTCTTTGTTCGCACAGATCCCGGGGGTTCAGCTTTGGATTTGGCCCCGCCTCTGCGTGTAGGTCACCTGAGGGTCTGTACTTCGCTCAGATAGGACGGGGTTAAAGGAGCCGCTGATTCGGGGACTCTGGCTCACTCAGGCCGGGGGGAGGGAGGGGTACGCATGCGTGGCGAGCCTGCAGCGTCAGAGGCGGCGTCACGTTGCATCGGCCTGAGGCGCGCCGTGCGTTCTCCCGGGGAGGTTGTCCCTGGATCCCGGGACCCTGGCAGTGGCGGGCTGCACAGGCTCCCGGGAGGGGAGGTGTGGACGGTGACCTGTGCTCGCACACAGGCTTCTTGGTGGCGGCAGCAGCGGCCTTAGGCGTCCCATGCCCGTCTCTGGGGTCCGCGCTGACAGCTGCAGCTCGCTCCCGTCTCTGGAGCTCCTTTAAGCAGCGCTCTTAATCCCCTCTCCTCGCGCCCCAGAAAACACAGAGGCAAGAAAAAGTCCCTTGTCTCTTTGGCAGCTCCAGACTTCTCCCGAACTCCCTCCCGGCCAGCCGTGGTGCACTAAACCCTTCAGGCTGTGTTCACGCCGCCAACTCCAGACCTTTCCCTGGGATCCGCCCGAGGCTCAGTTCCCAGCCCCGCCCGCCCTGGGCCGGTGAGCAGACAAGCCTCTCGGGCTGGTGAGTGCTGGTTGGCACCGATCCTCTGCGGGAATCTCTCCGCTTTGCCCTCCGCACCCTGTTGCTGTGGCTGCGCTCTCCTCCGCGGCTCCAAAGCTTCCCCTCCGCCACCCGCAGTCTCTGCCCATGAAGAGGCTCCTAGTGTGTGGGAACCTTTCCTCCTTCACGGCTCCCTCCCTCTGGTGCAGGTCCCGTCCCTATTCTTTTGTCTCTGTTTATTCTTTTTTCTTTTTCCCTACTCAGGTACGTGGGGGAATTTCTTGCCTTTTGGGAGGTCTGAGGTCTTCTGCCAGCGTTCAGTAGGTGTTCTGTAGGAGCTGTTCCACATGTAGATGTATTTCTGATGTATTTGTGGGGAGGAAGGCGATCTTCACGTCTTACTCTTCCGCCATCTTGAAGCTCCTCCTGCAGAAGGTTTTAAAGTGACGTAATAGATGCGCTGTAAAAGCAAAGAGGACTTCTGATTGAATAAATTTCAAGGCAGGGCTTCCCTGGTGGCACAGTGGTTAAGAATCCGCCTGCTAATGCAGGGGACACGGGTTCGAGCCCTGGTCTGGGAGGATCCCGCGTGCCGCGGAGCACCTGGGCCCGTGAGCTACAACTACTGAGCCTGCTCCTTTGCAGCCTGTGCTCCGCAACAAGAGAGGCCGTGGTAGTGAGAGGCCCGCGCACCGCGATGAAGAGTGGCCCCCCCCTTGCCACAACTTGAGAAAGCCCTCGCACAGAAACGAAGACCCAACACAGCAAAAATTAATTAATTAATTAATTAATACACTCCTACCCCCAACATCTAAAAAAGTAAATAAATAAAAATAAAATTTCAAGTCATTCTACGCCTTTAAAAATCTGGCTCATCCTACATTCTTGACTTACACTTCCACAGCTCTGTATTGTATACCCAGGCTACATTGCAATGACATTATTCACATATCCCAGTGGTTTCACATGTCTGTATCTTTGCTAACGTGTGCCCTGTATCTGGAGTGTCCTTGTTCCACTTTGTCCATGGTCAATTTTCATCTCCTCTAGGAAGCTTCCACTAACTCTTGCTATTTCATATAATTGGAATCGCAGAATATGTGTCCTTTTGTGTCCTTCTTTCACTTAGTATCCAATTTGGAGGTCCATCCATGTCATATCATGTATCAGTATTTCATTCCTTTTCATGACTGAATAATGTCCCATTGTATGTATACACCACATTTTTAAATTCATCGGTTGATGGACATTTGGGTTGTTTTTACTTTTGGACTATTACGAATAATGCTAGTATGATTATTTGCGTGCAAATCTTTCTATGGACATGTTTTCAGTTCTCTTGGGTATACGCCTAAGGCTGGAATTTCTGGATCATAAGGTAACTCTGTGTTTGACTTTCTGAAAAACTGATAAGCTGTTTCTCAAAATGGCTGCTTCATTTTGCATTCCCACCAGCAGTGTATGATGTTTCCAGTTTCTCCACATCCTTACCAACACCTGTTATTGTCTTTTTTATTATAATCATCCTGCTGGGTGTAGAAGAATGGTATCTCATTGTGGTTTTGATTTGTATTTCCCTAATGAGTAATGATATTGAGCATCTTTTCATGTGTTTATTAGTCATTTGTATATCTTCTTTGAAGAAATGTCCATTTAAATCCTTTGTCCATTTTCAAAAATTGGATTGTTTGTCATTTCACTGTTGAGTTGGAAGAGTTCTTTGTATGTGCTCGATACTAACCAACTCTTATCAGATGTATGATTTTCAAATATTTTCTCATTCTATGGGTTGTCTTTTCACTTTTTTGATAGTGTCATTTGAAGCACAAAAGTTTCTTATTTTTATTAAGTCCAATTAATCTGTTTTTTTCATTTGTTTATGATTTTGATGTCCTATCTAAGAAACCGTTGCCTAATCCAAGGTCATGAAGATTTACGTCTATGTTTTCTTCTAATAGTTTTGCCCTTGTATTTAGGTACTGCATCCATTTTGAATTAATTTTTATATATGGTGTGAGGTACAGGTCCAACTTCATTCTTTTGCATGTGGATATTCATTTGTCCCAGCACCATTTGCTGAAACGATTATTCCTTTCCCATTAAATTGTCTTTTTGGTTTCTTTGTCAAACATCTGAGTCTGATGTTAGAATAACAAAAACAAAGCTAAACCTACTAGCTCTTTTCCTCTCTCACCACCTTTGTTTTCTAAAAACATGAACTTCAGTTTCGTGGAGAAATAAGCATGGCTTAGATTTATAAAATATTACAGCACAATCCAATGATTTTATCCTATTTCACAGAGTGATCAGGAAAGCCTATTAGCCTCCTACCTCCCAAATCTACCAGTGTGTCCATACCTGTACCCTTACACTCTGCCTTCTCTCCTGTCTCAATGGATGAACCCAATTTGTACCTCTCTGGGGTCAGCCCTTGTGCTGGTACTCTGAACCCCATTCTCTCTCACTCACTCAAGGACTAAGTTAAAATATTCACTTCCTCCCCCTATGACATCAACTTTGCCCTTCCAGATTCTTTCCATCAGCATAGAAACATTTTATAATCGCTCTCAATATTTTTTAATCCTCCCTAGAAACAATATCCATCTTCTCTTTTAGAGCTCTGGTAAAGGATTATATGTACTTGCTGTCTTTATAGGCTTTCTTCCCATTCTTTCTTCACCTCACACACCACTGAAATTGTTCTTGTCAAGGACAGCAGCAGTCTCCATCTTGCCAAATCCAAAGGTCAGTCTACTGTTCTCATCTTACTCTTATCTCTCAGCAGGATTTGACCCAACCAATGACTCTGTTTTGAAGCACTTTCTTCACTTGGCTTCTGTAATACTACACTCTCCTGGTTTTCCTCTTGTCTTATTGGACACCCTTTATTAGTCCTATTTGGAAAATCTGTCTTCTTGTCCAAGACCTCTCAAAGTTAGAGCACCACCAGGCTCAGTCCTATGACCTCATCTCAAGCCGTGCTCATCTTGCGTGCTTTCATCCATGTCCACAGTTTTGAATACCATCTTTATTCCTCTGACCTCCAAAATTAGACCTCCAGCTCCAGCCTCTCTGTTATATTAGAAAGTATTATATCCAATTGGTAGAACAAGCTACTTAACTTGGGGGTGCCCCCCAATGCAAAGTGAAAATGTGGAGCCCTCTGTTAAAAATTACTGAGAATTTCAGGATGACAACAGCAGAGCATTAAACCGAATATGGGGCTTTCTGAGTGTGGGCCCTGTGAAACTTCATCTTTCATATACCTATGAGGCCACCCCTGCCTATTGGCTACCTGAAAAGCATACTTGGATATTTAATGAGCATATCACAATTAATCTATATAAAACAAAACTCCTAATTTACACTTCTGCCTAAAAAAAGACAATCCTATTTCTACTCAGGTTTTCCCCCATCTCAATAATTCGTACCATTCACCCAGTTACTCAGGCCAACAATCTGTGATTCCTCCACTTTTCTCAGCCAATCCATAAGCAAGTGCTATTGGCTCTGCCTTCAGAATATGTGCTCAAACATCTGGAATCTAAATTTCCACAGTCTCAAATCATCATCTCACAGATAATTTTTCATTACAAAGAGGAAAGGTTCTTTTACAATGGAGAAATCTCACAGTCACTACTTGAACCAAATGATTAAACTTATCATCGTGGATAAAAAATGATAAGATAGGGCTTCCCTGGTGGCGCAGTGGTTGAGAATCCGCCTGCCGATGACACAGGTTCGTGCCCCGGTCCAGGAAGATCCCACATGCCGCGGAGCGGCTGGGCCCGTGAGCCGTGGCCGCTGCGCCTGCGCGTCCGGAGCCTGTGCTCCGCAACGGGAGAGGCCGCAGCAGTGAGAGGCCCGCGTATCGCAAAAAAAAAAAAAAAAGATAAGATAAGCATAAAAGTATTTTTGAGGATTAGAAATGTCACAGAAATATATTACTGATTATTAAATGACAATGTTATACAACAGTATGTTGTAACAGTATGTTATACTGCATAGTCCTATATTTTTTATTGTGGTAAAATATACATAACATAAAATTTACCACTGCAGCCATTTTTAAGTATATGGTTCAGTGGCATTAAGTACTTTCACCTTGTCCCATCTTTATACAAAGTTATATATATTATATATAAATAGAGAAATATGGAAGAACATAGAATCATATCAAATACCGGTTATGTAAGTGATGGGATTGTGTTTGACTTTTACATTCTTTTTCTCTGTATTTTCTGACTTTTCTGTGTGAGCATAGATTGCATAGTTTGCAGTAAGAAAAGTTTTTTTCTGTCTTTTAATTAAAAGGATGACGTATGTTTCAAGGAAGACATAGTAATTGTCAGATTTTAGAGAAATCATACGAACTGCTTTTGGACTTGACAATTATGGTTTCACTCATTCAAGAGCATAAAAATCCCCTGAGTAGGGGAATCGGAAAGGGCAGCGTATGAGTAGTCCAGAAAGGCTGAGTTTTTTTGTTTGTTTTAATTTATTTATTTTTGGCTGCATTGGGTCTTCATTGCTGCGCGCGGGCTTTCTCTAGTTGCGGCGAGCGGGGGCTACTCTTCGTTGTGGTGCGTGGGCTTCTCATCACGGTGGCTTCTCTTGTTGCAGAGCACGGGATCTAGGCACATGGGCTTCAGTAGTTATAGCACGTGGGCTCACTAGTTGTGACTCGTGGGCTCTAGAGTGCAGGCTCAGTAGTTGTGGCACACGGGCTTAGTTGCTCCGCGGCATGTGGGATCTTCCCGGACCAGGGGTCAAACCTGTGTCTCCTGCACTGGCAGGCGGACTCTCAACCACTGTGCTGCCAGGGAAGCCCAGAAAGGCTGAGTGTTGTTTGGATGAGTGGGTATGGGTTCAGGAGGGGGATTCCAGGCTAGGAGAAAAGTGGACAGCAGAGCCTGACAGTGGGTGGGCAAGCACAGCTCAGCCTTCCTGGACCTCCAGTTCATGTGAAGGAGAGAGTGATAATGTGTGTGCATATGGAGGAGTCGAAGGGCCCTGTTTGTGTGTGTAGAATTTGAATTTTACTTTGTTAAGCTATGAAGAGCAATCAGAGCTTTCTGATATTATTAAGGCAGCGTTTGGGCAAGATCACTTCTGTACAGTTTGGGTGGGAAAGACCAAAGACCAAACCTAATATGAAAGCTATCATCCAGAGGTTAAGTAATAAAAATTTTAACTAGGGGGAGGGGTGAAGGAAATGGAAAAGAATAGGTGGTGGTAGTGAACTCACTGAGGATAAGAGAGGCAATATTATCTCATTTAAGCGTCTCTTAATAACAGAGTATCCATTCAGTTATCGCGTGCTTAGGCCAAACTCAATGCCATCTGTCTGTTTTACATAGAGTGATTTGAAGTCTAGGCTGACGTTATTTCCAGTGGTATGCACATTTGTCCAAAAATATTTCACTAGGTTGTTTCCAGACTCTTCAAATTGGATTGACTTACATTTCAGTGTTGTCTTCCTGAAGCAGCATTTTGGAAACTTATTATGGAATTATAACTCACTTTTCAATGTATTTTTTCACCTATTTAAATAATGAATTAACTGCATTGCCTATTTGGAGGGGACCATTGCTTTTATTAGCTTTACGTATTAATTTATTTATAAGTCTCGTTTATTTCCTAATTTATTTGAAATTTCTTTGTCCAACTTGTATATCTCCCCACTAAAATTCGATGAGGAAAAAGTTTTTGGATTCATTTATGAATTCTACTATCTGCACATGAATTGCACTAGAGAAAGAAGATGTAACACATATGCAGTTATTTAATGCAGTGGGTCCAATTCTCTGAAACATTGAATTTAAAATTGTTTATTTTTTAAATTTTTTTGGCGGTACGCGGGCCTCTCACTGCTGCGGCCTCTCCCGTTGCGGAGCACAGGCTCCGGACGCGCAGGCCCAGTGGCCATGGCTCACGGGCCCAGCCGCTCCGCGGCACGTGGGATCCTCCCGGACCGGGGCACGAACCCGCGTCCCCTGCATCGGCAGGCGGACTCTCAACCACTGCGCCACCAGCGAAGCCCTAAAATCGTTTTTTAAATCCAATCATTTAAAATGCTCTAGAGATGTTGACACTTTAAGGCACCATTACTGTGATTTTTTTAATTTTATTTTTTTATTGAGCTGTAGTTGATTTACAGTGTTATATAGTTCAGGTATACAACATAGCAATTCAAAATTTTTATAGATTATACTCCATTTAAAGTTATTGTAGGGCTTCCCCGGTGGGGCTTCCCCGGTTGGGCTTCCCCGGTGGGGCTTCCCCGGTGGCGCAGTGGTTGAGAGCCCGCCTGCCGATGCAGGGGACGCGGGTTCGTGCCCCGGTCCGGGAGGATCCCACGTGCCGCGGAGCGGCTGGGCCCGTGAGCTGTGGCCGCTGAGCCTGCGCGTCCGGAGCCTGTGCTCCGCAACGGGAGAGGCCACAGCAGTGAGAGGCCCGCGTACCACACACACAAAAAATAATAATAAAAAAATAAATAATAAATAAAGTTATTGTAAAATAGTGACTATATTCCCTGTGCTGTATAATAATATATCCGTGTAGCTTATTTTATACATAGCAGTTTGTACCTCTTAATCCCCTACCCCTATGATGCCCTATCCCCTTCCTTCTCCCCACAGGTAACCACTAATTTGTTCTCTATGTTTGTGAGTCTGTTTCTGTTTGTTTTACTTGTGTGATGTTTTTAATGTGACCTGTTTTTGGTGATACAGATCATCACTTTCCTTCTTAATATATTTCTGCGTATTCACTTATCGTGTTGTTGAAAGCAAAGCATGCCACTGTAAAGGACATTAATTTTAGCAGCCAGTGTATTTCCATTGAGAGATTTTGTGCTCATGCTAGGTATGTCGTATCTCAGAAACTTGAAGGGGTTATTTTATGTTTGAGGGATACAGAGTCAGCTGTGATTACCCACCGGTTACCGGCTCACACTAACCAGTTTTGACATTTCTCTAAGGAAGCCCCGCTGAAGCCTGCTTCTCCCCTGCCAGGAAATACCATTTAACGGGGCGAAAGGTCACTGGGACAGTCTAAGGCAGCTGATCTCAGGTGTGGTAGCAGCTGTTGTGTGGGACATGACTTATTTTGTGAGAACAGAAACACTATTATCTGGGCTCCTGAGGGAGATTTGGAGAAAGTCATGGCCAGGGAGTCCCATTCCAGGAAAATGTGCTCAAGCATTTATTTATTGGCAGTGATCACTAACTGAGATTCCATCTGGCAAAAATGTGGATTTTTCACTGTCCCAGAAAGTTGGAGAACAATTATGTAAGTTGTTTCAAAGAATTTATTTTTAACCATTTTTTATGAAGAACTTGCAGTCCCTCCGTTGTTAGAAGAAATTCACTTTTTTAAGAAAAAATAGAGCTTCTGTATGCGTTTCTATATAACTGTATTTATGTGCCATAAATTACAGCTAATTGTCTTTTTTACTAATTTTATACAGTTTGGATGATTACACTCCATTTACAATTTTTATAAAATATTGGCCATATCCCCTGTGAGTATGTACTGTAATTACTTGTCTTTTGATTTGAAATCATTACTCAGTCTTTCTGGCGACGGTTTTGACTCATACTGGGAACACTGGAGTCAGTTAGTGAAATCAAGGAGCCAGTGGGGCGGCAAGGGGAGCGCTGAGTAGCGCGTCTCCAGCCCTGGGGGACTTTCAGCCTCGCCCCACTGTTCGCACCTCCTCCTCTGCCCCCAGCGGCGGCTCTACAGGATTTTAGAACCTGCGTAAGTGAACCCTGTGTGCCATTGTAGGCTCCACCAAGACCAGTCAGATACGTTTTAATGAAATAACCGCATACACCGTTTTAAAAGCAAGATCCATCATTAGAATTAAAGAGGTGTGTCTTTGGAAAAACAATTATATAATCTCTATCCCCATGGGATTTTTTTCCAGTAGTTTTCTAATATGCAGTACATAAGTCTAATAAATAAGTGAGGAAGCATGTTAATTATGTTGATTTTATTAGTTATTTTTATTTGGGCCTTAAGTAAAGCAAGCATCTTCGTTTCTGCTGTGACTGAAGAAAAATAGTTTACCTAACTAGAATTTCCATATTCCTGTTAGCATGAACCTGTTTTAAATGTCACTGTTTTGCTTTCTAAAATAAATCTTTAATGAGGTTTTCTAATAATTCTTTGAGTTAAAGAAATACTGTAGGTTTGTGGGGGTTTTTTTACATAAAAACAACTGGTGGCCTACCTGTCAGTTCCATATGTTCTCAGAGGAATACAATTAAGCATACAATTGAAAACTTGATTTGCCATCTTTTCTATTTCTCCCTCTTTCCTTCAACACCCCATGGCAACCACTTCCTTCCCCCACTGCAACTACAGCTGGCTTCTACCTTTACACAGCACACACACTCCACACAACACACACACTCTCTCTCTGACTGTTGGTTCAGAGTAGCAAAAGAGGTTTGTTCTGGTCCACTGCATGTCTTTGGTTCAGACAGCCATTATTAGACTGTATAGACCTTACTTAATATATATGCACTCATCAAAATGTAAGACTCAGACCGAAAGGAAGGATTCTTTATTTCCTAGAGCCAGTTGATGTGTGTGTGTGTTATCGATGGGTGAGTATAGTACTTGATCATCTTTCAAAGCTTTCGTATGGTGGAAGTGCTGTGGCATTCAGACGCTGACTTCACGGCATCCACTTACCAGCTGCGTGCTCAAGTCAATTCTTCGCTTCCACGTCTGTGAAAATGAACACAGCACGACTTCTCAATAGGTGCTGGTTGCCTTACATATGCCACCCTTTCAGTTCCTTCTCCCCCCGACTCTCTCATTTTTGACATTTGCTGCCGTCGGTGATGATGGTGTCCACTGACGAGCCCTGGAATTCACTAGTGTTCTAACCCAGGTCGCCAGAGAGCAAAGCTGAGTCAGGATCCCTTGCAGCAGTACCAGGGTATCTAAATTATATGTGCCCTGAAAATCCTGGCTTTGTGATTATGAAAATCCTGTCAGATTTCTTCATTCCCATTTATGAGTACTCTGCGAGCATCTTGCGGAAGAATTTGCTCCTTAGTGCAATTTATAAAGGTTGATAAAAAAACATGAGGAAGAAACCTTGCCTGAGAAGCACCTTCTTACCAAACTTGTAAGAAAGAAAGTATTGCAACGTATTTTTTCTTAGGAAACAAATCGATCTGATGTTAACAGAGTATATGAAAACAGATTAATGTGGCCAAGAAATGTTCTTGGTTCTTTGGTTGCTTCAAATTGCTGTTGAAATTAAAACAAATGAAGCCACATCACTTTTGGAGCAGTTCCGTCTCGATAGCACAAGTGCAAACTCACATTGACTAACGCTTGGAATCTGCTGAAGAAGTTATTATGTAAGAAAATTAGAAGTCTGCAAGCCAGCTGAAGTGTAGAAAAGGAAATAAACAAACTGGGAGAAATTGGATACTGTAAAATGCTTAAAAGATTTTGAAAGGTTTGGACAGAATCTTCCTTTTTGCGTCTCTGTGGTTACCCATCAATGTCTAAGCCCAGTCGTTTATTGAATTAGTCAGCTGTTGGCTATCATTATCCTTCTTTTGAAACTCCAAGAGGCGTGTCCACTTTATCTTTAGTGTAGGCCTGCAATGGGAAGTTAAAAAGTGGGTAGAAATATTGCTTGGTAAGTTAAAATCTAATTAAAGGAACTACGCTTCAGTCTCTGGTGAAGAGTGATTGATGTATCAGTTCCTTCAGTCTGCACTTACTGAGTGTCTGTTCCGTGTAATGGCTGCAGGAAAAATACAATTCTTGTCCTAGAGAACTGACATTCTAATAGGGAGATAATATTTAGCTTCAAATAATAATAAAATGGTGTGCTGGGAAGAACAGATAAATATCATGAGAGATGCAGAGGGCCATCTGAGTTAAAAGGGGCAGGAGATTTGTTGCGTCTGGCCTAAGCCTGAGTATACGTAGAATTTTGCCAGGAGAAAATGGGATGGGAAAATAGTCCAGACAAAAGGTAAACGTTTGGGGTAGAAAAGTTCAGAGCGGATTTGCAAAAAGTGTCCCGGTACATCTGGAGTGGCTTCCTTAGGAGGTAGAAGCAGCTGAACTGGAGAGGGACGCTGGCGTTCATTTAAGAGGTAGCTGAGAGCTACTGAAGCTTTTGAGAAGAGGGGTGACCCGATCACAACCACAGTAGAAAATTCACTCTAATGGTGAAATGTATGCACCGGGGATAGAGTGAACAGAGGCAGAAAGACCGTTTTGGAGGTTATCACGATACCGCAGACGACCGAGAGGCCTACCGATTGAGGAGACCTGACAGGACAATCCACAGATTTGGTTAAGGAGAGGAAAGGGAGGAGTAAAGATGACTCATGCTTTGAATGTGATTCATAAAGAGAATAATAGCATCATTAACAAGAGGGGCCGGGAGGAGGAGAATTTTAAGAATCAGATAACACGAGGCTTTGAAAGTGTTGATTAGGGCGATAATACTAATAATTATTGAGCACCTACTTGCCAGGAACTGTCCTATGTGTTTTACATGCATGATCTCATTTCTTCCTCAGAGCCATTTCAGAGCTTTCAAACAGCTTGGCCAAGTTCACGCTGCCCGTCTGTGGCAGAGTCAGAAACCAATCCCTAGGAGCGTTCATTCCAGAGCGCAGTTTATTAAGTCCTAATAGAACGCCTGCATTGAAAGACGTGGGGCTGGGAGGTGAGGCTCAGGAAGGGCGTAAGACAGGAGGAAAGACCGATGGAACAAAAGGCGGGCGCAGGGGCTGGGGACACCTGGAGAATTCCCAGGAAAGATCACCGAGAGCCAACGACTTGCGGAAAACCGAGGGTGAGTGTTTCTGAAAAGTGGAGGGTAAAAAGGCATCTAAGACAAAGCGTTTAGATTTAGTGACCAAAAGAGCATGGGTGGCCTTAAAAGCCAGTCTGAAGGCCATCGGCGTGGGGCGGAGGAGCGGTTTCGGAGTCGGTGGGAACCGCAGAGGTCGGCCCTGGGTAGCCTGTCGGCGGGAGGGGAGGGAGGCAGCGCCGCGCCACCAGAGGGGAGGACCGCCGAGGACCGCGTTCAAGGCTGGGGGGCACTTATTCGGGTGCCTGTCGGAAGGGGGACAGATTTAAGATGGAGGAGAGAGGAGGCTTCTTCCCGAGGAAAGATAAAATGTCAAGATCCAATACATGGATAAGAACTTTGAGTCCTATGAGTGGGGGACACGTTCCCCTAGACTAGGAGGAAGTCAAAAAGAAGGAGGCGAGGGGTGTGTGTGTGTTTGGAGGGGGCCGGGGGGCGGTGGTGGTACTTCAACCCCTAATGCAGAGGCGATCAAAGGCCCTCACTCCTATTTGATGATCTTGACTTTTCGTAGTAAATTTAGGAGGCAAGGTAATTCGTGACCGAGGGAGATTCAGATTTGTGCCATTGGAGAAGGTCAGCAGTCCTTTTTGTGGGAAAGTAGTCAAAAGTCAGTCCAAGACAGCTACAAAGTTTGCTCCAGAGTACTGAGCTTCGGGCCAAGATTAAATAACAGGAACTTTTTTTTTTTTTTTTTAATATATATATTTTTTATTTTGGACTGCTTTGGGTCTTTGTTGCTACGCGTGGGCTTTCTCTAGTTGCAGTGACCAGGGGCTACGTGCGCGGGCTTCTCACTGCAGTGGCTTCTCGTTGCGGAGCACGGGCTCTAGGCACGTGGGCTCAGCAGTTGTGGCTCGCGGGCTCTAGAGCGCAGGCTCAGTGGTTGTGGCTCACGGGCTTAGTTGCTCTGCGGCATGTGGGATCTTCCCGGGCCAGGGCTCGAACCCATGTCCGCTGCATTGACAGGCGGATTCTTAACCACTGCGCCACCAGGGAAGCCCAATAACAGGTACTTTTAATCCACCCAGCTGCCGGGGTTCTGTGACTTCCTCTTGCCGTGTTTTAGCAGCCTGGCAGTAGGGCGTGCAGCTGGCAGGACGCGTACAGGGCGAAGAAGCAGAGGATGTTAGTGAACCCGTTTTTAGAAATAACTAAATGCTGAGGAAAGCCAGGAATGCGCCTTTTTTCAAGCCGCACGTTGGCTGGCCTGGACACGGGTTGCGCTCTGCAGACGTGGACAGTCGGAGCTGAGTAGCAAAGGAGGAGGAGGAGGAGAGGAGGGGCAGGGATGTTGTGCGGGGCGCTCATCCCGGGGCTCGTGCGGAGGAAATGCAGGCAGGGCGTCGGAGCTTGAGAAGCTGGGACCAGCGGGGTTCAGGGGTGGCGCTCCTGCCGCCTGACGGGGATGAACTGGCGTGAGGGTGTGGGACGTAGAGTCAGAAAGCTATTGCAGCGATCGAGGACTCCGGCAGGGGGTGCGGTTGAGAGGAGGAGCTGCGGTCCAGGTACACATTCAAACACGATCATCAAGTCATGCCCCCCAAATCGAGCAAAAACCAGAAAAAGGAGGACTTGTTATAAATAAATAAGAGAGACTTGAAGAGGCAGCTAATTACTGAGTTCTAGGGTTAGGCGATTTTCAGAAATGACCACTGACATCTAAGTACTACTGTGGCATGTTGGAGGGCTGTTGGTAGCAAGACTTAAATGATCAGGAAAGATATGTGGAATCGGATTTTAAATTCGAATGCCCCTGTGCGTCAGTATTTTACCTCTATTGTGTATTGAATGTAAATTATAGTTTGGTTTAACATATTTCTGAAATGCTGGGTCCTTTATTGTTGAACTCGTATGTCTATTTTAGCCATGTTGTGTTGACGTGTTCATAAAGTTAGAAAAGACAAAATACTATTTCTGTCATTTGAATTTTAACTGTTTCTAAAAATACTCGTTGTGAAATATTTTTAAAACTTACGTAGAATAGAGTAAGCACTGTGCTCTGTAGGAGACTTCTGAAGCAGACCTGAGAAATTCCGCATCCAATTTCTCTTCTGCCACTAACTTTCCATGTGAATTTGAACAAAGTACTTAATTTTCTAGTACCAAGTTTACTCATCAATAAAATAGATATTATGATATATAATAGTGATTTCCTAACTCAAGAAGTTCATTGACGTGTTAAGCAAGATGTAAAGTTGCATTTTTGAAAGATAAAAAACTTAAGCAAATATATAGAATTAAGTAACTGTTACTGGAGAATCCAATTAGTATTTCTAAATCTAGAATCAAAACAAAGAATATACTGACAACTTCAATTAAAGTAAGTTCTGGACTTAACTTCCATTGTTTTAAAAGGCTGATTTTAGTTACCGATATTCTATCATAGTGTCTGAATATAAGTTTCAGAGTGACTAATCCATTTTCATAAATCTGATAGAGGATTTAGTCAGACAATGAAATATTTTTATTAGCAGGTATGGCAAAGGAGAGCAGAGGCTTACAAAAGGACCTCGTGTTCTAAGTGCAGAATTATGAGTGATCTGTAAGAAATGTGGGAACAAGTACAGGGGAGAAGGATACTTTTTGGGTGGTACCAGCACCTCTGTTTCTGAACGTCATGGACTCTAGCTTTGTGCCCTTTCTTCTACTGAAAGCTGTGCTCTGGGCTTTGTTGTAACTCTCGGCAAATCCTATGATATGAAAGAAATCTTATTAAAATATATTTTTACTATTGTTGCAATGTTTGAAACCTATGAATGAACAATTATGTTCCTAAAATAACACTTTAGTATTCCACACTGAAGAGGAAACCAAGGGAGAGCTGGACAATTAACAGGCTATTTAGCAGGCCTTATGAGAAATTGATTTGGTGTTACCTGTAAAAAAAAAAAAAAAAAAAAAAAAAAAAATCGATAAATAAATAACCAACCAACCAAAAAAATGCTGGTGATGTTCTTAGAGGAAAATGACTCTTTAAATAAACACATTCAACTTTATAAGGATAAACAGAAATAATCAGTTGAAATACTTCCGTGGGAAGAGCCGTTTTGATCCCTTGAGACAGTGGGCAGCCTTAGGACGCGTGTTCTCCCCAGAAATGAGAGCTATGTGCCTTGGGACATGTCACCAGTGACTAGTAAACACCGCAATGTAAACAGACATCAGCAGGAAATGAATACGGGAAGGGCAGGAGTCTAGAAGAATGCCTGTGTGCCTTCTAGAAAAGTGTCACGCCTTCCAATGCTAGTGGTTTGCTTTTTTTTTTTTTTAAGGAAGAAAGGAGACTGAGCATAGCTCATATGCCTTCTGTCACAGAAACCTTTCGTTTCGGAGGCAGTGTCTTTCCTTGACAAATGGATTTCCTTGCTGGCAGCCTCCGTAACGTTGAGAAGGGACCCTTTGCTCTTGCTGCAGTTATTGGTTGCTTTCCCCAGACGGACAGGCCCGTCTGTGGAAGGGCTCAGAGGACAGTTTCGAGTTACCAGCATTAGGCAAGCCCGCCGAGGAGCCGCAGCCGCGGCAGCAAAAGAAGCAGCGCCTTTAAGCCCTGCAGCCGCTGCTTCCCTGATTGGCTGGCTGGCTCAGCTGCTTCCCTGGAACAAAGGTCAGAGTGGACTGCGGTGGAAATGTGGAGAGGCAGCGATCCAATAGCGCGGTAGCTCTGCTCGGAGAAGTTTGGAGGCTGAGAACAGCAGGACGCTGGCTGACTGCAGAGCAAGTTGCTTCTCCTGCGGTGAGCTGCAGCCTCACGGCCCCAGCCCAGCTCAGCTCAGCCACTGTGAGCAGCCCGGCCCCACCCCCACCCCGCCCTGCACAGACGCCCAGCTGGGCGCGGAAGAGACAGTTGTGAGGGGTCCCTTGCAAATTTCCAGACAAGGATGGCTTGTGAAATCATGCCCCTGCAAAGGTAGTGTGCTTTCCTATTTGGTTTTGTTCTTCTCTTCTGTATTTTCTGAATGTTCCCAAACCGTGTAACTTTGCCAGTCTTTGGCATCTTTCAGTCATACGCTGCAAACTGTGTAGAGTTCCTTGGACTGTAATGTGCTTCCCCAAGACCAGGGAAATGTAGATATTTGATCGCTTCTTTTGCTGACACTTATGCCCAGCATCTCGTCTTCTTCACTTGTTTAGTCTGTTCAGTTATTGCCTTCCTCGAAGGAAAATATAAGAAAACAGCTCTGACATCTGAAGAAAAACAAAGTGAAGAATATATTGAGCAGGTTTAAAATAAAACCGAGTCAGCTTCTTAGCAACGTTGCGAAGCTGCGGTGAGCTCTAAGCTCATTTTGTAGGATGTCGGCCGGCGAAAGACCTTTTTAAAATGCATCTTAGGAGCCCTTCTCTGCTGGAGTTCAGATCTAGGCAAAGATTTTCTATCAATAAGTACTTTATAATACATGGACATAAACGTTAAGGTTATTATAATTCTAGACAGGTTTACTACACAGATGACATCTTTAAACAAAAAACGGCTCTGTACGAATGATTAAGCGCAAGGCGCTGTTTTGTTCATTGATGATTGTAATGTGGATTGTGGAGGGTGTGGTGGAGGAGTTACTACACCAATGGAGAAAAAGGTAAATTTAAACAAAGGGCTTGTTATAAAGAACACCGCTGGTGAACTCATACGTGAATAAGGTGTCCCGGAATGCTGAAGCTGGAAGTCACCTCCGTGGAGGTGGAGTCCAGCCCTCCAGTTTCACAGCAGGAAAACTGAGGCTTGAAGGAAGTCTGAGTTGCCCCAGGTCGTGCTTTAGGATTTTTAGAGTTACTTTTGCCAATCATATTATCCTATTTCAGCTGCACCTGCTCTGCATGCAGTGGCATTTGATTCCGTGTAAATGCTTCCTTTCGAAAACTGTTAGTGGAAGTGATTTTAAGAGTCAAATGGTGAATGTGGTTTATCTATAAGATTGAAAAAAAACCGAGACCAAAAAATGAATTTTATTTTTAAAAACCATGCCACCAATATTTTACTGGATGCTCATGTTTTAACATGAAAATAAGGTAAACAAAAATTAAGTATTCGTTTGGAAAATGGTTCCTGCAGATGTACCCCGTGAGATAAAACGGTGTCGTCGTTTTCCTTTCACTGTAATGACAAGTGCCCTGTAATGGGACCTCGATGGGGGTGTGCCTAGAGTTCCTTTTCGAAAATTGATAACCCAAGGGAGCACAGAGTGATTTCAGTGGATAGATCTGACATTTGTCTATATTAATTCAGTGGAAGTGTCCACATGCTTGAAACTTGCAAGAGACTAGAAACTAATGTACACTTTTTGGAGTCTTGATTTGGTTTCCAACTTTAAAGTTGGGACCTTGTTTTATCCTATAATGGTGTCAGTTCTTAAGTGTCTTAAGCAAGTCCTTTCTAGATAAGCATATTGGCTATTACTGAACTCTGTAATAAGCTGCTCAGTGATATAATCACCGTTAAGAAACAGACAGATCCTTATTCAGCTAAAATATCGTTTCGAGAGTTAAGTTGATGAAAGCTAAAATAGAATCAGCGTAATTTCCTCCAAAATTACTCTGCACTGTCCTTCCTTACTAATAAACCTATGTAAGGGGAATAATTTGAATTTGCATTCAGGCCTGCGGATCAGTGCATTCGCCGTCTCCCTGTTTCTGAGAGTTTAGTTTGATTGATTACCCCGCAATCCTCACTTCCAGCCTGTGATCATGTACCTCTTGGAGGCAAGGAACCGCTAGCTTTGTGTCGTTCACTTCGTTGTGGACCTCTTGTGAATCTAAGTGCTTATGCAGAACACGTTCCTGTTCCTGTGTGTGACTGCTTCTTCCAAGCCCAATTCATTCGACACTTCTGGCTCAGGATTTCTGCGACCCTCTAGTAACGATGACCGTGGCCAACTGTCCGCACTGTTATCCCGCCCGGAACAGGAAAGTTGCAGAGCCTCCTGGTGCACGTGCCGGCTGATGAGATGAATGCTTTGCCCCATTCTCTTTAAGAGCACCCAGGGGCTAGAAACGGAATTAAAAGAGGGTGAGGGAAAGAATAACTTTAAACACCAGTTGGAGAAATTCATGCTCCCTCATGTTTGTATTGAGCAGAGAGGCCGACGCCTCTCATTCTTTAGGTGCATGAGAATTACCTAGGGACCTTATTTTTTAAAATCAGCTTCTTCCTGCTGCCTTCCTTCCTGAATCTGAATCTGGGTGCGACAGGGAAAGTGTCAGCATTTTAACAAGCTTCCTGAAAGCAAATCTGGTTGCAAATGGTCCACACAGAGAAACACTGATCTAAACTCTGGTTAATGAGTATAGCTTGTATAAAGCCACTGACAGCAGGTGTTAAGACGTAAGGTGTGAGATGCTAACACTGCACTACTCAGTGCCCCCAAATAACATATTTAGTATCAGGACCTTATGTGAGGTGTCTCTGTCACAACGGATGCTTTCGTTTACTAGACGGTCGGTGTTACCTGTTGGAACAAAACATACCTACAGTGTTTTTTAATATTTTCTTTATGACCGAACACTACCGCGTACCGCCAGTAAATTAAGACACAACTCTGCTTCAGAGAGGTCACCTGCTACCGAGGGTGCAGACACGTTACATTACTGGGGTGAATCCAGTAATGGAGAGTATAATTAGCATAATAATAGAGGTGCACCTGCGTGGATAATATTACCCTATGCAGCTTCACATAAGCACATGATCTTATTAGATGGCACGTTTGCACCTCAGTGTCTGCTTAGCTTATAATTCCCATGAGTGACTTTTTCGCCTTTCTTAGCATGTTGTGAAAGTATGTAGAAGATAAATCTGTTACTGCTTATCTGTAACTAAGAGGAGACTAAGAGATGAGGTCGGAGGCTAAGAATGAAATAAACACCTGGGTTCGCTTAAATGTATCTTGCTATCTGTTTACAACTGAATGGAATTTGCAGACTTGCCAGGGTGGGAGTCATTATGCAGAAACTCATGATCTGTCGAAAAACTGCAGAGGCTGAGTGTTGAAAATGTGACCCTCTATAGAGGGAAGGACTCAGTTCTTAAAGTTCACTTCAGAGGGCTTAAATTAACGATGGATCTTATATGTCTTTTGAGATGGTTAAACTATCCCAAATATTTTTAGAAATACTAAAATATTTGCCCTGTATAGCATTCTATGGATATTCTTGCCAACTGAAAAAGTTCTTCCAAAGAAATAAGATAATATCATAAATAAGTAGAGAAACTATATTAAGAATTGAAATAAAAGGGTTTTTTCTCAGGTATTAAATTTACCTTCTGTCACTAAAGAGATAGTATATTTTATCAGACTCTAGGCTTTACTTATACCTCAGACTCTTTGCCTGATTCATATTCCATTGGCTTTTTTTTTTTCCTCAGAGATTATGGATCTGTAGGTGAGGCTCTCTATTTTATGTATAGAGAGAGTTCAGTAGGCTAAGAAATAAAGTCTTCACTCACTCCTCTGTCTATGACAAAGCTCTCAACTTCCCAGCAGGATTTTGATTTGCTCGAGTAACTTTCAGATAGTCACTAACTCTTCTCATATCCACAAAGACGAATGATGGAGCACGACGTTACGAGCCCTAGTGATTGATTAATCTAGATCCCTTTGGTTTCGATGCGTTGACATCTGTTTTCACATGTTTAGCATATTCCTCTGTTCCCTTGCTTTATTTATCCAAGCGGGAAACTGAGATTAACGGTGTCAGTGTAACTCTCTTTTTCATTACTTTACCTAATAGCAAATTATGCTAGTCAACATGCATTATTGAATATTCATTTTATGATGGTGAAACACACCACACGTCTGCATTGCGGTGGCTCCTTAAGGTTTACAGCAACAGGATTAGTTAATGTGTATGCGTGATCCAGCATGGGAAAATTTCCCTGAATCTTCTTATCCGCAGAATTCATCTGGTCTTTCTAAGCACTGGTTTTTAGAACGTGCGTTAGCGAACAAGTAAACACTGGGAACATGGGGGTGATGTGGGATTTAACCAGGGAACAGCCCAGGCAGTGACGGTCCTGCTTGTGAGTCTTCTGGGTGATGTTAGAGAGCCCTCTGCTGCTTGTGATGGTGACTTTAATTTCTCTATTCCGAACTTGTTGGCACTTTGATAGCACTCTCTGCACTCCCCCCCCCCCCCCCTCCACAAACACAGTCGAAAAGGGAGTTAAGAGCTGCCTCGCCTCAAGTCTGGGTTAACCCTTCTGGGGTTGAATATCTGAACTTAGACTTCGTCCCCAGTGTCGTCTGTATTTGATAGTAACAAGAATCACTGAGAACAAGACAGACCTCTGTGGGCTCTACTCTCATGTGATGGTTGCAGTACCTCTGGAGTTTAAATATTTGCTAATTACTCCAGATAAAGAAGATAGTATGAACTAAGGTGAGGGTGTTCTTAAATTTTTCAGAGATCATGCTGTCTAAGCCACTGAAAAAAGGAGAGGCGTTAGAGAGTCAGCACTAAACAGTGGGGAAAGCAATGGAAAGATATAATAAACTTGCCGTCAAGAAACGTATCCAAACACTGACAGCTAATTAGCCATGTGAATTTGGGCAGGTCCTTTTCCTCACCAATAAAACAGGATGATAATACCTAGCACACTTACTTAGAGGAGAAGTTTTGTAGTTAAAGAATATTATCGTTCTTTGTAAATGACAACTTATTCACATGTAAAGAGTAGTAGCGTATTGCTTTTCTTTTGATTTTGTTACTCTTACACTTGCATTCATGTTCAACGCCTTGAAGCAAGAGTGCCTTACGCTTACCGTGATGCTCTGCCATTGCATTGTATTGGATGAATAGTAGAAAGCGACCTAAAGCATGATTTGTGGCAAGTGCCACTGCAAATACCATAGAATCAAATTTCTTGAAACTCTCAAAACTTTTGACCCTGTTTTTCCTATAACACTTACATATTTATGTGATGATAGAATGATTGCCAAAAAGTAGTTCGTACTATATGAAACCTTTCAAAAGCACTATTTATTCTTCCCTGAACAAGAACCAGAAATAACTTTTTTAGTAATAGCTTTATTGATATGACTTACATACAGTGCACTTCACCTACATAAGGTGTACAGTTCAATGGTTATTATTAGTATATTCACGAGGTTCTGCAACCATCACTAACAGTCAATTTTAGAATATTTTTGTCACCCAGAAAGAAGCGCTGTGCTCTTTAGCTCTCAAACCCTACTGTGGACTGAATGTGCCCCTCAAAATTCACCTGCTGAAGCTTTAACGCCCAGCGTGATGGTATTTGGAGGTGGGACCTCTGGGAGGTAACTAAGTTTGGATGAGGCCATGGAGCTGGAGCTCCCAAGGTAGGATTGGTGCCCTTACAAGGAGATGAAGGGACCAGAGCACAGCCTCCCCACCCACCCCCATCCATGTGGAAGGACAGCAAGAAGGGGAAGTCGGCCAGCCAGGGAGAGCTCTCACCAGCACCTGCCATGCTGGCACCCTGATCGCAGACTTCCAATCCTTGGAGCTGTGAGAAGTAAATGTTTCTGTTGAATCCACCCAATCTGCCGTATCCTGTTACAGCAGCCCAAACTGACCAAAGCAACCCTCAGCCCCCTATCCCAGCCCTCGGCAACCACTAAGCGGCTTCTGCCTCTGTAGACCTGCCTTTTCTAGATAGTACATTGTAACAGATCATCAAGAAGCCAGATGTGGAAACTGATTTTATTTCTTGCATAAAAAAGATATCGTGTTGGGAAATAGCGGGGACAAGGGTAGTAAAAAGAAATAGCAGGAAGCCCTCGAAGTCGATTTTTTAAAGTAAGTGACCCCAGTAGAAGAAATAAAAATACTGGGTAAGGGGAGAGGGAGAGAGACACAGGATACATCTCTATGAAAACCTTGTAAGCGTTGGGGTCAGGAAAGCGTGGTGTCTTCTCAGCACATGTAAGAATAAAAATCACAACACTTGAACTTCATAGAAATAAAAATGAAGGACTGAACTGCTTTTCTCAGATCACATTGAATGGAACCAAAACACTAGAAAAAGTTAAGCAGGTTCAGGAGAAGCTTAAGATGACACCTCAGTATCTTTGCTGCCAGCAAAATGACCATGGGAAGAAATGTAACTTCTCTGTCTAGGTTAAAATAGCCCCTGAAACTAAAATTAGGAACCAAAAGCCGGCCAGAGGAGACCATTGATAAGCTATGCTGTGTTTTTGTAAGGGACTCTCCTTCATTTTCAACTCCTTGACTTGGTGGAAACTCAAGTGCCTGCGTCCGTGTGTGTGTGTGTGTGTGTGTGTGTGTGTGTGTGTGTGTGTCTGTCTGTCTGTCTGTCTGTCTGTCTCTGTGTCTTTCTCAGTTGCTCTAGTGTCGCTGCCTGGCACACCCCCGCTGTGTCCACAGTGCTGGGCTCCCTGCAGTGCTTTCTCATGCCTTCACACATCCTCCGCCTTTTGTTGGAGAACTTTTCTCCTGTCCACTGTCTTTTTCCAGTGGGACCCGCACGCTTCACTCCCAGTGTCACTTACGTCCCCCCGCTAAGCTCCCCTAACCTGCGGGTCTGCACCGAGCTTCCGACTCTAAGGTCTGGAGCTCTGGCTTCCACAGACATGAGATTCAGGATGTGAATCTCAGACCCGCCTGGCTCCGTGACCTCCCACCGGTTGCTTAACCTTTCTAAAACTGAACTTTTCTTATCTGAAAAATCTGGTGAGTAACACCTTCCTGCAAAGAGGTCACTGAGGCTTGAGTGAGATAATGTACAAGAAGCTCTCAGCCCAAAGCCTGGCTTCTTAGGGAGAGCTCTCAGTGCGTGGTAGCGCTGGGTCCCTTTTTTTATGATAATGGTCCAATGTCAAGTTTCTGTTTCTCGGCTGGCCTATAAATTCTGGGAAGGTTGAGCCCATATCTTAATAGCCTGTGTATCTCGAGCCCCTCCCATAGGCTCTGGTAAGTAGTAGACACTGAAAAAAAGGCTGAATGAGCACTGGCCCGTGGTTTTGGAAGCTCACAGAGCTCGAGCCTGGGTGGACATCAACCTTTGTACACGCTCCGGTCACTCGCCCTCCTGCAGACCAGTGTAAAATCGTGGCAGTGTAGATGCAAGTCCTTGACCCATCTCTCAGTGCAGAGCCCTCCTCTGGCAGGGGGAGAGCTCGCTGGCTGGAAGGTGACAGGCGAATCCGCATTGCTTTCTGCATGGTTTTGTCTGCCTCAGGAAACCCGCATTCAGAGTTAACGACTGGGGAAATTATATACCTGCCATTAAGAATGTTATAATAAAGGTAATCATTGAAAGAAGTTAGTAAAAAAAACAATTTCCTGTTTCCTCCTTCCCTTCTGCACGTATCGCCCTATTCTTTCGCTTTTGTTTCAGTATCTAAATATTAGAAAGCATTTTCACTGATTTGCTAATGTTCTAAAAATATTCTCTTACCCACTCATATCAGCCCTCTCAAAAAGAAAGTTACTGTGTTTTTACATTCTAAACTACTGCCTCCCTAAGGCGATATCGCTATGTCTGTCATGGTGACAAACATCAGTTTGCTGAACAGGAATCTCAAAAACAAATCAGAGCTTCCAGCTGCATTGAAAATAGTTCTGTGACTAAACCAAAAATTTCTTTTAAGCTCCACCCAAACCTGTGGGTTTGCAATGAAGTAAAAACAATTTCTTTTCCTGCTCTCAAGCCAGAGCAAACAGATAGAGTCACGTGTGGAAAGGCCATAGTCAAACCTTGCCTTGCCTGAACAAATCCTTTTCTGGGCTCACTGTACCCTGCAGAAAGTACAGGGTTTATATTACTGGCACAGTGGCAGAGCTCCCCCTCTGTCAGCCGGAGAAAATTAATTTTCTTTTCTAAATAAGGGCGGGAGAAAACCCATGGCACAGTTGCCGTTCTATTAAGTTTGGAATCGCAGGGAAGAAGATAACTTAATCAACATACAACTCTCTGAGAATGCTTCCAGCTGGCAACATTACGTTTACAAGTTATAAACAGTGTGTGTTTTAAAAAGATGTAATCACACGGTAGTCTCAGCACTCAGCATGGCCTTGGTGATGCGGACTTTATTCCGCAGCCACTCACCGAACACCCAGAATGTACCTTGCTGGGTGCTGGTGGGACAAAGGTACAGACAAACCCAGGAGGTGAGGCAGGCGTCCGAACTCGGGAATTTCGGCGTCGTGTGCTAAGCACTGGCTCACGGCTGTGAACCGTGTCCGGGAACCCGGAGGGAGAAGTCGCTCCCCTCTCCAGGGTGATGGAGATGGCATCCCAGACTAGACGACGTTTGAGCTGAGAGATGAAGTATTTGCCAGGCAGAGAGAGGTGGCGGAAGCGTTTAAGATCGAGGGAACAGTCCGTACAGACCGAGTTCTGAGCGAGCAGTGGGAGGTCGACAGAGGCTCACTGCCCGGAGAGTCAGAGGGCTCTTGTGCGCCAGGTTTAGACGCCTGGATTTTACCCCAAAGACAGAGGGGAAGCAGGGAGGCTTTTAGCTTAGGGGGATAAATCTGGTGGGAGTATTAAGGATAAACTCCTCTGGATGGCAGGGGAAAAGAGTACTGCCCCTCTGAGAGACTAGGGCAGTGGAAATGGAAAGGAAAGGTCAGATTCAGGAGACTTGTCTCTTTCTGGGATGAAATCAGCACAGTCCGGTGATTGACCACGTGCGGAGGTAAGGGGTAATTTTTTTTTTTTTTTTTTAAGGAGAGCAGTTGGCCTATTAATACAACTTAAATGTTGTAACAGGTGTGAGGACTCTGTCCTGTGACTTCTAAACGCATCTCCAGCCGGGATCCCCTATAAAGTGGAATGTGAGGCCCTTGGCTGTGTCAGCCAGGCCCCAGGTAGTAATAGTTTCCTGTTGACCTTCTCACTTGTAGGGAAAGACGCGAAAGCGGTAGGAGGTGAAGCAACGCCACGGCTCCCTGCTTAAAAACTTTACCCCCCTTCCCTGACGGGCACACGCCCTCCCCACCCGCCTCCAGCTCCCTAGGGATTGGAAGGCGGTCCTCAGAAGGGCGTCCACGGGTAGAACCAGCTGGGTAGGGGGACTGAATTAGAAGGAGAGGCTCCCTGGTTCCCTCCGAGTATAATTGCTCTTTGACTTGAAGATACCAAAATATAGGTGATAAAGAATGCTGTGGTCACAAAGTAAGGAGGAATCAAAAAAAAAAAAACCAAAAAACCCGAGGGGTCCCTGAGTCTCCTTGACACCATCCTGTGGTATAAGCAGGAAAAGAATATTTAAAAGAGACTTGGATAGGGACACAGATGTACAGAACAAAAGTATGGACACCAAGGGGGGGAAGCGGGGATGGGGGGGTGGCGGTGGCATGAATTGGGAGATTGGGATTGACGTATACACGGATGTGTATAAAATGGATGACTAATAAGAACCTGCTGTATAAAAAATAAATGAAATAAAATTCAAGAAAAAGAGAGAGAGGAAACCTGGGAATCCTCTGTCAGCTCCATCGGGGTCATCTAGAACAACAGTCTCACGCCCACTGCCGGGCGTATCTGGACCCGCTTCCTCTCTGCTTTTCCGTGCCATCCAGGCTCAACAAAATCTGTACTTCCTTGGCCCAGAGCTGATTCTGGCAGTGGGGCAGAGAAGAAAAGTGTTTGTCCTCTGTCCTATGAGAACATAGATCTTAATTCAGCAACATTCACCGAGTTTGAATTACACATCAAGCGGGGGAGATGTGTTTTTAGCATCGCGTTTTTCAACTGTGGGTCATGGCCTATATTGGTGGTCATAAAACCAATTGAGCAGTTTGTGACCAGTGTTTTATATAAAGCGAAGTATAATGAAACAGAAAATATCCAAAGTAAGACTAATTCTATGAAATGTGTCCCTTTTATGTGTCTGTGTACTACCATGATGTAAAATGTGTTTCTAACTGGATCGCGGCCAGAGTTTTTCAAAACCCCGACTCTGGACTGCTTACTGAGGATAGTTTATTTGAACGAGAGGTTAGTACAGGCCTGGAAATCGAATCCTCATGTCAGTGTGGGAAATCCGTTCTAGTCTTAGCATCCCTACAAATGAATTTCCGGAGCACAACCTTTACATAAGATGGAGACACTTGCGTCAGGTTCTTAATTCCGGATTTGGGAAAAAAACACATTTTTTTAGTAGATATATTGGTTTCCTAGCACAGCTGTGACGAAGTACCACAAACAGGGTAGCCCAGAAAACCAGCAATTTCTTGTCTCAGGGTTCTGGAGGCCAAAAGTCCCAAGTTTACATGTTGGATAGGGCTGTGTTCCCTCTAAAGACCCTGGAGAATGAGTTATCCCCTGCCTCTCTCCTCGCTTCTTGGAGTTCTTGGCTTGTGGCAACAAAAGTCCAGTCTTCACGACGCGTGCTCCCTGTGTGCAGATATCCTGTTGATAGGGTGCTGGTCATATTGAATTAGGGCCCACTACAGTAACTTCACTTTAACTTGGTCACCTCTATAAAGACTGTATTTGCAAATAAGATCACATCCTGAGTTTCTGGGGGTTAGGGCTTCAGCGTGTCTTTTTGCAGGGACACAATTCATCCCCCTAACAATATATTTCAAATTTCTACTAAGCCATCAAGAAAATGGTAGAAATATTTTCCTGTCTTATTGCGGGGAAAGCTGTAAAGGTTTAGAAGTCTTCTGATTGGTTTTGCTTCCGAAGTGTAATACCTCTTCGTGTTAGCTAAAATTTCTAGTCCTGTGAACATTAACAGTTCAGCTCTTTGCATTTACCCTTTGGTCAGGAAAACATATTTGCTCTTGAACTTCAGTGGTTTGTTTTTATTTCTACTGGCAGCTACGTGTTGCATTCTTAGTTACAACATACAAATAATAAAACTGTAAACTAAGTTGCTTGGGTTTATAATAAAGAAGTATACATACATCTACAAAAATGCCCCCTGAAATTACAGGGGCAAACACTTAGCTACGAACTGATCTGTTTTCCAACACTGATTTGTTTTCCAAAAGGAACAGGGAGATTGTTTTCTACCGTGTTCCTGAATGGAGCTGAACCAAAAATCTGAACAGCAGAACGCCAGCTGCTACATCACACCCCAAATGGAGGGTTATAAATGCTATAAATGGAGGGTTATGAATGTTAATGCCTGAGACCCTTGGATAAATCAAAAGGCTCCAGTATGGCACTTTACATTTTGCAGAGGAAGGAAGGAAAGAAAATGTGCTAATTTCACTCACCTCATCGTCCTCCAAGAAAATTCATCTATGAAAATTCTTCCACTTAGTACATACATTCTGTTGCAACATGAGGGAAAAACCTGAATTCCAGAGAAACTGTTTACTTAATACTTTAAATTTTGTCCTTTCACTTGGCCCTCTCTTTCTCTCTCCCCTTGGCTTTTTGTGTTTTGTTTGTTTGTTTGTTTGTTTTTAAGCCCCAGTAAATGGTTTTTCTAGTTTTTTCAATGAATGGAACCTAATCCTTAGCCTTTACCTATTTTGCTGTACTTTTCAGTACCCGAGGAACACTTACAAACTATTTCTCCTAGCTCAGATCACTTGAAGATGTAGTTAAAGTATGTAGCTAAATATGCAGATTATGTTAATTTGGGGGTAGCCAGCCACATTAACCAATTAGAAAGTTGGACTAATTGGAACATTTATCAGGACAGTTCAAAAGGGAATTGAATGGAATGGTGGTTTTTTCCAGTAACTGACCGTCCGTTCTGAATACCTCAGTCTGGGAATTCTCCCAACAGTATTTGGTTTTTCTTAGACACAGAGAACGCCATGCTTCTCACAGTTTCGGTTAGCTTGCTGTGTAATTAAATTGATAGGGATTGCATTCTGTGGCTTCAGTTTAGAAATGAGTGCAGCTCAGGAAGAGATTGTAAGTCTCGGTGTCATCCATTCATGTGCCTTTATGTTCAACCAATGTTGAACCACATAAAAAGATAAGTTAGTATAGCACAGGGAACGGTACTCAATATTCTGTAATAACCTATATGGGAAAAGAATCTGAAAAAGAATGAATATATGTATATGTGTAACTGAATTACTTTGCCATAGGCGTGAAGCTAACACAACATTGTAAATCAATTAAACGCCCATATAAAATAAAAATTAAATTTAAAAAAAAGATAAGTTAGCCCCCCACTAAAACCCTCCTGTCTGTTTTTGCCCTTCTCAGTTGTAGCTTCTTAGATTTGGACTGTTACTTGGGTCTACTTGATAAAATGTTCTTCCCACAGGTGGCTGTTTTGAGAGACTGTAACACCCCATGTCTGAGGACATTAAGCGCCCAGTGGTCTGACATACATGAGGTGATCGCCCAAATCTCTCAATGTATTTAAATTTAAAAAATTTACATTTAAATTTTAAAAAATTTAAATTTAAAATTAAATTTAAATTTTAAAAATCTCAATGAATTTAAATTTTTTTTTTTAAAAGGCAAACTAATTCGCTACTTAAACTTGGCTATTATTCTGAGTCAGCAAACAGGAAATAATTAAAACATGGGGTTTATACTAGTGACCGAGGAGGAAACTGAATGAATTCCAGGTTGTTACAGTTTGTCATTGGCTTTGTTTCATGACACGCATTCCCCTTTTCATTCACAGTACATGTGCTTATTTTTAAAAATTGAAAGTAAATCTGAATTAATTCTCAATTTAAACTTTAGGAAAAAAATTACAACTCAGTTAATATCATTGGACATGTCTGAGACTGATGTAAAGCTGGGAACAGGCATAAATATCTCTATAAATAGGTGTTTGGGGACGTGTAATAATAGTCCAATCTTCGTTGTGCGCGGAGGTAGAAATGGTGATATTTTCAAATGTTTTGCGTTCCAGTGTGTAAATTTTATGGAAAAGCTTATTTGTTCTATTTGGAAGAATTGTCCTTGGCCGTTTTTCCTTCAAACTGCCTTTAAACTCAATGCATAAAATTGATTTTTAGAATTAATTGACTTAATTTGAAATCAATGCTTTAGTTGTTTCATAATGTATACTGTTGTCAAGATTACATTACTAAACCCAGGGCAAGGGTACTTTTATGAAAGGGAAAAAAGAAATAGGCTAATTGTCAAACTTAATTATTTATCCTCATTTTCTTTTCAAATTATATTGTTCCTCTTGGGTACTGTGCGTGGATTGCTGCCCTGTTGACTGCTACTGACTAAGCAAATCTACTACTGAGTCTGTTTCATTTCATTTAAATAACACTGCTTACATTTTCTTTTTGGGAACACTTATAACTGCTCAGAACTCAGGGACATAGCCAAAGTAAGAATTCCTGATTTTGTCTTTCATTGACAAATTTACCTTATACAAATGCAGCCTGAAAAATATTTGCTCGTGATTAAAACCTTGTGTTTCTATCGAGACCTTCTTGACATAGTGCCAATACATTTTAATACATTAATCACCTTCTACGCACCGTCGGGCCTCATGCATCGTGGTGAATGGACTTTGACTGAGGTCGGTGTAGAGTTGCTGTAATCAGAAGCATGACGTGGAGCTTATAAATGATGAGGTCCACAGGATCTTGTGCCAGAATGAGGACATTCACTCCATAATATTTCGATGAGTTAAAACTGAAGGCAAGGCAGTAAACAACAAAAGTGTGTTTGTGGTCTGCCCGTGCTCGCTGTGTGACCTGGATGAGTTGTATGCCCCCCTGAGCCTGCCGTTCTCAAGGGAGGGACAAGCGCCAGGGAGGGTTTACGTGAGATAATTAATGTCAAGCACCTGATACACCTGGCTGATGAATTAGTGTCTGAGGGAGAGAAGGTGTAAAGAAAGAAAAGACTGATTTTGGTCGCCTCTGTTGGCTACAAGGAAATTTTCAGGCACACACGAAAAGTGTTCGCCAAAGCACATGAACAGCTGTGTTCAGAACTCTGTACCATTAAATCACCTCCCAAAGCACTCCTGAATTCTAAGAAAACCAACCATATTGCTAGTTGAATGTTCACTGAAGCACCCTTGTTAATTTTCCTTATAATTTGTTACATGTTCGAGTTAAGGGTCTGTTCTGGGCAAAAAAGTATTTGGTACGGTGTTCATTTTATAACACTTGTGTGGCCCAAATCTTGGCTCCCTGTACGCCGATGCCGAAATGAGATACAGAGACAGTTTTGGAGGAGCAAGAAAGGGTGGGTTTATCCTTTGCCAGGCAAAGAGGGGAACACAGCAGGCTAGCACCTCAAGAACTGCGGCCCCCTCCCTGGGGAGTAGGGAGAGGTCTTGTAGTCAGGGCTTGTGGTCAGGGGTATGCAATAAGGATCAAGGCAGTAACAGCCCTGCATTCTTCGTTCTTCTGCAGAGTCTCAAAAGGGTGGGGTTGCTGACAGGATTAGGGTGTGTGCAGGGTCTCGGGTGGGTCAGTCTGCTAATCTTGATGAGTTTCTCTGGGCCCTTTCATCTCGCCTCAGGTGGTTTCCTGGCTGCTCCTGGCTTGATTTGCAACTGTTCGAATCTGCCCTTTGGAACTCAGGGAAGGTCATGGAGGCTGGAGTCTTGCCTACAAGAAATGGGGAACAGAAAGGCCTCTGTGCCTGGGAGCCCCATAGGCCCCGCTCGGTTTCACACGGGGGCAGTGTTCCCGTAATAGTAAAATCATTATAGGTTTTCCGTTGCAGCCTTTTTGCACCGTGTTGGTCAACACTTAGTACTTTTTGACACTGAACGCTTGATTAGGAAACACACGCAATTCTAACATGTTTATAATTTGCTAAGTGTTTTCAAGGACTAGTTTGAAGTCCAATGTGTAAGCCCTTTGTATCAGGTTGGCCTAAAGCAGTCATACTGTAATAGCGCTACTCCAGGTGGTTTCTGCCCGAGACACCTGGACGCTTCCCAGGTGTTAGTGCCTGTAACCTGTCAAGCTTCGCCATCAGCCCATTAACATTGGAGTCGAGAATAAAGCTGATCTGTCACTTACCTTTCACCTGGGAAGAATTGGCACAGTCAGTTACAAACAAAATCTTTGGCAAGATAAACACTAGAATAGTTAAGCGATATTGACATTGGAAACCAAAATCATGAGAGAGTGCGAAATAGTGTGCCATATTTTATGTGCCATCTTGCAACTAAAATGTTAAGACCTTTTCAACTTCCAGGACAGGGGTGCGTGTGTGTGTGGGGGGCGGGGGGTGTTTTACACTATAACTTGTAATAAGATTTTTGGTGATTGCCAGGGTAATATTACCAACTGAAGCAAGCTTTTCATCAATGATGCTTGTGGTATATACCACAGGGGTGCAAGAAGAAAATATTAGCGCTTCTTAATTTTATCTGATACTAAACATTTCTACTTTTATCTGTTGAATGATGCACATAATTGACATAAATAGATACTTCGTCATATATTAAGGAGAGTAGCTGCTTAAAAGCAAATTTTTATAGGAGTGTGTAATCAAAAATGTTCAAAGACCACTCCAGTAGACACTGAAGGGGAGAGACTCATTCATTGATTTGAGGTCTTTTGTCAGAAGAAAAAAACATGTAGAAGAAAGGAAAAATATTTTACTATAGTATATATTTTATATTTTTAATTAAACATTTTTGTATTAAGCTTCATATTGCTTCAGTGCTGTTTGAGGAGCTTAAGATATTTTTTTTTGGCTGCGTTGCGTCTTCATTGCTGCGCACGAGCTGTCTCTAGCTGTGGCGAGTGGGGGCTACTCTTCATTTTGGTGTGCGGGCTTCTCATTGCGGTGGTTTCTCTTGTTGTGGAGCACTGGCTTCAGTAGTTGCGGCATGTGGGCTCAGTAGCTGTGGCCCAGGGGCTCTGAAGCGCAGGCTCAGTAGTTGTGGCGCACAGGCTTCGTTGCTCCGCGGCATGTGGGATCTTCCTGGACCGGGTATCGAACCCATGTCTCCTGCATTGGCAGGCGGATTCTTAAGCACTGCGCCACCAGGGAAGTCCCTTAAACTATGTTTTATAGTTTCATTTGTGTCCTTTCATGTTATTCACCCTCATTAATACTGTGCGTTAACTATAGAAGACAAAGAGCGTGACTGTTGTTTACTGATGCCCTAGCATTTCATTGCTAGGGCATCATACACTTAACAGGAGTATTTTGTTGGCTGTGTCTTACTTTCATCATCATGTTAATGAGTTGTAATTAGCTTTATTGAGATAATTGAGTATGTAATCATTTTAAGGGTTTGTGTGTAATATATGAATATACTTGGATTGGGCTTGTAGAATAAGGTAGTAAAAAACTTCCTCTTCAAAGGGCGATTTGAATTACTTTTGCCTTAGGCTAATCTTGAAAGAACCCTCTCTTGATGGTCTCCCTTGAAGAAGTAATTGACCTTGGCTAGGTCCAAGGTAGAGTATATTTTACTAACCTTACTCTAATGTGTCAAAAGAAAAATTGTGATAGGTGGAACAGAGTTTTAGTAAAATTGAGATGTTATGATATTAACAAGAATTATATTAATTCAAGTTTTATTTTCCTTTCAGTTCGCAGGAAGATGAAAGACCTATGTCACCTTTCTATCTGAGGTACTTATTTGATTTTTATTGGTCTGTTACAGGGAATTGGGGAGGGTTAAGGCTTCTTTGGGTTTATTTGCCCACGTTAATTCTTTTCGATAAAATATTCTGTGCTGTGGCCAGACTAAGCTTATTGGAATCCTTCACCATAATGTTCATGCTATATTTTTCTTCTCTTTTGTTTAAGAAATCTTAGAACAAATTTTAACATAGCTGAAGAGACTAAAATAAGATATTTGGTTTTAAATTCAAGATGTCAAGCTAGCCATTTGAATTTCAAAATCTGCCTAATGATTAGGCTGTAACCTAAATTTTAAGATCTCTGTTCTACACATACATGCAGGTGGGGTGGGTTCTGAGCCTAAGACTCACTTGCTGAAGGAGTCTTGGGTTACGTTAGGTCATTTTCTAGATAGTAGTGAAGTGTGAAACTAATATTCAGCAAGTTCTTAGAGTTCAGGATTATTTTCTAAAGTTTATAAAACCAGAGTGACAACTCTTAAAACAGGTAAGTTTACATCAAAGTAGATGTTAGATGAGATCACTTCCCTCCAGACTAAGAGGTTGTTGTATTGATGTGATTTTCAGTGAACTATCCCACTTAGGTATCAGTAATAAAGTAAACCAGGCTTTTCTTACTTGCTGCGTTTCTTTCCTCACTACCTACCCACTTCAGAGGCTTAGAAACTATATTTGAAAGTAATATGACCATATAAATTCAAGTTTAAATTGCTGAAGGTTTTTTTTGTTTTTCTTTTAAACTTTCCTCAATTTTGAATTCTACTTTTTAAAAAGCAGTGTCAGGTGTGGAGAAAAGGGAACCCTCTTGCACTGTTGGTGGGAATGTAAATTGATACAGCCACTGTAGAGAACAGTATGGAGGTTCCTTAAAAAACTACAAATAGAATTACCAAACAACCCAGCAATCCCACTACTGGGCATATACCCTGAGAAAACCATAATTCAAAAAGAATCATGTACCACAATGTTCATTGCAGCTCTATTTGCAATAGCCAGGACATGGAAGCAACCTAAGTGTCCATCGACAGACGAATGGATAAAGAAGATGTGGCACATATATACAATAGAATATTAGTCAGCCATAAAAGAAATAAAAAGAAATGAAATTTCTTTTTTGAAATTGAGTTATTTGTAGTGAGGTGGATGGACCTAGAGTCTGTCATACAGAGTGAAGTAAGTCAGAAAGAGAAAAACAAATACCGTATGCTAACGCATATATATGGAATCTAAAAAAAAAAAAAAAATGGTCATGAAGAACCTAGGGGCGGGACAGGAGTAAAGACACAGACCTACTAGAGCATGGACTTGAGGACATGGGGAGGGGGAAGGGTAAGCTGGGACGAAGTGAGAGAGTAGCATGGACATATATACACTACCAGATGTAAAACAGATAGCTGGTGGGAAGCAGCCGCATAGCACAGGGAGATCAGCTCGGTGCTTTGTGACCACCTAGAGGGGTGGGATACGTAAGAGAGAGAGGATATGGGGATATATGTATATGTATAGCTGATTCACTTTGTTATAAAGCAGAAACTAACACACCATTGTAAAGCAATTATACTCCAATGAAGATGTTAAAAAAAAAAAAGCAGTGTCAGGGTATCACATAAATATTTTGCTTGTTTTTGAGTCTGATTTGCTGCAATAGTCTCAGTGTTAGATTTAGACTTTCAACCACCACAGTTCCGAAATGTGTCATAGGGCGTCAGGCTTGGCCAAGTAACTGGTTTGCAGTAAGTGCTCTGCCCTTCGGCGACTTGTTGCGTAATCACTTTGTGGCCAGGCAGAGAGCGTCTGAGGTTTCAGTTTGAGACGACATGGTGGCCCGTTTGATTCCTCCTGGTTTCCTGCCGACCGAATCAGCACATTCTGGTTCATCGGCTGTCTTGACTGTGCGATTACTGTAAACCCACGCGGATGTTCTTGCTGGGTACACAGTGATACTAGTATTCATTATATAAATACACACAGTAATATCAAACGAATGATTATCATATATTAATGGAAATTAAGTTTTACACAGTACAGAAGACTCCAGCACCAGATCATGACAACTAATGAAAACTGTTCTCTGAATGTCTTAGTTTTATTACTCTGGGTAGCATCAATCTATGTTTTACATAGTATTGAATTTTTATTTTTTTTTACTACCGTTTTAAAAAGCAGATGGGGAAAATAGACTTATAAGTTGTAAGTCCTCAAATACACATAATTGTGTTTTAGAGTGTAAATTTTGTAATTATCTAGAGTAATTCTGTAGTCTTGAAAAAAGAAATGCTGTACTTCCAAAATGAAAGCAAAAAAATGTAAAGGAAATTAGTATATTTACTGAGCTCTCGATAGAAGCTATTTGACCTTTCGGTGTTAAGAGTCATAAAAACTAAAATATGATCAAAGTAAGGGAGAAAATGCATGTGCATACCAGCCCACATTACAGTGGAGGTAAAGTTGCAGAAAAAGGAAAAGTTACCAGCAGGCATTCTTTTCATGTGAGGGGAATTTAAACTAAGTGGAGATATTTCATAAAGGCAAAACTTGTAATTATTTGGCCTGAAATTAAAAATTTCAAGTGTTTCTTTTTCTGAATAACATTACATGATCATCTTAAAAATTATGTAAGAATTAGGTTGGTACAAGTTAATTTAGCTTTGTTTCTTATCCACTTGACATGAAATAGGGAGAATATTGATAAAACATGAACTGTTTTTTTTTTTTAATTATTTGCGTGGCTGGTTTGAGATTGACTTTTCTTGAGTTACTCTAGCGTACAGAATTCAGGTAGAAAAAGGAAAACATGATTGTTAATTATGACTAAGTTCTAGATTTTGGCACTAGAAACAGAAACGTGTCCACTGATCATTTAATTTATAAACCAGTGCGCTGCTTTTCTTTTCTGCACTACCTCTAGTGAGAGCAAATGAGTGCTTAAACATTTAAAATAAATTTTTGTAAGGTCCTTGTCTTCTCTTCCTCTCCCTCCAACTTTATTACAATTCCTTTGCTGCAGTGTTAGAAAAGGGGAGTCATTACATGACTAATGAATTTCCCAATGATTTATTAACATGATGAAAAACTACATTGGCTCCTTGAAATCCAAAATAATTGTTTCTGTGCCTTTGAAAAGTAAAAAATGATTGGTAGTGGCAAAATGGTATCTTCCCTGGCTAAGGATATTGAATACTAAATATTATGTATTGACAGTGTTAATTGGTCAGGTTTCTCAGGGGAGGAAAGGCCCAATCAAGAGATGCGACACATCGGAGGTGGGTATTCACCAGAAGTGGATACAGCCACAAGCAGCCAGGCAGAGGGGATGGGGTATTTAAGGGAGGGGTATTCTGTTTTGTGGTTTATTCTGAGAGGTCCGACATAAGGTAGAACGGCAAATCTCAGTGGCTGCAAGTTTGGGAGTGGGCGGTCTTCAGGTAGACCGAATCAAAACAGAGAGAAGATGAGGGCAAAGCAGGCCTCCCATTTCAGAGGAAGGAGACTAGCTGCTCTGTAAAGGAACTCAGATACAGTAGATCAGACAGGCATCCAGCAATTGCAGTGGAGACAAGGTGCATTATTTATAACAGCAAGAGAGGGTCTGCGTCTGGAGTAGAGATGGCGTGCATGCCGAGAGGCTGCAGTGCACTGGCGGACGTTCCAGGACCTTCCTGTGGCCTGGGGTAGGGAGAGAGGAACAGAGAGCAGAGACCGAGGACAGCGACAGAGACCGAGAGGGGCCATCTCTGTCATTACCTTGCTCCACCGTTCACCCTGTAGAGTTGCGGTTTCTGTGATTTGCTATTCTAACGTCTGCGGCCGAACCACTTGTCCGTCTGCTGTACGTTTCCACTGCCTTCAGGCCTTTCCGTAGTAAGGTAGCCCTCCTATAAATAGACATGCACTCAGCTGTTCTCATTCTAGATGAATAGTCTTCTGGGATAAGAGCTCTGTCTTCTTTCATTCCGGTGCTTCTCCAACCGAACCTAATTCACCATAGAGCCATTTGTCCTTTTTTGCAAAGGAAAGAAACAGTAGCTACAAATCTACACCTGCCACCATCCCACGTGGCAAGTTGATTGCAGCTACAGGAGCTCAAACAGTAGGTGTCATTGCTCCCCAGATGCTCGTGAGAGATTACCCGCCCTGTTGAAGTGCTTAAGGGAATGAAAGGGAAGGACCGGTTATACCAAACCCTTAGTGAGATTGCCACAGATAAACACGAACCTGCACGCTAAGGGTGCAGAACGTGCCTGGCAAAGATGCCCACACCCTGGCCTCTTTCCCAGTCTAGGCTGGGATCCCAGAAAAGGAGCCCCTACCTCAATTGCTCAGATTAGAGTGAAAGCGGCAGTAGGTGTTCTTCTGGGCCACATGCAGCCTCTTGTCTGAATTCTCTTGGTGGCGTCCAGTCAGATCTGGTTGGGGCCTGTTGCTACTTCTCCTTCTATTTATCTAAGTCTTCAGCAGTGCCCAGCCCAGGTTTTGATTTCTGCGGTTATTTCCACGGGGAGTAGGGTTCTTGATCTCCACACGGGGAGTAGGGTTCTTGATCTCCACACGGGGCGTAGGGTTCTTGATCTCCACACGGGGAGTAGGGTTCTTGATCTCCACACGGGGCGTAGGGTTCTTGATCTCCGCACGGGGAGTAGGGTTCTTGATCTCCGCACGGGGAGTAGGGTTCTTGATCTCCGCACGGGGAGTAGGGTTCTTGATCTCCACACGGGGAGTAGGGTTCTTGATCTCCACACGGGGCGTAGGGTTCTTGATCTCCGCACGGGGAGTAGGGTTCTTGATCTCCACACGGGGAGTAGGGTTCTTGATCTCCACACGGGGAGT